>NW_022681459.1:7928086-9178086 GCF_009764315.1 Trachypithecus francoisi
AAATATGCTAGTGAAAGATTGATGAATACTTAAGTAGAAAGTAATATAATTCTTAATATTAATTTCATTAGTTGCTACAGTTGAGGTTTTTATTTTTTGTAATAGAAATAGAGAAAATATCACACGATATATTTCTACATTTAGTGGGGCATTGGGTTAAATGACCATTTAGAATATGTTACCATGATTGTAATTTAAAATTTAGCCTGTCCTCTCTTTTAGTTACACTTCTTGTAAACCTGTATGATTGTATTATGAAAGTTGAAACTTGCTTTTTGTTTTACAGTTATGTCACCACTATTTATTAAATCTTAATTCTCCTTATGTGAAGATTATGACACATTTTTAGTCGTATATTGCAATCAATTGCCCATGATATATGCGAAAGTTGTCTAATAAGTATATTTTTTGGCAGTTGAAGCCTGATTTGTAATTAAATATTTTATTTAGCAACAGATTCATAATAGTAATAAACCTCTTAGCACCTTATATGAAAGCCCACAAAAAGCTATTGTTGTAAATAAGTATTTTCCTATTAGTAAAGTTCAGAATAGTTTTGTTATGCATCATTGCCATCAAAGTTGTATGGAGACAAAAAATTACAAAGACATTACACAATGTTAAACACACACACACACACACACACACACACCCCCCAGAACAGTCTTATACCACCTAAACCAAGCAACTACCGGTTAATATTGCTAAGAGTGAGTAGAGAAGAGTTAAACCATTTATAATTTGATAGAAGCCGCATTTACTGTAATAGCACTAAACTTAAGGTGTTAGAAGATTAAGCCTCTTTTTGCTCAAAACCTCTTTTGTGTTTCAGCTTAAGCAGATTTCTTGGCATCCTGCCAGTTCATTTTCAACATTTCAGAGGTGTTACTTTACTAAGAAGCAGGAGTTGAACTAAAGTTCCAATTTCTAAAACAAAGGAGATAACAGGCATGTGATATACAGTTTAATGCAGTAAGCGCCGGTTACATAGTACATTTGATTACAATTAGAATATCATTAAGTTTTGTGACTAGGTAATCATTACATAGTAACTATTAATTAGACTTAATTATTTTATGTATACATTTAATTTAACAGTTACATGCTAACAATGCATGCTAAGAAATATTAGAAAATTTAATTTACATTTTTTTCTATTTGAGCTTGCTGCACCTGCCTTTAATTCTCCTTAGACATAATGGTGATTTGTAAATGCATTTTCTCCTGTGGCATAAAAGAGGGAGTTAGCAGTATCTGACACATTCTAGTTATGGTTACATTAAGTAATCCCATAACACAGAATCATGTTACTTATTTACATGCTGTCCATATAATTAATAGATGTGTGCTTTATTGAGTAATTCTTAACTCAAATTCTCTCAATATAACAGTGAATATACATTCTCTCAATATAACAGGGATTTTACTAGCATAATTGGTTAGATGTATAGGATGAGGTAAATAAGATGTGAACATGATTTAAACATTTAATGAAACTTATTTCAGTAAACACTTAGAAATTAGAAAAATTCCTTGGTCGTAGCAGACACACATTTTATATCTGTGATTAAAATCTTGTCTTATGACCCTGACTTTTACACTCGCCATAGCACATTTAAGCCAATGAAACTTTAAAGAAGATGGCTCATTTGCAGACATAAATTGGTTCTGCTGCCTGCAACTATTTAGGTTTTATGTCCAGTATGGTAATTTCAAGGACAGCAACTGAGAAAAATGTAAAGCATATCTCTTCATCCAGAAGATAAAAAGAACAGAACATTAAAAAAAGAAAGGTGAAAAGTATTTTATTGTTAAGCTGTAAATTTTTAACCCAAACTTTATGTGAACCCCCTGGGAAAATGGGAAATGCCACATTCTTCATGCACATAGATACTATCGGTTTTCCTCATTTTGTAACATTTTTGTCTCTCTGACAGGTTTTATTTGATTCAGATCAGATCTTGTTAAAATGTATTTCAGAGATAATGGTAATGAACATTTTTAAGGAACTTTAGGAAATACTCAATCCTTGAGATGATAAGCCTTAGACGTGAACAAACTGCAAACAAATAAATACAAATAGATATTTTGTAACTGGATTTATCATTGCCTCTTGGCATCTGTTTAATGCTAACAGCCAGAAATACTGATGTCTACTTGAACCTTGCCCTTGCTTTCTATCCTTTCTCTGGAATGAAGACCTTGCCCTAGGAATCCCAGTTCTCGGTGGGACAATGAATATCTTAGTTCAAGCTGCTATAATAAAATAGCATCGATAGGGTGGGTTGAACAACAAACATTTATGTCTGCAAATCTAGGGGCTGGAAGTTGGAGATTAGGATGCTAGCAGGGTTGGGCGATTGGTAAGGGCCCTCTTTTTGGTTATGTATTGGCATGTACATGGCGTGGCCTTTACTTGATGCACATACACACACACGGACACACACACACACACAAATCTGGTGTCCCTTTCTCTTTTTATAAGGGCACTAATCCCATCACAGGTGTTTCACCCTCATAACCTCACTTAAACCTAACTGTTTCCCAAAGGCCCTAACTCCAAAGACCATTCATTACTTCAAAGGTTAGGAATTTAACACAGGAATTTAGGGAGGACACAAGCATTCAGTCCATAGCAGTGAGCTTTCTGGGTTTACCAGAGAAGGCGCCTCACACATAGGAGAAGTACAGAATTTCCACAGCGTGAGGGGACAGTAAGTCATCTGCCACAAGGTCTTAGTGTATCTTTCAGGATATTCAAGACAAAAAAAAAATCAGTGAAGTCGGTAAAGGCTCAGCATGATGTGATCTCAGCTTCACACTGTTCATGTGGATCTAATCCTAAAACATTGGTTAATTCATTTAAATTACCAAGTTTCAATTTCCTATTTTGTAAAGTGAAAGAGACTTATCTATGAATTAAGGCATACTGTGGTTAGGGTTGTAATTAAATATTTTCAACAATATGAATCAGCCATAGAGTACACACCAAGTCCTTTTCTAGGATTTTAGTATATAGAATTGAATAAAGCCAACAAACATCCCTGCTTTCATGGACATTGGCAAGAGAAACCAATGATTTTTAAAAATAAAGTAGAAAAATGCATAATGTGGGGAACAGTGAGAAAGTCTAAGGAAGAAAAAAGTAAAACAGTGCAATGAGACACATCAGTCAGCTTGCCATAATAATTATGCATAATAAACACCCCAAAATACAGTGTCATACGATAATTATCACGTTGGAAACTGCTGATCAAAGCCAGGTTTGAATAAGGAGCTCGGCTTCAAACAGCAATGCTTGACTCATTGGTATGGATCCAGTAACACATATAACCAAGCTGAGGAAGCAGTGAGTACAGAGAGGATATCATCTTATGGTGATGGCAGAAGCACAAGCAAATAAGCCCAACAACAAAGACATATTTAGAGTGTTTGTTCACATCACATCCAAAAATGTCATGTGGCTAAGCCAAACATCAGTTCGTCAGGGTAATACACTAGCCTTCTATTAGGAGGTCTTTTGGAGTGAAATTTTGCTGAACAATTTAATCCATATCACACATATATGCCTGTGGGTGAAATTTTGGATAGATAAAGAAAATATGGTAAGAGAGGGACCAGCTGCAAATGTAGGAAAAGAACATACCAGGCAGAGGGAACAAGGGCAGATTATTCAAGCAAGAGCAATTCTAGGAAATTCAAGAGGCAGCGCAGAGGCTAATGGTGCTGAAGCTGAATGAGCAAGGGTCACAGAGGAGGGGAAGATGAGGCCGTGAAGTTAACAAGATGCCAGATGTTATAGAGATGTGCCGTCCAGTCCGGCAGCCACTTGTTACATGTGGCTTTGGAGCACTAGAAATGCTGCCAGTACAACTGAGCAACTGAAATTTTGGTTTTGTTTTACTTTAATTAAGTCAAATTTAAAATATGATGCTCGATTTAGTTAGTGGAAAACTTTTAAGTAATTTTGAAACAAATTGGGTATGTGAATCTGCGTATTCAGTTGTACGTTCTATAAAATCCAAAGGCAGAAGAGGCTGTCCCAATACAAATCTAGTGGCTTATTTGAGATATGCTGTAAGTGTAAAGTACACAATCGGTTTTGAAATCTTAGAACAAAAAATAAAGGTATAAAATATCTCACTATATCTCACTAATGTTGTTACTTATTTTTAATTGATATGAATATGTATTAGTTGTATGTATTTAAGGGGTCCATGTTACATTCCAGTGCAAGCAAAAAATGTGTAATCATCAAATCTGGGTAACTGGGATATCCATCACTTCAAACATCTATCATTTCTTTGTGTTGAGAACTCTATGAGTCTGTTCTCACGCTGCTAGTAAAGACATTCCCGAGACTGGGTAACTTGTAAAGGAAAAAGATGTAATCGACTCACAGTTCCACATGACTGCAGGGAGGCCTCACAATCACGGCTGAAGGCAAATGAGGCGCGAAGTCATCTTACATGGTGGCAGGCAAGAGAGTGTGTGCACGGGAACTTCCCTTTAAAAAAGCATCAGATCTTATGAGACTTAGTCACTATCCAGAAGAACAGCCCTGGAAAGACTTACTCTCATGATTCAGTTACCTCCCACCAGTCCCCTTCCATGACACGCGGGAATTATGGTAGCTACAATTCAAGATGAGATTTGGATAGGGACACAGCCAAACCATATCGGGAACGTTCTATGTCTTATAGCTATTTTGACATATACAATAAGTTATCGTTTACTATAGTTGCCCTCTTGTGCTACCAAACACTACATCTTATTCCTCCTATCTAACTGTAATTTTATACCCATTAACAAATCTCTCTTCATTCTTCCCTGCCCAGTATCCTTTCCAGCCTCTGGTAACCACCATTCTATTCTTCATCCATGAGATCAATTTTTTTCAGCTCCCACATATAAGTGAGAATATTGCCTTTTAGCTAAGCCTGACTTACTTCACTCAGTGTCCTCCGGTTTCATCTATATTGCTGCAAATGATAAGATTTCATTCTCTTTTATGGCTGAATAGCATTCCATAGTGTACATGTCTCACATTTTCTTTATCCATTCATGCATTGGTGAACACTTAGGTTGATTCTGTATCATGGCTATTGTTATTATTATGAGGCGGAGTCTCGCTCTGTCACCAGGCTATAGTGCAGTGGCACGATCTCGGCTCACTGCAACCTCCGCCTCCCTGGTTCAGGCAATTCTCCTGCCTCAGCCTCCCGAGTAGCTGGGACTACAGTCACATGCCACCACACCCAGCTAATTTTTGTATTTTTATCAGAGACAGGGTTTCACCATATTGGTCAGTATGGTCTCAATCTCTTGACCTCGTGATCCACCCACCTTGGCCTCCCAAAGTGCTGGGATTACAGGCATGAGCCACTGCACCACCTGGCTACTATTTTTTTATATTGACTACATGTTGAAATTATACCACTCTAAATATATTGGCTTACATTATATTATTACAATTAATTTGACCTTTGTTATGTTTCTTTTTCAGTATGGCTCTTAGAAAATTTAACATTGCATAGGTGGCTCCCATTGCCATTGTCTATATTAGACAGCACTAATATAGAGCTTTATAATATTAAGGAGGACTTTAAAAAGGATGAGAGACCACTGGAGTGTTTTGATCAGAGGTGCAAGCAATCTTCTCAGATCATAGTTTAAGAGAATGACCTTTGCTACAGAGCTGAGAATAGACTGAAAGGGGTACAAAGGCAGAAGCAAGGGAGAAACACCAGTAGGGAGATCATTGCAATACATCCAGTGAATTTCATAGTATTACTCTAATTTGACATCACTTTAATATAAATTTATGTAAATATTGGTGAACATCCTTTTAAAAAGAACAAATGACATATTCACCATATATTAATTAGAATGGATTACATTAAAGACAAAAATTGAGTTTATTATATATTTTTCTTTATTCAAATTATTTCAAGAATTTATAAAAACAACTCTGTATGTTTAAGAAATGCATGCAATTCTAGAAAGCAAGAGAAAAATATTAATCACAAGGAAATATTACATTCTAGGTATAATGTAAAATTGTGTTTTTTTACGCTAAATGCATGGTCAAAAGAGTAAATGTGCTTAGTTTTAAAATAGTGTTCACCTTTGTGAAAATCTGCGCATTTATATTTTTCTCTAAGTGGTTTCCAACTTGCTTGGATAATCATCACGTATTAATAAGAAAAACAAACAATTTCTGTAAGTTGTTTTATAATTATTCAAGAAGAAAATGGTATTTCTGTATCTTCGTTTAAAAACCTTTGATTTTAGTTATTCAATTTAATAATAGTTAGTCAAGTGTGGTAGTGCATGCCTGTAATCACACCTCCTCAGGAGGCTGAGGCAGGAGGATCATTTGAACACAGAAGTTCAAGACTAGCCTGAGCAATACAGCGAGACCCCATCTCAAGTAACAATAGTAATAATAGAAATAATAGGCCGGGCGCGGTGGCTCAAGCCTGTAATCCCAGCACTTTGGGAGGCCGAGACGGGCGGATCACGAGGTCAGGAGATCGAGACCATCCTGGCTAACACAGTGAAACCCCGTCTCTACTAAAAAAATACAAAAAACTAGCCGGGCGTGGTGGTGGATGCCTGTAGTCCCAGCTGCTCGGGAGGCTGAGGCAGGAGAATGGCGTGAACCCGGGAGGCGGAGCTTGCAGTGAGCTGAGATCCGGCCACTGCACTCCAGCCTGGGCGACAGAGCGAGACTCCGTCTCAAAAAAAAAAAAAAAAGAAATAATAATAAATAGTATTTTTGTACAACATTAGAAATAGACTGTTAGTATTTTTCAAACATGCAAATAATTGAACATACTTACAAATATTTCACTAAGCCTAGGGGACCAGAATCTACTTATGTAGAATAGCTTAGAAAGCATCATAGGCCGGGCGCGGTGGCTCAAGCCTGTAATCCCAGCACTTTGGGAGGCCGAGACGGGCGGATCACGAGGTCAGGAGATCGAGACCATCCTGGCTAACACGGTGAAACCCCGTCTCTACTAAAAAATACAAAAATCTAGCCGGGCGAGGTGGTGGGCACCTGTGGTCCCAGCTACTCCGGAGGCTGAGACAGGAGAATGGCGTGAACCCGGGAGGCGGAGCTTGCAGTGAGCTGAGATCCGGCCACTGCACTCCAGCCTGGGCGACAGACCAAGACTCCGCCTCAAAAAAAAAAAAAAAAAAAGCGTCATAGATAGTATGCAAATGAGCAATAAGAGAAAAAACCCTTTGAAAGGTAACATCATCACAGTATTTTGAAGTAGAACCTAAGGAGGAGATAATATTGAATCTGAATCTAATACAACATTAAAACAATAATAATCAGATAATCTGAATCAAATGTGATATTAAAACATATATGACTAATTCAGATTAGTGTATTTATTCACATAGATCCCTTCATTTCAAATTTACAGCTCACCAACACTAAAATGTCTTCTCTCTGCTTTAATATTGTGGACATGAAAAATTTCCTGCCCTTGGAATGAAGATGAAGTCTTGAACAAAGCAAATCTCCCCTTTAAATATTTATTGTTAGTGCTTTTTTTTTTTTTTTTTTTTTTAATTGAGACGGAGTCTCGCTCTGTCGCCCAGGCTGGAGTGCAGTGGCCGGATCTCAGCTCACTGCAGGCTCCGCCTCACCGGTTCCCGCCATCCTCCTGCCTCAGCCTCCCGAGTAGCTGGGACTACAGGCTCCCACCACCATGCCTGGCTAGTTTTTTTGTATTTTTAGTAGAGACAGGGTTTCACCGTGTTAGCCAGGATGGTCTCGATCTCCTGACCTCGTGATCCACCCGTCTCGGCCTCCCAAAGTGCTGGGATTACAGGCTTGAGCCACCGCGCCCGGGCTAGTACTCTTGGTATCTCAAAATTCTTCACATGCATCAGCATTTGAAACATTTCTGGTTATGTAAAAGTTATTTTATTATAATCTTCTTTGTTTAAATGATCTTTGATGTTTCTTGGGCTGCTAATAATTTTGCTAAGATTGTAAGAGCAATTATCAATGAGTTCAGTCTAATGCCAAAAAAAAAAAAAATTCTAATTTTTAAAAAACTTTTGAATTCAGGGGTACAAGTACAGGTTTGTTACATAGGTAAACCTGAGTCAGAGGGTTTTTTTTTTGGTGTGTATACAGATTATTTCATCATCCAGGTATTAAGCCTAGTACCTATTAGTTATTTGTCCTGATCCTCTCTCCCCACACCCTCCACCCTTTGATAGTTCTCAATGTGTGTTGTTCCCCTGTATGTGCCTATGTATTCTCATCATTTAACTCCAACTTATAAGTGAGAATATGCATTGGTTGTCTGTTCCTAAGTTAGTTTGCTAAGGATAATGTCCTCCAGCTCCATCTAGGTCCCTGCAGAGGACATGACATCATTCTTTTTTATGGCCACACAGTATTCCGTGGTGAACTTGTACCACATTTTCTTTATCCAGTCTATCATTGATGGACATTTAGGTTGAGTCCATGTCTTTACTATTGTGATAGTGCTGCAGTGAACATACAAATACGTGTGTCTTTATACTAGAATGATGTACATTCCTTTGGGTATATACCCAGTAATGGGATTGCTGGGTCAAATGCTATTTCTGTCTTTAGGTTTTGAAGAATCCCCACACAGTCTTCCACAATGGCTGAACTAATATACACTACCATCAACAGTGTAACAGTGTTCCTTTTCCTTCACAACCTAGCCAGGGTCTGTTGTTGTTGACTTTTTAATAATAGTGATTCTCACTGATGTGAGATGGGTATCTCATTGTGGTTTCAATGTGCATTTCCCTAGTGATCAGTGATGTTGAGCTTTTTATGAAATGATTGTTGGCCACATGTATGTCCTCTTTTGAGAAGTGTCTGTTCATGTTCTTTGCCCACTTTTTAATGGGTTTTTCTTCTTGTAAATTTGTTTAACTTTATTATAGATGCTAGATATTAGACCTTTGTCAGATGCATAGTTTGAAAAAATTTTCTTCCGTTCTGTAGGTTGTCTGTTTATTCTGTTGATAGTTTATTTTGCTGTGCAGAAGCTCTTTAGTTTAATTATATCCCATTTGTCAACTTTTGCTATTGTTGCGATTGATTTTGGCATCTTCATCATGAAATCTTTGCCGTGTTTATGTCCTGAATGATATTACCTAGGTTGCCTTCCAGGGTTTTTATATTTTGGGATTTACATATAAGTCTTTCATCCATCTTGGGTTAATTTTTGTATACGGTATAAGAAAGGGGTCCATTTTCAGTCTTCTGCATATGGCTAGCCAGCTATCCCAGCACCATTTGTTGAACAGGGAATCCTTTTCCCATTGCTTGTTTTTGTCAAGTTTGTTGAAGATCGATAGTTATAGATGTGTGTTCTTATTTCTGGTTCTCTATTCTGCTCCGTTGGTTTGTATGTTCGCTCTTGTATCAGTACCATGCTGTTTTGGTTACTGTAGCCCTGTAGTTTTTCTGTGATTTTTTTCAGATAGCGTAGAATGATTAATTTCTATGATGCAAATACTAGGGTGTCATCAATGCTAAAACAGTTGTCCTGTACAATTTTTTCTTACCGGACCAAAATTTTTTGTTTTGGCACCTTATTTTAATTATTCTAAGAGATCTTTATTAACCTAATAAGTATTGGATATATAAAATGTAAAGATCATATCTTAATAAACCAAGATTTTAATTTTATTTAGGTATATGCAGGTTTGCTTTGAAATGCAAATTCTGAAATAAACAGGCATTATTAGTATTTATAAAACAACTTGAATACTGATATATCTATATCACCAATAATTATTCCTTTGATAACTCAGAAGTTTTTATGAAAGAGGTTCATTTAAGCTTTGTTTTCTAAATACATAAATGAAATTATACTTAAAGATGATACACCTATTCATGAGAAATTCAATTACATAACATAAAAAATAGAAGACAAATTAGCCATTGGAAGTACAGCTACAATATTTTTAGTAGTATTTTATGTATGTTTTGAGAAAGGAAAGAAATTCTGATGAGAAAAGGGGGAATAATATTAGAAATATGAATAATTCACCTTACTTATCAAAATTTTCTTATGGCCAATAAAGATTTTATCATGAATGAAATTCAAATTAGAGAGAAAGCCAGTGTGTGCTAAGAAGTCACATATATGTATTCCTTAATAAAAATTACTCTTATGATTCAAGGATCATAAAATATGCTGAGATTTATGCATAACTTGGCTGTTCAAAATTAGAACAAACACTGCATATCCAGTGTTACGGTTAACTGGCAGTAAGCACACATCTAATTTAGTATTCCACATAGCCATTAGAATTCCCATGGTACATGGACTGAGTCCAGTTAATTGCCATAGCTTTTTATACATATGACAGAACACAGAGAACTGAATCTATGAAATCATTAATTGAATTATCCTTTAAATCTGCCAAAGGATATATTAGTTTTTACTCCCTTGGTAGTTTCCGTCAGCATAAATCAAATGAGAAAATTTAAATGACTGAAAAAAAAAGTCAGAGTGTTACAGGTTGTTTTAAATGTAGAGTTAAACCTTAGTTAATGTATGGGGACAGCTTCTCTACAAAATAATAATAAAGGTCTAAGAAAGACAATGTGTAACACTGGATTGAAGTCCAAGTTTCTATGTCTTTAGAAATATTAAACAAATGTGGGTGTATTTCTCATCCTCTTTTAAATGGAGTGATGACATCTAGAATACATACATATCCTGGTTTTCATTCATCGATTTTACTGTTATTGACTGAATAGGCACTTATATTTAGGTGCTGTAGAAGAACTGTGAGGCAAGTAACATTGTTCTTTCCCTCATTGAATTTGTAAATTAGGCTGACCGGGTGTGGTGGTTCATGCCTGTAATCCCGACACTTTGGGAGGCCGAGGCAGGTGGATCACCTGAAGTCAGGAGTTTGAGACCAGTCTGGGCAACATGGTGAAACCCCATCTCTATTAAGAATACCGGCCGGGCACGGTGGCTCAAGCCTGTAATCCCAGCACTTTGGGAGGTCGAGACGGGCGGATCACGAGGTCAGGAGATCGAGACCATCCTGGCTAACATGGTGAAACCCCGTCTCTACTAAAAAATACAAAAAACTAGCCAGGCGAGGTGGCGGGCGCCTGTAGTCCCAGCTACTCGGGAGGCTGAGGCAGGAGAATGCCATAAACCCGGGAGGCAGAGCTTGCAGTGAGCTGAGATCCGGCCACTGCACTCCAGCCTGGGCAACAGAGCGAGACTCCGTCTCAAAAAAAAAAAAAAAAAAAAAGAATACCAAAAAATTAGCTAAGCCTGGTGGTGCATGCCTATAATCCCAGCTCTTGAGAGGCTGATGTAGGAGCACCACTTGAACCTGGGAAGAAGAGGCGGCAGTTAGACGAGATCATGCCACTGCACTCCTGGTTCATAACTGGGGCCACAGAGTGAGACTTTGTCTCAAAGAAAAAAATAAAGAAAAAGAATTTATAAATAAGGGAGATAGAACATACGTGGGTATATTAAAATGAAATATATCAAAAGTGATTAGGTTTTGACCATACTGCCAAAAGCAGTCTACAAATTCAACTCAATTCTAATAAAAATAACACCATAATTCTTCACAGAATTAGAAAAAATAATTCTAAAATTCATATGGAACCATAAAAGAGCCCTCATAGCCAAAGCAATACTAAGCAGAAAGAACAAATCTGGAGGCAACACATTACCCAACTCTACTATCCGGCTATAGCCAACAAAACAGCATGGATTAAATAGGCACATAGTCCAATGGAACAAAATAGAGAACTCAGAAATAAAGCCAAATACTTATAGTCAACTGATCTTTGACAAAGCAAACAAAAACATAAAGTGGGGAAAGGACACCCTATTCAACAAATGGTACTGGAATAATTGGCAAGTCACATGTAGAAAAATGAAACTGCATCCTCATCTCCCACTTTAAGCAAAAATCAACTCAAGGTAGATCAAAGACTTAAATCTAAGACCTGAAATCATAAAAATCCTAGAAGATAACATGGGAAAGTTCCTCTAGACATTGGCTTAGGCAAAGACTTCATGACCAAGAACCTAAAAGCAAATGCAATAAAAACAAAGATAAATAGATGGGACTTAATTAAGTTAAAAAGCTTCTGCACAGAAAAAAAAAAGTCAGGTAGTAAACAGTCAACCCACCGAGTGGAAGAAAATCTTCACAAATTGTGTGTCAGACAAAGGACTAATATCGAGAATCTACAAGGAACTCAAATCAGCAAGAAAAATAAATAATACCATCAATATGTGGGCTAAGGACATGAATAGGCAATTCTCAAAGAAGATATACAAATTGGCAACAAATATATGTAAAATTCTCAACATTACTAACAATCAGGGAAATGCAAATGAAAACCACAATGTGATACAACCTCCCTCCTGAAAGAATAGCCATAATCAAAGAAATAAAAAAGCAATAGTGTTGGCACATATACGGCGAAAATGGAATACTTTTAGACTGCTGGTAGGGATGTAAACTGGTACAACTGTCATGGGATCTTTAGGGTGTCACTTTGCCAGCTGGAAACTTCTGTGGCTGGTGGTACCTCTGCTTGGGTTTTGCTTGCTTACACTGGGCTCATTCTGCCCACTTGGCAAAGCAGGCTGCACTCAGCTCATGCTACTGGCCTAGATCCCATACCTGCCAAGGGCGAACCAGGTCAGGAGTGGTAAGGGGTGTGTGGGTGGGCGACTGCAGGGTCCAGCCACTGGGTCCATCCAGGCACTCCAGCTGCTGTGGTGGGGCAGGCAGCTCCAGGCGCCACTCCATGCAAGGCTGAACCAGGTGTATCTCAAGGGGCTTCCACTGCAGGCACCATCATCTGGACCAGGGGAATGCAATGGTACCTGAAAGCTCAGAGACTCCAGGGAGTGCAGAGCCCCAAAGATGGTGTTACATCATGCCACAGCCTTGGCATGGGGACCCCCAAGGTCTGGTCTCCCAGCAGAACCACAGCTCTTCTGTCTTTCTCATTGCCTGCAATGTGGCAAGTGGGGGGCATGTTTCAGCCCTGTTTGTCTTGTAGCTCTTTCAGTCCTGCCATTCTGCAGGTCCTGAGTTCTTGTCTCATGTCCAGGAAGAATGAGGTATACAGACAAGTGGTGGGCGAGCAAGGAGGAAAGGAGCTTCACTGAGCTACAGAAAGGCTCTCAGGAGACCCTAAGTGGTAGCTCTATCCACCAGCAGGTCATCCTGACATCTGTCCAACTCTGGCTGAGTGAGGTTTTTATGGGTTCAGAAGGAGGAAGTGTGTGCTGATTGATCTACAGTTGGCCATGGGTAGGCCTGGAAAAAGCACCATAAATTATCACTCTGGGCCGTGATTCCACGCAGCACTTGCAGTCCTACCCCCAGGCTTCAGGCTGTCCCTGGATTGAAGGTGGTGTTTCACAGGAGACCCTCAGCTTTCTGGCCAGGAGCCTGTCTGCCTCCTGCTGCTATCAACATGGTGTCCATGGCCCCAGGCTTTTCATGCCAAGGCGTGCCTGTAGGCCCCTGCTGAGCCACCCTTAGTCCTCCATTAGCCTCCCTCCTGTTCTCCTGGGTGCTCAATGTCTGGAGGGGGTCGAGGTAGCAGGGGGCAGGTGTGTCAGCACCTCCATGAGTGTGCACACACCTAGGTGGGATGGGACAGCACCTGGGCTGGGCCACAACTTTGCTCCAAAATCAGAGCAGGCACCAGGAGTGAGGAGAGGCCAGGGATGGGAGCATGCACTTCCCAGCCTGTGGGGGAAGGGAAGCTTCCTCACCTCCCGAGAACAGAGCATGACTGTGTGGCTGCACCTGCACAAGGGAGTACAGGGCTCCCACCTCACCTACTCAGTAGGAGGCAGGGCTTCTTCCTGTTCCTGGCCCCTGCAAGCTCTGTGGAGTGCACAGCCCCAGCCAGACCTCCCCAACTGCAGCTGGCATCTTCACAGTGGCTGCTCCAGATGGACTGTCGCTGCCGTCACAACCACTATGGAAAACTGTGTGGAGATTACATAAAGAACTAAAAGTAGATCTGCCGTTTTATCCAATAATCCCACTACTGGATATCTACCCAGAGAAAAGAAGTCATTATATGAAATAAACACTTGCACGTACATGTTTATAGCAGCACAATTAGCAACTGCAAAAGTATGGAACCAGCCCAAATGTCCATTAATCAATAAGTGGATAAAGAAAATGTAGTGTGTGTGAATACTATTCAGCCATATGAAGGAACAAAATAATGGCATTTGTAGCAACCTGGTTGGATTTGGAGACCATTATTCTAAGTGATGTAAATCAGGAATGGAACACTAAACATTGAATATTCATACTCATAAGTGGGAACTACACTATGAGGATGCAAAGGCAGAAGAATGATACAATGGACTTTGGGAACTGAGAGAAAAGGGTGAGAGTAGGTGAGGAATAAAATACTAGATATTGGATACAGTAGATACTGCTCGGGTGTTGGGTATACCAAAATCCCACAAATCAGCACTAAATAACTTATCCTTAGAACCAAACACCACCTGTTCCCGAAAAACTTATTGAAATAAAAATTTAAAAAGAAGAAAAATTGTGATTAGGCAGATTGAGACAGCTAGAACAAAGGGCTGAAAGCACAAAAGAGTTCAGGATGATTAAGGTTTAAGAAAAAGAGTTAATCTAAATGTGTGTAAGGTCACAAATAGGCAGAGATAGTTTATGTGAAGCTTTGTAAAGAGTCATAAAAGTTTGGATTTAAGGAGTGTGAATAGGATCTTTAAAAGATATTAGGCAGGATAGTTACATTCGCTTAAAGTAGAAACTGGTAGGTGAGTAATCCAGCAAGGGGCTTCTAAAACTGACCAGGTAGTGACTATGAACTGGACAAGAGAGCTCATACTAAATATTGAGAGATGTGAATGGTATTTCTATATATTCTGCTTTAGTGGTGAGAAATCAATGACAAAGCTTTTAAAATTGACACCCTATTATAACCAAATCTAAGTTCAGCTGCTTACCACTTGAAAGCCAAACATGAGAGACGAGAGTTGGCGGGAGGAAAAGCAGATTTATTCTGAGAGCCAGCAAACCAAGAAAACGGTGGACTAGCATCCTAAACTACCATATTAAGTCAGTACAAATTTCAGCCTCTTTTTTGTTAAGGGCAGGGAGGGGGAAGAGGACAGGATTAGGATCAAGAGGTGACCAAGGGTTGCAGACATCTGAGTGTCAGTGAGGATCCAATGGGGTTGGAAACTTTTTTGTCTTTGGTCAAGTCATAACGTTACTATAAATATTTAATGAGAAATATGGTTAATTTTTACATACTTTTCCTTTAACCCCAGAATTAGTTTTGAAAATTGTATGATTGCTGTCTTTGCATATTATGAGTGTTATAAAATTATTCTAACCTACATGCTACATGTAAGAATGGATAAAGGCTCCTTAAACAAAAATGGAGTTAGTTATGACAGTTCTTTTGCTGTTTCACTGTAACACTATTACTTCTGAAAATAACTATTTCTAGTATTTGTAGTTCTCAATATATAATATTAAAAAGGGCATTTGAAAATTGCCACAGAGTATTATGACTGGAAAAGAGGAAGATATTTCACTCTAATATGTGAATGCTTTGAAGAGTATGTAAGACATAATCTACAATACAATCATAATACAGTTTTACAAGGACAATGTCTATTCATACTATCAATATGATTTTTAAAAACTTATTTTTATTATAAATTATTTCCCTAGTAATGCCTTTTCAATTTGATTTAGAAAGTGAATTGTATATCGTGAGTGTTATAGTGAGTTGCCTTGTTCTCATATTCATCACCTGGTGGAAATTCCGTTCAAAGACTTGTATATTTCAGTTCCCAGAGCCTGTGTTATGCTTTGTTATCACCTTCACCCTGCTCAGACACAGGCAGAATTCAGTAATGCAGGCCAGCACTCAGCAAGAAATAAGACTTTTCTTAGGTCACAGGTACCAACCACAAATGAACTAGGCTCAGAGAAAAGATTTCAGAGCCAGAGGAGGAATTACAAAAGAAAGTAGAAAGCTTGCATTAAGCAAGTAATCAAGTCAAGAAATCCCATACTGCAGGGGAATGCAGTGATCAGTACTGACTCCAAGTTCACCTCCAAGTCTCAGCAATAAGAAAAAAAAAAAGGCAGGGAGGGGGCATTTATCAAAACAAGTATAACTTGGTACCAAGTCTAAAGACATGCTTAAAAGTTTCTTTGGTATCTCCTAGTATGGAAAAGATTGGGCTGACAGTAAGCTTGTTCTGAATGAAGCATTGAGGAAGGTGACAGATTCAGATCCTGGCAAATGTCACTGCTTCATGTGATGCTGGCAATGTAACGTCAGAGATTCATTCAAGGGCAGGGATTTCAGAATAAATGTTCTAGGTCAGACTTCTGCCTGTACAGCTGCTATTTTATTAAATCTAAATAATTTATCATTAGGGATTGTTTCATTGTGATAACAGCTAAAAGAGCATATTTCCTTATTTTTAATGTCTGTAGACACATTACAAAGTTTGTATGTGTGTATATTTTGAATGTTTGCAGTATTCCTTTTCTTACAGTCTATATAGTAATGCACAATTTTTGTTAACTATATACTTATTGAGAAGATTTTGGAGTCTTAAGATAATACATTTATCACCAAGGACCACTGCATTATTTACCCTCATGTAGTCTCTGTTTGAAAGATATTCAGTTATTAAAATATTTACCAAGTAACTTTTTTTTTTTTTTTCCTGAGATGGAGTCTAACTTTGTTGCCCAGGCTGGAGTGCAGTGATGCAATCTTGGCTCATTGCAGCCTCCATCTCCTGGGTTCAAGTGATTCTCGTGCCTCAGCCTCCCAAGTACCAGGGATTACAGGCACCTTATTGTACAAACATATGTATATCAATTCCTGCATGTGTATGTAGTAAATTGCACCAGAGGCTTCTATAAACATGAAATAATTATTATCCCAAGTAGCTTACATAATTCTTCAGAAAAGCAAATGTCACTTTTTATATGGTCTAGTGCTACCTTATGTATCCTAAAAGTAATATGCATGATTATTTTAAAAATTTGTCCCAGAGTAATTTTAAAGAACTCTTAGAGGTTAAGGAATTTGGAAAGAATTTATCTAGTTCAACTCACAAATTCTTAAAAGAAAAAAAGGCCAAACTGATAAGCAGAAACTCAAGGTCACATCTTTGCTACTTGGCAGAGTTGGCACTCAATTTTGACGGCAAGCTCAATGCTATTTCCAGTACAAAATTTTGCTTATAAGCAGCAGCCACAGATTTTATTTTGTTTCCATCCACTATTTGTGTGTGTGTATGTATGTATGTGCCACCTCTAGACCTTTTTAATTTAGTTGTATATATTTATGGGATATAATGTGATGTTTTCATATATGTCCAATAGTGTGGAATGATTAAATTCTTCACCTCACATACTCAGGACTTTTGTGATGAGAACATTTGAAAGGTACCGTCTTAGCGATTTTGAAACACATGATACACTAACTGTTGTCATTTTATTGTGTAATACATCTCAAAAACTTACTTCTGTTGTCTAACTGAATCTTTGAACCCCTCGGCCAACATCTTTCTATCCCTCTTAAACACCACAGCCTCTGGTAACCACCAATCTACTGTCTTTTTCTATGAATTTGACTGTTTTTGATTCCACATGTATAAATTAGATTATGCAGTATTTGTGTTTCTGTACCTGGTTTAAATGTTGATTAATTTATGACATCTGTGGTTTAGTAAAAATGGGAAATATGGATACTTTAGGGAAAAAATAGTATTTGGTTGTATTGTGGCCATTCCAACTTAGATTTCATACCTGAGTCTTCAAAATAATTTATACAAAAAAGTGGCTATGACTTAAACAAAATAAAAAGTGAGGAAAGAACTATTTATTTTATTGGATTTTATCCTAAACTCTCACTTTATAAAGTAGTTTGTTCCAGAAATAGTTTACACAAGTAGATAGTCATTAACATAATCAATAGATATTTTTTGTCAGATTAGTAAGAGCAAATGTAACTCTGGTTATCTTACATTTTAATAATTGGTAATTTATGAGTGCTTGTATGTTAATCCTATTAAACTTATGTGATAACAGTATTCAAATGACATATATTTTTGTGAGTTCTGATGCCCTATGTTAAATACACAAAATTAGGCCAGTCGCAGTGGCTCACGCCTGTAATCCCAGCACTTTGGGAGGCTGAGGTGGGCGGATCACAAGTTCAGGAGATCGAGACCATCCT
The DNA here is from genome assembly GCF_009764315.1 of Trachypithecus francoisi. Taxonomy (NCBI): domain Eukaryota; kingdom Metazoa; phylum Chordata; class Mammalia; order Primates; family Cercopithecidae; genus Trachypithecus; species Trachypithecus francoisi. The sequence goes on from NW_022681459.1 coordinate 7,946,394, forward strand.
GGCTAACAGGGTGAAACCCCATCTCCACTAAAAATACAAAAAAATTAGCCGGGTTTGGTGACGGCGCCTGTAGTCCCAGCTACTTGGGAGGCTGAGGCAGGAGAATGGTGTGAACCCTGGAGGCAGAGCTTGCAATGAGCTGAGATCGCGCCGCTGCACTCCAGCCTGGGCGACAGAGGGAGACTCCATCTCAAAAAAAAAAAAAAAAAAAAAAAAAAAAATAGAATTATGTGGCTTCTTTTTATAGTCAAGCAAAGATTACTAATGCTTATACTACTTAAATGATTATTTAACTTAAAGAAAATGCCTATAATTATTTTATTATATTGTATTACAGATGCCCCCAAGTTCATATCAAACCAAACAATTTATTACTCTTGGGAAGGAAATCCTATCAATATAAGTTGTGATGTGAAATCGAATCCACCAGCATCAATTCACTGGAGAAGAGAGAAATTAGTCTTACCTGCTAAAAACACGACCAATTTAAAGACATATAGTACAGGAAGAAAGATGATATTAGAGGTAAGTCCACATGTATACATGAAAAAATTGTATTATTTTAGCAACTATTATTTCAGAATATATTTAAATATCTTCATATACCTATATACAATGAGAGAGAGAGAAATCATAGTGTATATATTTTACAGTTATTTACTTAAAGGTCCATTGGATCATGGCTCATTAATGATAAGTGTATGAAAGTCTATTCACTTATATAGAAGTGTGGCTATATAGCAAAGACCACTATTTTTATGAATGCACTTTTAGGAATGAAAACAATTATATGGCAGGGCGCCATAGCTCACGCCTGTAATCCCAGCACTTTGGGAGGCCTGAGGCGGGCCGATCACAAGGTCAGGTGATCCTGGTCAATATGGTGAAACCCCATCTCTGCTGAAAATACAAAAATTAGCTGAGTGTGGTGGTACACGCCTGTAGTCCCAGCTTCTCGGGAGGCTGAGGCAGGAGAATCGCTTGAATCGGGGAGGTGGAGGTTGCAGTGAGCCTGGCCACTCCAGCCTGGTAACTGAGCAAGACTCTGTCTCAAAAAAAAAAAAAAAAAAGAAAGGAAAAAAAAATATGGAAAATCCAGGAAGAAAAAGTTGGTAATTTAATAGTTATTGAGTGCTACAAATTTGTCTTCAATGTTGATACTTTCATTGATTCTATTATGTATTATAGCTTTTTTTCTTTTCAGTCTGGCAGGAATAAATGCTATCTATTGGATAGATTTTTACAATTCTAGTGTAAATTCCAAAATAAATGAAATTTGCTTGTTCATTATCTTTTGTTTTATTACTAAAAATAAGATTTTGTATAATTGTTTTTATATTGCCAAGTAATTGGCCTTTAAATACTGTTTGAATAAAATGCTTCTTATTTATTAATTGGAGTGTGTGTATGTGTGCATCAATTTCTAAAACATATTTAAAAATCTGTGAAACTGATCATCACCCTTTCCAAATTATGATGTGGTTAGGAAAATTGGGAATCTTTTCCACACAGTCTTATTTGCTGAAAGGTTGCTACATTTTATTCACTAATTCAGTTTACATAAACTAAATGAAATGCACGTTTTAGAATACCATCTAATATCCGTACTGCATTAACTTAAAGTATCCTCACTGATGCCATTTAGACTTTTAAAAAAATTGTTTGATAGGGGGATTTAGATATCACGTCTGCAAATATTTGCATGGCTGAGTGGTTGGTAATTAAATCACTTTGTCTAAATCAATTTCAATGTAAAGAAGTTTCTTTCTAATTGTTTTAGAAGAACTAACTATTTGTGACTTGACAGGGATGTCAATTTCATAAAAACATCTGGGCAGTTTTAAACTAAATGTTATATGTTTTACGTTAGTGAAAAGCTCAGGTTAGATTTAACTTGTTTTGTGTAGGGTGTAGTCTCCTTGAATACCTTAATAAATTATCATGGACAGGATGGTTAAAATCACAGAAATTTACAGTTCTGGAGGGTAGAGGTTCAATATCATGGTGCCTGCAGGGTGGCTTTCTATAGAGGACCCTTCCCTGCACTTGTACTTGACCACCTTCTGGCTGTGTCCTCACATGCCCTTTCCTCTGTGCGCACACAGAGTTCTGGTGTCTTCCTCTTGTTTTACAAGGGTACCAGTCCTGTTGGAGTAGGTCCCACTCTTACTATCTCATTTAACCTTAATTACCTTCTTAAAGATCCTATCTCCAAATTCATTCACACTGGAAGTTAGGGTTTCAGTATATGAATGGGCAGAGTGAGGAGGCGGGCAGTTCGGTCCATAACAAGTGGATTGAAGTTCATGAGTAAATGACAGACTAATGTGTAATTTCTGCTTTGCTTCATCTTGACATTTTTTAGTTCCTCAGCCAACTCATAATTCTCTATATTTAATGTGAAGGAACATTTTATACATACAACATAGTATATAGTTTATGCTATTTAAGCTTCTGTCTGAAGACATCCCTCCACACTCCAAAATAAAATTAAAAAACAAAAACACAATTTTGGTTTACTTGACACACAGCCAGGTGATCTGTTGGCTAAACCACTGACTTTAAACAGACATGTTTTTGTGTATACTCGCACAAATTAAATTTAAATTCTGAATGAAAAATATACATGTGTGACTAACACAACTTGAAAACATAGCATAACAAAAAATAACATAAAGAGAAAGCAACAATGAGCATTACTAATATTTAATTATTAGTATATACAGTTGCTTGAGACAGTTACTTTTGTTTAATAATGATTGTAAAAGTCATATATGTGCTAATTCTTAAGAATATAAAATGAAACATAGAAAAAAGTTTACACTTAACAAATTGTCAGTAATAAATTTATGGAATTGAGTTTAAGTTTTTTTCTTTAAGTATATATATTCAAACTGTTAAAATTATGCATTTTAAAATATAACCAAATATTCAGTACATTATTTAAGTTACTGCCAATAAATGCATCTGTAAAGGTCAAGATCATCAAAACTTATTTTTTTAACTGACCACATCCTGAGGAAATTACACAACTTTTCAATATATGGGCAAACATTGAAAGAAGGAATGGGTTTTTAATTGGTTTGTTGGAATAATATTGTACTTTGCATTGTCTGTATCTTTCTTTCATATCCTAAATAGAGATGCTGACTGTTGTGTCCATGACTTTCTTATCATGGAATACATAGAAGAAATAAATATTTTTAGGTTTAAGAAAAAGCCTAGCAAGCTTCTTTATTAATATTATACACTCAGCTTATATTTAGATATTCAAAACTATATTTGTTACTTCACTATATTCTGTCCAAACCTAATATCATGAATTAATATCAGTATTTTTAGCTGGATACAGATATACCTTGGAGATATTGCAGGTTTAGTTCCAAGAGCACCTCAATAAAGTAAATATCACTATAAAGCCAGTCACACAGGTTTTTGGTTTTTCAATGCATATAAAAGTTATGTTGGCACTATAGTCTATTAAGTGTGCAAAAGCATGATGTATAAAAAGGTCTATGTAACATAACTGAAAAATACTTAGTTACTAAAAATTGCTGGGAATCATTTGAGCTTTAAGCAAGCTGTAATGTTCTTCATTGATGAAGAGTCTTGTCGCGAGGTTGATGACTGCTTACTGGTCAGAATGTTGATTGCTGAAGGTGGAATTTGCTGTGGCAATTTACTAAAATAAGGCAACGGTGAAGCACTTTGTTAATTAACACTTCCTTTCATGAAAGATCTCTGTGTAGCAGGTGATGCTATAAGGCTAACAACATATAATACTGTTTGTTAGCATTTACCTAGAGCAGGACATCTTTAGAAAATGAAGTCAATCCTCTCAAACCCCGCCACTGCTTTATCAACTAAGCTTATGTAATATTCTAAATCTTGGGTGATCATTTCAACATTTTTCAAGCATCTTCAGAAGGAGTAAATTCTACCACCAGAAACCACTTTATTTGCTCTTCCATAAAGAGCAATTTCCCATCTGTTAGACTTTTATCATCAGATTGCAGCAATTCATTCACTTCTTCAGGCTCCATTTCTAATCCTAGCTCTCTATTTCCACCACATCTGCAGTTACTTCCTTCGCTGAAGTCTTGAACCCCTCAAAGTCATCCATGAGGGCTGAAATCAACTTCTTTCAGACTCTTATTAATGTTGACATTTTCACTTTCTCCCGTGAGTCACAAGTAATTCTTAATGGCGTCAGCATGGTGAGTCCTTTTCAGAAGATTTTCAGTTGACTTGTACTTTTCCCAGATCCCTCAGAGGAATCACTGTTTAATGGCAGCTGTAGCCTTAAATCTTGTATTTCTGTATTTTTTTTTTTTTTTTTTTTTGAGACGGAGTCTCGCTGTGCGGCCCAGGCTGGAGTGCAGTGGCGCGATCTCAGCTCACTGCAAGCTCCCCCTCTCGGGTTCACGCCATTCTCCTGCCTCAGCCTCCCGAGTAGCTGGGACTACAGGCGCCGCCACCATGTCCGGCTAACTTTTTGTGTTTTAAGTAGAGACGGGGTTTCACCGTGTTAACCAGGATGGTCTCGATCTCCTGACCCCGTAATCCGCCCACCTCAGCCTCCCAAAGTGCTGAAATTACAGGCGTCAGCCACCGCACCGGCCACACATTGTATTTCTTAAGTACTAGGACTTGAAAGTTGAACTAACTCCTTGGTCCACAGGCTTCAGAATGGATGTTGGGTTAGCCAGCATGGAAACAACATTAATATCTTTGTATATGTTCATCAGAGTTCTTGGGTGACTAGGTCCATTGTCAATGAGCACGACTAGTTTGAAGGGAATCTTTTCTTTTTTTTTTTTTTTTTCTCACCACTATATCTCAACAGTGGGCTTAAAATAGTCAATAAACCATTCTGTAAACAGATGTCCTGTCAACCAGGCTTAGTTTTCCCCTGGGTAGAACACAGGCAGAGTCTCTTTAGCATAATTATTAAAGACCCTGGGATTGTTATAATGATAAATGAACAATCGCTTGAACTTAAGTCACTAGCTGTATTAGCCCCTAAAAAGAGATTCAACAGGTCCTTTGAAGTTTGAAGCCTGCCCTCTACATCTCATCTCTAGCTATAAAAGTCTAGGTGACATCTTCTTGCAATAGAAAACTGTTTCATCTATTTTAAATTCTATTTTTTAGTATAGTCACTTCCATGAATGATCTTAGCTCGATCTTCTGGATAACGTGCTGCAGCTTCTACATCAGCATTTACTGCTTCACCTTGTATTTTTAATGTTATAGAGATAGCTTCTTCCCTTAAGCCTCATGAACTAACCCCTGCCAGCTTCAAACTCTTCTTCTGCAGCTTCCTCACCTCTGTCAGCCTTCACTGAATTGAGGTGTGTTAGGTCTTTGCTCTGGCTTAGGCTTTGACTTAGGTTTTGGTTTAAGGGAGTATTGTGGTTGGCTTTGTCTTCTACCCAGACCAATAAAATATTTCTCCATAACATAAGTAAGGCTGTTTAGCTTTCTTATCATTTGTGTGTCCACTAGTGTAGTACTTTTGACTTTTTTCAGGAACTGTCTCTTCACATTTACCACTTGGCTGTTTGTTGCAATAGGCTTCTGTTTTAGCCTATCTTGGTTTTGCCATACCTTCCTCACTAAGCTTAATCACTAAGCTTCCTCACTTAAGCTTTTGATTTAATGTGGGAGATTGTGACTCTTCCTTTAACCTGAACACTTAGAGGCCATTGTAGGATTATAATTTGGCCTAATTTTAATATTATTGTGTCTCACAGAATAAGGCAGCTAAAGAGGAGGGAGAGAGATGGGGGTATGGCCAGTCAGTGGAACAGTCAGAACACACATTTATCAATTAAGTTCACTGTCTTAGGGGCACAGTTTGTGGTTCCCCAAAACAGTTACACTAGCACCATCGAAGATTACTGATCACAGATCACCATAGCAAATTTAATAATAATGCAAAGTTTAAAATATTGAGAGAATTACCAAAAAGTCAGAGAGATAGGACATGGGTAACTGTTGTTGAAAAAATGGTGCTGCCAGTTAGAATGGTGATCATTAAAAAGTCAGAAACAACAGGTGCTGGAGAGGATGTGGAGAAATAGGAACACTTTTACACTGTTGGTGCGACTGTAAACTAGTTAAAACGTTGTGGAAAACAGTGTGGCGATTCGTCAAGGATCTAGTACTAGAAATACCATTTGACCCAGCCATCCCATTACTGGGTATATACTCAAAGTATTATAAATCATGCTGCTATAAAGACACATGCACACGTATTTTTATTGTGGCACTATTCACAATAGCAAAGACTTGGAACCAACCCCGATGTCCATCAATGACAGACTGAATTAAGAAAATGTGGCACATATACACCATGGAATACTATGCAGCCATTAAAAAGGATGAGTTTGTGGCCTTTGTAGGGACACAGATGCAGCTGGAAACCATCATTCTCAGCAAACTATCGCAAGAACAGAAAACCAAACACCGCATGTTCTCACTCATAAGTGGGAATTGAACAATGAGATCACTTGGACACAGAAAGGGGAACATCACACACCGGGGCCTCTTGTGCAGTGGGGGGAGGGGGGAGGGATGGCATTAGGAGAGATATCTAATGTAAATGACGAGTTAATGGGTGCAGCACACCAACATGGCACATGTATACATATGTAACAAACCTGCACGTTGTGCACATGTACCCTAGAACATCAAGTGTAAAAAAAAAAATGGTGCTGATAGATTGCTTTAATGCAGGATCGCCACAAACCTTCAATTTGTAAAAAGAAAAAAAACAAACACTATCTTTCAAGCACGATAAAGACAGACACAATAAAACAGGTATGCCTGTATTTAAATATGAAGAAATAGTTGTATCAGTAGATGTTTCTAGTAGATGTTTATCAGTAAATGTTTATCAGTAGATGTTTCTTGATCAATATTTTCAATGCTTTGCACTTTTTAAACATTTAAATATTTTTACTTTATGTTCTATAATACACCCTTGTCATCTTATATTTTCATACAATTATATAACATTTCATTGTGCTGGGTTTAAGTGTAAAACCACTATTGGACTTTGGTTTTATGTTGCTTTCTTAGAATACATCAAATAAGCTTCAGGGTACATGATTTGGCCAGATTATATCTAGAGCATGTGTGCAGATGTGTGTGTGTGTGTGTGTGTGTGTGTGTGTGTGTGTGTGTTTTAATCTATGCCATGATGGGTGTTTTCTTTATTTATTAAGCATACAACATGATAAAAGATTCCTTATTTAAGATAAACTTTTATCTGTTGATAGCTGAACTCCCAAGAACACCACCAAAAAAATGAACTGAGCTTTTAAGAAATTGTTCCAATGAAAATGGCTCCACTTAAATTATTAATCTTAAGGAGCTGTGTAATAGTCACATTTCTTTGTTGTGGCTATCCTGTCTTGGCATGGTATTGATTCAGTGAACACATTCTTCTCTGTTGAATTTGCAAATAACTTTCTCATATGCATGTAGAATAAGAATTTTTGGTTAAATCCCTTTCTCATTGGAACAATTAGTTTAGAGTTAAATTAGCCTTGCTTATTAAAAGCTACACATAAGAAAAAGGAATATTTTAATCACTTAGCAGTGATTATGTAAGAGCTGTTACAAATGCTAAGCTCATTCCTATGATTGTTTCTAGATGGACAGCTGACTAGAAAATGAATGACACAGCTTTTCTGTACTCTTTCAGAATTATCATCTTCAATGGGCCTCAAAATTGCACTCTTAGTTAATAGCCTCCCATTACCACAAAATCATTTTTCCCTCTTTTGGGATAGAGTTGAAATTAACAGCAACTCTTGTAAGCATATTCTCTCTTAATAATAGTTACAGAGATTGAAAATTATATCTATTACTATCATCAAATCTCTTATCTAAATTGATACTTCAGAATTTCTGTACATTAGAATTACAGGGTTTGTCTCAGTGTTCACCAATAGAATCCCTAAAGGTTAACTTAATTATGGATTTCAAATGTGTAAGGATAGAGGTCAGCTATTTTCTACCTAGACTGAAAAAAGAACGATAGGAATTGAACATGAAATGCAGGCAAGATGCTGTTATTAGATAGCGAGAAAAAGTACCTGTCTATAAGTATTGTTGCAAAGAGCAACATTTTCTTGCACAATATGTTCCTGGAAAGATTTCTTTAAGAATGATCCTTCGTCCTTCATTAGTATTATATGTTCAATAACTCAAAACAGGGAGAGAAATATCACATATTTGGAGCCTTTCTTGAACTTTAAAGCAAACTGGTCTGAGGCCAAAACATAGAAACAGTTAACAATGCTATTACTACAAGCTTCCTGTTTTCAAGTTTACACCTACATTGATTGCAAACTATATATATTGCAAACTATATATATATACACACACACACACATATTTCAAACTGTGTGTGTACTACTTTCTGAGCTTTACATGTATGTAGATCTATTGGTTTTGCTATTTAATAGATACATCAAAGTGGTGCCATTTGTTTACTTAATGGATTAATAGATAAATTCTGATTTGCCTAGTCCTATGGATATTATAGGCTCATGGATACATCATGAAAGGATTTATATTATTTAGTAATGCTTACTTAATAAAGAAAATTAAAAATATATGGTAAGGAGTTGTTGGGTAAAAAAATGAAACGTGAAAGTGGTAGTCATACTGGGGTTTATTTTAAAACTTCTATGATGTTTTAGAATTGTAACTTTTGTTATTATAATTATTTCAGATTGCACCTACGTCTGACAATGACTTTGGACGCTATAATTGCACAGCCACTAATCGTATAGGAACAAGATTTCAAGAATACATTCTTGCTTTGGCTGGTAAGTATAGCACAATACTTTGTGAGATCTCACACAGTATTTCTGAAAGCAAATGAAAATTTAAGTTGATAAAGTAGTCTCATTTATACGTGAAGAATAAAACAATGGATCTCTTGGAGGTATCTGGTAGACTGTGGTTACCAGAGGCTTGGTAGTGTATAGGGAAGGAGGGTATACAGAGGGGTTACTCGAGGAACACAAAACTACAATTGATTACAAAGAATAAGAAATACTGTTCAGTAGTATCATAGGGCTGTAATAGTTAACAATGACTTATTGTATATTTCAGAATAGAAGGATAGATTTGGAATGTTCCAAACACAAAGAAATGACAAATGTGTGAAAGAACAGACACGCCAGTTACTCAGATTTGATCATTATATATTGTCTGCTTATATCAAATTGTCACATGTTCTCTGTAAATATGTACAACAATTTTGCATCCATAACAATTTTCCAAAACCTTAGACTTCAGCGTGTCTATAAGAAAAATATGAACTTCCCAAAAGTGGGTGTCGTGTAATTTTAAATGTTAGCAAAAATATCTTTTACATTTTTATAAGTAACAATAGAGATTGCTTCATTGTATCTGCTATACAGTGAGCACACAGAAAGTATTTACTCATCAGGCTTGAATTTAAACCCTGATTCGAATCCCTCTAACTTTAAAATTGAGATATTTGTGAAAGAAATAGAGAACATATGTTTTAAGAAATTAAATTATATTTCAAGTAAAGACAGAATCCTGACAAAAAAATGAAAAATCAAAACACTCTGAGAAAAAATGAACTATAATTGATATATATTAAACTTTTAGTCTTGAAAGTACAAATAGCTATCTTGCTTCTGATGGAAAATAGAAAATTGAAGGTTACATAAATTTGGTGAAAATGTTTTTTTGTGTGTGTATGTGTGTGTATATACATATATGTTAATATTCTAGTTTTACCTCTAAAGCTTAAAGATATGGAAATAATAACATATAGAATAAAAAATTCATGAAAACCAGAAAGCCAGATATTGTTTACTTATTTATAAAATTTGCCACTATGTTTTACAAGACTGGTGAGGAATCCTAAAATACATTTTAAAAAACAGTTTATAGGCCGGGCGCGGTAGCTCACGCCTATAATCCCGGCACTTTGGGAGGCCGAGGCAGGCAGATCACGGGGTCAGGAGATCTAGACCATCCTAGCTGATATGGTGAACGCCCGTCTCTACTAAAAATACAAAAAAAAAAAATTAGCCTGGCGTGGTGGCGGGTGCCTGTAAGGCCCAGCTACTCGGGAGGCTAAGGGAGGAGAATTACTTAAAACTGGGAGGCGGAGGTTGCAGTGAGCCGAGATCACACCACAGCACTCCAGTCTGGGCGATAGTGCAAGACTCTGTCTCAAAAAAAAAAAAAAAAAAAAAAGTTTATATAGCTCAAATGGAAAAAATGTGATTTACAGTCTTCTAAGAGTAAGTAAAGTAATATCATAAAATTATTGTAATATTATGTTTTAACAGACTTAAAAGCTTCTGTAAAGAAATTTTATAACCTTTTCAGGTAGAGATTTTATCTATAACTTTAATTTTATATTAAGTTCAGAAAGATATTCATTTTTACTGCTATATAGATATATTCTAAATGTTAATGTCATTAATCATAAAGGCCACGAATGGAAATTTTTAAGCTAATAATGTCAAATTATTATTTAACTTAGATAACCTGCTATTCTCCAATTCAAATTTTACTGCATTGATAGAGAAGGGAGAAAAGAGATTACATGGAAAGAATTGATGGAAGAAGGCAGGGAGAAAAAAAAATCAAGATGAGAGTCAGTTTAAAAATGTGAAGAAATTGTTATACAAGCAAATTAAATTATAAGAAAATGAAGTGTGCTAAGTCTCACCAAAATGCATTGATAATAAATTGAAGAATCAACTGTACTAATAAGAAGCATTCACTACTCAAATTAATTCCAAGCCTTTGGAAATTATGCAACTTTTGTTTAAATTAGTGTATAATTTTATAAATAATTCGATATAGGATCAATATATGTGTATATATATGTATATATAATGTTATTAATATTGATCCAGTATTGTATATTGCCATTTTATAAATGATGTGTTTTTCAATTAGGTACAACTTAATAAGTGACCAGAATTTTTAGGAGGGTGTATTAATACTTGGTATTTAAAACATGTTGATTAGGTTTAAATAATTCCATGAAATTCACAGGTAATATTTAATGTGCACGCACCTTCATATCTCATGATACTTACTGCAATATTGTTCATTGAAAAATATATTTTACTCCTATCCTTCTAGTGACTCTATTAAATTAGAGAGTTTTCTTCTGTCCAACCATAATAAAAATTAAAGTTTTGCATTAAAGCTGAGTTAGAAAATATTGGAAAATTTTTTTGAATATTATTCTGCACTTCTGCTAATATTCCAAACTTTATACAATTCCAGGCTAAGAATTTGTTTTAGAAGAAGGTGGATTCAATTGAAATTGTAATGAAGATCTAAAAATGATTCAGACACTCAGCCTTAGATAGGAAATATACATTTAAACATCAACATTTATAAATACGATTTATTTTATGGGACTGTTCTTTAATACTAATATTTGGTACCAAACTTAATCTGTCCTGCAGCCTCCAAACACTGAAACTGTACTGTGATTTTAAATAAGATGTAAGATATATATATATATATAAAAATATAAATATTTCCAAATATATGAAGCTACCACAGTTCAATATTTCATTGGCTTATTTGCCTTGTAAAAGGTCAAGATTATTTGGCATATGGTATTTTACAGTGTTACAGAATACCTTACTTCCAAAGGGAATAAATTAAGAGCCAAAATTTAGTGTGAAATTTTTGTACACATTCAGTGGTAATATAGGAAAAATTTACTCTTTCAGCAGTCAAAAATCTTTTTACTTTTTCCTCCCATTTATCCTCCCTTCCTTCTTCCTTCCTTATGTTTTCCCTTTTTAACAATTCAGCCCTACATCGGAACGAGGTAGGCATCTGTGTAGGAGTAGGGTGAAGCACAGAAGCCTGGCATGGGGTGTCAAAGCCTGAGCAGAGTGAATGGAGTGGAAGGCGTGTTGCAGGGGTCCAGTGTTGAGTGTTGCGATCCAGGCAGGGTAAAAAGAGTGCCCACGTGCCAAGACAGAAACAGCAACCCAAAGAGGCTTGTTGGATGCCATTCACCTAAGTGAGATAATTCAAAAACAGAAATTCAAATACTGCATGTTCTCACTTGTAAGTGGGAGCAAAACAGTGTGTACACACATGGAAAAATAGACACTGGAGACTCCCAAAGGTGGGATGCTGGAAGAGAGATGAAGACTGAAACATTACTTGTTGGGTACAATGTTCAATATTCTGGTGATGGATACACTAAAAGCCCAAACCTTACTAGTACATAATATGTGATTGTAACAAAACCCCCTAAACCTATAAAAATAATATAAAAATGAAATATTTTTGAAATGGAAATAAAATAAGTATATATGTTTGGTTTAAGTCAGCTAACCCTAAGCAAGGACCTTCCATTAAACTCTGACTTCCTATTAATGAGCAAGAGTTGGTGTAGTCTTCTTTTACCTATCTCCTCTGTCTTTAGAAAATTGGGGAAAAAAAGTAATCTTTCTATGTTGTTATAGAAATATGAAATATTCCACATATGTGCTTGATAATTTTGTTTTCTTAACTTTTAATCAAATATTAACTAGAAATGTAGGAGAGACAAATATGTATATATTTTAAGACTTCACCATAAAATTGGTTTTTAAAATATACCTCCTAGGTGTTGATCCTGCTTTCTAGTGGGAAACATTCTCTGTTTGGATTGAAGTACATATCTTGAATCAAATTAAAGTTGTACAGCATGTCAGGCTAAATAAAAGTTTGACTATATAGTGTTGTTTGTTCCTTACAATTTTCTACTTCCAAAAGATGATTATCTGAAAAGGCATTCTGTATATTTATATGCATGTGTATTATTTCTTTTTTTGAAAAATCCTTACCCTACATTTTAAATATTATTATCAAGTAATTGGTAATATATTATTATCAAGTAATTGATAAGATATTGTTATCAAGTAATTGATAAGATATTATTATCAAGTAATTGATAAGATATTATTATCAAGTATTGATAAGATATTATCAAATAATATATTATTATCAAGTACTTGATAATATATAATCAATATATTTCATTTTCATATTTTTAAATTTCTTAATTCATTTCATCACTGTTACATTTTTTAACTGTTGAACTTTTTTATATTACACCTTAATCCTAAATATAATAATCCCAACTTTGTTTCATTAATTGATACACCTTTTTGATAAAGTCACCTTCTCCTGGGCAATGTTATGGGAGGGACTTGGCTATAAGCTGTCATCAGGTAGTATGTCCAGCCCCTGGAGAATGACAACCTCAGCTCTCTAAGAATTTCTGTGCAGTCATTCCAAGATTTACCTAATAACAGTATTGTGACAACTAAGTGAGTTAATGCATTCAAATAACCAGCACATGACTAGTACTCAACAAATATTAGGTAGGTATTATTATGGCATAATTATAATTCATATTGGTCACTTTTCTTTTAGATAGAAGTCAGTACCTTGATGCCTCTTTAGTTATTATACATAAATCTAGACATCAAGGACCAAGGCATAGTAAAATGAGATAATGACCTTACTTATTCTGAACATTATACTTCTATTAAATAATGTGAAATTCATTTGACTTTTGTCATTTTTTTCCATGTAGGAGCTCGTCCTACCGATTTTTTTACACAAACTGCTATTAAGAGAGGTCTCTGATACTATGCTTCACAATTCATTTTTATAACCGCAGTTCAGGACTCTATACTTACCCCTATTACATCTCATCTTGTCAGTTTTGACTCACTTTTTAACCTACTGAAACCCTGTCAAATTCAATATTTTAGCTCTTTTTTTCAGGATTGATTTAAGTCACAAGTACAGTACCGTGAAGCACTCATCAGTATTTTCACCAAAGTCAGGATAAACCTGTGTAAGTCATCCTTGAGAACAGAGATCTGCTTACAGGTTAAACTGGATCAATTGAATAGAATTCTAAAGATAGGGAATTATGGCCGATCTACTGGTCTATGTACCTAGATTTTATCTTAGCCAGACCCATGCTCCATAACACTTGAAAGCATGTTAAAATTAGTTCATTTGGTATCACACTTTCTTCACCTAAATATAATGCCAGGTTTCTTTAACATAATCAGTTTTATGATCTAGCCTGGAAAAGTCTACATCTTGATTTTTTTTTAGAACTCATTAAGCAAACAGTGATATTCAGAAACTATTCATAACATATTCTTGTTTTTCTCATTCTCATATTGTTATGAAGAAAAGGAAATCAGGATAACTTGACATTATTTTCAGAGAATCCATGTTTGCATCAATTCCTAATCACTTTTTAATTCATTCACTCAAAAAGTAGTGAATTTCTAGTAGGTGCCAGACATTGTTCTAGATCTTAGGAATCTGAAGATAAATAATGTATGGAATCTGGTCTTTACCCATAAGTTAGAGTTCAAAGATATAAGGTTGCTGTAGAAATACGAATCAACGGTTTGGGAGAATAAAAATGAATTCTGATTGGAGTTCTTGGAAAAGGCTTTCAAAAGGTGTCAACTTTTGAATTGAGTCTGAAAGAGGGAGTAGAAACAGGTCCAGAGAAGAAGAAAGGGAAAGACTCAAAGAAACATCAAAGTTACGCTTGTATATAGGCACTATGCTCTGAAAGGATGGGTTCTGTTAATAAGTAAGGCATTTAATGGAAGACTGGAAGCGTATGTTGTGTGAGAAGACCTGTGTTGGTAATGTGAATAGAGAGAGAGAGAGAGAGAAATTAAGTTATAGATCTTAAAAGCATTCATCATGTTGGCAGGGCAAGGTGGCTTATGCCTGTAATACCAGCACTTTGGGAAGCCGAGGCAGGCGGATCATCTAAGGTCAGGAGTTTGAGACCAGCCTGGTCAACATGTTGAAGCCCCATCTCTACTAAAATACAAAAAAATAAAAAATAAAAAATTAGCCGGGTGTGGTCGTGAGTGCCTGTTATTCCAGCTACTCAGGAGGCTTAGGCAAGATAATTGCTTGAACCCAGGAGGTGGAGGTGGCAATGTGAACCGAAATCATGCCATTGCACTCCAGCCTGGGCGACAAAAGCGAGACTCTTCCTCCTCCTCCTCAAATAATAATAATAATAATTCATCATATTTACATTCTGTCTGGTATACAACGAGGGATTCTGTGGAGAATATTAGAGGTAAAAATGGGAAAATCAAGATCAGATCTCTGGACTACTTCAGTTTAATCCATGGACTTGTAAGGACAAAAAAATAAAAAAAAAAATTTTCAGGGAGATAGTGTATCTACTTTGAAGGATAAATGTAAATATAATTGGTCAAATACTGTGAAAAAAATCTAAATAATAATTTGGATTTGGCAGTTGGTAAAAACTACATGAGTAGTGAAATGAGAAGGAATTTACAGCATTTCAGATGTATTGCAGGTGGGCTCTAATATTATATTAAGCTCACAATTTTTCTTGCTCTGTTCTGGATGCTATAGCAAAATATATTAGACTCTGTAATGTATTAGCAACATAAATATATTGCTCACAGTTCTAGAGGCTGGGAAATTCAAGATCAAGGCACCATCAGATTTGGTTTTTGGTGCACGTCGAATAACCAAATTGTTTTTTATAGATGGTGCCTTCTGTGTGTCCTTCCATGGTGAAAGGGGCAAACATACTTCATTCAGCCTCTTTTATGGGGGCACTAATTTTATTCATGAGGGTGGATATCTTATGACTTTGTTACATCCCAAAAGACCCCAACTCTTAATATTATATTCAACATATAAAATTTGGAGGGAAGCCAGCATTCAAACCACAGCATAATCGAAACAAGAAAAATGTATATAAAACCTTATGGACGTAAGGTAGCCACTCAAAACAGAAGTAGATAGAACCTATCTCAGCATAGAAGTCCCTGAGTTGCAAACAATTATGGTGACACTGCATATAACAGTGTTACTGGATCTAGTAAATTCAGTTACTTATGTTCCAATTCTTTTAGTATTTGAGACTTTTACCAGATAGAAATTGATGAGGAAATCAAGCAGAAACTGATTTATTATAAAGAACAAACTGGTTGTAAAATCACTGGAAAGGCAGAGAAAAGACCAGAGATAGCCACCAATATTCTACCTTCAAGGTCACAAAATAGCATAAGCGTGGACCACATGTGAGGTCTGCAGTGACTAACTAGAGGTCAGGGAGCCCTGCTGCCAGGTTACCCCTCAGCTGATAATCACAGCCACACCACTCCAGAAACTGGATGAATAGGCTGCTGAGTGGGGAGTTTGGATGCATCCCTCATTCATATCTGCAGAGCTTCTTGTCCATGTGCATCTCCTGAGAAATGTGGGACTGACATTCACACCCCTCCAGCAATTCTAAACTGTATACACATGCTTTTCATTCTAGGTTCACTACGTGAAACTTAGAACCATAGCAGCAAGTAAGTCTAGGAAATGAAGATTTTAGCCTGTCATTTCTTATGATGAACAAGAGTATCTTAAATCATAGAATTTGATTCTGTGTTTTAATAGAAAAATATCTAGGATACCGTTTAAAACACCATTCTGAAATAATATTCATGATAGCATTTCCTTTTGAAAGAGGGTTTACAAAAATCAGACTCTTCAGATTTCTGGATCTAAGTTCAGCAACACCACAACCTCACATGTGGAAAAAGAGCACAGTTGGTGTCTATAAACCATGCATGCTAGGAGACCAAATTCTCAGAAATAAAGATGTTGGGGCAGAAATTAGAAATAATCTATTGAAACACATCAATGAGGAACAAAGGAAGAGTATGTTTCCTGAGAAGAGGGTGGGATTGAAAAAAAAAAAAGAGAGATCTTTATAAGTCACAGTAATAAGACTGAGAAGAAATAATAAAATTCCAAAGAAGAAGAAAAAGGAATAGAAGAGCTATCTGATTAAAAAAAAAAAAAATTGGAGAAGAGAAAAGGAAAAGACATGTCATTCACAGATGGAGGGTTTAGTCTTGGAAAATGAGAAGATAGACTTCCATTCTCAGTTAATCAAGAGGTGATAGCTCTCCAAGACATTGGTTACATTGAAGCATTACTCACAGTGGCCAAGATAGCCAAGATATAAAGATGTACAGATCCACTTATATGTGGAATTCTAAAACAGTGGAACTAATAGAAACAGAGAGAAAAATGGTAGTTGCCAGGGGCTGGGGAGTGGGAGAAATGGGAAGGTGTTGGACAAAGATTAAAAAGTTTCAGTTATGCAAGATGAAGAACTTCTGGGAGTTTAATATACACAAGTTCATTCAGTGACACCAGAGATTGTATCCGTCTGACTCCTAGGTCATGGCACCAACTCCTTGCCATTACACAGCTCAAAAACTTCTGAGCTGAACATCGGTATAGTACCTATTACCTACCATTTGACTAAAACATTGATACATGTCAATGGATACAAAAGTATGTAATAGAAGGAGGCTAATGATCAGGGAGAGATAGAAAAGGTACAATGACTGACATTTGCTAAGAATTTTAACATATTCTAGGGTCTAAGTGCTCAACATTACTTGATATTTCCAACAACACTGGCAGCAGTACTATTCTTATCTCCATTCGAGAGGGAAAACTACTGCAATGTGAAAAGATTAAGTGACTTGTCCAGGGCTGTAGTTAACGAAAGTGTCAAGGCCAGACCTTGAATCCATAGACTCCTAGGACATACATATCCAGTCTCTTAATCCAACAGTTTACCAGCACTATTAGAGGTGAAGAGAAAGGGTAACTAAACAAATAAGTATTTGCACAATTGGTTTTCTATTCATTTATTCATTCATTGAGTGGTGAATGGTATTCATCAATTTTTGGGATATAAGATGCTAGAAAATAGTTTAGAAAAATGTAACAATGAAGGGATAACAGTGTGTGAAACTGAGCATCCGATATGAGCCTCAGTTGAAATATTGAGCTGTGTCTGAAAGTCTTTTAGAATAGATCCGTATCTTCGCATAAACCCAGTGCATTAGATAAGCCAGGATCCTGAGCATGAGACTGAAAAGACCGAGACTAATGTTGTAATGAAAATGAAGCTCCTGAATACCATTCCAAGGAAATTGATGTGATCAGAGTGGTTCTTTACAAAGATTGATTTTGCATTTCCATGCCTCATGCATTGATGTTTTTATTGGACATCCAGTAGAAAAGGAAGCCAAGAGCCACTAATGGCATTACAGGAAAAGTCAGAAAGGGCCAGGGCTTGGGAGGTAACAGAGGAAATGGGAAGGAAGAAATAGATACAAGAATTATAAACAGGAATTATGAAAATAGTGTTTGACTGATTGTGATGTATATGATAGATAGGAATGAAGAGTAAGGCAATTACAGAACAGTCCAGAAAGTGAAGAGAAGAATTAGCGATGTTGATTCTAGGCACATCTGACACTATTCGCTTAGACATGTTCTGTATCTTTGTATATTATTTTCCATTACTGAAATATTTAATTCATCAAGTATTTCCTGAGAACTTAGTATATTCCAGTCACTTTGTTCTATGTTACATGTATCTATCTGTATGCATGTATAAATGGATGTGTGTGAATGTGTGTTTTTAAAATGTTTTCTCTTTCCTCAAGAAACTTAAAATTTAGTAGTCAGTTGACAGTTGGACTTACAAAACCAAAATGTAAAAAATGTTTAGAAAGAGAATGAAAGTCATAAGCATGTTTTTGCTTTAAAAGAAATAATAGAAATAAGAGGTAAGTGGAAAATAATATGAATGAAAGGCTACAGTAAATGTCAGTAGATCTGAAAATGGACTGTATAGTTAGAAGAGACAAACCACTGGCCCATGTTTTGATGATAGTGGCTTTGTGCTGAAAGAAAAAAAAGTATCTTCTTTCTCTGCAGGTGCACCATGTCAGAGTGCACAGTTGGTGAATGGTGCAACGTCTACAGTCAGAGTAAAAACAATCATGTTTATACTATATATTCAAAGATGGAAGCCCAAGAGGATAATATCTCCCTCTCATTCCCTAGAATATACTGCCTTCACTTTTGACACATATCCCCAAACTGGAGTGTAATGCCTATGACATCCAATTTAGACCTAAGGTACATTAGGGAGTCAGCCTCTCAGCACAGATTGAAGAATTGGCATTTTTAACGGGATCCGTGTGCATTTGTTTGCCTTTCTCCTGTACTTTGGATCAAACTTACAAGTAAATTTTGGATCAAACCTACAGCTGAAAAGACATGCAGATTAACCTGGAGATTAAGGAAACATGAAAATTATTAGAATATTTGAAGGTCTAAAAACATTATTTAGATATCTTAAAATTTGTATTTCCAGATGTGATTTTAATAGTTGTAAGACTTTTGGATGCATCAGAATTCTACACATGTGTTTTTGAACCTTAGAGTTGTAACGTAATGTACTTCATAGGCTCTCTAAATAATTTACAGTTACTCATTCGAGTTGAAATACACACTGTGGCATTTCTTTACAGTATTCACATATAAAAGGCCGTAAAGCTGTCCTCCTGGCTTTTGCCCAGTACTATTTATAAGGCATATTTTTATGTGACCTACAGTGACCTTTTTTAACTCTAGCAAATAAAGTACATTTGACTTTTGAATGCCATATGAGATTTTTGTTTTTATTTTTATTTGTATTTATTTATTTTTGAAATAGAGTCTCTCTCTGTTGCCCAGGCTGGATTTGCAGTGGCGTGATCTCAGCTCACTGCAACTTCCGCCTCCTGGGTTCAAGTGATTCTCCTGCCTCAGCCTCCCAAGCAGCTGGGATCACAGGCACACTCCACCACGCCCAGCTAATTTTTGTATTTTTGTGAAAAGAGGGTTTCACTATGTTGACCAGGCTGGTCTCAAACTCCTGACCTCAAGTAATCTGCTCACCTCGGCTTCCAAAGTGCTGAGATTACAGGTGTAAGCCATCATGCCCGGCCCCAACTGCAGATTTTTATGTAAATGTTTGATTGATATAAGAATTGAAATTCACATGTACTGCATATTTATCAGTCAAGTTATATACATAAAATTTATAAAGGACAGGAATTTATTTGACTCACAGTTCTGCATTCCTGAGGAGGCTTCAGGAAACTTACAATTATGGTGAAAGGCAAAAGAGAAGCAGACACTTTCTTCACAGGGCAGCAGGAAGAGTGAGTGCCAGCAGGGGAAATGCCAGACCTTTATAAAACCCGGAAATGCCAGACCGTTTATAAAACCATCAGGTCTCGTGAGACTCATTCATTATCATGAGAGCAGCATGGAGAAACCACCCCCATGATTCAGTTACCTCCACCTGGTTCCACCCTTAACACATGGGGATTATGGGAATTAAAATTGAAGATGAGGCCTGGCGCGGTGGCTCACACCTGTAATCCCAGCACTTTGGAAGGCCGAGGTGGGTGGATCACGAGGTTAAAAGATCGAGACCATCCTGGC
Source organism: Trachypithecus francoisi (assembly GCF_009764315.1). Classification (NCBI taxonomy): domain Eukaryota; kingdom Metazoa; phylum Chordata; class Mammalia; order Primates; family Cercopithecidae; genus Trachypithecus; species Trachypithecus francoisi. Next base: position 7,966,830 of record NW_022681459.1, read on the forward strand.
CAACATGGTGAAACCCCATCCCTACTAAAAATAGAAAAATTAGCCTGGCGTGGTGGTGCGCACCTGTAGTCCCAGCTACTCGGAGGCTGAGGCAGGAGAATGGCGTGAACCTGGGGAGGCTGAGGTTGCAGTGAGCCAAGATTGTGCCACTGCACTCCAGCCTGACCACAGAGCAAGACTCTGTCTCAAAATTAAAAAAAAAAAAAAAAAATTCAAGGTGAGATTTGTGTGGGGACACAGCCAAATCATATGATATACATATATATTTGTATGTTGTATATATACATATATATATATATATATTCCCTCTCTGAAAAAAATTATATTTGTATTTTTTCCTAAGTTTAAGATTATTTCAGATGTGATAGGAATAAAAGAGGAAGAGGTTCATAGGGAAATTAACGTTAATGTGTCTCTAAATCTTGATGTTTCTGGAGCAGAGGTTTCAACTGTATCCTCATTGGAATTTTTTTCTTCTAATTCTGCCTGCTCTGCCTTTGAGATAATTCTTCCGAAATAATTTGTTATATTACACACTAAATTAAATGTCCACCTAAGATACCTTATGGAACTTGAAATAATGTAAGTAGTGGATAGATTAAAATAAAACAAGAAGGATTTTATAGCTATTTTGAAAATATGGGAATAGGATTTTAATATCTCAACTAAAGATTTAATTTAATTGGATAATATATAAATGAAATTAGACCTAATAGTTTACAGTCTTATTTAGTTCATAATACTGACATTTTTCTCGAAACTTAACTCTTACCTACAATTTAATAATGTAATTGTGGTGAATGCAAAGAAAATACATTTTGTATTTTCACAAGGTACCATTCATTATTTATGGTGATGGTTGAATAACTGATTTATGTATTCTAACATTTTAACTACCCTCCTTATCTCTCTTATTTTTTTCTTTTAAACATACACAAGATCGTTTTCCTGGACCTCAATAAAATGTTTATATTGTATAGAAAATGCAGAAGTAACATATTCCCTCAATAATTGAAGTGTGATTTTCATTTTACTGTCTATTTTCTGTGGTAATAAAAATTGACTCAGGCATACTTTCTTGTAATTTCAAAAGAACATTCAGGTGTTTACAGAAGTTCTGTAACTCAAACATATTAAGTGATACAGGTAGCAATTTTCCTTCAGTCCTAGTTCTCATAACACCATAAGCCTTAATAATGGCCATTCCCATTCCCTTGGTTATGTTTTCTTTCTATTCGTTTGTCCATAGATGTGCCATCCAGTCCCTATGGAGTGAAGATCATAGAGCTGTCACAGACCACAGCCAAGGTTTCTTTCAACAAACCGGACTCCCATGGAGGTGTGCCTATTCATCACTATCAGGTGGATGTCAAAGAAATAGCGTCAGAAATCTGGAAAATTGTACGCTCCCATGGAGTTCAAAGTGAGTCAGCAATTTCAAAATGTGTTGATTACTTCAAGCTGATCTTCAGTATACCTGTATGATTAGCTTTTTCGATTTCCTCCAACATTTTCTTTTAATAAAGTGGTGTTGGGAAGATATTTCCTGTGCCCCATTCTTCTTGATAATAACTCTAATACAGAGTGAATAGTTTCCATCTTCAGTAAAAATGAAAGAGCTTAGTAGAGTCAGCAGAGTTCAATTCTGGAGGAAAAAGTCACTTTAAAAATGTTCGTTGGTGGAAAGGCAATTGCTCACATACTAGATATGATGGCTGGATTTTATGAAATGTATGCTCATGTTTCATTTATTAATATTGCTCTCAAAAATAGGTGTGAAAATGATACTGCAAAATGTAGCTGCTTTCTATACTTATGAAGCCATCTATAAAAGTCTGTGGAATTTTATATATTGTTTACTTTTTGTATTTTTATATTTTTCAATTTTATATTTCTATTAAAAATTAAAATAATTCACAGAGCTTCTTTTCACTTATGTAAAATTTCATCATCTTATGAAAATGTAGTTTGTTTTCTCATTGGGAAGAGACAAAACTAAAGCAGGAAATAATAAGAAATTACCACTTTTCGCCTCTGTTTTTTAAGACACAGAACCATATTGAGTGTTCCAAAAGAGTAGCATAAAACAGTGAGGAAATTAATGCTCCATAGGTCTGTTCTATGAGGATCCTACCTCGACCCTAACACATATGGTGTGAGGGTTCAGTAAAAAGCAAGAGCCTTCCTGAGAAGGCAAGAGGGAACCAATTCTAGTGAACATAGAGAGAAAGCAAATGAAATCATCCTGGTATCCTCTGTGTTGACCCCGCTTTATCAGTTTTCACTGAGAGTAACTATGGGTTTTTGATAGAAGTATCAGAAACATTAATCAGTCATCTGTCATGTACCATACGCTTCAAATAATGTCCTCAAGCTGATGAACTCATATGATTTCTTTTAATTATGAAATACTTGGATTATATTATCTGTGTGCATTGTGTGGTTTAGGAGAGATTTATAAAGACAGTGCCACCAAAACAATGAGTGAGACAAAGGACTATAGTTTTTTTAAAAAATATATTAACCTGGATGCAGGAATATTGTGCTACTTTAAATTTTGTTTTGTTTTATTTTATTAAAAGAGAGAAAAAGGAGGGTGGTAGGTGAAAAACAGAAAGAAAAAATACATTATTTCTTAAACTACATAAAACTCAGTGTGCTCCAGCGCAAATGTACAGAAAATTAATATTAAGTCTGAATATTATAGAAATTGAATATAGCACAAAAGTGCTACCCCACTCTATCCCTGCCAAACCCAGGAAAAGGTGAATAGGCTCCCTCCAGACTTCTTGCAAAGGTGCAGCACCATGGAGAATGTATAGTGCCCTTCATATGGCCAAGTTGATCAAGGTAAAAATCCTGACATTGTGTCTCATGTATCCATCTGTTACAGGCGGATCGCTGCTTGTAAAACTGAAATATAATAACAGAGCACATTTGTTACTTTACAATGAGAAATAACTGTCACAGAAATTAGAACATTCAGAGTCTATATAAGTACATACTTTATCTGTTGGTACATTATGAAGATATGAAATGAGAGTCAGAAACTTGTTTGGTGAGTCTAGAATCTGAACTAGGGAAGTTGCGTGAATAGAATGTGTAATGGCCTCAGACTGGGACAGTTTAAAGCTTGCCAATGAGAATAAAATACTCAAAAGTCTTGTGGCTAGGGATTTCTCATTTTGATTTGAGGAAAATGACTGCCTTAATACTTTTTTACTGTTTCCATTGTTGATTCATCTGGCATAGGTATGTGAATGAGTACCTTAAAATCCAGTTACAGTTGACCCGGTGCGCGGTGACTCACGCCTGTAATCCTAGCACTTTTGGGAGGCCGAGGCGGGCGGACCACAAGGTCAGGAGATCGATACTATCCTGGCTAACACGGTGAAAGCCCATCTCTACTGAAAATAGAAAAATTAACCGGGCGTGGTGGCGGTGCCTGTAGTCCCAGCTACTCGGGAGGCTGAGGCAACAGAATGGCGTGAACCCGGGAGGCAGAGCTTGCAGTGAACCGAGATCGCGCCACTGCACTCCAGCCTGGGGGACAGAGCAAGACTCCATCTCAAAAAAAAAAAAAAAAAAAAAAATCAGGTTACACTTGTAATCAAACCATTGTATGATTTCAACTCAGTGTAGTATAAACATGAATTTTAAGTTTGACTACTAATTTAAGCCCTTCTTTTTGATTCTCCCTTTCAGTTATTAAATAATATATTTGGCAGATACTGTAGATATATTATCATCTTCAAGTATTAGAAGAAAAAACAGTTCATTATTGGTGGTATAGTGGTGAGTCTAGCTGCCTTCCAGAAAAAAATAGTTCAGCCATGCAATTTAAAACTTATAATAATGTTTAATTTTGCCTTCACATTGTCTCTAATCTCCATGAAAGACAGACCTCAACCTGGAGAGCTTAATGGTAACAAGAATTACATCATGTCTTGGGAAGGTGAAAGAGATCAAATAGCTCTTATGTTTCTGGTGCTGTAGAACTCATTGGGCTGTTGCTGTCACCTGCCTTCTGTGGGACGGCATCTAAGTACCTGCCCCTTGCAGATGTGTGACTGGAGTGAAAGCACACTAGAAGACTTTTTTGAGATAGAATATTCTTCATGGGGTGCTGCTTAGCTTGAGCTCTTTAAACACTTCCTCACCCTTTACTTCAGCAGGATTTCGTGTAAGTGTGAATGTCACCCACTAACGTTATGCAATATCCACTTGACCAAGAGAAATGTTCCACATTTCTCACTTAGCTAAGATGTAAGAAACTGCATTACTTTGCAGCTGATCTCTTTCTCCAGTTTTCTTTTTCCTCATTTTAAAGAGACATAGTAGATGAATCCTGTGGATAAACCGAAGTCCAAATTGAGATGCAAATATCAAATCTCTCATCTCTTGTGCCAAAAAATTCATAGGTTCTGTTCACCTCTTGGACTTACCTTCACTTACTGGGAGGGAAGCATCGCTGCACTTTCTTCTGGGAGGAAGACTTACTAGTTTCTTCAGTGGATTTTTTTCTCCCCCTAGTTTTCTTCTTACATTGCGGGGAGTGGGAAGGACAGGGGCTGTGGGAGTTGACTCTCAAGGCTGGGGTTGCAAACCCAGTTTAACATCTTTTTCTTTAACTCTGCAGGAGGTGCCTGACCTCTTCTCAAATGTTTACTATCTGATATATTTTTTCTTCTCTCTATGAATTGTCTCAGTTGAAAATGCCAGCACTACAGAAACATGCCTGCTCAATTTCCATACACTTTTTTATGGCTGTGCTGGTGCTATTCTTTCTACTTGAGATTAAGAGTACCTATGTGATGGAATTTATTTATTGCTGCATTTACACTTTATATCTCAAATGATGATGTGATCTCATTTTATATATAAAATCATGTTTTGGGGAAAACCAAGTTTTTAAGGATTTCTTAGTGTAGACTCCATATTTGTATAGCAGGCATGAATGTAAATATGTAATTATAAGAGCACCATAAATGCAATGAGTACCCAGGGAAAGAAGCTGAGAAATTCCATTGGGACCACTCCTAACATTGTAAGGTATGTGTGTCTGGCACTTATTCTTTCTTTAGCAAAGAGGTGTGTTATTTTGTAATGATATAGTAAAGATAGTCATCACAATAACATGAATTTTGCTGATAGAAATATGAAATGTGATGTTAATAAGCATAGTTATATTTACTGTAAATTGACAGCAATGATTTGATTATTGAAACGTGTAACATAGTTTTGACTTAAACGTTCTACTTTAATCAAACATATATTTGTTGTGTTTCTGTGATTTCAGTAAGTCACTATGTCCTTTGAAGTAATATTTCAGCCTTACTCACATTTTCCCATCTGACTGACTTAGGTCCTTTTAACACTTCCCAGAAGTATTGTTTTACCCTGAACCACCTACAACATGCTTCCATAATCAGTCCTTGAAAGTGTTCTCACAGTAAAATTCCCTCTTCCTCCAGAATGACTGACTGCCAAGTGACACTGGATTTCAGATGTTCTATTGTATATAGTACATATTTTAATATGTAACATACTTTGTAGCACTCTTCTTACATTATAACTGAAGTATTTTTTCTCCTAGTTATAAGCCCCATGAGTGGACCTCGTATGCCTTCTTTATGTCATTATTTCAAGTACCAAAAGCATATTAGGGTAGAAGGAATATTGAAATTTGGTGGAGGTAGGAGAATGGAAAGGATTATTTTATAGCACCTCTGACTGGGTCTTAAGTGAATCCATTATACATCCCCTTCCAATAAATGTGTGTCTACAAAAGCAACTCTTTTCTTTTTTTCTTTTTTTTTTTTTTGAGATAGAATCTTGCTCTTGCTCAGGCTAGAGGACAGTGGCATGATCTCAGCTCACTGCAACCTCCACCTTCTGGGTTCAAACAATTCTCGTGCCTCAGCATCCCTAGTAACTGAGATTACAGGCATGTACCACCACACCTGGCTGTTTTTTAATTTTTATTATTTTTAGTAGAAATGTGGTTTTGCCATGTTGCCCAGGCTGGTTTCAATCTCCTGAGCTCACACAATCTACCTGCCTCCTCCTCCCAAAGTGCTGGGATTAAAGGAGTGAGCCACCACGCCTGACCAGAAGCAACTTTTACATGGAAACGAAGGTTCAAATGTTTATGAGAGATTAACACACTTTTGAAAAGAGTGAAGATGAAGGAGAATTCAGCAAATGGAGTGAGCTCAGGCTCCAGTGGCATGCTGGGAGTTGTTGTTGTTGTTGTTGTTTTTAAGTTACACAACTCTCTACACTGCATATAACATTACCTTGATCAAGAAATCAGAATACTTTACTATAATTCTTCCACTGGGGCATGGCAGAAATTCCACACATTTCTTCCAACCTCTATTGTGTTGACCAATATCAGACTCACCAGATCGATCATGTGAGCAATTTATACTATGTGTGCAATTCAATGGTTATGAATTTTCAAAGAAGTATTTATCCAATCCCCCACCAAAACTCTATGTGTGTGTGTGTGTGTGTGTGTGTGTGTGTGTGTGTTTCTAGCACATCCTTTTATTTCATTCCAAGGTTATTAAGAGTCGTGGTATATGCAGGGATCCCCACTTCATCTCCCCATTTTGAATCTTTTTTTAACCCGCTGAGGCCATTCAAAACCAATCTTCTATATCAGAGACCCACGCAAAAGCTCTGAGAATCTGAGTACCAGAAAACTGCCACAGTTTATAGAAAAAACAATTATATGGCTGCTCCTCTAGCTCCTGGTCTTTCCACACACTTCATTTTTGATGTTTCAGAGTTTGCTTTCCTTTTCTGTGAGATAATCAGTGGATTTGAAAAGATTTTTGAAAATGATATGCGTAATTTCTAGGTGTACTTAGAAGGCTTGTTTTTCTGGCTATGTAGGAGAACATATTGTTGAAAATCAGAATACATATTTAAAGCACATATATATATATATATATATATATATATATATTTGAATACTAAGGAAAAGTTTGTTCGTGCCTTTGTTTTATAAAGTATAGGATGTGTTAATCATATATTTTAAAGTTTAAGAGATCTATATAAGCACAATTATACTTATTCTCTTTGAAGCATTTGTTAGAAGATAGATTTAGGTTTATCTCTGAAAATGCAGGTACATATGGTCTCAACATTTCAGCTATCTTTTCCCTCTGAGCAGCTTTATTTATTCCAATTTATGTGAGTTTAATGTTTAGTTACTTTTCCTTGGTAGTAAATATATACAATTTTTAATATACTTATTGATGTGTCCACTTCTAACTGCTGATGTCACCACCCAGAAATAATTGTCAGCTCTTGGTGGACTGCAATGCTATTTAAGATGAAAATTGTAGCATAAATACGGTCCTGTTAGTAGATTCCAATCTTAAATAAATCATTAACAAATTGTTATTAATTTCACTTTCTCACTGTGTACCTGGTCCTGGGTTTAAGGTACAATGGAAGCCAGGCCTATTATTATATTATTTTTCAAGGTTTAGCTGAAGACGTACTAATTATCCCAACCAATTATGTGACATGAAACTAATTTTCAAACTGTAAGGAATTGTGAACCAATCAAATATCAACAACTCGAACTATAGAGATATAGAATATGAGTCAGTGTGACTCTTCATTTTGAGTGAGAAACATGTATCACAACTGTAGCAAGACTTTTTGGTTGGGGAAGCTACAGGATGTATTCATTGCCAAATCATATAATATTTTATGGGTTTCATATACCTCACTGGCCACTTAATGAAGAGAAAACAGTAGTCTTACAAACAGCTACTCTTTTTTTTTCAGTTTTCTTAATAAAAATGACAATATCAATATTTTAAAATGTTAGACCTGGCATGGTGGCTCACGCTTGGGATACCAGCATTTTGGGAGGCTGCAGAGGAAGGACTGTTTAAAGCCGGGAGTTCAGGGTCAATCTGGGCAACAAAGCAACACCCCGTCTCTCTAAAAAATGGTTTTTCTGCTACTTGGGTGTGAAGGAATGGACCAGTCATCTCAGCTACTCAGGAGGCTAGGTCGGAAGAATCACTTGAGCCCAAGACCTTAAGGCTTCAGAGAACTAGAACTCTGCCGCTGAACTCCAACCTGGGCAACACAAGAACATACTGTCTCTAAAAATATATAAAAATAAGTACTTTTTTTTTTCTTTTTTTGATACAGAGTCTTGCTGTGTCTCCCCAGGCTGGAGTGCAGTGGTGTGATCTCGGCTCACTGCCACCCCCACCTCCTTGGTTCAAGCAATTCTTCTGCCTCAGCCTCCCGAGTAGCTGGGATTACAGGTGTGCCCCACCACACCCAGCTAATTTTTGTATTTTTAGTAGAGGTGGGGTTTCACCATGTTGGCCAGGCTGGTCTCCATCTCCCAACCTCAGGTGATCCAATAGCCTCAGCCTCCCTCAGCCTCCCAAAATGTTGGGATTACAGGCCTGAACCCCTGCGCCCGGCCTTCAGGTTTTAATTTTAGCAAAAGCTTTTATTTTAATAAAAATCTGGAGGTAAAAATATTTACGGTAGAGAAAGGTATTTTCAGTTTGGTAGAAAAGTAGGGCTTTATTGTTTTTTTTTTTTTTCAGACGGAGTCTCGCTCTGTCGCCCAGGCTGGAGTGCAGTGGCGCGATCTGGGCTCACTGCAAGCTCCGCCTCCCGGGTTCCTGCCATTCTCCTGCCTCAGCCTCCCAAGTAGCTGGGACTACAGGCTCCCACCACCATGCCTGGCTAGTTTTTTTGTGTTTTTAGTAGAGACGGGGTTTCACCGTGTTAGTCAGGATGGTCTCGATTTCCTGACCTCGTGATCCACCCGTCTCGGCCTCCCAAAGTGCTGGGATTACAGGCTTGAGCCACAACGCCCAGCCTGTTTTCTATATGTATTTTTCTGATGGGGTTTTGAAATACAGATTTTGATTTATAAATGATACACCTGTTCTTGATAGGACAGAAAACTGATCTTGAATAAAGGCCTGAATTAAAATATGGTAAAGTTTAGTAGAGCAAGTAGTGAAATCTTAGGTGCAAATATGCAAAGTACTAGCAATGAATATAGCCAGCATTCAAAAAGCAAATTATTCCTATTTCTTTAAATGACATATGTTGAAATGTTTTTAAAATACCTATGGTAGACATTGTCAAAGAAAACTACTCTTACATCCTGATAAACAGCTGGGAATGTATAAAATGTATTCATTTATTCAAGTATAGAACACGTGTATGTTCATTCATATACTGAGTCATTGGTTTCATTAGTGAGAAATAAGAGGAGGCTAATGAAACTTCCCAAATCTCTTAAAACAGAGGAACTGACTCATGGAATTTGTGTAACTCCTACTAGCCTAGTTGTGCAGTCATAAAGTTCTGTGTTAGGGGTAAAGTTATGGTAGAATTTATCTTAGTATATTTGGCTCAACATAATTTAGTTCACTGCTGATGTAGAGATTCATGCTTACGTATTTCTAACAGCTTGACATTTAAAAAAAAAGTATCATTAAAATAAATTTTTACCTAAAAATAATTTGATTTTTATAGATGAGTTCAAAGATAGTACCAAAAGTATGCAGACACCCTTCACCCAGCCTCCCCTAATGATAACATACCATGGTACGTTTATCAAAATTAATGAATTATAATGGGTACATAGTAGTAAATAAACTACAGAGTTTCTTATGAAATGTCATTTTTAACAGTCTTCCTCTATAGCAGTTATCTCCTATTGAAAATAGACTGGGCACAGTGGCTCATGCCTGTAAACCCAGCACTTAGGGAGGCAAAAGTGGGCAGACTGCTTGAGTTCAGGAGTTTAGGACCAGCCTCGGCAACATGGCAAAACTTCATCTTGACAAAAAGTACACAAATTAGCTGGGTGTGGTGGCATGCACCTGTGGTTCCAGCTACTCTGGAGGCTGAGATGGGAGGTCACTTGAACCCAGGAGGCGGAGGTTGCAGTGAGCTGAGATTGCAGCACTACACTTGAGCCTGGGAAACAGAGGGAGACCCTACATCAAAACAAAAAAAAAAAAAAAGGGAGAAGGAGAGAAAAAAATAGATTAATAAGAATGCAAACATAAAAATAATCATATCATTTTTACCTGTTAAAGATTTCAGAAATTCTATTCAACAAGTAAAACCTACATGTACTTACCAAGCTTAGTAAACATTTTAGATGAGTTTTACTTTTCTGTTTGTTTAAGACAATTTTTAGGTAGAAATATAAGTCAAGTTAACAAACTCATTTGATTGACTCATTTAAATGACTCAAATTAGCAGGATTTCAAATAAAAATTAATGAAAATCTTCATAACTCTCTAGTCTTCCAAATCAAAATTTTCAAACATGCTTTTCTCTCTCGCGCATCATACTTCACTCTCAATTTGTAGACTTTTAAATTCTGAAAGTGTTTCTGCTTCAACAATAGTTAATATTTACATCACCTGCAGGTAAACTTTAATGTAGTTTTCATGAGAAACCCACACAAGTTTCATGTCTACATAACTAAAAGGCAGTTATTATTTTATGAAGCATGGAATACCAAAAACAAAAACAATACCTTTTAAGTGACATCCTAGTGGATCTCCATTTGGCATGAGATCTCAAGCATTCCAGTTCTGGCACAAAGTGATTACTCATACCATCACTTCAAAATGATGATTATCTTCCTTTAGTTGTATTGAACAAAATATACATTTAAAAAAATCTAATTACTAAATATTCTCCAACAAATATATACTTAGTATATACTATTAGTGATGCATGCTTTCAAATATTTGGACTATATCAGTGAATGAAACAAAAAATCATTTGCCCTTAAGGAGCTTACATTCTATCAGATGGATTCAGGTAATTTTTATGCCCTATTTCATAGGTTTAAAAGAGAAATGGGGAAAAGGGAAGAAGAGAGGGACTGAAAATATTAAGAAGGTTGGGAGACTTTAGCAATTTTAAGTAAGGTAGTGAGGGCAGGTTTTATTGGCAAAGTGATTTTTCAGCAGAGACTGGGACAGATGAACATGGTATCATGGAGGAAAGCCTCCCAGGAAGAGTAAGTTGCTAACAAAAGTGCCCTTAGGTTGGAGTGGGCTTGTTTGATTAAGGAACAAAGAGGTCAGCATAGTTGCACTAAAGAGAAAAAACCAGATGGCCTAAGGAGATGCAATCGGAAAGGTACGAGGTTAGGCAAAACGGTGCTTTATGTAATGAATATGACCTGGCAGCACCGACTTCACCTGAGGGATTGTTAGAAGGGCAGACTCTTGTATCCTTTCTCAAATCTGTGAAATCCGGACTTCATTTTAACAAGATAACCAGATATTTACATACACGTTAAAGTTCCAGAAGCACTGATATAACACATTGTAAGATCGCACAGGACTTCAGGTCTTTTTCTGGTTTTTAGAGGGGATCCATTGGGGAGTTTTGTGCAGAGTATAATGACCTGAAATATTCTAGGATCACTCTAGCTACTGTCCTGAGAGAAGAGTGCAATAAGGCAGAACAGTTCAGAGGCAATGGTGGTCTTCTGAATGAAAGATGCACAGCACTCAAACCAGGCAATTGAGGAGGGATGGGAAGAAGTGGTCAAATTCTAGATGTATTTTAAAGGTAGTGTCCAGAGAATTTCCTTAGAAGTGTAGGAGCATGGAGGATAGGACATAAGGTGGAAATAAATGAAATAAACAAGTTAGGCTGGACGCGGTGGCTCACACCTGGGAGGCCGAGGAGGGTGGATCACAAGGTCAGGAGATCGAGACCATCTTGACTCACACGGTGAAACCCCGTCTCTACTAAAAATAGAAAAATTAGACTGGCGTGGTGGCGGGCGCCTATAGTCCCAGCTACTCGGGAATGGCGTGAACCCAGGAGGCGGAGCTTGCAGTGAGCTGAGATCGCGCCACTGCACTCCAGCCTGAGTGACAGAGCGAGATTCCGTCTTAAAAAAAAAGAAAAAATAAATACATAAATTGAAGCTGATTCTGATATTTGAGACCTAAAATCTCAACTAAAAGTTGCCAAGATGGGAAAAACTAAGTGCATCTTTTTGGTGAGTGGAAATCAGCCTTGTGAATTAAGACTTAAAGTGATGTTTTTAATCCAATAGAAATACCATGAAGGCAGTAGAAGATGGCTAAAGAGAGGTCTAGACTGTAGGTACAAATTTAAAAGTCACTTGCATTTGGATGTTTAAAGTCAGGATATTGTGAAATCAATAGGAATAAATGCAGAGAGGGAATAGAAAAGGCCCATAGACTGAGTCATCGTCTGGTTTACTTACATATTAGTATATATTTTCTTAAAGGTGTTTGCTGTATAATAATGAGTTATCTAAAGTGTGACTTTTCTAAATGTATGGGGAATTTTCTACATAGTGTTATGGTGCTACTCAAAATAATAAAAGAAATTATTGATAAGAGTCTATGTTACTTGAAATAATTTTTAGGGGGAGATGTACCTCAAAAGATATCCCACATAACATGATCCTTTGTCTTTCTCCTCCCTCACCCCTCCCACAAACACTGGATTACTTTAACTATACAAAAAATTTCCTAATTTCTCTTGTGGGCATTTAGTGATAGACATTTTTCTCTACATGCTGCTGTAAATGTGTCCCAGAGATTTTGGTATTTTGTGTCTTTGTTCTCAATATGCAGCCATAGAGAAGGATGAGTTCATGTCCTTTGCAGGGATATGGATGAAGCTGGAAACCATCATTCTCAGTAAACTATCACAAGGACAGAAAACCAAACACTGCAAGTTCTCACTCATAAATGGCAGTTGAACAATGAGAACACATGGACACAGGGCGGGGAACATCACACACTGGGGCCTGTAGTGGGGGTGGAAGCCTGGGGAAGGGATAACATTAGAAGAAATACCTAATGTAAATGATGAGTTGATGGGTGCAGCAAACCAACATGGTACATATATACCTATGCAACAAACCTGCACATTGTGCACATGTACCCCAGAAATTAAAGTATAATAATTTTTTTTCTTTCTTCTTCTTCTCTTCCCTATTGTCCTTGCTTTCTGTGTTGTGGAAAAATATATTACTGTGTACTTTTAAGCATATTAGCAGACTTCTTTTATAAGCAATGAGTGAAGGATTCATTTGGTCCAATGACATGAATCAAAGACAGTTATTGCATGTTTTAAATGCTGTAGCATACCAGATCTGAAGCTTCTTTGGATAACAATTCTGATGGGATGGGTCTAAATTTATCTTTTTAAGTACTCAATAAGAGATAGCCCTTTTCCATTATATTACAGGCAGTTGTTCTCTAGAAGGACCTATAGATTTCTCAGAGGCTCAAGGTCATTGTAAAATAATTTCCAGTTATGCTTCAAGGTTTCATCCTGCAGTGTTTCTTTGAAACTAGGTCATTTACAATTACCTGGGTGTAACTAGATTTTCCTCTATCATGCTACTCAATTTCACTGTTACAGAAAAACTTTAAGATAATCAGTATTTGTACCGATTATCAAAGGGAATGCTTTCAGTTTTTGCCCATTCAGTGTGATATTGGCTGTGGGTTTGTCATAAATCGCTCTTATTCTTTTGAGACATGTTCCATCACTACCTAGTATATTTAGAGTTTTTAACATGAAGAGACGTTGAACTTTTTAAAGGCCTTTCTGCATCTATTGAGATTATTGTAGTTTTTGTCAATAGTTCTGCTTATGTGACAGATTACATTTATTGATTTGTGTATGTTGAACCAGGCTTGCATCCCAGAGATGGAGCCAACTTGATCATGGTGGGTAAGTTTCTTGATGTGTTGCTTGATTCGATTTGCCAGTATTTTATTGAGGATTATTTTCGCATTGATGTTCATCAGGGATATTGGCCTAAAGCTTTCTTTTTCTGTTGTATCTCTGCTAGGTTTTGGTATCAGGATGATGCTGGCTTCATAAAATGAGTTAGTGTGGAGTCCTTCCATTTCAATTGTTTGGAACAGTTTCAGAAAAAAATGGTACCAGCTCCTCTTTGTAATTCTGGTAGAATTCGGCTGTGAATCCATCTGGTCCTGGGCTTTTTTTATGTTTTAGTTGGTAGGCTATTAATTATTGCCTCAATATCATAACTTGTTATTGGTCTATTCAGGGATTTGACATCTTCCTGGTTTAGTCATGGGAGAGTGAATTGATCCATTTCTAATAGATGTTCTAGTTTCTTTTCATAGAGGTGTTTATAGTATTGTCTGATGGTAATTTGAATTTCTGTGGGATCAGTAGTGATATTCCCTTTATTTTTTATTGTGTCTACTTGATTCTTCTCGTTTTTCTTTTTTATTAGACTAGTTAGTGGTCTATCTACTTTGTTAAGTTTTCAAAAAACCAGCCCCTAGATTCATTGATTTTTTGGAGTGTTTTTGGTGTCTCTGTCTCCTTCAGTTCTTCTCTGATCTTGGTTATTTCTTGTCTTCTGCTAGCTTTTGGGTTAGTTTGCGCTCGCTTCTCTAGCTCTTTTAAGTGTGATGTTAGGGTGTCGATTTGAAGTCTTTCTAGCTTTCTGATGTGGACATTTAGTGATGTAAATTTCCCTTTTAACACTGCTTTAGCTGTGTCCAAGAGATTCTGGTACTTCATTTCTTTATTCTCATTGGTTTCAAGTAACTTTTTAATTTCTGCCTTAATTTCATTATTTACCCAGGAGTTGTTCAGGAGCAGATTATTCAATGTCCATGTAATTGCGTGGTTTTGAGTGAGTTTCTTAATCCTGATTTCTAACTTGGTTGCATTGTGGTCTGAGAGACTGTTATGATTTCAGTTCTTTTGCATTTGCTAGATTGTTTTACTTCCAATTACATGGTTGATTTTAGAGTAAATGCCATTTGGCACTGAGAAGAATGTATATTATGATGATTTGGGGTGAAGAGTTCTGTAGATGTCTATTAGTTTCACTTCACCCAGAGCCAAGTTCAAGTCCTGAATATCTTTGTTGATTGTCTCGTTGATGTGTCTAATATTGTCAGTGGGGTGTTAAAGTATCCCACCATTATTGTATGGGAATTTAACTCTCTTTGTAGGTCTCTAAGAACTTGCTTTATGAATGTGGGTGCTCCTGTATTGGGTGCATATATATTTAGCATAGTTAGCTCTTCTTGTTGAATTGATCCCTTTACCATTATATAATGCCTTTCTTTGTCTTTTTTGATCTTTGTTGGTTTAAAGTGTGTTTCATCAAAGACTAGGATTGCAACCCCTGCTTTTT
Organism: Trachypithecus francoisi; assembly: GCF_009764315.1. Lineage (NCBI taxonomy): Eukaryota > Metazoa > Chordata > Mammalia > Primates > Cercopithecidae > Trachypithecus > Trachypithecus francoisi. Next base: position 7,982,053 of record NW_022681459.1, read on the forward strand.
GTTTTGTTTTGTTTTTCTTGCTTTCCCTTTGCTTGGTAAATTTTCCTCCATCCCTTTATTTTGAGCCTATGTGTGTCTTTGCACATGAGATGGGTCTCCAGAATACAGCACACTGATGGGTCTTGACTCTTTATCCACTTTTCCAGTCTGTGTCTTTTAACTGGGGCATTTAGCCAATTTACATTTAAAGTTAGTATTGTTATGTGTGAATTTAATCCTGTTATCATGATGCCATCTTGTTATTTTGCAAACGAGTTGATGCAGTTTCTTCATAGTGTCATTGGTCTTTATATTTTGATGTTTTTTGCAGTGGCTGGTACCAGTTTTTCCTTTCCATATTTAGTGCTTCCTTCAGGAGATATTGCAGGGCAGGCCTGGTGGTGACAAAATCCCTCAACATTTGCTTATCTGAAAATGACTTTATTTCTCCTTCATTTATGATGCTTAGTTTGGCTGGGTATGAAATTCTGCATTGAAAATTGTTTTCTTTAAGAATGTTGAATATTGGCCCCCAATCTCTTCTGGCTTGCAGGGTTTCTGCTGAGAGGTCTGCTGTTAGTCTGATGGGCTTCCTTTTGTAGGTGACCTGACCTTTCTGTCTGTCTGTCCTTAACATTTTTTAAATTTTATTTCAATCTTGGAGCATCTGATGATTATGTGTCTTGGGGTGATCTTCTAGTGGAGTATCTTAGTGGTGTTCTCTGTATTTTCCTAAATTTGCATGTTGGCCTGTCTTGCTGGGTTGGAAAGTTCTCCTGGATAATATCCTGAAGTATGTTTTCCAGCTTGTTTCCATTCTCCCAATTTCCTTCAGGTACTCCAATCAGTCATAAGCCCAGTCTTTTAACATACTCCCATATTTCTTCTCTCATCACTCCTATTCCACGTAGTATTGGAATTTCTGGCTAGGGCAATCAGGCAAGAGAAAGAAATAAAGAGTATTCAAATAGGAAGAGAGGAAGTCAAATTGTCTCTGTTTGCAGATGATATGATTCGATATTTGGAAAACCCTATCATCTTAACCCCAAAAGCCCTTAATCTGATAAGAAACTTCAGCAAACTCTGAGGATAAAAAATTAATGTGGAAAAAATCACAAATATTCCTTTACACCAACAGTAGACAAGCAGAGAGCCAAATCATGAATGAATTCCCATTCACAATTGTTACAAAAAGAATAAAATGCCTAGGAATACAGCTAACAAAGGAATGTGAAGGACCTCTTCAAGGAGAACTACAAACAACTGCTCAAGGAAACAAGAGAGGAAACAAACAAATGGAAAAACATTCCTTTCTCATGGATAGGAAGAATCAATATTATGAAAATGGCCATACTGCCCAAAGTAATTTATAGTTTCAATGCTATTGACTACTATTGACATTTTTTACAGATTAGAAAAAACTACTTTAAATTTCATAAGGAATCAAAGAAGACCCAGTATAGCCAAGACAATCCTAAGCAAAAAGAACAAAGCTGGAGGCATAAAACTACCTGACTTCAAAATATACTACAAAGCTACAGTAACAAAAAGAGCATGTTATTGGTACAAATACAGACATATAGACCAATGAACAGAATGGAGACCTCAGAAATAACACCACATGTCTACAACCATTTGATCTTCTACAAACCTGACAAAAACAAGCAACGGGGAAAAGATATTCTTTTCAATAAATGGTACTGGGAAAACTGGCTAGCAATATGCAGAAAACTGAAACTGGACCCCTTCCTTACACCTTATACAAAAATTACCTCAAGATGGATTAAAGACTTAAATTTAAAACCCAAAACCATGAGAACTCTAGAAGAAAACCTAGACAATGCAATTCAAGACATAGTCATGGGCAAAAACTTCATGATGAAAAGCCAAAAGCAATTGCAACAAAAGCCAGATTTGACAAATGGGATCTAACTAAACTAGAGTTTCTGCACAGCAAAAGAAACTATCATCAGAGTGAACAGGCAACCTACAGAGTGGGAGAAAACATTTGCAATTTACCCATCTGACAAAAGTCTAATATCCATAATTTACAAAGAACTTAAACAACTTTACAAGAAAAAAAAAACCCATCAAAAAGTGGGCAAAGAATATGAACAGACACTTCCCAAAGGAAGACATTTACATGGACAACAAACATATGATAAAAAGCTTAACGTCACTGATCATTAGAGAAATGCAAGTCAAAATCATAATGAGATACCATCTCACACCCGTCAGACTGTTGATTATTTAAAAAGTCAAGAAACAATAGATGCTAGCGAGGCTGTGGAGAAATAGGAATGCTAGTACACTGTTGATGGGAATGTAAATTAGTTCAACCATCATGGAAGACACTATGGAGATTCCTGAAAGATCTGGAACCAGAAATATAATTTGACCCAGCAATTCCATTACTGCACATATACCCAAAGGAATATAAATTATTCTGCTATAAAGACACATGCACACATATGTTTATTGCAGCACTATTTATGATAGCAAAGTCATAGAACAAACCCAAATGCCCATCAATGATAGACTGGATTTTAAAAACGCGGTATATAAACACCACGGAAGACTATGCAGCCACAAAAATGAATGACATTATGTCCTTTGTGGGGACATGGTTGAAGCTGGAAGGCATCATTCTCAGCAAACTAACACAAGAACAGAAAACCAAACACCACATTTCTTACTCATCAGTGGGAGCTGAACAATGAGAACACGTGGACACAGTGGGGGGACACACACTAGGACCTGTTGAGGGTGGGGGGACGAAAGGAGGGAACTTAGAGGACAGGTCTATAGGAGCAGCAAACCACCATGGCACATATATACCTATGTAATAAACCTGCACATGTACCCTGGAAATTGAAGTTAAATAAATAAATAAATAAATAAATAAAGATTTGGTCTTAGCTTTAAACTACTACAGATTTTAGAATCTTTATGAGTTACAGTGCTTTAAAAAAATTTTCTACTAGAATGTTTTCTATGATTACACTATTTCCAACATAAATGCCCAAAGAAAAAATGACTATCATTTCTAAATTACTATATTTCATATGGTAAAGGAGAAATTGCCTATAAAATTCATCTGACTATGTTAAAGGAAATTGCAATAAACTTATGAATTGCAAAAAAGAAGAAAAGTAATCCACACTAATTCCATATTTTCAGTGAAAGAAAATTTGTTCTGATTTGCATGTTGTGGAAAGGTTTCTGTATGTTAAAATTCAAACAAGAATATCTTGGACTGTGTTCATTTTACCCATAAAGAGAACCATAGCTAAATTAGGATGTTGTATGTAATTACATTCTTAATGAATTTAAACCATGTAGATCAACGTATACAGGCACTAAACTAAGAAAAACATTAAGCAAATAACAATTTTAGGTAAAATTACTTGTCTGCTAGAAACCTACTCACATATCTTAAGATGAAGACACAAATTCATACATAATTCTGTACTCCGCCTGGTCTCTGCTGTATGTTAAGAAGAACTTCTATGCAAATACTTTTTAAATTTTTCGATAAAATAAATGAGCTTTTCTGTGCATGCATAATTTTATGAATCAAACAAATAGTACAAATAAATGATATTAATTTATGTAAGAAAAATGTTTTTGAGTAGTGAGAAAACAAATACGAATATTTCATGAGTGTTTTATAGGAGTTTAATCCACAGGAGGAGAATGAAACTATTCATAGTTCCCAGAAACTTAAAAAAAAATATTAGAGCTCATCTGACTGCTCAAACATACACTCTTCTGGCAAATTTAAAATTCAGTGTAAATATGATCTTTGCTAGAATGTAGCTTTTAAGTCCCTAATCCCAGTGAAGAATTCTTGTGGGCTATCATGCATATTTTGACAGTGAATTTTATTGGTAGCACATTTTAGAAGACATTTAAATATGATAACTATAAAATTTTTGAAATTATGCCAGCATATACTATTGTATTAAACATCATTTGACTTTTTGATTAGTAAAATTACTTACTATAAACATTAAATATTTTCTTTATTATAGTATATAAATGTCCTCAAAGGTTAAGGGGGACTACAGAGCCATTCCATTATCCACTCAATGACTTAAGATGCTTTTATATCAGGAAGATTCGAATCTTCTCTTTCAATAGTACATCCTGTAGGGAGTGATGCACGCTGCAGACTGGCATGATCAGATATGATTTCAGAGGCTGGTACTATCTATCCTGGTTCTCATTGCTTTTACTTTACGTGTAGATTATGGAGATAATATTACTTTTTTTTTATTGTTACCATCTAGTATTCTTTCTTTTTCTGTGTATCGGCAGCTGTTCATCTTTCTTTTAATCTTTTAAACTAATGTACTCTTTTGATTTTTTAAACTAATACACCGCCTGATTTGCCTTTTCGCAAAGCCTCCATTGCACATAACAGTATTATTTAAGGATTCACACATTCCAGAGTATTTGAAAGATCAATCATTTGGGTACACAAAGATACACCAGAAAATCTTTTCAATTTATCTAATAAATAATATAAATTACAATTCAAATAATCTGAATAAATGATTGATAGTACTTTGTATATATTATTATATGTTTGTATATATTATTATATGTTTGTATGTGTGTGTATATATACTATTTTAATATATAATCTACAGTAGATATATATACGGTAGATATATATACAGTATATATATATACAGGAGATATATATATGAGATATATATATGAGAGATATATATATATGAAATATATATATATATCCTGTCACCAAAGGGGATTCCCTTTTGTCTTTAATGTTAGATAACCCAGTAGAAGTTGCACATGTTACATGGTGGTTAAATGCTGCTTTTAATTTAAAGAGTGGGAGAAGTAGGGATATATATATGTGTATATATATACATATTTATATCCTGCAAGGTCCAATATATTCCAAGCATCTATATGAGAATTCGTGAGATGCATTTTTAGTGGAGATAGTTTTCTCTTCCTTTGGTACCCTGTAGTAACTATTGCTCATATAGGGATTTTGCCAGCTGCTCACTTGTTAGGCAGATGACATCAGTCACGCCTCTCTGTCTTGACTGCACATTGGAGGGTCTGTTTACGGTTCATGTGGCTGTTTGAGTCTTCCATATCATTTGAGATGAATGAGTGGATTATATAATTACTAACTTGGCTTACACTCAAATAAAATTAAATAGTTACTATTTTCAAACATCTGTAAATTATCACCGTGTCCAGGTCAAATCAAATTAAACCATCTAAGCACATTGATTGTTTTATTCTTTCTTTGGAATTTGCAGAAAGAGAATCCATAAGATTTTCTGGGAAGTAATGTTACGTAGTTAGCTGTTCTTCAATACTAATTCTTAATGAACGTGAGTAAACCTTCGTTCCACTTACCAAGATTTAAAAAAATTGTATTGCAACATTTTCTTTTATTCTAAGTGCAGACATAAGTAGACATTTTAGAAAAACTGAAATAGTAGTTTCTCTTCCTCTAAAGCACAATCTTAATTGTTACTACTTCTTTCTCCCACCCTTTAAATTAAAAGCATCATTTAACCACTGTGTAACATGTGCTACTTCTACTGGGTTATCTAACATTAAAGACAAAAGGGAGTCCCCCTTGGTGACAGGACAAGCCTGGGCCATTCTGGTAACCTGGGCATGTCAATGGAAAATAAGGTAGATTTCACATCACAGAGAAAATAATGTGCTTCATCAAGCTGTTTCAACTTGGAAACCTCACCAGATGTCTTCATCTCCACAGTTTATTGTGACACAGAAACACAAAGCAGAAAATACAGGTTTAAGTTTCAAGGCCCATGATAGTGTTGTCTTTTCTCCCCATCTATTGGTTGGGCCACCCATACTACATTCTTTATCTTCAACTCTCTTTCTTGACAAATGATTCTCACTTAATTCTACAAATATTTGTCCTGCCTACTCTATTTTGTGATGCTGAGATTCTGAATAGCTTTAAAGAATGCTCCTTTTCTTTCATTTTAGGATGTAGTTTATTAGTGAATTTATCACTTATGTTATGTCATTTTCAGGAAGTTATTTATCTCCGCTGATTTATAGACATGAACTGAGCACACACACACATATATATGTATGTACACACACATATATATATACACATATACATACATAGTCTAACACAAATGACTTCCTACTTGGTCATCTTAATTGAAATGATATATGCTCATTCATTTAATTTAATAAAAATTGAAAAGCACCTACTATGCTTAGGGAGATTTTAGAATTTTGAATTGCTAGAGATTCCATACTGAAGAAAGTAATACATTGTTTGTCTTCATGGAATTTACGTTTGGGGGGGAAGATATATTTATAGATGCATTGATAGATAAAAATATCAATTTATATTCATTAATATATAATGTTTAATATATCCAAATTTCTAATTTTAAAACAGTTAATGATATAAAGTATGAAGAAAAATGAAGCAGAGCAAGATGCTGTGTAAATGGTGGTGGGAATGGGGACTAATTTTGTAAAGAGGAGTCAGCAGGAGTCTGTGAGGAGGTGATGTTTAAGCAGAGCCCCGAATGAAGTGAGGGCGTGATCACATAAATACCTAGGGAAACCTAGCCTTGGCAGAGGTCAGTATGAAGGCATCCTGGCTGGAATGTCATGATCAGAGAGAGGAATTAAATGAAGTAAGAATAGACAAATAGCCAAGCCAGTGTCCCATGGGGCCTTACAGACTATGGAGAAGACTTTGCATTTTATTCTTAATGTTATGGAATGTTATTGAAAGTCTCATAAGTAATTCTAGAAAGGAGTATAGGAGAGGTCATTTTCAAGTACTGACATTATTAAAAGAGGTCATTTTGAGTAGGGAAGAACCTTTCTCAAATTCTCCTTTACCACGTGAAGCAAAATTCTGGGGTTATAAAAGTAAGTTACCTTCTGCCATATGTTTAGTAAAGATGAAGAATCCTTAGTGCACTGTATCACTCTATATACATTTTCCTTCTTTTTCTGTATTAAACAAATGATTTTGTGCTATTTTTGAAATTCTTATCTTTACTAGATCTCAAAATATTAAAATTTGATTTTCCCCTGTATTATTCTTGAATTAGTCCTTAGAATATAAGGTGATGTTTATAGTTGGGGTCTGTTTGTTTTTGTTTGTTTATTTCTCTCGTTATGGTGTTTTTATTCTTAAAACACAGAGGTCTACAATGACAATAATTCAGCATCCTATGAATGTTCTTTTTGAATTTTTAAACAGTATGATGAAGGTAAGTTATGATTTACCATGCCTAGGATTTCTAGTTACATATTGTGGAAATTAATTGATCTAATTTGTAGAAATTTGACCACCTCCCCTTTTCTAAATATATATAGACATATACAGAGAAATCATACTTTTCCTATACTAATTACAGAACTATAGAGTGATGTTAATTTTTTCATGCATTAAACAACTAAAGCCTACAGTATGTCAAGGCACTGTTCAAGGAAGTAAGAGTATAATAACAAAAAAATTCTTCTCTAATTCATATTAAATTGTATGTATGGAATGTGTATGTTTGTGTATACCCACTGGAATTTTGTTTTATTCTGCCAACTGATCTAATTAGAAAAACTCAGTCAATATATTTGAATCCCACATTCCAGCAGCTATTTTCTCCATTTGCTTTTATTACTGTTTGTGGTGAGCTTGATATATAATTTTAAGGTGTTAACATCCCTAACTTATGTATGGGTACAGCTCATAAATACGAACCCATGTCATGCAACTCATATATGACTGTGTTCAAAATAATGTGTATTAGACTTTAAAACTATTTTAAATAACTTTCCTACATTTGTCGGTTTCAGCATTAGTTAATCTCATTAATACTAAACTTTGTGATCCTAGGTTAAAAAACATATTCAAGATAGCTTCAGAATGTTTGGAATGTTTGGTATACAAATAGGTCTGGCTAAATATAAGTGTTAGCTTTCTCAAGCAAAAAACCAGGGCTTTAAGGAGAAAACACCTGCTCTGTGGTTTTGTAGCAGATATGAAGTATTCAAATGTTTTAATAAATAGAAGAAGAAATATATAACAGAAACAGGTTTCACTTGTCTTTCTCATTAAGCAGGTGGTTAGTACCATTATTTGCATTTTCATAGCCTTAATATATGTTTTCCTTCTCTAGATGCAAAGGGAAATTATCACAAATTTGCCTAAGGATAGCAATTAGGACTACTAATTTATTCTTCTTTGCATTTTATTAAGCTTTACCAAATACAAATGAATTTCACAAGGGAAGATTATACGTGTTTTTACATCTACCATTATAAATTTATATGCCAAATAAGATCACATGGTTTCTTCCCCAAATTCTAACATATTCTTCCATTCAGAGTCCTTTTAAAAGGGAACCTATTGGCAAAAGAAAAATTGTTTCATTTGTCCTGTTTGATGATTCAATACAGCAAGGATATCCCAAATCAAAAGTTATTGGAATAATATGATTTCATTATTTTTACATTTATACCTATAATTATTTGTATTCACTGAAACTTTAATTTAGAAATATTCATTTTTTGAGCTCTAAAATTCAAGGTTCAAGTGATTTCTTTTTCTTTTTAATTTAGGAGGAGATCCAATAGAATCATTCAAATAAGCATCTTCAGGTTCTATGACATGCTCATAAGAAAATAAATTATTCATAGAAATGTTTATTCATAGAATTACTGTCCGCATAATTTAACTTCTCCAGAAAACATGTTTTAAAGTGCTATATATCAGAATAACATGTAATCTTTCAAAATAGCATTAGAAAAATATAATGCAATATTTTCCTAAAATATTTGAATTATTATTTCGGAATACAATTCTTGTCACAAATATTTAGTGATGTGAAAATCTTGGCAAACCACTCATATTAATTCATTTAAGATATTTGAATAAATAATTTGGAAATGAAAAATTTTTATTAAGCAACAACAAAGGACAGAAAGAAACATAAATATTTCCAAATATCTTCAAAGATTAGTAGGTTTTTATGGCTGAAATTTCATTGAAAACTAACAAGCGATTTATTAGAGTTAATGGAGATATCTGGGTTAACTATAGAGAAGAATGACTTAGCAAAGACAAATTTTAAATATTATTATGAGTCTCTTCCAAATATATTAAAACTTCTTTGAAAATAATAGAAAAAATGTTGAAAAGAAAAAAAAACCTGGCTAATGTTGCAATTCGTGCGTTGATCTCAAATCTTCTTCACATTCTAACAAGGCCTCTGGGCTTTCTGTGTGATTTGGTATGTATGTTCCATAGTAGAGAATATAAATGATATAGCAAGAACAGTTCATTCTTCAGTATTAGCAAATTTGACTGGAAATGTTGAATGGAATATATGAAATAAATGGATTGATTTCATAGACAGAATATGCTGGCCAGAGCGTACAATAGTAACAAGTGACTGGGACATGCATCTTTCCTACAAGAGGCCTAAGAATCAAATCTCTAATTAACCAGAGAATCTGATTGACTTTATTCTGAATCTCTCTTCTCTGTATTTTTAGTGGGATTATAATGTGCTTCTGTGAACTATAAGGAAAATGCTGAATTGTATCCATTTTATAGTGCTAGCAATTCATGAGGATAATCAGCATGGATTTACAGTTGTTAGTCTAATGAGAACTCAGAAACACATAATTAAGTAAAATATTCTGAGAAAGACACTGTATCCTCTAATAGTTTAAATTACATTTTAAAAAGATCTTACATCATATGCAAAAATCAACTCAAAATAGATTAAAGACTTAAAGGTAAAACCTGAGCCCATAAATCTACTAGAAGAAAATTTCTATAGAATGACTGTTTGTGTACCCTCAAAATTTATATGTTGAAACCTGGTCCTCAATGTAGTGGTATTGGAGGCGGGGCTTTGAGAGGTATTAAATCCTAAGGGCAAAATGCTCATGAGTAGGATTGGCGCCCTTCTAAAAGATAGATTCCAGGGAGTGGCCTCACTTCTCCACCTACGTGAGAGTGGAATGAGAAGATGTCTATAAGCCAAAAACCAGGCCTTCATCAGATATCAAATCTGCTTTCACCTAAACATGGACTTCTCAGGCTCTGGAACTGTGAGAAATTTCTGTTGTTTATAAGCCACTTAGTCTAAGATATTCTCTTATAATTATCTAAATGTAAATAAGCCAAAAATGGGCACCAGAAAGTAGAGGTGCTGATCTAAGAAATACCTGAAAATGTAGAAGAGTGTTTAGAATTGGACAATGGGTAGAAGCTGTAAGAGTTTTGCAGTACATGCTAGAAACCGTTGGTACTGCCTCAAACAGACTATTAAGGGAAATTCTTATGAGGGCCCACAAAGGAAAAAAGAGAACTACATAGAAAGTCTCAATATTCTTTGTGAATACTTAAGTAATCCTGAATAGAATTCTGTTGATACAAATATAAACAGTAAAGAACATTCTAATGAAGTCTCAGACAAAAATTATGACATCTGTTTGACAATACAGGAAAGGGCATCATTGTTAAAAAATGGCAAAGAGGCCTGACATGGTGGCACACGCTTGTAATCCCAGCACTTTGGGAGGCCGAGGCGGGTGGATCATGAGGTCAGGAGTTCGATACCAGCCTGCCCAATATGGTGAAACCTCGTTTCTACTAAAAATACAAAAATTAGCTGGGCATGGTGGCAGCTTGCTGTTGGTCTGCACCTGTAATCTCAGCTACTCAGGAGGCTGAGGCAGGATAATTGCTTGAACCCAGGAGACAGAGGTTGCAGGCAACCGAGATCATGCCACTGCACTCCAGCCTGGGGGACAGAGGAAGACTTCTTCTCAAGGAAAAAAAAAAAAAAGTGGCGAAGAACTCAGCTGCACTATGTTAGTATCTTAGTGTTTTTTGTAAGCTAGAACTCTTGTGTGATGGAATCAGATATTTGCCTGGAAATTTCTAAACAATGTGTTGAAGAAGCAGTCTGACTTTTCCTGACTGCTTATGTTAACGGACTAGAGAAATAAATGATTTAAAGATAGAATTATTAATCAAAAGGGATGCAGAACTTAAAGGTTTGGAAAATTTTTACCCTATCCATTCTGTAACAAATGAGAAAAACTTGGAAAGAACATTAAGGATTTGGCCAGGAGGACATTTGATATAGACATTGATTAGCATGGATCAGCCATCTCAGTCGAAGCTAGGAGTTATTTTTCCAGACAACGGAGGAATGTCCATGAAGCAGATACAAAGATAATCAGAGCTGTCACTCCCATCACAGGATCAGGGTTCAAGTGCCTAGGGGACAGGAAGTTTCAAAGGAAGGTTTGAAGGTGCCTGCAGGATCTTCTAGTGCCATCTCACTTCGTGGACTCTGCTCCTGTTACGCCAGCACTGCCTCTCATTGTCCCAGGTGTGGCCCCATTGGGGCCTGGTCTTGTATAGGACGTGGTGGGTGCCCCTTCAGAGATCATAGGCAGCAAATTTTGGTCATGTTCCTGTGGAACTATCTCCACCAGGGCACAATGTGCCCAGGCCCTGGGAGCGTGGCTGCCTCCACGTGGATTTCAGGGGGAAGGGCCTCTTAGCAGAGCTGCAGGCTCAAGTCCCTAGCGCTGGAGAGCCACTGGGCCTAGGCAGAGAACTGCTGCAGGAGTGGGACTCAGGCACTGAGCATGCTTGGGGACAGGGCTACTCAAAGCAATGGGAGTGGAGTCTTCTTAGCCTTGGAATTGGTGCCTTTATTAGGTAGACCCCAGAGAGCTGCTTTGCCCCTTCTGCAATGTGAGGACTAAGTGAGATATGTATAAAACAGGAAGCAGGCCCTCACCAGGCACTGAACCTGCCAGCTCCTTGACCTTGGACTTCCCAACCTCCAGAACTGCGACAAATAAAATTATGTTGTTTATAAGCCTCCTAGTGTATGGTATTCTGTTTTAGCAGCCAGAATGAACTAAGACAGAAATATAGGGAAAAAGTTTCTTGCTGTTGGTCTGCACAATGATTATTTTGCATATGACACCCAAAGCATAGGCAACAAAAGCAAAAATAAACGAGTGGGATTACATCAAGATGAAAAGCTTCTGCACATAAAAGGCAACAACCAACAGAGTGAAAGGAAACCTATAAAATTGGAGATCATATTTGTCAGCCATATACCTGATAAGGGGTGAATCTCCACAAATGTATGAAAAATTCATACAACTCACTAGCAAGAAACCAAATAACCCAATTAAAAGAAGCAAATGATCAGAATAGCTCTTTCCCAAAAGGAGACATACACATGGCCAATAGGTATATGAAGGGGTGCTCAATATCACTAATCATCAGAGAAATGAAATGAAACCACATTGAGATATCAACTCACAACTGTTGGTATGGCTTTTTTACAAAGAGAGAAAAGTTAAGTGTTGGCAAGCATGTAGAGAAAAGGGAACACTTGTACACTGTTATGGAAAATGGTATGAAATTTCGTAATTCAGCAATCCCATTTCTGAGTATATATTCTCAAGTGAAATGTGTACGTCTATGTTCCTTGTAGCATTAGTCACAAGAGCCAAGATATGGAAACAACCTTAATGTCTATCTGTGAATGAATGGTTAAAGAAAATATGGTGTGTGTGTGTGTGTGTGTGTGTGTGTGTGTGTGTGTATAAAATATATATTGTAATATATTATTACACATATAATATTCCGATGTGTGTACATATGTATATAGAATATTATTTATATATAGAATATATAATATTGTTAATATATTAGAATATAGTACATTGTTATATATTTATACATGTATATACATTTATATACATTATATATACACATATGTATATAGACATATTATTCAGCCTTTAAATAAGAATTACTACATGATCTCACTTATATGTGGAATTTAAAAAATCATACTCATAGAAGCAATGAGTAAAATGGTGTTTGCCAGAAGTGAGATATGAGGGAAATGAAGAAATGTTGGTCAAGGGATACAAAATTTCAGTTATGCAAGATGAATGCATTCTAGAGATATAATGTACCGCATTGTGACTATAATTAACCATGCCATATTAATGATACCTATGGATATGTGCTAAGTTAACAAGAAATGTAACTATAGTTAACAATACTTATTGAAATGTACTAAGAGGCTACATATTAAGTGTACACATACAAACATATAAAAAAACTGGTAAATATGATAATTGATAGATATGTTTAATTAGCTTGAATTCGTGGTGATTATTTCAGAATGTATGCGTGTATCAAAACATCAAGTTAAACCCTTTAAATATATACAATTTTTATCATTAAATTATCTCTCAATAAAGCTGGGAGAAAAGCATATACAGTATTATCATTTTTCTTATTTATCATTTTTATTTTTCTTTGTATTTAATGTTTTCTTGGGAGATAATATATTTTCCTTATAATTCATGTTTATGAGGATTTTTATTTACTACAAAGTGCTCTCTGTACTCTAGTTTTATATTAATAGGTCAATATAAAGCTATGGGTTATGCAAAGCTTTAGCTTAAGATAGAATCATGTTCAAATCCAAACTCTAATGTTTAGTGGCTAGTTTATCTTTCTGAGCCTCCCTTTGCTGGTCTAGGAAATGGAGAATGTAACCAAACTCTGTTAGTTCCGGTATTAAATGAAACAGGATCAGATAGGACTTGAATAATAGATTTTTCCGTAAAACAAATTTTACCTGGACAAGTAAACTTTGTTTTCCATGTTCAGCAACAAGAGTAGAGTACATTTGTAATAAAAGGTAACTACTATAGATTTAACAAGTGCCCTCATTGGGTCAATTTCTTTAAAAGTGGTTCATTTGGTATAATTTTTTAAAATGTAAATTCAGGAACTAACTACTGAATTATTATTTTACATTTAAAACGTGTAGGTTAGATGAGGGCTGAGGATAGTATTTATGGTATGTGATATGTGTCCTCACAAGATCCTTATAATAAAAAGATTCTCATAATAGCCAAATACAGCAATGAGGGCATGATCAATAACTGAGGAAAATTATATAGAGATGTTTTTAGGAGGTTAAATAGCTAAAATGGAGGTTAGAGTTTCTGTCAGCACCTAAGAGAGAGGAGCATTTAATTACAAAACCTTAACTCATCGCAGTTCACCTGCTAAAAAAAAAAAATTAAGAAGTTTGTGGCAGAAAAAGAATTCGGCAATGTGAACATTTTGGGAAGTTAGCAATTTTGTGAGTGAAAAACAATTTTCTGGTTATCTGCCATCATCAAGATATTTTATGAATATTTTATAAAAACCTATGAATTTAGACTATAGAAGGAAATGTTTAGTAATTAGACATTTATGATATTTTACATACTCAATGGACCTTGAAAAAACATCAATTGAATTTTTCTTGAATAAATAATTTTACATATACTAAGAAGTATTATATTTGAAATGAAAATAGTATAAATTGTTTATGAAACATATATTTTGTTAAATGAAACTTATGTTTTAAATTAATGTTTTCATATAAGGGAAAGTTTTTCAATTTAAATAGGAAGCCATCTGATTTTAAGGGTAATATGTACTTCCTGTATAAAATCTCACAGCAGTTAAACTCCAACTGTTAAATTGTTTATTTTTATGTATAGCTTATACTCACGATGGAAAATAACATAGGCAATACAATAAATATATAATAAAAATTTGGATGTGCTGAACTGTGATCTTAAAATAATGCCATCAACATATTGTTTTGATAAAAGTCCTAGACAAATGATGCATCATTATTAGATTAATTTTTCTTTCCACTGTTCATCAAAATATATATCCATATAAATTTTTTTTACCAATAATCTATCCATAAAAGTTATATATACCAAAATATATATGCATACAGGTTATAGTATTATTCATAAAATATTTAAAGTACTGTTAAAAAAACTAAGATTATATTATTGATATTATGCAAGTAATGATAACTTCAAACACAACATAATTTTGTGCAAAAATGCAAATGTAAATTTCAGAAGTAAATGAAAATATAATTGAACTGAGATGATTACCTACCTAAGCTTCTTTAGGAAACTTAAAGAATTCCATTCATTAATAATGGAATTATCTCTGAAGTCATTTTTATATTTGTAGCTGGTGTCAAAGTATTAAAATATTCTGCATGTGTATAGAAACAGTAAAAATTTACTTTTATTTTGCCAGTTGCTAACTCCTGCAGAAGTAAGTCAGATAATTCTCTCAAAAATAGCCCTGATTTGGCTTCTTTTAATTGTCTACGGAGCAAAAGCTGTCTTAATTGAGAAACTTGAGGGACTTCCCTGTGTTTTCAGACCTATCTGAGGAGATTAACACCAACTGTTATTTTGAATGATCAGTTCTACCCTTGCTAAGCTTTGTAATTTCTCATAGCTCTCTGAATTGTTGCACAGTACTTGACAATATGAACAGTTCCATTGGGGTTAGGTGACAAAGCACTTCTACATCTGGGGAGACTGTATTTGCTTACACTGAATAGGACAAAAACCCCGTGGAGAGAGCCAGGGTTTGAGAATGGAAAAAGAACGTGAATAAATTTAGTGTTAGAATTTTCCTGAGTTTTATTAGTTACCGAATATGTATTTAGTTGATGTCATTGATGCAAGGGTTGCAAATATTCTATAGCCTCTGCTTCTCTTGACAACCAATGGGAAGGAATTGATAATACAGGATAGGAACTAAAAATTGTTTTAAATTCCCTTTAATAAGGCCTGGTTCTCTAATAAAAAGAGAATGAACTTTCAAATTCAAATTTTTCTCTCTACTGTGATCACTTCGAAACTGATAAAAAATGGAAAAGGATTTATATTTTTTCTGCCATCTTTTTAGTTAAACTTTTTTTAAATGTATCTTGACTTTTTTGTCTTTTTTGCCTTTATAGACAGGTGATAACGTGCTATTTTTCAAATTCATTTATATATAAATGATGTAGAAATATTAAATTAGTGCAGGAAACCAAATTCTATAGAGAACTCATTTCTGTTGCCATGCCAAAGAAAAATTCATGATTGTTTATAATTTTCGGAAGAACTGTGTTCAGATTTGTAAATCATGCTGTAAATATAGCTTTAAAGTACCTTAATTTATACATTTGTCCTTAAAAGCTTTTACTTGTTTGTAATCTAGATCTGCTGTCTCCTAATTCTGGAGTTTGAATTTCCAATAAATTACAAGGCAAGAGCCCATCCCACACTACAGTTTAAGGTTCTGTTGTTCTATTTGTGTATGCAGATTTAGGGAAAGAAAGTCTTACATTAACTTCATAATTTGAGGTACAACTCTATTATTGAGTACACAGCCTTTCATTTTCCAAGTGGTAGTTTGCTTTTAGTCCCTACCTTGGGTGTTCAGAAACCCTATGTTTGGTAAAATGCCGGTAAATTACAGATGATTTGATGTATATATCCTCTCATTTAAGAAAGGCAAGTCAAATTACAGATCCAGGCTTTGCCTCCTCCAAATCTTTTCCCTCTCACTTTAATGTAGTCTCAATGTGTGGAGTTTTTCTATTTCACACAATAATCTTCATGTTCACACAGTGTTAATAAGCCTGTAATAAGAGTTATTGTATCAAAATCTGCATTCAGAATTCAAAAACAAACTGACTTCATGTATATAAACTTTGTAAAACTTGCATCAATAGGTTTATTTTATGCGTCTTTCCTATAATTTTAAAGGTTATCTGTAAAACCTCTCTTTGGCCACTTTCAGTTTGCATGTTTTAGCCCAGGACTGTAATAACAGTTTAGCCATCAGTGTGACCTCTTGGCTCCTTTCCTCTGCCAAGTGATGTGAAACTCAGTCAGGACATGGGTAAGCCTTGACTCTGAGAACAGAAACATGTGAGGGAACAGGGAAATTCCATTCTGAGTTGATACAATGTAACTAAGGAAATACTTACCTTGCCAGAGGTAGCGGGGCACACAGAGCTCCTCATAGCACCTGTGAAATGTTAAAGGAAGGGGATTGCTGACAATGCAAGCCAGAAAGAGCTTTTGCCTGAAATACTCAGATAATTCAAGTGTGATCTGCACTTGATTTTTTGTTGCTGGGGTATGTGGGGTGGGAATGGTCTTTATTGTTTAACCTCAACTTTTCTCACATTAGATTTGCCCTGGTACTTTGGTAGCTCTGTTGTTACCAATTTTTAACCCACAAAGATGAAGACATCATATCTAGAATAATGATCTCTACGCTTATGATTTATGTAGTATTTTATTTGCAATTGAGAGTGTATGTTTACATTCTTTTGCTTCTCCTTTTGCCTTGTGTTAAGAATACGATTGAATATAAGCATTACCAGATCCCATCACCAACGCAGCCAAGTCACAAACTACCGAATGCTCTTAAAATGATGTTGCAGCTGCACCAGGATATCGCAGAAATATGGAAAGGCGTATCATATATCAAAGTTGGCTGTTTTATAAAAGGGCATTTATTCTTCGAGACTTATTCCAAAACATGTTAGGCCTTTGGACAGTCAATGTGATGTTACGGCACAGTCTGTGTTCTATTGCGCTCTTTACCCTAATGAAAGCTGGACTGGATAGCACGGGGACATACGAGCCTAGTTCACCTTTGCTTTTGTTTTTAAAAACATTTATTATCTGATTAAATTAATAAAATATTGTGATTTTTAAACTCTTGTTAAAGGAGTTCAACACCAGCCTGAGCAGCATAGTGAGACCCCATCTCTATTAAAAACAAGGAAAATGCTAAATAAATGCCTTGATTGTAAACATTGAGGAAAAGAATGGAACAAAAGGAAGTATCAAAACAAATTCATGTTACGCTGACTTTCAGCAGAGGCTTTTCATCTTCAAGACAGTCAAATTCCAGTTTATTAGCATTTTAGCAACCTTTGTTAAATTTCCTCTTCTCATTCCATAATCTATATAAACAGCTCTATCTATGCACTCAGCTTCTCTTCAGTGTAACTATACACTTTTCTGGGGCTTAAATTATATACTCATTAACTACCAATTATCAAGTGAGTTTGGGTTTCCTGAAAAGCTTGCAGGTCATTACCCTGTGAGAAATCATTGCATTTAAGCCTTGGCTTCCCCATTTATCCTTGCTGCTTCTAATCGGTTGGATTTCTATGCTGATCGATCTATTCCCAAATGGCCTCCCTTAAATCTGAAGTAATGTATTATAATCTGAGGCTTCAACAAGGCGGTACACTCCAAAAAGCAAGTTCAGTTTCTTATAAGGTTGAGAAATTGAGAAATACAAAACTAAACTTTGCCAATTGGAAATTTATTTTTTTGTTGATTTTAGTACATCTGTACAGGATTAAGTAATGTCTGATTGATATGTGTGTTGTAGCCATTAATATTTATCTGGTATTAAGTAATTTTTATATATTGTTTTAATTTTGGACACAGTGCATTCAACAATGTATTATTTTCTTTTCTAGAATGTGATAAGTAATTCAATATAGATTAAATGATTGCAATACAAAATGCTAGGCCAGACATAGTAGCCCACTCCTGAAATCCCAGACTTTGAGAGGCTGAGGTGGGCAGTTTGCTTGAGCCCAGGAGTTCAACACCAGCCTGAGTAACACAGTGAGACCCCATCTCTATAGAAAACAAACAAAATGCTAAATAAATACCGTGATTATAAATATTGAGGAAAACAATAGAACAAAAGGAAGTATCACAACAAATTCATTAAGTATCCTCATAAAATACAAAGAATATGTTGTCTAGTAAATTATAATATAATTATTGGAAATAACATATTAATAAATTATATTACAATGTTATTGCATGTATATCGCTTCTGGTCATGGTTTATGTAAAACTATAGTTCTGTAAAGATGATCCTAATTACCTATGATTTAATCTTTTATATCTCCTAATATTAATTGATTATGTGGCTTGGAGTTACTGTGGAAACCAAACATAGCTTCCTTTTGATTTTCATCGAGACATTGCTATATCCCCTCGCTAAGTTTCCACTTTCTTTAGCAAAAGCAGTTAAAGAAAGTGGCAACAATAAAATTCTAGTAGCTCCATCAGGTGAATTTATGAAGATGTAATATTTTGAAATCAGTAATTGCATCCAAAATTATCAAGGGTCAAATAACAAGGGTTGACATGACCCATATATTTCCAGTAACCTTTATTTCCCTATGCCTTTTCATATTCTTCTTCCTTAGTGTCTTATTGAATCCAGGTCTGGTAGAGTTGTAAATGAGAAGAAACTCAGAGTGAAAATACAAGTTATGAGTATGCTTCAAGCTAGAATTAAAACAATTTGATTTGATTTGAAATTGTAGAATAAACTATTTTTGCTGTAGTTTCAACTTTGTCACACTTGTTTGACATGAGTAAATCACCTCACATTGGAAGCCAGTCTTCATATTAAATGCCATGATTCTATTAAATACTATAGAAATAATCTGTAGAGTACTTCTACCTGAGACACATACAGAATGTATGTATTTTAACATCATTAGCATCATTCTTGGTTTTTGAATATTAAAAAGATTTAACTTTCTACTTTGTGAATGTATCACAAATGAAATGGGTAATTTTCTTTGAAAGTGCATAGGTTAGAAAGCTAAAATAGAGGTGAAAAAGAGAAATATTCACAAATCATTTTCTTCTTATATGACTTATCTATTTTTTAGGTATTTCATGGAAAGATTTCAGTGAAATTATTCACTCAGAATTGTAATAGTTTGATTCATTTTTCTTATTAAAATTTGTCAAATTATAAATATATATATATATTTTTTTTTCTTCTTCTTCTAGCAATGGTTGTTTTGAGCAACCTGGAACCAAATACAACTTATGAAATCAGGGTTGCAGCTGTAAATGGAAAGGGACAAGGAGACTACAGTAAAATAGAAATCTTCCAAACGTTACCAGTCCGTAAGTAATCATCTCTATTTTTTATTTTCTTTTGTCATTTTCTTTACTTGCAAATGTAATAGATTTTAAAATGTAGGGAGATGTTTCAACACTTTTGGGACATGAATTGGTCTTTGGTGAAGTGGTTTTTGAAGACAGTGACATCTCAGATTTATTAATATAAAAATAACTTTGCTTTAGAGCGAGGCAAAAAAAAGAGTGCACTAGAATACACAGAGCAAAAATTGTTCCCGGGAAATTGTCCTCCTTGCAAAAGTGATTAATTGGATTGTTGTCTTCTGACTATATTCTGGGAGAAAGAAAAAAAAGTCTATGTAACATGTTCAATATTTTGTTCTTTTGTGGAGGCCTGACTATTGACCTTGTTCCACAAATTATATGGGCTTTAAGTGTCAAAAAATTAATCATTATGTTAATTCATTACAACAGTGACTTCAGGAGAAGACTTGTTCTGGTAACTATCATGTTTTGAGGAATTGTAAGTTAATTGAGTTTACATAAAGTGAAGATTAAATTTTAAAAGACTTAACATTTCCTTTATGTTAAATAAATTACTTTAAATGTGAGAAAACATAATAAATACAACTGAACCACTGTTATAAAAATCTATGCATAACACTGCCTGACATATATATATGTGTGTGTGTGTGTGTGTATGTATATGTGTGTATATGTATGTATATATGCACACACGCATATAAAGACAGTCAAAATGGCCACAATATATTATCTTACAGAGTATCTCTCTGTTGGTAATCATAAAGTCTGTCTGGTAAGTTTCTTTTCTCCATGCCCAATGCTAGTGGTTAAGATAACCTGCCTGATAGGGTGGCTTGCACCTGTAATCCTAGCATTTTGGAAGGCTGAGGCAGGCAGATCACTTGAACCAAGAAGCTCAAGACCAGCCTGGGCAACACAGTAAAACCCTGTCTCTACAAAAAATAATTTAAAAAAAAATCAGTTGGGTGTGGTGGTATACACTTGTAGTCCCAGCTACTTGGGAGGCTGAGGTGAGAGGTGAGAAGATCACCCGAGTCTGGGGAGATCAAGGCTGAAATGAGCCATGACCACACTATGAAACTCCAGCCTGGGTGACAGAGTGAGACCCTGCCTCAGAAAAAGAATAAAGAAAATAAGAAAAGAAAA
This sequence comes from Trachypithecus francoisi, assembly GCF_009764315.1. NCBI lineage: Eukaryota > Metazoa > Chordata > Mammalia > Primates > Cercopithecidae > Trachypithecus > Trachypithecus francoisi. The sequence goes on from NW_022681459.1 coordinate 8,003,086, forward strand.
AAGAAATGACAATATCCTGCTGAGAAGAAATAACAGGTCATTCTGGTTTAGAGACATGAAATCCTTTTCGGTCCATGGTCTTTGTTTTTCTTGGCCTTTCACATAGAAAATTATTGCACTTTGGTAGATCCCTGTTCTATTCAAAACAATGTAAGCATCATTGTTATATGGCTATCTCTATGTTGAAGAATAATATCAAAGGCAAGTATATGAATGAACCTAGAAGAAAATGAAATATTGAAACACAGGTCTGTAAAACTGGATACTGCAAATTTTATTCAAATTTGCACCCAGGAAGGAAAATGCTTATTAAAGCAGGTTAACTAATTGCAAGTCAGTATCTTTACTGGTAGGTATATATTCCATACAGATTGATGTGTTAATGTGTTCTTATTAATAAATGCTTACAAAACATTTATTTTTTTTTTTTTTTTTTTTTTTTTTTTGAGGCGGAGTCTCGCTCTGTCGCCCAGGCTGGAGTGCAGTGGCCAGATCTCAGCTCACTGCAAGCTCCGCCTCCCAGGTTTACGCCATTCTCCTGCCTCAGCCTCCCGAGTAGCTGGGACTACAGGCGCCCGCCACGTCGCCCGGCTAGTTTTTGTATTTTTAGTAGAGACGGGGTTTCACCGTGTTAGCCAGGATGGTCTCGATCTCCTGACCTCATGATCCGCCCGTCTCGGCCTCCCAAAGTGCTGGGATTACAGGCTTGAGCCACCGCGCCCGGCCACAAAACATTTATAAACTAAATTTATATTAAGAAAATAAAAATGATTTAATACTATTAATAATAAGAGAAATAAAGTTTTACATTTGTGCAATGTTGTACTTTTCTCAGAGTATTTGCATATGAGTGAAAATAATATATTTGGTCCTGAGGCCACAGTTTTGGCATGACACTTCTAGATTTATAATGTTGCTGCTTCTTGGATGGGGAAAATGAGGATCAGAAATTATATCACAAAAGGGCAATATCAAATGATAAATCCAGGATAACACCATATATTTTGATTACATTACTGTTCTTTTTATTAAAATATAGTTTCTCTAGGTATCTGAAATGTGTGCAAATGAAGAAATGTTGTATTGCATATCTAGGTGAACCAAGTCCTCCATCCATACATGGACAGCCAAGCAGTGGAAAGAGCTTTAAACTCAGCATCACCAAACAGGACGATGGAGGGGCCCCTATTTTGGAATACATTGTGAAATATAGAAGTGTAAGTACCTTGTTTATTATCATATACTAGGTTTTTTCAAATTCAATTGAGTTGCACTGAATTTATAAACATATCAGGAGAGAATGTGTATTTAGTAATTGTGGTAATAAGAGCTAATCTTCCTTCCATTCCTGATAGTCATCATTGTGATTTTTTAAAATCTAAGCATGGATCGTCAAAATATTCTCATGGTTTTCATCTTGTGATTTTTAGGTGTGAAATGGGACTAGCAAACTTTTCAGAAATGAGATATTATTTCCCCTGTTTTGCTGACAAGCTTCTCATTTTATCTGATATTAGTAACTTCAGGCTAAGTCCCCTGTCAATCATATGTTAGGTAGTATTAATAGAAAAATCACACCTCAAAATAAATTAATCAAATAATTTGACTTATTTAGCCATAACGTTTAACAAAGAATGGCCACAGTGAACTTGAGGAAGAGGGAATCGTTTTCTTCAAGTTTAATTAGCGCTATCTAATAAGGAAGTTTGGAGAGCTAAAAGCTGCACACAGATTTTTGATAGCGGTTGGAGGTAAACAATGTTCACTAGTTGCAGAGTCATAGAGTGGCACTGTGGGCACTGCCTTTTTGCCTTCAGTAAAGATGATTTCAAAGGTCACTGAAAATAATTTCTTCAGAATTGTTTTCCATACGTACCTTGGAGCATTGGTGTCTACTGTAAAATATGTTAAAAATGAAACATGATTTTAAGTTAAATTTTCTAAGATTCATACAACATGCATTTTATGCTTATGTTGTCTGAATCCATGTTAGTGCTATCCAAATTAATTATATTTTACCAGATTGTGTTTAAAATAATTGCTCCATAGTAGTGTGTGGGTTGATTTTTAATATTTTCTCACAGATCCCCAATTATCTAAATTATAATATTGCTGCTTCTAAATTCAAACATCTACATTCTGAGGGGTAATAAAAAATAATTTTGAATGGTATATTTTAATAATTAATTTTAGATATCAAATCATTTTTTAAAATTTTAAAAATTAATACTCCTTTGGGAGGACAAGTGTTTGTCCCAGCTTTCATACTCAAGTGAGGTCTCTTGGCCATTCTCGTTTGCACATTTGTAAACTCGGTAGAAGGAAGATCATTTTTTCTAGGGACGTAGGCTTGGCCAGAATTCATGAATTGGACTGGTAGAACAACAGGCTTTCCATGCAGATTGTTGCTCACAGTTCTGGGATGAAAAAATTTATTGTACAAAATACTGGGGATAGTAACAGTTTGTAAAGAATTCTAATAAATCCCACAGTGGACTCTGAAATGCAATGACTAGTCGTGAAACAACGTGTTGTATATTTTTAATTGTACTGTATTGTTATTAGTGGCCCCAGTCATTGATGTAAACAAAAATATTTATTGAGTAGCACTACATCTATTTAGAGCAAAGTAGCGTCACAAAATGGAAATAATGACATTTTAGACAGCCATATATTTATGTATACATATACATAGTTTAAAACATAAATTACTATTTTAAAAATCTGACTTCAAATTCATATTGATTTCTTTAAATGTGGATTAGAATTAATATTTTTGAGAAGTTGTGTGTGAAACACAGATGGATAGAAATAAGATTTGAAGCACAATGAGATTAGTAAGATCGAAGGGACTCAAGTTCATATAATGGTACTCAATAAATTTTACCTTTGCATATAGTTGGTAAGTTATAGTTGATATGGCTTAGTCATAAAGTTTAAACAAGAACAAATTTTGTCTCCAGTAAACTTATACCTTCCATTTTCTCTCCTTTCTCTTTCTCCTCCCAACCTAATGGTAAATGTGCCTGGTTTCTCCCATTTACCCAATGTCTGCGCTTGCCACTCTGATCAAAGTATGTCCTTTTCCCTCCTCTTGTTTCTAATTTCCAACCCTTTCTAACTCCAGAAGTACTAGAGGATCTGTTGTTCATAACACATTGGAGATGATTGATTGTATTTGTTCATACATAAATGTCTGATAAATTACTAAGTTATCCATCTTAGAGCTACTATCATTTTAACAGGGGACATTGTTTTAATAGTAGAAATTTAGGCACCTATGGCAAATTTTGTAAAAGGAGTGGTTCCATATCCTTTGTATTACAAGATAGACATTGCTCACTCTTGGATATTTTGTATTTTGTAATTAATCAAATATAAAGTGATACATTTTCACAGTTTTTCAAGGACAACATTGAAAATTTGGGTAGCTTGTATTCAAATAAAATGAGAAGCTTGTCAGCAAAACAGGAAAACTAGAGAATTTGAGTGACTTGGTGGGGAGAGGGGACAGACATCAGAATGTAATTCATAACGGTCTAAACATGGATGGCAGCAGTACTGGACAAGAGGCAACCCCTCTACCACTGTCTCATCTCAGATCACCTGCCCAGCTCCTATGCCTTCAGAGAGAGCCATCCTGGCACAGTTTCTCTTGACCATATCACTTGATAGTATGCTTTCTAGTTTCATCCATTAAAATACTCTATATATCCCTATTTTGTTGTTGTCTCTTCTCTTCTCCACCTCCTCCATCCTGTCAACATCATGCTCTGAGGATCCAACTGCAGATACCATGATTGAATCAAAAGTGAAATAACTACTTCAAAAAGTTCTTGATCATCTGTTCTTTTCATATGATATCTATTAGGTTCTCAAACTACGTGAACTCTACAGTGGAGTAAAGTGCAACTGAATAACTTGAAAAATGGTTTAGACATATTCAATATATTTTTAATAAAAAATGAAGAAAAATGTACATAGAGGAATCTGGAAAATAAGGAACATCTCTAAGATTTTCACTTCTTGATTTCTTGTTTGGCCATCTCCTTCAACTCCACTGTGCATAGGGCTATATTCTGAGAACAATGTACTTCTGACAATATATTCCTTATATGACTTGATTTCTAGCAAACACTGAATCTAAGCCTTTAATTTGGGTTTCACTGGAAAAGGACAAGAATAGTTATATCCTATTATAGAAAGTGTAAAACTTCCCGTAGATTATGAACCAGGAAGCACCATTATTCTATCAACCTGTAATACAGCGCATGGCTTTGTTCACTCACCCATTATGAAGACAGAATTTATTAGAACAGAACTAGAGTAATGAAAGCAGAATTAGATATCTCTGTGGACTCTTCATGAAAATTAATGTCTCTAACAATAAATCAGTAAGTTTAAACCATGTGTTTGGAAAATAAAGACAAACATATTAATCTCATGAAATGTTTGGAAAAAATCATGAAGTTATTTTTAAGTCTACTTTGTACTTATAGTGTCAATCTAACTTCGTATAATTTAGTAAATAGATTTTTACATGCTTCCATGAGTTTTTCACCATTTTATTTCTAATGTGATGATAGCTGTGGGAGCATAACTATCACTTAGTGTTGGCATATTAAATACGTTTCCTTAGCTAAAATAATTGGTAGCTTAAAATCAATTGTGAGGAAGTACTATAGGGACTAGCATTTGTAAGTCTTAATTGAACTTCTTCAGTAATTTGGAGTCCAGGAGGTTGTACACTATCTCAATGGCCATAGGATAAGAAAGGTAATTTTGAAAAGGGCATTAAAATAATAAATAAGTAAAATGAAGCTTTGGTCCTTAAAAAAACGTATTTTCCAGTTAATAATGTTTATGTATGTACATGGAAATGTATTTAAAACCATTATAGTTTAAGTTTTGAGGTATAAGAATTTTTAAACAATAAATACTTATGGACATTAAAGAGTATCAAGTTTTTAGTAGTTTTTCTTTGCTGTGAGTTAAGAGAATGAGTTTTATTTTTCTTTGTATGTATATGTTATCTGAATGAACAAATACAGCAATAAATCAATAAATAAATTAGCTCATTATGCAATTATAACTATATTATAAATAGTATTATAAATTGAATAATTAATATGGGAAATAAGAAACACAAGAAAAAATGCACTGCCGATGTTTATAGATATGAGAACACAGAAACTAATGAATAGGAAAAATTAGATTTATTTTGCCTTAAGTACTATGTGGGTGGTGGAGACTAGAAACAGATTATGTAGGGCCTAGTTTTAAAAAACTTTACCAAGCATCAGCACATGGAACAAAGGCAAGTAGAATTTGTTATTATCATGGAAAAAGGAGATTTAAATTTAGAACTCTGCTAAAATCTTCAAACCTTTAAACCTTCCAAATGTGTGTGTGTGGTGTATATATATATACACCACATATATATATATATATATATATATATACACACCACACACACACATATGCATATATATATAATTTTGTATACAATTTGATGTTTTAAACTTAAGATTAATATCCTTATCAAAGGACAACTTTTTGTCCCAGGTTCCATGCTAACAATGAATGAGTACCTGTTTGTTTCTTTTGGATATTCTGATATGGACATTTTTGTGCCTCTACCCAGGACAGCTCTGAAGGACTCACTGGTCTCTCAATGAATCTGACAGTGCCATGCTATTCAAGCCAGGTCCCTTGGCCCTTCTCGTTTGCCCATTTGTACTCTTCTTGAATTCTGTAAACGGTCTCTGTGTGTGTGTGTATGTGTGTATATATGTATATGTACACATATACACATATGTGTATATGTGTGAATATATTAATATATGCTTGTTTGTCTATATATGCAATTATATATATAATATAAGATATATGTGTAGATATATATATTTTTATATATATAAAATCCAGATTGATCAATCACCTCTCTGACATTCAGAGTAGCAAATGGAGTTTTAAATAATATCTGGGCCTTCTGTGAGGTCGTGTAAGTATGAATACCTGAACCACGCTACCAGGGAATCCAGGAACCGGGACCTGCTTTATATACATACAAAATCTTAAATCATACGACATGGGAGTCAGAGGAATCTATGCTTCATCTCGCTTATATGAGCTCACCTTCTCTATTGTCCTCTCATTTTAAAATTATTCAGTTTATATTTAAAATGATGTTGGTGATACACTTCATGAGATTTCAAAAGGAGTCAGTAAACTATTTCTTGTTATGAATAACAGCATCAAGGAGCCCTTGAAAGTAAGAAAACAGTGACCCCTGCACCTTGCCTCTAATCTCCTCTCTATACAGATGATAGCCAATATTTTCCTAAATGCTGATAGTATGACTTCAGAATCACTATTAAGAAGTGCCCTGAATTGCCATGTGGCCCCGCTATTTTCTGACGACCAAAAAAAAAAAAAAAAAAAAAAAGAATTACTTACGAGAAGCTATACCAAAGGCAAATGACCATTTTTTTCTTTTCAGTAGCTGCCCTTCAACATTTAATTGGCTTATTAATAATAGCCATATTCAGCAAATCATCTCATTAAGTTACCTAGGGGAATGTTTTGCAACTAGATTATCTTAAATTGTTCCCTAGGCATTTAAACCTTGTAAATTAGACACTCTACAGATATGCATACTTGAGATTTTGATGCCAGGGGAGTATTTGGTAACACCCACTTTAATTTTTTTCCTATTCCCTAGGAATAGCAATTAGGGGATTAAAATGCCTTCTTGCCTAATGTTGAAAGGAAAATGAAATTGATTTATATTGGGAACATGTTAGAGCTCCCTGTGGTTTCTTATACTATCAGCCCAAATAGTTAGAATGATGGAGGGCCCTTTAATTTATCATCTTAAGGGCTTCAACAATTAAGAGCTAAATGATTGTTAATTTACAAGAGATTGTCTTGTGTTTGTACAGAAGTTTCACCTTAAATGCCTAATTTCCAAAAATGATATTTTTGAAGGATTACCTGAAGGACATGACATCTATCTATTCCTCTAAAGAATTCTTTTTTTTTTTTTTTGGCCTGGGGTAATTCATATCTCAGTTTTTGGCTTATTTTCTGGCTCTTTCACCCACATCTTCACTCAGATACAAAGCAAAACTGAATTCCAAGTATTTCCACGAAAATACTTACTCACATCAACCACTTCATCGCTCCATAGAAAGTACTGAATAAATGGGGTAAAGCCAGGGCCACAGGGACATGCAGCTGTCTGCTGCCTCATGGATCCCTTGTCTTCATACCACCCTTCAGTGTCCTTGCCATACACCCCTTCCTTGCCATATATGTGTGTGTATATACACAGTTTATAACTTATAAAAATACATGCTATATGTATATAGGTGCATATTCATACTGAATATGCTATACGTAGCATATACAATGATATGTTATGTTTGTGTGTGTATATGTATATACACATACATCTAACGTATCATCTCAAATTACTTTTGAGTTGACTTTTTAAGCTTTTTTGTTATATATAGGTATATATAACACATATCTAATTCATTATAATGCATATATAATACATATATATACACAATTTTTAGAAATTTATTTGAAACAACTGTAGTGTTTACTTATACATCTCCCAGTGATCATGCATCCAAGGCTTAAAATCATTGTGTTTCTTTTTGGATTTAAAGCTGTGCAAAAACTGGCACCTTCTTGTCATTAACTCAGGATAAATGAAAAGAAAAATGGCACTAGAGTGTATTATTTCCAGTAAGGGAGATATCCCCTCCCCACCGGTGACCTGCCTAGCCCTTGACTTTATTAGGTATTACGTGCCTCCATTGCACCTTCTCATTTTTCAAAGGCCTCATGTCTTTCTTCTGGGCTGGTTTGTAAACTCCAACATGAGGGTATTGCACATGTCTTGGTCACTTGTGTCCACGCCTTCTAGAAAGTCCTCACTAATCAATTAACTGAGTAAATGATTGATGAATCAATGGGTGAAGGCAGAGAATATTGTGATAGCTGTGGCTTTTTAGCATAGCTGCCCTAAGCATTTCAAAATTGCAACTAGGTTTGTTTCTCAACCTTACTGTTCATTGATAAACTTAGAAAAGTTAACAACCTCTCTTCTCAGTTATTCCATCATTCATACACCTCATAATATCTTAAGTAGTACTGGCTACAGGCCATTTTTATATAAACAGATATTCATAAGTTTCAAAAATCAAGGCAAGTGCCTCTTGCGTATATTGATAACTTGTACTGCTTGTTCATTTAAAACCAGGGCTTCGTTAGGGGTTCTAATAGCTTCAGTTTTACGTGAAATAGCAAAATAGGCCAAACTTTTCTGTGCTCTTGTAATGGAAGTTCTACATCACCAACAAGTTTATTTCCTTTGTAATGAAAGTTCTATGTCACCAAAAAAAAATAATTAACTAGAAAAGGAGAATAACAGTATGGTATCAAAATTATAATATCTTCTTGCCTCCTTCTGAAGGACACTCCATGTTTGAATACTGTCAATTGAATGCAGTCATGAATTTAACTTTCACAATTTTAGAGGACAAATACTTAATTGTCGCCAAAAATGGAGAAAGCATCGTTATTTTTTATGGTCAAAGAAGCAGTGTAAAATTTTGTCTCAACATAGAATAATATAGGGCTGAGCTATGAGGTTAAAAGACATGTCTGCATCTGTTGTTATAGACAGGCTGTCATTTGTCTATACTTATACCTTGGGAAAGTACAACTTGCAGTTGCAACGATAGATTATTAGATACATGATTCCAGAGAAAATGTTTCATTTCCATACAGTTTTTACGGAAACAGTTATATCCTAAAATAGCTGTTATTTGTTTAAGTGGTTATGATCTCTAAGGCCCTGAAATACACAACCTACTCAATTTTCCTCATTGCTCTCCCAAAAAGCTGACAGAAGCAGCTGCTACCATCCCTTTTGTTATAGAGAGAAGGAAGACAAGCCAGAAAGGTTAAGGAAGGTTTCTGTGTTGAAACTGTTAATGTATGGCCCAACCCAGTAATCATACTGTTTTAGAAAATTTCATTTATAAAATTATATCCATTTATATTTCATTAGTAATTGTAGTTCTAATGGTAATTTTGTCAAATAAAGGGAAATTCAAATGTCATATGGTCAAATTTATATTTTAGAAAAGCAGCAAGATAGTATTTAAGTGTAGAATGTTTGAGAATAGGATGGCATTGTTTTATTTTCTTTTGCTAATGATATATTTAAAACTTAGTAATTTTCTTTGTATATTATTTTCTTATGTCACAAAACATCACAGTAGTAAAAAATACCAGTGATAATTTAAATCTATCAATCATATCCAGACTTTATTTCAAGACACTTTATCTTTCTTCCCCCCCCCCAAAATCTTTAACAATAGTCCCTGGCAATTCTTTTAAAGGACATATTAAGTTTTTTCTGTATATCATGTTTCATTTTCACAGTCACATAAAGATTAATAATCAACAAAATGGCCAAAAACCAAACTGATATATGTGAAATAAAAAAAAAAATCTTAATGGAGGTCAATTGTCAACCACTGAATAAAGGATGAATTACAAAACCACTTTTTGGCTAATATAAACAACATTATATTTTATATAGAAAAATGTTGCAAATAATACTGACTTCACTGACACAGCAACTTCATGTATTCCTGTGGATATATGAATAATGTGGAACAACTATCAAACTTGTTCCAATATCCAAAATAAGTATATTGTTCCAATTCCAATACAAATTATTTTTCTAAAAAGGTGCAACTTTAGTGTATGGATATTTACAAAATGCATTTTTATTGCTTTCACAGAAAGATAAGGAAGACCAATGGCTAGAGAAAAAAGTACAAGGAAATAAAGACCACATCATTTTGGAGCATCTCCAGTGGACCATGGGGTATGAAGTTCAGATTACAGCTGCCAATAGGTTGGGATACTCTGAACCGACAGTTTATGAATTCAGCATGCCACCAAAGCCCAACATTATTAAAGGTAAGCAAAACTATATTCTTTTTAGACTGAGCAATAAACATGATACCACCTTTTTATAACCCTTATTGACTTTTCTTATTAATAATTAAAACCAACTGAAATGTAAATTCCAGGTTCTAATTATTAGTGTGACATATACACAAAGTTTCTCATCGCTCTTGCCATAGGGTATTGCTTAATTTGCAAATATATTTTTACCCCATTCATAGCTGGAGTGGTGGGGAAAGAATGAATAGGAGAACATAGAGAGTAAGAGTGACTGATGGTAGTCAATGTGAAAAGTGTCTATTGAGACCCTATGAAAGCTTTACTAAGAAGACAATTTCCCTGCCAATCATGTAGAGACTGGTGCTCCAATTCTTGTTAGATTTGAACCAACCTATGCCTGACCAAGCAGGTTGATTTTGGAAACATAAAATTAGTCACAAAGAAAGGCAGGGACAGCCACAAATATAATTCCATTAAGACCTATACCTAGAGTTTTAAGAAGGCTCATAAAATGGAAGAACACTGTAAATCAGCTTTTGCAACACACTGGTTAGATTCTATCATTGATAGGTAACAACGCTTACATTGTTACATCTTAGTATGTTAGTAACATTATGAAAGTTCGCAACAGGAATGTTAAACTTTTATTAAAATAAATGCTCTTGAAGTAAAGATAAAAAATTTATTCTAACTCAAAATAACATGTAACTCTGTTCATGAGTTGCCAAATTGTTCATATTTCTACATTTATTTTCCCTGTTATTACTTTTAATATTTTAATTTTATACAGACATGTACAGATATTTATGTATCTATAGTATATTCTTTATTTGTACATATATGCAGAAAAGAGCAGCATATTAATCCATGAAACCAAGATTTATTTGTCTTATTATATTAGAGTATAAGTATAGATATATAATATTTTTGAAATGGGAAAATAAAACTAGCTAGTTCAATCATGTTATTAAACCCTCTTGTAATTTCAAATTGATGCTAATTTTATATATTATGATTTTGTTATATCATACATCAGTTGTTTAGTAATTGAAAGCAGTTTTATATGACTAATCTTTCAATTAAAAAGTAATTACTATTGGTTATAAGGTTTAAAAGTAATTGATATTAGAGCTTTGTATTGCTAATATTAATTCATAAATTCTACCAAATTATAATTTAAAATTAGGAAGTAAAAAGTCTCTGGAAATAACATGGGTATCTTATATTTTAATGACTTTTTTATTATTTTCAAAGCACTTCTGCATTAATTATCTCATTTTATTCTTAAATCTGAGCTGGATAAGGAAGCATTATTCTCATTTTACAAATACGATTTTAAGATGTTTAATGACATGTTTGAGGCCAGAAATACTTCTAGTTATATGACAAATCTGATGCCCTTACAAGATAACACATCTAAATAAGAATGACTGAATGTACAATCGAGTTCATTACATCTCTATGTTTGAAACATCAGAAACTACTTCTACAATTGTAATGAGTATGTAAGTAGTAATTATATTTCATTCAAATATCAGGAACATGCTATACATGTTCCCATACTGAGCCAGAGCCTCCTCCAAAGGAAAATTGCAACAGTGTACTACAATCTCCCAAATTTTTAATTTAGTGTATATATTTGGAAACATAATTAATTAACTTAATTCATTTAATTTAATAATTTATTAAATTTAATATTATATGAAGTAGATAACATAGATAAAACATAAAATCAAAAAATAAATTTTACACAGATTACTAAATGTTACACCCCCAATGACTCTGCTATCTTTATGAGAAAATGTTGGCCAGGCGCGGTGGCTCACGCCTGTAATTCCAGCACTTTGGGAGGCCGAGGCAGGTGTATTATGAGGTCAGAAGATGGAGACCATCCTGGCTAACACGGTGAAACCCTGTCTCTCCTGAAAATACAAAAAATTATCCGGGCGTGGTGGCGGCGTCTGTGGTCCCAGCTACTCGGGAGGCTGAGGCAGGAGAATGGCGGGAACCCCAGGAGCAGAGCTTGCAGTGAGCCTAGATCGCGCCACTGCACTCCAGCCTGGGCGACAGAACCGTCTCAAAATAATAATAATAATAATAATAATAATTGTTGATGATAAAAACCAACAATACATATAAACAAAAGGTGGAAAAAGTTAAAAGGTAATAAAAACAGATATGAAGGCACCAAAGTAACCAAGACATGCTGTGATTCATTTCCTCTCTCTCTCTCTATATATTTTTTTTTTTCAATTTGAGAAACTCGTGTCCCGAGAGCTTGTAGGCAAGACCTGGAAAGAAAGTGGACAGAATTCTGGTTTATATTCCCAGATTTGTTTCTGTCACATAACTTGTCAAAATAACTGTTTCCTCATCTCTAAAATGAGTTTCTTCTGGTTCTGCAATGTTAAGATGTATTTATTTGTTAATTTAAGAATTGTTTATTGGAGTACTTCTTTGTGACAAACGCTTGAATGAGTACAAAGGATTTAAGGATTTATCTGTGAAAAATACAGAACTGACCCCTATCCCCCAAAATCTCCACAATCTATTAGGGAAAGACAGATATTCAACATGAGTTAGAATAACAAATAACTGCAACTAAGAGAGATTTTTCTTAGAAAGTGAGTTTCCAAAGGAAACATGCAGGAATGAACTTTCAAGGGAAAATGTGTTACATGGAAGGTATCTCTGAGACAAGAAAGAACATGATCTGATCTAGGAGCTGGAAAAGGGATGTCTGGAAAAGAACCTGGAAGTGTGTGACTGAAGATAAGGTCAGAGAGGGAATGCAAACCAGATAATTCAAGGGCTTCTAAAAACATAATTGTAAAACATCTTCCAAAAGAAGTAAATAATTGTAAGCAGAAAAGTTGCATGAAAAGATAGGTATTATAAACATGTTATTATTTCTCATATGGGTAAGAGCAACTGATGGATGAACAGCAGTAGAAAAAAAAAGAGAACGAAAAAATTCCCGACACATTGTAAGTGTAGACTAACCCTCCCTTTGCAATAGATTGGATTCAGTCAGTAATGACTTTTAGGTTCCTTGCTTGAGCACCTAGAGCATTGCTGATATCATTTCTTAAGGTGAAGAATTTTGTAGGAGAAGCAAGATTTGAAAAATGAGGGTCAAACATCAGATCCATTTGGTATTTGTTAAATTTGAAATATCAAATTGTTGATTAGATATGTGGGTATGGAAATGAGAAGATAACCATGGCTTGGAAACATACCCCATGATGCTGTCAGTGTTAACAGGTGAATGGTATTTGAGTGAGGATAAGCCCATCTAAGCAGTGCCTAAAATCTCTGAAGAGGGGTTGATGTCTGTAGTACTCATTTATGTTTGCTAGCAACTAGAAGGGTGACTGGCACAGCATTGATTTCCAAAGAATATTTCTTGAATTACTGAAGAGTAGAAAGAAGTTAAGAACTGAGTCCCAAGGAACTATAATATTAATCTGGAAAAAGAAACCAGACCACTCCACCCCCCATCATGAGACTAACACTTTACAGACTTACTGGCAAAACATGAGTGTAGTATCTTGGAGGTTAAAAAAGGGTCATATTTCAAAAAGAATACATGTAAAGTGTCCAATGCTGCTGAAAGGTGAATGGCACTGAACCAGAAAAGATGTGAAGTATCCCTATCACGTGCTGCTTTGCTGACCTCATTGGGAGAGAAGTTAGGTACAAGTGGGCAGAGGATTGTATGTGAGGTTAGGGAGTTTAGACTCCATATTTATTTAATGCTTTCAGGAAGTTTTTCTAAGAAGGTGAGCAGAGGTGGGGAAAGGCCAGTGTTAGAAGGTCTCTTATGATGAAAAATGCTAGATGAAACAAATCAAGTAGTCATGGAGAAATCACACCTACAGACACACAGACAAAGTCATCTGAGAAGGTAGGAGATGGTATTCACCCCTGGAAACTATGCAGCTGATACGAAGCCAACACAACTTATCAAAACGGGGAAAATGAAGTATTTATTTTATTTGTAAAAATGTCACAGATTCGGCAGGGCGCGATGGCTCACACCTATAATCCCAGCACTTTGGGAAGCCCAGGCGGGTGGATCACAAGGTCAGGAGTTTGAGACCAGCCTGGACAACATAGTGAAACCCTGTCTCTAGTAAAAATACAAAAATTAACTGGGCATGGTGACACACGCCTGTAATCCCAGCTACTCAGGAGGCTGAGACAGGAGAATTGCTTGCACCCAGGAGGTGGAGGTTGCAATGAGCCAAGATCATGCCATTGCACTCCAGCCTGGGTGACAGAGCAAGACTCCATCTTGAAAAAAAAAAAAGTTATAAAATCATGTCTAATTTACTGTTACTGACTCCAGCTTGCTAAGGTCTCATGGAAAGTCATATCAGAAACAAACCATAAATTAAGAATTGTTTGATTTAGATCTAGGTTTTGTGAGGCAACTTTAAAGGCTGTGATGATGGGGAATTTGGGAACCTTTCAAATCTTATGGCATTAATACTATATATTTTCAAAATATGAAAAAATGATCATATAATTTTATATGATTTTATTTTTCATTTTAAAATAAAATATAAATTCAAACGTATTGGAAATAAGTTATCTGTAATAAACTAGCACATCTTAAGTCTTTTCATTTAAATTAGAGAAGATATAGAGTTCAAAGGTTGGTGTGGTTTTAATTTATTTTTGTATTCATGCATTGTAGACTGTCAAAATAAGTTTTCTGGAATTTTGAATTTAAAAACCCATTACTTATGCGCATTAGGTATATTTAACTTTTTGCAAACAATAGGCTAAGTCTAGAGAACATTTATTTGTTGGACTAAAGCACTATTTTTTCTTTTTTTTTCCACCTACTCCCTTTATATTCATATAAAATATTACATTGATAATAATAATTTTTCTTGTAAATATGCTACTGGAAACTACATTTCTTATTAGTTTATAATTGTTTTTTAAAAATTTTGTAATTATTAATATTTTTCATTTTTTAGTTCTTATTAAAGATGTGCTTATTTTGAAAATGTATTTTGATTTATATGAAAACAGAGTTTCCATAATCAATCATGTTCCTTTTTGGAATATTCATGCAGCATAACTCCATCTTATTTTATAAGGAACAAGAATATTGGGAAACTATAGCAGATTAATTGTTATAAAATGATTACCATATGGATTTCAAGGCTGATAGCATGGCATTTATTGATTTGTTGTATAATTTTAATGACTAAAAATACTACTAAACTGCGGAACTGGATATAATCTAATGTTTAAAAAAAAATCCTTGGAAATAAATAAACTTACTTTGAAAAACATTTTCACCATTTTTTTTGGCCTGCCACATGTTTAATAACATTTGTATTTAACCAAAAAAGACCTTAGTATCTTTCAGTAATTACTTCCTCTTTTTCCTGAAGACATGTCTAATTTTAATATTGACTATTCAATATAATTTGATGACAATAATTCTATTCAACATTTTTTATATCCAATGATAAAATAATTCTACCCTCTGGGAACATGTAATGCATACATTATACATACAAAATAGTTGTTTAGATTTAACAAGCTAAAAAAAATAAATCACCACAAAAAATATTGCTAAAATATTTCAGTTACTTTGTACTTTCATGGGTTTTTAATTTGTGCTTCCAATGAACCATACAGTAAAATTATTTTGATGACCTCTACTCTAGTTTCAAGCACTAAATCTTTCATCACTAGATAATTCAACATGAACAGAAAACAACATTCAAGCACATGGTGAATATGAAAATATTATATTAGGGTTAAATTTATGGTTGTTTTAGAACATAAGTTTCAAAATTCTAAAACAATGGTGAAATAGAAGTCCAGTTACCTGGGGAAATTTCATCTTAATTCTCTGGAATCTGGAATTTTCAGTCTAACCTAAATACTGATACTACACCTGCAACAGTATTTCTGTAGTTTAGCATGTAATGAAAAAGTAGGTCTAAAAATTATTTTTATAATCTTTGGTTCCTAAAATTGTTTTAAAAGAGGTGCAGTGACATTTGTCTGGAGTTTGCCTATGGCCAATAGGTTAATGCTTCTAGCTTCTATGCTTATTGCAAATTTTCATTATGTGAATATGCAATTCTCACTTATATTTATTAGCAGCTTATTTATTATTAAAATATAATTGCTTTTATTAAATATATTCTAAGAAATCATGGTAGAAAAAATTACCATCAACCATTGTAGGATATATTGAGCTTATATTAAAAGTAGCTCTGTGAATTCACCAGTAGCACAGAAAAATGACTGGTGACTTTTCCCTTGTTATTTATATTTTCAACTTATAAATGAAAGATATTTACGGGTAAAGGATCAATGACAGAATTAATGTCTGAGTAATCAGAATAAACGTCAATATTGACCTTTGTCTGTTTTTAGTATGTGACAATATATAGAAATGTTTTATACACGATTTTAGCCATTCTTGGCTTGTATCAAAGTATTTTTTGTAGGTTTGCATTAATTATTAATGACTTTGTGTAAATCTTGCATTAATTATTTTCTCTTTTTTTCTTTCCTGCTGTCATGTTTTTTCTCTTTTTATTTTCTCGTTTGTAACTCTACTCATTTTCTTAATTATTTCATTCTTATTCTATTTTCAAAAACAATTTTCATCATGCAGATAAATGCTGTGAAGCGAATAAAGGCGAAAATGGAAGCCAGTCATGGCAGCTGAATGCTGCTGGGTTTTCTTTCATTATAGCCATAAGTTTGTCTTGTGTGTTTTAATGTCATTGTTATATCATATGATATATCCTCTTATGCCCTGAAAATTTTTTTAAAAAGTAATAACAAGGCTAATCTAAAATTATAATAAAATATTTTCTGAGATCCAATTAATTATGCATGTATCTTCACCCATGAACGATTAAGCTTTTTCCCCTTCCCCCTATTGTCAACCTTTTAAGTGGATAATTTGTCAGAAAATCAATGAAGGAGATTCAATCGGGATTGTTACTTTCAGCTACCAGTTCACCGCATAACATACTTTATTCTAAAGTTTCCATTAATTCCTAAAGTTGACCTTGTTAAATATCATGTCACTTGTACTTGAAACGTAAACCTTTGCTACATCTCATCTTTCATTATTATTTTGCAAATAATTAAATATCCATGGCCATACTTTGTGAAAGTCATAATTTTATTATGTAGAATTGTGGATCACTTCTATTGCTTTTTTACTGTTACTTTTAAGTGTTAAGTTTCCAACTTTATGAACATTTCTAATATTTCAATGTGTTTACTATTTATATAAAAACATAGGCATTATATTTTATTAGATGCGTATCCCAATTGTATTGTTTATTTTCCCTTTGTTGAACTAAAATGTCTTAAGGAATAAATGTGAAAGTTCCCTATTTTAAATTTGAATACCAATTAATTTTTTTATATTAAGTGAAAATAGCGTGCAATTTTCCCAGAATGAATATTAAATTAAATTTGAACATGTCTAAAAAGTTACACCCAATTCACTGGATTTAGATTATGTTTTGAGCTGACCTCAAGTCCTGTTGTTCTAACATAGGTAGTTATTTATTACATTTTTCTGGACATCTGAGAGTCAGAATCTTTGCAAGCATTAAAGAGAGAGAAGAAAATATTGTAGACAATCCTTTCAAGAAGTTGAAATCAAGATGGGAAGGAATTGAGATTGGAACTAGATTCCAGATTTCAAAGGAATTTCAATTTGAGGGAGTAGCATGAAGAATGATTTTTGGTTTTTGCAAATTTTCATTATGTGAATATGCAATTTTCACTTAAGTAATCTTTACTTAAGTAATTTCAAAACAAGTAAAGAGTGTTTGTGTTTTTCACTTGCAACCACATCTCAACAAGTGACTTTTACTACTTATTGTGGACAATAGGAAACAACCAGATTTACATATATGCATAAAAGTGACTGTAACATACTCGGTAAATCAAATGATTGGATTCTGGACTTTGTGAGTCATTCATCAAAAGCAATTATTTTGTTGAACAGAAATATTTTTCCTGTCTCTTTTTAAAGAGATAGCTACAGAATCTTTTTATATGAGGGCTAGGCCTCCCTTTCATAGTAGATTGTCTTTTAACTTATCTTTTCCAAACTCTTAGCTGTCAACTGCTATCCTTTCTTGTAATCTAGTGATAGACCTGTAGACTGCAGAAGCAACCCACCAACCGATAAAACACACTTCTGGCCAGCTGGGCGCGGTGGCTCACGCCTGTAATCCCAGCACTTTGGGAGGCTCAGGCGGGCAGATCACGAGGTCAGGAGATCGAGACCATCCTGGCTAACACGGTGAAACCCCGTCTCTACTAAAAATACAAAAAATTATCTAGGCGTGGTGGCGGCGCCTGTAGTCCCAGCTACTCCTGAGGGTGAGGTAGGAGAATGGCCTGAACCCAGGAGGCGGAGCTTGCAGTGAGCTGAAATCTTGCCACTGCAGTCCAGCCTGGGCAACACAGTGAGACTCTGTCTCAAAAAAAAAAACAAAAAAACCCACTTCTGCTTCCCTCCTTTCTCCCTTTCTAAGATAAAACAATATCTCAATTCACACATTATGGAAATATAATCCGTTTATAGGGAAAGTTTTGTTTTTAAATCACCATAGCCAATATTCCATTTATTAAATAACTATCATTGCTTATTAAATTTCTTGATATTTGAGACTGAAGAATTTATGTGGATTACTAATTTGTAGAAAGCGTTGAGAAAAGATTTCTAGTAACACCTCCAGAAATTGTTTTTCACATTCATTATAACCTTACTTGATCTTTCCAATAAATTAGAGACATTTCTGTGAGAATTCATGTAGAAATTATATTGACTAAGGAATGACAAAATTTATTTTGGAGATCATGGAATACTTATTTAGCAAGTTAGTGCGAAGTTTATTTATCTTGAAGTTTTACATGTCATAACTCAAGGTCACTAAGTGATATAAAGAACATTCAAAGTGAGGTATACACAGAAGTAAGATATATCAATTTGGCATTTTGAAAAGATCCTAATATTAAAATTATAATATGTTAGCAGAGTTATATACATTTAAAGAGTTGTCCATTAGATTTTAAACATCTAAGTGTGGATCCAGTTTTTCGTCCTTAACTTTTTAAGCAGTCTGTCATTTGGCCAAATGTTTACTCTTAGATGAACACCTCTTTCACTACTCTGAGATATGCATAAATTCTTTTAAAAATATTCTCAGAGATGCTAAAATAATAGGCTTTCTGCTTTGCCTTATTTCTGTAAGAAATTAAGAAGTACAAAACTAAACAATAAAGCTATTGCATTCCAATCAATAAAACCTTAGACATTTTACATCCTAGCATTTTTAAAAAGTCTTAATAATATGTGTTGCTGAGTTATCTTTTTTATTATCTGAACATTACTGTTGCTATAGGCAACCATAAAAATCAGATAGTTTACTTTTTTATTTTAAAAATGAGTTTGTTACTTTTTTGGCCTTACTAGTATTGCATCTGTCTACACATCTAAGTAAATGTGATTACTGGTAAGCAAGACATAAAGATTTAAACTTATTTTAAGTATCTTCTAGCATCATCCAATGCTTTTTTTCCATACAATGGAGTTTTACATAAAATTCTGTCTCTGAAGATGTATACATTTGAACTTCTGTGTTAAGGTGAGTGTAAGATTAGTCATTATATATAATCAGAAATATATGTCTATGTCCAGTGGTGTGTGTATTGTATTGTTCACTGTAAAAATATTTCAAAAGATTGTTTTGACCATATTGTACCAGTTATGAAGCTAGATTGATTTACCTATGCATGATTGCCATTATCTGCATGTAGGATATGAGGATTTTTAAAGTATAGATCTGGATATCTCCTTTCTCCTTCCAATCTCTTCTAGTCCATCTTCTTTCCTCCATTTTACAATCAGTGTTACTGGCCTCCCTACCCCAATCAAAACTGTAATTACTTATCAGTTCACAATAAGACCACAAGTACCATGTTTCAGATATGCTAACAGTATGCCTAGGAGGCAGCAGTAAATTATTTCCTATAAAATGTATTATTACATGGAAAAACCTTAGATAAGTTGCTATTTTTGTTCATTTCCTTCCTAATACTATAGGTCATTAGGACAGACTAAGTTTAATTTTATAAACTCTATACTCATATTATTTCCAGAAGCATTTTGCAAATGCACATATATGCCTTCATTACTGGTATACATGAACAAGATTGAAATTAAAATATGTAAACATTTTAAATATGCATATATATAGAAGGGATTAGATTGATGTTTAATATATATGCAATTTTCACTTATATATAGCAAATACATATAAAGACAAATAATTTTATTGCAAATAAATTTGATTTTTAAATATTCAAGTTCTTTTTAAATTAATAAAGTTACAAGTATGCATCATAGTGCACGTTACACACAATAATATGCAATTTGGGTCAATTGGGAAACCATTATAATTTAATTCTAACATTTTCTGTATAAGAATACTCATTCAATATGTTTGATTTAAATTAAGGCTAAAACACAAAAAATTCCAAGGTAGTTTCAACCATGTACAATTAAATTTGTGATTAGTCATTTATATTAAATGAACTATACAAGAAAGAATTAACCCATGAACTTCTGAATCTGGAGGTATTCTTAGATACATAAAAATAATTTTAAATATTAATATGGTATATTTACACCAATAATGGATAAATAAAACCTTAAAATTACAAATTATTTTAATAATCCAAGATAGATACGGATATCAATACAATAATACGATATATTTGGGTCTAACTTTCAAGAATAATAGCCAGTATTATGCATGATAACCTTTAAGTTTGTAGCAATTAAGAAATATCCCTAGTCATGTAAAGTTTTCTTTAAAGGTTTAAATTTGATATTAATATAATATATGCAACATTAAGAGCTTGAAATGATCAATTCTGGTATTATTTACACTAAATATTATCACATATATTTTTGTTTAGCCCTTTTGTATTATGATTTCACTCACTGAATAAAGTATAATGTTGATCATACCTAAATATGTAAACTTTATGTGTTTATCGTGATTAATCTACGTAAGAGATAACGTAACATCCTTTAAATGATCTTTTAATAAGTCCAATTTAATTACGTTTTCTTTTTTTATTTTAATTTTTTTAATTTATTTATGTATTTATTTTCTTGAGACAAGACTCTTGCTTTGTCTCCCAAACTGGAGTGCGGTGGCCTGATCTCAGCTCACTGGCACCTCCGCCTCCTGTGTACAAGCAATACTCATGCCTCGGCCTGCCTAGTAGCTGGGATTACAGGCTTTACAGGCATGCAGCCACCACGCCTGGCTAATTTTTGTATTTTTAGTAGAGACCGGGTTTCACCATGTTGCCCAGGCTGGTCTGGATCTCCTGAACTCAACTGATCCTCCTGCTTCAACGTCCCAATGTGCTGGGATTACAGGCCTGAGCCACTGCGGCCGGCCTCAAGTTTTCACTTTTTTAAAATTTATTTTCTTTTATCCTTGCTTACTTTCTTATAATTCTTTCTTTTTAATTTTCTCCCTCTTTCTGTATTTCTGTCTCTTCCTCCTTTCTCTTTCTTTCCATTTCTCTCTTTTGTTCTCTCTCTCTCCCTCTCTCTCTCTCTCTGTCTCTTTTATGCTTCCTTTCTAAATTTTTGGCCATGAATAAATGGAATATGTTTCTTCTATTATGCTTCTGTTCAATGTTTGTAAATTTTAAAATCCTAACGTTGTGGTACAGGAATATGTCATAAAAGCTTCAGCAAATCTAATATATTGGAGAGATAGCTGAAATCTGCATATTTCAAATGACTGAATATACAAATATTCTACAAATTGTCTTTAAAATTATTATAATTTAAGTTGAAATTGGTGACAAGGCATTTCCAAATTAATCTCATAAATAGTATTGTTTAATCATTAATATTTGATAGTTAAACATAATATGCAGAATATATTTCCACAGTAAATTTTGGTACTTAAGAAAAAAATTAACACTCATTAACTCATTCTCTGACCAATTACCATATAAATCAGAGTATTATTCTAAAGTTAATATGCTTTGTCTTTTAAATATAAAGTTGTAGTATTCCTTCTATGTGTTATATTTACATAATCCCAATTTTTATCTAAGGAAAACATTCCCTAAGTTTAAATCTAGTTTTATTTTCTTTCAAAATTAGACAAAGATGAGAGTTTAATATCCATGCTTTGTTTTCCAAAAGCCTTTAGTTTTGTTATCTAAAATTAAGGACTCAACAAAGATCTCCTGTAGTAATTCAACATATTCCCTGGTTATTAACTAATTTCCAAGGCTAAACTGTCAGTAAATGTTGCACATAGCCTGGAATAGTCTATAACATCTGTATTAGCTAATATTCTGTAAAACCAAAAAAAAAAAAAACCCCAAGAAATATAAAAAATAAATATATTTAAGAATTCTATTAGTATATCTGAGATGGTCTTAACTGCATTTCATCTCCTTTCTTGGTAGACTATTATTTTATCTACTTTTAAAGGATACTTTCATCCAAGTAGAATAAAACTTCATTTTAAGTGTGAACTAATCTAATATTGGTTTTATTGAATTTAGATGTATTGAAAGCTCTGAAACTATGTATGCTTAAGTTAAATTCAGTTATTCTTTTTTACTTCATTTTAGTTAGTAAAAATATGTTACACACTAAAAAGAATGCATAACAATGATACATAAAACTTCCTTTTCAGAAAATATATTTTTATTTTTATTCTGTGTATCTACTGAATAGGGGCCATGACATAAATCTAGCTAGTCTTATTTTTTTCCTAAAAAGTAAGCAATTAAAACTACCTTTTTAAATAGTGTACACAATTCATGTACCTCCTTCAAGAATATTTTTCTCTCACATTTTCATTGATGTTATGTATAGCGCTTCTGTTTTAAAGTATTTCTGATCATTTTAATTGCATTCGTTTTCATCGTAGCTTATTTTCTTGAAAAAAAGTATGTTATAAGTGTATTGTCCTCAGTATCATCTTATTTAAAACCCTCAACATAATATCCAGCACTTTGTGTAATCCTATGCATGTGTTTCATAGTATATTAAATGTCATTTTATTTTCTGTACCTCTGTGTCTCCATTGTTGTAATAAAGAAAACTGAGGAAAAGCTTTGTTATACGTGTTTTCTTTATTACTGGTACAACCTTTTTTGTCCTTGTTGAGTGTTGTCATATCTAACTTGATCAAATTTAACATAAACATTTATTTACTTAGGAACAGGTAATAAACTTATACTCATTAAGTTTTTCAATTTTTGGATAACCCATACATCATCAGCAGATTCATCACAATTGTATATTATAAAAATAATTTGGTGACAATATCAAACATTGTTACTTCCATTGTAAACTTGTTCTAGTGTCTTCATAAAAACATTGATCTCTGGTGGGAGGCCAAAATAATCATATATTTCAATAAAGCACATGAACATAATTAATAATTTCAGTAATGTAAAGATTATTAATTAATCTCCATTGCTAGCAAAAGTCCATAAAGGAAATATAAACACGTAAAGTGATTTTTCTCCAATTCCTTTGGTTCATCCACTACAGTCCTTTCTTTTGTTTTGGACACCAAATGAATAAAGTTGCAGAAAATGATTAACATTCTGTGCTTATCCACTGCAAAGGTATGAAACAAAAATAGTAAGAGTTGAAATTTTGGAATAATACTATAAGTAATATAAAATTATTTAATTAGCTTTTATAGTGTAAAAATAACTTTTGGCATAGATATAAACAGAAAAGTCATATTTTTCTCTTAGAGCAAAATGTTTCATTGCTTGATGAATATAAAATAATGTCAAAATTCAAAAGAGAAAATTATCATTTTCAGGATTTGGATTGTTTTGGAGCATATTTAATTTCTCTTATTCCATGGCAGTCCAGGCTGAAATGTATATTTTAAAATAAACATTATTATACACCTTTTGAGACATGCTTGTGTATATTTCAAAATGAAAATTTTAATACAACATGTATAAGTTTTATATATTGTAATATTTATACTTCTTTTAAATGATACAATAGTTATAGTAGTTTGAAACATACACCAGAACAGTTGTTTCTTTTTATTATTTTCATTTTTATTTTTCCTGAAGCCCCTTGACAATAGGATGATATCAAATGCAAGGTATCTGGGAATTCTTAGGAATTTTTATGATTATTGTTAGAGTAAATATATATTACTTTATTAATTTTGTATTGTCCTACTATTCTGGGCCATTGTGAAGAAACTAAAGAGATTTGAGAAAATCTGAAGCTATTGTAACCAAACCCTATTATTTTATTATATCAACTAACTGAGGATCAGAAAAAGCAAATAGTCATCCACATAGTCAAGCAACTTCGATTCTCAGTTTTCCTCCTATCTTTGTTGTATTACAGTAAATCAAAGTTGGTACCAGTAAATTTCCGGCCTATAAGTTATACGGTCCTATGTGTTAGGCCTAGTTCCTTTGCTATTTTCTTGATTGGATTGTGGAGAGCAACAACAGCAAAAAATCCCTGTGTGTCAGAGGAAAGGCTATGTGTACAGCAACCACAGTTTCTTCCATTCATCACAGTATTTCTATTAGTCAGCTTTTATCCTTCTCACTCAAACTTTTATGTATAGCTGCTTCCCCATGACCAAGGTAAAAAGCATACGTTAAGTTTATGGTTTTCAGTGAATATCAGATTAAATTTTAATCACTTTCTTGTTTTTTACACATATTTTGATAACACCTTACTAAATTATTTATTTACATTGTTGGTAGAGATAGGTAATTTTTAATTAATATAAGATGATATTTTTATTTACTGTCCACTAAAAGTAAGATATTTTCATCTCAATATGCATCCTTTTATTTTAAGAATTCAAAATAAATAGTTTCAACACTTATAATTTGCATAGCAGCTATGTGTTTGTTTCTCTACTGATTTCTTATTTAATATTACAAAGAGAAACAAAATGTTAAAAACAAGTATTCAAGATAGAGGACTTTATTTTCTCTGTTTAAATGTGGTTCAATAAAAAGTAAATTATCTTCAAATTGGCATTTCTGTTTTAAATAATCCATGAACAACACACCTAAATTTTGCTATTGTTTCTAGAATATAATTTCACAATAGCTGAATGGGATATGACTGTCACACGTAATGTGAAATGCAAACTACCCATGGCTCTTGAAAAACATCCTATTTCTTAGTGCCTGTTGGTAGAAAACATTACAATTTGTATGGAATTTTTATATAGTAGCCTGTGACTCATGGTTCCGTCAAATGGCTCAGTCGTGAAAGAAAGTTTCAGTGAGCAGGGAAAAATACTTATCTAAAATAGGCCGTGGTATGGTTCACTGCTGAGTTCTATTACATAAAAACAGGAAACTAAAAACATTTAAAACACCTATATGAGTTACTTCTCACTTAATATGTGGAGTTTTTTTAGTTGTTAAAGGACAGAAAAGTAAAAGTTGTTTTTATAGGAGATCCTCAATCAATCTAGGCATAGTAGCCATTTCCACGCAGGTAATAGAGATATCACCATTGCATGTTTTCCCTTTTCAATACGCTTTAGTTTTTCAAACACTTTTAGATTTACACCAAGATTGAATGGAAACTAGCTGTTCAAAGTAAGCACAGCTCATTTTCATTCTTTTTCTTATGTTAAAATGGAAACTAGGGAGGGCTCCCATTTACCATCTACCCCAGTCAGGCATAACCTTCCTGATTATCAATATCTCACACCCAAGTGGTACCTGTTACAGTTGATGAACCCACAGTGGCACATTGTAATCACCCAAAGTTTACGGTTTACATTAGGGTGCATACTTGGTGTTGTATATTTTATGGATTTCAATAAATTAATAATGACCTGTATCACCATTTTGGTACCATACAGAATAAATTCACTGTCCTAAAAATCCTCTGTGTTCCATCTATTCCTCCCTCCTTTCTCCACTAGTTTCTGGCAATCACTGATCTTTTTACTATTTCCTAGGTTTGCCTTTTCCAGAATGTCACTTGGTCGCAATTTTCTATTATGTAATCTTTGCAAATTGACTTCTTTCAATTAGTAATGTGCATTTAAGTTTTCTACATGTCTTTTCATAGTTTGATAGCTGATAGCATAAAATGTCTTAATTTAGATGTATTATATAATAGTAGACATGTATAGGGAACCCTACATGTTTAAAATATGTAGTTTTAATAATGTGGAATTGATGTTTTTCGTATAGCTCTGAGCAGAAATTGAAATATCTAAGATAGCATACAGTGAGTATCTCAAACTGAAAACTGTAAACATCTTAATATATTACCATAGATTCCAAGAAAAATAATAATATATATCTTCTATGTATTTGTCCACATTATTCATTTATTCTGTTTCATGTTTAGAAAACTTAGAAGTTTTATAAATAGGAATCTTATTTTGGAGAAAATTAAACAATTTTGACTTTCAAAAACAAATTATAAAATATGAACTGGAGTATAATCATATAGAGATATGTTTCAATTTTGTAGTATAGTCTAAGAAAATAATTTTCTGTTTGTACAATGAAAATATATTTTTCATTTTCTATATATGGAACAGCCTTTCAATGTTGACAGAAAAATAAAATTGGTCAGGTAGGGGATTAAACAAAGAACCAAATATAAAATTATTCAGTTCTTTTATACTAGCTAATACATGTTTGGGTCATATTCATGCAAATCTTTGAAGCTGCCTTTTCTACTAATCAATAAAAACACTCGTTGTTTTATAGCAAACAAATTGCATCCATCAAAGTCAACCAGACATAACCAAATTTAAACAGTATATGGAAAAGTTTAGAGTTAGTGAGATATAGTAAACATCAAAGGGAGCAATTCAAATGGATAACTAAAGAACACAAAAGATATTTTATATGCTCTTTTATGCCATGTTTGGTGAGCTTTGTGCCAAAATGATCTCAGTTCCAACATACATAATAATTTGAAATGTCAGTGTAGTTAAGATAATAGATATTTTGTTGTGCAAGGACTTTAGATATCTTATAATTCGTCATGGTTTACAGTTGTACCAGATTTATTAAAAGGATATTTTAAAATATTTCTAAAATTTTTAGTACTTTGTAATATTTATCACAAAAGAGCTGTTATGAACGAATTTGTTTTACCCAATATTTTTTTCAAAGTAAGCACAGCTCATTTTCATTCTTTTTCTTATGTTAAAATCTGTTAAAGGATGACAAGAATTTGACAAGTTCTCATCAACATTTCTGTACAAGCATAATAACTTTATATTTTAGTGGCTCACTTGTTACATAAGATTGTTCTAAAAAGATAGCTACAACTGTAAGAGGGATTCTGTAGATATTTTAAAAAGCAGGGTGACCATGGTGGACTACTTAAAACACCATTCCAAAAAAAAAATGTAGAATAGTTATACATAAATATAAACATATATATTATATAATTTCATAGTATTTTTATCTTATTTAGTTTCTTTTTTTTTTTTTTTTTTGAGGCGGAGTCTTGCTCTGTCGCCCAGGCTGGAGTGCAGTGGCCGGATCTCAGCTCACTGCAAGCTCCGCCTCCCGGGTTCCCGCCATTCTCCTGCCTCAGCCTCCCGAGTAGCTGGGACTACAGGCGCTGCCACCACGCCCGGCTAGTTTTTTGTATTTTTAGTAGAGACGGGGTTTCACCGTGTTAGCCAGGATGGTCTCGATCTCCGGACCTGGTGATCCGCCCGCCTCGGCCTCCTAAAGTGCTGGGATTACAGGCTTGAGCCACCGTGCCCGGCCTTTTACTTTCTATTTTTAAAATATACCGATAGACCTTAATTATGTAATGTTAATTCAATAACTAATCACATATAAGAGACTGAGTCTATTTAATTCCTCACCTCTTCAATCCAAACATTATCCAAGGAGTTCTTATTCTTATATGGTGTGTGGAAATGGGCGTGGAATAGGAGAGAAGGAAGACTGGACAGACATTTAACAGTCATTACCATAGCCCAGGCCTCCTCTGGCTCTTTCCAAATGATTGCGGCAGATTCTGCTTCCCTCCGATAACTCCCTACCATCTGTTGGAAAATGATCACAATTTCTAGTTTGTTTTTGGTGCTGTTTGTCAATTTTGATTTGATTGATCTATTTATTTGTTACTGAATTCACTTGTAAACTCCAACTTCTTTAACAGCATCCTTCACCACTAAAATCCCAACGCCCACCAATCACCTCTAATATCCATATATGTTTTCTCATCTCAGAATCACACACAGTTTCATACATCTTTTTTTATTCAAGCCATGTTCAGATTAAAATGGACTCCTTACATCAAATGGGAAGCTGATTCTTATTCTTGAAAACCATCTCAAACATTATTTTCTTTATTATGTTCCCTTGACCATTGACCACTGATTTATATTCTTCTCCCTCCAATCTGCTAACCTCACATTATTTTTTTTTTTGCCAAGAGGTAAACAATAAATTACACTGCATGTTAATTTCTAAATGATGTATCTTACTCTTCCCAATACATTATCGAGTGTACATGTGTGTTTATATATGTGAAATCTATATATATAATATATATATATGAAAACATGCTCTTCAACAAAGTACAGCACAACGATGAACATATAAGTGCACGTGTCTTTTTGGTGGAATGATTTGTATCTTTCAGGTAGATACGTGGTAATTGGATTACTGGGTCAAATGGTAGTTCTGTTTTAAGTTATTTGAGAACTCTCCAGACTGCTTTCCACAGTGGCTGGACTAAGTTGCATTCCCATCAATGGTGTAGAAGCATTTTCTTTTCTCTACACCAGCATGTTATTTTTTGACTTTTTAAAATGATTATTCTCATTGGTGTGAGATATTATCTCCGTGTGGTTTTGATTTGCATTTTTCCGATGATTAATGATGCTGAGCATTTTTTCATATGTTTAATAGCCACTTGTATATCTTCTTTTTGAGAAGTGTCTGTCCATGTCCTTTGTGTATTCTTTAATGGGATTATTCATTTATTGCTAAATGATTTAAATTCCCCATAGATTCTGGATATTGGACCTTTGTAGGATGCATTGTTTGTGAATATCTTCTCCCATTCTGTAGATTTTCTCTTTACCCTGTTGACCATTTCTTTTGCTATACAGAAGCTCTTTAGTTTAATTAGGTCCCACTTGTCTATTTTTGTTTTTGTTGTGATTCCGTTTGGAGATTTAGCCAAAAATTCCTTGCCAAGGCCAATGTCAAGAAGAATATTTCTTAGGTTGTCCTCCAGGATTTTTATAGTCTGAGGCCTTATATATAAGTTTTTATTCCATTCTGAGTTAAGTTTTGTATGGTGAAAGGTAGGGATCCAGATAAAATGTTCTGCGTTGGGCTGGCCAGTTATCCCAGCATCATATATTGAATAGAGAGTTATTTACCCATCGTTTGCTTTTGTTGACCTTGTTGTAGGTGAGATGGTTGTAGGTGTGTGGCTTTACTTTGAGTTTTCTATTCTGTCCAAGAGCAAAAGCATGGAATCAAGCCAGGTGCCTATCAGTGGTAGATTGTATAAAGAAAATATGGCACATCTGTACCATCTAATACTACACAGCCATAAAAATAATGAAATCATGTCCTTTGCAGCAACATAGATAGAGCTGGAGGCCATAATCCTAAGCAAATTAACACAGCAACAGAAAACAAAATATCACATGTTCTCACTTATAACTGGGAGCTAAGCATTGAGCACACATGGACATAAATATGGGGACAGCAGACACTGTGGACTACTAGGGGGTGGGGTATGGGTTAAAAAACTACCCATCAATCAGGCTGTATGCTCACTCTCAGGGTGATACGACTTCCAAACCTCAGCATCATGCATACTCACATGTAAGAAATCTGCACATATACCCCTTACATCAAAAATAAAAGTTGAAATTCTAAAAAGTATACAGTTTTACAATTATAAATGCCATTAATATAATCTACTTGTTCACAGTTCCCCTGTTTTTGACCAAATATTCTCAGTCAGCAACTTTTTCTTGCCCTGAATCAGATATTAAGAAAAAATCAAATAAAACGATACGGTTTATCAGTGCTACCTTTTTACTGTTCCGAATCCCTGATAAACTTCCTAGGATTATGAAGTGATTTGAAGGAAAATTTCCGATTGCCATTGAATTTATTTACAAAACAGTTATTTATATGTGTAACAGAACATTTTGATAAAACATTCAAAATGATTAGAGAATGGAGACTGAGTATTGAAGAATAAGTGTTGGAAAATACATATATCTACCCCTTAAAGAATGAGCATTCTGTGAAAAGAAATGTGGTAGTAAGTAATAAAATGTCTACATCAAGACTGTTCAGCAAAGTACACATAAAATGGTACATTAAAAAGACCTTATCGAAAGGTACCAAAAATAGCCTGAGATGTAAAATATATATAAATAAACATTAGCCTTTTCTTATATATTTAAGTAATGTTGAAAATTGTTGATGAATTTTACTCAGGATTTTTAAAATCTCAAGTGTTCAAATTCCCCAAATAATATGTGGATGCTTTAAATAGTATTGTAAGGGACCAAAAAAGCTGGAAAATTATGTAAAATGATTGTATACAATCTACATCAGCGTATTAATCTCCAACATAAACTTTTATAATTTATTTCTAGATATATAAAGAGTTCCAATGAACTCATTATATACCTATGTGAAAATAGAGTAAATAACGTTTGCATGATTCTAAAAACTAAAAATCCCTCCAACTGGCCACACAACATCCATAAGCTGGTGTAATTTCATAAAACTAAGTGCTGTATTCCTGACTATAATTCAATTTTGATTTTAAATGTTTTTAAGTATTATTATTTTTAATATTCCAAGACTCCTTTTATAGAATTTAGTCTCTCAAAAAGATACTCTTTACAGTTTTCTCTTCATGGATAACAATGCTCTTTTCACAGCGATCACAGCCATTACTAGCATTACATACCTTTTCTTTTCAAATTATTCATTGAAAAATACAGGAGATTACATGTTGTACCCATACAGCTCTCATTCAATTACTTCTGTAAGCAGTTTCATATCTGATGACTGTGAACTTGAGTGAACTTTAAAAAGTTACTAATAAGTGCATTTTGTCAAGGCGCTGAAAGATGTAATGCCTTTTTATAATCTCATGAATATTCTGAGCTGCCCAGAGGGAGCCGAGACATACCGGAGTAAAAGATTGGAACACAAAAGAAGTACAGTCTTTATTTTGGGAAGGTGATTTTGATTCACTTTGTAACAATCTTTTAAAAGTTATAATCTTATGTTTTATTACAATGAAGATGACTTGATCTAAAATATTGGACAAAATAATAATACAATAAATATGTTAATGATCACAAAGATATAATAATGTACTAGGGGCAAA
This sequence comes from Trachypithecus francoisi, assembly GCF_009764315.1. Taxonomy (NCBI): domain Eukaryota; kingdom Metazoa; phylum Chordata; class Mammalia; order Primates; family Cercopithecidae; genus Trachypithecus; species Trachypithecus francoisi. Next base: position 8,034,548 of record NW_022681459.1, read on the forward strand.
ATGAATTATAGAAGAAGAGAATGCCTCCCAAAACTCAGTATCTCCTTATCTCAAAACTGTGCAAAAGCCAAAGTCATACATGAGGGACAATAAGAGCATTTGTAAATTATATGGACTTCCTCCATCTTCACATCAGTTTTAAACAGATGAAGAAAAATTTTAAAGTGGCAGTTAGGAATACAGCAATGACCAAAAACAAAATTTGCTATACAAGAAGTGAACAAATAAAAAAGGAATAATATTAAAAATTTTTTAAACTTGTTGATTCTGGTCACAGTAAAATGGATAGCTAAAAGTAGAAGGATGGAAATGATCTGAAGCCTTAGGCCTTAATGAAGATAACATATTAAACATGAAAACAATAATGTTTTGTTTGTTTGTTTGTTTGTTTGAGACAGAGTCTCGCTCCAGGCTGGAGTACAGTGGCGCGATCTTGGCTCACTGCAACCTCCACCTCCCATGTTCAAGCGATTCTCCTGCCTCAGCCTCCCAAGTAGCTGGGACTACAGGCACGTGCCACCACGCCCAGTTTTTGTACTTTTAGTAGAAACAGTGTTTCACCGTGTTAGCCAGAATGGTTTCGACATCCTGACCTCATAATCCACCCTCCTCAGCTTCCCAAAGTGCTGGGATTACAGGCGTGAGCTACCGTGCCTGGGCAATAACAATAACTTTTAAAATAAAATGTTTATACTTGCTAAAATCTAGGAAGGTTTTGGATAAAAGTGGAGAAGGTCTAGTTTTTTTAAAAAAAATTTCACTAAGCAAATAACAAGTAACAAGAAGCTACTCTAAACTGAATGTTTTTAGAATAATAGGTTTAACAAATGAAATGATAACATGTGTATAATGATTTGGAATTCCCTAAGTACTTTCCTGCTTGAGCCTAAAAGACCATTTTCATTAAGATAACTGGATATGTATATCACCATTCTACCAATAAAGAAACTGAGAATGAAACAACAATATTATTTAGATATTTCCAATTGTATTACATGGGCCACAAAATGGGTGAAAAATATAATTCATCCTGAAGATTTAAAATGTTAGCATTTCCAAGTGCATTTATATTAACTCATCTTTTTATTTATCTGTTTTATAATGTGCATTACATATTTCAACATATATTATAAAATACATACTGTTTATAATTTAAAATAAAAACACTCATCCTGGAAGCATATACTCTTCTCTAGGCATATACCAGAAACAATTTTAAAAGTTTTCTAGAAGGAAGGAAGAATATAAAATTCAATCATGGTTGCTCTTGAGTGTGCTGTTTTTTTTTTTTAATTTTGAATGAATGTCAAATATTACTTTTAATCATCCTTGCTATTGAAATTTGCAATGATTTTTCTCTTTTTTCTCTAATTGATGCAGTTAAAAGAGTATTGACTAGAAATTGGAGACCTCAAAAGTTCAAACATTTCTTTCAAGTGGGGAGTTTTCATGTGAATTAAAATGGAATAAATCTATCCATTTAGGGATGCACTCTAGGTAGCAAAAATGCAAGAGCCCCCCGACCGCCCCAGGTGTGATACAGAAGAGAAACCTGTTCAGAGAAATGGAAATAGTTTTGCATTGTGCTCAGATTGCTAGTATCAGTGGTTCCATATAAAATTCAGTGAATTTTATAAGTTGCATGAATCAAAATTTTCATTTTCCTTTTTTTATACCTGTAATTACAACACACGCAAATATGAACTGAAACTCGTGTTCTTTCAAATATATAAAGATAAATATTTTGGAATAATTTTTTTCTTAACACCCACAAATATATAAAGATAACATATATACATGTATTTCTAATTATCTATGTAGTTTAACTGAGAGAAGTCTATCAAAGTCCAAACATGAATGAATCTTAACTCATTTAAACTATTTTGTAAGTAAGTTTGTGACTAACAAGAGTGGTCTTCCCTGTAGAAAATAGGACATTTCATTAATATAAGACATCTCTCTACACAACTCCATAATGTTGAAGAGTACTATTTTATTTCTTGACAAGTGGCTTCTGTTAAGAAACGTAAAGGATGCTGTTTGGTATCATGCTGGAGGAATATTATGAATACAGTTTATTCTCAATATCCTCACCATTTTTAAAGCTGTGAGCATTTAATTTAAAAAAAATTATTTTTAAACAGTATTTTGCCCACCCAGTCTAGTCTGCTTTGATTGGCTCTTTCTACAATCTACTACACATTGACTCTTTGAACTACATTTTACTCTTTGTATATTCAAGGGAATTCTAGGGAAAATGCCACAAAACAATCATTTAATTTATCAATTTAATATAATATTCAGGTCTATAAGGAACAGGTAATCTTGGTAGACTGCTTGCCTAACATAACACAACAAGAAGCATTGTATAAACCTCAGAAAGGTCCATTGGCTTTTAAATTAGTGCAATGCATTTTTCTTTAAAACTATGTATTTTTTCATGTGTCTGTTGGCTGTATGAATGTCTTCTTTTGAGAAATGTCTGTTCATATCCTTTGCCCACTTTTTGATGGGGTTGTTTGTTTTTTTCTTGTATATTTGTTTGAGTTCTTTGTAGATTCTGGATATTAGCCCTTTGTCAGATGAGTACATTGCAAAAATTTTCTCCCATTCTGTAGGTTGACTGTTCACTCTGATGGTAGTTTCTTTTGCTGTGCAGAAGCTCTTTAGTTTAATTAGATCCCATTTGTCAATTTTTGCTTTTGCTGCCGTTGCTTTTGGTGTTTTAGACATGAAGTCCTTGCCCATGCCTATGTCCTGAATGGTACTACCTAGGTTTTCTTCTAGGGTTTTTATGGTATTAGGTCTAACATTTAAGTCTCTAATCCATCTTGAATTAATCTTCGTATAAGGAGTAAGGGAAGGATCCAGTTTCAGCTTTCTACTTATGCTCATCATCACTCGCCATCAGAGAAATACAAATCAAAACCACAATGAGATACCATCTCACACCAGTTAGAATGGCAATCATTAAAAAGTCAGGAAACAACAGGTGTTGGAGAGGATGTGGAGAAATAGGAACACTTTTACACTGTTGGTGGGATTGTAAACTAGTTCAACCATTATGGAAAACAGTATGGCCATTCCTTAAGGATCTAGAACTAGATGTACCATATGACCCAGCCATCCCACTACTGGGTATATACCCAAAGGATTATAAATCATGCTGCTATAAAGACACATGCACACGTATGTTTATTGTGGCACTATTCACAATAGCAAAGACTTGGAATCAACCCAAATGTCCATCTGTGACAGACTGGATTAAGAAAATGTGGCACATATACACCATGGAATACTATGCAGCCATAAAAAAGGATGAGTTTGCATCCTTTGTAGGGACATGGATGCAGCTGGAAACCATCATTCTTAGCAAACTATCACAAGAACAGAAAACCAAACACCGCCTGTTCTCACTCATAGGTGGGAACTGAACAATGAGATCACTTGGACTCAGGAAGGGGAACATCACACACCAGGGCCTATCATGGGGAGGGGGGAGGAGGGAGAAATTGCATTGGGAGTTATACCTGATATAAATGATGAATTGATGGGTGCTGACGAGTTGATGCGTGCAGCACACCAACATGGCACAAGTATACATATGTAATAAACCTACATTTTATGCACATGTACCCTAGAACTTAAAGTATAATAAAAAAAAATTTAAAAAAAGAAAAAAAAAACTATGTATTATCTCAGAATGTATCTTCCATAATGCAAAATTTTTGCCATAATGTTGACAACATTTCTTACTATTACCAGTATACCTTTGTTAATACAAATATCATATCCCTTATCTCCTTTGTCATGGCTTTTGTTATTCAATGGATGAAATTATATAAGGGAATTTATAATGCTTCCTAAGTAAATGTGGACTTAAATTGAAGTATAATAATTCTAAAGAGTTATATTAATTTTATTAATTCTATTTTAGTAAATTTTTGGCAACCCTTCTGATTCTGCACTATTTTATTAGGCAGTCAATCAATTTTTGTGAAGCATACATGGATTAATGTTCCTTCTATTTTTTTGCTATGTAGCTGCAAAAGTCTTTAGATTATCCAGATGTTTGACTTCTTAAGTAGCTGACAATTCTGACCTAGATGGAGCCCTGCTGCAGAAAGATGCCTGCTCCACCTCTCTCCACACCAGAAATGCAATCAAAACAAGACTAATTGACTGTGTTCTTGTAATTTTTGAGAAATTGCCCTTTAAGTTTCAGTATACGAAATTCAAATATTAAAAATTATAATCATGATAGTTTTACTTCAGTAATTTACAAAGCTATTCAAATCCGAATCAGCAATATTTTAAAAAGTATGCCTATGAAGTCCAACACTGATAATAAATTTCCTAGAAATTGGTAAATGAGAGTAATTAGATACTCTCCAAATATTTACAAAGACTATATCCCCTGGAGGAAACATTTCTACTGCCTGAAGTATTTTATGAGAGAAATTTTGCCTAGTTATTGTGCTTGACTATATTAAGTAAATTTAATGTTTTCAACATTTTGAGACTTTATATTAAGTATTTCTCAAGCCATTTTGAATAGAAGTTAGTGAAACTTTGAACTACATGCCTCTCAAAGAAGATACTTTTTGGGTATGCTTTATAATGGATTTCTAAAAATATTTTTTAAAACTCTAAAGAATGGTTATTAATTCTCTCAATGTTCTTTCAATGTATCAAATTTATTTAGTTGTAGGATTAATGTTCCACTATTTAAATGATTCAAATTTGAGGGAATTTTGAAGAGTATGTTTTAGAATATTCTGAACTTAATTTCATTTCGTAACATTCCACAAAGTATTGTTGAATTCATTTCTATTGACCTTAATCTACAAAGCAAACTGAAACATCCCCCATGATTATATATCACCAGATAGAATTTCAAGTTGCAGGGGATTTTTTTAATCTCCTTTAGTTTTTCCTCATTATATACATATGTATTTGCTATAGACTTATGCCAAAATTTTCCATGTATCATTTAATGTTAGGGAGTATATTGTACTAGAAAGGGTGAAGTAAGAACATATAATTAAGAGTCAAGTAGACTTATCTCCAATGTGGAAAGATATCATATGTAGTAATATCATCAACACCAATCAGAGTTATTTAATGTCTTCTCTTTTCTTTCTTTTCATATGCTTAACCTACTTGCCTTCTGCATCCACATTATCTCTTACGAAAATAGCTACCAGTATTCTGGAAACAGCAACCAATCACCATCTTAGGACTCTTTGAATTTTTTCTCCATGTCTTTATTGCAGCTTTCCATGTCCTGAAATTAATTTTCAATCTACCTGGAGAAGATTATACATGTACATAGAAAAAAGGTTAAATAAAACATTGAACTATATAAGGCGTCAAAAAGCATGGCTAGTTTTACGAATCTAATAGTGGTGTCGGAAAAGCTGGTATTATCAAATATAATACATTTAATGGACAAATAATTTAATATTCCAGTTGGGATTTAATTTATACAACAAAAACATGAAAAGACACATACGGTAATCCCTGCTTTAGCCAGAGATACATTTCAAAACTCTCAGTGGATGCCTGAAACCTCTGATAGTACTTAACCCTACATACACAGATTTTCCTCTGCATACATACCTATGATAAACTTTATAAGTTAGGCTCAGTAAGTTAACAATAATATCTGTTATTAAAATAGAACAATTACAACAATTTGCCAGCATTGCTAATCTTGCTAAAGGGCCATTATTAAGTAAAATAAGGCTTATTGAACATGAACGCTTTGAGATTGTGACAATAGAAGGGCTGAAACAGCTCATAAGTAACCAAGAGGTGGGTGGTGTAGATAACACAGATGTGCTGGATAAAGGAATAATCCGTGTCCCTGTCACAACAGAGAGGAATAGCAAGATACTTCATTGCACTACTCAGAATGGCCTGGAATTCAAACTTTATGAATTGTATACTTCTGGAATTTTCCATTTGATATTTTTGGACCACAGTTGACCATAGATAACCGAAACTACAGAATGCAAAACTGATTAAGGAGGGACTGCTGTATATAAGACATTTGAATGAAGCTTGGTTTCTCGTATTTTAATACTTTGATTTTATGTTTGGCTGAAAATTTGAATGCAATTACATGAAGATATGGGGAAACAGATTTAGTAAGTCAATTTCCAAATGTCATAGGGTTAGAGAAAATGCAGCTCAGAGGGAAACTGATTCTCACAGTTGCTTTTAATAGTAAAATATAAACCAAATATACTTTTAACTTTTTGTTTTCTAAATTATTTATTCTTATGCAATTATGATATGAAGCTCATTTTTCATAACAGCAATATAAAATGATCACTAAAGATGAAGCTTAAAGCAGGAATATAAGTTAGATAAATAATTTATATTGACGTATTTCATTTAAATAGTTAAATACTTGTACCTCCGCTAATAGTAAAGATATATGGATATTGACATTTTTCTATAAGAATAATACATATTTTAATGTATTTGCTGTACTGTATTTTATCCATATCTTTTCATTATTCGAAGGTGAATATCCAAGAAAAGATGTTGACTCTAACACAAGTATAAAAAATATACAACCTGGAGGCCGGGCACAGTGGCTCACGCCTGTAATCCCAGCACTTTGGGGGGCTGAGGCGGGTGGATCACGAGGTCAGCAGATCGAGACCATCCTGGCTAACACGATGAAACCCCGTCTCCAATAAAAATACAAAAAATTAGCCGGGCGTGGTGGTGGGCGCCTGTAGTCCCAGCTACTCGGGAGGCTGAGGAAGGAGAATGGCGTGAACCCGGGAGGCGGGACTTGCAGTGAGCTGAGATCGCGCCACTGCACTCCAGCCTGGGGGACAGAGCAAGACTCCGTCTCAAAAAAAGAAAAAAAGCAAAAAGAAAATACAACTTGGAGTCAATTAGTGATTCGCTTGTACAGTTCTAATTTTAGGGGTTAGTATGTGACTTAGGCCAATGACCTCTCTGGATCTCAGTTTTCTTGTATCTAAATTAGAACTGATAATATTGTTTTCCTACCTTATAAAGTTACCATAAAAATTACACCACAAGTCATAAGTGGAAGTATCCTAATGATCTTAAAAATAAAAAATGGATTTACAATTATTTAAATTATTACTTATGCTCAGGTTTGATTTGCTAAATAATAAAACCACAATTAACTAATAAAAATGAACTTTCTGGATGTTATTGTGAAAATACATCATTAGTAGTTCCTAAATCTTAATGATGTCATTTCATATGTGCTTATGGTTTTATCTGTGAAATATCCAGAGTACAAACAGTGGACTTTTTATGCCAGAGTAAATTGGTGACAGAAAATAATTAGAATATTTAACTTTTAGAGTTATAACAGCCTAATCTCATGAGATATAAGAAAGTATAAGCATTTAAATACATCCTCAAGGTGAAATTTAATATATATAATATGTATATACATATACATAACGTAACTTTCAAAAGACAAAACTTATAAACCTATTTTTAATTTTTTTTTTTTCAGAGAATAGTACATTTGTATATTACTGGGGTACTTGAGAACTTTTGATACAGGCAAACAGTATGTAATAATCACATCAGGGTAAATGGTGTATCCATCACCTCAAGCATTTATCTTTTGTGTGATAAATAATCCAATTATACTCTTGTAGTTATTTTTAAATGCATAATTATTATTGACTGTAGTCACCCTGTTGTGCTATTAAATACTAGATCTTATTCTATTTTCAACATAAACCTATTTGAAGTTCACTTCCATCCTCTGCAATGACACAAAGATACTTATTTTTTCATAAAAATAACTTCGAGTAACCTACAAAAATTGTAATAAGCTTATAAAGTTTAACTTTCTATATATAGAAAAAAGTACTAGCTATTAATATTTTTGCAGTTCTTCACCATAAGAAGATAGGGCTCCTAGGAGGCAGTTATAGTTAAAAAAGAGTAGGATCTTAATCTGATGGGATCAATGACTTGATTAGAAAAGGAAAAGAGAGAGATCTCTCTGAGTCTGTCCCACAAGTCATCACACAGTGAAAAGGAAGCCGTCTGCAAAGCCAGGAAAGGAGCCCTCACCAGAGTCCAATCATGCTGGTACCTTGACCTCATACTCTAAACCGCCATAACTGTTAGGAAATAAATCTCTTTTGTTTAAGCCAAAAAAATGAAGATGTTTTACATATATAATTTTTCTGAAAGCTTTTCTAAAGTTAAAAGTGTAGCACATCATTATACTAGTTTAATGCTAAAAAGGTCACAGAATGAAGTATTTGTCATTTAAAAGCTAACTAGCCAAACCTGAATTATTAAAAAAAATAGTTACTGTAGCCTCAAGAGAATAATCATTACTTAATATGAGATACTTTTCTACTTTAGATTACTGCTGAAAAGATATGTTTACAGAATAGTTTAATGTTTAACATTAGATAATTTTTAATTTAAATATCATTTCTCTAGAATTTTGTAATATTAAAATAATAATTATAAACAATACTTGTTAAATTTTAACTTTGGGCAGTAAGTGCTGGAGGTTAAGTACATTACCACATTCACAGCAATCTTCTCAACCTACCTGTAACCTATTTTTGGTTGTTATTTTTATTATAACTGTTTCCATTTTAATAAAGAGGCGTTTCAGTCTTAGAGATATTAAATGGCTTACCCCAAAAGTTAATGATGGTAAGTGATGAAACCAGACATTTCTTACACCTGATGCAGTGTTTTTAAGAACAAAGCAAGACTCTTCATACATAGGAAAGGTAAATGGGAATTTGTTTAATAAATCAGATATATTGTCATTGATCTATAGGATTTATTGCCTAGAACTATGTCTGCATGTGTGAAGAACGTAAATGAAGTAGCAGAAGAGTGATCAGTTCAAACCAATAGGATCATCAAGTGAATGTGTACACCAGGGCGAAACCACAATTATATATTTTTTTCCAATTTTTTTTTCCTGAGCTTTAGTTGTTGAGTAATGTGCAACATATCTAAAATGAATACATTTGAATATTGAAGAAAATATTGTATTTTCATACAATCAAATATTTTTCATAGGTAAGTTGACTTCACTGTATTGTAATGATAGATTCAGAAGTGAATCATTTATATTAGGAAATGGATAATGGAAGAAAATACATATCACGATTTTTTTAACTGCAAATGGAAATCCTAGTTTGCTTGATATATTATTTTTGTAGCATGAGGAAATAGTTCTTTTCTAAATCATGCATAGAGATATACCTTTGAAAAACTGATATCTAATCTTTGGAATCTCATTCTACACTTGTTTATTGAGATTTTGCAAAATAAAATTAAAAAATTAAATCCCCATGGCTGAAAAAATACGATTCTTTCTCTAGTCATTCCTCAAGCAGTTTCATGTGCAAAGATAATAGTTCTGTTGAAACCAGAAATATTCCTGGATACTAGCTAAGCAATTTTACTAAACTGTCACTATCTAAGTAGCATGTTAAAATTTGGTATAGAAAGGAGATATTGAAATTGACATAAATACATTATTTTTTTCACACTACCTTGTGTTTATTACTAGTTTTTCTTCATGAGAAGCAAAATAACTTCAATAAAAATTATACTTCCTTGGACATGAACGTTCTAAATTTGTTAATTCGGTCCCTAAGCAATTCTCATTTGCCATATCATGATGACATTGTAGAAGTATATTTGCAAATGTGAACCACAAAGTTGCCGGGGTGAAGTGCCAGACCACTATGTCACAAATTGAATGATATTTTTTTTCAAAACTGAGCTGCTTGCTTTTAGAATGATAAAAAAAAAAAAAAAAACTTAAACCTATTTTTGGAAAAATAATAAAGTAATGTAGACTTGACACTCAGTCATCCTACAGAACTAGTATTCAGTCAAGTCTGACATACTCAAAGTCGACCTGCTAGTGGTTGCTTTTGTATGTTAGCAGTTGTTCTGATTCCTTTGGATCACTATTTCTTCAAGTCATTATTAAAATATTAAACCTAAGTTTAAAAATATCACATAGGAAAACTTTGTTTTATATACATATTTTTTCAGGAGTGGTTTTCTCACAACTCAAATTTACATCTATACCTGTATCTGTCGCCTGTGTTTCACATCAGTTACATATTTGAACATGCAGTTACTATGCTGAGTAATAAATGTATTTTGTCATTAAAAAGACTAAACTCGGCCGGGCACGGTGGCTCACGCCTGTAATCCCAGCACTTTGGGAGGCCGAGGCGGGCGGATCACGAGATCAGGAGATCGAGACCATCCTGGGTGAAACCCCGTCTCTACTAAAAAAACAAAAAATTAGCCGGGCGTGGTGTCAGCACCTGTAGTCCGGCTACTAGGAAGACTGAGGCAGGAGAATGGCGTGAACCTGGGAGGCGGAGCTTGCAGTTAGCCGAGGTCGCGCCACCGCACTCCAGCCTGGGAGACAGAGCGAGACTTCATTTCACACACACACACAAAAAAAAGACTAAACCGTTATGCAAGCTAATTTTTAACATATGTGTTAAGAATCATTTTGAATGCCTATAAATTATGTTTCTTTTTCTTCTAGATAATACATTATCATCAGTTTAATTTATTTCTTTTCATTGTCCTTATTTTCTGATCCATATTGTTATAGCTGTGGAGTCTACCCACAGATTCTACTACAAACACGTAACACTTGATTCATCTTCATTACTACTTGCTGCACTTGACATTTCAATTTTATCAGTCAGAATACTTCACCTTCCTCCCATTCGCCTCTTTCCCGGTTACTTTCTTTATGTCTTTTGGGATTTCCTGCAACCATATACCAGAGAAAAGTGGTTTCCATCTTCTCCTACCTTCTCATGATAGGAACTAACAAAGGGTCATAAATACCATAGCTATGAAAAGCTGCCTCTAATCTAACATATTTGTTAAAATATTAACTGGAGAAATACAGGTAATCCATTTCTTGCAAAATGATGATTCCTACAATATTCATAGAAAGGTATATTTAAATACATTCTCTGGTAAAGCAAAGCGCTCAGAACCATCCATTTACAAGTTTAACTTTTAAAACTAACATAATCTCATACAGAAGATCTATTTAACACTTTTTGCAGAAGTTTTGACTATAATTTTCTTTTAACATTGTGATGATCTATTAATGGGTGTCATTTTCTGATAAAGTACATTTAGGGATATGATAATATTCATTATCTTTCCCACAGGGATTCAAGAACTGTATTTAAAAAAGAAGTACTTAGACACTTTTCCTTTGTTAATAAAAAAAAAAGTTTGAAAAAGATAGTCACATAATTAACATATCAATTGCTTAAAATATTTGAAACAAGGGAATAGGTGTCAACAATCATGAAATTGAATTCTGCCAGTTACTATGACTTTATTCTGTCTCTTGAATTATTGGATAAGATTTATTTTAAAAATAATCATCTAATATTTTCTAATTTAGGGGTTTAATACTTTATTTTTATTTTTATTTTTTTGCTTTTTAAGACACGCTTTTTAACGGTCTTGGTCTTGGAGCGGTCATTGGCCTGGGAGTTGCTGCACTTCTTCTAATTCTTGTGGTAACAGACGTCAGCTGCTTCTTTATTCGGCAATGTGGGTTGCTGATGTGCATCACTAGGAGAATGTGTGGAAAGAAAAGTGGCTCCAGTGGCAAAAGTAAAGAACTCGAAGAAGGAAAAGCTGCATACCTGTGAGTATCAAGCATCTACATCATGTCATATTCAACAAGTGCCACAGTCAAGCTTGAGGGCTTTACCTGAGGGCTTTTTTTTGAAGTAGGGTAGAGTTTGATTATGCAGCATTGGACACTGCAGTGCCTGCTCTCTGACCTTAAAACTATGTATCCTTAAATATAACATAGAGCAAAGTGACTTTGACAACAGTTTATTCAAAATTAAACCTCAAAATGGGAGCTTCACTGAAAAGAATCACTGCCATGATTTACAGATGATAAACATATAGATGAATGGACAGTTGTGCAAATGTATTCCGTTTTGATTTACCCCACTGGTTTTGTTTATATTAAATAAAAGAAAGGCTTCAAAAATAATCTGAGCTAAAAACTCAATTGAACTGAGTTAAAAACAACAAAATTATGGCAACTTCTACAAATGTAAGATGTGACTACAATAGGCTTCATGATTTTTTGTATAGAAAATATTACATGTGCTATAAAATACAGTATTACAGATTCTAAATATACTATTCTAAAATTTGATCAAAAGTTAATTACATTTTAGAATTTGGAGGTCTCTGTGTAGTTCTATTTACTTAAGCAGAACATAATTTTCAAGAAAATATGTAGATCGATTTTTTAGAAAATTATTTTGTCCTGTAAAAGGGAAATTTCGATGTTTTAGTATTTCCATTTTGTTTTGTTTGTCTTTACATAGTTATGGATCTAATTTTGAAAGTAGAATATGATCAATGCAAAAAATTCAGCAAGCACAGGAAATCCTACACAAGCATATATACACACATTTGTGTGTTATGTGTAGGTTTGTATACATGTACATGTGTGCGTTAAACACAGCAATCAAAAAATAAACAGTCTTAAGAGTTCAGGACATTCCCTTTACTATTATTTTTAACCTTAAGTCCTGTCTACTGCATACTTTTTCTAACACATACAAAAGTGCTGAAAGACTTTACAACAAACAACCATATACCAACCAGGTGGGTTCCACAATTAACATTTTGGGATATTTTGTCATATGTTTATTCATACTTGAATCCATTATATTTTCTTGAATTTCAAAAAATCAACACATAACCCCCACATAATTCAGCTTGCATATCATTACATAGAGTCTAAAATGTGTTTTCATTTAAGTAAAGCCACAGAATGAAATGCACCAAATGTTTCAGTTGAAGAGTTTTGACAAATGTTTTTATATGTGAAACGCAAAACCGTATCACAATTCAGAACCTTACCACCACTCTCTGGAAGTTCTCTCATTTCCTTATCCAGTCAACTCACATTAACCTCCCCCACCCAGGCAACTACTATTTTTCACCACAGATAGTTTTTGCTTATTTTGGAACTTCGTATAAGTGGATTCGTACGATGTCTATACCCTTCTGTATCTGACATCTTCAAAAATGTTGTATTAAGACCATTCATGTTTTGTATTTCAAGGACTGATTCTTTTTTAGTGTTGAATAATTTCTATTCTTTTTCTATGCATATAGGGAAGCATGGAAGGTCTCATACTGTTTTATAGACTCATTTGTCTTTGCTTTATCATATAATTTTGTTCCATGGTGTCATTTACACCTTAAATTTTAAAGATACTACTTTTATTTGAAAAGTTTTTACTTGAAAGTTTTTGCTTTTAAAATATATGCCAAAATAGATATCTTTTTTACATATTTTTCTATTTTTGCTAATTGTTTTCACATTTTTACTCTCACAGAAGTATAATATTCAAAAGGGCTTAGCTATTATCAGTGTACAGTTTAATAAATATTGACAAGCTAAGCATGCCAATTTTTAATCCTCAAATCAAGAAAAAGAACTTTATTATTTACATCTCCTTTCCTGTCCCTATTTAATCTCATGCTAAGCATTATCCTGACTTCATAGCACCATAGATTAGTTTTTCCTGTTTTTGTACTTTACATAAATGAGTTTATACTTGTTGGCTATGGGATATTTTGATACGGGCATACAATATGTAGTGATCAAATCAGAGTAATTGTGGTATCTATCACTTCAAACCTTTATCAATTCTTTGTGCTAGCAACACATTCCAATTCTACTCTTTTAGTTATTTTTAAATATGTGATAAATTATTTTTGGCTATTGTCAATCTACGGGCATACAATATGTAGTGATCAAATCAGAGTAATTGTGGTATCTATCACTTCAAACCTTTATCAATTCTTTGTGCTAGCAACACATTCCAATTCTACTCTTTTAGTTATTTTTAAATATGTGATAAATTATTTTTGGCTATTGTCAATCTATTGTGACACCGAATATGGAATCCTATTCATTCTATCAAACTGTGTTTTTATACCCATTAACTGTTCCTACTTACTCCCCCATTCCCCCTTCCTTGTTACCTTTGCTAGCCTCTGGTAACAATTGTTCTTTTCTCCATGAGTTTAAGTTGTTGTTGTTGTAGCTCCCACATATGAATGAAAACACACAATATTTTTCTTTCCGCAACTGACTTATTTCTCTTAACAATTTTCTCCGGTTCCATCAATGTTTCCACGAATGATTTTCCACTGTGCTTGTACCAAATTTTCATCCGTTCATCATCCACGGATGGACACTTAGGTCAATTTCATGTCTTAGCTATTCTGAATATTGCTGTAATAAACATGGGGGTGCAAATGTCTCTTCAATCCCTTTTGTACATATACCAAGCAGAGGAATCACTGGATCATATGGTAGTTTCTATTTTTAGTTTTTTGAGGAACTTTCATGCTGTCCTCCATAGTGACTGTATTAATTTACATTTCCACTAATCCACAAGTGTATAATGGTTTTCATTTCTTCACATCTTCATCTGGATTCATTATTGCCTGTCTTTTGGATAAAATCCGTTTTAACTGGGATGAGATGATATCTTAGAGTTTTGATCTGCATTTCTCTGATGATACTGAGCATCTTTTGTATACTTGTGGCTATTTGTATGTTGTCTTTTGAGAGAAATGTCTATTCAGATCATTTGCTCGTTTTTGATTGGATTATTTGTTTTGTTTTGTTTTCTGTTGAGTTGTTTGAGTTGCTCATATATACTGGTTATTAGTTCCTTGTCAGATGAGTACTTTGTAAACATATCCTCCTATTCTGTGGGTTGTCTCTTCACTGTGTTAATTGTTTCCTTTAGTGTCAGAAGTTTTTCAGCTTGGTGTGACCCTATTTGTCTGTGTTTGCTTTGTTTGTGCTTGAGGGGTATTACTCAAGAAATGTGTGCCCAGATCAATGATTTGAGGTGTTTCCCCCATGTTTTCTTCTAGTACTTTCATAGATTTGGTCTTCGATTTAAGTCATTATTCTGTTTTTATTTGTTCTTTGTATATGGCAAGAGATAGGGGTCTACGATCATTCTTCTGCATATGGATGTCCAGATTTCCCAGTACCATTTATTGATGAGACTTCCCTATCTCCAATGTATATTCTTGGCAGCTGTGTTAAAAATAACTCTACTGTAAATGCCTGGGTTTGTGTCTGGGTTCTCTATTCTGTTTCACTTGGTCTGTGTGTCTGTTTTTATGCCAGTAACATGCTTTTTGTTTATTATACCTCTGTAGTATAATTTGAAGTTAGGAAAGCTGGCTCTTCTGGGTCTTTTGTGTTTCCATATACATTTTATGACTTCTTTTTCTATTTCTGTGAAGAATGTCATTGGTATTTTGATAAGAATTGCATTGAATCTGTAGATTTCTTTGGGTAGTATGGACATTTTAACAATATTTATTCTTTTAATCCACAAAATAAAATACCTTTTAATTTTTGTGTCATCTTCAAGTTTTCATCAATGTTTTATCATTTTCATTGTAGAGATCATTTACTTCTTTGCTTAAGTTCATTCCTAGGTATTTCAACTTATTTGAGCTTTTATAAATGGGATTACTTTATCAGTCTATTTTTCAAATTGTTTCCTGTTGACATGTAGAAATGTTACTGATTATTGTATGCTGATTTTGTATCCTGAAACATTACTGAATATATTTCTTTGTTCTAATAGTTTTTTGGTGGAGTCTTTAGCATTTTCTAAATATAAGGTCTATCATCATAAGAAGGATTATTTGATTCCTTCCTTTCCACTTTGGATGCGTTTTATTTCTTCATCTTTCTTAATTACCCTGGCTAGGACGTCCAGTACTATGTTAATACCAGTGGTGAAAGTAGACATCCTTGTCTTGTTCCAGATCTTAGAGGAAAGACTTTCCATTTTTCCTGGTTCAGTATGATACTAGCTGTAAATGTGTCATATATGGCTCTAATTGTCTTGAAGTATCTATGTTACTTGTATACCCAGTTTTTTGACAGTTGTTATCATGAATTGATGCATTTTATCGAAAGTATTTTCAGCATAAATTGAAATGATTATACATTTCATTTTGCTTACATTCTGTTGATATGATGTATCACATTTATTTATTTGCATGTGTTAAACCATTCTTGAATCCCTGGGATAAATTTTACTTGATCAAGGTGAATGATATTTTCAATGTGTTGTTGAGCTCAGTTTGCTCATGCTTTGTTGAAGATTTTTACATTCTGCATTCATCAGAGATATTGGCCTGTAGTCCTGTAGTTTTCCTTTTTTAGTTGTGTCTTTGTCTGGTTTTAATGTTAAGGTAACATTGACTTTATAGAATGAGTTTGGGAGTTTTCCCACTTCCTCAATATTTTTGAAGAGTTTGGGTAGAATTGGTATTAGTTCCTCTTTGATGTTTGGCAGAATTCGTAAGTCACCCCATCAGGTCTTGGAGTTTTCTTTAATGGGAGATTTTGTATTACTGCTTCTATCCCATTATTTATTTTGGTTTTGGATTTCTTTATAGTTCAGCCTAGGTAGGTTGTATGTGTCTAGGAATTTATCTAGTTTCCCATTTTGCATATAGTTTCTCTTAATATTCCCTAATGACTTTTCTTTTTTGAGATTAAGCCTTGCTCTGTTGGCTGGCTGGAGTGCAGTGGTGTGATCTCGGCTTACTGCAACCTTCACCTCCTGGGTTCGGGTGATCCTCCTGCCTCTCAGCCTCCCGAGTAGCTGGGACTAAGAGCACGCACCACCATCCCCAGCTAATTTTTCTATTTTTGTAGAGAGGGGGTTTCACCATACTGGCCAAGTTGGTCTCGAATTCCTGACCTTAAGTGATCTGCCCACCTTGGTCTCCCAAAGTGACCTCCCAGGGCCTCCCAGGCATGAGTCACTGTGACCAGCCATGGTTTTTTGAATTTTTGTGATATCAGTTCTTATGTCTCCTTTCTCACCTGTAATTTTACTTATGTCAATCATGTGTCTTTTAGTCTGGCTAAAGATTTATCATTTTTTTATCTTGTGAAAAAAATCACTTCTTTATCTTTAGGTTTTCTAAGTCTAAATTTTATTTATTTCCACTCAATCTTTGTTATTTATTTTCTTCTACTAAGAAGAAAATTTTGGGTTGGGTTTGCTTTGGCTCTTTCAGTTCTTTAAGATGCATTGTAAGGTTATTTACTTAAAGTTTTTCTGCTATTTTCGTGTAGATGTCTATTGCTGTAATGTCCCACTTAGTACTAATTTTGCAGAATCCCATAGGTTTGGGTATGTTGTGTTTCCATTATCATTTGTTTCAAGACATTTTTAATTTTCCTTCTTAATTTCATTGACTTAATGGTCATTCAGGAGCATATATATTTTTTAATTTCTATGCGTTTCTATAGCTTCCAAAGTTCCTCTTGTTATTGACTTTTAGTTTATTGTTTTCTGTTGTCAGAAAATATGCTTGACATGATTACAATTTTTTGGAATTTTTCAAGAATTATTTTGTGGCCTGACATATGATCTATCCTTGAGAATGTTTCATGTGCTGAGGAGAAGAAAATGTATTCTTAAAAACATGGATGAAATGTTCTTTAAATGTTTATTAGGTCCATTTGGTCTATAGTATATTTTATGACTTATGTTTCTCTGTTGGTTTTCTGCCTGGATGTCTTGTCCAATGCTGAAAGATGGGTTTTGAGGTTCCCAGCTACAATTTTGTTAGGATCTTTCTCTCTAGGTCAAATACTATTCACACTATATATCAGGGTTTTCCAATGTTGGGCGCATACATGTTTATAATTGCTATATTCCCTTGATTAATTAACCCCCTTATCATTTTACAATGACCTTATTTGTCTATTTTTATATCAATCCCTTTATCATTTTATAATGACTTTGTCTATTTTTACAGTCCTTATTTAAGCATTTTAGTCATTTTCTATTAGGTTGTCTTTCTTTTCCTTACTGATATGTAGATGTGTTCTTTTATACAACATGTTCTACATACACAACCTGGGCTATACATATAAATTATGTATATACAATTTATTATGAGTATAGATAAACCTTTATGATATAATGAAAATTATATATATAATAAAATATTTGCATATGAAATATAATTTTACATATAACTTCTTTTCTTATTTTGTGGATTCTTTTAACCAGCAAAATGTTGTCTCTGGGGATGCCGAGGCGGGTGGATGACCTGAGGTTAGGAGTTCGAGACCAGCCTGGACAACATGGTGAAACCCTGTCTCTACTAAAAATACAAAAATTAGCTAAGCATGGTGGTGGGTGCCTATAATCCCAGCTACTCAGGAGGCTGAGGCAGGAGAATCACTTGAACCTGGGAAGTGGAGATTGCAGTGAGCCACTGCATTCCTGGATGGGCAACAAGAGCAAAACTTTGTCTTAAGAAACAAAAACAACAAAAAAATGTTTTCCCTGGTGAACAGAAGTGCCTGATCCTAATGTAGTTCAATATTTTAATTTGTCTCTTTTTTATCTTATTTTTAAAATATTTGCCTATCCTGAGGTCACTAAGGCCCTCTAAATTTTCCAGTAAATCTTTATCATTTCACATTTTACCTTTAGACATACAATATACCTGAGTTAGGACTCCATACACTTTTCAGTTAGTATTTTTTACACTATGTTTAGAAAATAGCACCAGTAATTGAAAATGTCATTCTTTTCTCACTAATAGCAGTGCCATGGTTGTGACATCTCAAATGGCAGGATTCAAATAGGCCTGTTTCTGTTCTTATTTTATTCCATTTTTCACCTTCTCTATCCTTTCACCAATACCAGACTTTATTAATCTCTAAATCTTTGCTATAGTTGTTTTCTAACTGATAGAATAAGTTCTCCAAGTTTGTTGTTCTTCAAGATAGTTTTGCTAGTCTTGATTCACATATCCATTTAAACCAACTTGCAATTCCAAATTTTAAAAATGCTATAATTTTTACTGGGATTGTATTAATTTTGTAGGTTCATTGAAAGAGAATTAATATCTTTGAAAGATAAACTATTTTAAACAACAAATCAGTAATAACTTGTGTGAGCTTTTTAAAAAATCTAGATTTACTTATGAAGTGAAATTTTAAAAGTACCTCATTCTTTCACATGCAGTCCTTTTAGGTTGCTGCATATGTTTAAGCAGATGGTGTTCTGCACAAATCCAAAGAGGGCTATTTATCAGGGTCATGACACCACTTGACTTATGCAGAAAATGAGTGCAGTAACCTTAGGACCAATTCCCTTACTTCAGTAAAGAGTTATTCATTAGAATACATTATAACTAAACAATAAAATTTTAAAAAATATTTCTATCTATGACCACTTGTCTTAAAATACGTATACCCATGAAACATAGTGAAATCATCAAGATATTCTCTAAATTTTAAACAGAATTATTTTTATTTTTGCTAGAAACAAAGCAAATTGCTTTCCTAACTTAAGATATTTTCTCTAATTTACTTTTTAAGTTTGAAAAATTGCTGACTTTTCCCAATTCTCATTTCATTGAATAAAGTAATTTTGATAGAATTAATTCAGTGGAAAATTTAATTTACTACCTGTAATACCATAATTCAAATGCAAGGTATTATGGACACTCACTCTGGGCATGACCATGAACAGTAAAGAATACTGATAAGACACTATAAACAATGGCAGCTTAAACTCGTGTAAAGTACTGAATAATGACCAGACTTAGCTAGAATTAACTGATGGGTTTAGGTGTTTGAAATCCTCTTATTACATTTTATCATTTATAACTGAAGAAGACATCCATTTTAGAGTTTTTTTTCTTTGCCTATAAAAATGAAACCATGGGCCATGCGATTTTAAACTTCCTTTACAAATCTACAATTATTTCACTCTAATTATGAACTGTTCAGTAAATAACTCTACAATTGATAAGATCTCAGGAGTTTGAGGGAGCCAGAAGCATACTGTATGTCCATGTATAGAATGGTTGTAGAAATGACCAAAACACAATTTTAGAAAACAAAAGGAACAAAAGGCATCCCACCCTTGCAATTACTCCCCAAAGAACCACATCTACAGTTTGTACTCTTTAGTGTCTGGCTTCTTACAGAAAAGTTTGGATTACTCAGAAAAGGAGAGTAAGGTCTACAGTGTCTGAGAAATAAGAACAAAACCTTGCACAAGCATTTCATGACATCAATGCTAACAAATGGGGAGACCAATGAGATAAAAATTAGTTTGGCAAATAACATATTTTATTTAAAATATAAACTAAAAATTAGTTTGGCGAATAATTATTAGTTTGGCAAATATTTTAATAATCTAATTATAAAAGAAATTTTTTTTCAATTCTAAGGCAGAAGTAATCATTACTTTTCTTATAATGAAACCCCATATGCCAACTGAGATTTATTTTTCAAAATTAAAAAACAAAGGCTTTTAATCTATTTTTTAAATATTAAAATTCTCCTGAACTTCTATGTACCTAAAATTCAAGAAACTTCACTTTTAAATGTTCCTGTAATGTCACATTTTATTTTGTATACTGGTGTTTTTTCTCTTTTTTCAAATCTGGCTCTTTCTATTGAGAAAATCTAGAACAGTCAACCATCCGTATTTTTTTTTCCACTTTCAACTTCCTCCCTCATTGCTCAATCTCTTCTATTTTTGGCTTATGCTTCACTAAAGCTGCTCTTTTCAGTTGAGAGATTTTATGTTGATCAAATCTCATGTCTTACTTTAGTTTTCAAATTCTCAAACCATCTTGGAGAATGTGATGTTGTTTACATGTTCCCTTACTGACATTCTACCATCCCCTTCCAAGACCCTGTATCATCTTAATTCTCTGTGTTTCCTCCTCAGCTCTCTTTCTTTATGTATAATTCATCCTATAACTCCAAATATCACCTCTACATGTATGAATACCAAATAAATATCTATGTCTGGTCCTTATCATTCTCGTGGGCATCAGGATGCCTGCGTGTGTCTATTTCTAAACAAAATGGCAGTAATTCAAAATGACTGAAATCTAACTTAGAATGATGACTCCCAAATTACTTTCTGTTTCTGTGGTCCCCATGTCTGTCAATAGAATAAGTGTATTTCCAGTTCCACTTCAATTCCATTTCAAATGCTTCTAGCTCAATAAAGATTTTCTATTTCATTCACTTGGCTAAAACCCTGTTTCATCTGTGTACTCCTGTTTCATTCCATTTGTCATATTCTTATATCCTTTATTACATATTTTTGGATTAATTTCTTAGCGTTGTTTTAAATAAGCCATTCTGAACAAAGTATAAGCTCCGTGGTTACTGGCATTTGTTCAGATTAACATAAACATTGCAGAAAATGGTCTTTTTCTGTCACATATAAGAAAACACTAGTTTCTTCTTTCTATTCTGTAGATAGTCTGCAAGGAACTAGAGGGTTGGAAAGCTCTGTGTTCTTGTGATATATTGTTTTTAAAACCTAATTCGAGCCTGGTCAGTTTTCCCTCAGTAAGTACTGACTTAAAACTTTAACATGGCCAGGCACGGTGGCTCACGCTTGAAATCCCAGCACTTTGGGAGGCCGAGGTGGGTGGATCACCTGGGGTCAAGAGTTCAAGACCAGCCTGGCCTACATAGCTAAACCCTGTCTTTACTAAAACTACAAAAATTAGCATGGCGTGGTGGCGCGTACCTGTATTTCCAGCTGCTAGAGACTGAGACACGAGATCGCTTGAACCTGCCAGTCAGCATTGCAGTGAAACAAGATGGCGCCACTGCACTCCAGCCTGGGCTATAGAGCGAGACTCCATCTCAAGAAAAAATAAAAATAAAATAAAATAAAACTTTATCACATTGTAAGGGAGTACCATTTTCAGCCTATTTTTAAGTAGCTGGGAAAAGATGCCAAGAACCAGTGGAAAAATAAATGAGCTTGAATCCCAGTACACTTGGACAAGTCATTCTGACTTCTGTGAACGTTAGTTTCTTTACCCATAAATTCTCATTTGCATTTCTGCTCCACATGTTGTGTGACATAAGTAAATGCAATATATGTAAAATATATGCAATATATATAAAATTACCCTTACAATGCCTGGCATTTAATAATAATTCTGCATCAGGCTTAGAAATACAGGAGAATCAGTTCTTCATAGCTACATTTTTTTTTTTAACATCACCAAGCCTATTTCAACTTTACTAAATTGTTTGTCTATGACCATTTGTTATATACATTATGTATTGTTACATATATATTTGTTATATATATTCTGTTGTATATATTCTGTATATATATTCAATACATGTAAAATACATGCAATATATGTAAAATTACCCTTATAATACCTGGCATTTAATAATAATTATGCATCAGGGTTAGAAATACAGGAGAATCAACTCTTCATAGCTACATTTTTTTTTTACATCACCAAGCCTATTTCAATTTTATTAAATTTTTTGTCTAAGACCATTTGTTATATATATTCTGTAAGGGATATTTTTACTTCATGAGATGGTAATTAGTATATTTCAGTTCAAAAATTAAAATCAATTGTTCTCAAACAAAATGCAAACTGCATATTTATTAGAGATGGAATAAACTAAAGAACTAACATAGATTAGCCTCTACTGCACACTAAACAAGATACAAATAAGAGACATGGTAAATACAGTGGAATCAATTCATTTCCAATATCTTTTGCTTTCTTCATCAGTACCTTTTATGCTTACTAATAATTGTCTGTATTTTTACATTATCTTCCTGAATGAACAGATCACAAAAGTTAGTTTTAGTTTTATTTAAATAGAGGCACATGATAAAACACATTGAATAAATATTACATATAGTAACACCATTACATATACTATATATATATATTATTATATATAAAGGTAGAGATAGAGATATAAATTAAATTTTGTAAGTCTTCTCTTTTGCTCATCCACTGAGCAAATATTTATGGAATAAATGCCAGGTTATAAGCACTTTTATAGAACTTGGGAACAAATTAGCAAGCAAAGAAACGATAATTTTGTTCACATGGAGTTCAAGTTGTTGTGGAAGATGGAAGTTCATAAATGTTAACTAAAAATGAAATGTCCAGTAGTGATAAGCAGTAAACAAATGAAAGGCAGGATGTTAAGTTGTTATTTGATACTGTGTCATAAACACCTCTCAGGGAGGTGACATTAAGCCTAAGGTTGGGAAATAAGGAGTCAGTAATATAACAATCAAGGGACAGAACATTCTAGGCAGATGTAAAACAGTTAATGTAAAGATTCTAACATGGGAATAAGCTTGCTATGTTCAAGGGCAAATGAAGCTTAGTGGTGAGAGTCAAAGAAAGAGAAACTGGTATAAATATCACATTGAGAAATTATCTAGGGGCCAAATTATTGTTCCATCTTCTTGCATCAAAGAAAAGGATCTGAATTTTATTTGAAATAGAAAACTACTAGAAGAGTTTTAAGAATATGACTTTTGCTATTGTATGAGGAATGTGTTATTGGGCCTGGTAGATTTAGGGGAATGATTTAAAATCAGGGAGACCAGGTAAGAGGAGCTTGAAGTAACCCAGATTAAAAATGTTGTTTTTGTTTGTTTGGTTGGTTGGTTGTTTTTTTGGTTTTTGGCCCAAGGCAGTGGTATTACACTTACGTAAGAGTGGGTATATTACAGACATAGTTGAGGTAGTGTCAACTACCTGATTGATGTCATATTTGGGTTAGGGAAAGAGAGAAATCAAAATGTACCTTCATGCCTTTGTTTGACTGTGCAAACAGCCAGATGTATGCAATTGTGCTGTTTATTTTTATATAACCCTACTATTTGTTAATTTGTCCACCAACACCTCTGTTTTTAAATCCTGCTGAGTTTAATTAACCTTAAGGAATTGGGTAAATGAAAATATGTGGTTAATTCCACACATATTATTGATCACACAATTTTTACATAAATTTCTTCTGCCTTGGGAAAATAGCTTTCAACTCTTAAAAAATGTAGTGTTCAAGTTGGAAAAAGATATAAAATCTTAATGAGAAGTAGGATATAATTGATTTGACTGTTCGGATTTATACTAGCTTCTAAACATGATCCCAAGCATTCTGAGACTAGCTCTTTCATATTTTCAAAACTTATGACTATGACAATTTACTAAAACCACATTAATTGCACTTAGAGCATTTTTGTTTTAAGAGCATCTCACAGCAGAGAAAAAATAAATTAAGATCAATGTCCTAGAGGATAGTATTCATGTAAAGTTCTACTTTAATTTTAATTTGGTTCTTATCAATTTAAATTAATACATATCTTGCATTATCAAAGTTTTCTTATCAGAATGACTAACAATACATTTTTAACAAATTATATTTTTACCGTTATTTACTCAAGCATAATTTACTAAGCATTAATATTAAAAATATTTATTGGACATCTATATAACAAGAGACAATTCTAACTTCTGTGACTGTAACTTGTGAAAAAGCAGACTCATTCCTTTCTAGCAGGAAACTTTTATTCTGGCAGGAAACACATTTTAGTTTTAAAAAATCAAATGATAAATAAATAATTTTTTATAAATGTTATGTAAAAATCAGTAATTTACCTACTCATATTTATCTAAGCAACTTGTGAAAGAACTAAAGCATAAGGAAGAGTAGGAATTAACTAGCTAAAGTGTGTATGTGGTAGGGTATGTGGAAAATGGTTCTTCAAGCAAAGGGAATGGATTGCATAAAAGGCTTTGTTATAAGAAAAAGTAGGCACTTTGGGAGGCCGAGACGGGCGGATCACGAGGTCAGGAGATCGAGACCATCCTGGCGAACACGGTGAAACCCCGTCTCTACTTAAAAAAAAAAATACAAAAAACTAGCCGGGCGAGGTGGCGGGCGCCTGTAGTCCCAGCTACTCGGGAGGCTGAGGCAGGAGAATGGCGTAAACCCCGGAGGTGGAGCTTGCAGTGAGCTGAGATCCGGCCACTGCACTCCAGCCTGGGCGACAGAGCAAGACTCCGTCTCAAAAAAAAAAAAAAAAAGAAAAAGTAGGATTTGATACAAAAACTGAAGAAATATATATGAAATATCAATTGTATTTTCTGAATAACACTGAAAAACAAAACAAACCAAAACAATACTCCCAGTTTTCAGCCCAGCATGCAAGGAGATTAAAAGTTGCCACTCTCCCCTAACAAACTGAAAGCTAAACAAACTGAAATCAACAATTCTTCTTAGAGTTGTAAGAAAAATGTGGTGTTACTGCAAACTACCGTCCAGAAAATTTAACAGACAGACAGGCAGATACAGAAAATCACAACTTATCAGAGCAGAAACCTATCAGCAGAAACGTCTATGAGAACCAGTTCTGGAATAGGACAAAAATGTAAAATGTTATTGATGAATTGGTTGAGGCTCGATGTGGACAAGTCTGTGAGTTGAAAACTCCAGGACAACTTAGTCATAGGACATCCTATGCTTCTGAGGATTTTACCTTCATGAGCTTAACCAAGTTCCTACAATGAATATTGGAGAAATAGCTCCTTGTGTTTCTAGAAAAGGAAGGGGGAAGTAACGCATTAAAATATACCAGAGCGTTCTGTTCTTAACAAAGTCTACTCTCAGGAGAAACTGTTTCACCAGAGCTTAACTTGGAGTTTTTAACAGAGCCTAACTGACCTGGAGAATGGAAGTAACCAACAGCACCCAGCTCTAGGTTTCCCCCTGGAAATCCCCAGCTCCAGCCCACACTGGTCATTCTGTCCCACCAAGGTTGTGGGAGGATCTGAGAAATGTTTGTGAAGTTTACAGCCAGAATCACGTACTCACTAAAGGACTGAGACCTAATCGTGGGATGATAGACTCTTCTTCTGCCTTACACATTACCTCCATATTACTAAAGGACTATTGATAACATTTACCTCTACTCAGTTATATCCAGCTGTCAGGAAAAAAATGACAAGGAGTACTAAACAGCAAAACACACAGTTTGAAGAGAGACGCAGCATTAGACCAGATTTAGATATGATGGCAATGTTGGAATTATCAGACTAGGAATTTAAAATATCGATGATTAACATGCTAAGAACTCTAACAGACAAGGTAGACAATAAGCAATAACAGATGTGCAATGTATGCAAGCACAGAGATGAAGATTCTAGAAAAGAGGAATGTCTTTGATAGGCTTGTTAGAATAGAAAGAGCTGAAGAAAGAATCTCTGAGCTTGAAGATATCTCAGCAGAAAGTGCCAAAATGGAAAGGCAAAAGGAAATAAGAAAAAAAAAAAAGACTCAAACAAACAAACAAAGAACCAGAACATAATATCCAAGAACCATGGAGTAAATACAGAAGCTATAATATATGCATATTGGTAATATTAAAAAATGAAGACAGGGAGACATAAACAGAAGAAAGATTTGAAGCAATAATGACAGAATTTCACCAAATTAATGTCAGGCACCATATCATAGATCCAGGAAATTCAAATGTGTAAATTCAAACATGTAAAAAAAAAAGCCCACATATATACATCATATTCAAACTGCAGAAAATTAACATATATATCCATATATAAGTATAGATATAACTATATTATTCATGTTCATATATACGAATGAATAGTGTATTTATATATTTTATATATGAATATCTGTATATATGAATATGAATATATATGAATGAATACTATATATATGAATATGAATATATATGAATGAATACTCTATATATGAATATGAATATATATGAATGAATACTACATTTATATATGAATATATGAATGAATACTATATGAATATGAATATATGAATGAATACTATAAATAATGTGACTATATATAAATGAATAATATATTTATATATATTCCTTATCTATATAGAATACTGAAAGGAGCAACAGAGCCAGAGGTAAAAACACCCTTACTGATGGAGGAAAAATAAGTTTTACATCTGATGTTTCTGCAGAAGTCATACAAACAAGAAAAGGGTGAAGTATTTTTAGTGTTGAGAGAGAAAACCCCAGTAGTTTAGAATTCTGACTCTGCGAAATGCAAAATTATCCTTCACATATGCAGCAGAAAGAATATCCTTTCTCAGACAAACAAAAATAGAGGGCATTTTTTGCCAATGGATCTGACTTGCAAGAAATGTTTGAACAAGTTCTTTTTTTTTTTGAGACAGAATTTTACTCTGTTGCCTGGTCTGGAGTGCAGTGGCATGATCTCCGCTCACTGCCACCTTTCCCTTCTGAGATTCAAGCAATTCTCCCGCCTCAGACTCCTGAGGAGCTAGGATTGCAGGCATGCGATACCATGCCCGGCTAATTTTTGTATTTTTAGTAGAGGCTGGGTTTCGCCGCATTGGCCAGGCTGGTCTCAAACTCCTGACCTCCACCTACCTCGGTCTCCCAAAGTGCTGGGATTTCAGGTGTGAGCCACTGTGCCTGGCCCTGAACGAGTTCTTCAGAGTAGAAAAATGCTTTAAACTAGAAACTCAGATCTCCAAATCATTTGATCATTTTTCAACTGGACTTGTTTGTTTTATGTTTTGCTGTTGTTATTATCTCTTGTTGTTGTTTTGCTATTGAATTAACTTCCTTAATATATCCTGGTTATTAATTCCTCGTTAATTGAATAGTTTGCAGATATTTTCTCCTATTCTGTAAGTTGTCTCTTCACTTTACTGATTGTTTCCATTGCTATTCAAAACCTTTTAAGCTTGATGTGATTCCATCTGTCCATTATTTGTTTTGGTTGCCTGTGCTCTTTAGGTCTTACTCAATAAATATTTGCCCAGACCAATGTCCTGAAAAATTTCCCCAACTTTTTCCTCTAGTAGTTCCACGGGTTCAGATCTTAGGCTTGAGTCTTTAATCAATTTTGATTTGATCTTTGTATATGGTGAGAGATAGGGATCTGGTTTTATGCTTTTGCATATGGATATCTATCAAGTTTGCCCAGCACAGTTTATTGAAGAGGCTGTCCTTTCCCTAATATATGTTTAAAGAAAGGAAGTGCATCAGAGAAAGACTAAGCGAAGGTAAATTAAAAACGTTTACTTTTCTTATTCTTACTCATAAGATTATTGAAAATAATGGAAACAATGTATTTTATTATATTATGTATATATACTGTGTATAGGATAAATGAATGGTAACAATGATATAAGGGATGAGAGGAAAGACTTAGAAATAACTTATCATGAGGAACTCCTGCTACCCATGAAGCAGTACAGTGTTATTTGAAAATTGACTTCATTCAGTTCACTGTAAATGTATATTGAAAATTCCTGAACAACAAATAAACAAGTTAAAAAAGTATAACTGATATGCTAAGGAAAGAAAATTAAATCACATAAAATGCTCAATTGAAATCGCGAAAGACAGAAAAACAGTGAAAGACAAAAACTGAAATAAAGAATAAGGGCAACAAATAAAATAGTTACAAATATACTAGATATGAATCCATTGTATCAATAATTACCTTAAAATCATAATTATCTAAATAGATCAATTGCAAGGCAGAGACTGTCAGAGTAGATAAAAAAAAAAAAAAAAGAAACAAGACCCAACCGGATATTGTTCACACGAACAAAAAAAACACAACAAGTATAATGATACAAGTAAATTAAAGATAAATAGATAGAAAAAGACATACTATGCTAACACGAATCAAATGAAAGCAGGAGTGGAACTATTGATGCCAGATACAGTCAACTTCAGAGCAAGGAAAGTTATCAGGTTTCTAAACGGGTATTACCTAATCATAATGGGGTCATTTCTTAAGGAAAATACAGCGATTTTTAACATGTATATGTTTAACAAAAAAGCATAAAAATATGAGAGGCAAAAATTAATACAACTTAATGAGAAATACAGGTATCCACTTTTATAGCTGAAGACTTTAACATTCAATACAGGAATCCAGGAGGCAGAGGTTGCTGTGAACTGAGATCACACCATTGCACTCCAGCCTGGGCAATAAGAGCGAAACTCCATCTCAAAGAAAAAAAGGTTGGGAAGGTGGAATACAAAGATAAGAATAAAAAAGTATGAAAAAATGGAAAAATTTTAAGAAAAAAAGAAGAAAAAAATAAAATGTCAGTAAGGACATTGCTTAATCAAACAACACCAATCAACTATATATGTCATAGGTGGACTACTTCATCTAATAACACCAGAATACATACACTTCTCAAGCTTGCCTAGGATATGCACCAAGATAGATCACACCCTAGGTCACATGACACACTTTAAAGCATTTTATAAATAGGAATCATACAATGTTTGCTCTCATACCACAATGGAATTATACTACAAATCAATAAAAGAAAGCCAGAAAATACTCCAAATGCTTGAAGATTAAACCATGTACATTTAAGTAACACACAGGTCCAAGAAAACTATCTCAAAAGAAATTTTTAAATATTCTAAACTAAATGAAAATGAAAATACAGCAAATCAACATTTTGGGGATGAAGTGAAAGCAATGTTTAGAGGGCAGTTTCCTTGAATACATATATTAGAATATCAGAAAGACTTAAAGTGAATTATCTAGATTTCTACCCCAGGAAACTGAGAAAAGAAGAGCAGATTAAGTTCAAAGTAAGCAGAAGAAAACAAATAATAAATATTGTAGAAGAAGTTAATAAATTTCAAAGCAAAATCAATAGAGAAAATTAAAACCAAAAGCTGGTTCTTTTAAAAGATTAACAAAATTGCTAAGTCTATACCTAAGCTAACTTGGAAAAATAAAAGAAGACAGAGATAGAGAGAGAGAGAAAACACAATAATATCAGAAATAAAGAAGGAATAATTACGATAGACAGCATTCTCATTCAAAGGATAATAAAGTAATGCCATGAGCAACTTTATGCCAATAATTTGATAACCAAAGTGAAATAGAGAAATTCATTGAAAGGCACAATCAGCTAAATGTCACAAAGGCAGAAACAATCTGAACAGACCTTTATATCCATCAAACAAATTGAATTAATAGTTAGTAGTCTCCCCAGACAGAAAGCACCAAGCCCAGACAGGTTCAGTGGTGAATTCTACCAAACGTTTAAACATTAAATTATATCAATTATCTACATTCTATTTCAAAAGATAGAAATAGAGAGATTACTTTCTCATTCTATGAAGCCAGCATTACTGAAATGCTAAAAACAGACAGAGAGATGACAAGAAAACTACAGGCCAATATATTTCTAAACATAAATGAAAACACCATTTATAAATCATTAGCAATCAAATCCAACAATTTATAAATAAACTATATATCACATCCATGTGGGATTTATCCCAGGTATGCAAGTCTGATTCAACATTAAAAAATCAATGTAAATCTAACACATCAAGATAATAAAGAAAAATAATCATAAAATCATATTAATATATGCATAAAATTATTTCACAAAATTTGATATGCATTCATAATAAAGGTTTTCAATAAGAACAAGGGGTGGACCTTCCTTAACTTAATAAAGGATATCTAAAAAGCTACAACTTACATCATTTCTTTACATCTTAGTGAGTAACTAGAAGCTGTCCCCACTAAAATTAGGAATAACTCAAGAATATCCTCTCTCACTAATTCTTTTCAACATTGTACTGGAAGAACTAGCTAAAGCAATAAGACAAGGAAAGGGAATAAAAGGCATATTCATTGGGAAGGAAGAAATAAAACTCTCTTTGTTTACAGATGACATGATAGTCTATGAAAAAAGTCTGAAAAAACACCTGGGTATAATCAATGATTATAGCAAGGTTGCAGGATAAAAGATTAATAAGCAAAAATCAGTTAATATGCAAAAATAAAAAATATACCAGCAATAAACAAGTGAAATTTGAAGTTAAAAACAAAATTATTCTTTTCATTAGCACCCCACAAAATTAAATACTAAGGCATATATCTAATAAAATATGTACAAGATCTATATAAAGAAAACTATGTAACTGATGATAGAAAATAAAAGAATAAAATAAATGGAGAGTTATTTCACGTTCATGGATAGAAAGGCTCAGTATGGACAAGATGTCAGCTCTTCCCAACTTGACCTGTAGAGTAAATGTAATCCCAAAACAAAATCACAAGTTACTATGTGAATATTAACAAATTGATTCTAAAGTTTATTACATAGAGAGGCAAAAGACCCACAATAACCAAAGTAATATTGAAAGTATAAATTTGTAGGACTGACACTATCTAACTTCAACACTTACTATAAGCTACAGTAAACAAGACAATGTGATTTGGCCAAAGAATACACATATTAATGGAACCAAATAAAAACCCCAGAAATAGACCCACATAAATATACTCAAGTTAACTGACATGTCACACATAGTTAAGGCAGTACTATGGTGAAAAGATGGTATTTTCAACAAATGGTACTGGAACAACTGTAATCCATAAGAAAAATATATATCTAGTCACAGACATTATGCACTTCATAAAAATTAACTCAAAATGTACTATCAACCTATATGTAAATCAAAAAATTATAAAACTACTAGAAGAAAACATGGCAGATAATCTAGATGACCTTGGTTTTGGTAGTGAATTTTTGGATTCAACACTAAAAGCACAATCCGTGAAAGAAAGGTGTTTTTGTTTGTTTGTTTTTTGTTTTTGTTTGTTTGTTTGTTTTTTGAGATGGAGTCTTGCTCTGTTGTCCAGGCTGGAGTGCAGTGGCCTGATCTCGGCTCACTGCAACCTCCACCTCCTGGGTTCAAGTGATTCTCCTGCCTCAGCCACCTGAGTAGCTGGAATTACAGGTGTGTGCCACCATGCCTGGCTCATTTTTTGTATTTTTAGTGGAGATGGGGTTTCACCATGTTAGCCAGGATGGTCTCAAACTCCTGACCTCATGATAAGCTGGACTTCTATAAAATTAAAAATGTATGCTTGCAAAAGACACTGTTAGGTGAATGAAAAGACAAATCACAGAATGGGAGGAAAAATTTGCAAAAAACATATCTGACAAAGGACTATTATATGAAATATACAAATAATTCTTAAACTCTATATAATAAAAAGAAGAGCCCAATTAGAAAGTGGGCCAAAATACTTAATACACACCTAATTAAAGAAGATATACAAATAGTAAATAAGCCTATGAAAAGATATTTCAAATCCTATGAACCAGGGAAATGAAAATTAAAATGAGCTACTGTACCACTGCAAGCCTATTGAAATGGTCAGCATCTAGAACACTGACAACACCAGATGCTAGATGTGAAGCAACAGGACATCTCATTCATTGCTGATGGAAATGCAGTGATACAATCACTTTGGAAGACAATTTAGCAGCTTCTCAAGAAAATAAATATACTTTTACCTTAAAATTTGTTATTTGAGCTCCTTAATATTTACTCAAAGAAGTTGAAAGTGTATGTCTACACCAAAACCTGAACACTGATGTTTTCAGAAGCTTGTTTTGTAACTGTCAAAACTTGGAAGCAATTAAGACATCCTTCATATTCCTGGACTGACTGATACTACAGTGCCTCGCCGCCTGGGCCCCAAAAGAGCTAGCAGAATCCGCAAACTTTTCAATCTCTCTAAAGAAGATGACGTCCGCCAGTATGTTGTGAGAAAGCCCTTAAACAAAGAAGGTAAGAAACCTAGGACCAAAGCACCCAAGATTCAGCGTCTTGTTACTCCACGTGTCTTGCAGCACAAATGGCGGCGTATTGCTCTGAAGAAGCAGCGTACTAAGAAAAACAAGGAAGAGGCTGCAGAATATGCTAAACTTTTGGCCAAAAGAATGAAGGAGGGTAAGGAGAAGCGCCAGGAACAAATTGCGAAGAGACGCAGACTTTCCTCTCTGCGAGCTTCTACTTCTAAGTCTGAATCCAGTCAGAAATAACTTTTTGAGTAACAAATAAATAAGATCAGATTCGGAAAAAAAAAAAAAAAAAAGACATCCTTCAGTAGGTGAATGAATAAACTGTGGTAGATCCCAACGATGCGAAATTATTCAGCACTAAAAAGGAAAAAGATAGCAAGCCATGAAGAAATATGGAGGAAACTTAGATGATTATTACTAAGTGAAATAAGCCAATTTTAAAAGACTACCAGTAATACTTTATAATTCCAGCTATATGACAAATATAGTTTTGCTTTGAGAAAAACAAAAGACACTGAAAAGATCAGTGGTTGATAAAATAATTGTGGGAAAATGTCATTATAAACATTTTAAAACACATAGAATGTACAACCCCAAGAGTGAACCTTAATATAAAGTATAAATATGGGGTAATGATGTGTCAATGTAGGTTCGTTGATTGTAACAAGTGCACCACTCTGGTGGGAGATGTTGCTAATCGGGGAGGCTATGCATGTGTGAGAGCAGGGGATACATGGGAAATCTCTTTATCTCCCTCTCAATTTTGCTATGAAATTAATACTGGTCTAAATAAAGTCTATGCAAATGGAATTCAAAAATTATTCTTTGTAGTTTATAATTGCTGGGCATCACAGCAGATTCTTTTCTTGATCTTAAAAAATTGCAATGTATATGGTTAATAGTTTGTAATAATGAATACATGTACATGGGAAAGTGGAAAGACGAAAAGAAAAAGATAAACATTAATAAACAAGGTTTACCTTCTAGTAGACATATACACATGTGTGTCTAGAAATATTTATCATTACTCCCTCACAGCCACACGTTTATCACCTCAAAAGACTGGCTATTATACTGAATTACACTAATCTAAATGATAAAGAAGAAACAAGAAGAATCAAGGATGTTGGGGAAAAGTGAATATACAGAATAAAATCTATAAAAAATCTAATTATATAATTTCAAATATTTCAGAAAAGAAGTTATATACTTCAGCAAGTTATTATAATCCCTAGGAAACAAATGGCACACAGATTATAAAAAATGAGTGAAATTTTGCTGTCATCTAATTGGCATATTTGAATCATTTTCATCCCTTCCATAATATGTAAAATGAAAATATCATCGTTGATTCATAAAAACATAGATGAATGAGGTCTTATTGGATGTTCAGTCCTAATCTCCTTTTCATTCATTCCCCCTTACAAAGGTATCATGACAGTAGTATCTGGTGGTTATTGTGAGTGAAATATTACATAAATACCTGCTCCTCAATTTTAGCTGTATACGTGGGCCCAAGCTTGAATCACAAGCAATTAATCAGAAAATCTGAGAAAGTAAAGAGAATACTAACTCACATGATGATACCTCCTGTCCAATGCAGGTATAAAGAACATGAAATTTTCCATATTAAATTTGTTTTGGGATGTGTTTTATTTGGATTATTTTTGCATATTCTCCCATTCAAGTTAAAATTCTTTGCAAGTAAGTTATTCTACATAGTAGAGTTAAACTTTTTTATAAATTATGCATTTTGAAATAAAACATAGAATACATCAATATTTTAAAAACCTTACAGCCATATTTGTATTTTAAGGTAACCACAGTATACCCTTTTACTCTTCTTCCCTTTTCTAAACTAATCATTCTCAAAGCTGTTTGTCATGATTAATTAATTGCATGAAATCCTTACATTCTGGCAGGGTGTGCTTATTAATTAATCAATAATATCACCTCTCATGATATACCAGATGACATCTGACAGGGGCAGAGTGCATGGACATTTACTGTCTTTGATGTGTGGAAACGTGTGTCTCTCTCTCTGTGTTAATATTAATAAAACATAACATAGTATTAGTGTTTCTTTAAGTAGCTAAATATTTTAGTTACAAAAGCAGTACCAACATATATAATTTATATTTAATATAGTAATATCACCTTTTATGATAGACTGGATACCATTTGACAGGGACAGAGCACATTTAGACATTTACAGTTTTAATGTGAAATCTCTATCTCTCTGTTAATACAACATAACATATATTAGCATTTCTGTAAGTAACCAAATATTTTAGTTTCAAAAGCAGTATCTATATGTGATTTTATATTTAATTTAATAAAATTGTATATAATTTTATGTAAACACTCAAAAATCAAACAAATGTAAAAAATAGAAATCAAAGACCTTAATTAATACTGATCCTATTTGCCACCTCATACATAAGCATTACTTTTTTTTTCTTTTTTTAACTTTTTAAATTTTTTTATTATACTTTAAGTTCTAGGGTACATGTGCATAACGTGCAGGTTTGTTACATATGTATACTTGTGCCATGTTGG
Source organism: Trachypithecus francoisi (assembly GCF_009764315.1). NCBI lineage: Eukaryota > Metazoa > Chordata > Mammalia > Primates > Cercopithecidae > Trachypithecus > Trachypithecus francoisi. Next base: position 8,069,724 of record NW_022681459.1, read on the forward strand.
TGTGCTGCACCCATCAACTCGTCAGCACCCATCAATTCGTCATTTATATCAGGTATAACTCCCAATGCAATCCCCCAATAATTTTCCGTGTGGTCTATAGTTTGTAAAGAAATAATATCCTAGATACACACACACTCACACACACAGATATTTCTATGTACATACATATATGTATATAAATTTTAGCAAATTTATATCACATAGAAACGCAGCTGCAATGTTCCATTTCCGCACATAAATCTCTTCCTCATTCTTTTTACAAATGAGTAGTATTTCATAGTGTTAGATATAGTGGTACATACATATAACAGCATAGTATGCAGCATGAAAAAATAAGAGACAACTCTAAATGTTCTTTTGTAGATTATAGCTAATACTCAGTGTTAATTCAAAAGCCTCAATTGCATACAGTTAGTATATCACCATTTGTGTAAAAATAATTATATGCATTTTCATTCATATGTGATATCTGTGTAGAATGTCTCTGGAAAAAAATTAATGTAAGAAAAATTAAAATTAAAAAGATCGCTGAAAAAAATAAGAATTGTAAAGGCTACTAAGTATTTTCTCTTGTTAATATTTAATTTCCTTTCAGTAATGTTTATTTCATTCTTTTTAATTTAAAGATATTTGTTTGCATATTAATTTTTAGTAAGGAAAACAATTAAAATCAGAACTCACTAGTTCTCTCTTCTTTCTGCATTATGCTTTATTTCATCACATATTCGTACCAATTGTTAATATAAGAAAATGAATCATTTTCTTGCCTAGAATCATCAATAGCTACTTTTCCACAAATAGTATAATCCTGTATGTCATCACAAACACTGGTATCATGCAGAATTTTTTAAAAGAATCAATTGAAGAATAACAAAAACTAACACAGAGACAAACAAACAAAACCACTTTAAGATCCAATGGTGGTGGGCTCTTCATCCATCTTTACTAACTCTATAGATCTTACTTACTTGGGGCCGTTATCAGAGAATGTTGCTAAATGTGTCTTAATCACTGTCTCTTACAGACATCTGATTTTCAGAGCTAAAAAGTGTGTTCACTTCTAGATTTTCTTCTATTCTTATCAACACGCATTCTTCAAATTATGATGCATGTGTATGTGAGGTACCTACCTACTCAGATAAGAGCAACAATATGTAACTGTGATCTGATCAAAAGTATTTTATATCCTTAGTATTTTTTTCTATATAAGTCTTAGCATTTGTAGAGTCTGTTCAATCTTTGGATCATTGTAGATTTGTTGTTTGCTTGCTTTTGTGTGTGTGTAATCCTAGTTTACATGCTTCTTAAGAGCAACTTTTAATGTCCTATATCCACCATTATGATAAGAAATATAACAGTTTCCCTGCCCTGAATGTTCTAAATGTGCCACCCTTCCTCTAGTCCCTGGCAACTACTGACTTTATTATTGTCATTATGGATTTGTCATTTCCAGAATGTCATATAGTTGGAATTATAAAGTATGTAGTCATTTCAGACTGCCTTAATTGCCTTAGTAACTATATTTAAAGTTCTTCTATGTATTTTCATGGTGGGTAGCTCATTTATTTTTTATTATGAGTAATTTTCAATTTTACTGATGGTCCACAGCTTATTTATCCATTGCCTACTATCCATTCATTTATTGGAAGACAAGTTGGTTACAATTTTTGGCAGTTTATAAATAGTGTTACTGTACACATTTATAGGAAGACTGTTGAATGAATACATATTAAAGTCCCCAACCCTTCCTTAGTTGTTTTTTTTTTCTTCTGTACCTATTTAAATCTTTATTACGAGTACCTCATTCCCAAGTCTTCTATCTCACTTTACTCCTTGTCATCACCAAATAACTTCCTTGTTATCCTTTTTTTGGTTGTTGTTCAGTTATGAGACATGAAACTTTGTATTGTTTTCTATTTTTCATCAATTATGAAAAATTACATTCACTGTCATATATGTTTGAAATTTGATAAAGATGACATTGGAGTATGAAGTTATAAATGAAGAGGTATGCACGTATGTTACAAAGATTACTTTATTTAAACTATTTTCTTGAAAAACTTGAATATGTTAGAAGTCCATAATCATTTTACAATTAAGATCTTTCATACAAATTGATAGACATATTTAAAAGAAAACAACACACACAAATTTCGTCTTCTAAATTTTGAAATAAAAGCAACATTTCCAAAGTATTTCAAATGTTTTAAAATTTTTAAATGTTTATTTTTTATTATTTTAAAAATGTTTTAAAATAGTTTGAAATTTTAACATTTGGCTAGTGAGAGGAAAGAAAGCTACTTGATGCTATACATTTTATTAACAAAATATTTTCATTTTTTTCCAAATAGAAAGTGTACAATAGGATTTAAAATGTGTACCAATTTTGCAAAATAGTTGATACAATTTTGATGAGAAAAAGATATCCAGAAAGAATGGAATTTATTCCTTTTTTTCTGAGTAATAATATATGGTGAGATAAATTTAAACAGAAAAGCATTTCTCAGTGGTTTCCATAAATTAACCAAGTTGGATTTATTTGGAGGAAAGTAGAATTTGGTGGTTTTAAACTGTGTTTGTTCCATAATGCATCCCTTTTTACATTAAACAGGTGAGATGTTTTTGTTTATGTTCCTAGGAAAGATGGATCAAAAGAACCAATAGTGGAGATGAGAACAGAGGATGAAAGAATTACTAATCACGAAGATGGGAGCCCAGTAAATGAGCCAAATGAAACCACACCACTAACAGAACCTGAGTATGTAGCTGGGAGTGCTTACTTCTATTCACATGGGTATTGGCAAAATGATAACACATTATTATTGTTATATTATATATTTAAGAAAGTACATGTGAATATCTAAAATCCATTTTCTATTGAGATATTTTTCATGAAACCTTGTATGAATGTCAGAGAAAGTCTGATAAACTGTATATCTATAATTTAATGCAAAAGTATAAAAAGATATCTTACAGAGTTTAGATTTTCAACAATAGTCTGTCTTTTTAAGATAGTGTTGTTTTCCCTTTCAAAATAAAATAATTATATTTACTGAAATAAAGACATGTCAGGAAATTTGTCATTGCTTTGAATATAAATGTCAGTGAAATATACACAAGGCTATTTTAAAAAGAAATAATGTTTGTGTAGAGGAGAAAATAATATTAAAGCGTTTATCATTGTAATGTCTATGCAGTAAATGATGCTTGGTTTCCATTCTTGATATTACTTATTTTGTATCTCTAATAGCTCTATTAAAACTATAGTAGATAACAAAACCTGAAAAGATGAATATATGCCTAGATTCATGCACAGGACAATTAGAATAATTCAAAGCAAAGACATTATTACAAAGTGTTAATAGTACTATTATATTGGAGGTATGTGATACTAACGAAACCATGGTGATCAAGTACTTCTTATAATTTTATTATTTTTCAGAATAAATATTTATTTTTATAACACCTAATATTTCCTTGCAGAGTAAATTGATTTAGGTTTCTCATCCTAAATCACAGACAAAAGCTGGTCCCAGATGAAGAAAATGATTTTATTTTCATAAATTCCCTCTATCTGCCCACAAGGGGCTGCAATAATTAATATTTACAGAAACACAAAGTACTACTCTACAGAAAAAAAATTTAATATAAATCCTCGGGCCAATTTTAGTGATTGCGTTTAGAGATTATTACAATCTAAATTCAAATTAACTGGATTAGATGTGGGTTCTGTATTCTCTACTTTAGAAATAAGAGGTGTACATGAAAACTAGTTAATAATATGCTCTTGGACTGGGGTATATTTTGGGAAAAAAGGGTAATTTAATAACTACTCTGTGTCTCCATTATAGAAAATAAATCACCAATATAAAATAATATGATTAACAGTAATCTTAAAAATATTTTACCTAAACATAAGTGGTGAGAAATTCTATACACAGAAACAAGCTATCAGTTTGGTGAAAGCACTTAAGTCATCAAAAACTTAATATATATTTCATGAGTAAGAACTATATTAAGTGTTATGCTAACTTACTATCAGAACTCTAATCAGAACTTTTTCTCTACAATTTAATGCTTGAGGCGACATATTGCTTCTGTGACCTTGTATTGTCAATATTTTCAGTACTTGTGAATGCTAAAAAGGAATAACCGAGACTGCACTATTTATAACATATATAAAATAGCCGCCTGCTCTCGTTGGCACAATGTTTTTTTTTTTTCATTACCGGCAATGGATATTACTAGTTTTTGCCTATTTCTTACTTTAATTAGTTCTGATAGCTTTGATCTGCAGAATCTGTTTTAACCCTTCTCATTCAAAAATATAAAATAAATTACAAATAAATCCCAGAGGAACTAGCGTTGTAACTTTCTCTCCATTATAAAATGGTAAGGCTAAAGTCACAGAGATGGGTTGGAATACTTGGAATACTCTCTTTCTTCCTCTCTCTCTCTCTTTCTTTTCTTTCTTTCTTTTGGAAACGACTTTCACTCTTGTTGCCCAGGCTGGAATGCAATGGCGCGATCTCGGCTCACCTCAACCTCTGCCTCCTGGATTTAAGCTATTCTCCTGCCTCAGCCTCCCGAGTAGCTGGGATTACAGGCGCACACTGCCACATCAAGCTAATTTTGTGTTTTTAGTAAAGACGGGGTTTCTCCATGTTGGTCAGGCTGGTCTTGAACTCCCGACGTCATATGATCTGCCCGTCTTGGCCTCCCAAAGTGCTGGGATTACAGGCATGAGCCACAGCGCCCAGCCTGGAATACTATTTCTAACTTCATTTTCTTGATGTGGAAAAAGTATGTTGTTAAGGGAGAAAAACTCATCTCCAAATGTCATGTGCACAATGGTAAACAATTGAATTTGCAAGTTTTAGGAAAATCTAGAAAGCACAATTCATTGGCATCGAAGTAAGGTTTGTGAAACTGTCTTGATATGAAGAAATAAAGTTGTTATTGCTTCACAAGTTACAATTGCAAACAACTCAAAATCTGTGTTGCAAAGTGATATAAAAGTGACAAGAAAAACAATAGTGAAAAGAGGCAAAAGAAAACATATACAGTAAATATTAAAAAGTGAGCAAGTCCTAAAATATGTTCATTTGCATTAAGTTCCAAGGAATATAGTTAATTCACTCAGTTTCTGAATTTTTATTTTACTTATTATTATTATTATCATTATTATTTGAGATGGAGTCTCTCTCTGTTGCCCGTGCTGAAGTGCAGTGGCATGATCTCAGCTCACTGCCTCTCCATCTCCCACTTCAAGCGAGTTCCGGCTGATTTTTGTAATTTTAGTAGATACCTGGTTTCACCGTGTTGGCCAGGCTGGTCTTGAACTCCTGACCTCAAGTGATCCACCCGCCTCAGCCTCCCAAACTGCTAGAATTACAAGCATGAGCCACCACACCCAGCCTGGTTTCTGAATTTTATGTAACAGAATATGGCAACAATTATTAATTGTTTTCACTGGAGAAAATGTAGTACTAATAAATCATATCATTGACATTTAAAAATGTTTTGGCATTTTACCTTCCATAACATGTAATTATATTTTTGATATCAACAACTAGTTACCAAATCTAAACCACCCTATAGTGAACAATTTGCTGCATCTAAATCTACAAATACGTTGTTTCATTCATCATTCTGCATTACGTTTTTAAAAGGCCAAAGTAATTGTTTTTACTCTCTTTTAGATCATTTAAAAATCTATTTTATATAATTTTAATAAGTTTAATTTGTCCTTTCTAATTATTGTAGCATGTTTTCTCTACAAAATAGTAACTTATTTAGCATGTATAAAATATTAGCATATTATTGGAGCGTATTTTATTTACAAAATAGTAACTTAAATGTTAAGGTATATCTCTTTAAATACCTCAGAAAATGAAGCTTATTATTTTTTATCTTCCAGAAAATTGCCTTTAAAGGAAGAAAATGGGAAAGAAGCTCTAAATCCAGAAACTATAGAAATTAAAGTGTCTAATGACATCATTCAATCAAAAGAAGATGACAGCAAAGCATAACAACACTATTGCAGGGGCTTGAGCAACACTACGAAGAGTATTTGGATTGCAGTGACCCTATGACCAAAACTATTCCATTGACCTTAATTTCTTGGGAAACGTCTAGCTTGGAATAACTTGTACACATATACATATGATCAAATACTCCTGCCCATGGTCCATTTCCTTTTGTTATTGTTGTTGTTGTTGCTGTTGTTGTTAATTTTAAGAATTTCAATATCAAGACCTGACTGGCACCAACACTTTGGGTATTCAATCTGATTATATGACTGAAGTACTGGAATTCATTATATGGCTCAAGTGCTCTATTTATTAAGAACTATATTTAATACCACCAACAAATATAAGGGTTAAGGAAAAAAACGTGAGCTACATGTGTAAGAAGGCTCTGCATGTGTATGAGTCCTATTCTGGGCAAATAGATTCTTAAGGTGGCTTTCAACTTCAAGATGAAGGCACTTAATAACGGTTACTCATTTTATCAGGGGAATTTCAGGGAATATAGGCTTCAAAGAGCCAGTTTATCTTTAGCAGATATTAAAAATTGAAAACTTTGAAGAACTCATTTCAAGCTATGATTCGGTGCATTTTCAACATTGATTTTTGATAGATTGAAGTGCCAGATCAAAATTGTTACCCATTTGAAAGAATATTAGTTGTATATAAAATTAGATTAGAAAGACTTTCTAAATCTCTATCTCTTTATATATGTCATATTCATTCACAATGGATTATACACAAAAAAATGTATTGCAAGTGAAATAATATTGATTTCTGCCCTCAGCTTCAAATAAAGTAAATTGAAATGGGAACAATATCAATATGGTGTCTTGATATATTTATAAATATGTGATTATCATTTATTTTTAAATAACTTATCAAAAAAGTCTTTAGTGTTCAAATACTTCAAATCATATCCTCAGATATATTTTTAGCCCATGGTTTTATATAATCTTTGAGAACTAATTTTACCACTGTTATAGGTTCACCATTAGATGTAATTGGCTACTAGAAATTAAAATTTTAGGGTTGACTAAATTAGGAAGAAATTATTTAACATTCTAATGTGCCATAAAAGTGTAAATGATAAACAATTACACTGCCACTATGTGTTCTATTCTGGATGTTCTAGCTAGAAGTCACTTTAAGATTTTGATAAACAAATTGGTTAAAGAAATTCCTTAAATATTCAACACAAACCTTCTGATATCTTTTGTTAGGGTTATACCAGAATAAAATGCTTCTTTATTTCCAAGCTATGCAAGCTCCCAGAGGTGAGAGAGTGACACATGATTTAACTTACATGTAAGGTTTAAAAAAGTATTTATGATGATAAACATACATACCATTTGGGAGCAGGTTTACTAACCTTGAGAGCCAAAGGTTTCCTTAGGCCCTGTAACATTCAGAACCTTTGGTGTTTCCGCTCAAATAGTGACGGGATAGGGAATGTGTTCCAAAAGAGTATCGGAGCAATTTTTAGCATTGCAGAAACCTGCTTTGGGCATGTCGCTCTGTAGACATAACCTGATGATTATTAAATGTAAAATTAAGGCAACTCATGAATATTTTTATTTACGAAGTGCTTGAAACTGTCAGCCAAGGAGAGACAGCTAAGTAATTTTATATAATTCCTTACTTTTCTGGCTACAGCAGGACAGAATATGACCATCTTCATTTGGAGGCACCAAATCGTCGCGGTGTCTTTGCCATAAATTGCAGGGTTAAATGCAGGAATCTCTCCTTGCGTTCCTGTCTGGCGTATTCTGAAGAAAAGAACAGAATTCTTGTGCCTACCTAAGAATTTGAGAAGTGTCTAAACAAACAAACCAGTTAGGTCATTTTAACTGACTTGATTATCCAACTGGTCTTTGACGGATGTGACTGTTGTTATTTAGTTTATGTTTGTCTGATCATCCAGTTTGCTTTATTTTGCTGTGTTTTATTTTGTCGTTTGTTTTGTTTTGTACCAACGTACTAAAACTAGTCAAAATACTTGAATTAGTTTGTTTGTGCAAAGTGTACAAGCTTAGTAAAGTGTCCATGAAGCAATAGCCATGAATGATAATTATTTCTAAATAGGGCCACATGGTTTTAAACTAATGATGGTGAAAGAATTAGGATGACTGAGAAAGTCATTTCGCATGTTTACTATTGTTATATTTGTGCTTTACTTCAAGAGTGCAGAAATCATAATAAATAACAAACGATTTTTGTCTTTTCTCAATTTGACATTTCTGTTTCTCTCATTTATTTGGATTTTCCTTGTAAAGAAGTTGACATATATTTCATATACATATATATATAATCTATATATATATATGATGTTAAATTTCCTGCCACTCATGTGGAGTAATGATCTGAAATTAATAGATAATCTGAAGCTAATTATAGTCAGACTATTTCAAGTGCACTGTTTCAGTTGCCCGAGTGGTCCTTACCTCTTGTCCTTGAAATCCATGCCATGCTGAAGCATGGCAATACTGTGATAAAGTATTTTTTTTAATATTTCAATGGAATGCTCCAAATGATTTATAAGAATTTCAAAATAAAAGATGGCTTGTAGTAAATTGTAAAATATGAGTAGAACTGAAATAACCTGTTTCATTCTTATTCTAGATTAAACATATACATATAACCATATAAATGTTATTTTTATTGTCTGAGAGTACTCTTAAATATTAGTATGAAGTGTCAAAAGAATTGACTGAATATAAGTACTGTTAAAATAATTTGAACCCTGTGATATTTTAAACCAAGAGGCAAAGACATCACCGAAAACTTGGTATTTCTTGATAAGTTAGGTGCAATTAGGCAGTGACAATCTATATTCAACAACATATAAGAGGAAGGAGTAATATCAGAATTTTAACACATATTTTGTTTTCAAAACTGGCACAAATTCGTGTGTCAACATATTTTACAATAATTGTCAAAGGAATTTAATTAAGAATTGTATTTTTAAAGATTTATTTATTATTTTTTGTGGGATAAGACATTGCCATTCTATTGATACTAACGTCTAACATTAATGTACTGTTTCTTGTTTTCTTTTATTTTTAATATTAATAACTATAAAAGCATTTTTCAAAGGCTATTAGATCCAGCACACCTCATATGGATCTTAGTCTTTGAATTAAATATTTATATAAATAGATTTTATTAATCAAATTATTTATTTGTGTGCCAATAATTGTAACTTTATGATCATACCTATGTTTACGCTTCTTATTTTAAATAATTAAGATGTATCTGTGCCTTTTAATTAGCATGACATTCTGCTTTATTGAAAGAAAAAACTACAATTAACGTCATTACTAGTATATTTTGCTTAGATTTGAGATACTCGAATGATGCTGTCTTATTTACAGTCAGTAAATAAGTTCAATTCAAACTATTTACCTTGAATATAAAATCTAGATATAATAAACTATACTGTATAATTTACTTTAATTCATGTCAAAATAGTTCTTTTTATACACACACATGAAATATTCTTAATTTGTTGTGTATTGTTTTTCTAAACAATAAATACATTCTAGATATTATTGAAATTAAACTTTGCCAGTTGTAGGACAAAGACAACAGATAACTTTTGAAAATCAAGCAAATTACTATGGTGTTTCTTGGGTCTTCATTATTTCCATTTATATATATTTTATTTAGAATAATAAATCAACCTTTATTTTTTGGCAATAAGATTATCACAGATGAAAATATGTACAGCTCAAGTGGTAGAAATAATATTTTCCATTAGTTAATTTAGGAAATATTGGAATAGCATATTAGAATTATTTATGAGGTTCACAATGTTCCTTTTCACAGAAAATAAGGTAAACATTTGACTTAAATCCCACATGAAGTTTTTTCATACTCATACTCATAATCATAATCACATAATGTTCTTATTCAACAAGCTTTGTATCTGGAAATATTTTTAACAATAAGTTTGCTAGCTATTATTGATTTATCTTTAGAGAGAAAATATTTGCATTTGTTTATTAACCCTTTGAAGCATTAATACTTAGTCACTCACATTGAAATTGCATATGGATGTATCAACATAGGCTAAAATTAAATTATGGATGTCACAGAAATGAAAAACTTCATCTTAAAAGGTAAAATTTTCAAGAAAGTATTTTATTCATGGACTTAATATTATGTCTTAAGATGAAACAATTATATGTTCAAATGATAAATTTATAAAAAGACCCACATATAGTAATCGCTGAACAAACATAATTTTCTTCCAGCTCCCATCCTTCCTTTTTGAAGAATTGAATTTACCCATATAGATGCAGCTATTTAAAATTATACAAGAATGTTAATAGATGAATTATTTCCTCTCATATAAAGGCAAAGAATTTTATATTATATATAATGCTAAATATTTATTTGATAACACACATAATATTATTAGAAAAATAGTTTATTACTCACTTTAGGATTTTACCTATAACAGAAATATATTATTTGATATTACCTCTTTAAATTTTCATTTTACACAATTTTTGAGATTCTGGCTACACACAACATTCAGAATTATTGCTCATGTAAATTTAAGTATTGCTACTTATTTTTTTCTTTTCTGAAATGAAAACATGTATCTTTTGGCATCTGTTTTCAGCCTCCCATGGAAGACAGTAAGCAAAACCATTACTGTTGGAGAATTTCAGATCACAACCCGACATAGGAGATTAGAGAAACAAAGAAATGAGTGGATCTAGAAAAGCAAACTGAGTTGCTATATTTGGAATAGCTAGAAAGGACCTGACTCTGAGAAGTGCTAGACCAGGGACTAGGACCATTGCTTGGATAAAAATGATGGCCCATTACACTGATGCAAAGGAGAAAACAGTGTAGCACAGAGGACAAAGTTAACGGAGATGGAATCTAGGATTTGATTTTGCAAATAGTTTTTTTAGAGAACAACATGCATACTATAAAATAAACAATACTATTAAGAACAAACCTATTTGTTCCAACTCTTAAAGAAATATTCATGGTTTAGCATTTGCCTCTAAACCCTGTTAGAAATATGTGGAGTTAGAAATAAAGGTTTTTTTAAAAAAACAAAACATTTTTGGTATGTGAACTGTATGCTGTGCTCAGTATGTACTGAAACATACTTTTATTTTCTTTAATTTATATATTCCATTCAAATTCTATATTCTTAAGTTAGCTACCACAACGTTTTCTTATTGTTTCAATATGATATGTCCCAATGAGATGCTGTATATATATGTCTAAACTGTAAAAATTATACTGCAAATGTTGAAGTTTTGTATTTATGAGAGACATTGAAAGTATGGCTTACAGTATATCAAACTTGTCACACTTCACCATTTGTATATTAATAGTAAAGATACTTTTACTTTAATAAAGTGTTGCATTTTATGTTTATTTTGAATAACATTTCTGCAGTGAGCAAGCTTATGGTTTTTCAGAGGCTTCTGTGTTAAGAAACTTCCAAACATATATCTAGATATTCTAAAGAAGAGAATGCTTTCTGCTATCTTATCTCTCAATGGGTTACAATCTTTTGGCTTCTACCCTAAGCAGAGCACAGAGAATTAAATGAATAAACAGTTGGTTTAGAGCAGTGGTTCTCAAAATGTGACCCCCTAGGGCAGCATTACCTGGGAACTTGTTTAAAATGTAAATTTCTAGATCTCACCAGAGACTCGATAAATCAGAAAGTTCTAGGAGAGGGCCATGGTAATTTGTGTTTCAATAAGAATTTCTGATGATTCTGATGCATTGCAAAATTTGAGATCCAATGGATTGGAGACACTTTTATTTTTTCATTTACCAAATTGTGTTGATCAATTTAAAAATGCTAGGCAACCAACTAAATATAGCCAGTTATGCTTTAACGCAATGTGTGCATTCCCCAACAGCATCACATTCTGCAAAATAATGCATTTAATAATCAAAACACTTGAAGGAAAAGTAAGTTTGGAACAAACCAGTCAAAATGTAAGCAATTGTGAAACCATAGCATCAACACAAGTAACAGCAAACAACCATTCTGTAAAAGAAAGTATAAACATTATTGAAACATATTGAGTGATAGTCCAGTATTAACTTCTGTTTCAAAGCTAATCATTTCACACATGATTTTACAAGTTGTTTTCATTGTTTTAAACTAGTACAAATGTGACTCATTCTTAAAAAATAAAATTATGAGTGCCAAGTTTTCACAACGGGGCAATTTTCAATATAAGCTTAATACCTCAAAAATACATACACATATAGAATAAAAATAACATCAAACACATTGAGAAGTGAAGAAAAAAATATATATATTGTGCTTGATATTTCAGTATTCTGTGTATATTATAAAGACAATTAAAATAAAATACAAACTCTGCCACATGAAAGATGCCAAAATTAAATCTCTGATGTATTTTGGAAATTGAGCAGGTAACCCTGGTAATATTTTAGATAATTTCTTCTAGTTGTTTTCTAACCCAAGGCATTGCCTAAATACAAATTCTCTTTATTATACAATGAATAATGAACATATTTATCCTAAGTATTTATACAAGAAATAATGAACACATGGCCTCAGCATTTGAAATTTCTTTTTTAACATGAGTTTTTAATACACAAATGAAAATGTTCTCAAAATATAAATATTACTTTATATTTTATATGAGGTGTCATATATGTACTTATCTTTGGCATAAACTTGTTCTTTAATAGAATGCATACATTTGTGTATTTTAACTTTTCTGGACAACTTAATGTCTTCCATAGATAGCCTTTTGCATTTTATTTTTTGGTAGAGTGGCCATTATAATAATATAAAATTTATTACATTTTAATTTCATTTTAATTTAGGTTTTTATTCATATATGGTCTGTAAAGTCAGATATTTCTAGTATTTAGATGTCTTCATATTTGGAAAACAAGATTAACTTGATTATTTTAGTTCACATCAACCTTTCCAATTCCACCTCCAATTTCCACACTTCCTAATTCTCTCATCTTTCTTTCATCTGTGTCAATCATGACCAATGTCAGAAACTGACCTGAGAAATTTGAGATGTATAAAGAAAAGGATACTTACCCAAATCAGTCCAAAACATTTGTATACCATCACATCTGGAGATGAAGCAATTATCAATTATCTTGGAAGAGTCATTTGTGAAAATAGAGTTTTTGAAGGAAGTTGTGATTTTCTTTGTGTTTAGAAGCATTGGCTGAAGAGAAGGAAATGGGTATCTCATTTGTAAGCACGGACACAGACTGAACCCGGATGCAGCACACACCCAGGGTTATTCAATGCTGTTTGAGGAGCTTTAGCACTAGGTTTGACTATGTGAAGGCCCCCTACTAATTATAAGGGAAGCACTCTCTGAAAAGCATAAATAAAATTTTCACCAATTCAGAAACCAAGAGATCCACACATTTACGCACCAGAAAAAAAGATGGGAAAATAATTTCCCACGTCTTTGCAACCAGGATGCAAAACTGGGATCCTTAGACTAGTATGAAAAAACAGATGAGAACCCAGATATTGGAATTAGAATAAACCTAGGTTCACATCTCAATTGTATCACCTATTACTAGCTCTGAATGTAATAAATTTAGATACAAATTTACCCCTTTTATTTCCTAATGTATAAAATTGTTATCCTAAAGTGATTAATATTAATCTTCACAAGATGATTTAAGGATTTACTGAGATTGTATTTATGAAATTCTTCATACAATGTCTACCACACAGAAAATACCAATAAATAGTAGCCATGAGTATCTTTCTATCTGCGATATTTCAACACTGATTCTCAGAGTAAGTTATGTTAGTTACCTATTACTGAATAATAAATTGAAATGTAGTAGTGACTTAAAACATTAACAATATATTGCTTTTTATGAGTCACATTAAGTCATAAGGGTAAGCACATAGTGGATGTGTTTGCATAGAGGCTGTAAACAAGGGCATAATGTACCTAACACAATTAATGATACAATGTAGCTCAATATTCCTTGTGTCTCCTAATGTTTCACATTTTTCCACATGCTAAAGTCACTCAAACCCTTCCCGAAACTTCCCATGTATATCATTGTGTTATCAGGATAAGATTTGAATTTCAGAATTTATTCAACTAAATTAATCCCAGGTGATCATAGCATCTCAGGGATTACAGCTGGGTTGAATTCTTCAGTGCAGAGTTCTGTCCACTAAAAAGATAATGTAACTCCTTCCAAAAACTCTACAGATGATTATAAGGCAGGAGCAGGATATGACAATAGACACTACCATTCAAATAATAGAGAAGGAATTGGGGACATTTGACAGTTAAGTGTCTGTAGAAATTTTGAGATCCAGGCAGAAAAAAAAAATTACTAATTCCACTGCCCACTGCCCCCATTATCAGCATAGGATATTTTCCTTAATTAGGGTATGATTCTATTCCAAGGGTAAGATAACTATACCTATTGTTCTTCATATTGTTAGGGTCACTTTGAGATATTCCTACTTTTCTATAGGAAAGGGTACATGATTATAGGTGGGTAAATTTCTTGGCTTGTTTCTTGGTCAGATGTATTTACTGCCTAGAAATCTATTTACATTTAAACTTCTTAAGTCCCATTAAGTTCAAGCTGATGCAACTTTTTAGAAACAGTGTGAGTTCTAGATAGATCGATAGAAACACATATATAAACATGCATGTATACATATATGTAAATGTATCAAATTATTGTCTACTACATTAGACAAGAACTACTCTTAGGAGTGTTTTCAAGATAGTTCCCTCTCTATGTGGGGCTGCGAAGGGGGATCTTATTATATGATTCCCTTAAAATTTTTTAAATCCCATTTATCCAGTTATAAAAGCCTATAAGGCACTGCCTTACATTCCCATGTGATCTAACAAAGGACACCCTTGATTTATTTACTTTTGTCTCCAAACTATGTTTTACTGACAATACCCAGATTTTGATCTTTGCCTCTATGACATTTACTACTTTTGAGAAACTTTTGACAGCTAGAGAGTGTGGGAAAGAGAGAACAAGTCTTTTGTAAGAAATAATCCTCCGAATGCTGCTTGAAAATTGAGCATACATCTCTTTAGCACATATGTCTCCTGCAACACCCTATCATACTTGAGAAGAAAATAAGACAATTAGCACTTTGAATATGCTGCCTTGAAATCTCCTTAGTCACATTCACAAACTCATTAGGTACATTTTCGGTTTTCCAATTGATCATAGGCAACAATTTTCCCAAATATTCTGCAAACATGGTTTCCTTTGTCTCCAGTCCCTAATAGCAATTTTCTCACTTCTTGAAGAGACTTCACTAACTATCTCCTTTCCTACATTTAGGCCTTTATCTCCCACGCAATCACAAAGCCGATGACAGAAGTTATATCGTTTTGTTATAATAAGAGCCCACTTGCAGTTACCAGTTTTGGTTTCACTTATCTATGTCTGTATGTTAGCTTCCTCTTGCTACTGTAAGAAATTACAGTGAAGTTAGTGGTTTTAAAAAGACCACAAATGTATTATTTTACAGTTCTAGAGGTCACCCTCTGATATGGATTTCACTGGGCTAAAATCAAAATGTCAGCAGTATTACATTACTTTAAAGGCTTCTAGAGTCTGCCTACATTCTTTGACTTATGATCCTCTTCCGTCTTCCAGGCCAGCAATTCCATTACTCTGAGCTCTGATTTCATCAACACACCTCCTTCCCTGACTCAGACTCTCTGATTCCTTACTTTCTTTTAAGGAGCTTTGTGATCACATTGAGTGTACCTTGATAGTCCAGCATAATCTCATAATCTCCCCCTCTCTTGTCCTTAGTCACACCTACAAAGTAATTTTGTTGGTGGTGGTGGTGGGTTTTTTCTTTGTTTGTTTTATTTTTATTATTATTATTTTTAACATGGAGTCTTGCTCCATAGCCCAGGCTGGAGTGCAGTGATGCAATCTCAGCCCACTGCAGCCTCCGCCTCCCAGGCTCAAATGATTCTCCTGCCTCAGGCTCCCAAGTAGGTGGTACTACAGGTGTGCACCATCATGCCCGGCTAATTTTTGTATCTCTACTAGAGATGGGGTTTCACCATGTTGGCTAGGCTGGTCTCAAACTCCTGACCTCAGGTAACCCACCGTCCTCAGCCTCCCAAAGTGCTGGGACCACACACATGAGCCACCATCCCTGGCCTAAAATGTCATTTCATTCCATGTAAGATGATATATTTGCAGCTTTCAGGAAATAGGACATCCTTTGGGGGACCATGATTTTGCCCTCCACAGTCTATGTAACAAACCACTGCAAAATATAATGACTAAAACAACCACATTTTATTTTATCTGATAATTTTTTGAATTGACTTGGGTTGATTTTATGTTTCTTTCCCCTACCTTCCTGGTGTGTTGAAGTCAGTCACTGCATTAATTGGGGTTCTTTCGAGGAAACCCCTACTGGTATTCACATATTGGCCGCCCACGGGTGAGAATTAAGCTTCTACTAAGATCCAGGTTTGGGCCAAAAACTGTTTCTCGATAGAAGAATAGTTACCTTCATATAATGCCAGGGTCTTGCTCTAAAGTCCTAAAAGCTCATGCTGTGATTCTCTTACAGAGTCCTGCCAAAGTGTCCAAAAAATATCCCTATCTTCCACTGACATTTCAAATACGGTTGAATCTGCTGGATCATATGGCCCATGTGGCCAAACAGCTTGTCCAGAGCCTGGACCTGTCTTTCTTTTGTTCTAAGTCCTACACAAAACTAGCAGCTTTTGGGGGCACTATGTAAATGGACTGAGGTAACATACTAAAATGTGGAATGTGTTGCATTAACAATCTAGGGAAGCCCACTAGGCGTTGTGCCTCTTTACTTGTGGGAGAGACCAGATGCAACAACTCATTCATCACTTTAAAAGATAGACTTTAATATCACTCCTCCCACTGGACCTCCACAAATTTGTTAGATAAAGGATTCTGGATTTTAGTAACATTTATTTCTCATCTTTTAACATGTAAAATTCATATAAATAAGTCTGGAATAGTGGCTACTTCTTTCTCACTAGATCTAATTAGTAAAATGTCATCAATGTAATGGGTCTGTGTGATATCTTGCAGAAGGAAAAGAGGATGAAGATCCCTGGAAGCCAAATTATGACATAGAGCTGGAGAGTTTATATACCCTGAGGTAAGAGAGTGAAGGTAAAGTTCTGGCTTTGCTAGCTGAAAGTGAAATGCTTCTGGTGGATAGACAGTATTGGAGAAAAGGGCATTGGCTATATCAATAACTGCATATGAGATATCAAGGGATGTATTCATTTGCCCAAACAATGAAATAAAAACTCCAATGGCATCTGCAATTTGAGTTACCACCTGTTTAAGCTTACGATAATCCAGTGTCATTACTCAAGATTCAGGGGTCTTCCGCAAAAGCCAAATAGGTGAGTTGAAAGATAATGTGGGAATTACCACCCCTACAATCTTTAAATCCTTGATGGTGGCACAAAACTCTGCAATGCGTCCAAGAATATATTGCTTGTTACTTACTATTTTCCTAGGCAAAGGCAGTGATAATGGCTTTCACTTGGTCTTTCCCACCATAATAGCCCTAACTTTCAGAATAGACAAAATGCACGACTGGGAGTTTGACTTGCATTGTACTTCAGCCAGTCACTGGATAAGGTTTTGAGTTTGATATTCAGCAATTTCGGCCCTGTGACTACAGGAAATAACATTCTCCTTCTCGGTATACATTGAATCTCTTAAGTTGTTTACATGATGCTCAAACTGAGAATGCAACTCATCTTTTATTCCCCTACTTTGCCCAGTGAAATTAGAAAGAACTAACCCATGTTATTATATTTGTTAGTTTTCCAAAAATGTTTGAAGGTGTCATATACAGTCATCCATCTCCTTACTTTTTGTATTTGGTTGATTAGTAGTAGATATTACAGACAGTTTTCATATCTCTATAAAGAGTTCATGACATGGACTGTCAGTGCTCTTTACACTACTGGAAATAGAGACATTCATATCTTTAAATTTAATTAGATTAGAAAGCTTATTCTGGAAACCCAGTATAAATTTTAAAATTCATTCTCAAAATTATTTTCCTTTAGAACTTTTCTTGGTACCAAAGTTTGTGTTAGTCTGGGTTCCCAGATAAACTAATCCTTGAGTTACACTCTTCAGACTTTGCAATAGAGAAACATTGCAAGAATCAGCTATACCATTGTAAGAGTATGCTTAATTACTATATATTTAAGTGTAAAAAATAAAATACATATAATCTAAAAATATAAGAAAAAATTTTATAGAATATATTTTTGGGCATTGCAATTCAGAGAGAATCCCTTAACCTCAAATAAAATTGATTTAGATAATCACCTACCTTGTTTTCACATCAAAATGATCAGAAACTTTCAAAACTTAATTCTTCAGCCAAAAAGATAGAAAATAAGTTAATTTTAATAAAAGACAACCATGCTTAAGAGAAATGGCTACCTTGTTTAGTTTCTGTCACGTCTCCTACAATGGACAAAAAGCCATTTTTGTTAACTGAAATATGTACAAGCATATATATATATTTCTGACTGAAACACACATATTTCAATGTGTATTTGAAATACATGTATTTATAATATGTGTGTTGGAATACACATAATATTGAATGTGTGTTTGAAACATCCATACTGATTGAAATATATGCATTTATAATGTGTTCGAAATATACATACTTCACTGATTGAAATATACACATTTAAAATAATCCATGTTTCTTGAGGATTTCAAATTATTTAACAATATTCAGATCCTAAAACATTCTATATCTTATAAATTGAGAAACATTTATTATTTTTAATTGCACATTACTAGGTCAGTGAATAAACAAATTATGTTCAAAGAGCATACTTTGTGGGACTTGAATACATTTCAATAATCAGAATACAATCTATCTTGGCAAATGTTCTGTAGAAACTAGCACAGAACGTGTTTTTTGCTGCCGTTAGATTGAGTGTTCTATGAATGTTAATTATGTCACTGTGGATAATAATGCTCTTTATGTGTTCAATATCCTTACTAATTTCCTGTCTCATAGTTCTATCTACTATTCAGAGTGGTGTTAGTATCTGCAACTATAATAAAGAACTTTTCTAGTTCTCCTTGCAGTTATATCACTTTTTCCTTATTTTACTTGAGGTTCATTATCAGATATAGGAATGTTTCAGATTGTTATGGCCTCTTGATGAATCAGCTCCTTTGTTACAATGAAAAGATTCTATTTATTTTAGATAAAATGTTGTGCTTTAAAATTTACTTTATGTGTGATATTACAATAGCCACTGTAACAGTTACCAACAATAGAAATGAACTATTGCTATGAACAATATAAATGATTCTCAAAATTATTTTTCCACATGAAAAAAGCCAGAGACAAAAGACGATATGTTTTATGATTCCATTTATTAAACATACACACCCACACTACACACACACACACAAAAACCATTTCTAGAAAGGTCAAACTAACACAAAATAAAATAAAGACTCTCAGTAATTTTCTGGGCATGGGGAAAATGGGATGTGGTAGGAGAGATTTGAAAGTGCTACAAAACAACTTGGGGATAATAGATATACTCCTTATCTTGATCATTTTGTTACTTTCACAGGTGTGTACATCTGGTGAAACTGATCATATTGTGTACATAAACTTGTGCAGTTTATTGTTTATCAAATATGCCTCAATAAACCAGTTTAAATGCAACACACAGTCTTATTGCATTAGTAAAGTATAACAACATTTGTTCTGTGAACAATTGATAAGGGCAAATAGTAATTTCTCTGAAAAAACATGCATTTTACTCTGAGGACATAAAATTATTCATGTAGTATATTTTAGTTTTTATATAAAAATCAAAACAACTAAGAGCAACTGATGAAATACACTTCAAAATATTTACATAATCTGTTGTTTAAGTTATCCCACTTTGACATCTTTATTTTCCCAAAGGCACACTAAAATAAATATATATTTATATTTCTCCATGGGGAAATGCAGATGTCTGTATGTAGGTGCTGTTTTATTTCACGGAGTTGTGAAAGGTTAGAGCTCAAAAGGGCTTTGGTTTTACAAATGAAGAAGATAAGGTTGATTGAATCTTGTTAATAATTCTGTACTAATTGATACTGAGCCTAGACCTTGTGGGCACTATGTATATTTTCTTAAGAGGCATTCTGTAAAAGGCCTACTTTGAAAGATTACTAGCATTGCTTTTTCAGGTTTTCTCACTGATATGGTTGGGTTTGTGTCCCCACCCAAATCTCATGGGGAATTTTCATACCCAATATTGGAGGAAGGGCCAGGTAGGAGATGATTGGATAGTGGTGGTAGATTTCCCCCTTGCTGTTATTGTGATAGTGAGGTCTCTTGATATCTAATTTGTTACAAAGTATGTAGCATCTCCCCCTCCACTCTCTTCCTCCTTCTCCAGCCACGTAAGACATGACTGCTTCCCCTTCACCTACTACCATTGTTATAAGTTTCCTGAGGTCTCCCAAGTCGTGCTTTCTGTATAACCTGCAGAATTGCGAGTCAATTAAACCTCTTTTCTCTGTAAATTACCCACTCTTGGGTAACTTTTTATAGCAATGTGAAAATAAGCTAATACACTCACCTAGTGAAAGACTCAGGACCAGAACTCAGTTTTGCAGAATCTGCGTCTGCCTCATGCATTCACGTTGTCTTCATTAGTATGGGAGATAAGGTATCATTTCCTTTGTTTTGTATTTCTTTTTCAACTTGTATTTTAGATTTGGGGGTATATGTGCAGGCTTGTTACATGGGTAAAGTGCATGGTGCTGGGGTTTGGTGTAAAAGTGATTTCATCACGGAGTTAGTAACCCAGTACCAGATAGATCGTTTTTCTACTCTCCTTGGCATCAACTATTCCTCTTTTGGTGTCTATGAGTACTCCACCTTTACCTTCCACCTATAAGTGAAAAAGTACAGTATTTGGTATTCTGTTCCTGCATTAATTCACTTAGCAAAAGGCCTCCAGCTACATCCATGTTTCTGCAAAAGGCATGATTTCATTCTTATCACGGCTCTGTAGTAGTTTATGATGTATATGTACCACATTTTATTTACACAGTCCACTGTCAGTGGGCATCTAGGTCAAATTCATGTCTTCAGTATTGTGAATAGAGCTGCAATGAGACTGAGTTCATTCCAATATACCCCAGTTCACTGCAGTATGAGTACATGTGTCTTTTTGGTAGAACAATTGATATGGTTTGTATCTTTATCCCCACCAAATATCATGTTAAAATGTAATCTCCAGTGTTAGAGGTAGGGTGTACTGGAAAGTGGATCATTGATGAGGTAGATCCCTTATGAATGTCTTAATGGAATCTCCTTAATGATGAGTGAGTTCACACAAGATCAGGTTGTTTAACAGTGTTCGGTACCTCCCATTCTTTCTCTTTTCTTCCTACTTTTGCCATGTTATGAGTCTGCTCTCACTTTGCCTTCTGCCATGAATAAAATCTCAGGCCGGGTGCGGTGGCTCAAGCCTGTAATCCCAGCACTTTGGAAGGCCGAGACGGGCGGATCACAAGGTCAGGAGATCGAGACCATCCTGGCTAACCCGGTGAAACCCCATCTCTACTAAAAAATACAAAAAACTAGCCGGGCGAGGTGGCGGGTGCCTGTAATCCCAGCTATTCGGGAGGCTGAGGCAGGAGAATGGCGTAAACCCGGGAGGCGGAGCTTGCAGTGAGCTGAGATCCAGCCACTGCACTCCAGCCTGGGCGACAGAGCGAGACTCCGTCTCAAAAAAAAAAAAAAGAAAAGAAAAGAAAGAAATTCAGAAGACACAAAAATAATGAGGGCATCCAAGCAAAACTGGGTTAATTTTTTAAAATATAAAATAAATCATGAGCTTCGACACAGCCAAAGAAACAGTTTATTTTAACATAGGCCAGAAAAAAGTTACAGAGAAATCAATGCATCGTTATTACAGCTACCTTGTCATAAACTGAGATAATTAAAGCGGAAAAACTTGAAGTTTTTCAAAATGAAGTGGAATATTTATTTTGCATTTTGGAGAAATTTTAATGTAGCTTTGCTAGAAAAATAAATTTTAATTAAAATAAATGTGCTGGGCAGAGTGGCTCATGCCTGAAATCCCAGCACTTTGGGAGGCTGAAGAGGGTGGATCACCTGAGGTCAGGAGTTTGAAACCAGCCTGGCCATGGTGAAAACTCATCTGTACTAAAAATACAAATAGTAGCCAGGCGTGGTGGCACATGCCTGTAATCCCAGCTACTCAGGAGGCTGAGGCAGGAGAATTACTTGAACACAGAGGCAGAGGTTGCAGTGAGCCGAGAGCACCACTGCACTACAGCCTGGGTGACAGATTGAGACTCCACCTAAAAAAAAAAAAAAAAATTCAAAAGAAATAAATGAGTAGTACCCTAAAATTATATGTAAAGGTAATGGTTGTGAGAAGTTTGAATCATAGTTTAAAACTCAATATGGATATAAAAGTAAAATAAATAATATTTGTCACTTTATTAAGAATAAATGAAGAAAAG
Source organism: Trachypithecus francoisi (assembly GCF_009764315.1). Taxonomy (NCBI): domain Eukaryota; kingdom Metazoa; phylum Chordata; class Mammalia; order Primates; family Cercopithecidae; genus Trachypithecus; species Trachypithecus francoisi. Next base: position 8,092,337 of record NW_022681459.1, read on the forward strand.
AAAGATGAAAGAAGAAAGAAAGAAAAATAAATAACTTTTTTTTTGCTGCTATTGTGAAAGGGGTTGAGTTAGTGAGTTGATTCTCAGCTTGGTCACTGTTGGTGTATAGCAGAGCTACTGTTTTGTATGCTGAAATTTTGCTAAATTCATTTATCAGTTCTAGGAGTTTTTTGGAGGAGTCTTCAGGGCTTTCTAGGCATATGATCATATTATCAGCAAACAGTGACAGTTTAACTTCCTCAATTTGGATTTGATTCCAATTTGGATGCCCTTTATTTCTCTCTATTGTGTTATTGCTGTGGCTAGGACTTTTAGTACTATGGTTGAATAGTGAGGAATATACCTAAACAAGGAGGTTAAAGACCTCTACAAAGAAAACTACAAAACACCGCTGAAAGAAATCATAGACAAAACAAACAAATGGAAACACATCTCATGCTCATGCATGAGTAGAATCAATATTGCGAAAATGACCATACTGCCAAAAGCAATCCACAAATTCAATGCAATTCCCATCAAAATACCACCATCGTTCTTTACAGAGTGAGAAAAAAATTATAAAACTCATATGGAACCAAAAAAGAGCCCACATAGCCAAAGCAAGACTAAGCAAAAATATCAAATCCAAATCTGGAGGGATCACATTACCTGACTTCAAACTATACTATAAGGCTATAGTCACCAAAACAGCATGTTACTAGTATAAAAATAGGTACACAGACCAATAAAACAGAATAGAGAAACCAGAAATAAAGCCAAATACTTACAGGCACCTGATCTTCAGCAAAGCAAATAAAAACATAAAGTGGGAGAAAGATACACTGTTCAAAAATGGTACTGGGGTAACTGGCAATCTACATAGAAGAGAATGGAACTGGATTCTCATCTCTCACCTTATACAAATATTAACTTAAGACGGATTGAGGACTTACATCTAAGACCTGAAACTATAAAAATTCTAAAAGATGACATTTGAAAAATTCCTCTATGCATTGGCTTAGCCAAAGACTTCATGACCAAAAACCCAAAAGCAAATGCAACAAAGACAAAGATAAATATGTGGGACTTAATTAAACTAAAGAGCTTCTGCATAGCAAAGGAACAATCAGCAGAGTAAACAGACAACTCACAGAGTGGGAGAAAATCTTCGCAATCTATATATCTGAGAAAGGACTAATACCCCGAATCTACAAATAACTCAAACAAATTAGCAAGAAAAAACACAAACAATCTCGTTAAAAAGTGGGCTAAGGACATGAATAGACAATTCTCAAAAGAAGATATACAAATGGCCAACAAACATCTAAAAAATGCTCAACATCACTAATGATCAGGGAAATGCAAATCGAAACTACAATATGATATCAATTTACTCCTGCAAGAATGGTCATAATAAAAAAAATCTAAAAATAATAGATGTTGACATGGATGTGTCAAAAGGGAACACTTCTGCACTGCTGGTGGGAATGTAAACTACTGCAACCATTATGGAAAACAGTGTGGAAATTCCTTAAAGGTCTAAAAGTAAAACCACCATTTGATCCAGCAGTCCCACTACTGGGTATCTACCAAGTGGAAAGGAAGTCATTATAAGAAAAAGATACTTGCACATGCATGTTTATAGCATCACAATTCACAATTGCAAAAATATAGAATTAGCCCAAATGTCCGTCAATCAATAAGTGGATACAGAAATTGTGGTATATATGTATACGATGGAATACTACTCAGTCATAAAAAGGAACAAATTAATGCATTTGCAGCAACCCGGATGGAACTGGGGACTATTATTCTAAGTGAAGTAACTCAGGAATGGAAAACCAAACATCAGTCATAAGTGGAAACTAAACTATGAAGATGCAAAGGCATAAGAATGATACAATTGACTTTGGGGGTTCAGGGAAATGGTGGCAGGAGGGTGAGGGATAAAAGGCTACAAATTGCGTTCAGTGTATACTGCTCAGGTTATGGGTGCATCAAAATCTCAGAATCACCACTAAATAACTTATTCTTGTAATTAAATACCGCCTGTTCCCCCCAAAACCTATGGAAATAAAAAATTTTAAAACAGAAGGAGGAGGGAAGGAAGGAAGGAAGGAAGGAAGGAAGGAAGGAAAAAGGATAAAGAGAATATAATGAAAGGATTCAACCAAAGAAAATGTTATCTGAAACAGCAGTTAAGATATTCTTCTCACATGTTCAATTATTTATGTTCAGTTACTGTTGAATATAATTATAAATGGCAGCACAAAGCAAAACCCAAAGAAATTCAGACAGTCACTATCTAAAACTATTACATCTGATTCACTAGGTTATTTTTAGTAATTTTTAAGGTTTATTTTAATGCTACTTACTAATATCACTTGATATTCATGATTAGAGTTCTGATGAATGACATTTAACAGTCATTTGGGAAAATAATGACAACAAAAGTTAAATCTCCAAAATTTAGGAATGCTCATTCTTAAAATATAGATAACTTGTCTTAATGATCAATTCACTTATGTTTTCTTATACGTTTATGTACGTATTCTCCTCCAGTTCCAAGTGCCCATAAGATAAATCAATACATACCATTTCTTCAAACTGCGGTTACTAAAGGTTTTAAGTAAGCACTTGGATCATTTCTTCTCCCACTTGACTATATATTCCTAAAATGTAAAAATAGTAATATCTGAGTCTCTCCTGTCTCTCTTCCCTGGAAATTCTGATTTAATTTATATGAGATACAACTTTATTCAGTTGAAAGCTCTTGAAGTGATGCTAGTCTACAGCAGTTTTGGAGAGCATTGACTAAGAGTTTTAGTGTATAACAAGAAAACAAACTGTAAGAGCACCAAACACATTAATTGAGCCTGGCTTTTTTTAGCGTTACTCTTTGAAAATGTATGTTTGCATGAAAAAAAAAATGCAATGAATTCTATAAGCTTCCTCTTTGGACCGTGGGGTTTAAAAATATAATGTCAAAATAAGTGTGAGACAAGCAATTGTAAAAACAGGAAAGAGAATGTCAAAATCAATCAAAACATTTTTATCAATTTTATTTGAAAGCACTTTTCTAAGGTTCAACCTTTAAATTGTCAACTTCCTTTATTTACCATGTTTTTTGAATGTTATCTTTTTATATAGTTTTATAGTAGTTTTTCTGGGTATTAAATATATATATATATATATATTGTATATAATAATCTACTGGTATCAATATTTTCCCACTTGATGTGAAGCATAGAAACCTCAATTCCACTTAGGGCCATTTACTTCTGTCTTGCAAAATTTAATTATATGTCTGCTCTGAATTTCTTTGTGTAAATTTTGTTAGGACCCGGTCAGCCTTTCAGATCTGTAGATTTTTATATTTTATCAATTTTGGAAAGTTTTGAGACTTTTTCTCTTCAAATACTTTTATAGCTGCATTCTTTTTCTCCCCTTCTTTTGATACTCTGAAGATACACAAGTGAGATATTTTATTATTTTTCCACAGATCCCTATGGATCTCTTCAATTTTTATTGAGATCCTATTTTTTTTCTCTGTTTGTACTGGGTGAATTCTATTGTTCTGTCTTTGCAACTATTGATTCTATTTGCTATCATATCCATTGTACTACTACTCCCATCTGGTGCATTTTTATTCTATTTTATGCTTTAATTTTAAAACATTCATTTGTGTATTTTTATAATGTTTATTTTTGTTGAGATTTCCTATTTTAAAATTTCTTTCAAGATAATCTATAATTGATCATTGAAATGATTTTAGATAGCTGCATTAACATCCTTTAAGATAATTCTGATATCTGATTCATTTCAGTGATAGGCTTAATTGATCATTTTTTTTTTTTGAGACAGAGTCTCGCTCTGCCTCCCAGGCTGGAGTGCAGTGGCCGGATCTCAGCTCACTGCAAGCTCCTCCTCCCGGTTCACACCATTCTCCTGCCTCAGCCTCCCGAGGAGCTGGGACTGCAGGCACCCGCCACCTCGCCCGGCTAGTTTTTTGTATTTTTTAGTAGAGACGGGGTTTCACTGTGTTAGCCAGGATGGTTTCGATCTCCTGACCTTGTGATCCGCCCGTCTTGGCCTCCCAAAGTGCTGGGATTACAGGCTTGAGCCACCGCGCCCGGCCGATCATATTTTTTTCAATAAACTTATGAATTCTGAGATCTTGGTATGATGGGTTATTTTCAATTGAATCCTAGTCAGTTTGCATTATTTTGTTAGCACTGGGTCTTTAATATCTATCTTTACAATTTTGTCTTGAATACATATATGAGTGTTGTATTAGCCCATTTTCATGCTGCTGATAAAGACATACCCAAGACTGGGCAATTTACAAAAGAAAGAGGTTTAATGGCCTTATAGTTCCACGTGGCTATGGAGGCCTCACAATCATGGAGGAAGGCAAGAAGCAGCAAGTCATGTCTTACATGGATGGCAGTATGTCAAAATAGAGCTTGTTCAGGGGAACTCCTCTTTATAAAATCTTCAGATCTCATGAGACTTACTATCACCAAAACAGCATAAGAAAGACCTGTTCCCATGATTAAATTACCTCCCACCTGATCCCCCCTACAACACCTGGGAATTCTAGGTGAGATTTGGGTGGGGACACAGCCAAACCATATTATTGCACCCCTGGCCCCTCCCAAATCTCATGTCCTCACATTTTAAAACCAATCGTGCCTTCCCAACAGTCCCCCAAAGTCTTAATTCATTTCAGCATTAACTCAAAAGACAACAGTCCAACCCCTCATCTGAGAAAAGGCAAGTCCCTTCCACCTATGAGCCCATAAGATCAAAAGCAAATTAATTACTTCCTAGATACAATGGGGGCACAGGCTGTGGGTAAATACACCCATTCCAAATGGGAAAAATTGGCCAAAACAAAGGGGCTGCAGTCCCCATGGAAGTCCGAAATCTAGCAGGGCAGTCAAATCTTAAAGCTCCAAAATGATCTCTTTTTGACTCTATGTCTCACATCCAGGTCATGCCGATGCAAGAGGTGAGTTTCTACAGTCTTTGGCAGCTCTGCCCCTGTGACTTTGCAGGGTACAGCCTCCCTCCTGGCTGCTTTCAGAGGTTGGCACTGAGTGTCTGTGGCTTTTTCAGGAGCACAGTGCAAGCTGTCAGTGGATCTGCCATTTTGAAGTCTGGAGGATGGTGGCCCTCTACTCACAGCTCCACTAGGCAGTGCCCCAGTGGGGACTCTGTGTGGGGGCTGTGACTGCATATTTTTCTTCTGCACTGCCCTATAAGTGGTTCTCCATGAGGGCTCTGCCTCTGTAGCAAACTGCTGCCTGGACATGCAGGTGTTTCCTTACATTCTCTGAAATCTAAGCAGAGGTTCCCCAACCTCACTTCTCAACTTCTACATACCCACATGCACAACACCGTGTGTAAGCCACCAAGGCTTGGGGCTTGCACCCTCTGAAGCAATGGTCAAACTATATGTTGGCCCCTTTTAGCCATGAATGGTGCTAAAGTAGCTGGGAAACAGGACACCATGTCTTAAGGCTCCATTTAGCATGGGGGCCTAGGAACAAAAAACGGTTTTGTGGGCCGGACTCTGTGTGCACCCTAGGGACTTGGTGCCCTGGGTCCAGGCCCATAAAACCATTTTTGACTACTAGGCCCCTGGGCCGGTGATGGGAAGGGCTCCTGTGAAGGTCTCTGACATGCCCTGGAGACATTTTCTCCATTGCTTTGGTGATTAACATTCAACAGTTCATTATGCAAATTTATGCAGCTGTCTTGAATTTCTCTTCAAAAAATGGTTTTTTCTTTCTATCTTACCATCAGGTTGCAAATATTCTGAACTTTTATGCTCTGCTTCCTCTTGAATGCTTTGCCATTTAGAAATTTCTTCTGCCAGATACACTAAATCATCTGTCTCAAATTCGAAGTTCCACAGATCTTTAGAGCAGGGACAAAATGTCACTAGTCTCTTTGCTAAAGCATAAGAGGAATGACCTTTACTCTAGTTCCCAAAAAGTTCCTCATCTCCATCTGTGACCACCTCAGCCTGGACTTCATTGCCCATATCACTATCAGCATCTTGGTTAAAGCCGTTCAACAAGTCTCTAGGAAGTTCCAAACTTTCCCACATTTTCCTGTCTTCTTCTGAGCCCTCTAACCTGTTCCCATCTCTGCCTGCTACCCAGGTCCAAAGTGACTTTCACATTTTCAGATATCTTTACAGCAACACCCCACTCTCTGTGGTACTAATTTACTGTATTATTCTGTTCTCGGGCTTCTATAAAGCCATGCCTCAGAGTGGGCAATTTATAAAGGAAAGCAGTTTAATTGACTCATAGTTCTGTATGGCTGAGAAGACCTCAGAAATCTTACAACCATGGCAGAAGGCAAAGGAGAAGCATGCACCTTCTTCATAGCACAGCAGGACAGAGTGAGTGCCAGCAAGGGAAATGTTAGATGCTTATAAAACCATCAGATCTTGTGACACTCCCTCACCATCAGGAGAATAGCATGTGGGAAATCGCCCCCACGAATCAATTACCTCCACCCGGTCCCACCTTTGATACGTGGGGATTATGGGGATTACAATTTTAAGTGAGATTTGGGTGGGGACACAGAGTCAAACTTTATAATGTAGTAATCTTGAGAAGAACCAAGGTCAACATACTCTGCATCAACTAGGTGTAATCTTAATAAACTAACATGATCATGTTATTTTTGTATTTATTTGCTATTGTATGTTGGAGCCTTTCTGTGGAAAAGAAAGTAAAATCATATTCTTGTTAAGAGTGTAAGTAGGCTGGGCACTGTAGCTCACACGTGTAATCCTACCACTTTGGGAGGCAGAGGTGGGTGGATTGTTTGAGCAGAGGAGTTTGAAGCCAACTTGGGCAATATGGAGGGCCTTGTATCTACAAAAAAAATTAATTAATTAATTGGATATGGTGGTGCATGCCTGTAGTCCCAGCTACTTGGATAGCTGAGGTGGAAGGATTGCCTGAGGATAAGAGGTCAAGTCTGCAGTGAGCCGTGATAGCACTACTGCACTCCAGCCTGGGTGACAGAGCAAGACTGTGTCTTAAGTATTAAAATAAAATAAAAGAGTGTAAATAAAAGTTTCATTGTGATTTAAATTTAGATAAGAGTGGAAAGCATAGAAGACTGTATCCTAACATGTAGTGTAGAAATACAGGACAACACAAAATAAAAACAAACTCAGCAAAGCATTAATATTTCAAGTAGAATATTACCTGCCTGTGGTCCTTTGCCTCACTAATGTAACTGTTTTGCAGGAGCAGTAAATACTATACAATTATTATATTTGATGGGTACATTATTACATTGATTAGCTCCTTAAAATAATGGAAATGGATAAAAATTGTTTTATAGGGTATACAGTCATGGCAATAATGAAGACATCTCAAATGAGGTTATATGATTTTCTGAATAGACAGGACCAAGAAAAAAGTGAAATGTAAAACCTGCAGTTTACTTTCAAAACCAACACATGGACATAACAGTTTCAATAAAACAACAAATATCCATTGAATTAATTCTGCTAGCTCAAGTTTTTTGGCATGGTGATTTTGTTTGTAGTTAATTAGTCTTTTTGTTTGTTTGTTTTACATGTGGAAAGGAGCCTTAAGCATAAAAGTTACTTTTGTGACTATGGTGTGAATGTGTTCCCCAAAATTCATAATGTTGAAAACATGATCCCCAGTGGTGGTGTTGGGAGATGGGATATAATGGGAGTTGCTCAAGTGGTGGGAGGACTGCCCAATGGATAGATTAATGCCATCATCCAGGAAGTGGCTTTGTTATTGTGGCAGTACATTCCTTCTTAAAGGACAAGTTCCTGCCACCCTCACTCTGTCTTTGCCCTTCTCTCTTCCGCCATGAAATGATGCTGCCAGAAGGTGCTTGCCAGGTGCCAGCTCCTAGATCTAGGACTTCCCCGTGCCAAAATATGAGAAAATACATTTCTGTCCTTTATAAATTGCCTAGTTTCAGGTAATCTGTTACACCAGCACAAAATGGATTAAGACAGTGACTGAAAATAACATTGTATAAAAATATTACCTTGGTAATTTTCAATATTGTGGTATGCAGAAAATTCACTTTCATGCAATCAGTAGTTAAACCAACTACTCATCATCGTAATTGATTTTTCACCATTGAAAAACTATACAAAGGATCCAGCCCCTAGAATAATCTCAAAACCATTTTAAATTAATTTAATCATTGAAGAGTTCTAGTAAAACACAAAACTAAATAAAAACTATGCTATGCAAAATGAACAATGTCTCTTCTTGCCCAATTCAGTGTATTAGGGAACCAGAATCAATAAAACAAAGGCATGGAAAGGCTACTGTGAGAGCAGAAAGGAGTGACTGGGGCCCTGAAACAAAAGGAAGCTGCACAGAAATTAAATTATGAGTCACAACATAAAGAACTGAAGGAAGTATTTGATACAGAGGAGAGAGAAAGTACATTTAGGCCAAAAGAATCATCACAGGTAAGGGCCAGAGAGGGTTTGAGGTATTGAAAACAAGAATAGGAATTCCCTCGTGAACTGAACATACAGAGACTGGGACAGTGGGTAGAGAAGAGGCTGGGACAGTTTTAACAGCTTTATATGTATCAGGATGTGGTGTGTGCAATCAGTCATATAGAACTCTTTGAAACAGAACTGAAATGGACAGGCTGAACAAAGAAGGCTGTCCTTGGCATGGAGCTGAAACGTTTCCAAATGAGCTCTCTGCTGGCAACAGAGATAATATACTTGGTTTGCCATTGAGAACCCCCGCAGAATAATTATTATGGAGACTATTAGTATGGTCATTTAGTTCCTCAATGGCATAAAAGCCTGTCACTGGGTTTGATACCACTATGGCTGTGTGACAGCAAGGTGACACATAAAGTGTGAGAATAGATCAGGTATTTGATTTTATTGGTGAACTGTCTAATAATCTACAAGCAATATCCATTTGAATATATGTAACTGAAGCCAGAATACAGCTAAAGAATAAAACATCATTTAGTTGTTTTAGAATTGCAAATCTGGAAAGCCTAAGCAGCATAATTATCTTTTAAATGTTTCAATTTTGATATAATTTATGTCACTGAGGCAAAATTTTTTATGGTTTATAATATGAGTATATTCTCCCTTAACCCCATTCCCATCTTAGGATGTCCTTTATTTAGTGTAAAATTTTACATAGGGAAAACTTAATGACTCATTCATTTCCATAATCATTTATGGCCATTATAATATAGGTCACTCACAGCTTCTGCTATTATCAGAACATTAAAGACCCTGCTGGGGCCTCTCATTGTTATTTGCTTGACATCCACTTAATATTTACCATTGGGAACATCACAGATGGCCCACTTTTCTTCTGATCCTAGTAATGAAGAATAATCATTATGCTCGTGGGTCCTTCTGGGGTACTCTGTCTGTAAGTCAATAGCTTATGGAAAGAGAGAAATTATATTTGAAGAGACATTACCAATTGACCACCTCTACAAAAAAAAGAAGACTGCAGTTAAATTGGATCCAGATTCTTTAAACTTTAATCCACCAGGGAAGGTGTGAATAAAGATAATGAGATAAATAAATATGAATTCACTTTGTAATAGTTGCTTCACTTAGGTATATTTGTATCCTAAATATTCCTAAGTAATGCAACTAATAACAAAACAAAAACACCTCACTCAAACTGGTTTCAGATAGAGAATTTACTATCCTCTGTAACTGAATATTCCTTATATTTAAAGGAAGGGATTGCTAGAGATTTCTTCAGGTACAACCTGTTTTAAGAGTTCAAGCTGGATGTGTTGGCTCACACCTGTAATCCCAGAGCTTTGGGAGGCTGAGGCAGGAGGATTGCTTGAGGAAAGGAGTTTGATAACAGTGTGAGCAAAGCAGCAAGGACTTGTCTCAAAAAAAATAAAATAAAATAAAATAAAGACTGAATCATGTCATTAAATTTGGTTTCTCTGTCACTTGGCTCCGTGTTTCTAGATCATTTTGTTTTTACACATGAAATTCCATGTGGCTGCAATATATCCCATTTCTGAGATTACATCTACATTTAGTAGGAAAGTGGTTTTACCCCGACAATTTCTGTTGAAATGTCAGTTGATTTCTTTGAGTCAGATTGTATATTATGCCCATCCCTGAACATAGAGCAGTGCTCTAGGTGTTGTGAAAACTGATCATTTCATCACTGGCTAATGCAGTACATATATGCTGAAAGATGAGAAAATGGGGAAGAGACCCGTACTTACGCTTGGTAGCTAAAGCAACAAATCACTGCAATAATAAATACAGTGAAAAAAATGCCTGATGTGATTGTGATCATTAGTGGATAGTTTGGTCATCAGTCAGTTAAAGCTAATGTCTTTAAAAATAATGAAATCATGTATATTTAAATGTACATCTTATAAAGGTATGCATTTTAAACAAGTCTGTTGATATAGAACTATTAGGGAATGGTGTGCAAAGCGATTCTTAGAGAATGGTGTACAAGATTGTCTTTCTTTCCTAAGACACACTCATGGTATATATTCTGTAATTTCAATTTCCATTCTTTAAAGTACATATTTAAAGATACTTGCAAAATAATCTGATTCCATAATTGGTTTTGACAATTTCCCCTCTAATGTTGTAGTTGTGTCTTCCCGAGTGTTAGCAGCAATTTTTTAGATACTCATAGAGCATGGTGTCACATTTGTCCTCTTATCCTAAAATACACATGAAATATGTATTATTGGATTTCTTTTTTTTAATTTTTACTTTTAAATGTTGTGGGTGCATAGTGGGTGCATATATTTCTGGGTACATGAGAGGTTTTGACACAGGCCTGCAATGCATGATAATCACATCATGGAGAACGGGGTCTCCATGCCTTTAAGCATTTATCCTTTGTGTTACAAACAACCCAATTATACTATTTTAGTTATTTTTAAATGTACAATTAGGTTATTATTCATTATAGTCACTAAATAAGCCAGGCACAGAAAGACAAATATCGCATATTTTCACTTATTTGTGGAACACAAAAATCAAAACTCCTGAACTTGTGGGTTTCTAATTTTGTTGCCTTTGAAGTACAGTGAGAAACTTCTAGTCCAGAGAAATGGATCTAGAGCTGTTCCTCTCTGTTCTTCCCTCCTCTTCCCCACTAAGCACTATACTATGAACCCTGGAAATAGTCCAGCAGACAACCCAAAATGTACACTGACATGTGATAAAAAGGTGACTGGGTTAAAGAGACAAGATTGGAGAAACAACACAGTGACATGTGTGTGCACACGCATGTGCATAAGCGCACACACACAAGGAACACACACATACATGCACACACACAAGGCCACACAGATACATCATTTACCAACCTAAGCCTAGCAAGAGAGGGCAGCCCACATAAGTTCATTTCTCCCCTGAATAAATCAAAGGGTCCTTCAGACAACATCAGATATAAAGAATCAATTAGGAGCCCCCCTCCCCAGAATAAAGAAGAGGATGTAAGGGAAGCATTGTCCTTTCCCGTCAAATGTAAGACTACTTTGCAGTAAACCTCTTCGTCTATATAGGACTAATACTACCCTTCGCTTCTGAGAGAAAGCTTGCCCGATTGGGGTAGGAAGGAAGGAGGGTTACCCCTTACCCCCTACCTATAGCATCCAAATCTGGGGAAGCCTCTTCAACCTCCTCAACATGAGCAGGAGAAAGTAGCATGCCAGTTGCAACCAATAAGCCAGGTAGACTGCTATGATATGAATGCTGTATCTCCACATAGCTTATATGTTGAAACCTAATCCACAATGTGATGGTGTTAGGAGGTAGGGTCTAAATACCTATTACTTCCCATTAGAGATTAGTGCCCTTTTGAAATAGGTACCAGAGAGCTCCCGTGCCCCTTTCACCATGTCAGGACACAGAAACTATGACTTTTTGTGAGCCAGAAAGAGGACCCTCACCAGACAAGGAACTTGTCATTTCTTTGATCTTGGACTTTGGGGCCTTCAGAATTGTGAGAGATAATTTTTTAATAAGCCATTAAGTCTATGGTATTTTTTCTTAGAGCAGCCCTAACAGATTAACACACAGACCAACACACAGACCAAAACAAAACTGCAAAGGTTCTGAAAATTCCACTGATAGCTTGTAAAAGTAGGCCAAGACCTGTGGGCTAAACCTAAATAAGGTGACTGCCTGCAGAAATAGTAAATAAAAATAAAAGTAGTTAAATAGACCTAGAGTTTCCTAAGTGTGAAGAAATAAAACTGCCCTAGATTTCTCAGAATGTCGATAAGTCATAGTTTCCTGAGACTCTTTACACACCATGAAAGTTATATCTGCAGACATTTGTTTAATTAATTGTTTTGATCCAAAAGATAGTGCAATTTCTTCTATCTGCCTGAAGGGTTCAAATGATTCTAGCATCAATACATTCCTAGATTAAATATCCGAGGAGCTAGGAAGATTGGGATTATCTTCTTCAATACTTACATTCCAAGGAATAATGAGGACCTTGGACCTTGGAGAGAGCTCTAGGTTATAATATCTGTGACATGAAAGCCACATGGTGCTCATCAAAATTTTTATATATCAAAATTTTGTATACGTCAAATTTCTGAAATAAGGAGATGCTTTCAGTGGAGTAGGGACATACATTTTTCCCCTTTATAAGCAGATACATTTTTTTCTTCTCTTTAATCTATGACAGGTATGCCCACTCATGTAGGAAAAGCTCCCATTAGCTTTCACCTTGTCTCCCTAAGGGTAAAACAAAGTCCCTTAGAAGAGCCTACTGCTTATTATACACTGTGAGGTTCTAATTGGAAATTTTTTTTTTTTTTTTTTTTTGAGACGGAGTCTCGCTCTGTCACCCAGGCTGGAGTGCAGTGGCCGGATCTCAGCTCACTGCAAGCTCCGCCTCCCGGGTTCACGCCATTCTCCTGCCTCAGCCTCCCAGTAGCTGGGACTACAGGCGCCCGCCACCTCGCCCGGCTAGTTTTTTGTATTTTTTAGTAGAGACGGGGTTTCACCGTGTTAGCCAGGATGGTCTCGATCTCCTGACCTCGTGATCCGCCCGCCTCGGCCTCCCAAAGTGCTGGGATTACAGGCTTGAGCCACCGCACCCGGCCTCTAATTGGAAATTTAACACCTGATATGGTTTGACTGTGTCCCCACCCAAATCTCATCTTGAATTCTCATGTGTTGAGGTAGAAGCCTGGTGGGAGGCAATTGAATCTTGAGGGCAGGTCTTTCCCTTGCTGTTCTCGTGATAGTGAAGAAGTCTCATGAAATCTGATGGTTTAATAAACAGGAGATACCCTGCACAAGCTCTCTCTTTGCCTGCTGCCATCCATGTAAGACATGACTTGCATCTCCTTGCCTTTTGCCATGATTGTGAGGCTTCCCCGGCCATGTGGAAGTGTAAGGCCGTTAAACCTCTTTCTTTCATAAATGCCCAGTCTTGGGTATGTCTTTATCATCAGAATCAATAAAGAGTAATATCATTTATTATAAAGAGTAATAATATTTATTATCAGAATAATAAAGAGTGGGGTGCAGCTGAAAAGATACCCAAAATCTGGAAGTGACTTTGGAACTCAGTAACAAGAAGAGATTGGAACAGTTTGGAGGGCTCAGAAGAAGACAGAAAAATATTGGAAAGGTTGGAACTTCCTAGAGACTTGTTGAAAGGCTTTGGCCAAAATGCTGATAATAATATCGACAATGAAATCCAGGCTGAGGTGGTCTCAGATGGCGATGAGGAACTTGTTGGGAACTAGAGAAAACATGATGCTTATTTTGTTGTAGCAAAGGGACTAGAGACATTTTGCTCCTGCCCTAGAGATTTGTGGAACTTTGAACTTGAGAGAAATGATTTAGGGTATCTGGCAGAAGAAATTTCTAAGCAGTAAAGCATTCAAGAAGTGACTTGGGTACTGGTAAAGGCATTCAGTTTAAAAGGGAGACAGCTCATAAAAGTTAAAAAAATTTGCAGCAGGACAGTGCAACGGAAAAGAAAATCCCCTTTTCTGAGGAGAAATTCAAGCTGGCTGCAGAAATTTGCATGAGTAATCAGGAGCCAAATGTTAATCCCCAAGAGAATGGGGAAAATGTCTCCAGTGCATATGACTGCATATTACAAACTATATATTTTTTTTCTTTTGAGACAGGGTCTCACTCTGCCACCTAGGCTGAATTGCAGTGGTGCGCGATCTTGGCTCACTGCAACCTCTGCCTCCCGGGTTCAAGCAATTCTCTGGCCTCAGCCTCCTGAGTAGCTGGGACTACAGGTGCCTGCCACCATGCCCAGCTAATTTTTGTAATTTTACTTTCACCATGTTGGCCAGGCTAGTCTCAAACTCCTGACCTCAGATGATCCACCCACCTCATCCTCCCAAAGTGCTGGGATTACATACATGAGACATCACACCCAGTTGCATGTTACAAAGTTTTGATTAATCACCATACCATGTTGATTTTCCTGTAGCTACTCATTGTACCTGTCTTCCATTTTCAGAGAATGCAACGTGAGATTCTTTAAGTTACTCCCTTTTATTCAGTAAGTTTATAAATCAGTCAGTACATACTTCTACCTGTTTCCATATTTTGACTGTAGTTTTCTCTGTGTTTAGCTCCATCAAATTGGGAGCCACTATTGTGAATCTGAAAAGGTGTGAGTGTAATGGGAAGACCATAGTAAAAGCAGAAGAGCATTATAAGACATTGCTTACCCTCAATGGCAATTCATTAGATACCTGGTAATTTAATGGCAAATAATTGAACATTCTTACATCTAACCTTTTCATTTTAAAGCGAATTACTATTATATATTTCCATCATTTAGTTTTTCCTCTAATATATTTTTTCCTAATAGAGGAAAAATTAGACTTCAGTAAAATCCCATCTTTTTTGAATTCCAACATTTATTCTATTAGAATGTGGATTTTATTAACTATTTTTTCTCTAAGACCATGTAACATCGTGTTTTTAATAGCCTCAAGGTAAAGGCTTCAGTTTAGTTTAGTTTTTATTTCACCCTCAGCCTGCTGTAAGCCATTTTTCTTAGAGTTAAAACTTCCATTCCTTTAAAGCTAATTGGCACGGACTCATAATATAATGTATAGTTACTTTTGCTGTTATGGTTTATACCAACTGTGCCCTAAAGAATAATAGGATAATTCAAAGCTACAAAACAAACATCTGAAGAAGTATTGAATAGACAGAATAGATGAAAATATTTTATAGGGTATTTGAGACTAAATGAAGAGTCAGTTAAAAAATGAAAAGAGGCTATTCCAAAATGTGTAAATTGAGATAAGAAGAGTCCTTTTATAACAGAAGAAAGCTGCTAAATTTTTATAGAATTATAGATTTGCTAGAGAAAAGGTAACTATTTGACCTCTTCTTTCTTTCTTTTTTTTTTTTTTTTTTTTTTTTTTTTTTTTTTGAGACGGAGTCTCACTCTGTCGCCCAGGCTGGGGTGCAATGGCGTAATCTCGGTTTACTGCAACCTCCACCTCCTGGGTTCAGGCAATTATCCTGCCTACGCCTCACAAGTAACTGGGATTACAGGTACAAACCACCACACCCCCCCCAGCTAATTTATCATTTTTTTGTATTTTAGTAGAGATGTGGTTTCACCGTGTTGCCCAGGTTGCTCAGGCAATCCGCCCACCTCGGCCTCCCAAAATGCTAGAATTATAGGCATGAGCCACCACGCCCAGCCCTATCTGACCTCTTCTACACTGTAGACCAGACATGCTCCCAGGATACATGTCACTGCAGGTTTATATGACCAGTAAGAGAGGTGACCAAGGTGTGGGTGGGTCAGTGAGATGGATCTGCCTGTGGAGTCAGAAATTAGGGGATATGTGTTCTGTAGAGAATTTTAAAAGTACATTTAAAAAGCCAGCTCCAATTTGTTTTGCATTTTTATTGTCATTCTATTGGTGTCAGTGATAAAATGTTCCTCTAGGACAAGGCTGACTGCTCCCATGTCCTCTCTCCCTTGGTTTGCCACTAATCAAATGTCAAGAACGAAGCTTGTCTTGGGTGATGCCAGTGGTGCATTTGACCATAGGACAACGTGGGCTCCAGTGGCCACTGTGATTCTGCTTTCTACTCTCATGGTTATGAGTTGAGGTGGAAGGAGCTGCTGCTGCTTCCCTAAGTCATGGGTTATCTCTTAAAAGGTATTTGCCTTTTTTAAAAAAAGATATACATAATGATGATCATTTATAGATGTATGTATATATGTATAAATTTGACTTTCCCTATATTACATGTCATCGTACTGGAAATGAAATGAATTTCATAATAGCATAGTTTTTCTTGATGAGAATGGGTAAGCATAGAGCCTGAAGCAGAACTAGAACATTGAAAAATTTGTTTCAGAGCATTTAAGATATTAATTTCTTAAAGAGTATTTAATTTGTTACTAAGAGACATGGAGAATTGGGTGAAAGAGAAAAAAAGCTTGAATCTTTGCTGGGGTAACTTCTCAAGGTGTTGCAGTGTAACAAATGTATTTATGCCTCAGTTGGCTTTGATTTTGGCTCAGAAAGTTTCATATTCTCAATTTATTTTAACTTCTTCCAGGTGTACAGTTTATTTTCCCCTTTTCATTTACACACAGACACAAAGTCACAAACATTAATTTAGGAGCAAGAATAGAAAATATTTTTTGAGATGTTAGTTTACAATAAAACAGAGCTATTTTTGCTTGACACCTTTCCTGTCTACATGCAGTGAAATACATGGTGATTGTGAAAGGTGAAGAAGTGGGGTATGTGCGCTTTTGAGCATGTATTGATAATTATTATTATTCATTTAGTAGTTTTTTTATTATTTGACAGGCTGTATAAAACTGACATTTCCCAGTACGATTACACATAATACAGGGATAGTGAAATTTATACATACATACATCTATAAATGATCATCATTACATATATCTTGTTTTCAAAAAGGCAAATACATTTTTAAAAGATAACCCATGACTTTTCCTTCTTATTATTTCCATAAGCAATCGTAGTCTTTTCTTAAAAAAATTCCATGACTCAAAAGAATTTCAGAAGTACCTGCTTCAAAATCCACTTAATACTGGAGTCACTTTCAACACCAAGAATACACAGAGTAAAGATGGAATCAACCCCTCATAATATTCTCTACCATCTCTGTCCAGTAGAAGTCTGTGATGTTAATAATGTGACATGTGTTATGTAATAAAGTAGCTACTAGCCACATGTGACTATGAAGCACTTACAATGTGGCTATATAACTAACAACTCTACTTATAATATTTTAATTTTAATTACCTTAAATTTAAATTGTCACAGGAATCTTGTTGTTACCATATTGGCCAATGCAGTGTGTGATGCTCCATTTAAATGGACTCTGTATGATGTTTATTCTCCTTACTTTTAATAACACCAGGAAAAACTACTGTTTTCCTTTCTATATTTTAGCCAAGATAGGCTGTTCAATTATCCTGTATATCTTGAAATTACATTGGCTTAACAAAGCAAATTTTGATTTCTTTCCTTCTAAGTCCAGTGTCATTTGGTGGATGTGCTCAATAGGCATTTATGATTCAGTGTTTTACTCCATTTGGGTTACTATAAGAAATAACAAAAACTTGATAGAATATAAACAATAGAGATTCGTTTCTCACAACTCTGGAGGTTAAGGCCAAGATTAGGTGCCAGCACATTCGGCGCCTGGCAAGGATCCATTTTTTGGTTCAGTTATGGATGGCACCGTCTCACTGTGTCCTCATGGTGGAAGGGGTGAGGAGTCTCTCTGGGGCCTCTTTTATAAGGGCACTAATCCCATTCATGAGGACTCCACTCTCATGAGCTAATCACTTCCAAAATTTCCACCACCTAATACCATCACCTTAGGGGTTAAGATTTCAACATGTAGCACAAACATTCACTGATAGCACAAGGCAAAGACCACTTCTACCTTGCAGCTCTGCTAAGTTATCTGATGGCTACAGCAGCTGCAGCATCAGTGAAAGAGAAGTTGTGGGAACTACCACAGCTCATAAGACCAGAGGTGACACACGTGACTTCCCTTCACTATCCACTCGTCAGGACAGTAACAAGGCTTCCAGAAACCTTCAAGAAGGCTGGACAGTCTTCCTAGAGCCCAAGAAGCATACGGACAGCTTTGCAGTGAGCACAAGTAATCATTATTACCCCATATGTTAGCTTTGAGATCATGGACACATCAGTGACACTTTCCAAGTTTCAGTTGCTTTATCCCCTTGAAACAGGGATATTACAACTGATTACATAAAATACTCAAGAATCACATAGGATAATCTCACAGAAGTTTCATAGCACAGGATCCTCCTCATAGTAAATGTTCAATAAATGTTACTTCTATTATTTTTAGATCATCATTTATTTCCAAGGCCATGTTCTCCTTTGGCATAAGTTAAAATACATACACCCTAATATTATTTACTTTTAATTTCATTCAGTGCTATGTTTGCATTTTTTCTTAAAGAAGATTATTTAGGGGAAAATTAAAGAAAATATGAAATATGATAAAACTCTTAGAATACCTGTAGATACAAAGCACTTATTACCTAGTCTTGGTATGCATATTTGGTAACTGAATTAAGGGAGAAATGCATATTAAAATTTAAAAATATATTTGCAGAGGCCAGGCATGGTGGCTTATGCATGTAATCCCAGCACTTTGGGAGGCCGAGGCAGTCGGACCACGAGGTCAGGAGATCGAGACCATCTTGGCTAACACACTGAAACCCTGTCTGTACTAAAAATACCAAAAAAAATTAGCCGGATGTGGTGGCACGTGCCTCTAGTCCTAACTATCCGGGAGGGTGAGGCAGAAAAATTGCTTGAACCGGGGAGGTGGAGGTTGCAATGAGCCGAGATCACATCAATGCACTCCAGCCTGGGCAACAAGAGAGAAACTCTGTCTCTCTCTCTCTCTTACACACACACACGCGCACACACACACACACACACACACACACACACACACACATGCAGGGTGTAATGGCTCCCACCTGTAATCCCAGCACTTTGGGAGGCTGAGGTGATGGGATTGCTTGAGTTCAGGAGTTCAAGGCCAGCCTACACAACAGAGTGAGACCTTGTCTCTACTTAACATAATAATAATAAAAAATAGCCAGGTGTGGTGGTGCACACCCATAGTCCCAGCTACTTGGGTGGGTGAGGTGGGAAGATCCCTGAGCCCGGAAGATTGAAGATGCAGTGAGCCATGATCACACCCCTGCGCTCCAGCATGGGCCACAGAGCAAGACACTGTTACAAAAAAAAAAAACAAAATAAAATACAATAAAAAGTTCAATCTAGGAGTAAAATAATTTTTTCTCCTTTATTTCAGTAATAAAAATTCTGTAAATCTAAAATGCCTTAAAAAACAACCTTAGAGTTGTTTCAGGCATGGTGTGGGCAATTTTGCATCAGTGGGGTGGAATTAAATGAGAATTCACCATTTAAAATGAATACCTGAGAAACTATTTGAATCAAAAGATGTTTCTGTAAGTGGAGGGCAAGTTCTAGCCGCTCCCAGGCATGTCTAAATCATGCATTCTTACTTTAGGGGATATGTGACCTTCATATTTGCAATTTTTAAGAAATGTCTTTACATGATTGTAAAACACCCTGTGTTTTTAAGATTTAATTGTGTGTAATCAGTTTCAAACCAGTATTCGTATCCTGCTTGATTAATGTCTTTCATTTTAATCAGAGTTCAACCCAAACTGGTTACATTCCTTTATGTGAATATGCTAGAAAGACAAAAGCAGAGACAGTCATCTAAGGTTGTGACTAAGACTGATTGACCAATGTTATGTCTCATTAAGGTACAGTGCAAGCTGAGAAGAGTTTTAATCCAGTATTTGAGTGCAGAAGCAGATTGTGGAGTTCCCCTGACATTCTTTCTTTTTCTTCCTGCACAATTATTCTCATGCCCACTGTCCCGTTTTGCACACACACACACACACAAACACACCAGTACTTACTCCTCTCTGTATTTTTTTTTTCTTTTTACATTTCTCTGATGCAGTTATTAGCATGGAGCGAGTTTCAATCCTGGCTTGGGCATGAATATGTTCCAAAAGTGCCCGTTATTTTTACATGATTTTGGCCACCGTTCTTTCATTCATAAATAGTTTGAGACTAGAAAGTATAAAGAATAAGCAAAGCCTAATCCAGAAATATCACCTGTCAATTGGCATATTCCATCTTTTGCAATCTCCTTTCCAATAAGCTGCTATTTATCTATTGCTGTCCTACCTTAAGTGTAGTAGTTTTTACCATGTGCAAATATAAGAAAAAAATTAACTTGAGTAATTTTATATATGGCTCTAGTTATCTAATGTGGGTTTCACAATGTCTTCATTTATTAACTTTTATATCATTTTGAATACAAGTATTCTTTTTGAAGCAATATTTTTTCAACATATAATTGGAGAGTAGAATTTCATGCAACTTCATAAATGCCGATTTAATATCAAGAACTTAATTTCGGTTAGTTAGAAAGTTGAGCCTCCCAGTTGCCACACAATGCATATGGGTGTGTGTACACGGGTTTCATTTACTTTTCAGCCCTATATAATCACCTTGTTACTCTAAACTTTACATCCGAAGCACTGAGCATAAGAGACAGTCACTAACCAGAATTAGCTTGTTTCCCAAGTTCTTATAAAATTAATTATCCCCATAATTTTCTTGTTACTACTTCTAAGACTTATTAAGATATGTCTGTTTGTTTACCTCAAAATTACAATTAAACGTGAAGCTATATGCAACCCAAGGAGTCTCTAAGTTTTTTCTTTTCTAGGTGGGAGGATTTTGAAATTAAATCATGTTCTCTATACCTTAATTTCATGTTGACAAAATCAGAAAAAAATAAGCAAATATACAACAGATGGACAATGCTTTTGTAAGCATGGTGTTGATATTATCCAAGGAGACACTTCAGCAAACTGTGTTTTTCAAATCAGCCCGTTCTGCCATAAGTTTTTAAGCAAAATTACTCATTAGCATTTAATCAAGATGGTTTGGGGCAGTGCATTTTTCTTCAGCAACTGTCAAGGTACTGTACTTGAATAAAGTGACAATGGACACCTGGATTCTTCAAAGTCAAAAGTGTCCATTTTAGAATGGAGTATAAACCATTATTCCTAGAGTGTGTGAACATTAAGGTAACATTTTCCTGTCCAATTTCAGCACAATTTTAACACCATCTCATAGTGATAAATATATGAAGCATAAATTGAAATATGAAATATTTAAATCCACATAATACAAAGGATGCATCTAAGTATAATTTTCATAACAATATGTATATTTGAGCTCTACATGTTTTATAATTTTTTATAAAACATTAAATATATATATATATAATTTTTTTTTTTTTTAAACAGAGTCTTGCTCCTGTTTCCCAGGCTGGAGTATAATGGCACAATCTCAGCTCACTTCAAACTCTGCCTCCCACGTTCTAGTGATTCTCCTCCCTCAGCCTCCCAAGTAACTGGGATTACAGATGCTCGCCCCCATGCTCAGCTAATTTTTATATTTTTGGTAGAGACGGGGTTTCACCATGTTGACCAGATTGGTCTCGAACTCCTGACCTCAGGTGATCCACCCACCTTGGCCTCTGAAACTGCTGGGATTGCAGGTGTGAGCCACCATGCCAGACCAAGATTTATATATTGTATATCAGTCTGAGTACAGTTATCTGCTTACCCTCCTTTTCAAGGTCATGTCTCTCACTTTAAATCAAAAGCTGGTAGAAAGTTTGGTGGTCTAGAGAAAAGATAAAACTAGGCTCAACATTCCCTTAGCCAAAAAGGTGATGAAGCTGTAAAAGAAAAATCTGAAGCTTGTTAAGATTAGTTCAGGAGGTTTCATCAAGGAAGCTATCTCTATCACCTAAAAGTTCAAGGTGAGACAGCAATGCTAAAGTAGAAGTTGCAGCAAAGTCATCCAGATGATCTAGCTAAGATAATTGATAAAGGTGGCTACACTAACCATCAGATTTTCAAAGTAGATAAAACAGCTTTTCTGTTGGAAGAAGATGCCATCTAGGACTTCCATAGCTAGAAGAGAGAAGTCAGTGCCTGACTTTAAAGCTTCAAAGGACTGGATGACTCTCTTGTTAGGAGCTACTGCACCTGCTGACTTTAAATGGAATCTAATGCACATTTACCATTCTAGATATCCTAAAACCCTTAAAAATTATACCAAATTGCTTCTGCCTGTGCTCTAGAAATGGAATAAAAAAGCCTGGATGGCAGCACATCTGTTTACAGCATGTTTTACTAAATATTGTAAGCCTGCAATTGGGAAGTCCTACTCATTCAAAAAGATTTCTTTCAAAATATTACTGCTCATTGACAATGCAGTTTGTCACCTATGAGATCTGATCAAGAATTACATGAAGATTAATGCTTCCATACCTGCAAATACATCATCCATTTTGCAACCCATGGATCAAGGAATAATTTCAACTTTCAAGTCTCAGTTTTATGAAATACATTTCATAAGGCTATACCTGCATTCAATAGTGATTTCTTCAGGAGATCTAGGCAGAGCAAACTGAAAAACCTCTGAAAAAGAATTGCCATTCTAGATGCCATTCAGAATACCCATTCATGAAAGGAAGTGAAGATATAAACATTAACCAGTGTTTTGGAGGAAGTTGATTGCAAACCTCATGGACGACTTTGAGGAATTCAAGACTTCAGTGAAAAAAGTAACTGCAGATATTGTGGAAATAATAAAGCACTTAAATTAAAAGAGAAACTTTAAGATGTAACTGAGTTGCTATAACTTTATGACCAAATGTAAATGTGTGAGTCTTTTTTTTCTTATGAATGAGCAAGCAAAGTGGTTTCTTCAGATGGAAACTACTCCTGGCACAGATGTGAACCTTTTCAAAATGACAATAAATGATTTACAGTATTACATAAGCTTACTTGATAAAGCAGTAGCAGGGTTTTAAATTGACTCCAATTTTGAAAAAAGTTCTCCTGTGAGTAAAATGTTATCATACAGTGTTGCCCACTACGGATAAATCTTTTGTTAAAAAAAAAGAGTAAACCGATGAGGCTGATTTCATTGTCTTATTTAAGAAATTGCCACAGTGACTCCAATCTTCAGCAACCATACCCTGATCGGTAAGAATCCATCACCATAGAGGCACAACCCTCCAACAGACAAAAGAATATGACTTGCTGAAGGCTCAGATGATTGCTAGCATTTTCAGCAATAAAGTACTTTTTCTGTTAAGATCTGTATATTGTTTTTAGATATAATGCTCTTGCAAACTTAGTAGACTACAGTATAGTGTAAAATAACTTTTATATCCTCTCAGAAAGCAAAATATTTAAATGTTTCATTTTATTATGATATTTACTCTATTGCAGTGATCTGGAACCAAATCCACAATATCCCCATGTATGTGATATGGTTTGGCTGTGTCCCCAACAAAATTTCATCTTGAGTTGTAATAATCCCCAGGTGTCAAAGGTGGGACCAGGTGGAGGTAATTGAATCATGGGGGTGGTTTACCCCATGCTGTTCTCATGATAGTGACTTATCACGAGATCTTATGGTTTTATAAACATCTGGCATGTCCCCTGCTGGCACTCATTATCTTTCCTCTGCCCTGTGAAGAGGTGCCTTCTTCATGAGTGCAAGTTTCCTGAGGACTCCCCAGCAATTCAGAACTGTGAGTAAATTAAGCCTCTTTCCTTTGCAAATTACCCTCCATAGCAGTATGAGAAAGAACTAATACACTAAATTGGTACACGAAAGAGTGGGGTGCTGCTCTAAGGCTACTCAAAAACGTGGAAGCAACTTTGGAACTGGGTAACAGCAAATGTTGGAACAGTTTGGAGAGCTCAGAAGAAGACAGGAAAATGTGGAAAAGTTTGGAACTTCCTAGATACGTGGAGGGCTGAGAAAACGATGAGGAAGATGTGGGAAAGTTTGGAACCTCCTAGAGACTTTTTAAATGACTTTGAACAAAATGCTGATAGTGATAGGGACAATGAAGTCCAGGCTGAGGTGGTCTCAGATAAAAATGAGAAACTTACTGGGAACCGTGAAGGTCACTCTTGCAATTCTTTAGCAAAGAGACTGGCAGCTTTCTGCTCTTGCCCTAGAGATCTGTGGAACTTCGAACTTGAGAGAAATGCTTTAGGGAATCTGACAGAAGAAATTTCTAAGCAGCAAAGCATTCAAGAGGTGACAGAGTATAAAAGTTTAGAAAATTTGTAGCCAGACAATGCAGTAGAAAAGAAAACTCATTTTCTGGGGAGAAACTAAAATCTGCTGCAGAAATTCACATAATTAATGAGGACCCAAATGCTAATCACCAAGACAATAGGGAAAATGTCTCTAGGGCATGTCAGAAACCTTCCAGGCAGCTCTTTCCATCACAAGCCCAAAGGTCTAAGAGGGAAAAATAGTTTCCTTCCTGGGCCAGGCCAAGGTCTCGCAGATCTGTGCAGTCTCAAGACTTGGTGCCTTGCATCCCAGCTGCTTGAGCTCCAGCCATGGCTAAAAGAGGCAAAAGTACAGCTCAAGGCATTACTTCAGAGGACACAAGCCCCAAGTCTTGGCAGCTTCCATGTCATTTGAGCCGGTGGATGCATAGAAGTCAAGAATTGAGGCTTGAAAACCCCACCTATATTTCGGAGGATGTATGGAAATGCCTGGATGTCCAGGCAGAAAATTCCTGCAGGGGCGGAGCCCTCATGGAGAATCTCTGCTAGGACAGTGCAGAAGGGAACTGTGGGCTTGGAACCCCCACATAGTGTCCCCACTGGGGCACTGCCTATAGGAGCTGTGAGAAGAGGGCCATTGTCCTCCAGACCTCAGAATGGTAGATCCACTGACAGCTTGCACCATGCACTTGGAAAAGCCACAAGAACTCAATGCCAGCCTCGGAAAGCAGCCTGGAGGGGAGCTGTAACCTGCAAAGCCACAGGGGCAGAGTTGCCCAAGGCCATGGGAGCCCACCTCTTGAGTCAGTGTTAAGTGGATGTGTAATGCTGGAATCATGGAGTCAAAGGAGATTATTTTGGAACTTTAATGTTTAGTGACTGCCCTACTGGATTTTGGACTTGCATGGGACCTATAGCATCTTCATTTTGGCCAAATTCTCCCATATGGAATGGGTATATTTACCGCATGCATGTACCTCCATTGTATCTAAGAAATAACTAACTTTGCCATTGATTTTATAGGCAAAGGTGGAAGGGCCTTGCCTTGTTTCAGATGAGACTTTGGACTTGGAAATTTGGGTTAATGCTGGAATGAGCTAAGAGTTTGGGAGACTACTGGGAAGGCATGATTTTATTTAAAATGTGAAGTGGAGATGAAATTTGTGGGAGGACAGGTGAAGAAAGATATAGTTTGGCTGTGTCCCTACCCAAATCTCATATTGAATTAGTGGGATTAGTTCCCATAATTCTCACATGCCAGGAGCAGGTTTAGATAAAGATAATTGAATCACGGGGATGGTTTCCCTCATGCTGTTCTCATGATAGTGAGTGAGTTTTCATGAGATTTGATTTTTTTAAGTGTCTGGCATTTCCCCTGCTGGCATTTATTCTCTCTCTTGCTGCCCTGTGAATAGGTCCCTTCTGTCATGATTGTAAGTTTCCTGAGGCTTTCCCAGTAATGCAGAACTGTGAGTCAATTAAACCTTTTTCCTTTTCAAATTACCTATTCTCAAGTATTTCTTCATAGCAGCATGAGAACGGACTAACACAGTATGTCTGTATAAAAAAATTAATAAAAGATTCAAAAGCAGGACTCAGATGCTAACTTAATCATCCTTTATGAGATAGAGTTTTGTACATACTGACAAAACTTTATATATTAAGAAATAGAAGAATAGTTGTTAAAGAAGTAGTAAAAACTAATACCATTAACATAGGTCATTTCCGTGAATTGAGATTAAAGGTAAAGTGAAGAAAGGAAACGACTTAGTTTTCATGTGTATGTTATGTATTATTTATAAATTAGAATAACCTGAAACTGTTTCCATTGTCCTCCCAGGTATTCACTTTTTTTTTGGCAAACATATGAGAACTGGATTTTTTCGTTCAATTGACTCCATCCATAAGGAGGAGAAGCACAAATATCTCAGCAATTCCTTGACCCTATACTTAGATCCTATACTCAGCTTTGGTTTACTCATTTACAGGAAGTGAGTATATCCATTACTTGAATTTGGTAACTACTTCTCTGTGGATGAGTCCCCAAGTCTCTAGTGCAGTTCAGTGTCTTCTAAACTTCAGTCTCGTTCCAGAGCTCATCTCATCTTTACTTGAGGAACCCACAGTCATCTTAAACTCGTATCCAATACTGACTATTTAAGTTGTTGGAATCATCAGGGAACTAAAAGAATAATTAGTCTCAGTTGGTAGTTCTCCCATACAAATAAATCTTCAAGTTCTTTTTATTTAATTTTTCTGTGCAAATATTTAACATTGTCTTTTATGTATTTTATTCATTGTTTTATTTCAGTGTTTCATCTTTTCTGATCTAGACCCCTACTTATCATCTCCTCCCATATCCTCTGCTCTGAGACGCATTTATAACATGGCCACCAGAGAGACCTACCTAAAAATAAAATCCAAATATGTTTCTTCTTTGCTGGAAAGCATTCAGTGGCTCCCCTTAACCTAGAGTTTATAGGCTAAAACCATACTGCAATGATTATGTGACCCTCCATGTTATCTGTATCTTCAAATCTTTTTAAACTTCCTCTGTTACATTTTCTGTTTGGACAATTTTGAATAACTTACCCTATCCTACTATCCTACAAACACGTGAATACTACATTGTTTCTTTTTTCCACACCTATGTTACCTTCTCACTGTCCTGTTCCTTAGACTCTTAACCTCCTCTAAAGTTGTCTGTATGACTTGTTCTCCATGGGTGGTGATGTACACTTTCTAAATACTCACATCCACATAAGACCATGTATACTTAGTATACATTTTACTTTCCAGTTTGTCTTAGAATAATCTTTTCTGTGGATCTGTTTTTCAACCAGATTGCTGAATTCTTGGTGTCCACATATATGTCTTGATTACTCTCATCTTATTAACAACATCAAATCAACATCAATAATTAAATAATTATTTAATGAACAAATGGCCCATTGGTGGTTCTGTTATTAGTGGCACAAAATAACTCTTACATGTCAGAAGAGATGTTCTTAAACTGTTAGTACTTCTAAGCACTTAAATGAACACCTTTAAAAATAATCATAGCTAAGTGTATTCCATGGAAATTATTTTTCAGAGATTGAAAATGTTAACTGGAATATTTAATGCAGAGGAGGGTAAATAAAAAACATTTTTTCTTATTTTGTGGGTTGCTCCAGTCCTAAGAAAACTGCTTTTTTGTTTTTTTGAGCAGGTGCCTCCAGTTGTTAGTCTGCAGGAGGTTATTCAAAACTGGGGCACACTGGGATAGTTTCCATGGAAGCAGAAATTAACCCCCAGGAATCTCATATGTTTTTAAGACCATCAGGAGCACATCTGGGATAGCGCCCATCAGAAACAACAACTGAGGCAAATTCCCACTATAAAATACAAGTAGAAGAAAGAACAGTCACCTTCATAATAATTTCTTAAACTACTATAAATCTTCCTTTGAAATGATGTATGTTTTATCAGAATATTCAGAGTAAATTGCTATAATTTATTTTTTGAAGTATTCTTTTCCAAAATCATAAATTATCTCAATGTAAATTATTACAGACTAGTCATAAATATTTAAGATGGATAAACTTTTTGGCAAATACTTTATCTGTGCTTTTACTCTTAGCATGGATAAATTTTAAATTTTTTAAAAAGCATTTATATATGCCTTGGCCATATTTTTCACGAAATGTTTCAAGAACTCAGAAAAAGATTGGACAAAGATTATACAGTTGTTAGGAAAAAAATTATTCAAGGATTATATTGAATTTATTTAACAATCTGTGCCAGGCATTGTTGAAGTGTTTTGTAATATTATCTCATTTAATACTACATATTTGTAAACATTGTGTAGTTTATTCTTATAACAACCCACTAAAGGGAAATATTATCATCTACTCCCTTTTACAAATAAGGAAGCTCAGGCTGAGACCGTTTATGACATTTTGCTATGTCAGTTAAGTGGTGGCAAAGTCAGAATTTTACTGGTCAGTCTGGAACCAGAGTTCAAGCCACCTACAACTACATCATGTTACTTCCCTCTTGTTTTTGTCGAAGACAGGAAATGAATGTTCCAAGAAGCAAAGGATTAAGGAGGGCTGTATGGATCTCATATCATGCAGAGATTTGAGATTTTGAAAGAATGGAAAGGACATGAATGGAATTCTTATCACAGATTCTTCCTCTTGTGTTTTTTCTTGTTCTCATCTGGAATCTGGAACTTCTTAAGCTTCTCTTTCAGCCCTTTATTTCTGTGACCTTCACTGCAGTAAGATTGCCTAGTGAACCTCTACATCATAAAAAAAAATTTCGTTTAATAACCAGATCTGTAGCAAAACTGCCTCTTGCTTTCTCACATCTATTTTAAAATTGACTTCGAGAAGTACAATGAAAGAATCAAGAATTTAAGCAGAACAGTATCCTGTTGCAGGCATTGTAAATGTCAATCTATTGCAAAATTAAATTAAATTCAAAATAGTATTTTTCCAGCTACATCAATTGAAATTTCCCGGGATAAATTTTACTCCATTATTCATATAAGCATCTGAATTCTTGTTTCTAATACTGCTTCCCACTAAACAGAATCACGACTCCTTAGAGAAATGGCTGATTTGCTGTTTGGAGTGGAAAGGTAAAAGGTTAGCCTCGAATACATTGCTGTGTCAGAAAGCAAGACTTCTTTTAAGTATAAATGGTTTGTATTGAAGAGCCAAGCTAAACTTGCAGAAACACTGGCCAAGTAGAGACAATTTTAGATTAAAAGAATATTGAGTTTGTCTAATTTACAGTGAATATGAAAAATTATAAATATATAATGAAACAAAAAATACTATGTTAACCAAGTATATTAATGAAGATGAAGAAAACAAAAATGCACTTCCATTGAGTCTTGTTCATTAATCACTTTGTTATCACTGACTAATTTATTTTACCAAGAAAAAGGTGAAAATTAGTAAATGTAAATAAAATAGTTAGAAAGCATGGTCTAACTTGACTGACTTGGAATGACCTTCTGTTTGTCATGGCTGGTCATGCAAGTATCCCAAATTCAAATGAATACTATTTTAAGCACCTTTAAGAGTTTTATTCCTCTAAGACAATAGAATGGTGAACATTTATGAGGTTCAAGTGAATTTATAATTACATTTTCATTTTTTAAGGCTAGGATGTTCAGAATGGCAGAGTGATGATGAGGGGAGGTTGGAAGACACTCTCCCTACTAAATAACCATTAAGGATGTGGAGATCATAAACAACCATTTAAAGTCTCTGTAAATGATGCTAAGGGCATACATCAAACAGAGAAACATTTATTTGGAAAATCTGCTCTGTCTGAGTAGAAACAGTACCAGTGACCTTTGGCCACAACTTGTTCCCTTCAACTGAAAAGCACTAAGCTTCAGCTTAGTGTAATCAAGAAGATGGTCTCCTTCTCCCTCTATAGGTCTCATCACAATTTAGGACTACAGTTTTATCTAGGGAGGGACAGGAGACTAGAAACTCTTATACCACCTAACCCTGTATTGCAGAAGCTGTATTTCAGCAAATCCATGAAAGAGTGGAGCACTGGGGCTCATCTGCCCCACAAAGCCCTCAAGAGTAACATAATACAGAAATACTGGACTCTAGTCACTCTGACAGAGTTCACATTTTTGGTGAAATTTCCAAGACTGACCGATGTTCCCCTAAAATAAGGAATAAGGCAAGGATGTCATCACTCACCACTTATGTTCAACACTTTATTAGAAGTCCAAAACATGGAAATTAGGCCAAACCATGAAATGAAAAGCCATTTAAATTGGAAAAGAAGCATTAAAACTATTTCTGTTTGTATACAGACTTATAATATATATTAAAAATTCTAAAGAAGGTACATTTGTCAATACACACACACGCACACAAATTAGAATAAATGATCTCAGTAAAATTATAGGAAATGAGATAAATATATAAAAATCAATTTTATTGCTGTAGACTAACCATAAAAATCCAAAAATGAAATTAAGACAACAATGCCACTTGTAATAGTATGAAGAATAAAATACTTAGAAATAAATTTAACAAAACAAGCTCGAGACTTTTACATTGAAAAGTAAAAATAAATATTGAAAGAAATTAAAGAAGATCTAAATAAATGGAAACACAACCCAAGTTTTGAATCAGAAAACAGTATTTTTAAGGTGGCAATATTACCAAAATCTAACAATCCATGTGAAAACCCTGGATATGTTATATGACAAACTGATCCTAAAAATCATGTGGATATGCAAGTATTATGGAATAAATTTTGTTCCTCAAAATTTTTATTTTAAAGTCCAAACCACTAGTATCTCAGAATTTGACAGTATTTCGGGTTAGGGTCTTTAAAGAGGTAATGAAGTTAAAATGAGGTCATCGAGATGGATCCTAACCTATATAAATAATGTCCTTGTAAGAAGAGAAAATTCAAACACAGGTAGACACAGAGGGAAGACCATGTGAGGACATGGGAGAAGATGGCCATCTGTAAGTCAAGAAAAGAGGCTTCAGGAGAAATTAACTCTACCAAAACCTTGATCTCAGATTGAAGCCTTCAGAATTGTGAGGAAATAAGTTTCTGTTTTTTAAGCCACCTAGTTCATAGTACTTTGCTTTAGTAACCCTAGCAAATTAACACAAAAAGAACATAGAATAGTCGAAACAATCTTGAAAAAGGAAAAAGGTTGGAAGTCTCATACTTTCAGATTTCATAACTGACTGTGAAGTTACAGTAATCAAAACAGTGTGATACTGCAATAGAACAGACATGTAAATCAATGAAATAAAACTGAAACTCCAGAAATAAGTTCTCATATTTACAGTAAATCAATTTTCTTACAAGGGTGCCAAACCAGTTCAATATATAAAATGTCCTTTTCAAAAAGTGATGCTCTGATGACTGGATTTACACATTGAAAAGAATATGTAGGAGTCCTTCTTCACACCATACACTGAAATTTGCCAATCATATACTGAGGAATTAAATGTAAGAGATTAAATTTAAAAAAATTTTAGAAAAAGCAGGAGTAAATCTTAGAAGAAAACTTAGGAATATATGATTTTAAGTTAGGCAATGTTTTCTTAGATCTGACACCAATAGCAAATGTCAAAAGAAGAAAACCAAAAATTATACATACTCATAATTGTAAATTTTTTTGCTGCAAATGATAGTATCCAGGAATTGAAAAGAAAACAAAGAGAATGGAAATAAATATTTTAAAAGTATATATCTGATAAGCCATATGCTTCCAGAATATATAAAGGGCACTTACAGATCATTAATAAAAATATATAAATAATCTAATTAAAAATGTACAAAAGATCAGAATAGAAATTTCTTCAAAACATATTTATAAATAGCTAATAAGCACATTAAAACTGCTCAACATAATTAGTCAAATGGGAAAATGCAACACAAAACCACAGTGAGATGATGCTTCATGCTTCCTAACATGGCTACGATGAAAGACATCTAACAAATGTTGGCAAGGATGTGAAAAAATATTATCCTCATAAATTCCTGGTAGTAATGTAAAGAATGCAGCTGTTTTAGAAAACATTCTGGCAGTTCCTCAAAGAGTTAAACATAAACTTACCCTATGACCTAGTAATTCCACTTCTAGGCAAATCTAAGAGATATAAAAACATTTGTACATTCATCTGCATAGTAACACTATTTTTAATAGCCAAAAAGTTGAGACAACCTCAGTTTTCATTAACAATGGATAAATAAAATGTAGTATATTCATGCAATAGGGTAACATTTATTAATACAAGAAATAAAGTACTAAAGTATGCTCTAACATGGATTAATTTTGAAAACATTATGCTAAGTGAAAAAAGTCAGTCACAAAAGACTATATATTGTATGATTCCATTGATCTGAAATGCCCATTAAAGCCAAATACATAGAGACAGAAATTAGATTGGTGGTCACCCAGGGCTGGGGATTCCAGGTGCAAGAGGAAACAACTGCTAATAAATATGGAGTTTCTTGTTGGGGTGTCAAGTACATTGTAAAACTTTTTTTGCCATGATGGTTGTACAACTCAGTGAATATATTTTTTAAAAATACACTAAGTAGTACCCTGTAAGTGAATAAATTGTATGTTAAGTAAAATATCTCATTAAAATTGTGTAAAAATTATACTTCTAGGATCCTTTAAGTTAAAATTTTTAGGGCCAACAGAAAAAATCTTTAAATTATTAATATGGTTAGAAGCTACAGTCTTCTATTAGAAGAACTAAATAACCTGAATAACCAGAAGTGGCATAATAATCACTTCCCTCTTGGAGTTCTGGAATCATTTATAGAATGAGTATAAACAGAGCTTAGAACATTCCATAAGGGTCTCAAACAAGGAGTTGGGAAACTTCAGATTTAAATCTTGGTAGCTGGTAAAAAACAAATAGAAAAAAACAAAACAAAAAAAATGTGGTGAGTAGTCTCTAATGATAATGATAGCTATGTGAGCTCAATTTAATTGACAGTGGGGCTTACACCATATACATTGATTCTTCCAGTGCTTAGAGTCATTGCTCAAAACTACCTTCTCTTTTGACATCCTTTGCTACAGAAGTGAGAACTTCTAGACAAAGGCTCGACTTCACACAATCATAGTCATACCAGCTGAATCTTCTGTACATTAGTAATACCACAAAAATTTGGAAAGCCCAGAAGGACAGTGTTATGTTTCCAGTATACAAATGGAAGCTTTAGGATTACAGTTGAAAGAGAGAATAACTGTGGTATCCAGAGTTAACTGAGTGAAGACCACAATAAAGACTCAAAAATGGTGTAGTGGAAAAATTACTGGACAGTAAATCTAATATGGCATTTACAATCTTGTTTTCAGTTGAGTGATTCCAACAGATCTTCTTTTGACAATATTTATTTTCTTCAAATAATTATACTGAACAATTACTGTTCTCATGAAATATGCAGTAGTGTCACTGCCTTTGTGGAATTCCCTCTCCTAGAGTGTGAATTGGATTTAGAGACTCCCCCGTAACAAATCAGAAAATGAGAAGTTAGTGGATGTCAGCCCACTATCAGGCCATTTTCATGCTGCTGAGAGAGACATACCTGAGACTGGGAAACTTACAAAAGCAAGAGGTGTAATAGATTTAGAGTTCCACATGTCTGGGGAGGCCTCACAATCGTGGCAGAAGGCAAAGAGGAGCAAGTCATATCTTACATGGATGGCAGCAGGCACAGAAAAGAGTTTCTGCAGGCCAACTACTATTTTTAAAATGATCAGATCTTGTCAGACTCATTCACTATCACAAAACTGTGCAGGAAACCCTGCCCCCCATTATTCAATCACTTCCCACTGGGTTCTTTCCACAATATGTGGGAGTTGCGGGCATTATAATTCAATATCAGATTTGGGTGGGGACACAGTCAAACCATACCATTCTGCCCTGGCCCCTCCCAGATCTCATGTCCTCACATTTCAAAACCAGTCATTTCTCCCCAGCAGTCCCCCAAAGTCTTAACTCATTTCAGCATTAACTCAAAAGTCCAGGGTCCAAAGTCTCATCTGAGACAAGGCAAGTCCTTCTGCCTATGAGCCTGTAAAATCAAAAGTAAGTTAGTTACTTTCTAGATGCAATGGGGATACAGGCATTGGGTAAATACACCCATTCCAAATGGGAGAAATTTGTCAAAACAATGGGGCTACAGTTTCCATGAAAGTCTGACATCCAGCAGGGCAGTCAAATCTCAAAGCTCCAAAATGATCTTCTTTGACTCTATATCTAACATCTAAGTCACAATCATGCAGGAGGTAGGTTCCCATGCTATTGGGGCAACTCTGTCCCTGTGGCTTTGCAGGGCACAGCCTCCTTCTGGGCTGATTTCACGGGCTGGCTTTGAGTGTCTGTGGCTTTTACAGGCATGTGATAAAAGCTGTGCATGGATCTACCATTCTGCAGTCTGGAGGATGGTGGCCCTCTTCTTACATCTCCACTAGGCAGTGCCCAAGCAGGGACTCCAAGTGTGGGCTCCAACTCATTTCCCTTGTGCACTACCTTAGCAGAGGTTCTCCATGAGAGCCCCCCCCACTGCAGCAAACTTCTGCCTAGACATCCAGGTATTTCCATACATTCTCTGAACTCTAGGTGAAGGTTCCCAAATCCCAATTTATGACCTCTGTGCATTCACAGGCTCAATATCACATGGAAGCTGTCAAGGCTTGGGGCTTGCACCCTCTGGACTCATGGCCTGAGCTGTACCTTGGCCCATTTTAGTCATGGCTGGAATGGCTGGGACACAGGGCACCAAGTCCCTAGACTGAACATAGCATGGGGACCCTGGGCCTGGTCCACAAAACCATTTTTTCCTCCTTGGCCTTTGGGCTTGAGATGGGAGGGGTTGCCGTGAAGACCTCTGACATGCCCTGGAGACATTTTCCCCATAGTCTTGGGGATCAACTTGTTACTTATGCAAGTTTCTGCAGCCAAGTTGAATTTCTCCTCAGAAAATGGGATTTTTTTCCATCACATTGTCAGCCTGCAAATTTTCTGAACTTTTATCCTATGTTTCTTGTATAAAACTGAATGTCTTTACCAGTATCCGAGTCACCTCTTGATTGCTTTGCTGCTTTGAAACTTCTTCTGCTAATTACCCTGAATCATCTCTCTCAACTTCTGCAAATATCTAGAGAAGGGGCAAAATGCCACCAGTCTGTTTGCTGAAACATAACAACAGTCACCTTTCATCCAGTTCGCAGCAAGTTTCTCATCTCCATCCGAGACCACCTCAGCCTGGATTTCCTTGTCAATATTATTATCAGCATTTTGGTCAAAGCCACTCAACAAGTCTCTAGGCAGTTCCAATCTGTCTACATTTTGCTGTCTTCTTCTGAGTCCTCCAAACTGTTCCAACCACTCCCTGTTACCCAGTTCAAAACTCTCTTCCACATTTCCTGGTATATTTTCAGCAACGCCCCACTCTACTGGTATGAATTTACTGTATTAGTCCATTTTCACACTGCTGATAAAGACATACCTGAGACTGGACAATTTACCCAAAAAAAAAGATATTCACTGTTCCACATGGCTGGAGAGGCCTCACAATCTTTGTGGAAGGCAAGGAGACACAATTCATGTCTTACATGGATGACAGCAGGAAAAGAGAGAGCTTGTGCAGAGAAACTCCCATTTTTAAAACCATCAGATCTCAAATGACTCATTTACTCTAATGAGAACAATGCAGGAAAGACACGCCCCCATAATTTAATTCTGTTCCATTGGGTTCTTCCCATAACATGTGGGAATTGTGGAAGTTACAATTCAAGATGAGATTTGGATGGTGACATAGCCAAACAATATCAGTCATAAAAGACCATGAGAGACTATCTCACTCCTTTTGTTCCCTCTCTCTCTATCTTCCCTTGATTTATGCTTTCTGTCTCAGATTTCTTATTCTGGGGAAAGCAATATCTCACACAGCGAGAAGTTCTATGGAGAGGTCCACAAGGCAAGCAACTAATAATTTCAGGCAACAGCTTTGTGAGTGAACTTAGAAGAGGATTCTTGCCCAGTCAACCCTAGAGATAAACACAGCCTTGGTTGATACCTTCTTTATAGCCTTGGAAAGACCTTGAACAGGAGACACTCAGCTAAGCCACTTTCAGATTCCTGATAATCAGGAACTGTGTGAGTATAAGTATTTTTTTACTTTAAGTCACTAAATTTTGTGGTAATTCCTTATGTGGTAATAGATAATTAATTCCCCTAATAAAGAAATTATAATAGACTAAGAATAATAAGCTATAAATGTGTACATTTATATATCCACAGAGGGAAGAATGATGAGTTATTTTTTACTCCCCCAAATCAATAGGAGATTATGTCACAGATTCTGACATTTTAAATTTTTTAAATCTTTACTTACAAATACTCTGATGATTTTCTCCCTCACTGTAAATTCTTTTGTTTATTCTTCTGAACAAATATTTTGAGTCTCCTTATTTTCACGCATATTTGAATATTTTTAACAAGTACAAGTTTTACAATATTTAATTTATCAGACTTGTTTTTGAAATACATATTTCATCTTGCTTACTCATCTCCTTTCTTCAAATATACATTTAAAATATCTTTAAAAATTCATATGTACTTGACTTTGTATCTTTATATTCCTCATATTTTCAAACTGTACACTTCAATCATTTTAAATATGTATATACATAGATATAGATATTAGCCAATGCTTTTATGTTTGTGTATTTGCGAGTAAAAGAGCCTTCTTATTCTATGGATACCAAAATAAAAAGGCAGGAGGTGATTGTTAGTATCTTGGATTTTATTTATATATAAAATAAAGACAGCTATGTGTTAAGACATCATGTGTTCAGTATTTCAATTTCTTCCTCTTTCAATCTTGGGAGATTGTGTGTTTCCAGGAATTTATTAATTACTTGTAGATTTTCTAGTTTGTGTGCAAAGAGTTGTTCACAATAGTCTCTGATGGTGTTTTAGTATTTCTGTGAGGCCTGTTGTAGTGATACTTCATCATTTCTGATTGTGCTTACATTAATCTTCTCTCTTTTGTTTTTTAATCTAGAAAATGATGTATCAATTTTGTTTATTCTTTCAAAAAAATTTTTGTTTTCACTGAATGTTTGCGTGGAATTTCGCATCTTAATTTTGTTCAAGTCAGCTCTGATTTTGGTTTTTCCTTTTCTTTTGCTAGCTTTGGGGTTGGTTTGCTCTTGTATTTTTTCTTCCCTTTAGTATGACGTTAGGTTTTTAATTTGAGACCTGTAACTGTATGGTTTTGAGAGATCTTCTTGGTATTGACTGCTATTTTTAATGTGGTTGAAGAATATGGTTGGTATAATTTTGATTTTTTGGAATTTTTGAGATGTGCCTTGATAATCTGTCTAACACCATCTGTGAGGTGTTGAAATCTCCCACTATTATCATGTGCTTGTCTAAATCTGTTTGTAGGTCTCTAAGAACTTGTTTTATAAATGTGAGTGCTCCAATATTGAGTGTGTATATATTTAGGATAGTTAGGACTTCTTGTTGAGTTGAAACCTTTATCATTATGTAATACCTTTCTTTTTCATTTCTGATTGTTGTTGGTTTAAAGTCTGTTTATCTGATACTAGAATATCAACCCCTGCTCTTTTTGGTTTTACATTTGCTTCTCATTTCTCTTCATCCTTTTACTTAGAGCCTATGAGTGTCACTGCATGTGAGATATATCTCTTGAAGACAGCATACAGTTGAGTATTGCTTTTTTATTCAACTTGCCACTCTGTGTCTTTTAGGTGGAGGGTTTAACCCATTCACATTCAAGGTTAATATTGAAATGTGAGAATTTGATCATATCATGTTGTTATCTGGTTGTTACGTATGCTTGATTTTTTAGTTTGTTTATAGTGTCAGTGGGCTATGACCTTAACTGTGTTTTTGCTGTGGCAGGTAATAACCTTTCATTTCCATGTTTAGCATTCCCTCAAGGACCTCTTGTTAGACAGGTCTAGTGGTAATGAATTCCCTTAGCATTTGCTTGTCTGAAAAGATTTTATTTCTCCTAATCTTTGAAGCTTCATTTTGCTAGATATGAAATTCTTGGTTGGCATTTCTTTTCTTTTTTTTAATTTTGAGACAGAATTTCACTCTGTCACCCAGGCTGGAGTGCAGCAGTGTGATTTTAGTTCATTGCAACCTTCACCTCCCAGGTTTAAGTGATTCTCATGCTTCACCCTCCCAAGTGCCTGGGATTACAGGTATGTGCCACCATGCCTGGATAATTTTTGTACTTTTAGTAGAGATGGGGTTTCACTATGTTGGCCAAGCAAGTCTCCAACTCCTGGCCTCAAGTGATCTGGCCACCTTGGCTTCCCAAAAACTGGGATTATAGGTGTAAGCTACTGCCCCTGGCCAGGATTTCTTTTCTTTAAAGATGCTGAATATATGTCCCCAAACTTTCCTGTCCTGTAGGGTTTCTCCTAAAATGTCTACTGTTAGCCTGATAAATTTCCCTTAGTAGGTAACCTGCCCCCTCTCTCTAACTGCCTTTAACAATTTTTTTTTTCAGGTTGTCCTTGAAAAATCTGATGACTATGTATCTTGGGGATAGTAATCTTACATAACATCGTGTGAGCATGCTCTGAATTTCTTTAATTTGCATTTTGACCATTCTAGAGACATTGGGAAAATTTTCACGGGCAAAATCCTCAGATATGTTTTCTAAGTTGCTTATTCCATCTGCTTTTCTTCCAGGAATATCAATGAATTTTAGGTTTAGTCTGTTTGAATAATTCCATATTTTTCAGAGGTTGTGTTAATCTTTTTAAATTCTTTTTTTCTTTATTTTTGTTTGCCTATATTTATTCAAAGGCTTGGTCTTCAAGCTCTGAGATTCTTTCGTCAGGTTAGTCTATTCTATTTTTAATGCTTATAATTGTATTTTAAAATTCTTATAGTAAGTTTTTCGATTCCAGAAGTTCATTTGTTTCTTTCTTGAAAAGACTATGTCGTATTTCAGATTTTGAATTATTTTATCTCATGAACCTCTTTGCCATCCAAATTCTGATTCTATGTCTGTCTTGTTAGCCAGTAATTTGTTCAAAAATTGAAATAGTAATAAAAAAACCTTACAAATCAAAAAATCCTGAATCAGATGGATTCACTGCTGAATTCTACCAGGTGTACAAAGAAAGATTAGTACCCATCCTACTGAAATTATTTTTAAAAAATCAAGTAAAAGGGACTCCTCCCAGATTCAGTCTACAAAGGGAACATCATTCTGATACTAAAGCCTGCCAGAAACATCATGAAAAAGAAAACTTTAGGCAGGTCAATATCCCTGATTTACATAGTTACAAAAATACTCAATAAAATACTGGCAAGCCAATCCAGCAGCACATCAAAAAATTAATTAACTACAATCCAATAGGCTTTATTCCTGGAATGCAAGGCAGATTCAACACACATAAATGTGATTCATCACATAAACCAAATTAAAAACAAAAACCACGTGGTCATCTTAATAGATGCAGAAAAGACTTTTGATAAAATTTAACATATATTTATGTTTAAAACCTTTGACAAATTAGGCATCAAAAGAACATACCTCAAAATAATAAGGGTCAAGGGTCATCTATGACAAACACACACTAATATCACACTGAATGAACAAAAGTTGGAAACATTCCATTTAACAACTAGAAGAAGACAAATATGCCCATTCTCACCACTACTATTCAACATAGTGCTGGCAGTCCTAGCCAGAGCAATCAGGCAAAAGAAAGACACAAATGCCATCCAAATAAACAAAAGTAAGTTTGCTGATGATGTGATTCTACACCTAGAAATCTCACTCTACCAAAAGCCTCCTAGAAGTGATACATGACTTCATTAAAGGCTTGGGATACAAGATCAATGCACACAAATTAGTTCAATTTCCATAACTAATAATGTCTTGGTAGAGAGCTAAGTCAAGAATGCAACCCCATTTACAATAACCACAAAACAATACAATACCTAGGAATGCATCGAACCACAGAAGTGAAAGATTGTTA
Organism: Trachypithecus francoisi; assembly: GCF_009764315.1. Lineage (NCBI taxonomy): Eukaryota > Metazoa > Chordata > Mammalia > Primates > Cercopithecidae > Trachypithecus > Trachypithecus francoisi. Next base: position 8,132,126 of record NW_022681459.1, read on the forward strand.
AAATGAGAATTACAGTGCACTGGGGCAATAAATGAGAGATGATACAAACAAATGGAAAACCATTCTATGCTCTTGAACAAGAAAAGTCAATATTATTAAAATGGCCAGACTGCCCAAAGCAAGTATTGATTGTCACTTCTATCAAACTATCAACATAATTTTCAACTGAAAAAATATATTAAAACTAGAAAAAACTATTCTAAAATTCATATGGAACCAAAAACGTGCTTGAATAACCAAAACAATCCTGAGGAAAAAGAACAAAGCCCAAGGCATCACACTACCTGACTTCAAACTAAAGGTGACAGAAACCAAAACAGCATGATATGGATACAAAAACAGACACATAGATCAATAAAACTGGATAGAAGACCCAGAAATCAACCCACACACCTATAACCACTTGATCTTTGAAAAAGTTGACAGTAACAAGCAATGGGAAAAGGATTCCCCATTCAATAAATGGTTCTGGGATAACTGACTAGCCATATGCAGAAAGTTGAAACTGGATGCCTTCTTTTCAAAATGTACAAAGATAACTGAAGATGTAGTAAATACTTAAGTGTAAGATCTGAAACTATAAAAACCCAAGAATAAATCCTAGGAAATATCATTATGAACATTGGCCTTTGCAAAGGATTTATGACTAAGTCCCCAAAAGCAATTGAACAAAAACAAAGATTGACAACTGGGACCTAGTTAAACTAAAGAGCTTCTGAACTACATAAGAAACTATAAATAGAAGAAACAGACAACTCACAGAATTAAAGATATTCACAAACTATGCATCCAACAAATGTTTAATATCCAGAATCTATAAGAAACTAAAACAATTCAACAAGCAAAATACAAATAACCACATTCAAAAGTGGGCAGAGGACATGAACAGACACTTCTCAAAGGAAGATATACAAGTGGCCAACAAATACATGAAAAATTCTTCAACATCACTAATCAGTAGAGAAATGCAAATCTAAATCACAATTAGATACTGTCTCACATCAGTCAGAATAGCCATTTTTAATAAGTCAAAAAATAGCAGATGTTGCTGAGGTTGAGTATCAAAAAGAACATTTATACATTGTTGGTGAAAATGCAAATTAGTTCAGGCACTGGAAAGTGGTATGAGCTTATCTCAAAGAACTTAAAACAGAACCACCATTTGACCCAGTGATCCCATTCCTAAGTTAATTACCCAAAGGAAAATAAATTATTCTACCATAAAGACACATGCACTCATATGTTCATTACAGTACTATTCACGATAGCAAAGACATGGAATCAACCTAGACATCCATCAATAGTTGAATGAATAAAGAAAATGTGGTAACTATACACCATGAAACACTACATGACCATAAACAAGAAAGAAATCATGTTCTTTGCAGGAACATGGATTCAGCTAGTGGCCATTATCCTAAGAAAACAAGCACAAGAACAGCAGACCAAATATCACATGTTCTCATTTACAAGCAGGAGCCAAACATTGGGTACACGTAGTCGCTAAGATAGGAACAATACACAGTGGAGACTATTTGCTGAGAGATGTGGAATAAGAGTGTGGGTTGAAATGCTATCTGTCAGGAACTATACTCATCACCTGGGGATGGGATCACTCATATACCAAACCTCAGTGATATGCAATTTACCCATGTGGCAAACCTGCACATGTGTCTGTGAACCTAAAATAAAAAAGAGAAGAAAAATGAAAGAAATTGTGTGACACAGTCTATTGCCTTTGGCTATTTAATGCTTGTGTTGTTTCTTCCAATCTACAGGTTGTTCTTTTGGCTTGTTTTTTAGTTATTTGCAAAATCACACACAGTTAATCTTTGAGCAGTATGGGTTCAAACTGTTCTAATTCACTTACAATAGAAGTTTCTTCAGCCTCTGCCACCCTTGAAGCAGCAAAACTAACCCCTCCTCTTCTTGCTGCTCTTCAGCCTACTGAACATGAAGACAATGAGGATGAAGACCTTTAAGTTTATCCACTTCCATTTAATGAATTCTAAATATATTTTCACTTCCTTATCATTTCCTTAGTAGCATTCTACTTTCTCCTAGCTTTCTTTATTATAAGAATACAGTATATAATACATCCAATGCACAAAATATGCATTAATTGACTACAGGTTTTACCAGTGCTGTTTCTGGTCAACAGTATTTAAATTTGGAGGAAGTAAAAGTTATAAACAGATTTTCAACTGCATAAGTGTTAACACCCCTAATCCCCACATTGTTCAACGGTCAAGTGTATATGTAAGTATATATATGTTATAAATATATATAATAATGTGTGTATATATGTATATACGTATACTCTCTGAACATTTGCCTTTTTGGGAGAATTTTACAGTAATTTTTTTTCAGTTAGGGAAGTGGTATTGCAATGGAGCCATCAGTTGCATTTATGCTGCACTGTTTCAAGAAGTTGGCTGCCTTCCTCTTCTTCATAATATAGGACAGAATGCTCATCGTCCACGTATTTATTAATTCCTTTATTTCATTGTTCATATATCCAAAGGAATTCACTGACTTTTAGTGGATAATAAACACTCTGTCAATTTAAAGCTAAGGAGTCATCTTTTTGAAGTGAATACCCAGTACAGGAGATGGACGGGGCAACATTTAAGCTTGTTTTTGCTAAGCATCAATGAGGATTGAGAATAAAGCTGTTTCTAATGAGTAAATAGCTTAGCCTTAAACAGGATCTAACCAAGCTATGAAAATTTCCTTTTCAATATAATCCAAAATTTGGCTTTGCCCTTCTATAAATACCATGTTTTTATCATTTAAAAATCTCTACAGTTTATGTTTAATTTATATACAAAACCAAGTTCTCGGTTTATTTATTAATTGAGCATGGAAGATATTTTTAGTTTTCTTAATTAGTAAGTTGATTCTATTATTTAATTATTTTGGAAAAGTTATTTTCATTTGTTTCCCCAGTTGTGTTAGCCTCAATTTACATTTAAACATTTAAGTACTTGTTAATGATTTCACACGTCACATTCTATTTTCTATTTTCTGATCCTAACTAAACTTTTTTCCCAGATATTCATACATTCAGGTGATTTATGCTAATCATGCTTCTTGTTTAAGCTTTTTCTTTTCACCGAAATATACTCCACTTTCTTAAGTTGTGATCAATTCTTCAGCATTTAATTACTTTCTTAGCCCCAAAGTAAAAGTTTTACTTGTGAAAATGATGTGTTAGACTAAAATATGCTCTATCACTTTACACAACTTTAATTAGAGAATTCCAGATAAGTTTTTGTGAAAACAAATTTATTAATACATTGACTTTTGGATCCACTGAAAAGTGAATTATTCACTGGAATCCTAGATTCCTGGATTCTATTGTTCTTTATTTTGTTTTGTTTTAAAATTAGCCTACTTATTTTTAAAACTGAGTTTGTTGTAACACATGGGTGTAATATCATACTAAAACATTCATAAATTTCTAGGACATATTAACTCTATAATTTTAAATCCATAATCATCATATTTTCCATTTTAATTCTAACAATATCTTATCTAGTTGATGAATACAAATTATTATTAGGATAATTTAGAATAAATAATCCTAAAACTATGACTTTACATTTTTTGTGACACTAAAATAAATTTTATGCATATTTGCTTTAGTTAAAAGTTATTTTCCTGTTTTACAAATTATACAATACAGTCTCTGATGTTTTGTATACAAGAACACTGACTGCTATAGATGAGTATAAGAATCAGTTTTACTCATTCATCAAACTCAAATTCCTAAATTACAACATGCCAACATTATGGTAAGCATTCTAATTAAGTTTTGTTAGAAATTACAATATCAAATTTTATCTTTGTTAAGATTGTATGATTAGACACAAGTTTTATCCTGAATTGTAGAAAACAACTATACAAAACAAAAAAAAAATTATAGGCAGTAAGTAAGGTCATAATGAACTAGCAGGTAAAACTTTGATTTTAATAGCAATTAGTATAATGATCGTTTTTAAGAGATGTGAACCATAAATCTAAGTTTTATTTTCATCTGAAATTTTCAATGAAATATAATTTGGAAAGTTTTGACAAATTAGGTTTTGATATATGTAAATATTGTAAGACCTACATATGCATTGTTCCATTTTCATCTAGCTCTTTCATTTTATAGGAAATTAATAACAAACGCTTCTCCAATCTCTCCCCTAATTTCCGTCCTCACTGATATATTACTCCTTAATCATCTTATCTCAGACTTGTATATTATTTATGTTCTAGATGGTATCTATCAGCATCTACTATTATATTTTTTGAACAAACAAACAGCTCTCAAATGCTATAATATCTCCTGTTTCCCCCCTGGTTTTCCAGGGTTCATAAATTTTAGACGTCAGATTATATTCCCCATTGTATTCATATTAACGGTGATAAGTTAAGCTCTCTTTCAGAAAGAAATCAAAATGTCTTAGAATGTTAAATAAGACCTTTCACAATGAGCTTAAACTTTTTACTAACATAAACTACTTCAATGCCCATCCTAATTTTCTCATCACTTCTTTATTGCTAATATTAATCTCTGTATTGTGTCTTGCAAAATCATGAATTCTAGGCTATGTAAGAAGTTCAGTTTCTAGGAAGAGCTTGGGTAGACTATCAAGGCCTTAAAGAGGATAAACAAACAAAAACCACTCCAGATGAATTTGAGTCAGTAAAGGGATATGCAAGGAGAGTCAATGTTTTGCACAGGAATAAGTTAAGAACCAAAGCAGAAAAGGGCAGTGATGGTGAGGGTGGGAATTTGGGGGTGGTACAAGGTACGTTACAAGGTATAGGTCAGCAGATCTTGACTTTGGCTGTAAGTAATTACAAATAAACAGCAGTGGCAGCACCATCAATTACAACAGTGACAAGAAAAACTGGCCTAAACAATTTGTAGCTGGATTGTGTTTTATAATTTGAAGTCCAGAGGTAAAATGAAAGTAAGATCAATTGTTCATTAATGTCATAAAAAATCATTGTCATCCATCTACCCATCCTATAAGGCAGCAATTATCTATGTGTGATTTCCTTTCTGTTCACAAAATAGGTGATCATTGCAACTACAATTGTGTGTTTCATTGTTCCTACTTAACAGGCAAGTTCCCAATGCTATTGCCTTCAGCTAGATGTGTTCAATTTAAGTCAGGTGCCTGGTCTTAGATTAATAAGAGTCACCATTAAAATATCATGCATTAATTGGCTTAGAACAAACAGAATACAATTCCGCAGATAAAAATAGAGATCCTGAGTCATATAGGATATGGGATCAGTAAATAGAAAAATTACAGTTTCCTTTACCAAGGAAACAAAATGATTCCAATAAAGCAAATATATGCCCAATATACATAATAAATACATGAAATGAACAAGTAATACATGGCTAACAAATAAATAATTTTTAAAAATGTATAAGAAGAAAATTAGTTAAAAAAAAGCTCAGAAGATTCAGAGCAAACTATATGGATCACATTGTATTTTGGGAGATTTCCTGTATTGTTTGTAAACAGACGGTGCAATCAACTTGGGCCAGTTTACTACTTGCCATTAACTATCTATACAGCTTCTATTGAGTAAGTTATTCTTTCTTTGAATTTCAGTTTCCTTCACTATAAAATCTTAATTTTCTCTAAATAATGTAGGTATGAAGATGAAATAAAATGATTTATAAAATACATTAAACTCAGAATCATCCTTGTCCTTAGTGAGCATTGTAAGAGAATGCCATACTCTTCTCTGATTTATTGGCAAACTTCAAGACACAGGTAAAAATCACTATTTGTTTATTATTTCCAGTAAAGAGTTTGAAAAGAACTAGACACCCTTTTACCTTTGTCTGGATCCATGGCCCTTTGCGACATATCCTTGCAGCTCTTCCAAACAAAAGACGGAGTCCATTTTCCCAACCGTTGACTCTGAGCAGGGCCTGTAACTTGCTTTGACTAATAAAATGTTGTGAGCATGACATCATGGCAGCCTATGTCTGGATTTCAAATCCTTTCACATTTCTCTTAATTCCCTGTGCCTACATGTGAACAAGTTTAGGCCAACATGCAGAAGGATGTTGATTGCATAGACCAGAATTGAATTAGCCTAGTTTTTCAGCTGTAGTCCCAGACATGAGATAAGCCAATCAGAATCACCATATCTAATCACAGACACATGAGCTAGGGCAGTTGCTAGCTGTTCTGCAATTGTGAGCGCTAAAAGTACTTGTTGTTTTAAACCACTAAATTCTGGTGATAAGTTTCCCAGCAATAACTAACTAGTCCCCAAGTACTAAATCCTAAGGCAGATTTAATCAACCCTGCTCTGTTAACAGCACGTTGCACTCCTTCATTTGCCATTGTCCACATTATTTTGACTTGATATTGTCTGTCTTTCAGAGTGGATCATATATCCAACAAGGATAGTGGCCCTTTCTTGCTCTTCTTTATAACCTTATAACTAGGTTAAATGCCCGAGACATAAGAGATACATAGTAAATGCTATTCACTGGTGAGTTCAGTCAAAGTTCTCAGGCTGTTTGTAACATGTTGGCACAATTTAAGGATCCTCTTGTTTCCTTAGCTCATCTAGATAATGCAGTGATGACTTGCTTTATGTTTTCTCATCGCTGCAGAGGCTTGAAACATCCTGAGAGATTCAATGACATTTGCTATTCAAACATTTTTGTTCCAATTAATAGTGGTGCTTCTCAAGGGGAAATGCAGCACAAATGACTGGTCTCAGAGACATTCCCTTTTTGGGATAACTGAAGAAGAAAATCAAAATATGCCATAGTTTTAATGAAAACAGTCTGCATAACTCTCAGTAGAAGTGGGAAACTGGGAATTATATTGTGAAATAGAGTGTGTCAGACAGAATGTGACCATTGCTCTCAGCTACTATCATTGGAATAAATCAACAGCACAATCAATGAATTGACCTAGTTATCTTTTTAACAAACCTGTCAGGATTCCATTATTTTACAGTGTTATTCTTTTAAAAATCAAAATGTATGTATTCTTCCTTTAAATTTCCTACCTGTTAACAATAAAACAAAAATAATTTAAGTAGGTTGATGCAAAAATAATTGTGGTTTTGTCATTACTTTTAATGACAAAAACTGCAATTACTTTTCACCAACATAATACATTAAACTCACTACCATCCTGTAGAAATTCAGCTCATTTACACAGACATATTATCAGAACATATTTGTGAGGCACTTTAAAAGTATAAATGCCACTTTTGTGTTAATGATATCAACCACCTAGGAAGGCAGTTTGAGGAAGTATTGTTAATTGTATTTAACATTAGAGTCAGCAGAATCACAAATAATTAGTGTTTTGAATTTTACAAAGTAGTAAAGAATCAAAATTGGAAAAAACCTTTACTTCAAAATTGTCCTTTTCTGAGCAAAATAAATTTGATTTTACTTAATTAAAGAAACAAATCTTTATGTTACCTCCTCCTTTCTTTTTTCTTCTATCATTGAGCATCTGGTTACTTATTTAACTCAGAGTTTTAGTTCAGAGTATCAAGGAGTGTCATGGAAACTTCAAACCCTAATTTCTAATGGCAATAAACATGTGTGAAGTAAGGAAGACATTACCCACGAGTTTAAAAAAAAAGCTTTAAGGTGAGGGTCATAAAGAGTATACATCTCATGGTTTCTCAAGTGAGTAAAGTCTAAAGGGGTTTGCAGCCTGAGATTAATCTGGAGTCAATTGCTAGATATATGTCTTAAAGAAGAATCATTCATCAACTTCATAGCACAACATCACTCATTCATCAATTAAATTAATCAATTTATTCACTCATCAATATTTTCATTGATGAAGTGTCTACTATCTTCCAGGTGTCATGCTAAGCTCTGGCTATACGACAGTAAACAAAACCATTGTGCCTGGCTCACTTTTGTAGGAGATACAGATTTTTAGCAAATATACACACAATTAAAAATTTTGAAACCGTAATAAATGTTACTGAGAAGGAAAAAAAAAAAAAACCCTTAGATTCCCCGTAAGGAAACAGACAGAAAAAGGAAGGAAGGGAAAGATATTTAAACAGAATTGAATGGCAAGCACACTAAAACAATTAAAGAAAAAAGTCTGAGAAGGGTGAAAGCAGGGAGCCCTGAGGAGCTGCTGGATGGTAGTTAGTGTATCTAAGACTACCAAGAGGTAAATTTGGGAGTAGTGGGAGAAGCCAGGTCACGTAGTACCCTGAAGATCATGTCAGAAGATTGATTTTATTCTAAGAGCTTTGAAAATCATGTAGACAGATTTTAAACTGAGGAATGACATGTTTTAAGAACATCATGGATGCGACACGGAGACATTGGAAGAATGGACATGAGGAAACAAGGATGCAAAGCTATTGTAATGCTACAGGCAAAATATTTTTTTGACTCAAGTTATTGTGGAACCATGAAGGTGAGATGAACTCTACACAGTTTTAAATTATTTTGGGGTAGAATGACACAAGGTGAGTGGTTGCATATGTAAGTTGAGAAAATATATTTATATCAAACATGACTTACAAGTTTCTACCTTGTATATAAAGGATATCTTGGTGGGGTGTGGTAGGTCATGCCTGTAATCCTAGCACTTTGGGAGACTGAGGTGGGTGGATCACCTGAGGTCAGGAGTTCAAGACCAGCCTGGCCAACATGGTGAAGCCCTGTTTCTACTAAAAATACAAAAAAAAAAAAAAAAAAAAGAAAAAAGAAAAAAAATTAGCTGGGCATGGTGGCACATTCCTGTAATCTCATATTCTTGGGAGGTTGAGGCAGGAGAATCACTTGAACCCAGGATTTGGAGGTTTCAGTGATTGGAGACTCCAGCCTGGGTGACAGAGTGAGACTCTGTCTCAAAAAACAAAAAAGAAAAGAAAAGAAAGAGATAAAGAAAGAAAGAAAGGGTATCATTTATTTTGAATACTTTCTGAATTCCTAGGAAAATTGTTATGGATGGATGTCGCAATAATTCAAGTCAGGACACACACTACAACATGGATGATATGACATGGATGACACGATATGGATGAACATTAAAGACAGCGTGCTAGTGGAATAAGTCAGTCACAAAAGAACAGTTGGATGATTCCACTTATACAAGGTATCTAGAGTCAGAAAGTAGTTTGGTGGCAGTCAGGGGCTGTGGCAGCAAGGAATTAGTAGCTAGTGTTTAACAGGTACAGCGTTTCAGTTGGAGAACATGAAAAAGTTCTGGAGATGGATAGTTGTGATAATTGCACAAAAATGTGAATGTTCCTATACCACTGAACTTTACATTTAAAAATCATTTCAATGGTAAATTTTGAGTTACAGACATTTTACCCCAATTAAACAAAAACAGAAAAAAGTGTTGAACTCAGCAACAGACTATGAAATTTACCTGGATGAATTTATAAAAACTACCATGCATATTTAAGAATATATTCTATATCAATTAAATGTATAACTTTAATGTGTGTGAACTAAAATACAATGTGAGAAATTTTGCCCTCTTCCTGTGGCTGCATCATCTGGAAATGCTTTGAGAGTGTTTTGCATGCTCTGTGTGTCAGGTTTTAGGCATTATTTTGTCCTTGTTAAGATATGGTACTCCACTTTCCCTCATTTTAAATAACTTTCACTTGACTTTCATTTCCATACCAATAAGTTCATTCTAGCAATAAAATTTTATTGTCACTCTTTCCAAGTTTTTATTTTCACCTTTTTATGAATACTATCAGGAGACAAGAAAGAACTTTACCCTTATATACCAATGTGCCACTCACATTTATTTTTTGAAGTTAATCAAAAAGTTTTGGAGAATTTATTTTCCCTTATGATTATCTAAATGTGTCAATTCCCATAACATATAGGTATTCTAAAAATTCAGCACCACAGAAGACCACATTAATGCCATCGTAATATTTTAATCATTGGACTGAATGGATTTTAGTCTTTTTAAATGAAAAGGGGATTCCACCCTCTCTACCCCCTACCCTGGCTCAATATCTTGCACATAATAGGTGCAGGAAAATAATTTACTGATATGGTAGATATGTGCCATCTGCCCATCAAGGGGTAGTAGAGGTGTCTGGTGTTAGGAACAGCAGTAAAGTTCAAGTTCCCAACTCAGAAGTAGCATCTCTGTGGGGTAGTGGTGGTTGCAGAACAGTACAGGTCGTTGTATTTTGTGCTAGGTGGTAGCAATGACAATTTCAACAGTGTTTTTATTAGAACACATTTTTTTCTTTTTCGCATTCCTTCACATTTTTTTTTCCTGGAAGCAGAGCCTCAGTTCTGTGTTTCCAGGTTTCATAATGAATCTAATACACTTTTAATTAAGTATGTCACGGTTTCAACCAGTAAAAACTGATTCCATTCTTCAGAACAAATAACCTGACTGATAAAATTGATAGAAACCTTCATTCATTCATCCAGTTGTTTATCAATTGTAAATGGCATTTATCACTCTATCTTTCATCCAGTCACTTATACAAATATTTATTTAGCATCTACTTTTTCCCAAGGTCTGACTTGGGTAAAGAGTAAGAAAATATCTAAAATACATATATCTGCTTCAAAAGTATTTAAATGTACTCAAGGGTCCTGCTATGTAAGTGGACAATCACAGCAACAGTGTGGTGAGCATTACAAATAAATACTCAGAAAGCAATATATGAATACAAAGAGGGACAACCTTGCCAGGCTTGAGTGATCAAGAAAGGCTTCTCAGAAACAACAGTGTTTCTCAAAGTGTGATTTATAGATCATTTGCATTAGAGTCACCTGCTGGGGTTTAAACATCCCAAGTTGATTGCCTTTATCTGTTATCTACTGAATCAAAATATTCGACTTTTTACCCAGGAAACCATATGTGGAACAAACATTCTAGAAATATAAGTAAGTTGGGAAAGTGAAGGGAAACGATCTGGAAGATGCTTTTGCAAAGTACTGGAAGTAAGAGAGAACAGTTGAATGTTTAGTATCCCAACAACAAAGGAGCCAGAGGGACAGATACAGTAACTTCAAGTATGTCTGGGTTAGTATATTTTGACATTTATGTGAACTATCAAAGTTGGGGGTCAAAGGGATGTGGACTTGTATCTTCCACTAAGGACACTGACCATGGTGCTTCAGTTTTGCTTGCTGTAGTTTTTCCATCTTGACAGAAAGAAGAGTGAGAGCAACTCATAGGAAGATGGCGAGAATTACATTTACTTAATTGTATAAAGACACTCACTCTCAATAAAGGTTAGTTTCATCATATTCATATGTATTTTTGCCAAAAAGAGTTGTTTGTTTGCCTGGTTAAATATCTTGCCAAAGAAGTGTTTATGGTAATTCACTTTATGCAGTGTACAGAGAGCAGCTGTGCAGATGGAAACTTAATAAATGGCTTTTTAACAACAGTCATGATAGTAGTTTGTACCTTCTTAAATTCTGTTTAATGTTATTGAGTTTGTATTACATTCTGCTAAAGAAACATGGGCCTTTGAAAAGCATACGGGAATGTATTTGTTGATTGTATGAAAATTGGCTCTGATTCTGCTTGCAAAAAAATAGCAAATGAAAGATAGATATATTTGGCCAAATGTCAAACAAAATATTTTTAAATGTATTGGGAATATCTTGACAGATGTTTCCCAATGTTTAATATTGTTTTGGTGAAGTTTAGTTTAATATTGTATTTGGTGAAAATAATATTGGCATAATATTTTCATTCAGAGCTAAACTACTTTTTTTAAAGAATGTAAAAACAGTATCCCCCCCATCTGATTATGACCCTTTTGTTATTGATTTGAGTAAAAACGAGAGGACTAGAACAATTATGCTTGAAATCACTCTTCATTGAGGCGTTCCATTTTTGGTGTTTCATGCTGTGCTTGTTTTCTTGATTTCCCATGAAATCAGATATTATTTTCTAATTATGGCAGCACAATAACAGCTGAGCTACAGCAAGCTCTTCTTGTTACTGGGTTTTGTAAACAAGGTACTGATGATTTCAGCAGATGTCCCGGATTTGAGATCTTTTACTTCTTTCTAGGCAGGGGATGCTCAAACCGTAGACACAAATCTGCTATACCAGGAATAATGTGCTAATCACATGGTCAGTAACCCTAAGATTTTTAGCTATTACTCCCGAAAACCTTGTCTGCTCAGGAACTACACTAGCTGTCTGTTCCCCTAAAATGGTTTTCATTTCTTCTAACATTTACTTGTCACTCAATACTAATATTTCAATGTTTTATGGTATTTACTGCTCTGCATAACAACTGTACTTGTTCACTAACATTTGTTCTCTGTTTTACATCATGAACATGAGCATATATGTCTTCTTATTGTCTTTTTTTTTTTAGTGGGGGGTGGAATTGTTATTTTTATTATCCACGGTCCACTGACTATCTATTCTTCACCATGTCGTGCAAAGCCTTCCACAATTTGATGTTAACTGGCCTTTTTACAGGCTGAGTATCCCTTCTGTAGAAATGTTGGGGGGTCCAGAAATGTTCCAGATTTCAGATGTTTTTAAATTTCATAATATTTTCATATATATAATGAGATTTTTGGGGATGGGACCCAAGTCTAAACAGGCAGTTCATTTTTATTCCATATACCCTATATAACATAGCCTAAGGTGATTTCATTATATATAATATATATAAAATATATATAATATATAAAAAATATATAATATATGTAAAATATATAATATATGTAAAATATATAATATATAAAGTATGTATTATATTTTTAATATATATATTATATAAAGTATATATTATATATTTTTAATATATATATTAAATATATATAAAGTATATATTATATATTTTAAATATATATTAAATATATATAAAATATATATTATATATTTTAAATATATATTAATATATATAAAATATATATTATATATTTAAATATATATTAAATATATAATATAAAATACATATATATTAATATGTAATTGATATATAAAATATATTCATATATATTTATATATAATTAATATATATTAATATATTAAATATATTATATATATATTTTTTGAGACAGTGTCTCACTCTTTCCCCGAGGCTGGAACGCAGTTGTGCAATCTCAGCTCACTGCAACCTCTACCTCCCAGGTTCAAGTGATTCTCCTGCCTCTGCCTCCAGAGTAGCTGGGAATAGAGGCACGTGCCACCACGTGCCACCACACCTGTCTAATTTTTGGTATTTTTAGTAGAGATGGGGCTTCACTATGTTGGCCGGGCCGATCTCAAACTCGTGGCCTCAAGTGATCCGCCCACCTCAGCCTCCCAAAGTGCTGGAATTATAGGTGTGAGCCTGCGCCTGCCCTCATACAATATTTTTGATACTTTTTTGGCATGAAACAAAATTTTGACTGCATTTTGGCTGTGACCAATCACATGAAGCTGGGTATGCAATTTTCCACTTGTGGCTTCATGTTGATGCTCAAAATGTTTCAGATTTTGGAGTATTTCAGATTTCAAATTTTTGAATTAAGAATGCTCAACTCGTACCACATGTTACATCCCTTTCAAATCTCTCATTCCATCTGAAGTAGGTTCTTTTTAAGAATGCCTGTATTTTTTCCATCTTTGTGCCTTTGCTTACTCTGTTTTTCCCCTATGCACATTTTTCTCATAGTTCTACAAGTTTCAACTTTAAAACAATTATAAATCCTCTCTTCTGTCCGTGGATATTTAGAAGAGCTCTATCTTGCTGTAACAAAGAAGCTGCAGTGGACAATATTGTCTATGTCTTCATGTGTGTATGTGGAACAGTTTCATTGGGAATACACTCACACATATATTATATGGAATTAAACCATGTAAACCCTCATGTTTACAAATTATCTGGAATTTGGTCTTGTGTAGTTGAACAAATTTGTATTTCTACCCGACAGTCATGATAGTTCTCATGGCTCAATATTCAATGTTTAGTAATGCTAGATTATAAAAATATAATCATAATTTTTATAATCAAAAATTGCTGAATTTTTAAACATCTAAATTTCTAAAACATTTCACCCAAAGTGTTACCCTGTATGAGAGCTTATTTTATGTGACAATTTGTTTGCCACAAGGGATGCCCAAATAACTGATTAAATATTTCTGAGTGTGTCTGTGAGTTGGTTTTCAGGAGAGATTAATACTTGAGTTGAGTAAAACAAATGGCCTTCTACAACGCCAGTGAGCATCATCCAATCCTTGAAAGCCTGGATGGAACAAAATAGTGAAGGGAGGTTGAATTTGCTCTTTTCTTGACTCCTTGAGCGGCAGGAATCTTCTCCTGTTCTTGGTGCTGCTGGTTCTCAGTCCTTCCAACCTGGACTAGGATCTGCACTATTAACACTCTAGCTGCCAGGCCTCCAGATAGGGACTTCGCAGCCTTCCTAATCACTTCGAGCAATACCCTATAATAAGCATCTTCATATATATTCTACATCGTTCTGTTTTTCTCTGCATAAACCTGTCTAACACATTCATAACCTCATTTTGGTTTAATTGCATTTCCCTGAACACCTGTGACATTTTCTAAATATCAGAAGAATGGATAAATTGTATTCATACAATAGAATAAAAATAGTGTAATTAATACAAAGAAGCTACATTTATGTTATCAACATGAGTGAGTCTTAAATAATAAAATTTTTATTAAAAAACATATGTGGAATATTTATCTATCATCTCCTACTACATATATAGTAAGATACCATTTATATAAAATCTAAAGATAGACTAATCAAGCTTATGTTGGCTTGTTGATGCATTTATAAACAGTGCTGGGGCTCAGAAACTGATATCCCAAAATATGAAATTTTGAATGATGAACTCAAGAAGAAGCCGCATGGTCTCTCTGAACTTTCCCTCATCTTGTCTCTCAATCTTCTATCTCTCCCAAACCACAGAATGAAGTTATTCTCTGACATCTCTTTATCTGCCTAAAATCTGTACCTACCAAAGAAGAAAACAATTACCTCTGCTCCCTTCCCTGAATCTTCATTCACAGGAAGAAAGAGTAAAGTCTGTCAACACACCTGGACAGACTTTTGTCATTGTATACTCTCTAAACCCACAGAATTCCCCTAAAAATCATTTACTACTCCCCCTAAAATTATTCACTTTCCCAAATCTCTTTCCCCTAGGAAGTATACACAAGCACCAGTCCCCTGTTGGTTTGGGGTTAGTCACTCTGTGATTTTCCTCCATGCACATTAATAAAACTTTTCATGCCATTTCGCCTATGAATCCGCCTTTTGTCAGTCAATTTTCAATGAACTTTCAAAGGTTTCTCTTCACCTTTACAATTGCAAAGATGATTACTTCTGGGAACAGTGGGTAGAGACTGACACTATGTAGGGATACACAAGACTTTATTTGATTCTGGAATAGTTTATATTACAGATGGGTCCACAGTGTTTTATTTTCTCGACAGTTTTCTAGCTCAGAAATACTTTAATGATTAAAAACAAAAAAAGGGATTGTATATAGATGATTCTGCTTTATTCTCTTTATTTGTTTTCTTACGAGAATTTTTTTTTAAAATGAAGTGAGAACGGTGCCTAACTCCATTTCACTGTTACATTCCTAGTCTAAGCCATCACAGTCATTTGTCACTATTACTGCAGTTGGATACTGAATGATCTCCCTCTTTCTATCCTCCCCTTAAATGGTCTATTTTATTTTGAAAATTACAATCAATTCTTCAAATATTTAAGTCATACCATATCCCTTTTCTGCTCTAAAACTTATAATCAATTTCCATTTCATCAGAGCAGCAAATAAACTCCATACAATGGCCATAAGACCTCTTGTCAATTATCTGTCTTTATCTTCTGCTAATCTACTGATCACAAATGCAGGAGAATATCTTAGAACTCTTGTTCTAGATAGCCATTTTGCTTGGAATACTTTTTCCAAAGATATGTGCTTAGCTAATCACGCATCTCCTTTAGGTTTTTTCTCATATCTGACTTTCTCACAGGGATCTATCTAAACCACCAAATTTAGTGCTATAGCGGGTACTCCAGTGACACCATCTTGCTGCCGATCTTCCCTTACTACACTCTATTTTTTCCATTTTCAGTAGCTTGTCCATTTAAACGTGCCACATAATGTAATTATTTGTTAGGTGTACTGGTTATTGTGCATCTCCTCCACTAGAACATAGGCTTCCTAAGGCAAGAAATCCTTATTTGGTTCAGCAATGATCTCAAGTAGCTAGACTATGTGGTACTCAATAAATATTTGTGAAATTAATACATAAATACATAACTGAGAAAAGAGAAAGTTTTTGTATTTTACCTCATACTTATACTGGGAAATTTCTCAGGGAGCACAAAAGTCGGCAGAGTAAGTGGCATTAAGTACAGTCATGCATCAATTAATGACGGAGTACACTTTGATAAGTACATTGTTAGATGATTTCAACATTGTGTAAAGATCATAGAGTGTCCTTACCAAGCTTAGCAGGTATAGTGTACTACATACCAAGGCTATATGGTTTATCCTATTGCTCTGAGTTGACAAACCTTTACATTACACCATATTATTATACTGAATATTGGAGACAATTGTAACATAGTGATAAGTTTTTGTGAATTGAAAAACAGCTAAACCTAGCAAAAATACAGCAACAAAGATAGTATAAATTTTTTTTAAAAAGTGGTATACCTGCATGGGGCATTTACCATCAATGGAGCTTTCAGAACTGGACATTGCTCTGGTAAATCATGGAGTGAGTGGCGAGTGACTGTGAAGGTCTAGGACATTACTGTACACTACTATAGACCTTGTAAACAATGTACACATAGGTTACACTAAATTTCAAAAGAATAAAGTAATTGCACTATGATGTTATGATAGCTACAATGTCACTGGGTGACAGAAATTTTTCAGTTTCCTTAAAATCTCATGGGGCCACCATAGTATATACGGTCTGGGGTAGAGGGTAAAGTCATTATATGGCCCATGACTGTACTTTCTCTCTCTCTGTGAATATGTGTACATTTATTACTTCATATTGTACATTTTTCCCAAAGTCATATGTGCATAATGGTGCAAATTTTCCCAAAGTCATATGTGCATAATGGTGCAAATCCACTGAGAATTTTGTAGGCACTGTACTAAAGATCTAAAGTATAAGGATTCTGAAATTGCATAAAATAGCTCCCTGCTGTAGGGTAGCACACAGTTATTTTATTCTTAATTCCTATTTACATGTCTTTGTCTAAAGTAAGCCATGTCCTCCTGCCTACTTTCAAGATACAAAAGTGCAATACCACCACGTTGCAGAAGGAGAACCAGAAATATCTGTAATAGCAATAATGGCGACCTAATTGGTCATATATAACTTCAGGCATTCTTTTCTTCTCCATAGCCTCCTTGAAAATTTCTTCAATAAATAGCATACAAAGGAAAAAGGTCAAGTTATGAGTGTCTTGTGTTATCTCACTTCGAATATTGAATATACTTGTTCACCATTGAGAACTTCACCCTTATTTCTAAACATCAATGCCCTTCCAAAACATCAAAGCATTCAGTACTCTGGAAATTACTTTTTGACATGATTATAACTAGGAGAATATCTATCCTGGTGGTTTCCATTTCTGACATCCTTTTGGGATTACTTGGATCACTTATTAAACATAGACCTTTGGTATCACTTTAGAAGATTAAGACTGAGTAGATCTGAGGTGAATATTATAAATATTCAACAGGGTTGAACCCATCCAACAGGGTTCTGATATAGCTATGTGGGGACTATGGCTTGAATGAAAAAAAAGAAAAAAAAAAAGCATTTGCAAAATGCTTCTGTGGTGAATGACAGTGACTGTTCACAGGACACTTTCTGCTCTTGGGGGCCACAGCCTGTCTTGGGCTCAACCTGCTGCCTCTGAATTCACTTGATGCATTTTGGATATTTGTCCCTTCCAAATCTCACCTTGAAATGTAATCAGCAATGTTGGAGGTGGAGTTTATTGGGAGGTATTGGACTATGGTGGTGGATCCTTAATGAATGGTTTAGCGCTGTCCTCTCGGTGGTGAGTGTGTCTTTGCTCAGCTAGTACCTGCAAGATCTGGTTGTTTAAAAGAGTCTGGGGCCTCCCCACCTCCCACCCCCTTGCCCTTGCTGTCACCGTGTCATGTGCTGGCTCCCTGTCGCCTCCTGCCATGATCCTAAGCTTCCTGAGGCCTCACCAAAAGCATATGCCCGCACCATGCTTCCTATAAAGCCAGCAGAATCGTAAGTCAATTAAACCTAGTTTTTAAATAGATTACCCAGCTTCCGCGAAGGCCCGCGGCGGGTGTTGACGCGATGTGATTTCTGCCCAGTGCTCTGAATGTCAAAGTGAAGAAATTCAATGAAGCGCGGGTAAACGGCGGGAGTAACTATGACTCTCTTAAGGTAGCCAAATGCCTCGTCATCTAATTAGTGATGCGCATGAATGGATGAACGAGATTCCCACTGTCCCTACCTACTATCCAGCGAAACCACAGCCAAGGGAACGGGCTTGGCGGAATCAGCGGGGAAAGAAGACCCTGTTGAGCTTGACTCTAGTCTGGCACGGTGAAGAGACATGAGAGGTGTAGAATAAGTGGGAGGCCCCCGGCGCCCCCCCCCGACCCCCCGTCCCCGCGAGGGGGCGGGGTGGGGTCCACCGGCCTTGCGGGCCGCCGGTGAAATACCACCACTCTGATCGTTTTTTCACTGACCCGGTGAGGCGGGGCGGGGCGAGCCCCGAGGGGCTCTCGCTTCTGGCGCCAAGCGCCCGGCCGCGCGCAAGATCTAAAATTGACACTCTAACATCACAATTAAAAGAACTAGAGAGGCAAGAGCAAACACATTCAAAAGCTAGCAGAAGGCAAGAAATAACTAAGATCAGAGCAGAACTGAAGGAGATAGAGACACAAAAAACCCTCCAAAAAATCAATGAATCCAGGAGTTGGTTTTTTGAAAAGATCAACAAAATTGACAGACCACTAGCTAGACTAATAAAGAAGAAAAGAGAGAGGAATCAAATAGACGCAATAAAAAATGATAAAGGGGATATCACCACTGACCCCACAGAAATACAAACAACCATCAGAGAATGCTATAAATGCCTCTACGCAAATCAACTAGAAAATCTAGAAGAAATGGATAATTTCCTGGACACTTACACTCTCCCAAGACTAAACCAGGAAGAGGTTGAATCCCTGAATAGACCAATAGCAGGCTCTGAAATTGAGGCAACAATTAATAGCCTACCCACCAAAAAAAGTCCAGGACCAGATGGATTCACAGCTGAATTCTACCAGAGGTACAAGGAGGAGCTGGTACCATTCCTTCTGAAACTATTCCAATCAATAGAAAAAGAGGGAATCCTCCCTAACTCATTTTATGAGGCCAACATCATCCTGATACCAAAGCCTGGCAGAGACACAACAAAAAAAGAGAATTTTAGACCAATATCCCTGATGAACATCGATGCAAAAATCCTCAATAAAATACTGGCAAACCGGATTCAGCAGCACATCAAAAAGCTTATCCACCATGATCAAGTGGGCTTCATCCCTGGGATGCAAGGCTGGTTCAACATTCGCAAATCAATAAACATAATCCAGCATATAAACAGAACCAAAGACAAGAACCACATGATTATCTCAATAGATGCAGAAAAGGCTTTTGACAAAATTCAACAGCCCTTTATGCTAAAAACGCTCAATAAATTCGGGATTGATGGAACGTACCTCAAAATAATAAGAGCTATTTATGACAAACCCACAGCTAATATCATACTGAATGGGCAAAAACTGGAAGCATTCCCTTTGAAAACTGGCACAAGACAGGGATGCCCTCTCTCACCACTCCTATTCAACCAAAAAAGAGCCCGCATTGCCAAGACAATCCTAAGTCAAAAGGACAAAGCTGGAGGCGTCACGCTACCTGACTTCAAACTATACTACAAGGCTACAGTAACCAAAACAGCATGGTACTGGTACCACAACAGAGATATAGACCAATGGAACAGAACAGAGTCCTCAGAATAATACCACACATCTACAGCCATCTGATCTTTGATAAACCTGAGAGAAACAAGAAATGGGGAAAGGATTCCCTATTTAATAAATGGTGCTGGGAAAATTGGCTAGCCATAAGTAGAAAGCTGAAACTGGATCCTTTCCTTACCCCTTATACGAAAATTAATTCAAGATGGATTAGAGACTTAAATGTTAGACCTAATACCATAAAAACCCTAGAAGAAAATCTAGGTAGTACCATTCAGGACATAGGCATGGGCAAGGACTTCATGTCTAAAACACCAAAAGCAACGGCAGCAAAAGCCAAAATTGACAAATGGGATCTCATTAAACCAAAGAGTTTTTGCACAGCTAAAGAAACTACCATCAGAGTGAACAGGCATCCTACAGAATGGGAGAATATTTTTGCAACCTACTAATCTGACAAAGGGCTAATATCCAGAATCTACAAAGAACTCAAACAAATATACAAGAAAAAAACAAACAACCCCATCAAAAAGTGGGCAAAGGATATGAACAGACATTTCTCAAAAGAAGACATCCACACAGCCAACAGACACATGAAAAAATGCTCATCATCACTCGCCATCAGAGAAATGCAAATCAAAACCACAATGAGATACATCTCACACCAGTTAGAATGGCAATCATTAAGAAGTCAGGAAACAACAGGTGTTGGAGAGGATGTGGAGAAATAGGAACACTTTTACACTGTTGGTGGGATTGTAAACTAGTTCAACCATTATGGAAAACAGTATGGCAATTCCTCAAGGATCTAGAACTAGATGTACCATATGACCCAGCCATCCCACTATTGGGTATATACCCAAGGATAATAAATTACTCTACTACAAAGACACATGCACACGTATGTTTATTGTGGCACTATTCACAATAGCAAAGACTTGGAATCAACCCAAATGTCCATCTGTGACAGACTGGATTAAGAAAATGTGGCACATATACACCATGGAATACTATGCAGCCATAAAAAAGGATGAGTTTGCGTCCTTTGTAGGGACATGGATGCAGCTGGAAACCATCATTCTTAGCAAACTATCACAAGAAGAGAAAACCAAACACCGCATGTTCTCACTCATAGGTGGGAACTGAACAATGAGATCACTTGGACTTGGGAAGGGGAACATCACACACTGGGGCCTATCATGGGGAGGGGGGAGGAGGGAGGGATTGCATTGGGGAGTTATACACGATATAAACGTTATGCACATGTACCCTAGAACTTAAAGTATAATAAAAAATAAATAAATAAAAATTGGACCATAAAAAAAAAAAAAAAAAGTAAAACCAAAAAAAAAAAAAAAAGATTACCCAGCTTCAGGTGTTTACTTGTAACAACACAAGAATGGACTAACACGTTTGCTTTATTTCTGCAGCAGGCCTCTAAATCTCAGTTGCTTACCATCTACCTTTGACAGCTTCTATTGCCCAATTCTCAGTATTCTTTTAGGCTCCTGATTTCCAGCTGCTGCTTACTGCTGTTAAAGGAAGCAAGTTTCCATACTGACTTACAGTATTTCTGCTCAACATTATGGATAGGTGGAAAATAAAAAAAAAATGGACATAATAAAAATTAAAACATAAGACATTTTACAAAGTTGTTTAAAAAAGTTGAAGTCATTTTTTTCCTGATCTTTGATTGCTGATCTATATCCTAGAGAAATAACGTAGAATCTCTTCAAAATTTCACCCCCAAGTTTTTATTCACAGTGAAGAGATTCACAAACTTCCACTACCACATCCTGCTTTCTGCAGCAAAACTGGAAAGAATCACACATGCTTGACAATAGGAATCTCTTCCTTGATCACTGTCCCTTTATGAAGATACATTTTAGTTGCATCTATTTCTCATTAGTTACCTGTGTCACATCCTAACCCATTGTCATGTGAGACAGTAGCAAAATTTCTAGAATTCTAAATTTCAGTGCAATATTTAGTGTTTCACATTTTAGAAACAATGAAAATACTACAGTGAATATGAATGAGTCTTTTTGAAAACTAAAACACAGAAAAAGAAAGAAGATATTTGAAAAAGTAATACATTTCTGTAGTTATTTTTAAATGCTATTTCCTCCCTATTTCTCACTTTTAGCTTCTGTAGAATAAGCAAAACATAAGTAAAACCAAATTTCCAGATCATGGAGTTCTTTCTGAAGCATGGGATGTGGGCTGTAAGCTTAAAATAAACACATTCCGTGAGTTCTATGGTCTTTGTCTGCACATTTCACCAGCAATCACATTCTATTCTAGAAGCTCAGTAGGTTCAGTCCTGGGAGAGGAACTTGAGCAAAGGAAAGGGAAGTTACTGAGGAGAGATGCGTCAGAGCCGATTCATAGATCCATCAGTCAATTACAGTTGGTATGAGAGAGTAGACTCCTTAATTTTACATACAGTGTTGGACTGTGATTAAGATAGATATTCTGGTTTTTAAAATTTTATATTTAGCTGGTATTTCTAACAGAAAAATGATTCAAACATGCACATATACTGTATATTTGTGCAACAACGTTAGGAAACCTAAAAAGAGTATTAATAATAACATTTTAATATCACATCTGAAATTTATTAAAATTTTTCTGAGAGAAATTACATGGTTTGAAATGGAAAAGCAAATGAGAAGGGAGATTATGAGGAAAAGGATGCTTCTTGATTTTCCTCCAAAGAGATGATGAAAACAAAGAATGAATGGTCATGGCTCACGGTAATTAACTTTACAGCAGAAACCATCATTTATACTTGCCCCCGAGGCTGTTCTGTAGGTTAAACCCATTTTTTAAAGATTTTCTTTAACAAATTGTTCTTAATCATTTTGCCACAATTGTGGAAATGACTAATTTTCCTGTCTTAAGTGGAAAAACTATCGGCACTATCACCTGACTATATTTTAAAACTTAACAGCTTTTATGATTCAGAGAAGTGAACGACTACTACTTCCCTGAATTAATATTATAGTTTTACATATTAAAAATCCCTCTCATAGTTGCCAGCTTCATTACTGAAAATCAATGAGTTTTCATTTTTTTTTTTTTGTACAGGAGTGGTTTGTCTATGAAATATAAAACTAACCAGATAAAAAGAGCATTTTTTTGTCCTTACAGAGATCTTAGTGTTTTTGTATTTTGGCCAAAACTGGACTAGATGGTGTCAACTAGGGCAAAATTATTTCTGAATGACTGGTAAGTTTTGTAGACACAACTGTAGTGTATTAGGATAGTAGAATTGATTACTTAATTCCCATTGTTTGTTCCCATCGTAATTATAAATATAATTGGAGAAAGATAATTTTCATAAATATAATTAGGCATTTTGTCTTTGATTTAATCCGAATTTGCTTTATTTGGAGCACGAATGCTGCATTTACTAGAGCCAGCAAATATGTAGCATTACCTAAATAAAACCACTTCACCTTATAAATCTTGCAGAGCGAGCCCTCTATCATTAATATGATTAAAAGTTGCCAGAGGGCTCATGTAAATGCAAAATCCTAGCTCCCACCATTAGAATTCCATCGACAGTAGGCTGGAGAAGAGACTGGGCATCTGCACTTTGAACAAATGCCCCAAGCATTTTGGGAATTGCATTTAGAGAAAAAGATTTTGAAACCCAGAAATCTGAAATGAAATCTGATTTTCAGAACCTGAAGGAGCAACTGTTTCAGCACTTGAAAGCTATGTCAACATTTTCCATGCCCAACAAATTTGTTACTGCAAGTTTTTGAATAATTTTAGTTGAAATTTAATATTATTTGCTACTTGCAAATGCAAAGATTGAATATCACCAATTTGTCAAAAACTAATTGTTAAGTATTATGTATGTAAATACAATATTGAAACACATTGGAAATAGGCATTTTAAAAACGAGACGTTCAAAACAGAGTCGTCTTTTTCATATGTTCAATGACTGTGTTCTTACTACAAATTTTTGTACAATATACAACTTGACTTTCAGAACAAGATCAATACTTGTTTTCTGCTTGGAAGTATTTTAATAAAAAAAATACATTTCCAATGTGTAAATGTGGGAGTAAATCATATTGTGAAGTATTTATTTAGATAGTAAAATCTCATTATTTCTTTATTTCCAAATGTAGGGGTTGGTTATGATGCAATAGGACAAGTTATTCTTCAGTTTTTATTTATGTT
The DNA here is from genome assembly GCF_009764315.1 of Trachypithecus francoisi. Classification (NCBI taxonomy): domain Eukaryota; kingdom Metazoa; phylum Chordata; class Mammalia; order Primates; family Cercopithecidae; genus Trachypithecus; species Trachypithecus francoisi. Next base: position 8,156,327 of record NW_022681459.1, read on the forward strand.
CTAATTTTCAGTGCTCATAGTGCCATCACAAGTGGCCACATAAGCCAGTATGATCTCCTTCCTCTGTGCTCAAAGAAATATAATGATAGAAGGGAGGAATCAAAATAGCAGAAGTGTCATATTTTAAAAATATATCAGATACAGTCATTTGCTCCCCTAATATCTATCATCTTCTCCTCCTTACTCCCACTTCCTCCATCTCCTTACTTTAATACTAAATATTTGCTCTTTTGCACCTCAGCATCACCGTGAAAAGAGGATGGACTAACCTTCTGGTTCCAGGAGAAAGACGACAGACTTGGAAACTGAATTGGCCCATCCACTGCAGCTGAAATCTGCCACCTTAACCTCCTGCAGAGCTTCAATGAGAAGCAGAGATCAGCCAAGGGCCTCTGAGCACCTAGACAACTCAGAGATGTGTGAATGGTGATACAGAATTGCTGCTTTAAACCCCTCAGCTTTGTGGTAGTTACACGGGAATAGCTAATACAAGTAAGTGGCACAGACCCCGGACACAGAGCTGGTACACAGGATGTCACTGGGAGAAACAGGGAAAGAATGTGGTTATCTGCCAATGTCTATGGTGTCACATTCTGGGATTTCAAGTTACCTGTATTTAACAGAGGCTGCCTGACAATATTAAATTAAAAATTCCCAAAGTAAACAATTTGTAAGTTTTAGAATGCATGCCATTCTGAGTATCATAACTAAATCTCATGCTATTTTACTTTGTCCTTCTCAGGATGTGGTTTCAGGTATCCAGTGGGGGTCTCCGAATTTACCTCTCTGGATAAGCGAGGACTACGGTAATCAGAAAAGCAGAAAGAGATACAGGGTAACTGTTAGCTTAAGCAATTATGGAAATAAAAAGTTAGAAAATAAACAATACCAGTTCCCAAACATGTATCCCAAAGTCTTAGGACTATATGTGTTTGAACTACAGAACTTTTCAGACTTTATAAAGTTATTGGAAGGGAAATACACTATATGTTTTAACAGTCGTCAACAGGTTCTGGGACAATGCCTCAATACATCATTCTGGAAGAAAATAAATGAATATTCACATAAAGCAAAATAAACAGAGACTATAAAATTCATGTCATCTCAAGTTAGGTTTGGCTTCTAAATGAGTTATGAAAACTATTTTAGATTTTAGTGCTTTCTGGATTTCAGAACTACAGGTGAAGAACCTGTAATGTCAACTACACAGAAAATTATAAGCATAAAAATTGGAGTATAAAAAAATAGGAGAATCATTGTCGTAGATGTTAAAGCAAATACCTTGTTGGATTAGTTAAGGTAAAAGAAAAATTCACACATCTATGAAGTAGATATGTTCAGTGAATACTTCAAGCTGTTAAATAAATAGTTAAGGAGAATTACACAAACACCCTCCTCCGATAGGCAGTTATCCAAAGGAATTACCCTTTGCCTTCAGTTCCTATTGTTGGTATCATCATTATTTTTTAACAATTAGATGGAAAAAAATAATTTACTAATGTACCTCTACACATAAGAGAGGTCTGTTGAGCCTGAGCCGAGTGTAATGTGGAGTAGCAGGGGGACGTGAAGGGCTAATTTGAGTAATACCACTCCCATCTCAATAGCGAGTGGCTTTTTACTGTGGGTTTTAAAGTAGACTCTAGTTCATGAAAGACACAAAAATGTCATTATTTCCATAAAGGTAATTAAAACTGGCAGAAAATATAAAATTTTGTGGAAACCACAAGCTCAAAATGAAGACTCTTGTTCCAGCCCAATTCAAATATATCTGATAAATGAATAGTATGCTACAGGCTTAACTCACATCTTCTCTAGTTATTTGTATGCCAATGACAAGAATGGTTCAGAACGAGTTACTAATCTCATATTGCATGGTCTCTATAGTCATATCTTTAAAATTCTACACAGTTAATTCTAATCATATTGTAAAACACAGTATCATTACTAGTATTAACATTAAAATTCTATAAAATTACTTTGGAATGGTATTAAATTGGATAGCATATTACTGCAGAAATGTTAAACTGTAATAAGTAGTATTTTTAAGTAAATAAATGCATGTGGAAAATTATGTCCCATTTGATGTTATTCATTTATTTGTTTAATAATTATGTATTTGTTGATTAGATGAATGAATGAACAGTATGTTTTTAACCACGTACTCATATTGTGTATCTCTCAAATAAGTGTTCCCTCTGTTATTTAAGCAAGCCACATATATTTGAATGCTAATGTATTTCTGTTCTTAATTTGCAGTATTGTTCTTCAATATTCTTGTTAATACAAATTGAACTGAATGGTCATATCATCACATTTTTATGGATTAAGAAATTTTTCATAGAAGCCAATAGAAAAATTTTAGTCCGTATTTTGTATTTGTTAAGTTTGTTTTTATCAAGGTTGTATGGAGCCTTAAAACTCTGTTATATTTTGATGCTTGCTTGGCTTAAATATAATGTTTTACAAAAATTCATTTCTACATATAGTGTTTTACAAATAATTGTCTCTTCAAAGGTTTGACTATATTAGAATCCAAAATAATTGTGATATAAGGTATAACGCTCATATTAAGGCATTCAAAAATACATTTTATATTACAATGTTAATATTGTATATTATCTCTTATAAGGTTAGTCTTCCATATTATCATTTTCCCCAGTGATATTAATACATGAAAAGACTCTCTAGTGAGTCTTTTTTTTCTAAAAGCCTGAGAATATCATTGAGATTTCTTTAAAATATAAAGGACTTTAATCATTTCGCTATCTTGCATTATGAATATCACTATTTCAGAGAGGTGGATATATTCTAGGAGTTTGTTGAAAATGAATCTAGTTTAGAAGAACATGAAACATAATAAAAGATACTTTTCACCATGTTGTAAAGAACGGATTTGATGTTTGTAGGAAATCAGTTATATGAAAAATTAATCATTCAAAATATAAAGAACAGAATAAAAATGCTAATTTTTGAAATTCAAAGACAGACTTCACAATAGAGAGAATACAATAAAATGTAGCAATTTATAAACAAAAGAAATATAAACTCTGTAAGTCTTATCTAGCTCTGGAGCTTGCCAAAAGTACAAAACAGGAATTAGGGAAACAAAAATTAGCTGTTGACGTCTACAGATAACATAATCTTTTTAAAAGAAATTGAAAATTTTATCTTAAAAAGAAAAAACTTTGATTTTTAATATGAGTTTTGTTTTCAGATGGATACTTTCTTTAAAGATGTAAAATGAACTTTTGCTTGAGAGCAGAACTTATCTAAGAGATAGAAAAACTAGATTTTGTATTTTATTATATTGTATCTGATTATAACCAATCAACTGAAATTCATAAAGTACTCAATTTTAATAAGTGACCTAGAATGCCAGCCTCTTAGTGGACAGAAACAGAGGCAGCTTCCTGATCAATGAGTAAAGAGAACAGCAGAGAGCTAATCTTCATTCCAACTCCTGCTTCTGAGGCAAAAGTAGCTCTAATGCTGTTCCCATTTTAAGAACTCCACGGAGAGCCTCCACAGTTCATTTGAAGTAGTTGAAAATTTTTTCCTTTGAAGAATGCTTACCCTCAGAATCACTTTTATGTGGATCAGGGCCTGTGAAGGAAAGGTCAAGAAAGCTCTGACCGTGACTTACTTGTGCTGCTAAACTGTAATTATTAAAAAGATAAAAGTATGATTCTATGAATACAGAATTAACATATGTTAAGTGTTTTAACTCATTAATTGATGTAGGAACTAGTAAGATGTTAAAACAAGTTCAAAGAAGAAGTTGAAAAACATTGTATAGTTTGTATGAGTATACACACACAAAATCAAGAAATCTAAAATGAATTTGCTAATAGATAAAAAATATTTCATAGTTTATAGGGAAATGAAATGCAATAGTTGGGGTCATATTTTCTACAGAGCGGAAATCCATTTTATCTTCCCCAGAAAAAATCATTTTGTTGCTATGAATAAGAATAATTTCAATTTTCATCAATTTTTACAATTCATCGTCTACCACTACAGGGTTTTTAAATATTCTAGTGAATATAAAAAAATCAAAAGTGAAAAACACACAAAATCTGATAACTGTTCAAGGTCCACTAGAAAATGTCTTGAACCTCGGTGAAAGAAAATCCAGTAAGCTTGTTTGCCCATTTACATGTCTTGGAAAATTTATCCCAAGAGCCTTTGGTTGTGTCTAAAGCTGAAGTTTTCTTGATCTGAAAATTCCATTTGGACTTATTCATGTTTTTTTTTTTTTTTAAATTCCTCAAACCCATCTGTTAACAAATTGTGACATTATTCTAGAGTTTCCCTCCAAGTATATTTCAGTACACAAAAGCAGGAAATCAGTTGTCCAAAAAATAGGTTTAAAAGTTTACTTTTATCTCCAATGGTTATGAAATAACTAAAAACATAAACCTATCTTTTGGCTTAAATGAGAATTTAATTTCAAGAACGATAAACTTCCAAAAAATTATGAAAGTTTTAGTAATAATCTTCCATGATACTACACATTCTCAAATATAGAAATGGAATTTGAAAAGTGCAAATTTTATCAGCCTCCACTCTCAACACTTCAGTGGAATCAGAATTGCTTGAATAAGTCAAAAGGACACAGGCAGCCTATCATAATACACACAAAACGGTAGCTAGAATTAATAAAGTTAAAATCATACACTTCAAACACTTGTTGTTAAGACAAGGTCTCATCCTGTTGCCCAGGCTGGAATGCACAGGCGCTATCACAACTCAGTGCAGCCTTCACTGCCTGGGTTTACGCGATCCTCCCACCTCAACTTCCCAAGTAGCTGGGACTACAAGTGCCCACCACCACACCTGGCTATTTTTTTTAAAATTTTTTTGTGGAGATGAGATATCCTTATGTTGCCCACTCTGATCTTGAACTCCTGGGCTCAAGCCATCTGCCCACCTCAGCCTCCCGAAGTGCTGATATAACAGGTGTGACACACCACACCCAGCTTAACTCAGCATTTTTGACTGCATACCTTGCTTGGCACAAGTGGTACTTTGATAAATATTTGGCAAAATAAAGCCATGAAGACTCTGAGAGGGTACAAAGTTGTAGAAGTGAATATCCTTCACTCCTAAGGCATTCATAAATAACAGTTGTTTTATGGAAATGATAGAAAGTTATTGTCAGCCTTGTGTCTCCTGAATTGGAAACATAAAGATTCTTAGAGATACAAAGTATGTATGTACCATTAAAAATAGGCATATTACATCAAGAGTGGCAAAATGAAGGTAACAGAATGGTGTAAGGAGCACCAAGTGGTTCAGCTGTATAAACAGAAAGTCGAGGCAAAGGCAAAAAATAAATAAATAAATAAATAAAATACAATGAATATCACTTTCAAAGAAAAGACAAAGGATCAGTAGCACAAATAGAATAGTTATCATCTCAGAATGAAGTCTAGTTTATATCAGTCTATGTCTGAGACATTTCGTAGCCTTTATAATGTCTGAGAATTCTGTGTTTTATTAAATTCCTAAGTCCATGTGTATGCACAGTCTGTTTGTTTAGTTGTAGTGATGCACAATAAAATTCTTTGCTTCTAGAGCAAAATAGACATGAATAGATTTGATCTCTGTTTTCAGTGGTCTTTTAATTGAATAAGAAACATAGTGGGGCATTGGGTAGAGGAATATTGAGAGTTCCACACAGGAGGAGGAGAGGAAAGAGGCGGCAACCTGCGGCTGAAACAAAAGCTGGAATTTAAAAATAGAAACACGCAGCAGTTCTATGTGGCATAGGTAAGTTATACACATTATACCTAAGCTTCTAACCTCAGGCAAGTCTGATGAGGGAAATGAGTAAGAGTGTCTAAACTAGAGCCCTTTGGGTCCTAGGTTTAAGTTATAAGAATCGTAAAAATGTTCACAGTATTACAAAATTGTGCTACTGACAAGTTTATGATTTTCAAGACCCAGCTGAATCTCTCTCTCTCTCTATCTCTATCTCCAGTCTCTCTCTCTCTCTCTCTCTCTCTGTGTGTGTGTGTGTATACGCAGTTTGTTTGTTTTGTTTTGTTTTTTTTGAGACGGAGTCCCGCTCTGGCGCCCAGGCTGGAGTACAGTGGCGCGATCTCGGCTCACTGCAAGCTCCGCCTCCCGGGTTCACGCCATTCTCCTGCCTCAGCCTCCCGAGTAGCTGGGACTACAGGCGCCGCCACCTCGCCCGGCTGATTTTTTTGTATTTTTAATAGAGAGGGAGTTTCACCATTTTAGCCAGGATGGTCTCGATCTCCTGACCTCTTGATCTGCCCGCCTCGGCCTCCCAAAGTGCTGGGATTACAGGCGTGAGCCACCGCGCCTGGCCTAAATCTTACTTTTCAGATCTTTTTCTTCTATTGTGTCCTAACTTCTGTGAGGTGATTTCAAATCACTTAAAAGTACCTACAAACTTTGTTCACTCTTGCTCACCCACAGCAGATAAACTTGGGGACTAATTCAATAGGAAATAAAAACTCTGAGCTATAAATAGCTCAAATTCAATCACCCTGCCATAACTAGCTGCTAAAAGTGTCCAAATTCTTCTGCACTTACAAGTTGCAGGAGAAATGGCAGAAACTTAATTTCTAGAAAGCAATTTAGTTGAAAGCAAATTGATGAAAACAGCAAGTTGATGATAGCAGAGTACTTACAATATGTGGGCTTTCATGTAATAGTACCTTTTAATCAACAGAGAATATTTATTATAATGAGTCAGAAACTTTTAAAACATTTTTGATATATTCAAATGTAGCATTTAAAATTTTTAAATGTATTTTAGTCAAATATGACAATATTTTAATGACATTATAAATTCTACTTTCATTTCAGTGGCTTTTCCAAAACAAGTTTATTAAAATAAATGCTCTAACCATTAAGACTTTTTAAAATAAAATTTGAGAAACTTAGAGTAACACAAGATTTTAAAATATTAATACATTCTTAATTATTATTATCTTTTTAATGTCATGTAATTATATAAGGTCAATAGTTTGCATTTGGCCATGCTTGTTCTCTTATATGAAAAGTTTTTCACATTTCTTCAATTAGCATACTTTACTTCTAATTGATACAATTAATACTTGCAATTAGATTAATAATGTAATTTCTATTTTTAAGAAAATGTGTTCAAAACCTGGAAATAAGTAAAAGATTAAAATATTCCAGGTTTATAAATGGAATAATATTTCTACATTGAAACTTAAAAGAAGTCTTGTAGTAAGTTAAATTTTGGTGTTTGAAAATTTAATGAAGATGAATTTATGAGGCTAAAGGGTAACGTGTGACTATTATTTTCTACATTGAAAGCTACACTCAGGAGCATAAAAACAAAATAAAACTCACATTGACACTGTCCCACACCTGTTTTTCCCAAACAGCCCATATTAGGAAATGTTGAATTTCCTTTCAGTAAAATAATTGATATATATACTCTGAGTTCAGAATTATTAATGGATTTTTTTCTGGTTATTAGTCAAGCTACAAGAATGACTCCTGCTATTCTGTGAGGGAACACTGATACTTCAGAATAAAAATTGTACTGGGAATACTTTTTATTGTGATGAAATAGATGTAACATAAAACTTACTATGTTAACCATGAGGTGGACAATTTAGCTGCATTGAGTACATTTACATCATTGTGCAACTATCACCACCAGACATCTTCAAAACTTTTCTACTATCCCAAATTAAGCCCTGTAGCCATTAAAGAAAAATCCTCATTTTTCCTATCCATAACCTCTGGTAACCACTCTGTTACTTTCTGTCTCTTTGAAATTGACTCTTCTTAGTATGTCACAAAAATGAACTAATGCAATATTTCTCATTTTATATCTAGCTTATTTCACTTAGCATAATGTTTTCAAGTTTGATCCATGTTGTTTCATGTATCTGAATTTCATTCCTTTTTAAGGCTAAATAATAATCCTGCTGCAATGATATGCCACATTTTGTTTCCATTCATCCACTGATTGACATTTTTTTTTCCACTTTATGCCTATTGTGAAAAACGCTGCTGTGAATATTGGTCTACAAATATCGGGGAAGCATAGGTGAGTAAATATGTCAGGATGTTTCTTACCATTTTAAAAGTTTTTTTTTTTATTGATTAAGCATGTGTTTGGTAGCTATAGAGCTGTAATTGTTTTCTGGAACTCTTCAAAGGTTAGTCCAGCTACTTCCTGGTTTCTTTTTCTTAAATGTTTCTGCAAAGAAATGAAGGCTTGAAGCTGCTTAGTCAGCCATTTTGCTCTGCAAGAGGAACTTTTATGCAGCGTCATCTAAACCTAAAATTTTTTTTTAACCTAAAAAGGGAAAGTTGTGGTATTGGGATACGGAAAATAATGTACCTTGTATTTTTTGGATAAATTCAGTGTTTAATGATATTCACATTGCGTACATATAATTTAGCAGGCTGTTTATATACCAGAGAAATTTTCAGTGTTTTCAAATAATGCCATACATTTTGTTGTACAGCAACTGTGTAATGACAAGTGGGGTAGGTACTATTATCACTGCATGAAATAAAAAATAATTTAGGCTTGGAGACAAAATGTTATCTGCATAATTCTAAAATGATGGAGTTAGGAAGACTTATTGTGTGATTTTTCTTTGTCAGCACATTTTATAGCAGCCTTCTCTAATCACCGGTGTGTGTTTTCATTTACACACTCAAAAGTTTCGTCAAAACATTTCTGGCAATTCTCATTAAAGCACACAAAGGACATGGTCAAGGACAATAATCATTTATGATATAATCTTCTTGGTCTTCATAGGCCCATAATAAGTTATGGAAGCAGAAATATTGGTTGTAGGTAGTTTAAAATAAGTTTTGGTTGCTTTCATCTACTCAAATTTAAACACTGTAAATTCCCAAAATCTCTGTTCAATTTTAGCTAAAAGTCAGCTCTCAGGTTTAGATCAGGATCTGGTTCACAAGAAACTGAAATAATGGTTAGCTTTGGTCTTGGGATAAAAGGCAGATCAGGATGAGGCAAGACATGCTTAGCTCAAACCTAATTAATTAAAATTTCAATTAAACAACATTGGCTTATCATATTTATTTTTCACTTCTCAATATAAATATGAATAAATGTACCTTAACATGCAATAATATATTTTTATTTTTAGTATCTAAAGACTTAAATAAATCATCTATCTCATAATGGTTAAACCCTTTGATTTTGTTATATTCTCATTTAATTGATGTTCCTTGGCATATGAAGCACTCTTTATTTTGATTTGCCTTCTTTCTTCCTACACCTTCTCACGATCTATTGCTGACTCTTGTTCTTCTCACAAACTAGAATTAGTTGATCTTCTTCCAGTTATCTTTGTTAGTTTTCTCAACTCTCTTTTCATGATCTGCCTGATGATCTATCTAACCTCATAATTTCAAACATGATCTTCATTCTGAAATGTACAAAGTCTTTCCTGAGATTTACAACTGTAGCTGCTCATTCACTCATTCACACTATATACTCATTTAAAAATTATTCACAAAGCATCCTCTTTACCAGCATCTCTGTAGTGTTTCTAATTTGATTTCCATAAGAAGCCTGAATTCTCATTCTCTATACTTCCGGTCCACTCCCCTTTCAGTTTTCCCTATCTCTGTTACTGACATCCTCATGAGTTATGTAATCTAAAATTGTACGTTTTTCTCTTTTCTTCTCAGTGTAAATTGAATCAATGTTGACAGATTCAGTCTACATTTCAGGGAATTTCATTCAGCATTGTCCTCACTAGTGAAAAGGAAAAAGAAAGAATGTATTTGCTCTATAGAAATGATTTACTTACCATAAATTATTTAAATCACTAAGCCACAAACAAGCTGAATCATGAGGTGTTACCAAGAATGTGGAAAATTTGAGTTCAAAATTTACACTTGAATAATTAGAAATTGTCCAAAAGTTTCATTAGGCATTTCAAATATCTCAGATCTTAGAGCCTTTATGTGGAAGTTCATTTAGAATATGTTAGGATAACTAAATACAAACCAATACACAAAAAAGGCATCGTGTTTGAACTTCTGGAACCAATCTTTAAGTGATTCTTCCTAAGGTCCCATTATATTGTTTTCAAATGGCATTGGAGAGTAAATAAAGGGAACAATAAGATTTTACAAGAGTGAAAGCATTTATGAAACCATATAACTGCCAAAGAATGGATGTTAAAGCATCCTAAAGAGTCTGATTAATGAATAATTTAAAAAGTCATTGTAGCTAACTACTCCATGTTATACAACCTTTACCCCTTGGGCATCTGATAAAGAGAAAGGTTCAGCTTTAAACAACCTTAGTTGAATTAGAAATTTACTTGCTTATCTTAAAGCCATCCATTTTATGACCCAGTTGATTACCTTTATTTTTCTCTCCTTAGATTTCTTCATGTCTTTTCATACAGAATGAATCATATGATGATGATGGGCAGCTAAGAAAGGAGCAATAGAGAAGGATTCTTTAATAACCCACACATGCCTGGGGTAAAAGCAACTGGGTCTTCTAAGCTGTGTGTATGATTCCTAAATGTCAAAACTTCTTTGTGGCTGTGGCTTTGTTCTGTTATTCTCTATGTTTAGATGATACTTTCCTTTTTCATGTCTAGATTCTACTTATCTATCAACACTTTACTCATCAGTCACTAACATTGTGAAAGCTAACCAGATTCTCCTTTTTATAACTAATAATTTAATACTTCAATAAATGCTCTTCCATAAACCTTGACTAGAATACTATGACATGTACAATATTAATGTGAATTACAACTGGTTACATACCTTTATATGAATTTAATATCAGCAGGTCGCTGTCTCCTTGGAAATAGAAAAATGACTTGAACATAATAATTGCATTAAAATGTTGGCTTAATTGAATCTCATATTCCACAAAATTAATTTAGTGCTCAGAACAACTGGCCTAGGAATCCAAAATTTTCATGATTGCAACTCAGCTTAATTATAACTATATTTTGATATTAGCACAAGCAAGTATTATTTTACGTAATTTAAAAAAGGTTAAGTTTATTAAACTTAAACATATTATGTTTTCTATTTATTTCATAAAACTAAATATTCATATAGAATATCTCCTCGTGATCACTGCAGAAATTATAAAAACATATAAAATAAATTTACAGAAACCATTTATAAAGAAACAAAGGAAACCTTTCTTACACTCCTTACACCCTTTGTGGATATTAACCACATTCAGAGTATTCTTGTGATCATTTCTCCATCTGGACATCTACTGAAACAGAAATGACTTTAGCTTAATTAAAGTCCCTACTGGTGCAATTGCCTTCAAAGTACAGAGTGATCCTTATGAAAAAAGCAATGGCCATCCTACTCATTTTCAATGGCTGGGGATTTAATCCTGGTAGGGTTATCTACTGTTCACCCTACTTTTAAGAAGAAATCACCTCCATTGGGCTACAACTATCTTTTGTACATCTGGAGATTGGAAATGTGGATATTTATTGCAGTTAAGGAACTAAGAATTTTAAAGAGGTAATTTGCAAAAGCTAGCTGAAAAATCACCTCATTCTCCTTCAAGTTTATTGTAAACACAGCGTTGTGCTGACATTCCAAGATGGATAACGTGGTTCCAGTCTTTCAGCACAGGTTTCAGGGACATAGCTCTCAACAAGGAATTGTGCTTGAATAGCTGCTTTTATTTACTTACTGAAAATTATCTCCTTTATAATTTAACAAGTAGAAAAATATTTTTAAATAATCAGATAATTACAAGTGAAAACATCAAAACACAGACTTTCTCCCTGTGGTCAGGGTGGGTGGGTTTCATGAGCTTGTCGCCTGTGCAATCGCAATGGCCTCATGTTTAGAAGAACCCTGTGAATGGTCTCATGTTATGCTATCACTGTCTTGAAATTCTTGCTAACTTTTGGACAAGAGGTTCCTAGATTTTCTTTTGGTGCTGCCTTTGCCTACTGGTTTAGAATTAATCAAGAGGTTTTGGCTGCTAAAAGTGGCAAGTACAAACCACTTAGGTAAAGTGAATAAATCTACTGTTTTTCTGAATTAGCAATTTATAGACTATGTCCCTGAAAATTGTATTGCAAACTTTTGTTTTGGCAGAACTCCACCACCTTTTTATTTTCTTCTAGTGAAATGCTATGCAGAAACCCAACCTTTGAAGCCATTAAAGGTGAAGCTGATGTGGTTCAAGTGCAGTTGGGAGGAGAGAAAGATCCAAGGTTCTCTGGGCATAGAGTTGAGGAGGGTGGTTGGGGACAGTGAGGTAACATTAAAGAACCTTAATGTGAGGCAAAACACTGTGTGAAATAGCAATAATGATCAAGAAAGGGTATTGGAATAATTGTAGGGAAGTGTAGGCTTATTAATATTCAGAATCAAAGCACTTTATCTAAAGGACTAAAGAAACACCTGAATTGAACAGGGCTTAAAAATGATACTATTCTTGGGTGCTTGATATAAAAAGATACAGAAAAGACTTTTGAGAGGCTTACAATATAGTGACTGTTAGAACTGTAAATCTCAGGTAACTTTTGTCTTTCCATCTGAATATACAGTAGAACAGATTGCAAAGTGCACAATTGTATGATATACAGACTCTAAAACATTGTTATGATGGTTTTGAATTTCTTGAGGAAATATGACATATACCTGACTATCAACTTTCAGACTATTGCTCTGACCTTTTGCACAGTTGTTTAAAATTTTCTCATTAGAACTGGGTGTATAATACAGGTCTGTTTCCCTTTATTGGAATTAGAAATAGCTTGGACACAATGCCATTAACAGGAGATCAACAGGCTATTCCATCAAGGACGGACTTGGTAAACATTGTTCAGAATCCAAATTGAGCTGTAGACTCAGTATCTTATTATGTAAGTGCAAGGCATGAATTTTATGTGCTGAAGCCGTGTCAAGCACTATTAAACTGACAAGATATAAAGGAGAAACAACACAGTCCTCTTGGAAACTCTCATTATCATCAGGAGATTAGAGGTGTGTAGTTTCAACAGAGAGAGATGGAGGAATTCTTGAATGCTGTTCAGCAATCAATATTCTAAATATATTTTTTTAGGAAAACACAAAACAGTGATTCTTTTTAATATGCTCATCAGCTTGGTTATCAAAGTCATATTTCAACATTGTCTGTGCTCATTAAATTTGTACTTGAATATAAATGTTTGAATATGCATTTTTATGTGGAAAAAAATCTTGAAATGAATCTAAAGTGGATTCAAGGACACATTTTGCAGTTGATAATTTACCAACTAAAGATATGACATTTTGATGATCCCTCAAATCTGTTTCTCAGGAGATCCACTGCCCTTTTAAAATGACAATGTGTCTTAATGCCTCAGTCACACCTGAGATGACTGGCTGGGTTTCTTGAGTGATAGAAATGACAACAATTACACCAGTTTCCCTAAAAGCCAACTTCAGTAACTTCAATGGCCCTGATATTTTTGTCTGTGGGAACAATTCCTGACCAGCTAAATGCTGTCATCCATAAAAAATTGTAAATTGTGTCCTATAAAAGTACTTAGAAAAATACTATTTGAACCAACGTGACAGTTAAGGTTCTCATCTTGCTCTAAGAAATATTGGACCTTATTTTATCCTTTGACAGTAAGCTATCTATTCATCCCAGGGTTAGTCCCGCATTATAGTCTACTGTTCAATATTTATTTTTCCTTATTTTATTTTAAAATTTTACTTATTATTATTATTATTATTTTTGAGACGGAGTTTCACTCTGTCGTCCAGGATAAAGTGCAGTGGCACAATCTCAGCTTACTACAACCCGTGCCTCCCAAATTAAAGTGATTCTCCTGCCTCAGACTCCTGAGTAGCAGCGATTACATGAGTGCACCAGGATGCTGAGCTAAGTTTCATATTTTTAGTAGAGACAGGGTTTCACCATGTTGACCATGCTAGTCTTGAACTCTTGACCTCAAGTGATCCCTTGCCTCGGCCTCCCAAAGTGCTAGGATTGAGCCACCTCCCCCTGCCTATTTTTTCTTATTTTAAATAAATAAATATTTGGAATGAAAAAGATAAGTGTCCAACTGAAGGATAAAATAATCCAGTAGCAGAGGCTTGAATACCAGAAAATTAAACAGCAAAAAAGGCTATCTGTAGACATATTCAAAGTCAAATTCAAAGCCAGAGTGAAGGTCACCCAGAGGCAGCATTTGGTATCAGAGCGGATGTTTGTTTAGGTGAAATAGAATTCAATCTCTCTTTCATATTGCAATAGTTTTAAATAGAGTCTTCCTTGTCTGTTTAAATCTGTCCAGTACAATTTTTCTTAGACTATTGATAACTAAGTGTTGCTTACCATGTTAAAGAGGAGACCTTAAGTATGCTGCCATGGGTAGGTGCTGGGAAAAGGGTGATAGGTTAATGTTGCTGGTGGTGAGATTTAACCACTTGTTAGCTTTGTTCACTATGCATGCATCACACGTATAACTAATGGTGATCCTGGCAGGAACAAGAATACAAGTGGATTTCTACCAAAACATCTCTCGTTAATTTTCATGCAACTACTAACAACATTCCTTTATTAGAAAGTATAAAATCCAGGTTAAATACTGGAGAAAAGTATAAATCAGAAGTGCTCCAGGAAAACTACCTAGAATAGAAAAGAAATCTTGGGGATGAGTAATTGTCCCTTTCCTCCCAAATCTTGTAGTGTGGTCCACTGGCATGAAACTCAGTCATAAAAGCATGATAGCAAAGATCACTAGAAATCCACAACCATACGGTCCTAAATCAGGTACCAATTAGTTCTACAGATTTAGTGTATTTTTTGTATTGGAGTGCACGGTGATTGATGACAAGGCATAAAGATCAAAGGGGCTACCATTGATATGTATTAACTTTTTTCTAGAACATCATAAGAGAAACACCTTTTCATTTCTCTTTGGCAGTTTCTATCTCTGTGTCCATGTTGGAAAAGAGAATAGAGGAGAAAAAGAAGAGAAGACAGCTACCACATGTTATAGTTCTTTCTCAGCTTTCATTGGAAAGCTTACTGTCAAGTCAAGAGCATAAAAATATGAAATGAAAAAATAACAGTGAGTAAAACATGTATTAGAGAATAATTAAATATGATCTATCTGTTTTAAAAATAATTTAAGACATCTTTATAAAATGCATAGTTCTTACCTCATGGATCAAAGAAAGGCAATGGAATGTTTCCACTCTCTCCCATTACTTTCAATCTGTTGTTGCATGGATGTCATGCATCATTATTAGGTATGTGAAGCTCTTCCTTCTTTAAGTTACTTTATATCAAATATCTGCTTGATTATTAACATTTTAAAAATCTGTTTCATATAATCAGTGAACAGTTGGGAGTTGCAGTCTTATTTCGTAAGTATTTGCAAACATATTACGTATAAAACTCCAGGAATTTTTTTAGTGGCATTTTATAGGCAATTTTATCCTGTTCCTGGAATGCAACTATAAGATGTGCTGAGCTATTCCTACTAGGCAAGACAGTAGTTTCCAACGTTGCCAGAAAGCTCTGAGCAGGAGTCAGTTTGATATGCCTATGTGTGTATGGAGGAAGGAGAGAAGCCTTGACATACACATACACTTTAAGGAATCTTGAACTCTCTGAAGCCTGCCAGTCTACAACTGGGTTCAAATTCTGCATCAGAATTTGATGCATCTTC
The DNA here is from genome assembly GCF_009764315.1 of Trachypithecus francoisi. Classification (NCBI taxonomy): domain Eukaryota; kingdom Metazoa; phylum Chordata; class Mammalia; order Primates; family Cercopithecidae; genus Trachypithecus; species Trachypithecus francoisi. Next base: position 8,172,013 of record NW_022681459.1, read on the forward strand.
ATGACTTTAGACAAATTAAAACGTGACTTAACCGTAAGAACTCTCATTTATTGCAGGCAATAATGCAAAATAGCATAGCCACTTTGGAAGACATTGTATACTATGCAGCCATAAAAAAGGATGAGTTTGCGTCCTTTGTAGGGACATGGATGCAGCTGGAAACCATCATTCTTAGCAAACTATCACAAGAAGAGAAAACCAAACACCGCATGTTCTCACTCATAGGTGGGAACTGAACAATGAGATCACTTGGACTTGGGAAGGGGAACATCACACACTGGGGCCTATCATGGGGAGGGGGGAGGAGGGAGGGATTGCATTGGGGAGTTATACATGGTATAAATGATGACTTGATGGGTGCTAACGAGTTGATGGGTGCAGCACACCAACATGGCATAAGTATACATATGTAACAAACCTGCACGTTATGCACATGTACCCTAGAGCTTAAAGTATAATAAAAAATATATTAAAAAAAAAAAACTAAACTCATTCTTACCACACAGTTCAGCAATCACACTCCTTAATATTTACCTAAATCAATTAATAACTTACAGACACAGAAAAAATCTGCACAGAGATGTTCATAGCAGTTTCATTCATAATTGCCAACTATTTGAATCAACCAAGATGTCCTTCAGTAAGTGAATGGAGAAATTCACTGCGTTACTTTCAGAAATTGGGATATGATTCAATGCTGAAAAGAAATGAGCTATTAAGCCGTGAAATGACACAGAGAAATCTTAAATGCATATTACTGAGTGAAAAAAGCCAATCTGAAAAAGCTCTATACCGTATGATTCCAACTATATGACACTCTGGAAAAGACTAAACTGTGGAGACAATAAAAAGATTAATGGTTTCCAGGGGTTAGGGGGGAGGGAAGGATTGAAAATGCAGAACACAAAGGATGTTTAAGGCAGTGAAACTATATTCTCCATGATAGATATTGCAATGGTGGACACATGCTATTACACATTTGTCCAAACCCATACAATGTGCAACACCAAGCAAGAGTGAACCTTCATGTAAATGATGGATAAGGGGTGATAATAACATGTTAATTTAAGTTCATCAATTGCAACAAATCCACCCCTGTGTTGGGAAATGTTGATAGTGGGGGAAGATGTGGCTGTGTCGAGATGGGGGATATATGGGAACTTTCTGTACTTTCTACTCAATTTTGCTGTGAAACTGAAACTTCTTTAAAAATAAAGTTTACAAATTTCAAAACAAAGTGACTTAACCTCTGTAGACTTCAGTTTCATCAAATTTAAATTGTAGGTAATAATAGTATCTATTTCATAAAATAGTTTTAAGGCCAAATCAGTTTGAAAACATCATTTGTATACAGCAGTTCTTATCACTATACTCACATATTAGCAGTTATTAGAAAGAGGTTATAATTGAGATTTACAGTTATTAAAGCCTTTTTCATTTCTATGATCTTGATTGACACCAAACACCTATGATTAATCTGTGAGACAGACCAAATGGAAATCCTTAGGCCCTCTTTATATTGGGAAACAAAGGGTCAGCATTCAAACGAATTATGTAGAATCACAAGTCAGAATTGGAAATAGGTCTTGTGATTCCTAGTGCAAGCATTTTTCCATTACACACATTTGTCTGAAGATACTCTTAGACACTTAAAATTGTAGGCAACCCTCATCTTACACAATACTTGTTAGGAGAAACCCATTAATATTAGAGCCGTGCAAGGCAAGGAATAAGTATATTGAAGGACCCAAAGAACTTCTGTGTACCTGGTTTATATCTCTGGATGTTCACTGTATTACACATTTATATTAATATATGTAAAACTCAAAGAGATAAGCACATAGTCCATTAGTCCTCAAACTGATGACATCTTCATGCTATGAATCTCTGGAAAAAACCCACTGTATTCCTCTGAGAGAATGAGTTTAAAAAGATAAAGAACATCTTGATATTATTATAAATTTATGCCCCAGAAAAGACAAACTAAGGATAGTATGTTTGACCTCTTGGATGATATGGAAGGTACTTGGAATACCCAGGGATCCCCAGACAACACTTTGAGAATGACTGCAACATATTACATGCTATAAGACCACCTTTATACAGGTTGCCCTCCACCCCATCTTTCTAATCTGCTGCCTAACAGTCTCTGTGCTCTTTTGCAGTGGCTTTTCCACATTCTCCCAGTCATTTTTTAGCTTGATCATTAATTTCACACTAGACAGATTCTGAGTCCCTGTCCTCTTCGGGTCCATTGAGACTTTTCCTGCAGGCATATTCTCCTTCAGAATTAAATGGGATGAAAACAGGCCATAGAATGTCAGAGCTTTCCGCCTATACCAAACTCTCAGCTCAGTTCATGCGGAGCCGAGCCTGGGGTGAGAAGCAGCAGCTCAGTTCTCAGCTGGAGGCAGAGCCAGAGAGCCTTGAGCTGTGAGCTGTTTTCGGAAGCCACAGCCGTGGCCCTGGAAAAGCTGGAGAATGAGGTGTGGCTGCTTTGGATGTGACCAAGTGAATGAAGGCCACAGAGAACTGTGCCAGGCAGGGCAGGGTCTGAGCCAGATGAGATTGATCCAGATGATTCATGAATAATCAACAATGTGAAGGAGAAGCAGTGGTTGGCTACTTAATGCAGTTTATAGAATGTAATTTCCTTTGTTTTAGAGCATCATGAATGTCGATGAAATGCCGTTTCATTTCACATTTAAGCTCTAAAATGTCACTACTATTTCCAGTTTATTAGATGATGTGTTTCTTTAGAACATTTGGTTTTACAAATACCATGCTCTATTGTTGCATAAGGTCAGAATTATTTTCTGCCTGTTTATGTGCAGCTTTACCAACTAAATCAATTTTTGGTTTTTAGGAGAATGGAACCACAGTTAATAGGTTAGACTTTGTTGTACATAACATTTCTTTGTAACAGATCCTTACACTGAGTTATGTGACGTTTATTAAAACATCTCATCATGGGCTTTCATGCAGAAGATGGCATAAGATATGCTGATGGATTACTAAACATTCTTCTCTAAAATTCTGCATTATCCACAAATGTTTATTAAATCCTTCATTGCCATAGATAACTGAACTGTTAGCTGCATATAAAAAGTAACTATAAAACGTAGCCTCTCATAAAGTCTTAGGGTCTAGATGAGAAAACACATATGCATTCATAAACATACGTGAGCAAACATAATGCCTCCACAGTAATATAAGCTAAATGTAAAATGTCAGGTAATATAAACAGGATATATAGAAGGGTAGAGGAGGGATCTAATGATGGAAGTTTGTCTTTTGTCAGCTCAGTTTTCCTTTAGTAATGTACTTCATCATTCTTCATACCATTGTGATAAAATAAGAGTAAAATGAACCTCAAAATCCAGTAGGGTGTTTACATGACTCCTGTCTGGTTAATTAGCATATTCTTCCCCTAGCCACTCTGCTTCAAGTTGGACCAGTGAAAAATCTGCTTTTTGATTTACCAGAAAAATGTGGAAGGAACTATTTCTATGTGGGTTATAGGCTGGTAGGAGGAAATCATGAAAGTTCTCCTGGTTGTATTTGTCTCTCAGTTAGAAGAGCCTTCTGAAAACAAAGTCAAGAATGAAAAAAGCAGGATTAAGAGGTGTAGAAGGAAGGATTCCTGCATACAGCAATCCTTGGAATGTCTTCCACTCCTGGTCTTTTCCAAGGATGTGAGCTGATGAAGCCCTTTTATTTGTAAGCTGTTTTAATTGGGTTTATAGCATCAGTAACTATAAGGGTCCTAATTCACACAGGGGCAATGATAACTTAAGGACTGCCATTCTCAAAAACTTCTTCTAAGAATGTTTTGAGCAGAGCCCTGAGTGCTGTTTAAAACTGTTTAAATAAAAATTTCCACTGGCAGATTTTATGGGCTGGCATTGAGTATCTGTGGCTTTTCCAGGTACACAGTGTAAGCTGTTGGTGGATCTACCATTCTAGATTCTGAAGGATGGTGTCTCTCTTCTCACAGTTTCACTAGACAGTGCCCCAGTGGGGACTCTCTGTGGGGTTACTGACCCCACACTTCCCTTCTGCATTGCCCTAGCAGAGGTTCTCCATGATGACTCCACCCCCACAGGAAACTTCTGCCTGGATATCCAGGCATTTCCATACATCCTCTGAAATCTAGGAGGTTCCTAAAACTCAATTCTTGACTTCTGTGCACCTGCAGCCCAACACTATGTGTAAGCTGCCAAAGTCTTGGGGCTTGCACCCTCTGAAGCAATGCCTGAGCTGTACGTTGGCTCCTTTTAGCCATGGCTGGGATGCAGGGCACAAAGTTCTGAGACTGCATAAAGGGCAAGGCCCTAGGCCCACCCCACAAAACCAACTTTTCCTCCAGGTCTCTGGGCCTGTGATGGGAGAAGCTGCTGTGAAGACCTTTGACATCTCCTGGAAACATTTTCCCCATTGTCTTGGTGATTAACATTTGGCTCCTCATTACTTATGCATATTTCTGGAGCAGGCTTTAATTTTTCCTCAGAAAATGAGTTTTTCTTTTCTACCACATCAACAAACTGCAAACTCCAAACTTTAATGCTCTGTTTTCCTTTTAAGCATAAGTTCCAATTCTAAACTGTCTCTTTTTGGATGCATAAAACAGGATGCTTTTAAGAGCACTGAGGTCATCTCCTGAATGCTTTGCTGCTTAGAAATTTCTTCTGCCCAATACTCTATATCATCTCTCTGAAGTTCAAAGTTCTGCAGATCTTTAGGGCAAAGGCAAAATGCTGCCAGTCTCTTTGCTTGAAGCATAACAAGAGTCAATCTTATTCCAGTTCCCAACAAGCTGTCCATCTCCATCTGAGATCACTTCAGCCTGGATTTCATTGTCCGTATCACTATCAGCATTTTAGTCAAAGGCATCGAACAAGTCTCTAGAAAGTTCCAGAATTTCCCAGATATTCCTGTCTTCTTTGAGCCCTCCAAACGGTTGTAAACTCTGCCTGTTATCCAGTTCCAAGGTTGCTTCCACATTTTCAGGTATCTTATAGCAATGCTCCAGTACTGTGGTACCAATTTACTGTGTTAGTCCATTCTCATATTGCTTTGAGAAAATACCCAAGACTGGCTAAGTGGTAAAGGAAAGAGCTTTAATTGACTCACAGTTCAGCATGGCTGGGGAAGGCTCAGGAAACTTACAAATGTGGCAGAAGGGGAAAGGGAAGAAAGGCATCTTCTTCACAAGGTGGCAGAAAGGACAACGAAAGCAAGAGGAACTACCAAACATTATAAAACCATCAGATCTTGTGAGAACTCACTCACTGTCACAAGAACAGCGTGGGGGTAACTGCCTCCATGATTTAATTATCTCTGGTATCTCCCTTGACACATGGGAGTTATGGGGACTAAAATTCAAGATGAAATTTAGGTGGGGGACACAGCCAAACCATATACCCTTATAAGCAATTGCTCACATTTCCCTTTCAATATTTCTAGTGTTTTAACGTATATTATCTTAGTGAAAGTAACACATTTAAGTGCATACAAATACGTTACTAAAGCTTATGTGAAACTAGCTTTCTTCTGCCTGTTCTGTTTTTGTTTCTCTCCACCAACACTTTCAGTACTAGAGAAAAATATTTTCAAGTCTTTCAGCTCTTCTTTCATATATTAGCTCTATGTTTTCAAATAACATGTTTATACTGTTCCTTTTTAACTTTTCAATTTCAAATATATATATAGTCTTCTTGTCAAATTAGTTGACAATATTAATCACCTACTTCCATTTTGCCTCAAATAGAATCTTGATTTTTGGTCAAATTATGAATTAGTATTTGCTTGAGCTATGTAAATATTGAGACTACGTTAATACTTTCACCAATGAGTCACATAGAGCTAAATGAGGGGAGGCTCTAATTATGATTCATTTTTTAGTTAAATAGATTTTGCCCATCTTCTGCATCAAAACTGTCAAATTGTTTTTGGAAATATTATTTCCCAAATGCTCAAATGTGTCTGATAGTCTTCAATTCCAATTTTTCTTCTTGACTCTTCTGCAGCCACCTCTCCCGATTCTGTTTCCATTCTCAACTTCAAGCTGCCGGTTTTCATTCTTATTTTCAAGTTACTTATCACTATATGTGCTGAACCTTCCTGGTGTTTGATGGGGCTGGTTTGCTCATAGGTGATTTCTTTTTTACTCTGCTATATCAGCTACTGGATCTCTATTGGGTTAAAAAAAAATGTTGAAATCTCTTTGGGGTTTGTAAAGTTGATCCCAGAGCAACATAGCTTGAATTGCACAGCTTCACTTAGATAATGATTTTTTACAAAATAAGTTTCACCACATGTGCCTTCCTGTCCTGCTTCTACTTCCATCTCCTCCACCTCTTCCAACTCTGCCATCCTTGAGAGGGCAAACCCAGTCTGTTCTTTCTCCTATTCCTCAGTCTACTTACTCAATGTGAAGACAATGAAGAGGATGAAGACTTTTAAAACAATCACTTTCACATCATGAATAGTCAATGTATTTTCTGTTTCTTATGATTTTTTGTCATAACATTTTGTGTTCTCTGGCTTACTTTATTGTAAGAATGCAGTATATTATAAATTTAACATGCAAAATGTGTTAATTACTATTTACTTTACAGATAAATCTTCCAGTGAATCATAGGCTATTAGTAGTCAAGTTTGTTGGGAGTCAAATGTTTTATAGGGAATTTCGACTACACAGGGTATCTGCACCCCTACCTTTCACCTTGTTAAAGGGTCAACTGCATCTATTAACACTTTTGTTTAACTTCTTTCCTTTATGTTAATTTTGAACAGGAGACAAAATAATTGCATGTGATCCACCTACCTAGATTTTCTGGAAATTTTTGCTATTCATTTTAATTTCTGTGGTCCCTGTCACAGTATACTTGAATTTCATATTTCATATTCCCTTTGGATGTTTGGTTAAAATTTTTTTTTTTTTTTTTTTTTTTTTTGAGACGGAGTCTCGCTCTCGCCCGGGCTGGAGTGCAGTGGCCGGATCTCAGCTCACTGCAAGCTCTGCCTCCCGGGTTTACGCCATTCTCCTGCCTCAGCCTCCCGAGTAGCTGGGACTACAGGTGCCCGCCACCTCGCCCGGCTAGTTTTTTGTATTTTTTAGTAGAGACGGGGTTTCACCGTGTTAGCCAGGATGGTCTCGATCTCCTGACCTTGTGATCCACCCGTCTCGGCCTCCCAAAGTGCTGGGATTACAGGCTTGAGCCACCGCGCCCGGCCAAAATATTTTTTAAATTTTATTTATGTATTTATGTATTTATTTATTTATCTATTCATTCATTCATTCATTCATTGAGATGGAGTTTCACTCTTGTTGCCCAGGCTGGAGTGCAATGTCACCATCTAGGCTCACTGCAACTTCTGTCTCCTGGGTTCAAGTGATTCTCCTGCCTCAGCCTCCCAAGTAGCTGGGATTACAGGTATGCGCCACCATGCATGGCTAATTTTGCATTTTTAGTAGAGAGGGGGTTTCTCTATGTTGGTCAGGCTGGTCTTGAATCGTGGCCTCAGCTAATCTGCCCACCTCAGCCACCCAAAGTGCTGGGATTACAGGCATGAGCCACTGTGCCTAGCTTTTAATTTTATTTTTAATTGACATAATATTGTACATATTTATTGAGTACATGGTAATGTTTCATCCTTTTAGTGATCTGATCAGTGTAATTAGCACATTCATAATCTCAAACTTTTATCATTTATTTGTGTTGGGAACATTCAGTATCCTCCTCGTAGCTCTTTGAAACTAAATATTATTGTTAGCTGTTGTCATCCTACAGCACTATAGAACACTAGAATTTATTTCTTCTATCTAGCTGTAATTTGTATCCCTTAATAAATCTCTTCCTATCCCCCTTCCTCCTACCCTCCCCAGTCTAGTATTCTCTATTCTACCTTTTACTTCGTGAGATCAACTTTTTTTAGCTTCCACAAATGAGTGGGAACATTGCAGTATTTAACTTTCTGTTCTTGATTTATTTAACTTAACACTGTCCTCCAGTTTGATTCGTGTTGCCACAACTTACAAGATTTCATTCTTTCTTATCACTGCCCAGTAGTATTCCATTGTGTATAGGTAGCACATATTCTTTATCCATTTATCTGTTATTGGACACCTTGGCTGATTTCATATCTTAGCTATGTGAATAGCGCTGTAATAAGCATATGGGTGCAGATATCTCTTTGATGTACTGAGTTTTTTTTTTTTAATTTGGGTAAATCCATAGTAGTGGGATTGCTGGATCTATGATAGTCCTATTTGTAGTTTTGTGGAGAATCGCTATACTGTTCTCCATAGTGACTGTACTACTCTACATTCCCACCAATCATGTAGAAAAGTTGCTTTTTCTCTACATGTTCACCAGAATTTTTTTATTTTCTGTCTTTCTGATAATAGATATCCTAACTGGAGTAAGATGATACCTCATTGTGGGTTTCATTTGCATTTCCCAGATGATTAGTGAGATTGAGTATTTTAAAATATATTTGATGGACATTATTAGTGCGTCTTCTTTTGAAAAACATCTGCTCAAATCACTTGTCAATTTTTATTTGGAATGCTTTTTTTTGCTATTGAGATGTTTGAGTTCCATATATATTCTGGATATTAATCTTCTGTTGGATTAATAGTTTGCTAATATTTTGTTTCATTCTGTAGCTTTTCTTTTCATTCTGTTGGTTGTTTCCTTTGATGTACAGAAGCTTTTTAGTTTAATATTGTCACATTTGTGTGTGTGTGTTTGTATATATATATACACATACACAAATATATATATATGTTTCTGTTGCCTGTGCTTTTGAGGCCTGACTCATAAAATATTTTCCAAGAGTAGTATCCTGACGTGTTTCATTTATGTTTTCTTCTAGTAAGTTTACAGTTCTGGGTCTTATATTGAGATCTTTGATCTATTTGGGGTTGATTTCTTTATAGTGGGAGAGGTGGAAGGTCTAGTTACAGTTATTATTATTATTTTTTTGCATTTGAATTTCCAGTTTTCCCAGTACCATTTATTAAAGAGATTATCCTTTCTCCAATGAGTGTTCTTGGCACCTTTGTCAACAATCAGCTGGAATTTGATACATAGATTAATTTCCAGTTTCTCTACTCTGCTTAATTGGTCTATATGTTTGCTTTCATGCCAGTATCATGCTGGTTTGGTTACTACAGCTTTGTAGTATATTCTAAGTCTGGTATTGTGATGCATATGGCTTTGTTCTTCTTACTCAGGATTGCTTATGGGTATATAGTGCATTTGATCATTTCACACAATTTTAAAAATTTAATTTTACAAAAGTTAAGATTTTTTTTCTATTTCTGTGGAGTATATTGTTAGGGCTTGCATTGAATAAGTAGGTTGCTTTATGTATTATTATTATTTTAACAATATTAATTCTTCCAAAACATGAGCCTGAGATATCTTTCCATTTGTTTGCATCCTCTTCAATTTCTTTCATCAGTGTTTTCTTGCTTTCATTATAGAGGTCTTTTACCTCCTTAGTTAAATTTAATCGTAGGTATTTTAACTTCTTTGTAGGTCTTATAAATGATATTGCCTTCTTATTTCTTTTCTATTCACTTTACTGTTTATGTTTAGAAATACTAGAATTTAATGATATATAACATTTTATCAATATACAATATTTGTATATTGATTTTGTATACTACAACTTTACTAATTTTATGTAACTGAAGAGTTTTTGGTAGCATCTTTAGATTTTTCTACATATAAGATTATGTTGTCTGCAAGAGGGACAATTTGAATTCCTTCTCTTTAATTTGGATGCCCTTTCTTTCTTTTTCCTGCCTAATCGCTCTTTCTAGGTCTTCTAGTACCATGCTGAATAAGAGTGGTATCCTTGTCTTATTCTGGTTCTTAGAAAAAACGCTTTCGGATTTTTCTCACTCAGTAAGATGTTATCTGAGGGTTTGTTTCATATGGCCTTTATTATGTTGAGATGCTTTTCTTTTACATATAATCACTGAGAATTTTAAAATGAAGAGACCAGGCGCAGTGGCTCACGTCTGTAATTCTAGAATTTTAGGAGGCCAAGGAGGGTGGATCACCTGAGGTCAGGAATTTGAGACTAGCCTGGCTAACCTGGTAAAACCCCATCTCTACTAAAAATACAAAAAAAAAAAATAACAAAAACATTATCCAGGTATTCGGCAGTCAATCAGTTAGAGATGGCAGCCAAGATTCCATAAAATACATACTGATTTTACCCATGGACTTACCCTGGTCAGCGAATGCATGATTCAGATTAATCCTTCCATACTTTTTCTCTAAATTCCCTTTTAAATAGTGTTTGTCCCTCACAATAAGAAAACAAAATCAAAACAAAAAAACCTCATCACCAACTTATGAAAAAATGGTTACAGATACATTGTTTATTTTTAGTTGTTAACTATGGTCTTTCGTGTCTGTGTTTAATGATAGAGCTATGATTAATTTACTCTTAACAAATATGCATCTTATGTGTTTTTTTTTTTTTTCTATTTTGAGGTCTTTCAAGTGCTTTTGACAATAACATAAATTCTGTCTGCCCATGTACATTGGAGCTCTGCTATCGTGGACTGGAAGCGTTAAATGAGAAGCAGTAGATCCTCATTATATGCGGATTCAGTATTTGCAAATTTGTCAATTTGCTAAAATTATTTGCAGCCCCCAAATCGATACTTCCAGAGCTTTGATGATCATTCACAGAAATGACCAGAACAGCAAAATACTTGAGCTGTCCAAAGTACACATTTTCAGCTAAGGTCAAACATACCACTCTCTCACTGAACACATTTTTGTACTGAATTTTGTGCATGTTTTTGTGCATGTTTTCTTCATTTTTGGGGCTTTTGTTTTTGATTTTGCGGTTTAAAATGTTACCCAAGTATAATGCTGAAGTGCTGTCTAGGGTACATAGGTGCAAGAAGGCTACAATGTGCTGGAGAAAATAGTGTGTAATATAAGTTTCCTTCAGGCGTGTGTTGTAGTGCTGTTGGTCTTGCAGTCAGTGTTAATGAATTAACAAGATATATTACATAAGATCCCTTTAAATATAAACACACATTACACAAGGTGATGTAAAAGTTCGAGGAAAATATTGTGAGCAGAGTCTTGCAGCAACCTAACTCTGTATTTTCCTTAGGAGCAATGATTCGGTATTTGCTATACCAGTGTTGACAGTATAAAACATAATCACTGTGAATAATAAGAATAGATTTTATTTACATATTCTCTCTATTGATGCCTATCCTATTATAATTTGCAAATCTTGTGGTAGAAGCTATGGTGTTTTTGTTTTGTTTTGAGACAGGGTCTTACTTTGTCACCCAGTTTGGAGTGCAATGGCACAATCTCGGCTCACTGTATCCTCCACCTCCTAGGCTCAAGTGTTTCTCCTGCCTTCCCAGGCCCTCAGGTAGCTGGGACCCCAGGTGTGCGCCACCATGCCTGGGTAATTTTTGTAGTTTTTGTAGAGAATTGGTCTCACCATGTCGCCCAGGCTGTTCTTGAATTCCTGAGCTCAAGCCATCTGCCCTCCTCGGACTCCAAAAGTGCTAGATTACAAGAATGAGCCACTGCACCTGGTGTTTTTTTTTTTTTTTTTGTCATTTCAAATCAAAGTTGGATTAATGAGTTGCCCTCATCTCATTTGTATTGTCATTCTAAGATAAATAATAACTAAGTTGATTGTCTTATTTTCATTTATATTTGCTCACTTTTGTAAACCATGAAAAAGAAAAAGATCCAAGTTTTATGTTAAAATGAGTCTGTGTTTTGTTCTTATTTACAGAATTGTGTACATAATCTTAAAATCATCCCATTAAATTACTTTAAAACTGTTTCTCCTTGTTTTTGATAATTGTAATTATAGCAATATCTGAACCCCTAAATCCTAAAAGAATATGTTGTTTACCTGCTTCAGTGAGAATCTCTGAGTTACTTGGCTGGTAAAATCAATTGAAACATTTCTTTTTCTTGAAAAATTCATCATCTTTCTTTTAAGTGACATAGAAAGAAATATTGACCTTTGCTTTTAAAATACAAGATTATGAACCAACTATAAGCCTTTACAAAACTAAGTGCATTTCACTGTCATAAATCATACACAATGATGAAGTGATAATTCAAGTTAAAATTAAACAAGCTATAACTGAATATTTCAAATATTCTGATTTCATTTTATTTTATTTTCTAACTAAGAATTAGAGCTTCAGCAAAATATACTGTGGACTAATACATGGATAGTAAGTTAGTGATTTAGATAGTTACTGGGATTTTTAAAATATTTAACTCTGTATTGTATACATTCAAACCCGAGTCTTTTTCATTGTTGTTTAATATTAATGCAAATGACTGCCAAATATAGGCCTTTGAGAACTTATCTTGTAGGTCCATTATCAATAATTAAGATAAGATTGACCTTTTCTTGCCTTTCATATTTCTATTTTGGTGCAAAAATGACTCTTCTCCCATTAAAAAAAATTCTTTGTGGTTGCTGAAGCAGAACAATTACTTTATTTCCACTTCAGAGAAATTTCTTTTTTGGAGGTTGAAGCACCTGCTATGCATACATTATGTAAAGAACATACCAGTCACTTAGAATGAAAGTTTGAATATAAATGTCAGACATTACTGAAACCTGTTTCATAATGTGCTTATGCATCAATTTCATTGTTTTACTATTTTATTGCTATAGAAGCAGGCAGGTATACGAGTGTGTGTTTACGTATATATGTACATATATGTGTGTGTGTATATTGTGTGTATGGATGTGTGTAACTAATAGACAAGTATAACAACTAGTAATTAACAAATAAATAAGATCAATTATTTACCTGTGTTAGCATCACCTGGCCACAGTTCTACCTAAATGATGGCAACATATTTCCAATACGTGACTTTCTACTACATTCTATTTGCCTTGGAATATTTGCATTTACTCATCAATGCCTACAAACTTACTTACTTATTGTAGGGGCATGCAGATGTATTCCATGAACTTCAGTTAATAAACAGTTGGGACTAGAAAGGAAAAAGTAGAGAAATTGAAATTTGACCTACTGCCCAAAGCTTGTTAATTGCTTATTTTATTTCAGTTTTAATTTTCAGGTCCTCAGCAAATTATCCATCCTAATCAGCTAATATGGTTTTGCTGTGCTTTCACCAAAATCTCAAATTGAAATGTATCTGCCAGAATTCCCACGTGTTGTGGGAGGGACCCAGGGGAGGTAATTGAATCGGGGGGTGGGGTGGGGCGGTCTTTCCCATGCTATTATCATAATAGTAAATAAGTCTCATGAGATCTGATGGATTTAACAGAGGTTTCTGCTTTTGCTTCTTTCATATTTTTCTCTTGCCACCACCATGTAAGACGTACCTTTCACCTCCCACCATGATTTGAGGCCTCCCCAGGCGTGTGAAACTGTAAGGACAATTAAAACTCTTTTCATTTCCAGTTTCAGGTATGTCTTTATCAGCAGCATGAACATGAACTAATGCAGTTAATTGGTACCAGGAGTGGTGTGACGCTGAAAAGACACTTGAAAATGTGCAAGTGACTTTGGAACTGGGTAACAGGCACAGTTTCTAACAGTTTGGAGGGCTCAGAAGAAGACAGGAAAATGTAGGAAAGTTTGGAACCTCCTAGAGACTGGTTGAATGTCTTTGACCAAAATACTGATGGTGATATGAACAATAAGGTCCAGGCTAAGGTGGTCTCATATGGAGATGAGAAACTTATTAGGAACTAGAGCAAAGATGACTCTTGTTATGTTTTAGCAAAGAGACTGGCAGCATTTTGCCCCTGTCCCACAGATCTATGGAACTTTAAACTTGAGAGAGATGATTTAGGGTATCTGGTGGGAGAAATTTCTAAGCAGCAAAGCGTGCAAGAGGTGACTTGGGTGCTGTTGAAGGCATTCAGTTTTAAAAGGGAAAAAGAGCATAAAAGGTCAGAAAATTTGCAGCCTAACATTGCAGTAGAAAGTAAAAACTCGGCCGGGCGCGGTGGCTCAAGCCTGTAATCCCAGCACTTTGGGAGGCCGAGACGGGCGGATCACAAGGTCAGGAGATCGAGACCATCCTGGCGAACACGGTGAAACCCCGTTTCTACTAAAAAAATACAAAAAACTAGCCGGGCGAGGTGGCGGGCGCCTGTAGTCCCAGCCACTCGGGAGGCTGAGGCAGGAGAATGGCGTAACCCAGGAGGCGGAGCTTGCAGTGAGCTGAGATCCGGCCACTGCACCCAGCCTGGGCAAGAGCGAGACTCCGTCTCAAAAAAAAAAAAAAAAGAAAGTAAAAACTCAGTTTTTGAGTGGTAATTCAAGCTGGCTACAGAAATTTGCATAAGTAAGTAGGACCCAAATGTTAATCCTCAAGACAATGAGAAAAATGTCTCCTGCCCATGTCAGACATATTCACGGCAGCCTCTCCCATCACAGGCCTGGAGTCCCTGGAGGAAAAAGTGGTTTTGTGGGCCTGGCCCACAGTCGTTATGCTGTGTGCAGCCTGGGGACTTGGTGGCCTGTGTACCAGTTCCTCCAGCCATGGATTAAAGGCGCCAAAGTAGAGCTCATGGTGTGGTTTCAGAGGGTGGAAGCCCCAAACCTTGGCAGCTTCCACATGGTGTTGAGCCTGTGGGTGCACAGAAATCAAGAATTGAAATTTGGGAACATCCACCTAGATTTCAGAAGTTGTATGGAAACACCTGGATGTCCAGGTAAAAGTTTGCTGCAGGGCAGGGTGCTCATGGAGGACCTCTGCTAAGGCAGTGCAGAAGGAAAATGTGGGATTGGAGTCAACACAGAGACCCTACTGGGGCACTGCCTAGTGGATCTGTGAGAAGAGGGCCACTGTCCTCCAGTCCCCAGAATGGTAGATCCACCAACAGCTTGCGCTATGCACCTGGAAAAGCTGCAGACACTCAATGCTGTGAAAGCAGCCGGGAGGAGGGCTGTACCCTGCAAAGCCACAGTGGTGGAGCTGCCTAAGACCATGAAAAGCCACCTCTTCCATCAGCGTGACCTGGATGTGAGATCTGGAGTCAAAGGAGATCATTTTGGAACTTTAAAATTTGACTGTGCCACTGCGTTTCAGACTTGCATGGGCCCTGTAACTCCTTTGTTTTGGCCAATTTTTCCCATTTGGAATGGCTGTATTTACCCAATACCTGTATCCCCATTGTATCTAGGAAGTAACTAGCTTGTTTTTTATTTTACAGGCTCATAGGCAGGAGAGATTTGCTTTGTCTCAGAAGAGATTTTGGACTCTGAACTTTTGTGTTAATGCTGAAATGAGTTAAGACTTTGGGGGACTGTCGGGAAGGCATGATTGGTTTAGAAATGTGAGGACATGAGATGTGGAGCAGCCAGGGGGGAATGAAATGGCTTGGCTGTGTCCTCACTGAAATCTTAAGTTGAATTGTACCTCGCAGATTTCCCACATGCTGTGGGAGGGACCCAGGGGGAGGTAATTGAATTATGGGGGCTGGTCTTTCCCGTGTCATTCTCATGATAGTGAATAAGTCTTATGAGACCTAATGGGTTTATCAAGGGTTTCTGCTTTCGCTTCTACCTTATTTTTCTCTTGCTGCCATGATGTAAGAAGTGCCTTTTGTCTCCCGCCATGATTCTGAGGCCTCCCCAGCCATGTGGAACTGTAAGTCCAATTAAAACCCCTTTTGTTCCTAGTTTCAGATATGTCTTTATCAGCAGCATGAAAACTAATACACCAACTCTATATAATTGGAACTTATAAATGCCTTGTTCTCTCTCAATTTCTTTATCTAATCATTTTCAGAGTCAACCACCTGAGAAGGTGTATATACTTACTATTTTTTTTTTTTTAACAATCTGTTTCAGTCTGGATTACGTTCTCATCTCTCTGCAGAATGTACTGTCACAATTGTTAGTTAATATTGGAGATCAGGTCCCAGATTTGATCCTCATTAAAATCCTTCTTGAAACAATATTTTCACTTCACTTTTCTGATAGCACATTCTCCTGGTTTTCCTCCTGTTTCTCAAACTTCTCTCATCCTGTCTTATCCGTCTCTACCTAAACATCAAATATTCATATTGCCTGAAGCTTGGAACTTTAGTCTGGTTAAATTTATATTTTCAAAGTGCTTTTTCGTATTAACTGCTTCCTTTCTTCCTCTACTCTTTTGACTCCCAGCACTGACTTATTTTTGGATATCCACACTCATTTGCTCCAATGTTCATTTCACATCTCCATGTTTTTTCCAGAGGCACCTTGAATTAAGCCTATCCAAAAGTGAATCCATGAAACTTTATCAACAGTCTTTCACACCCAGTGTTAGCAATGACTTCACAATGATAAAGTTCACAAAAGCTACAGTTCTCTCTGTGTCCTCTTCCTTGCTCTATTTAATTCATTACCAAGCCCTATTTATTTTACTCATTAAATATCATTAGAATATGTTAATTTTTTCTGTATGTTTGAGTCTCTCCTGGTTCTTGTTAGTATCACTTCCTGTCTAGACTACTGCAGTGATTTACTAACTGGTTTCTCTAAACCCACTTTTGCTTCCTTCCTTCAAATGAATTTTCCACACCTACATATGTAGTTGATATTACAAAATGTGAGGCTGAAGATATTGAAAAGTCAATTAAGTATGTAAAGTTTAATGTTGTTATCAGATCTATGCTAGAAAGATATTTGGTAGCAGTGAAGCATTTGAGTGAAAGGAAGATTCTCACTTTAGGGGAGTTGAGCTGATCTTTTTTTTTTTATTTTTTATTTTTTATTTATTTTATTATACTTTAAGTTCTAGGGTACATGTGCATAACGTGCAGGTTTGTTACATATGTATACTTATGCCATGTTGGTGTGCTGCACCCATCAACTCGTCAGCACCCATCAATTCATCATTTATATCATGTATAACTCCCCAATGCAATCCCTCCCTCCTCCCCCCTCCCCATGATAGGCCCCAGTGTGTGATGTTCCCCTTCCCCAGTCCAAGTGATCTCATTGTTCAGTTCCCACCTATGAGTGAGAACATGCGGTGTTTGGTTTTCTCTTCTTGTGATAGTTTACTAAGAATGATGGTTTCCAGCTGCATCCATGTCCCTACAAAGGACACAAACTCATCCTTTTTGATGGCTGCATAGTATTCCATGGTGTATATATGCCACATTTTCTTAATCCAGTCTGTCACAGATGGACATTTGGGTTGAGCTGATCTTAAGAGGCTGAGTTTAGTAAATGGCAACAGGAATGAGAAGGAGAGTTATCTAAGTGGTTAATCTTCTGCATTGTGCTTGGTGGTTAATAGCGTATGGTGAAGAGTGAGATGGCAGGCCATGTGGGCCAATACAAAAGCAGTAGTCATCCTTTGATAAAAATTATTCATGATATTCCTGATTAGATTTAATGCATTGTTCTTTACAGCTCCCTAAGAAAATTATAACACTCTCTTTGTCACCTATTAGCCATTATTTAGTTATGTGGGCACATGGGTATACATGCATGCACACATGAGGGTATGTATGTATGTAAATTTATACAGGTTATGAGAGTATAGCAGTGTAACTTCTTTCTATTGGTCTTCCTCAGTGATCTACTGCTTCCTAGGAATATATTACATCTGGGAAACATATTTCAGAGACGAGTCAGCCAATAATTTCTAACTACATCAAATATCATTATCTAGAAATCATTTTCTTTGACTATTAACTTTGATACCTAACAAAAGTTTATTAATTTCTTTATGATGATATCTGAAGTTATAGACTATATGTCAGAATTTGTGAGTTTAATATTTTCTGGGCTGAAAAATTGCCAAGTAAGTCATAACAGTAACCAGCAACTGATGAGCACACTTTTTAAAAAATGTCCTTGTCTCAGAAATTGACAGAGATCAAGGCATGAAATAATTATGGTTAAGAGCACACCCCATGATGGCAGACTCCTTGCGTTTGAATCTCAACTCCTCCACTTGGGTAATAGGTCGATGATCACAGGAAATTCCATTATCCATTCAAAATGTTAACATCTTTATCTCTAAGAGATTATTATAACTCTGTCTCAGAGCTATAAGGAGTTTCAGTGACATAATCCATGGAATTTAAAAAAAAAATAGGTAGCCTATTATAAGTGTGAATAAAAATCGTAACCCTTAAAGGGTCATTTTGTTGAATGATATAATGGAAATAAGTATATTGAGCCAATGGAATTCTACTTTACAATAGGAAAGTGGAAACTTTCAGTTTTACAATTTTCATTTACAGTAGGGTATGGAAGTTTACTAGTCATCAAACTGACCTAGGCAAATCCAAGCCACCAAAATCAACTTTTAATCTGACTGTTTAATTTATATAACTGTGCATGAATTATAGACAGCAGATACACTTTTAAGCAGACACCTACCAATTTTATTCTAAGTTTTGATAGTTTCATGGAGTTTAATACTTAACATAACATGGATATTGACATTTTAAGATGAAGTTCTTACATCTTACATATAATTATGTAATATCCACAATTACCTGCTTTTAAAAATACATTAACAATGTTTGGTTTAACAGTCAGAAATTTTATCTTTTTCTCCTCAAACCAATTTCACTCAACTGTCATGATTTAATTATCATTATAATGTAATATACATTTAAAAACAAATATTTTATTGATATAATTTATTAGTGACTATAAGCATCTGTAAATAAAGAAAAATCAGAAGTAAGTTATTCCTCTAGTAATTATTAGTCCCTGTTATAAATGATGTAAATTTATCATATATTTTCATAAACAACTTAACACATTAAAGTGATTTTTGAAAACATAGTTCGTTACGAGAATGTAATTTCTATTAATGATTAAGTTATTATTGGAATGGGACAGAGTTTACCATACATTCCCTTCTTATTATTTTTTAGGTCATTGATATGGTTTGGCTGTGTGCTCACCCAAATCTAATCTTGAATTGTAACTCCCACAATTCCCATGTGTCTTGGGAGAAGCCCAGTAGGAAGTGGTTGAATTATGGGACAGGTCTTTCCTGCACTGTTCTCATGATAATTAATGAGTCTCATGAGATCTGATGGTTTTAAAAGTGGGAGTTTCCCTGCACAAGCTCTCTTTTCTTGTCTGCCACCATGTCAGATGGGCCTTTCACCTTCTGTCATAATTGTGAGGTCTCCTGAGCCATGTGGAACTGTAAGTTCAATAAACCTCTTTATTTTTAAATTGCACAGTCTCAAGTACGTCTTTATCAGTGGCATGAAAATGGACAAATACAGTTAATTGGTACCAGTAGGGTGGGGCACTGCTGAAAAGATACCTGAAATTATGGAAGCCACTTTGGAACTGGGTAATAAGCAGAGGTTGGAACAGTTTGGAGGGCTCAGAAGAAGACAGGAAAATGTGGGAAAGTTTGGAACCTCCTAGAGATTGGTTGAATGGCTTTGACCAATATGCTGATAGAGATATGGGCAATAAAGCCCAGGCTGAAGTGGTGTCAGATGAAAATGAGGAACTTTTTGGAACATGGAGCAAAGGTGACTCTTGTTATGTTATAGCAAAGAGACTGGCAGCAAAATGCCTCTACCCTAGAGATTTGTGGAACTTTGAACTTGAGAGAGATGATTTAGGGTATCTGGTGAAAGAAATTTCTAAGCAGTAAAGCATTCAAGAGGTGACTTGGGTGCTTTTGAAGCTATTCAGTTTTAAAAGGGAAGCAGAGCATAAAAGTTCAGAAAATATGCAGCCAGACAATGCTTTAGAAAAGAAAATCCCATTTACTACGGAGAAATTCAAGCCAGCTGCAGAAATTTGCATAAGTAACCAGGAGCCAAATGTTAATCCCAAAGACAACAGGAAAATGTCTCCAAAGCATTTCATAGCTCTTCACAGGAGCCCCTCCCATCATAGGACTGGAGGCCTAGGAGGAAAAAGTGGTTGTGTGGGTCGGGCCCAGGGTCCCACTGCTGTGTGCAGCCTAAGGACTTCGTGCCCTACATCCCAGCTACTCCAGCCATGGCTGAAAGGGGCACACATAGAGCTTGGGCTATGGTTTCAGAGGATTCAAGCCCCAAGCCTTGGTGGCTTCCATATGGTGTTGACTGTTGACTCTGCTAGTACACAGAAGTGAAGAATTGGTGTTTGGGAACCTCCTCCTAAATTTCAGAGGATATATGGAAATGCCTGGATTTCCTGAAGTTTACTGCAGGGGCAGGGCTTTCATGTAGAACCTCTGCTAGGGCAGCATGGAAGGGAAATGTGGGGTCATAGTCCCCCACACAGGCTGCAGGGGCACTGCCTAGTGAAGCTGTGAGAAGATGGACATCATTCTACAGACCCCAGAATGGTAGATCCACTGGCAGCTTGCACTGTGAGCCTGGAAAAGTCACAGACACTCAACACAAGCCATGAAAGCAGCCAGGAGGGAGGCTGTACCCTGCAAAGTCACAGAGCTGCCTAAAACCATGGGAAGCAACCTCTTGCATTAGCATGACCTGGATGTGAGACATTGAGTCAAAATATGATTTTGGAGCTTTAAGATTTGACTGCCCTCCTGGATTTCAGACTTACGTGAGATTGTAGCCCCTTTATTTTGGCCACTTTGTCCTATTTGGAATGGCTGTATTTACCCAGTGCCTGTATTCCCATTATATCTGGGAAGTAACTAACTTGCTTTTGATTTTACATGCTTATAGGCAGAAGGGACTTGACTTGTCTCAGAAGAGACCTTGGACTGTAGACTTTCGAGTTAATGCTGAAATGAGTTAAGACTATGGGGGACTGTTGGGAAGGCATGATTGGGTTTTGAAATATGAGGATATGAGATTTAGAAGAGGCCACTGGCAGAATGATATAGTTTGGCTGTGCCCCCAAGCAAATCTCATCATAAATTGTAATTCCCACGTTATGGGAGGAATCTGGTGAGAGGTGATTGAATTATGGGGCAAGTCTTTCCTGCACTGTTCTCTTGATAGTGAGTGAGTCTTACCAGATTTCATGGTTTTAAAAATTGGAGTTTCCCTGCACAAACTCTCTTCTCTTGTCTACCACCATGTGAGATGTGCCTTTCACCTCTGCCATGATTGTGAGGTTTCCTTAGCCACGTAGAACTCTAAGTCCGATAAACCTCTTTCTTTTGTAAATTATCCAGTCTCGGACATGTCTCTAACAGCAGTATGAAAATGGACTAATACACTCATCTTTATAGATGTAGGTATTGAAATAATTTGTTCACATAAACAAATAGATGAGGATAAGTGTGCTATTCTAGCAATGTCATTGAATTCTTTCAACTCTTTTCAGGTGTTTATAAATATCTCACTCTATTTCTTCAGCAAATATTATTTTTAAGTGGCCTATCAACAAACAATCCAAGTAGGGAACGTCTTTAGTTTTGTTGAACACTGATAGTTGGAATCATTTGATTTTCAAATGTATTTATTTTTTGTTCTGTCATTAAAGTTCTTTATTTTTTCAAAATCATTAAAAATATTTTGATTGGTCTCACTAGTGATGCCTAGGATCTTTGTAATTTTCTGGGGCAATCACCCTGTGAATTTAGTGCTGGGCAACAGATATTTTACTTTGAAAAATTGGGAGAGGTTTATTATAACATGGCAGAAAATTAGGACTTAAAGCTCCATCAGAGGCCCTTAGGAAATATTTAACATAAAAGATGAAATTATTTAAATTAGAAATGAATTCCCTTAAATTATCTGTGCTCACACCCTTGAATGCCTCCAGATACTTCAATGAGCACCAAAAATCGAAGTGGTAGACTACTGATCTAAGCATCAACAATACATTGGCTGGGCAAACAACTTCACAGCGCATCTGTTGGCTGAGCATTCTAGATTTCTATTTCCAGACTCTTTCCTAAATAAAAATTCCAGGGACTGAATAAGGAAACTAAAGAAAAAAAAAAGTCTTTAAAAATAGGTGATATATAATATTTTGTAAATCTAATTAAAATTCATTAGGGCTGTTCTTTACTAAGGCTGGATATTCTCTTGGGGCATAGTCTCTTTTGTGTACAGAACAGTTTCTTATTTTAATTTCCTACATAATTTAAATCTTGATGAATTGATTTCATTAGCACATTAAATCTGCATAGCACTTACATTGCCCATCTCTCTTAACATAAACTAAAGTAAAAAAATATCCTCTGTTGTTGTTTGAGCTTTCATTTGGGTAGATTGGGTTCTGACTGATTGCCTGCTCTTCATTACCTCATCACAAGTTGCATTGATTAAGATTAAAGCAGCTACACTTACATCTTCTCAATGTCTTATTTAAAACCTATTTCAAACTTTTGTTCATTTTAGAAATTGTGTATTATATGTACTGGGAAATAGTTTCCAAAAATTCTTTCCACCTACAATGTATTCACAAGCTCTTAATTTTCCCCTTGCCCAGTCTAATGCCTTTCAATCTAAAGCAATTTGTAAATAACTTGATCTTTACCATTATGTGATAGTTGCAGGAGCTGATAAAAGCAAAGATCCATGGGCCATCTCCTAAAGAAAGGGGTTGTTTTCATGTCCCATGACCTTCCCTGCCCCCAGAGGCAGATGAGATCTCTATAAAATTGGTGGCCATCAAAAGTGATAAGTAGTAAATAAAATACCACAGGTCCAAGACCTCTCATGAAAATAAAACTCATAGACCCTTGTGGATTTGAGGAAACAGATTATGATGCTTTGCATATATATATTATGTTTTAAATATCTCAAGTATATAGAT
Source organism: Trachypithecus francoisi (assembly GCF_009764315.1). NCBI lineage: Eukaryota > Metazoa > Chordata > Mammalia > Primates > Cercopithecidae > Trachypithecus > Trachypithecus francoisi. The sequence continues at coordinate 8,194,751 of NW_022681459.1, forward strand.
CTAAGGAGGTTGGGATTTTTATTATTGTAATTGAAAAGGAAAAACTTAAAACAACCATATTATACTTACCTTGAATTCATGGTATATATAACATAAAATTCAAGTAATCTTATCATATTATATAGAAAACACCCATATCAGTGATAATTTGAACACTGAATTTTCCATTTTTCTGTGAATTGTTGAATAATTAGTAATAAGTAGGATTTGCCCACCATTTAGTATGTACTGAGCACTGGGTAAAATTCTTACCTACGTTATAACATTAATAAGTGTAAGTCCATGAGGGATGCGTTTTAATTGGCATTTGACAGAAGCATAAACAGATAAATCTGGGACTGACAACACTAACCCACATGACTTTAAGATCTCTGTTCAAAACACCTCTCTGAAAATAATAAATCGTTTATTCTCTTTAGACTGATTAATATTATAAAGAAAGATAACTAGAAAGAGGGGCAAGAAAAATGGCAGAAGAAATTAAAGTGAACATGGTCATATTTTTGTTGCTGTATTTTTTTATGGAAATAACAGTTTTTTCCTCAGTTGCTAACTTGGTTTCCAAGTTTGAGAGGTCATAAGACATCTGGGGAACACATTTTTTTATGACAAATTCAGTGTGTTGTGATTCAATATGATGTTACATTTGTGAAAGTTTAAATCAACCCTTATGAGAAGAAAAACAAAAATGAATTATCTTCAAAAAATAATAACAGAGAGTGAATGATAGTATTTATTATTTGAAAACACCACTCACCCACCACCACCACCAAAGATTTATTGATTTGAAGCAGGGCTTTTTGATATTGTTCTTAAAGATTCATCCTTTTGGTTGGGTAAGGAATTGGTGAAGTTTCTCTTATATTCCAGAAGCCATAATCTTATCTGGGTAGGGTGAAGTTGACAGTTCAGTAGAATTATGATAGCTTCAAATTGGATTTCTATATGCACAGGAGAGGAGCTCTAATCATAGGAAAGAGGTTCTTTTTACAAGACTTAACATAATGCCTTGGCTTGCTTTCCTTTACTATAACAGAATACCACAGACAGGATAATTTATAAAGAAAAGAAATTTATTTTTTACATTTCTGGAGACAGAGAAGTCCAAGAACATGGGACCAGCATCTGGTGAGGGAAAGGTGCAAGTTATCACATGAAAAGAGGGCAAAGGCATGAGTGTGAAAATATAAAGACTGTCCTTGCTTTATAACAACCTACTCCCGCAGTAACTAATCCTGTCCTGTGACAGCAGCATTAATCCCTCTTAATGACCTAATCATCTCTTAAAGACCCTGCCTCCCAATATCATCACACTAGGAACCAAATTTCCAACACAAAAATTCTGGGGGACAGACACAAATCATAGCATATAGTTTCTGTGTTTATCATGAAAAGACTAACAGATACAGTCACTGCAGAAATTCATTAACTGAATATACAACCAGAAAAGCATATGACAGAAGCCATTCCTCATCATAAGCATCTATCCTCATTTAGTTCTTCAATTAGGCCAGTCAGTTAGCCAATCAGTATTTGATGAGTATCATACATGGCAAAATATAGGCAAAGCCTCCCTCCCCTTAAGTGTATAAATTAAAAGATAACTTTATGGAAACCATTTTTTTATACACAGCTATTATTTTGTTCTTCAAAATCATTAAAATGAAAATCTCTGTGTAATAATATTATATATAAATAATGAGATAAGAGTTTCTAGTAAAAGATATCTAGTATTTCCTTCCCAAAGCACCTTGCTCTGTTTGCTATCTCTTTCCAGAGATGATCTGATAATAAAATGTTAACAGCTGCTTCACTCTGAGTTTCTTATGTCAAAGATCAGGTTATATGCAAATTTATTTCAGGGACACAACCACAGTAGAGACTGCCAATATTATATATAAATAATGAGATAAGAGTTTCTAGTAAAAGATATCTAGTATTTCCTTCCCAAAGCACCTTGCTCTGTTTGCTATCTCTTTCCAGAGATGATCTGATAATAAAATGTTAACAGCTGTTTCACTCTGAGTTTCTTATGTCAAAGATCAGGTTATATGCAAATTTATTTCAGGGACACAACCACAGTAGAGACTGCCAATGTCTAGGATAACATTGTATTTACATGTAATTCAAGACCACATACACAGTAGGACTCTGTAATTGACTTTTGAATAAATCATTATCCCATTAGTTTTATTGGTAACTGAAACTTGTCATTTATCAAATGAAGATTTAGTAGAAAAGAAACATAAATTATACTGAAGAGTTACCCCATTGTCCAAGATATATTTAAGCTATATTTTAACTCCACCTTTAACAGGTGGGTTCAAAGATGCTTAAGAAGTTTTATAAAAAGCTAGTATTAATGCATCCAGTAGTCACATTCACGTTTAAGTTCAGAACTTATTCTCCTCCATGGTACTATAATCTAATGTCTTATTAATGCATCTCTGACAGAGAAATATAAGAGATTAGTAATATTATTATACAAATATTCTCTCCAAATACTGATTTGAAAAATACATAACCACTGAAGCTTGCTTCTAAATGAATCCTGTGCTCCATGGTTTTACTATGCAGGCATCATACAAAATCTAAATTCATCCATCTCACCTTCCAAGTTTTTGTTAAAGAACCATGAATATGTCAAGATATTATTGAAAAGGAAGCTATTTTAATTCAGAATGCTACAGTAATGCAGCATGCCATTGTGTCCCCTATCAGTCTTTTCTGTACATCCATATATCTTTTCTGAACTTTGAACATCCTTTGAAGTTAAAGGGTGTTTCATGGATAGATGAGATGGATGGCTCTGTGGAAAAGTTAAAAATTGGAATGATTATTAATTTTGTCTCAAATTCTCACATGATATTTCTAGGAGAAATCTGAAGCAATAACATAGTTCTCATAAAGTGGAAGTTCAATCAGAGCAAGAAATTGATCATGTACATGTTCAATCACTAAACTTAAATCTTGACAGAATAATAATTTAGATTCCACATTTTTAAATTGGTATGGCATACCAAGTATAATTCTAAACTTATTCCAGCAGCCTTGAACTCAGTAATTTAATGTCAGTGTTACCTAGTAATTGGAATTAAAAATAGTTAACATGCTGTGTTTTCATTTTACTTATACAGGGCAAATTATTTATATCACTTGTCTTCAATTATGTAGGCTGTGTTTTTAGGGCAGAGTGGCTTTTCAGAAGCTGCCTCTGGGAATAGAATAAAGCAAAAAGTAAGTTTTTTTTGAAATTCTGTGCTGTAGAACCATACTGCCCATTTCAAAATATAAAACATCACGGTAACAAATATTTGGTGTTACTAAGAAAAACAATAATTTTTGTGATATCAACACCATTAAGAACTAGAAACTGTGTTTTGTACTCCATCGTCATCTGGAACTTGTAGGAATCTGAAGATTCAATATATTTTACATAGCTGTAAAACAGAATCCTTCAGGGCTGTTCTTGAACCCTTGAAGTCAGAAGCTGAGTTTTCAGTGATATTAGGAAATTAAACATAACCTGAAACAGGAGAAAACAATGGTATAAAGATAAACTGTCTTTTCTGTTGCACCAATTTTTCTACGGGTCTTTCAAAAATAAGGAAAGTTATAGAGAAGAACATACTTGCTACAAAATTACAGATTATACAAGCCAGAAAGAAATTCTGTGAGTTTATACTTGCATAAACCAATTTAATTTTATTTTTCCAGAATTTTAAAGTTTGATGTACTTAAATCTTTACATAAATTACATTGACAGTAATATGATTATTTCATTGAAAATATATAAATATAAATGAATTATTAAGCATTTATTAATTGTCTGAGAAACTTAGGAGTCTTTTTAGTGATAACATTTAAGTATGGGGTTTTCTTTGGTTTTTATGTATTTATACAATTACTATTTTTGTCCAGTTGATGAAGTAGTTGATGTAAGCACAGTTGGATTGAAAAAAGAAATGGGATCGAGCAAAGATGCTGGAACACTCAGATACTTTTTTTTTTTTTTTTTTTGGTCAAGATGATAATAAAAATAAAATTAGATTATATAGGATTTGTGAAATTATAATCTTTTTTAAACAGTTAAAAATAGGCACAAAATTTCTGCCCTCCACACTGCATATGTGCTTTCAGTTTCCAATGATGCCGAAATTTAAAACTCTCTAATACTTTTTCTTACCAATTTTTACAATAATAAAATGTTTTCTACAAAGAATCTTAATAAATTCTTAAATAATTTTCTAAGACATTTATGTACTAAGGTTGTCTAGAGGGACAGAACTAATAGGTTAGATGTATATATAAAGTGGAGTTTATTAAGGAGTATTTACCCACACAATCACAAGGTGAGGTCCCACAATAGACTGTCTGCAATCTGTAGAGCAAAGAAGCCAGTCCGAGTCCCAAAGGTGAAGAACTTGGAGTCCCATGTTTGAGGGCAGGAAGCATCCAGCATGGAAGAAAGGTGTAGGCCAGAAGACTGAACCAGTCTAGTCTTGCCACATTCTTCTACTTGCTTTTATTCTGGTCATGCTGGCAACTGATTAGATGGTGACCACCCAGATTGAGAGTGGGGCTGCCTTTCCCAGTCCACTGACTCAAATGTTAATCTCTTTTGGCAACACCCTCATAGACACACCCAGAAACAATACTTCACATCCTTCAATCCAATCAAGTTGACACTCAATATTAACCATCACAAGCTAGGATAAATTTGTTGTCACATTCCTGTGTATGTATTTCTAGCGGGGAGTACTAGCCTGACTATAGCTTACTGGATGACAGCCAAAAAAAAAAAAAAAAAAAAAATTAGCATAATAAAGTGGATATTGGAGTAATAGCCATTGACTCCAAGGTTCAAGTATTTTTGACAGTGAATGTGTAGAGTAGACAAGAATCAATAATGGAAAGCAGTGTGATAGGAATATTAGTGTCATTAGAAGACTATGAAAAGCAAATAATTAATGTCTTACTGCCAAGCTCAATTAACTTATTGATTAATTTGGGGGTATGTCAGTCTACATCCTTGTTTTGTTGGGTTAAGTAACTTGTACATAATCACACTATGTAAGTATTGGATATAATACATGGGCATCTTGTACATACTATTCCAATAACCTATATAGGTTTTTACTGACAGGAAATTTACAGAAGCACAATTTATGGATGTTGATAGATGTAGTGTCCACCCTGGGATTAATGATAACCAGAACTGGAACTTAAGAGTTATAAACTATATACACTCAACCCTTAAACAACACAAGTTTGAACTTCACAGATCCACTTTTATGCAATTTTATTTCATGTCTGCCAACCCAATACAGCAAGATCAACCTGTATTCTTCTTTCTTCTTTTCAGCCTACTCAATGTGAAGACGATGAGGATGATGACCTTTATGAAGATGTACTTCCACTTAATGAAATATGTTTTCTTTTCTTATTATTTTCATAATAACATGTTCTTTCCTCTAGCTTCCTTTATTGTAAGACTATGGTGTATAATACATGTAATATGCAAAACACGGGTTAATCAACTGTGCACGTTATTAGTACAGCTTCTTGACAATAGCAAGCTATTAGTAGTTTAGTTTTGGGGGATTCAAAGTTATACATAAATATTTGACTGTGGGGGTGTCAGCACTCTTAACCTCCATGTTATTCTAGAGTCAACTGTACTCATATAGTCAATCAACTGAGAAAGGAGAGAAAAAATTTTAAAACATTGACAAAATGTAACTAATTGCTGAAGTGGAGTCATGAGCACATGGAATTTTATCTGCTATGAATTATGTTAATCTTCTCATTTTTGTGTATGTTTCAACATTGCCAGAATATAGGCTAACTTACAAAAGATTATATGAAGAAAGTTTTTGGTAGAACAAATAAAGACTAAAACTTTTTTTCATGTATTTTTTATTGCAATAATATGGTTCAGTTCCAAATAAGCAAGGAAAAAGATAAAACAAAAATATTAATGTGTGGAGATGGTAAATTTTATTTTACATTTTATACTACTCTGAGTAGCATAGAATAGTATATTATGGGAGATTCTATGGAAAAAAGATAATTAAATGGGCCTTAAAGAATATAGTGTATTTAAAAATTATGAACAAGATGAGCAAATAAAATATAAAAATCAAAGTTTTCGAGTTTATGATATGCTTGTGATTTGATCAAAGTGTCAAGTATCTACTAAAATACTGACAGAGGAAAAAAGCTTGGCATCCGTAACGCAAATTCTACATTCACACTTTTTCCATCATTTCCTGTATATCTGACCTCTTCTTTGCTTTTGGCCTTTCATTTTGCTTCTCATTCAAATTTTAGCATTTCAGGACAGCATGGGACCTGATTGTCCAAGTCACTGCTTTGCCATTCCCAAACTTGTCAACAAGATCTTTTTAGGATTTCAAGAATGTTATGAAGCCAGCTTCTTGTTGGCTCTGCCTTTTGTGAATTCCCACAGGTTTGAAAAGAGAGGCTCTTTCCTAGCCATTTTGATATCAGATACTTAAATCAGGGGATTTATGGATCATTTGTGAATTTTTAAAAAGTGGTTTGCAAATATCACTTTCTTAGTAGTAAAACTAGCTAGAAATAGAAGATGACAATCATGTTTAAATGATTCTCCTATATCAATAATTAAAGCTTATCCTGAAAATGGTATCTTTGCATAGTAAGATGATCCCAAGTAATAAATTATATTGACTTTAAAATGTAAGCAAGAGAAGCATGATGTAAGACAGATTAATCATGAAGGCTGTTAACTAAAAGGAGCAAGTAGGCTTACTCTTCAATAGGACTCTGATGAGGGCATATTGTAAAAGAAGCAGGAGAACTATTGACCACTCCAACTTTCAGCATAGCTCCTTTCATTTAGCTTGAACATTACAACTCTTTGAAAAGGTCAACAAGCTAAATAATGAAGATTGCAGAAGAGGCTATTACAAAATATACTTAGATATGATTTGTCTGTGCAGACAAGATGAAAGAAGCATTTGTACTCAGTGATTTCCAAGTTTGAGAAGTCATATTGAGGCTCTGGGCAAGTACTGTCTTATTTTATTTTAACTTAATACTTGCTCAGGGTCTTCTCTCTGGAGACTGTGGTGTGCTTTCTCTCAAGTGGCATGGGAGGACGGGAGAAGCTGTACATGTTGTGGAACTTTCCAGGTGTTTGGGATCAGCTCCCAGTTTTCTGTGAGAATCACTTCAGAGCTTCAAATTATGGAATTCTTGGGTCCAAATAAAATCACTGTCCAGTGTTTCACTTACTTCTAAACCTTAAAAGGGTTAAGTCAGGGTATTGCACTGAAAACATGGATTTATAGTTTCTTCTGAAGTTGAGAATGATATTATAGCAAAGCAATAAGTAAAATATAGCTATAAAATCACCATATGGAATACAGATTGTGAACACATGGGATATTTTTAAACAAATCAATGGAATTAAGAGAGGGCAGAAGAATGTCAACTGACTGCCTAGAAAAAAGGAAGCCATAGTTTGAATATGTTGGGGAATGGGAAATTCTCTTTGGGACAGGGCAATAATTCTACTGGCAAAATCCCAGGGAAATTATTGTTGAAGTGAAAGCAGGTACAGGGTATGGCAATAGTGAGAAGTGAGTCCCAAACCATAGGAATCAATGGAAAAATTATAAATGGGGAATTGATCTCCTTTATTTCTCACCTCAACCTTCCAGAAGATAAGAAGCTCCATCAGTAAAATAGCTAGGTGTCTACCCATTCATCGAACCTGCCACCAAAACAGCACTGACAAACACATCTCTAATTTAATTTTAAAAAATAAGTTGGCAACAAAATGTATGCATTTTTAAGAGATGATTTTTTAAAAACTAGAAAGAATAAAAAGGGGATAATTTACCTTAGTGTTATTTGAAAAAATTGAGAAACAAAAAAAAATGCTTAATTACATCCTGAGAAAGATTGAAGATAATGAATCCATGAACCAAAATATGAACTGTTTAACATGAAGCAATGAACCACAGCAATAAAGGCTACTTTGACTTCACTAAAATCAACAATGATAGAAAGTTAGGAGAGAGAGCCTAGAAAATCTACTTTCAGAAACAAAAACAAAATAGTACAAAAAAGAAATGGAAAATAGGCAATAAAAGAGAAAGAAACATAAGGATAAAATAAGGAGACTCCATACCAGACATAAAAGAGTTCCTAAAACAGATAATTAGAAAATAGAGGAGGGAAAAATAGAGGAAGGAAGAATTAACAGAGATTTTTTTTTCATTGCTTAATAAGAACTTATGCCTTGAATTGAAATAGCCTATTCATTATTTAAAACAATTACTGGAACAACAACAAAAAGACCTAGTTATTATAACATTGTGAAATTGTCAACTACTTAAGACTGAAAAAAGAGGTGATTGTTGCAGGAAGTCAGGGACCCCGAATGGAGGGACTGGCTGAAACCATGGCAGAAGAACATAAATTGTGAAGATTTCATGGACATTTATTAGTTCCCCAAATTAATACTTTTATAATTTCTTATGCCTGTCTTTACTGCAATCTCTGAACATAAATTGTGAAGATTTCATGGACACTTATCACTTCCCCAATCAATACCCTTGTGATTTCCTATACCTGTCTTTACTTTAGTCTCTTAATCCCATCACCTTCGTAAGCTGAGGAGGATGTATGTTGCTTCAGGACCCTGTGATGATTGTGTTAACTGCACAAATTGTTTGTAGAGCATGTGTGTTTGAACAATATGAAATCTGGGCACCTTGAAAAAAGAACAGGATGGCAGCAATGTTCGGGGAGATAACCCTGAACATTTAACAAGGGAGATAACCTTAAACTCTGGCTGCTGGTGAGCTGGATGGAACAGAGCCATATTTCTCTTCTTTCAAAAGCAAATAGGAGAAATATTGCTGAATTCTTTTTCTCAGCAAGGAACATCCCTGAGAAAGAGAATGCATCCCTGAGGGTAGGCCTCTAAAATGGCCACTTTGGGGGCAGTCATCTTTTACGGTTGAACACGGAGGGATGAAATAAGCCCCGGTCTCCTGTAGCACTCCCAGGCTTATTAGGATGAGGAAATTCCCACCTAATAAATTTTGATCAGACAGGTGTCTGCTCTCAAACTCTGTCTTCTGATAAGATGTTATCAATGACAGTGTGTGCCCAAAACTTCATTAGCAATTTTAATTTTGCCCTGTCCTGTGGTCCTGTGATCTCACCCTGCCTCCATTTGCTTTGTGATATTTTATTACCTTGTGAAGAATGTGATCTCTGTGACCCACACCCTATTTGTACACTCCCTCCCTTTTTGAAAATCGCTAATAAAAACTTTGTGGTTTTACAGCTCAGGGAGCATCACAGAACCTGCCAACATGTGATGTCTCCCCTGGACACCCAGCTTTAAAATCTCTCTTTTGTACTCTTTCCCTTTATTTCTCAGACTAGCCGATGCTTAGGGAAATAGAAAAGAATGCACGTGAAATATTAGGGGTGAATTTCCCCTGAGTGATGGTATTCAGAAAGTAAACCAAAGACCTATAAATAGTGGCAACAATCAAATTGGTATCAAATATACCATCGGTAACACCAGAGGCTAAAAATGGGTAAATTGTCTAAAGATTCCTGGAAAAATAACAATATATCTAAATTTCCATATTCCTCCAAGGAATCAGTCCAGTGTGATAAGAGAAAAAAAAATACATAGGTGAAAATTAAGCATTTTATGAAAAGAATGGAAATAATTAATACAGAAAAAATGAAACAGGAAAGTAGAAGAGGGAAGTCTCTTGGAGTGTCAATTTGAACTCAGTGCTGAAGGTAAAAGTGTCTCAGTAAAAGTAAGGCATGGATGGAAATGGCATAAAGCTAAGCACCCTGAAAATCTTGAGGACAGACTGAAAGTACGTGTGAGGTATAAAAAGCAGAGATGCAACTTAAACTTGTTGACAGCAACATTCCCCATGAGTGGAAGAGACATAACATTGAATTTAAAGTGTAACAGGTAAAATCTTTGCTCATCCTCTGCTCAACTTTGAGAAATACCATAGCCATAGGAATGTGAGTATTCTCTGTTGGTATGAATGTTTTTAGACTGATTTCATTGACGCATTCTAGCAAACATAACTGTGGTTTTAATACAGAACACAAATCTTCCCAAACTTGATGGGGAAAAATGAGAGCACAACCATCTGTGTACGAGAGCTATAATTAGGGGAAGATTGTAAAGGAGAAGGATAGAAATATGAATGTCTCCTTTTTAGAAAAAGAGAATTCAAGAGGTACTACTTTCAGTAGAGTGGACAATATTGGGTTTTAAGCAGGAGAAAATCAGTGGGGCAATTGGGTACATGGATATAAACATAGGGAAGGATTACATATAGAAGAGCAACTGAGGCAGAGACAGGAAGGTGAGAAACATCCAACATATTTTGAGGGTTTTTTTTGGTCAAATTATTTATAATGTTTTCCTGGTTAAGATATTAAGCAATGCTGGGCATAAAACATCCATCACCCTTTTACAGTCACTCTGTTTGTAAAATAACAAGTTTCAAGAAGATTAAGTAACCTGCCAAGTGGACACAGCTAAAAAGAGATATGACTTACATTTGAATGTATTTCCACTGCCTACAAAGCTGCCCACACTTAATCCACTGTGCTGTACTCCTTTCACCATGGGTCACATCTTCAGCAGAAAGTGATGGGACATAAATCAAGAACTTCTGGTTCCAAAACTGATTCACTTGCTGCCTTACAGTTCACATTCTGAATCAAGTGTTGTTGTGTTGGTGACAGTAAAAGCACAAAAGAACAGGTTTATTTTTTTTAAAGATTGCATTTTTGGTATCAAGACTCAGGAGTGTAGCAAGACAAAAAAGATATCACTGTTGTTACAACTATATGAAATCACAAAAGTCAAAGCTGACCATTATTAACTACAGTAAAAATTTGACCCACATACTGAAATTTCCAAGCTTTATGACAATATAGATATTAGATTGATCCAGAGGAAATAAATTAGACAACATTTAAAAAAATGTATATGTGGCATTAATGTGGATTTCTGAAATAAACATTATACCTTTGTATTCATAAAAAGTCTTGTGTAAATAAATATATATTTTGTATTACCTTCTGTAGTTAACCTCATATATTTGTGGACAATTATTACAATACACTTCATAAATAATTCTGCTTCATTACTTTTAAATTATCTTTTAAAGATATATATTTTAAAACATTGTCTATTATTTTCACATAATATAACAAAATGAAAAATAGGATTGTTCATTTTGTGATACCTCATACTCTGTAAGTTGTGCCTAAACTCTTTATGAGAAATGATTAACAATTAAATGTCAAAATTTTATTTCATTAACTAAACGTATTACATTGATATTTTTAAAGGAAGTAGTAGCGAAAAGAGTTCCTATGTTCATATGTGTAGCTGTTTTTCTTCAAGTACTTTTAAATCTTTATCAATCAGTTCCCGAATACCATTGGCCTTGCTGATAATACATTGACAGAATTTTCCCGGCAGATATATAATTTTTTCATAATTTATTTGTAGCATATCTATATTCACATAAGGGTTTATGGGGATAAAGAACCAAAATATGGGCATTTTTATTATACTAAAACATTGCAACATGATATCTAAAATGGTCATTTAAAATTTGTGCTCTACTTTCCTTTTGCATGTCTAGGAAGAAAAAGCAGGAGAAAGAAAGTAAAAATTGTGATCACCTAACATTTAGTCTATAATATTTTGTATATATTTCTAAATAAGAAAAGTAGATTTTTTACTAACACAGTTACATGAAGATTTATAATGTTACATAAGTGAGACTGAATTTGAAGTAGACACTATTATTATTATTGCATGTTATCTAATCTTAAAACTTATTTGAATAGGAAGGCCTGAAAAAATATTAGAGTATGAAAATAAATCAACTCAAGAGATTCGAAATAGCATTTCAGGTTTAGTTTATTTATCAGAGAACTGGTAAGAGAATTATGGAAATAATTTCTTGACCAAAATTTTTAGAATGGAGAAAACTTGAGAAAGGGTTGTTGGTGAATTAATAATTTTGTTTGGGGCATTTAAATTTGAATTTCCTATTGGATAGCCACATCACAATGTGTATGATTTTCAGGCACCCAGTCAGGGATTCCACACACACAAAAAAAAAAATTCTAAAAATTTTCCCCTACATTGGAAGGTGGTGATAGAAAGGTATTTTAATCTAGTGGACTACAAGACAGAATTAATTTACAGGGAGAAACTCTTTTTCCAAACAACTTGGGCAGAAGAGGAAATGCCAAGATGAAATTTTGGATTCTACATATGCTCACCTATCTTTTAATTTTCATTACCAACACCAAGAATATACATTTTTTAAAATGATGAAGATAACATTTCAATTATGTAGTGTAAGGATGAATTAATTGCTACATCATCATGCAGAAAGAACTGATTTAATCATTGAAAACAAACCAAATACGAACTCTATGGTTTCTTTCACACCAGAAAACTTAGAGAGCAACAAGAACAAGAAAAACGCAGATATTATAAAAGCAAAGCTAAATACTCTGGCTATATATACATGTAAAACCTCTGTGTAATGGAATGTATTATAAAAAAGTGGTGAACAACAAGCAACAATATTTCTTAAATACTTGTAATGTATTTAACTTTATATGAAATATAAAGATTTTAAAAGAAAACATGTAAAGATCTCTTACAATAAAAGACAGACTTTCTGGTATATTTATTACCACACTATTCACACTAGCAAAGACACGGAATCTACCTATGTGCCCATCAACGGTGGACGGCAGAAAGGCAATGCAGTGCATATAAGCCATGGAATTCTATGCAGCCATAAAATAGACCAAAATTATGTCGTGTGCAGCAACGTGAATGCAGTTGGAAGCCATTATTCTAAGCAAATCAATGCAGGAAGAGAAAATCAAATATTGCATTTCTTCAGATATAAGTAGGAGCTGAACACTGAGCGTATATGGACATGAGAACAATAGACACTGTGGACTACTACGGTGGGAATGGTAAGGGAGAAAGGGGGGAGGGGTTGAAAATCATCTATTGGGTTTTACGGCTTACGACTTAAGTGATGGGATCTGTACCCAAACCTCAGCATCATGCAATGCACCTATGTAACAAACTTGCACATGCACCCCAAGTATCTAAAATAAAGGCTGAAATTAAAAAAAAAAAATCAAAGGATTGTTATGCCTGAGTACATAAAAGAAATACTCATCAGGAATAGTATGTTCAAATATTTGATTTAATCAGAGATCCAAGGAAGGCAAATAAAATAGTGATGAAATAAAACAACAAAACAGATTCCTCCTGTTTGTTTTGAAAATATAATGTCCCTTAAACTTGTGGTTAAAGTTTAAATTTGTACAAACTTTATGATGAGAAATTAGCTGAAAAATGCTTACATTGCACTGAATCAGCCAGTTGGAGAGATCTTAGAAAGCCTTGGCTACTAGAATGATAATTACAATGTTATATGAAATGAAAAAAATTACAAAGCAGTTAACACTTAGTAGAAAGTGATTGATTAAGTAATCTATTAAGTGAAATACTTCTAAGTCATTGAAATTACCTTACAGATATAGTGAGCATCTGTTGTGGCTGCTGGAACCCCATCAATTCTACTATTTTTCTACTCATACTAATTAGTCTTTGTGGTCTACCATCACTGCACCTGATATAACAAAAATATTAGACAGAATCCTGAAGAATCTTGAGTCCTCATAGGAAGTGTCAAGGTGCCCACCCTTCTCTTGGATCTTGAATGGAGCAGCACAATCACTTTTAACAGTGAGAGCTGATGAATCCCAACAGAGAAACCTGGAATCAACTGTTTCTTGGTTTTTGTTAGTTATATTCTTGGAACTAACCCAGTTTCTATTTTAAATATGAAAATGAAAATAGTATTTTTAGCTTCTCTGTAAGTTCTATCAGCCCGTCTATCTACATAAGATTGTATACTTGTTTAAAGTATCCTACTTTGGTTTCTATTGTTTGCAACCAGAGAGCTAAAAAAATTTTAGATGTATTTACTGAGAAAAGATGGTCACCAGATTTTGGTGACTGTGTTAGTCTGTTCTCGTGCTGCTATTAAGACATACCGGCCGGGCGCGGTGGCTCAAGCCTGTAATCCCAGCACTTTGGGAGGCCGAGACGGGCGGATCACGAGGTCAGGAGATCGAGACCATCCTGGCTAACACGGTGAAACCCCGTCTCTACTAAAAATACAAAAATCTAGCCGGGCGAGGTGGCAGGCGCCTGTAGTCCCAGCTACTCGGGAGGCTGAGGCAGGAGAATGGTGTGAACCCGGGAGGCGGAGCTTGCAGTGAGCTGAGATCCGGCCACTGCACTCCAGTCCCGGTGACAGAGCGAGACTCCGCCTCAAAAAAAAAAAAAAAAAAAAAAAAAAAGACATACCGAAGACTGGGTAATCTATAAGGGACGGAGGCTTAATTGACTCATAATTCCACATGGCTAGGGAGGCCTCACAATCATGACAGAAGGTGAATGAGTAGCAAAGTCATGTTTTAAATGGTGGCAGGCAAGAGAGCTTGTGCAGGGGACCTCCCATTTACAAAACCATCAGATCTCATGAGACTTATTCACTACCATGTGAACAGCAGGAGAAAGACCCACCCCTGTGATACAATTAACTTCCACTGAGTCCCTCCCACAACATGTGGGAATTATGGGAGCTATAATTTAAGGTGAGATTTGGGTGGGGACACAGCCAAACCATATCATTCTAACCCTTCCCCTCCCAAATCTCATGTCCTCAAATTTCAAAATTACTCATGCCTTCCAAACAGTACCCAAAAGTCTTAACTCATTTCAGCATTAACTTAAAAGTCCATAGTCCAAAGTGTCATCTGAGAAAAGGCAAGTTCTTCTCCCTGTGAGCCTGTAATATCAAAAGCAAGTTAATTACTTCCTAGATATAATATGGGTACAAGTACTGGGTAAATACACCTGTTCCAAATGGGAGAAATTGTCCAAAATGAAGGGGCTTCAGGCTCCATGCAAGTCCAAAATCCAACAGGCCTGTCAAATATAAAAGCTATGAAATAGTCTCCTTTCACTCCATGTCTCACATACAGGTCACACTGATGCAAGACATGGGTTCCCATGGTCTTCGGCAGCTCTATCCCTGTGGCTTTTCAGGGTACACCCCTCCTTCTGGATACTTTCATAAGCTGGCATTCAGTGTCTGCAGCTTTTCTAGGTGCATACTGCAAGCTGTCGGTGGATCTGTCATTCTGGGGTCTACAGGACGGTGGCCCTCTTCTCACAGCTCCATTAGGTAGTGCCCAGTAGGGACTCTGTGTGAGGGCTCCAATCCCACAGTTTCCTTTTGCACTGCCTCAGCAGAGGTTCTCCATGAAGGCCCTGTCTCTGCAGCAGACTTCTGCCTGGACATCCGGACATTTCCATACATCCTCTGAAATCTAGGTGGAGGTTCCCAAACATCAATTCTTGACTTCTGTGCACCCACAGACTCAACACCATGTGGAAACTGCCAAGGCTCGGGGCTTGCACCCTCTTAAGCCATGGCCCAAGCTCTACCTTGGCCCCTTTTAGCCATGGCTGGAGCAGCTGGGACACAGGGCACCAAGTACTTAGGCTGCACGGAGCATTGGGGCCCCGGGCCAGGCCCAGGAAATTATTTTTTCTTCCTAGGCCTTTGAGCCTGTGATGGGAAGGTCTTCCACGAAGGTCTCTGACTTGCCCTGGAAACGGTTTTCCCATTGCCTTGGTGATTAACATTTGACTCCGCATTACTTACACAAATTTCTGCAGCCACCTTGAATTTCTCCTCAGAAAAAGGGTTTTTCTTTTGTATCGCATCTTCAGGGCTGCAAATTTTCTGGACTTTTATGCTCTGCTTCCCTTTTAAACATAAGTTCCAATTTCACACCAAAGCTTTGTGGATGCATAAAACTGAATGCTTTTAACAGCACCCCAGTCATGTCTTGAACATGTTGCTGCTTAGAAATTTCTTCTACTAGATACCCTATATCGTGTCTCTTAAATTTAAACTTCCACAGAGCTCTAGTGCAGGGGCAATATTCCACCAGTCTCTTTGCTGAAATGTAATAGGAGTCACCTTTATTCCAGTTCCCAACAAGTTCCTTATCTCCATCTGAGATGCGCATTTGGTCAAAGCCACTCAGCATGTCTCTTGTTCCAAACTTTCCTACATCTTTCTGGCTTCTGAGGACTCCAAGTCTCTAGGAAGTTCCAAACTTTCCCACATTTTCCTATCTTTTTCTGAGTCCTCCAAACTGTTCCAACTTCTGCATGTTACCCAGTTCCAAAGTTGCTTCCGCATTTTTTGGCATTTTTACAGCAACATCCAACTCTACTGGTAGCAATTTACTGTATTAATCTGTTCTCATGCTGCTAATAAAGGCATGCCTAACACTGGGTAATGTATAAAAGACAGAGATTTAACTGAGTCACAGTTTCACATGGCAGGGGAGGACTCACAATCATAGCAGAAGGTGAATGAGGAGCAAAGTCACATCTTACATGGCAGCAGGTAAGTGAGCTTGTACAGAGAACTCCCATTTATAAAACCATCAGATCTCGAGACTTATTCACTACATAAGAACAGCAGGGGAAAGACTCACCCCCATGATTCAATTACCTCCCACTGGATCCCTCCCATGACACGTGGGAATTATGGAGCTACAATTCAAGGTGAGATTTGGGTGGGGACACAGCCAAACTGTATCAGTGATCATAAAATGAAAGCTGCAAAGGATATATTTGGCAATACGTGATTATAACTTTGTTTTCTTTTCACTGTGTTGGCTTGCTTTCCAACATGAACAAGCATAACTTTTATTAACATTTATAAAAAATACAAATAATAGCAATATGTGTTTGTCATGTTTAGCTTGGAAAAATCTTGAGAATTCAGTGACTGCAGTTGAATACACAATTGTCTCTGCAAATTTCAATTAAAATGCCTTATAAGAAAAATGCCTACTTTCATTTATGGGGAAATGCAAATTAAAGTAGTAAGACACCATATTCCACAAAATGGATTGAGAAAATAAAAAAGTTTGAAACCTTTGGTGATTGAAGTTGGTGAAGGTGTAATAAAATCCAGGGTCATATTAGTGCTGGTCTTGTAAGTTAGGGAAAACTCATAACATGATAATTTCATAGGACCTACTGAAATTTTTCAAATGGAAATAACTGGGGATCCAACAAATTGCCATCTTCACTTATATTCACATGTATACATATAAATTTATGCACCAGGATGTCTGAAGACAAATTGTTTATAATTTAAAAAGATGAATACAACTACATGTTCATTTATATAAACTTATAAAATAAAATAAAATTACACTTTCCTTCAATGGAATATTATGCATTGTTGACTAGGATGAGGTGCTATATTGAATATGTATTATTATTGTTAGATTCATAATAACTTGGGTATGCAATTATTTTGTTAAATAATATATTGGTAGATTGATAAGTTGTTGAATCAATGATAGTAATGGTGATAGGTCTACTACAAATAATATAAATAGTAATGTATATTACATACTTCTTGCTATGTACCAAGATAGATACTAAGCCCTTTATATGTATTTCTGCATTTACATCTTTTGACAGCCTGCTGAGAATACTATCACTGACCTTTATATTACAAACAAGAAATAGAAGTTAGAGAGTGTGGTTCAGTCTGTGTTGCACCAAACAGACCTCCTTGCTATGTAGGGCTGTTTGGCTCAGCCTTTGGAAGTGCTGTTAGCAGATAGACATTCTTCAGATGGCATTCCCTTGAGGATTGGCTTAGAGCTACAGAAAACCAGTTGGCCCAAAGTCACTTCTCTCCTCCCTGGGAGCCCGCATCCAAAGCCTGATTGATGCCAGACTATAAAGGTTTGGACATCTTGAGTCAACCTGTGACAATTCTGAAGGGCTATGCTACCCCAGAGTTTGCCATGACATCAGCAGAGGCTGTAGGGCCTACGTCTCTACATGCTTTTGCTTTCTGCCTCTCTTTTTAATAGGTTTTGCTAAATAGGGCCACCGATTAATAAATGTCCTGTGTACTACAATGCTAAACTCCATCTCAGAGTCCAGTGATCAACAAAAGACAGACATTGAGATTTGGGAGCAGAAAGCATGGATGAGTGATTATGATGAGTTTTTATCGTGTAAAATTAAAGTGATGTGTTTATCTTTATAAGTATATATGCTTTACATACATAAAAAATTTCTGTAAGGATAAACAAATAACTATTGAGTATACTTACCTCGAGGATTGAGATTGAGGGAAAGGTAACTCACTTTTAATATTATACATATTTGTTCCATGAGCTGATGTTATTTCAAAAACAAAAACTGAGATTATAAAATAGGTATTGCAAATGCCATTCTTGTAAAACACATTTATGAATAGAAAAATAGGAAGCAGATTTACAAAGACTGTTAACATGGCTATTTTTACCTGGCTTAAATAAAAGTTATTTTGACATTATAAGTTTTTATTAAATGTATTTTTTTTTTGTTTTTAGTAATTGTATAGTAAAAAGCAAATAATTTGAGAAGATGTAGGAAGGTATGAGTGCTGTATGAAAAGAAGTTTTTTCAATAGAAACCAACCTGAAACTTAGGTAATAGGTATGTATTTTCATACTTTTTTTTTTAATTGACATTTTAATTTGACCCATCCAAATATCTAGATAGCAAGGCTCTCTGCTTCTTCAGTGGAAATAAGTTTCCTTCTCTGTGTAAAGGAAGGGTACCCCATTACCAGTGTCCTCCCTTTCATAATAGCTGAAGAAAATGGCTCACTTAGATATGTTCGAGAGCAACCAAAATGGCCTCAGGTTATGGTTGGCTCCACAGTCCCTGCCAGGGGTGCTGTCTTTACTACTAACCCCAGCTGTTACTATTTCCCCATTTGACACTGCTGAATCTCTTCTATCTCTATTTCATTCTGTGCCATTCTCTAGGTATAAATAGGAGTTGTGTGGATTTAACAAAAGGTAACACTCTTCTTTCATTTTTCTGTTGAGGATCTAGATATAGCTAAAGCTTGATTATGAGCTGCATGCACAGCAACTGAAATATTGCATATCAAATCATTTTCAAATAAAATGTAGATATATGAAGTTGTGATTACCATAATTTGTGTTTATTATCAATGAATTGGTTTTCTTATAAATTGGAACTATATTTATTTTTATAGTAAGAATAACTATATTGTTAATCTTGAGATTAAAAGATTGAAGAGCATATTTTAATATTACACCAAAACTGAGGAAACATTTTAAAAATCCATTTGAAATAAACTGTACTGCATCAAACAAATTCTGGTGATGTTCTAAGATATTACTAGAAAATGTATAAGTGCTTTAATAAACCAAAGCATGCAATGGGTATAATAAATATCTATGACTGTAGAACGCATTACCGCACACTCAGAGGTTTAGAACAAAATATCTTAATTATCTAATAGTTTGTGTCAGAATTCCAGGAATAATATGGCTTGGTCTTCTGCTCAGGGTCTCACAAGGCAGCATTTAATGTACTAGCAAGGTTGCATTTCTGTCTGAAGCTTGAGATCCCCTTCCAAGCTCATATGATTATTCCAAGCTCATAGGGTAGGATTCTCTTCTTGCTATTGTAGGAGTATAGTCTCACTTTTCTGCTGGCTGTCAGCTGGGAGATGCTTTTATTTTCCAGAAGCCACTCAGAATTTTTTGCCATGTGGCCCTTTCTCAGGTTCTCTTACAGACCTCAGAGAACATGACAGACTATTTCTTCAAGACTAGCAAGAGTCTTTCTGGTGGTACTCTGTTAATAAGGGGTCTTACATAACATAAGAATCACAGGAATGGCTATCCCATCACCTTTGCCATATTCTTTTGGTAAAAGCAAGTCAGAGATTTCACTCAAACTCATGGGGAGAACACCTTTTCAAGGGTCAAGACACATAGGGGTCATCTTGTATATGCCCAGCACAACAGGTTACGTTGTAAGTCTCTGTTTCAACATCTTATTAGCCTTGCTTTTAAGATAACCAAATTGGAGTGGGACTAACAGAGACTAATTTATTCATATAAGATTCACTCTTGTGATTTGGCCAAACCTACCACAATGAGCAAATTAAATATGTTCAGGTCATTTGAACATGTCATTGTGGAGACAGGCATAGGAAATCCAATTTGATACAAAGTCCTATGTTTAGAAAGTGGTCAAACTTATGAACTATCTTAATCAAATATAATAATATTGACATAATCCTCCCTAAGGTGAAAAAAATTATTAAATTGTTCAGTAAATACTTGATCTGAGCATGTCATCAATAAATGTCCTTCAAAAAAAGAAATTTTAAGCTATTTTTGGAAGTAGTTTTAAAAAAGATAAGATTCAATCAATCTAAATTGAGACTAGAGGGAGATTTTGGTTAAAATAATACAGGATATTCATATCCATTCTATATTTATATTTCCTTGAGCTAAAAATCAATTGAGCCGAAATCATCATGTTTATTTATATAGAAAGAAGGATATGACATAAAGTCAAATACAATTTCTAACCTCATTTCACTTTTTCAAAGAGTAAGCATAAAATACACAAATAGAATATACATTTGAAAAAGTTAATATTTAATATGAAGTATAACAATTTTTGAAGTAGGTATTCTGCCTCAAAGACTTTTTGTATAAAATAAAACCTAATGACTGTTGAGATCCATCTGAAGAATATGACAGAGGATAGGTTACAGTATCCTCAAATAAAAATGAGGGTTTCTTGTATTAATTTTAGTGCCTATAATTCCTCTAATCAAAGTTGTATTTGATGGCTTTATTAAAAACAAAACAACTTGACTTTCTTCCAATCTTTACTTCGTTATTGTCACTTTTGAATGGAAAAATCTTAATGGTGTTTGCTTACAGAATTTACTTTTATGTTTTATTTTGTTTAGATTATAGAGCTCAAATTCATCAACCGGACATATGAGTTGTCCTGATTTGTAATTTTTTCATAAATTTTATTCTAGCATGTAAACATGTAAGCTGTCTCAAATGAATGTCCTTGTCATTTTTGTGCTAAAGATGCATTTAGAGATATCAAGTAATTGATATATGCTCCTTTGAATACAGGTTAGCACAAAGGTTTTAATAGAAAATGTGAAGAGTGACATGATCATTGAAGGGAGCACTTATAGTACAGATAGCTATTAATAGAAGTAGTTGCTTTTATGATATTGTTTTTCATTACAAAAGATGATTCTTTGAAGACTAGTCAAATACATATGAATAAAAACTCATGTTTAAGATAAATCACAAGTGTTTAGTCACCAACAAATGAAAAAGTCAAATATGCTTACATTACACTGTTTAAATATTTCATATTTCATAATATTGAATGTTGATTTTCTTTTAGAGAAAGTAAAACCAATTCATAAATGTCTGAATGGGTATTCAGTGTAAATTGAAGAGGTATTGCATCTTTGCTTAAATGCTGTCTTATGTGGAAATATTAAGTTTGGTATACTTACAAATAGTAAGTTTCAATAAAGTCCCAACCCACAATAGCTGATAAAAAGTGTGCAAATGAGGCTGGGTATGGTGACTCACGCCTGTAATCCCAACACTCTGGGAGACTGAGGTGAGTGGATCATCTGAGGTCAGGAGTTCGAGACTGGCCTGATTAACATGGTGAAACCCCATCTCTACTAATAATATAAAAATGAGCCAGGTGTTGTGGCACACGCCTGTAGTCTCAGCTACTTGGGAGGCTGAAGCCGCAGAATCACTTGAACCCGGGAGGCAGAAGTTGCAATGAGCTGAGCTGTCACCATTGCACTCTAGCTTGGGAGACAAGAGGGAAACTCCATCTCCAAAAAAGAAAAAGAAAAGTATGCAAGTGAAATGACAACGCTGGAATTTCTACAAGGAAACAAAGGTATTCAGCAAACATTTTAGTTAGGTTCCAGGCATCTACATAATTACACAAAAATGCTAGAAGAAATGGAAGTTCAATAGACAAATATTCATTATGAAGGTAGGGCAAGAATTGCATGATTAGTTATGAAAGAAATGATTTGAATGGGAATTAGAAGGATTTTAAAAGTTATTTCCAAGGTAAAATGTCAAAAGCCTCTTATACATTCAATACAGCTTCTGTTTCACTTAGGGCAGTGGATATAAGGTGACCAAATGTCTCCATTAACACAGGACTAAAGGCTTTCTCGAGAATGGTAAAAGTAAGAAAATCCATGGCCAAAACACAACAAGCTGGTCAACCTAGCAGTGGTTCTTATCATTTCCCAAATTATCTGGGGAATTTTTTTAGAAGAAAAAAAATACATTTAAAACACATCCAAACTTCTACAAATAGATTATATTTGAACTGGTCTGAGATCAAGTCTGGTATTGTATTGTTTGTATATTAGTTTTATATTGCTGCCATAACAGATTTCCACAAATGTAGTGGTTTAAACACACATGTATTATCTCATAGTTCAGATATCTAAGTGCAATGTGGCTTGGCTAGTTTCTCTGGTTAGTCTCACAGGACTGAAAGCCAGGTGTCAGCAAGTAGGATCCTAGAGGCTTTGGGGATGAATCTGTTTCCTTACTCATTCAGGTTGCTGGTGGAATTCAATTGCTTGAAGCGAGTAATAGGAGTGAGATCCTTGTGTCCTTGGCTGGCTCCAAGCTACAGACTGTTCCCAAATCCTAGAGTCCACCCATATTTCTTAGGTGGTGACTGCTTACTCCCTCTTCAAAGGTCACGATGCCGGGTTGAACCCTGTTCATGCATCCAATCTCCATGATCTGTCCTCCCCCCGACCCCACAGCTTCATCTCTCCTGCTCTTTCTTCCACATCGCTGATTCTTTTCCATCCTCTCCTGCTTGTTTAAGGCCCATGTAATTACCTTGTGCTCACCTGGATAACCTAAGGCCATCACCTTATTTTAAGGTGAGCTGACTGGCAACTTATTTTCACCTAAAGTCTTTTTTACAGCAGTACCTAGACGAGTGTTTGCTTGAATAACCAAAAGATGGGAATTTTGGAAAACATCCTTGGAATTCTGCCTAATCCAGTTTGTTCTACTATGGGTTCTCTGAGTAATTCTTTTTATTTTTTTAATTTTTTTATTATACTTTAAGTTCTAGGATACATGTGCACAATGTGTAGGTTTGTTGTATATGTATACATGGGCCATGTTGGTGGGCTGCACCCGTTAACTCATCATTTACATTAGGTATATCTCCTAATGCTACCCCCCCACTCCCCCTACCCCACAACAGGCCCCAGTGTGTGATGTTCCCCTTTCTGTGTCCAAGTGTTCTCATTGTTCAATTCCCACCTATGAGTGAGATTATGCCGGGTTTTGTTTTCTGTTCTTGTGATAGTTTGCTGAGAATGATGGTTTCCAGCTGCATCCATGTCCCTACAAACGACATGAATTCATCCTTTGTTATGGCTGCATAGTATTTCATGGTGTATATGTGCCGCATTTTCTTAACCCAGTCTGTGATTGATGGACATTGGGGTTGGTTCCAAGTCTTTGCTATTGTGAATAGTGTCACAATAAACATACGTGTGCATGTGTCTTTATAGCAGCATGATTTATAATCCTTTGGGTATATAACTGGTAAGGGGAGTATAGATTCAGTGCCATCCCCATTAAGCTACCAATGACTTTCTTCACAGAATTGGAAAAAACTACTTTACAGTTCATATGGAACCAAAAAAGAGCCCGCATTGCCAAGACAATCCTAAGCCAAAAAAACAAAGTTGGAGGCATCACGCTACCTGACTTCAAACTATACTACAAGGCTACAGTAACCAAAAAAGCATGGTACTGGTACCAAAACAGAGATATAGACCAATGGAACAGAATAGAGCCTTCAGAAATAATACCACACATCTACAACCATCTGATCTTTGACAAACCTGACAAAAGCAAGAAATGGGGAAAGGATTCCCTATTTAATAAATGGTGCTGGGAATACTGGCTAGCCATATGTAGAAAGCTGAAATTGGATCCCTTAATTACACCTTATACGAAAATTAATTCAAGATGGATTAGAGACTTAAATGTTAGACCAGAAACCATAAAAACCCTAGAAGAAAACCTAGGCAATACCATTCAGGGCATTGGCATGGAGGTTCTCTGAGTAATTCGAACTTGGCAGCCAAGTTTGAAAAGCATTTTTTAGGCATGCATCCTTGCTATTGTGCTACCTGATCGCACCTACTTCCATATTTCTACAAGCACCAGATATTCTCAATATGGGAAGAAATAAACACTCTCTCTAGAACTTTCAATTTTACTATGACATATAAAGAACTTAGAAGTTAAATTACTTTCCTATTGCTGGTATAAGAAATTGCAACAAACACAGTGCCTTAAAACAGTGCAAATTTGTCTTACATCTCTGGAGTCAGAGATTCAAAATCAGTCTCATGAAGCTAAAAACAAGTGTCAACAGGGTAAATTCCTTCTGCAGGCTTTGAAGGGAAGAATCAGTTTTCTTGTCCTTTTACCTCCTAGTGGCTGCCTATATTATTTGGCTTGTGGACACTTCCTCACATCACTTTAATCTATCACTTCCATCATCACACCTACTACAAACTGAACTCCGGTCTCCCTCTTCCAAGATCCTTTGTGATTATATCATACCCACATTAGTAACTCAATATAATCTCTACATCTCAAGGTTCTTAACTTAATCAGATATTAAAAGAGACTCTGCCATATTAGATAACATTCAGAGTTTCCAGGAATTAGAAAGTGGACATGTTTGAGGGATAATTTTTAAGCCTATGACGGAAATAATCATACTCATCTTTACAAAAAGAGCAAGTAGATGAATATTAAGACACAAATATTTTAGGTCCCTCAGATAAATGAGGTTGTAGAGCAGAATGCTGTGCCAAAATATGGAAAGACTCACAGTCAAGATCAGCTTACTGAAGCAAAGGCACAGAGTCATAAACTAACGTAAGTACTTCAATGCTAATTTTTATCAACAGCTGGAAACTGAGTGTGGTCCACTATGAGAAATTCTGGGAGGCCACAGTTTCAACCCTTTGTGTGCATTGTCTCTAGTAACATCAACAAATTCTCACTGAGAAGGTCTAAGAAAGATGCCATTGTGACTCCAGGAGTTAATTAATTATGAAACATGCCGAGAGCCTTCTCTCTAACAAAGGTCTCTTCTCTATGGAAAAAGATTTCTCCAGTGTCTTTTTCAAGCTGAGGGAAAGGGATTCTTCCCAATCTAGTCCCCTCTAGGCTTCCTACACCACCTGTGGGTGAAAATGTAACCAAACGCTAGGGCTGACTGCACAGAAAGCCAACCACTGAGATGATGAGTATTGCCAGGAAAGATGGTTTTATTATGGGTAACATCAGCTGGAGATATGGAAGACAAGACCCAAATTATCCTTTCTTTACCTACTAAAGTTATGGGTTTATAGAGTGGGGAAGGAAAACTAGAGGGGCAAGGAAGAGGAGTTGGTCAACAACAGCAGGTGGTCAAATGAGGGGTCTAGCATCTTATTGTAGCCACATATGGAAAAACAGGAATTAACGAGGGGTAAGGAAGACGTCAGCAGGCAGCAGATAGATCTTTTTTGTTTTTTTGAGACAGAGTCTCCCTCTGTCACCCAGGCTGGAGTGCAGTGGCATGATCCTGGCTTACTGCCATCTCCGCCTTCTGAGTTCAAGCGATTGTCTTGCCTCAGACTCCAGAGTATCTGGGATTACAGGCCCCTGCCTCCATGCCCGGATCATTTTTGTATTTTTGGTAGAGATGGGTTTTCACCATGTTGGCCAGGCTGATCTCAAGCTCTTGATCTCAAGTGATCCGCTCACCTTGGCCTCCCAAAGTGCTTGGATTACAGGCATGAACCACCACTCCGGCCCAGATGCATCTCATTGTACATATGTAAGTTTCTCAAGCTTCAGTTTTATGGGTGTCAGGCTTGTAGGAATATTGGGCTGATGTCAAAAAAAAAAAAAAAAAAGTAGTCAATAGGAGTCAGAGCCTCAAGGAAATAGATCAAGAATACTGAACAAGTGAGGGGACTAGGGAAAAGGGAGATTAAAAAAAAATTCTCAAGACATATGCCCATTCAACGACTGAGGATTTAGAATTAAGATGGTCTCATTCCTCCCTGACAATTTGTCACCAAAGCAATGCCGTATAACTAAGGATTGAAGCTTAAAGAGCTGCAAGACATGTATTGTCACTGAGGGGTACTTAGGGAAGCCAAAAATCAATAAGAGACTAAAACAAAAGCATTAGAAAACTATAAATCTGTTGTTTCCTGACGTTTTGATGATCGCCATTCTAACTGGTGTGAGATGGAAACAACAGGTGCTGGAGAGGATGTGGAGAAATAGGAACACCTTTACACTGTTGGTGGGACTGTAAACTAGTTCAACCATTGTAGAAGACAGTGTGGTGATTCCTCAAGGATCTAGGACTAGAAATACCATTTGACCCAGTCATCCCATTACTGGGTATATATCCAAAAGATTATAAATCATGCTGCTATAAAGACACATGCACAAGTATGTTTCTTGCAGCACTATTCACAATAACAAAGACTTGGAACTAACCCCAATGTCCATCAATCACAGACTGGATTAAGAAAATGTGGCACATATACACCATGGAATACTATGCAGCCATTAAAAGAATGAGTTCATGTCCTTTGTAGGGACATGGATGCAGCTGGAAACCATCATTCTCAGCAAACTATTGCAAGGACAAAAACCAAACACCACATACTCTCACTCTAGGTGGGAATTGAACAATGAGAACACTTGGACACAGAAAGGGGAACATCACACACCGGGGCCTGTCGTGGGGTCGGGGATGGGGGAGGGATGGCATTAGGAGATATACCTCATGTAAATGACGAGGTAATGGGTGCAGCCCACCAACATGGCACACGTATACATATGTAACTAACCTGCACATTGTGCACATGTACCCTCGAATTTAAAGTATACTAATAATAAAAAAAGAAAACTATAAACCACTGGCACCTATAGCTACAACAAAACTTAAACTAGTCCATCTTTAGCAAGATTTACATCAATACTAATATTAAAAACCTATTTGCCTCAGTTAATATTACAGGTAAAAAATGTCAAGTGTTCAACACAAATTACATGGAATGCCAAAGGCAAGAAAAAATATCCTTGGAGGAAACAATACAATTAACAGAACAAGACTATGATATGATACAGATATAATTATCAGATGAAGGATTTAAAATAGCAATAATCAATGTGCTGAAGGCTTTAGTGAAAAGTAAAAGAAACAAGTTGAAGAACACATGGGTAATGAAAACAGAGAGATGGAAACAAACTGTAGAAAGAGCAAAAAGAAAACGCCAGAAATCAAAAACATCTTGACAAAAATGAAGAATCTTCTATTGCTCAACAATAGATTTGACAAAATTGAGGAATGATTCAGTGACCTTGAAATTACAATTTTGTAAAGTAAAATTTAAAGATAAAAAGAATAATAATGTAAGAGAGAACTCAACATCCATGAACATGGGATGATTTCAAAAGGTGTTTTGTAAACAGAATTGGAATATCAGAACTAGTAGAAAGAGACAGGAAGACATATTCCAAGTGGTAATGTGTGAGAACTTTCCAAAATTATTTACAGATAAAATCCTACCACAAATCCAGGAAGTTGAAAGAATAATAAGCAATATGAACACCAAATCTTTGATTTATGACAATAATATTACTATAGACACAATTTATCATATTGATTTTCATAAGTCAAGCTTTGCTCTAAGCACTATTGTTTTTAATTTTTGTTTTGTATTTGGGGGTACATGTGCAGGTTTGTTATATTGGTAAACTGTGTGTTGCCCGAGCTTGGTATATGGATTATTTTGTCACCCAGGTAATAAGCATAGCACCTGATAGGTAGTTTTTTGATGCTCACCGTCCTCCCAACCTTCACCCTCAAGTAGATCCCAGTGTTTGTTGTTTGCTTGTTTGGGTCCATATGTACTCAATGTTTAGCTCTCACTTAACTACAGAGAGCATGCAATGTTTGGTTTTCTGTTTCTATGTCAATTCACTTAGGATAATCACCTCCAGCTACATCCATATTGCTGTAAAGGACATTATCTTGTTCTTTTTTATAGCTGTGTAGTATTCCATGGTATACATGGTACCAAATTTTTAAAATCCATTCTATTGCTGATGGGCATTTACATTGATTTCATGTCTTTACTGTTGTAAATAGTGCTGCAACGAACATATGTGTTGATTGTAGACATCAATTCAATGCTATTCATATGAAACTATCTTTTGGTATTCATCAAGATGAATGCCATCTTGTTGGTAGAACAATTTATATTCCTTTGGGTATATACCCAATAGTGGGATGGCTGAGTCAAATTGTAACTCTGTTTTAAGTTCTCTGATAAATTGCCAAACTGCTTTCCACAGTGGCTGACCTAATTTCCATTCCAACCAGCCATGTATAAGCATTCCCTTTTCTCTGCAATCTATCCAGCATCTGTTCTTTTTTAAACTTTATTCGATAATAGCCATTCTTACTGGTGTGAATGGTATCACATTATCATTTTGATTTGTATTCCTCTCCAATGATTAGTGATATTGAAAATTTCTGTATATGCTTTGTGGCCACATACATTTTCTTTTGAGAAGTGTTCATGTTCTGTCCACTGTTTGCTGGGGTGGTTTGTTTTTTGCTTGTATATTTGTTCCAGTTTCTTATAGATTCTGGATATTAAACCTTTGTCACATGTATACTTTGCAAATATTTTCTCCCATTTTGTAGGTTATCTATTGATTCTATTGAATTTTTTCTGCTTTGCAGCTCTTTAGATTAATTAGGTCCCATTTGTCAATTTTTCTTTTTGTTGCAATTGCTTTTGGTGTTTTCGTTATGAAATTTTTGCCAATGCCTATGTCCAGAATGGTTTTATCTGGTTTATCCTCCAGGGCTTTTATAGCTTTAGGCTTTACAGTTAAGTCTTTAATTCATCTTAAGTTGATGTTTGTATATTGTGTAGGGAAGGAAGGAAGGGGTCCAGTTTCCATCTTCTGCATATGGCTAGCTAGCTACCCCAGCAGCATTTATTGAATAGGAAGTCCTTTCCTCATCGCTTACTTTTGTTGACTTTGTGGAAGATCAGATGGTTGTAAGTGTGTGGCCTTATTTCTAAGCTCTCTATTGAATTCTATCAGCCTATCTGTCTGTTTTTGTACCAGTACCATGCTGTTTTGGTTATCATAACCTTGTAGTATAGTTTGAAGTTGGGTGTTGGATTGCCTCCAGCTTCGTTTTGCTCTTTGTTTTTGTTTTTGGCTTAGGATTGCTTTGGCTATTTGGGCTATTTTTTGGACCCATATGAAATTTAGAATAGTTTTTTTGAATTACGTGAAGAATGTGAATGGTGGGTTGATATGAATCGCACTGAATTGTAAATTGCTTTTCGTGGTATGGCCATTTTAACAACATTAAATCTTACTATTCACATACATGAATTGTTTTTCCCTTTGTTTCAGTCATCTCTGGCTTCTTTGAGCAGTGTTTTGTAATTCTTATTGTAGAGATCTTTCATCTCCTTTGTTAGATGATTCCTAGGTATTTACTTCTTTTGTGGCTATTGCGAATAAAATTGTGCTCTCAATTTGGCTTTCAGCTTGTACATTGTTGATGTATAGAAATGCTACTCATATTTGTGCATTAGTTTTGTATCCTGAAACTTCATTGAAGTTGTTTATAAGATCAAGGATCTTTAGGGCAGAGATTATGGGTTTTTCTCAGTATAGAAACAAATCATCAGTCAAGGAGATAATTTGACTTTCTCTCTTCCTATTTGCATGCCTTTTATTTCTTTCCCTTGCCTGATTTCTCTGGCTAGTACTTCTAGTACTATGATGAATAGGAGTAGTGAGAGTCACTATCTTTTCTTGTTCCAGTTGTTAAGGAGAATTATTCCAGCTTTTGCCCATATAGTATGATGTTGGATGTAAGTTTGTCATAGATGGCTGTTATTATTTTGAGGTGTGTTCTTTCAATAATTGGTCTGTTGAGGGTTTTTAACTTAAAGGATAAATTTTACTGAAAACCTTTTCTTAGTCTATTGAGATGATCATGTGATTTTTGTTTTTACTTATGTTTATGTGATGAATAATATTTGTTGATTTCTGTATGTTCAACCAACCTTGCATCTTATCAATAAAGTCCACTTGATTGTCGTGGATTAACGTTTTGATTTGCTGCTGGATTCAGTGTTCTAGTATTTTGTTGAGTATGTTTGTATCTAAGTTCTTCAAGGATATTGGTTTGAAATTTTCTTTGTGTGTGTGTGTGTGTGTGTGTGTGTGTATGTCTGCTAGGTTTTGGTATAAGAATGATGCTGACCTCACCAAATGACTTTGGGAGGACTCTCTCCTACTCAGGTCTTTGAAATACTTTTAGTATGAATGGTATCAATTCTTCCTTATACTTGTGGTAGAATTTAGCTGTGAATTCATCTGGTCCTAGACTCATTCTGGTTGGTAGCTTTTTTATTAAAACTTATTCCATTTGGAAACTCATTATTGATTTTTTCAGGAATTCAATTTCTTCCTGTTTCAAGGTTGGGAGGCTGTGTGTTTCCAGTTAGTTATCTATTTCTTCCAGGTTTTCTAGATTGTGTGCGTATTGTATTCATAGTAGTCAGTAGTCCCTCAGTTTTGTTTTGTTTTTGTTTCTCGTGTTTCTGTGGGGTTGGTGGTAACGTCCCCCTTTTCATATCTGATTGTGTTTATTTGAGTCTTTCTATTTTTCATTAGTCTAGGTAGCAGCCTATCAATCTTATTTATTCTTTCGAAAAATAAATTCACAGATTCATTGATCTTTTGTATAGTTTTTCACATTTTTACTCAGCTTTATTTTTTTTTCTCTCCTTCTGATAGCTTTGAAGTTGGTTTGCTCTTGTTTCTCTAGAAACTGGTGTCATATTAGTTTACTAGTTTGTCTTTCTAACTTTTCAATGTGGCTGTTTTATGCTGTAAACTTCTGTCTTCATACTACGTTAGCTGTGTTCCAGAGATTGTGATATGTTGTATCTTTTTTCTCATTAGCTTCAAATAATTTCTTGATTGTTGCCTTAATTTTGTTGTTGACCTAGCAGTCATTAAGCAAAGGCTGTTTAATTTCCATATAATTGCATTATTCTGGGAGATGTTTTCAGGATTGATTTCCTTTATTATTGCACTGTGGTCTGAGAGTGTGGTTGGTATGTTTTTGATTTTTAAAAGTTTACTGATAATTGTTTAATGGCCCATTGTGTGGATAATTTTATAGGATGTGCCATGTGCAGATGAGAAGAATCTATATTCTGTTGGTTTTGGGTGGAAAGTTCTGTAGATGTCAGTTAGCTTCATTTGGTCAGTTGTCAAATCCAGGTCCTGAATATTTGCTTTAGCTTTCTGCCTCTCTAGTCTGTCTATTACTCTTTGTACGTTATTGAGGTCTCCAATTATTGTGTGGTCATCTAAGTCTCTTTGTAGGTCTCTAAGAACTTGTTTTACGGATCTAGGTGCTACAGTGTTGGATGTGTATACATTTAGGATAGCTAGGTCTTCTTGTTGAATTGAACCCTTTACCATTATGAAATGCTCTCCCTTGTTTTTTTTCTGATAATTAATGGTTTAAAGCCTGTTTTGTCTGAAATAAAAATAGCAACTTTTGCTCTTGATGGTTTTTCATTTGCTCATGAGATCTGTCTCCATCCCTTTACTGAGCCTAAGGGTATCATTGCGTGTGAGATTGGTCTCTTGAAGACAGCATACAGTTGGCTCTTGCTTCTTTATCCAACTTTCCACTCTGTGCCTTTTAATTGAGGCATCTATCCCATTTCCATTCAAGGTTAATATTGGTATCTGTGGATTTGATCATGTCTTCATATATTATGCAGACTTGATCATGTAGTTGTTTTATAGTGCCAATGGTCTATGTACTTAAACTTTGTTTTACATTATCCAGGAATGGTCTTTCCTTTTTATAATTAGCACACTCTTTAGGACCTCCTGTAAGACAAGTCTGGTAGTAACAAATTCCCTTTACAGTTGCTTGTCGAAAAGGACCTAATTTCTCCTTCACTTATGAAACTTAGTTTGGCTGGAAATGAAATTGTTGGTTGGAATTTCTTTTCCTTAAGAATGTTAAAAGTAGACCCCCCAAACTCTTCCAGCTTGTAGGATTTCTGCTAAAAACTCTGCTGTTAGCCTGATGGAGTTCCTTTTGTAGGTGACCTGCCCGTTTCTATAGCTGCATTTAACATTATTTTTCCTTACATTTCAACCTTGGTAAACTTGATGACTATGTATCTTGGGAATGGTCATCTTGTGTAGTATCTCACAGGGTTCCTCTGCATATCCTATATTTGAGTGTTGGCCTTGTAGTCTGGTTGGGGACATGTTTACAAAGTTTATCCTCAAATAGGTTTTCTAAGTTGCTTGCATTCTCTCCCTCTGCTTCAGGAATGCTAATGAGTCATAGACTTTAATCTCTTTATATAGTGTCATATTTTTCAGAGGTTTTCTTTCTTTTTCTGTTTTTTCTATTTTTTTTTTCTATTTTTTTCTGACTGAGTTATTTTGGATAACAGTCTTTAATCTCAGATTCTTTCATCAACTTGGTTGATTCTGTTGTTAATACTTGCAATTGTATTATAAAATTTGAAGTGAGTTTTTCAGCTCCATCAGATGAGTTTAGTTCCTTCTTAAATGCCCATTTCTTCTTTCAGCTTCTGTATTATTCTGTTATATTCTTATCTTCTTTGGATTGGATTTTTACTATTCATTGAATCTTGATGATCATCATTCCTATCCAGATTCTGAATTCTCTTTCTGTCATTTCAGCCATTTTAGCCTGGTTAAGTATCATTGCTGGGGAAATAATGTGGACATTTGGAGGTACAAAGACACTCTGGCTATTTGAGCTGCCATAGTTCTTGTGCTGGTTCTTTCTCATCTCTGTGTACTGAAGTTTCTTCAGTCTTTGCAGATGCTATATTTTGGATAAGTTTTTTTGCTTTTATTTTATTTGATGCTGTTGGGGGTTTTATTGTGGTATAAAGTGGGTTCCAGTCTTCATTTTTGGAATATTTTAGTGGGTCAAGGCTCAGCTCAGCACTCCTGGGTTGTGTGTTTCAATTATGGGGAGTTGGTACTGGGTTCTGGCTTTGTTTTCTGGACCCCCAACATTAGAAATCTGCTATGCTATGGGGGCCAAGGTGTTCCCAGTCAATGGCCCCAACACTCCAATCAGTGGTGCTGGTGTTGGCATGACTAATGTATTTGGTGCAGAAATGTTTACCTAGGAAAATAGGCCTGTAAGTCAGTAAATAATTTTACATTTTTACTAAGAAATGTTTTCAAAGCCATTTTATTTTTCCTCAAGTAAAGAGTTAAATCATTTAGGCAAGCAAGTCTCCCCTCAGACAATAGATTGCTAACCTGTCCAAACAGTTTGCTTATTTTACAGCAGTTTACTTATCGAGGCTGTCATCTAACTGTGTCCACTAATCTTAATTATGTCTCCATCTTTGCACAAACCTAATTAGCTTCTTTCTTTGAAAGAACCAAAATAATCAGCTGTATCACAGATCTAGGCATCCTGTACATACCGTCCTCTGTCCATTCCATTCTGAAATGCTGCAGACTCAAGACTCTTCCTTTTGGTAAGAACAATTTACTTATCTTTCTTTGGTGAACAGTTTTCTTTGTTATTTTTTATCTTTTGATGGTATCAGCAGTCAAAACTTATTTTATAGCAGATGTGGAAATAAGTTCTAATCCATGCTTTGACTCAAAGATCTCAACAGTCTTCAGTCATCTTATTGAATGCATCTTATTAAAATACAGCTCCACTGTATATTTTTCTCTATGGAAATGAGCTTCCTTAAAAAACTCACTCACTTCTATGCAACAGAATAATTCATCTTAATTTCTAGTTTTTACCATTCTTTGAACTCCAGTCCTGCATTTTCTACTGCCTGCAGGACTTTTCCACTTGACTGCATTTCCATCATCTGACACCATTCAACTGACACTATTTAAACTAAACTCATCTATGCCAAAAATGTAATTCTCTGGACTTCATTATTATACCAAAATTTGACAGGCGTTTTAAAAATCTTATGCATACATTTCTTGTCACCCTATTAACATTGTAAATGTCCTGAGGAAAAGGATCTCATAAGATACTTCTCAATATTGTCCTTCTCTTCTGCTAAGCACAATGCAGTGCATGAGGTGCTCAGTAAAGAGAGAAAAAGTGAAAACTGAGAGAGCTGTAAGTCATTTTAATTACTACATAAAATTAGGTTCAGCATGACATTTAAAATTACAATTTAATTTGATTCAATGGTCATGAGCTAGTGTCATCAGGGCTGCTCAGAAAACCCCAGGGGTATTTATAATGAATAATTATTATATCTTGACCCCTAGGCAGGATGTTCTTAGGTTTTGGGGAACATGAAATGAACCCTGGAGGTGTTATTAGGGAAAAGAGAAAAAATGAAGACAGAAAGGTAAGGGTTTCTCTTTAATCTTTTTGCTTTATCTCACTGGAATAGTCTACTGACAAGAGGCAATTAAATTTTCAAGGATATTTGAGACAGGAAGCCCATTTTAAATATGGAAGAGGAAGTAGAGTGATAGAAGGGTTAGATAAGTAAACTCCAGCAGTGGAACTTTAAGAATAAGTTCTGAAAGGAAATCCCTGTAAACTGTTTGGTTTTCTTTTATAGAATCACCTAAGTTGGTCACCACACAGATGATACAAGCAAAGACAGTCCTCTCTTCCTCTAAGCTTGCAAATGCCTTCATAAGAATAGGCACCATCAAATTCCACCCCCAAAAAGAGAGATATAATAGAAAGACAGCAATATTGTTAAACACCAGAACTTCTGATCTATGCCCCAGAAGTAGTAGTAAAAAGGAATCAAGACAACAAATGTATTTTTTCTTCCTATAATATAATTGTAGATAAACATGAGAAGTCATATATTATTAGGTCAGGAATAAGTAAAAATGATGCAGCATTCATTTTCATTCAGTTTAATTCACCAAATACTTTGTAAAAGTCATGTAGTAGATATTCTACCAACATTGTGTATACACAAAGGGAGTTAATACATAACCTATTCCCTCAAGAAGATGCATTTATTTGTAGTTAGAAGCCCCGGTGCTATGTGGAAATTCTATATATTTTTATTCCATTCCTCTTTCTACTCTCTTAGGTCATTTCACACTTTCTCATTCTTATTAAACTTCTCAAAAATCATTCTGACAAAATAACTTGTATAACTTCCTCAGGACAGAAAATACATAACAAAATGAATGTGTGAATGAAGTAAAATAATTTCAATATTTCTATGTAATGCAAAAAAAAACTTATTTAGCAAATAGCTCTTATTCTCATAGCTTATTCATTTTTACAGAAATATTGCCATAATTCTGGTTGCTCTTTTACACTAGCCATCACATAGGTAAATGAAAAACCTTTCTCATGTAATTTCAGAAGGTAATGCATTTTAATGTAACCCTATTTTTTAACATTTTGATTTCAGAACACAGCTTTAGTATTGATAAGACATAATTATACACATGTATTAATAATTACAAACATGTAGAGGTATTATGTATAATGGAAATTTAATATACTATAAACAAAAATAAAATTATAAGCAAATGAACATTATTGAAATACATTATTAATAAAACGGCTGCTGTAGGTAAAGCTAATTAGAATCAAAATATTTACTGAATCAACTTACTCCTATAATTTGCATTGCTGGCTAAAACCCAGCTATAAAAATTTCGATCAAAGATTTTTATTTCATAGAAGATCTGACACAGCATAAATTTTAATCACATTTATTTTATTTGCAGATTAATTTGAGTAATTTGAAAAAGTATTAATGTTACTTAATTACTCTCGACGCCTTACAGTGTCTCCTGTAAGCACTGTTAGTGATACTGAATTTAAGTTACATTTAACAACTATCAGAAAATAGTTTTTAAAGTAAAAATTATGATTTGGAGTTTACCAACTAAATCTTGTTAGCTTTCACTGTCTCTATTGAGAAGAGCAGCAATTCTTATCTTCCTCCTTTTTCCTCTTTAATTAACAAGAGGTTATTTGATCACAGCCATAAAATCAGTTCAGGTCTTGCCTGACACCCTTGATTGCAATGGTGTACAGTTTATTGTATTAGCCCATTTTCATGCTGCTGATAAAGACGTATATAAGACTGGGTAATTTATAAAGAAAAAGAAGTTTAACGGACTCACAGTTCCACGCTGCTGGGGAAGCCCTCACAATCATGGTGGAAGGCAAAAGGCACGTCTTCCATGGCAACAGGCAAGAGAGAATGAGAATCGAGTGAACGGAGAAACTCATGATAAAACCATCAGACGCAATGAGACTTACTCGCTATCACAAGTACAGTATGGGAGAAACTCCCGTGATCCAGTTATCTCCCACTGGGTCCTTCCCACCACACAAGGGGATTATGGGAGCTGCAATTCAAGATGAAATGTGGGTGGAGACACAACCGAACTATATCATCAATCAAAGCATTCTTGTTTTCTCTGATAAACTGATCTAGAAAGTACTGCTTGTGATCAGCTTTGGTGACCATGATCAGTGAAATGGTTAAGGAAATCTACAGATTTCGTAGGTTTGTGTGTTGACAGACGGCCAGTATCTATTTCTCTTTTCATGATGAAGTAACTAACAAAGCTCTGTCCAAAATTTTGAATTTCTCTTTAAATGCATCATGATTGTAGAACAGAGGTTACAATCAATTATTCAGTCACACAATCACCCTCATCAGTCATTAAAGTGTGTACCTGGTGTTCCAGTTATTCAGTGTGCTATAACAAACTACCTGGAACTTAATGGCTTGAAATAGTCACCATTTCATTATAATTGTCCATTCTCTGCATCAATAATTAGGATTTGGCAAAGAGGGAATGGTTTGTTTATGGAGAGACTCCAAAGTCTGGGAATAACTTGAAAATATAAAGATTTCTTTTTAAAAATTTTATCTTTAAATTTATTTTTATTCCATGTATTTAAGGTGTACACAACGATGTTTTGATATACACATGAATTTGGAGCCATGTTTTAAGATCACCATCTATATCTGGTGAGGAGTAGGAGAGAACAGAAGAATGCTGCTAGAGATGGCTC
This sequence comes from Trachypithecus francoisi, assembly GCF_009764315.1. Lineage (NCBI taxonomy): Eukaryota > Metazoa > Chordata > Mammalia > Primates > Cercopithecidae > Trachypithecus > Trachypithecus francoisi. The sequence continues at coordinate 8,232,081 of NW_022681459.1, forward strand.
CTAAAACAGACCAGAGTCTGAAGTAGTAACTCAGCTAGCATGTTTAATCTACATAGAGTATAACTAGAAAATAGTCATATTCTAGGTTGAGATACAAGAAATGGGATGTGTAAGAGAAAGATAATGAAGATGCAAATAAATTCTCCATTTTCAGTGTTATTTGGTTGTACATAGTATATTGGTAAAAGACTACAACTATTTATTTTTCTATTTATGATAGCATCATTGTAACATATTTTTTAACCCAAATGCATACATTATTGTAGCAGTTTGCTTAGTAACTCCTTTTTATTCTGAAACTTCCCAGGCAAATGCTAAGTGAACATAAAATGAATATATATTATCTACACATTGAATATAAAAATAAATGAATGAATGAGTAAAGGTAGAGTTTTTAAAACATAAATGATTTAATGTTTTCAATAAAACATTTTTATTATAAATAGTTCAGGGATAATTTTAATTCCTTATTTCCCTTAAAATCATTACTCTAAAAATATTCAACAAACCACTAATCATAGAATTAATATGAATGTAGCAATCCCTTCTGTACCTTGGAAAGAGTCAAAATCTACCACATAATTATTAGGGAATTAATATTTTGGAAAGAAGCTTAAATACACTAATTAAAGAGTTTGTTTTTAATTGTAAAAGGTCATTACCAAGTAATGTGCTGGTAAGTGTCACTAACAAATGGTTAGGAAATGAAAGTTATGAACAATACAAATTAATTCAAGTTTATTTTTTATCTAGGAATATTAAATGCTTTATCATTACACTTAGTTGTAACTTCACTTCATCTGACTCCATATCACTGATGTCAGAGATTTCAGAAAAATCATAAGTATGATATTCCTCATGGATTGCTCATCAGAGATGTTGATTATGCTCAATTATTTCCTATAAAAGCAGGATTAAAGTTTATGAGCATAAATGAGAGATCTTGGTTTACTATACTGAACCTTTACTTGAGAATTTTCTGCTAAAATGTCAAAATGTCTTAATCCTCTGTATTATTATGATCATTCATTCATTCAGAATTTCTCGAGCACCTTTTAGGTACTTGAAATAAAGCACTAAACACAACAAAAGTTTCTTTCCTTCTCTTGTAGAACAACAAACACAAAATAAGTAAATTATATGATATGTTTTTATGTGATAAATACTATGAAAAATAGAAATATTAGAAGAGATAGAGGTTTGGGGAGTCAAGGATGTGTATCATGGTTTATAATTATGAAGATACTGATCAGAATCAATATAGGCCTCATTGGGAAGATGCCATTTGAGCAACAACTAAAAAGAGGAAAACCATTAATTTGTGAGGATATTTGCAAGTTCATAAAGCAGAGGTGTGCCTTCCCTGTTTGTGAAACCTCTGAGATGTTGGTAAGCCTGAAATGAGATATTCAAGGAAAAGATACTGAGGGAAAGAGATGATGGTGCAGTGTGCAGATGTATGTGGGAACCTGTGGGCTACTGTGAGGAATTTGCTTATACTCTGACTGAAATATGGAGCCAGTATTAGGTTTTGACATGATCTGTCAGAGTCACTCTAACCACTGGGTTAAGTGTAGGTTTGTAAGAGTGGAGTTAGGGAAATTAATTAGAAGGCCATTGCAGAAATACAAACAAGAGATGACAGAGTCGAGGACCGGCATGTTAGTAATGGAGGTGATGAGCAGTGGCCATTTTCTGCATATTTGCAAGGTAAATGCCACAGAATTTCCTGGTGGATTGGAAAAGAAAAGAGATATGTGAAAAAGGAAAAAGAATAGTCAAAAAGAGGCTTGTTTGGGCCAAACTAATTGGAAGGGCCGTGTCGCCATCAGCTGGATGCATAGAAGACTGCAGCGCAGCAGATGTGGCAGGGAGTGGTGGGGAGGAGCAACGCTTCTGTTTTAATTAAGTATGAAGATTCACCACATATGTGGAAGTTTCTGTTCATTCAAAAAAATGTTTTGTTTGTTTTGGTAAGGCTAACACTGATTATTTTTTAAAAGAACTTAGTTTAATAGTCGTAGAATTGAGTCAATGTCTACCAGAGCATTGTATTGTGAAAAGAATTTGCCATGTGACATGTTTTGGTTAATGGAAGCAGAGGTGAAGTAATCCACGGTTTGAAAAGCGGTCATCCATTGAGACTTGACCACTCTTCTCTCTGGGATGTTTTTTGTCATTGTATGAACAGGTCGGGGATAATATTTTAAAAGATGAGAGACCACTCAAAGAAAGTGCCTGAGTGTCTTAGTTCCAGCTGGACCCTGGAGGGAAACCATACAAGACACCCAACCCAGATCAAACAAACAAACCACTTAGCCAAGTGACAGTCAAAGAAAATCTTGATGTTTTGTTTCCTGCTACTAATTTTTTGAGGGAAGTTGGGGGACACATTGTGATGTAGCAAAGGTTAACTGACATAAATACCAACCAGGTTAGTTATTTAGTTAACTTCATTGATATTATAACCTAGATGATTACAAAATCTCCAATTCATTGAAATAAGACGAAACTTTTGAGACCAGTAAGACCTGACTTTGAATCTGGACCTTGATACTTTGCGGTTGCATGACTCTCATCTCTTAATTTTGCCGCTGTTCAGTTGGGTCCTAAGAAAAAACTGGGGACTCAACCTTGTACACTTTTTGTAGATGAAATAAACTTTATAAATAAAATAGACTCAAGCATATACTACATGCTCAACAAACGGTTATTGTTTTTATTAATTACATGTCATTATTTAGACATCATGTAATTTACTTACTCTGTTTTTTCTATTTATATTATTATTATTTTTAATATTTTGCTGTCAAAGTTTTAGAGCTTAGTACTGAGATTCTCAACTGTCGTTAATTACATTTTCGAGCATTTTACTAACATTTCATGGAATTCCAACCAGCATTACAATTCCTTGAAAATAAAAACGATTATCTTGCTTCCTTCCTTGTATATGTACCCATAGTTGATCTTTCTTTCCTGGCAGAATTGTGGGGAAATTGAGTGGCCTTTGAAGGCAGTCATGACAGTGTCTGTAAAAGATTTACAGCACTTAATCTGTCAGAGATTTGTCCTTAGAATTAAAGAGCAGTAGGATATCTTTAGACCACAAGTCGCATGCCTAGTTACATTCAAAATATCTTGTAAAATTAGTTTCAATGTCAGCATACTAATGCCTATGTCAGCTTTTTAAAAAGAGTGGCAATGATATACAGCCACCTAAACTTTGACTGGAGACTATAAAATAGATGGAGTGGTCAAATTTAGTCCTAAGTAACCTTTTATTCAATGACAGTAATTACTTATTTGAACCTTTAATTCATGTAAATTTGCTTGAACTTTCAAGTGACTACCCACATATTTTCCATTTTGACAGATAAAATTGAATGACTAATATGTAGAACAGCCTACCTAATGCTTTGGTGTGATTGACAGTTAAAAAAAAATCATAAAGCACCTCTTCCTCTGCCAGATTTGAAAAGCTAAATCTTTAATGAGATCGATTTACATTTATTCCCTTTTTTCACTATTTTTACAGAAACATTCTCCAAAATAAAAATTAATGATCTGTGAATGAGATTCAAGAGATTTGGAAAAAATGAAAATTTCTTGTATATATACACTTTGCTTGTGAGCATTCTAAACTTTTCATCATTTTTCAAGTTTTTTTTTGTGTGTGTGACCCTGGTGAAATTCCAATCACTGCTTTAATGACATTTTAAACATTTGTGAATCAAATAACAAGTGACCTTACCAAAAATATGTTACAAGTGTATTGCTCCACTGAAAGAATCATATATAAATATTCTTCTTAATTTTTCCTACCGAATATTTTTCTCTAACTCACTAGCATTGGTTACAATATATGAACATATTTATTGATATAAAATGGATGTATTTATTGAATAAAATCCTTTGAAATGGTTTGCTTTAAGTGGGCTGCTAAAAAAAAAAAATCACATTTTAGTTTTACATTTGTGTTTTCATCATTTCTGATAGAGCAGATGACAAATCAGCCATATGTTGGTTCACCATCCCGAATTTTGGAATACCAACTTTGTCCTTGAACACATTATCTGGAATTGTGGTAGTGCAGCCACATTTTCCCCCAGAACTAACACTCAGAAAGTCGATGGAATTGCACTGTTTTTGAGAGCATTCAGTCAGGTTGCTATGGGAGTGATTATAAGGAGTAAAGCTTCCTATGGTTTCACTGAACTATCTGAACAGACTCCCTCCCAACTTACTTGCCATCTCTCTGTTACTGTATCTTAAAGTCTAGCTCTACAGTAACCTGAAAAATCTTGCTTAAGCTATAGAACCACAACATTCTTTCTAAGTTTATCAATTCAGGCTCCTATAACTTGGAACCAGTGGACATCCAGATACAGAATAGATGACTTATGGCAGATTTGTTTTTTTAAAAGTTAAAGCAGGTATAATGATACCTGCAATTAACCTGTAATTTCTGTTTTTGTAGTTATTACTGGCTGACTTTTTTTTTTTTTTTACTAATTCTAATTACAGATTGTTCTCAGATTTTATCAGTAAAGCTTGACCAATTTAGTGTAAATGATGATTATTGAAATCCACTGTCACTTTCTAATCCAATAGATCTTGGATGTAGCCCAGGGACATGCATATTTTATGCGCTTCCCCTAATGAGTCTGCCTCTGGTTTTCTGAAGATCCTGGTTTCTTGAGAATGTAAGTTGGGTCTCTCACCTGAGAGACTGTCTCTTTTCCCTAACCTTCATAAATTGCAGTCAGCAGATCTATCCAGTAAATCTTGTACAATCATGGAGAAAATTTAAGGCGTACTTTTAGAAATGAGGATTCTTATTTTTGTATGTAAATTTTTATGCTGTTTACGTCACCATCCTCCCTACTTTTTATTTTTTCTCATGGATATTCAGGTTTATTATTATTTAAAAATCAGAGGATAATACAACTGGAAGAGACATATATAATGATGTAATAATGCCTCAATTACATATGAGAAACCTGGGCCTAGAAAAGATACGACTTTTACTTAAAAAATAATGACTTTTATAAGGTCATTTACCTAAAAGTTATATATAATAATACTAGTTCTATTAGTAAAGCTAGATTTACTGGCACTCATTTTACTGCTATTTTTACCAGATAATTTTAGTATCTTGCTATTAGAACTTTGCTCAGTGATAAAATTTAATTCTACTTTTAATTATGAAGCAATGTATGCTTGTTGTAAAGGCACAAATATTTCAAATATTGCACAATAAAGAACAAAAAAAGTAATGTTTCCTAGTTTTCCAATGTTAGTGTTCAGAGATAAAGTATATTTTCCATACTTTTTTTTTTTTTTTTTTTTGAGTCAGAGTCTTGCTCTGTGGCCCAGGCTGGAGTGCAGTGGCAAGATCTCAGCTCACTGTAAACTCAGTCTCCAGGGTTCAAGTGACCCTCTCGTCCCTCAGCCTCCCAAGTACCTGGGATTACAGGCCTGCACCACCACGCCCGTCTAATATTTGTATTTTTAGTAGAGATGGGGTTTCACTATGTTGGCCAGGCTGGTCTCCAACTCGACCTCAAGTGATCTGCCCACCTCAGTCTCCCAAAGTGTTGGGATTACAGGTGTGAGTCACTGTGTCTGGCTTATTTTCCACACTTCTTAAAGGAAACAAGGCTATGTATCTGTGTTTATGTATATGTATAGCAAAAACCTATTAGATATATAGCTCTGTTAAGTGTTTGATTGAACCATGTGTCATACAACATGATCCCTGATTTCAGAATATTGAAAAAACATATATTGTTAAAAGAAAATAATATTGGATTCTAATACAGATCCTTTCAATTTCTAGTTGTGTAACTTTAAGTGATACAAGCAATTGAAGTGTTTCTGCAAAGCCCATGTTATAAAGTTGAAAGCACTGGATTTAATCACACATTTTATTGAGAAATCCAATCCCCAAAATGTATTTATTCCTGACTTTTTTACCCTCAGAACATATACTATGTCTTAAGAAGATGAGAATTATTAATTAATCTCTTCCTCACCTCAAATTCCTGTTTTTATGTCCCTTTTCTCATGAACAACCAACTTGAGTTTCTTTTTCTCCTAGAAATAGAAAATTTCAAAAAATAATTATTGTAAATGCATACTAGTTGTACACATCTATGAGAATCATGATACTTTGATACAAGCATACAATGTGTGATGATCAAATCAGGATAATCATTATATCTATCACCTGAAACATTTATCTTTTCTTTGTATTAGGAACATTCCACCACCACTCTTTTTTTTCCTTTTATTTTGATTTCAATAGTTTTTGGGATACAGATGGTTTTTGGTTACACGATAAGTTCTTTAATTATGATTTCTGAGATTTTAGTGCACCCATCACCCAAGCAATGTGCAATCTTTTATTCTTTAGCCCCCACCAGCCTTCGCCCTAAGTCCCCAAAGTCCATTATATCACTCCTAATTAAGCCTTTGCATTTTCACAGTTTAGTCCCCACTTTTATGTGGGAACATATGATATTTGGTTTTCCATTCCTGAGTTACTTCACTTAGAGTAATGGCCTCCAACTCCAGCCAGGTTGCTGCAAAATATATTATTTCATTCCTTTTTATGGCTGGGAGGTATTCCATGCTGTATATATACCACATTTTCTTTATCCACTTGTTGGTCAATGGGTCCTTAAGTTGGTTCTGTATCTTTGTAATTATGCATTGCCAGTACCACTCTTTTAGTTGTTTTGAAATATATAATAAATCATTGTGAACTACAGTGGCTCTGTTGTGCTACCAAACACTAGATCTTATTCTTTCTACCTAACTGTATTTTTGTTTCTATTTTGTATCTATTAAACATTCCCTCTTTGTCCTCCCTCCCTACTACTTTTTCTAGTTGCTGGTAACCATTATTTTCCTCTTTTCTTGAGTTCAATATATTTTTTTAGCTTCCACATATCAGTGCAATCATGTGATATTTGTCTTTCTGTGAGCAATTTCAAAATCATTTAATAAGGTTTGCTTATTTTTATTTTTAGTAGAAACATGTGTTACTGCTAATGACATTACTTTTTGTACTTACCTTCCCTTTTCCCGGGCAGTGTTATAACTTTGTCAAATCGATGCTCTTCCATACTGCAGCAGGTAATAAACTCAACTTTTGGTGATGAACAAGCTATTCTGATGGTCTTTGGGGAGCCATATTCTATATTTTTAAGTCATATTATTAACACAATATTAAAAAATAATCCTTTATAAGCCAAATAATTAGTAAAATTAAAATGTTCCTGATTGTGATCAAATATTTCATTAGGCTGTAATGTTTTCCTTTATTGTGTAAGATTTCTTCATTTGGTCTCATTTCTGCAATGCAAATTATTTTGTAACCAATTGTTATTCACAATAGTCCGCAATTAATTAGTAAGTTGAAACAGTTATTACAAAGAAGTTGTCTGTAGATGTCTTCTAAAGTTTCCAAATCTTACTTCATAAACTATCTTTTTTCCTCTACACCAGATATTTAATTTTTTCTTTTATGCTGTAGCTCTTAGGTTGTTAATTTCTGAATTGCACAATGCACACAAATAATCGAAGTTCACATCTCCTACTAATTAATTATATGTTAATAACTTAGTAATAACAAGTGCAATTACTTTAGCTATTCGTGGACACCTTCCACAGCTTTCAACGTAAGCGCTTATTTTTAAGCCTTTTTTAATGCTAAGCATAAGAAAGATTATATGTAGGGTAATTCATGTCTAATTGAGTTAGGCAAACTCTAAAAGGGCCTCCAATAATTCTCTAAAAGTGCCTTCAATAATTACAGGCGTGAGCCACTGGGCCCGGCCTGCAATATTATTTTTACATAGAGGTTATATGCTAGCATTGGAATTGCAATGGGAGTGGTAAGGAGAGACTAGTGGAAAGAGGCCAATCATGCCTATAACTAAAAATCTGGTAAACTTGGGGTGTTCAGGGAGAAAAAAAACAATCACTGAGGTTTAACTGCAATGGTGGAACTACTGGGTATTTGTATTACAGGATAGTTGGGAGGAATAGAAATATGGATTTAGAACGCACATAAGGCTACCTTCCCTTATAAATGTCTTCTTAAAATGCCGAGGCTCGGCCGGGGGCGGTGGCTCACACCTGTAATCTCAGCACTTTGGGAGGCCGAGGCGGGCGGATCACGAGGTCAGGAGATCGAGACCATCCTGACTAACACGGTGAAACCCTGTCTCTACTAAAAATGCAAACAGCCGGGCGAGGTGGCGGCGCCTGTAGTCCCAGCTACTCGGGAGGCTGAGGCAGGAGAATGGCGGGAACCCGGGAGGCGGAGCTTGCAGTGAGCCCAGATCGCACCACCGCACTCCAGCCTGGGTGACAGAGCGAGACTCCATCTCAAGAAAAAAAAAAATACAGGCTCTTGTTTAGCTCATTTATGGTAGTCAGTCTGTAATAAATGTTGTAAAATACTGCTTAGCATATATCTTTTTTTTTTTTTTTTGAGACAGAGTCTCACTCTGTCACCCAGGCTGGAGTGCAGTGGCACGATCTCGGCTCCCTGCAAGCTCCGCCTCAGGGGTTCCCGCCATTCTCCTGCCTCAGCCTCCCGAGTAGCTGGGACGGTAGGCGCCACCACCACGCCCGGCTAATTGTATTTTTAGTAGAGACAGGGTTGCACTGTGTTGGCCAGGATGGTCTCGATCTCCTTACCTCGTGATCTGCCCACCTCGGCCTCCCAAAGTACTGGGATTACAGGCGTGAGCCATTATGTTTTAAAATTGTCTTATTGTCAAAGAAAACAAATATTTCCTTATTTACTCAAGAACGTTAAATGTGAATCTAGGTCAAGTCTCAAAGACACCCTCAAAATCACCCTGAGTGTATTGGTTACTAAAGCAAAAACTATTATTACCTCTGTAGGGTCTTGGTAGCATATGGGGAAGAGAGGTTATAGTTAGGATACTTATAAGAGTTTGGGACTGGTATAAGGTAGATTTTTAAAATTAGTATCCTAATCAGCATTTGCAAAAGAATGATTTACAAATAATCCTCAAAGTGAGTTGAGCTAAATATTTTGTTGTGAGATTGAAGAATACAACCATCTATTTCTCTGAGAAAAGAAGGAGTACCTTGACCATGCAAGGGGTCTTGTGTTTGAATAAAAGGAGATTCAGACAGTTCTTAAACAATGTTATTTGCAATTTCATCTCGCAAATGTTTTTTGCAATTTATCTGTCTGGTTTAGAAATTTCTTGGAATAATAGAATCCCACCAATGTAGATTTTTAATGAGAAATTTAAAGTTACTGTAACCCTTGTAGCTGAAGATGGTTTCTGTTTGCACATGCTATCGTAATATGTAACTTTATGGAACGTACTGTCTATAGGAGGAGAAGACTGGATGTTTGACAAACTCAAGGTCACATATAGAATGTACAGGAACAGACAAATATTTCTTGCTGGGTTCTACCTGTCTGTACAATTTAATTATAAATCTATTACAATATTTATTAATGATGTGAGTCATAGTGATTTATCAATAAAGATTTATCAAAATAAATACAGAGGAGACACTGGCATATTTGTTTATTATTCAGTAAGCTCCTGTAAAGATTTTTCCAGTGTCCATATTTTCCTGTTTTGGTTAAGGAACCACCTCTCTCTCTCTCTTTTCTTTTCTTTTTTTCAAGACAGAGTTTCACTCTTGTTGTCCAGGCTGGTGTGCAATGGTGCCATCTCAGCTCACCACAACCTCTGCCTCCTGGGTTCAAGTGATTCTCCTGCCTCAGCCTCCCGAGTAGCTGAGATTACAGGCATGCGCCACCACACCCAGCGAATTTTGTATTTTTAGTAGAGACGGAGTTTCTCCATGTTGGTCAGGCTGGTCTCGAACTCCAGACCTCAGGGGATCCGCCCGCTTCTGCCTCCTAAAGTGCTGGAATTACAGGCATGAGCCAACGCGCCTGGCCCCTCTATTTTAAAATGAGTTGTCATATGTGCAGTTACTGGCTAATTTCATATTATTCGTATTGAAAAAGGGCAGCACAAGGTCATGGCATTTCAGAATCCATATTAAAACATTGCAGATCTTGCCATGTACATTTCCTCAACACCATTGCGAATTACTCATTACACCATTACTCATGGGGCTGCGTTATCCAATGTGAAACCGTTAAACATTGGCTTCTATTGACTCACTGAATGTTTTTTACTATGACATTCAACCACTCAATTACATAATGAGCACAGACTATGTGCTAGGTAATAAAGGTACTGAATAAGTATATCATCAAAAACATTTATATAATTTGTAAAAATTGATATTGCTGTGATAAGTTTTACTAGTGGTTTTACTAGTCAAACCACTTGTCTATTTAGGTCAGGTTAAATCTATCGATATATTTTTTAACATTTTTTAGATTTTGAAGTCATTAGCTACCTAAAGGAACTTCATTCAACCAATAAGAAGAGTTTCCTCAATTTTTCAATCATTTCAATATTTAATGAACATGGAAGGATTTATCTTATCCAATGTACTACACATGCACAAAGAGAAAAATAGATTTGCTTCTGCTGTTGTCTGATTTGATATAGGCTAGAGACAATAAGATATATGGTTAATAGATATTTCAATATTTTATAGATCTAGAAGAAAAATTAAATATTACAACTCTACCTTATTATGTTGTGATTGAGGTAACTAAAGCCCAGACATTTTAAATGACTTCCCTAGAGGAAGACACAGATCTTTTCAGTGGAAGAACAAGAGATTTAAAGTCAGCTTTTATGACTCCAGGTCTAGTTCTTGGTTTACTGACTAATATTTTGCTACAGGAAAAAGAAGACAACAAAAAAAGAGGGAAAATGTGTTCAACATCAGTGTCTTATCAAAATGGGCTATTGCTTGTAACACCTAGAGGGAAATAACCTTGCGTTTTAATAGCACCTACAGAGAAATAGAGTGATTTATAAGACATGGTAACAATCTTTTTAGCCTCTACTGAAAGGACTAATCAATATCTAGAGTTGCCATTCATTTATTAATTGTGGAGTCAAAAGAAACAGTTAAGAACGTAAATATTGGTGTAGAAGAAAAGAAAACTTGAAAGCAAATTGAGAAAATAATATTAACAGTCAAATAGAAGAACATGTGTAACACGACCTAAGAAAATTTTATTTCTCTATCGGAGATAAGAAGACTCAGTAAATTGTATATAACATAGCAATGCAACGAAGAGCAGTGTAGCAAGATCAGTGGCTGATGGCAAATATAGGTATTGAAAGATGATTAAAAATCAGGAAAATGATTATGGTGGCAACGTAAGAGGATTCTAATTGAAATAGTAGAATACTAGAATGAGATATGAAAGGATGAAATTATCAGAAATGCAATGTTGTTATATAGCAATGAAAACTCTTTTCCTCATTGGTCTTTGTTAGAAGAGAGTAGCTGTTTGGCAAAAGTTCTTACGGGTTCAAATATTATTTGAAAAGGAGTCACATATGATAGGGCCGTCTGAGGAATTTGGAAGATCTAGAGATGATACTTCCAAAATCAAGATCTTTTATGAAGTGCAATTAATTCAGCAACATATTAGTTGCACAGAGTTTTAAAATAATATTGTATTACAAGACTTTTAAAAAAAATATTACTTTAAATTCTGTACAGAATGTGCAGGTTTGTTACATAGGAATACATGTGCCATGGTGGCTTGCTGCATCTATCAACCCATACAAGACAATTTTTAATTGCATTTTTGGCATACATGTATTATATAAATATTCAAATTAATTTGTAAAGTTACTTGAAATATGTGTATTTGTATCACCCTGTTGTAGATGGCTCTACTCCATATTTAACATGTTTCCCCACATGCTAGCATTGGGATTGCGATGGGATTGGTAAGGAGGGACTAGTGGAAAGAGACCAATCACACCTATAACCCAAAATCTAGTAAACTTAGGGTGTTCAGGAAAATAAACAATCAGTTACCGAGGTTTAACTGCAATGGTGGAACTACTGGGTATTATAGGATCGTTGGGAAGAATAGCAAACATTAGATTTATTTTAAAGACATTCATAGATCATCTACAATGAGATTAATAGAGTTGGACATGAGATTAAAAAATACCGATGCAAAATAGGACAGAGGTGCAGATTTTGTTATTATTAGCTTAAGGGTCAGTGTTAATATTGACAAAGACTCTTTCTTTGACCAAATTCTAGACAGGTTCTTCTGAGCTTTTTGTTCCATTAGTTCTCATTCTTGGGCCTTGATGTCAAGAGCCTAGTTGTAGCACGAACCTTCTCAAGTCAGTTTAGCAAGAAGCCTCCCCCTCGGTATCTTCTCACTCTCCACATCTAATCAAATTCCTCATCCTCCACCACCCCCCAGGGGTATCTGATCACCTGGTCCTGTCCTCAGCAAGAATCTTATTTATTTAACCAGAATGTACCCTTATCCCTGGTGTTTCTTTTTGGTAATTTTTCATCCACTGATCCTCTCTCTGTTCCTTGGATATAATCCTACCTGTTCATGCTGTATTAGAAGTTGAGCTCAATTTTTCTCTTCTACTGCAAAACCCTATTGCAGTAGTCCCTTGCATAAAGTTTTCATTACCATCTGTAACAAGTGTCAGAACATATTTTTCTTTAACAATATCACTGGAAATTTGCCTGAGGGAATTAATATAAATAAGCATGACGACAATGACCTAAAATTAATATCAAGATGTGCAACACTAGGAGGTAAAGACAGAATGTGGAATTATGTCCATATATCTTACAAGGCATTCAGGTTTTTGGGTTTTTTTTTTTTATTGTTAAGCCTAGCCCTCAAATATTATACAAAGAGCCTGTGGTGAGAAACTGTATTTGAAGCCAAATAGTTACAGGTTAAAATCCTGTTTTTTATCTTACCAGCTGCTGCTTCTTGAGTAGGATTTAGAGCCCCTTCTCAGACTGGAGTTTCCTTATGTAAAGTGGAAATAGTATCTTCCCTTTCTACACAAATAGTAATTTAAATGTTAGGGTTTTATTTTATGCAAGCACTTAATTAGGAACTCACAAATATAGGTTTTATGAAATGCCTTGAAACCACTTTTCCTCTGATCTTACAACTTTTAAAGACAGAGTAGATGATGTGGGTTGGATCCTCATGACCCCCATGCATTTCTACGTTATTTTTGTAGAAAATTTCCAGGTGCTGAAGTAGTAAAGACAATTGTCATTTCTTCCCTTGAATGAGGCCTAGTAAAGATTTTATGATTAGGAATTAGGCCACTTACCTCACATCTGGAAACCATGGCTATGAAAATAGTGGATGACCCATTTGAAGATGTAGAGTGGAACTTCAGATTGAATAACACTATTTTCAGTCTTAAAATAGCAGTCCATTGATTCAGACCCTAAATCTCCATATTTAAAAAGTACATGAACCTTTTTGAAGGGATTTCTAAATATCCTGAGTGTGGAAAAAAATAATCTATCATTCTCGTTTATATGTAGGGCTGCTACATAATGGATTGTAACACTACTAAAAGGAAAATTTGGATTAGAATCTCATCTCTTATGAACTAAATCTTTTATTCCAAAATGAAAGTGTGGCATTTTTCAATGAAATGTGGTTTCTTCAATATTTAGAATTCAATATCTGCAAAAGCCAAATTAAAAGGAGCTTAATTGCCAGAAGGGCGATGTGAAGATGGCAATGGAAAGGAATAAGATACTTGGCTCATTTATTTTTCCCCACTTTCAATGCCTTTCTTTTGTAATGATTATCTTTAGGCATGGGCATGTTAGTTTTTTCTTCCCAATTATAAAATCTTTAATCATTTCCTGGGATCTACAAAAATGAAATGAATTAGATGCAATTTTGAATTATGCAGGGTAACGATCAAGAACTGTTTACCAATTCTGCTATATTATAATATTCAAATTATACATAATAACTATTATATATAATTGTTATTATATATATTATATATTATGTATAATACAATTATATATCATATTATATATTGTATTATATTGTATTAGATATCAAATATTGTATATATACTATAAATATTTATATATAATTATAGACAATTTTATATATAGTATACAATATATACAATTGTATACAATTATACAATATATACAAATATATAATTATATTATATATAATAAAATTGTATATAATTATATTATATATAGTAAAATTGTATATAATTATATATAGTAAAATTGTATATAATTATATATAGTAAAATTGTATGTAATTATATTATATATAAACAGTTTGATATATTTAGCTTGATATAAAAAACTTGATATGTAAATGTCATTTTTATATCAAATTGATATATAGAAATTATATCAAATTATATGTATAATTTGATATAAATTTTATATATAAATATATAAATATATAAATATCAAATTGATATATAAACTATATATATAATTGAATATCATAATATGGCAGAATCGATAAATACTTCTGACTATAAGACTGGTTACAGAGATTCTATCCAACACTCAGTTGCTTACCCTATGCACACATATTCAGCAACATTGCTGTTCTTTTGTACTTGCATCCAAATGCCTTAAGCCTCATCCTTTTGGTTGAATTACCAAAAATCAAGTACTGAAATCAGTTTATAATTTATATTGACCACAGAGGGGCACACCTCAAAAGCAACGGAAGCTGATGGACCATTTTCCAAAGCATAATTTATCATCATTATCATTATCAGTGCTATCCTTTGGCCCCTATCTAAACAGGCCAACGCTATGTTAAAATGGCTTATTAAATGAAATATGTATCTCTGAAATTAAATGATTTATTACTCTCTTGAAATTGATATTATCTATACAAAGGAAAGTCACATTTTCTTACAATTTCTATCTTTCTTTCAGAACATTTTAGTTACCCATATTTTAGTGTCTTTTGCTCATGTGTGCTCTTTGTCATAATACATGCATGCACCACACCAGGTAGTTGGTGAAAGCTTTCTTTCATTTTTTAACTAAGTTCTTTTTCATATCTGTGAGTACCAAAATATGAAATAAAGGAATATAAATTTGAGAGAGAATTGATTTCCTAAGTGTCTACATTAAAAAAAGAAATGTAGTCTCATTGACAGGGTATTTGATTTCTGTTAGCTCTTTATGTTGCACATAGATCAATCTACTTCTGACCTTCTCATAACAAGTTGTTAAAAAAATTGTCTCTAAACATTTTTTAAAATATATTTTTTGATTAAAGCAAACACATTGAAAATCCCTAGATGTGTATTCCAGGCAATATGACAATTATGATTCCTACTAAGATTGTTTCTAGATGTTTTAAGCATGTAAACCTTCACTGGAGAGGGCAAGTATAAACACCTGACAAAAATTCTCTGATTGGAGAAAATCACAGTGTACCTCAACCATCAACATCTTTTCTCTTTGCTAAATTTAGGAGAGAAGACAAATGGAAAGGATTTAAAACTAGGTCTTTAGTAATTAGCTATGACTGGAGCAATTCAAAATCACCACTTTATGATAATTCTGAACTGGTTTACATTACTTAAAGCAAAATCTTCTCATATGAATCTATCATCCAATAAATCAGAGATATTAACAAACGATATTTAAAATACAAAGCTTAATTGAAAATTAGAGTTATAGAAGATAAGTGCCTCTAACTGAGGGCAATTTTTACTGCCTATTTGGCAGAACATATTATCAAATCCAGAGGAAATATTTCTAGGAGATATTTCTAGAAGCATACACCAATTTCCAAGATGAAGCAGGTCCAATGGCTACTTTGTTTTCCAACTCTAAGTGACAACCAATTCTGTCAAACAGAATTTGACAAAGGGTCAAACAGATATATGCCCTCTTCCCTTGTAGGAGCAAACTGAAAGAATACTCTGGGTTCAAATGTGTATCCTAATAAAATGTGTAAATTTTATAAAAGACTATAAAGACTTCCTTTCATATGGAGACCATAAATTCTTTTTATCTTTTTGAGTAACTGTGAAGTTCTTATCCCAGAAAGTCTATAATAGCAAAGCAAAATATAAGTCCTTCACTCCTTCCATTAAAAAAGTTAAATATTTTTATTATAATTATTTTTTAAAATGTTGAGGTTTTATGTCTATATAGTATTATAATGCCATCTATAGTATGCTGCAGTTAATCTAAGAAGGATATAGAACATACAAATATTTGCTTAAAATAAACAACACATGAAGGAATAAACAATTGAAAGAGAAGCCTATCTATAATGGTAGAAATAATATAGAGCAGACTTTGATTAAAAAAATAAAACTATGCTTTTAAAAATATTATATGTTTTGTAAATTTTGTTTTATTTGAATTCATGCTAATATTGCATAAAATTATTACACAAAATTAAATTAAAAATCTCAAATAACACAATCAAAATAAAATGTAACAAACATAAGTATGCACCCAGTTGGTCATATCCATACATGTGAAAATTACGCCAAATGGATTTAAAACACAGTAATTTAACTATAAATTTATAACGGAGCAAAAATAGGTATAAAATGTTTAAATAATCATATTACTTGTGGTAGTATTGGTATTTTTATTTTGAGATGGTTGTAGTTTTCTTTTTTTGAGATGAAGTCTCGCTCTGTCACCAGGCTGGAGTGCAGTGGCACAATCTCGGCTCACTGCAGCCTCCGCCTCCCAGGTTCTCCTGCCTCAGCCTCCTGAGTAACTGGGACTACAGGCGCCTGCCACCAGGCCCAGCTAATTTTTTTTATTTTTAGTAGAGACGGGGTTTCATCATGTTGGCCAGGATGGTCTTGATCTCTTGATCTTGTGATCTGCCCACCTCGGCCTCCAAAGTGCTAGGATTACAGATGTGACCCACCGCGCCCGGCCTGTAGTTTTCTAAGGTATAAAAGTTAAATAACTGTGTAATCTTTGAAATCTTTTGCTCCCAGTGTCCTAGAGAAATGAGCTTCTCAGCATAGGTAAAGGAGATACAAATATATAAGGTAAGATGGATTGAGTGTAAACCCTATAGTTTGCATTTTAAATGGGAAATATTATCATAAACTCATTTTGCACTTTATTTGGAAATCAGCAAAGAAAAAATAACAACAAGAATTTCCTAATTTTTTACTATAAACACCTAGGAAATATGGGCTATCCCCTATTAATAATACTTTTACCGAGTGCCAATGTACAAAGCATAAATTACCTACTTAGCTATGGACAAGAAAATATAAAAAATGAGTTTGCAGCATCTGATATATTATATAGCAAGGATACTTTCAAAGACACAGAAATTTAATAGACGTTTCCATTGACAAAAGATGACAAAACATGCTTAGTTTCACAAAAAAATCAATCTATCAAATATAATTATATCTGTAATTTGATTATATTTCTTAAAAATAATTTATTTTTTGAAGCTTGAGAAAAAAACCATTCTGAAACCTGATAAATTCAAAGAAATAAGTATTTCTTCTATATTTTTCCTTAGGAATTATACCACTTGGTAATCAAGCAGAAATTGATGATAATTTCTATTTTTTTTTTTTTTTTTGAGACAGAATCTCACTCTGTTCCCCAGGCTGAAAGATTTTGCAGATAATATATATTGACTTTTTGCAATTTGCAATAAAATAATCTATGCAATTATCACCAGTAGTTGCTAGCACCATAAAAAGATCATGATCAGCTGATATGTTTCTCCTAATACAAAATATGCATTTTTAATTAAAAAAATCACAACAGTGCATATATGTACTATAAAAATAATTATGTCAAAATATATAAAACCTGCATTTAGATTCATCTTTCAATGCATAAGGAATACAACGAACAGAGAATACGGTTTCATTATTCTACATCAATACAATCAATGAAATCCAGAATGTAAGAAATGCTATAGAAATGAGATCACTTGGACTCGGGAAGGGGAACATCACACACTGGGGCCTATCATGGGGAGGGGGGAGGAGGGAGGGATTGCATTGGGGAGTTATACATGATATAACGTTATGCACATGTACCCTAGAACTTAAAGTATAATAAAAAAAAAAAAAAGAAAAAAAAAAAAAAAAAAAAAAAGAAATATAATTTTTAAAATGAGAAAACAAAAACAATTTATTCAACAAATAACTGGAAGAAGAGAAAGTGACAGAGGCAGGAAGGAAGACAGAGGAGGGAGAGAGAGAAAAAGAAACAAAAAGAGAAATAATCTTTGGAGTAAAAAGACCTTAAAAAATCATCAGTTTAAATATCTTCCAAAAAATGGTTAAAAATGTGTGACAATTTTGAAACGATTGGAAATGTGAACATTGACGTTGAATATTAAATTATTTGCAGATATTGTAGGTATACTAATGACCGTGGGTACGGTTTCAAAAAGGCTTAACTTTTAGAGATTCATACTTAACTATTTGTGAATGAAATGTTGTGATGTCTGGAATATATTTTCTAAGAAAAATAGAGGGTAGAAGTGGGTGGAAATATAGATTAAACATGAATTGACATAAAATACAGGTACCATCATAAGCTGATAACTGTGAAATTTGAGTAATGAACACAAGGAATCCATTACATCATTGAGTTTATTTTTGAATTTTTTAGAAATTTCCCATTATAAAAGTTAAAAACAGTATAACATTTAGAGAAAGTGATAGCATTGTGTGTTTATTTTATTTTTTAGCAACATTTAATGCACTAGTTTTGAAAGAGCAATTTAAAGCCACAAACTCAGCTAAGAACTACATCATCTAAAATGGTATCCACTACCCACATTTCACTTCCAGTGAAAAGTGTGTAATTCAAATTGAAATGTAATGTGATATAAACACACAACGAATTTATTTTGTAAATATTTTTAATTGATAAATTACAATTGTAATCATTTATGGAATACAATGTTATTATTTTGATATATGAATACAATGTGGAATGATTAAAGTTAATTAATATATATCATCTCACCCATCAATTTTTACGATGAGAAGTTTGAAATTTGCTCTCTTACTTTGAAATATACACAATGAATTTCATATACAATGCAAAAATGTAAAATACTTCATTTATAATTTTCTATTAATTATATTTGACCTAACATTTTGAATATATCAGTTTATGTAACATGGCTTACTATGCAAATTTCCCACTCATTTTACTTTCTTAATATGACTACTAGAAAATTAAAAATTAATTTTTAATTAATTTGCATGATATTTCTAGTGGTCAGTGCTGTTCTAGGTAATATAAGAAAGCAGGTTAAAAGATACTATAATATTAAGGATCTTTTGAAGTTTGCCTCTAAGGTAGAAATATAGTTGACTTTAAATAAACAGATGATTATATATGCTCAGGACATTTAAGCCATCAAGAACAACAAGACTGAGTAACATTACTCACTCAGATAGCAGGACAAAAAATATAGAAATAAAAAAATGAATAAATTCAAAAATCTAAACTAGAATAATTATCATAATAGCTCACTTCTTAAATATTGTCAATTAAGTATAGACGGATAAAAAATATTTTGCTATACATTATGGAATGATTGATAGGGCATATTCACAATTTTAATAAAGTTTTATGTTTTAGCAAATCACTATGATAATTATAATATCCAAACGCTTCAGATGTCTAAATAGTCAATATTGAATAATTCAAAAAATAATCCACTTTATGCTTCATATTTTTTATAAACATCATCTAACTGTAGCACTGCATCATTTAAGAGGGTGTTTGGGGGTTTTGATTATCAGTAAATTGTATTCTCATAAAAGTTTAAATGCTAATTTGGAAAAGAAATAAAACAACACTTACAGGTTCAGATGGAAACAATGCCTTGTTCATATTAATTTATTTTACTATTCAAAGAAAGGAACACTTAGAAGCCATCTTAGATAATTAATTTACTAAAATAACTTTCCAGAATTGACCAAAACTTACTCCTTATATTTAATCATGTATCACTGCATATAGGTACCAATATTTAAAAAATAATTCTGACTCCTTTCTCTCAAAAAGCCTACAGTTCATTCTACTTTCTGTTACTCTTTCTCCCTCTCTACTTATGTGTGCACAAAAGTCACAGTGGATGTGCTCTTCACTGCATCTGAATCTGAACTCTATTTATCTGCTCTATGTAAGTTCCCTGACCCTGTGGGCCCAAGATCTGACTAGCTGCAAAGCATTGGGATAATATTATCTACTGTGATTTTTAAGAAATATGTGACTATGAGATACAGAATGTTTTGTCAAATGTGACATCCAAATCCATACAAAACTGAGGTCTTTAAGACAATGCTACTGTGTAACGAACGTTTAGACTTTAAGACCTTGACTTTTTCCAAACTGTCAGAAGCTTTACTTCTGAGCCTGACACTCCATCAGGAGGCAAAGGTCACTGATAAAAAGTCCTGGCATGTAGCAATTCTGCCAGTATATGAACTGTGGCCACAGAACAATGTGGAGATAATGTTGTGTGAAGAATGGAAGGGAGCCAGCAGAATCTTCAAACAGCTGTTTTGACGCGGGTGATGGTGAAGTTATTTTAAGCAGCAAGTGGAAAGTTCTTTGGGGATTCACAGTGACAGCCTCCGTCAGCCCTGCTCTGTGTCTGGATTATGGGATGGAGGATAATTGCAAATGTCAGTCGAGATTGGTATTCAGCTGCCAGGGGCTGAAATTTTCTACTTGAGCAACTTCCCAAACCTATGAGATAGAGTGTACTATTCATGTCAAAGTTCAGGTATACACAACAGGCAACGATCCAAAGTCTTAACGGATGAACACTGCCCAGTGTGGTGTTCACTTTGAAAATGAAAATCATCAGTATCAACATGCATGCCCATCTACTTGTCTAAAAATTTACAAAGCTGATTTATTAACACAGAAAGTAATAGAATGTCAGGCATCTCTGGGTTTACCACAACACGGTACGGACCTCTTGTTTTCCATCTGTGGATGTAAGTCTTCACAGGTTACAGGATCAAGAGGAGTAGTAAAATTACACAGTGATGATGGATAGGGGTCCTGGCTTATTAAAAAAAAAAAAAAAAGTCACACAGTTCCAGACAACTGGCTGGAGCTTTATAAAAGAAAAAAGAATATAAATGTGAATGTATCTAATTCTCACAAAATAATAGTAAACTTGAATATCTATAGGGACTGTGTTATAAAACAGAGGGGGATAAATTCTACTGGCTAAGCTACCTCAGAAAACAAATTGCCTTCCTTCTATTTCATTCTTTCTTGGACATGACTGCCCTACTACATAGAATGATTGAACCAGATAATTGTGGGTAGGTTGCATGACCAAATAGAGAAAGCGGGGTTGCATTTTCATTGTCCAAGGAGTAGCCTATTGTTCTGCATACTTCTTTGCATGGCTATGTTAAAAATTTTCCACCAAGTAATTATTTCTACGCATTACTGAAGAATACAGGGAATATATTTGAAGCCAATTCAATTTTTAATTCATTTACAAAGGATTCAAAATAAATTACTGTTCTGAGATTCTTGCATTTTCTTAGGAAAATCTCTTTTTTAAGAAGAAATAAAACTAGAAAGAACATTTGAAGTTCATTTATATCAGCTTCTCACATCCTTCCCCTTTGGCACCATCAGTGTAAACGTATCTCATTCTATTTCAGTTTTCATTGGCATGGAAAAGGACTAGCAGTTCTTTTCTGGCAGCCAGCAAAACAGAAAACACAGCAAATCAGTCATTAAAATTTAAAGCACTCTTTTCTCTTCTTGGCAATTGTAACTGTGACTCACAGTTCAGGAGAGTGGTGAAAATGTAAGTGTGATTTAACATCGTAAAGTTTCTTGCTTAAGACCAATAATTTCACAAACTCAGGATGGCTTTAAAAAAAATAAATCTAGAAGAAGTTCATTTCCTGTTCTAAATAATTTTTCTAATCTCTGATAAAACCTTCAAGTGCAATCCTAAAAAACAACAAAAAAAGATTTCTTTTTTTATTTAAGAAAAGAAGAGAGAAAAGAAACATTACAAAAATAACTTTAGAGGGAAACTGTTATAAAGTATAGCCTGCCTGCTATTTCAAGATCCAATAGAATTTCCTAGGTTTTATATTATAAGCTTCAACTTGAAGAGGAACAAAGAGAAACTTCAGCACCAAATCAGTTTGTTGAAAAACACATATTCTCTCAAGAATGATGATCCATAATTAATGCCAATCATTTGAGAAAGATTAAAAATGACATACAGCAACCCAAAGGAAAAGTGTAGTGATTTCCACCCACTATTTTGATGGAGAGAAACTGTGATTACATTCAATGCAAGAGCAAGTTTGGGGGTAATGAGGATGCTGAGGATGGTGACTCAGAGCACTCCGGAACACAGTTTGAGTAAAGATGATAAAAATAATAAAAGCCAATGAGATACTCACTTTAGGTTGAAATAATAACTGAAATAATTATTTGTTATCATCTTCTGCTCTCTCAACTGATTTTCATTTTATTGTACTTGCCTTAGCTAAAAGTTAATGTTAGATTAAACCCAACTAATTTTCTTCATACTCAGGGCCCATACTTAGCTAATGAATACAGCTGGATGGCTTTATATATGGAGAGTTTACCAAAATAAACACTTTTGTAGACATTCAACAGTGTTTTGTTTATCTTACTGTATTCCTCTTGTTAACCTACTCTAGCACCCTGCAAAATAACATATTCAATGTTATTCTAATTATTTATAGTTGCATGGCAAACCACTCACAAAACTTAATGGTTTAAATCAATAATTTATCTCATATATGTCTAATAGTTCTATGGATTGCTTGTGTTCAGCTGAGTAGTTATGTCTTTTCCTTGCATACAGGTAGTGTCCGGGGATGGAGTCGTCTGAATTCTTAATTGAATGCTTAATTGCAGCCTCATGAGTTGGGTCCAATGTGGCTTTCTTACTCACATGTTCAGCATTTCTTTGCTCCTTTCTTTAGCTCTCTATGTGTGGCATCTGATCTCTGGGATCACTCGTCATGGCTTTGGCTTCTCATAACATGATGGACTCAGGACAACCACACTTCTAATACGGTCCTGTCTTCCAAGAAGGAGAATCAAAGCTGAATTTCCCATTACAGGCTATATGTGGGATTGACAGCGTCAGTTTGGCTGTATTTTATTGGCGAAAACAGTCACTGTAACTAGTGAGATTCGGGAAGGCTGAAAAATAGACTTCAGTTCTTAATTGGAAAGTGGTAAAGCCACAGCGCTGAAGAGCACGTGAGATGGGAAATACTGTTTAGGCTGTCTTTGAAAAATTCACCTGCTATCCATTCACTATTATTTCAAATTTCTCAGGGTCATCCCTACTTTATTCCTCATCTATACAACATTGCCCTTATAAATGCTGTCACTTCTTACTTTATGGTGAACACTGAAGTCATCAGGCAGATGCCAACTCAAGTTTACACTGCCAATTCTGTAAAGCTTTCGGCATTTGTACTCACCTCTTTCTTTTTCTCTACCATCATTAATGGAGGAAGATCTGCTTCTAGCAAAGACTCACCTCTCCATATCTTCTATAAAGGTCATCCCTATATTCCTTTCTGCACCTTCTCATGTTGCTTAACTGCTTTTCTCCAAGATCCTTGACTGCCAATTTTCTACTATTTAATTATGTGTTCACAAAACATGACTCAATATTCTCCCATCATTAAAACAAACAGGCAGACATTCACCAAAATACAGTGGAAGCTTCTTGGTCTTCAATGTACCCATTCAAAATCCATGAGGACATAATCTTACTTGTTTCCTGTGTTTTACCACAGAAATTTTTGAAAGAGTTGTCTCCATTCACTTTCTCCATATATTCTAAAGGAGCTTGTGTCAGGGTCAAAAATAAAGTATCTGGTTTCTAAATATAAAGGCTACTCTTTAGTCTTTATCGTGTTAGAAATCTCAAGCTGCCTTTGACAGAATGGACCTTTTATTGTGGCTTAAAATACACTGAAGTATTGCTGTTTCTGACTCAATATCTTTCAATCGTTTTTAGAAAGATAGCTCTTTCTGAATTTAGTTAAATTTGCCCCAAGGCCTGGAGAAGAATCGGCAGGCAGAACTGATGACCTTTTTGTCCAATGTAAAGGGCTCAGTTAGGTCACGTTCATTGTGTCTGGCTTCCTTATCCTTTAAGATGATTTCTCTCCCAGGAATTTCCTCAGTCTCTTAGAATTCTTGTGGTTCATCCCACCTAGCGCATTGGAGAGCTCTGCACCACAGTGTAGGCTAATGTACCAGGTGAATTAAAAATATATATTTCATTCATGAAAGCATATTGGACAGTGGAATCAACATAGTCAAGTTAATAAATACTAATAAAATTTAATTTCCTTAAAATGTAAAATGGTCACATTTTAACAAAAGTATTTGGCCAAATAAAGGACGATAAAAGATAAAATTAAGTGTATTAAGTTTTTAAATGGAAATAAAAATTAAAAATGCATCAATAACCTGATCACTTTTCCATTAATTGTTTAAAACTTAGCTATGGAAGCAAATTCATGAGTCTTTAAAAAATTCCATAATTATGTTTATAATAAGTAGAAACCTCAAAAGTGTATTAAATTATCTTTTTCTTGTATAATTAAACAACTGTGGCATGCTGAATTGCTCAGTCCTCAATCAACTCTTTGATTTAATGCTTCACTGCAATTCTAGCAGGTGGAAGTTATAAATCAAAATTAAAATTTGGTACATTTCGTGCTGTGAAATAAACTGTCATTATATGTTATTTTATAAAATTTAGTAAATAAGAGGGAAAAAACAGAAGCTCCGTTGGCTGGTTATTCAAAAATATCAGAAAAAGCAAAAATCTACAATCCTGATTAGGATTCAGGATTCTCAATAAATTAAGCTCTTTGTTCAATAATGGTAGAAGTATAAGAAGGTTTATGGGACCCCAATTGGCAGAAGATGCTAACATTTGGCTCATTATTACTTATATTCAAGAAGCAGTGGTGGTATGTAAATAAACATTCTAAAATATTTGTTTTCTTTTGTAACACCATATCTCTCAGGTACTGCACATATAAATCATTAACACATAAAGAATAAAAAGATTGATAACATTTAATTCTATATTTGCATTATCACTAATTAGTAAATTTAGATCAATATTGTGTGAACCATACATTTTCTATTCTCTATTATGGGATATTCATGTAGTTATTGTGAATGCAGACACAGGACCTGGAGCAAATCAATAAGTAGGATAAAAAATCACATTAACAACTAGAATATTGAGAATTTTGAGAAACTGAGAAAATTGAGAAGTTTTATGAAATGGAAATTTAGAAAATGAAGCAGACAATAATGCAAAATATTACTTTATGTACCTGTTTTTGTGTTTTACATAACTTATGGCTACTTTCTTTGAGAATATAATCATAATAAATATCTATAATATTTAAGGCATATATCAGATTATACTGCAAGTACTATGAGTATCTATATGGTTTTGAAAATCCTAAATGTTTCCAAATAGTGCAAAGATACTAAAGACTTTTTACTAATATTATTTTAGCTATGTGTGTATATATAGTATAGTATACTTATATAGTATATTATGCTATACTTTATACACACAGGATATAGAGTATAGTGTATATGCTATATATACTATACATATATAGTATATTATACAATAGATATTATATAGTATATACTATATTCTACGTACTGTATATACTATATATAGTGTATATACTATATGCTCATAGTATATACTGTGTTCTATATACTCTGTAAACAGTGTATATACTATACTCTATGCTACACATAGTATACAGTATATACTATATTCTATATACTCTATACATATTGTATATACTATATTCTCTATGCTATGCATGGTATATAATATAGTCTGTATAATGATATAAATAGTATATATACTATATTCTATATACTGTATATACATAGTATTTATAATATACTCTATACTCATATAAATGAGAGTATATACTATACTCTATACTCATATGAGTGTATATACTATACACTCATAGTATATATTATACTCTACATAGTATATATTACTCTATATAATACATAATATGTATAGATATTATATACTATACAGTATATACTATACCCTGATGACATCTTGATCTTGAACTTCCACCCTTAATCACACAGAACTTCACCATTTCCAAACAGAAAACTTTAACATTTTTGTGTCTGTTCATTCTATCTCATCCTTCCCCTTTATCATACTCTGTATAGTATATACTCTGTATAGTATATGCTATATATGGTATATACTCTACAGTATATACTCTAAATTATATATTATTCATTATATTATATACTATATACTATACTCTATACTCATACTATGTACTATATGCTATACTCTATACTCATAGTACATACTATATTGTATATAATATATAGTATACTCTATATAGATATTATATACTATACATCATAGTAGTGTATATTTCATCAATTATTTAGTTGCAGTTGTATAAAAATGTTACGATGAATGCTAGAGTCCTTCCCTTTCTTTCTCAGTTTGCAGAGGCATCGGTTACCTAGTATTCACCAAATGAGTATAAGGAGTTATCATCAAGTTAAAAAAATTATCATTTTTCATCAGTAATTAATTTCCACCAACTTTTCAGTAACATGAAGTGATGAAGTATACACTACTATGGTATACTATAGTGTACAGTATACTATATACTATTTATTTCCATCATTAATGGGGTTATATACTATATACTATAGTATATTATAGTACACTATACTATATGTACTACACCATAAAACATATACACACATACTATACAAATTATACTATATACTATATGGTGTCATATACTATACCACACTGTCTATACACACATACTTATAGTATATAGTATAGTATGCTATAATATATAGTGCAGTATTGTATATACACAAATAGTTATAGTGTATAGTGTAGTATAGTATACTCTAGTATGTATAACACGTAGTTAAAATGTTAAAAAAAATTTTAGTATACATATATATGTATACACACACACATATATACACACACACATTTATATATGTAGGTACATATATAATGTTATTTAGTTTTTATTTATATCTAAATTTGCACTATGGCTAGCCTTCATGTAACATTTTTGTGAGAAAAGATTTTAAGAATCAGTTCTATGATGAACTGTTTGAACTCTCTATTAACTTTTCTAATAATAGAGAACAAAATATCATAGAGATCATAAAAATCAGCTGGGAAAGAACTGATTTGAAACATAAAACATAACCAACCTAATCCATATTTAAGTGTTTTTTTCAGCTAGTTATGCAACAGGTAGAAAAGCATAGGCTCTAAGGTGTTTGTTACAAATGATTTTTTAAAGAGTATTAGTTAGACATATTATTCAAACTCAAATAGCTTGTAAAATCCATAATATTAAGTCTTTAAGTGAAGAAAGACAAATTTGATAAGTTAATGTAGTTTTTGTGTCTGATAGTTCAGTCTAATAGTAAAGACTCTACAATTAAAGCATTCTGGGTCTGAATCTCAGTTTGCCAAGTATTGTTTTGTGATGGTGGACAATTTGCCTAGCCTTTTTTTCTGAGTCTTAGATTTTTTTTTTATCTATGCAAGAGGCTTAGCAATAGAACCACCTTCACAAAACTGTTAGCAATATTACATGGTAAATGGAAATAAAGCAGTTATTCTAATGTTTGACAGAGGAAAGAGCCGAAATACATTGTTAACATAGCTTTAACCAATTAGCTACCTCATGTATTCCAAAATCATATGATTCAAATTTACTTTCATAGAGTAATTACTTTGCTTGCCTCTCTTCACCTTTGGTTAATTACTATCTTTATGTTTATTTCTTCCATTTTCTTGCTCCTTTTTCTCTCTAGTGCCCTTCTTACACTCACAGGCAAGGCTCCGACAAGATTACTAAATTATGCCCCTGCCCAAATTCAGATATTGAAGTTCTTTTTTTTTTTTTTTTGAGAGGGAGTCTCGCTCTGTCGCCCAGGCTGGAGTGCAGTGGCCAGATCTCAGCTCACTGCAAGCTCCGCCTCCCGGGTTCACGCCATTCTCCTGCCTCAGCCTCTGGAGTAGCTGGGACTACAGGCGCCCGCCACCTCGCCCGGCTAGTTTTTTGTATTTTTTAGTGAAGACGGGGTTTCACCGTGTTAGCCAGGATGGTCTCGATCTCCTGACCTCGTGATCCGCCCGTCTCGGCCTCCCAAAGTGCTGGGATTACAGGCTTGAGCCACCGCGCCTGGCCCAGATATTGAAGTTCTAACCCCCAACCCATCTCAGAAGGTGATTGTAATTGGAGACAGGACCTTAATGAGGTATGTAATGTTAGAAGAGGTAATCTGAGTGAGCCCTAATCCAATATGACCTGTGATATTTTAAGAAGAGGCAGAATCACTATAGATGCTCACTCACAGAGAGGTCATGTGAGAACACAGGGAGAAGGCGACCATCTGCAAGGCAAGGAGAGAGGCTTCAGGAAAAAATAACCCTGATGACACCTTGATCTTGGACTTCCACTCTTAAATCACACAGAACTGCATCACTTCCAAACCGAAAACTTTAACATTTTTGTGTCCATTTATTATATCTCATCCTTCCCCTTTACCATCTGATCATGTTTAGTGTATCTGATATTTTCCTTCATCTGACCATGTATTCATCAAAAATTTTCCATGTATTAGTTTTCCATTCTACCCTTAGTCTTAATCTTTTTTTTTTATAATCCTGTCTACATTGAACCATGTCAGTTGTCCTGTCCAGAACACCCTTGATTTTCCTCTGACCTTTAACAAGATCAAACATAAAACTTGCTGTTGGATGAGCCTTTCTTCAGATACCACTGCATCACTGCTAACAGTTGCAAAGGAAAGTTGTAAATATAGATGATTGTCTACTTAAAATTCCTGTCACTCAGAAATAGGTGATTTCTCATTGTTAATTTTTACTCATTAAAATTATTTTACTAAATACATAATCTAATATGTCCTTTTCCACTTTTCTTAAGCTCCCAAATAAGAGTTGAGTTTGTCTTTTTTCTCCTTCCCTCCTTCCTTCCTTCTTTCTTTCCTTCCTTCCTTCCTTCCTTCCTTCCTTCCTTCCTTCCTTCCCTTCTTCCTTCCTCTCTTTTTTTCTTTCTCTTTTTTTGACAGTGTTTTGCTTGTTAAGCGGGGCCGGAGTGCAGTGGCATGATGGTAGCTCACTGTAGCCTCAACCTGCTGGGCTCAAAAGGTCCTCCCACCTTAGCCTCCAGAGTAGCTGCAAACACAGGCACCACCACATCCAGCTGATTTTTGTATTTCTGTAGAGATGGGGTTTTGCCATGTTGCCAGGCTGGGCTCAGACCTCGGCTTCCCAACTACTGGGATTACAAGTGTGAGCTACAGCACCTGGCTAAGTCTGTCTTCTGAATAGCTTCCTCAACACACTGCATAAGACAACAGCTTGTCTATTTAAACTTACATAAGTACACACACGCACATATACATACAACAGTTGTGAATTTTGTCACAGAGCTCACAGAATTTCTATAAACTTTGCATTCTACCCATCATATTTATTTTGGTTTCTCAAGATTGTATTTTATTGCCTTCCACCCTTCCCAATTTCTCTTTATGTCACCTTTATAGAGTGATTGCTCTATTGGAATGTATCCCTGGGTTTAAATGTTAACTTTTCTATAAAATCATTTATCTTATTGTTCTTTTGACACCACATACAACAACCAAGAACATGTCCTTCTCCACTTGTGTATCCAGGCCAGATACATGAAGCAACACAATCTGGTTCTCTGGGCCCAGTAAAAGAGGCTAAGTCTTCTCTCCACTGGGGAGATCAGTTACTTGACTTTCTTATTTCATCCTGTTACTTTCAAAAGCTGACCTGGGTTACTAATTAATTGAAAAAATATAAAACGTATTTTTAGTATGTACTTTCAGAACTTTCTTTATGCGTGAAACTTTCCTTTACGTTCATCCACCTTCTCTTTATTCTGTTCTATCTTTGAGTGAGAAGTTGACTCTCATTTCACCAGAGCCAATTCCTCCATTTGTATCCTCCGTTCAATCTGTTCTATCTCTAGGGATTTCGTTCAATTATTTTCTTATTCTACCATGCTTCTCCAAACTTTCTAATGGAACCCTTTTACTACAAAAATTCTTATGATTTTCTAGCCTTCAAACTCATTTTCTGTTGCTACCAGTCTAATATAGTATCTTCTCTCTTTCATTACAATTGACATCAAATTTTGCTGCCTCTCCTTTGACTTTGCTACTCTTTCATCTCATTACTCTTTTAACATTACAACAATGACTTCACAATGGCAACTTTCATAGCATTTCCAGAAACCTCTTCCTTCTCAGCTACCCAGTACCATTTTATAAAAGGTTCCACTTTTCTAGGTCCATAGCCTCTTATATAGGATTGAAAAAATTGCAGAATGCTCATGGGAGTCACGTTCTAAAAATTGCTTTCTGGGAAGTAAGTAAGCTAAGGAAAGAGAGAATTGAAGCCCACAGACTTTAAGAAAGGATGAAGATTCAGAGTTCAAAATGATGATGACTGTAAGAGTGTGTGTGTCCCATATGAATCATTTGGTGCTACTGATGATTTCATAGAAATCATTAAGAGACAGCTAGGGCTTAAGAATATAAGAACAACAACAAAAAAAAGAAAGCTGCTTAACTGATAACTCTGTAAAACACTGAAGCACAAATCAGAATACATTGGTTCTGCAATAGCAAAGGAACAAAGAGTGACTGGCAATCTTCCTGTTTCACAAACTATTAGAACATGTGTTCATTCTTCATAGAACTTATAATATAATTAATGTATGAGAGTCCATTATTCAGCAATGTAAAGTATGAGAGAGTCTACACACATTTTTGGATAATTTTTCTGGGGACAATTATTAAAATAAAAAATGCTTTCATCTTTAGACGCAGTATTGACACCTAAGAATCTACACAAAAGAAATAAAAGTGAAATCATGTAAAGGTGTATGTACAGGGGTGTTAATTTCAGCATTATTTTTAAGTAGCAAAAATTAGAAACAGAAAGCTGGTCATTCATTTAAAAAAATAGACAAAGCATAGTGTATACACCAGGAAAGTACACGCCATCAAAATTACATAGCCATTAAAAATATAAATTTCTATTATTCTAGTTTAACTAGAAGAGTTCTCTAAGTCATTTTCTTTTCTTTTCTTTTCTTCTTCTTCTTTTTTTTTTTTTTTTTTTTTGAGATGGAGTCTCGCTCCGTCGCCCAGGCTGGAGTGCGGTGGCGCCATCCCGCTTCACTGCAAGCTCCGCCTCCCGCGTTCACGCCATTCTCTTGCCTCAGCCTCCTGAGTAGCTGGGACTACAGGCGCCGCCACCACGCCGGGCTAATTTTTTTGTATTTTTAGTAGAGATGGGGTTTCACCCTGTTAGCCAGGATGGTCTGGATCTCCTGACCTTGTGATACGCCCACCTCAGCCTCCCACAGGGATTACAGGCATGAACCACTGTGCCCGGCCCCTCTAAGTCATTTTTAAATTAAAAAAGTAACGTATATCAAAAGTTGTGTATCATTTTAATAATTTTTTAAAAAGGAAGGATGCTTACTATGTGTGATGGTTAATTTTGCATGTCAGCTTGACTGAGTCACAGGGTTCCCAGACATTTGGCCAAAATTTATTGTATGTCTGTGAGGGCATTTCTGGATAAAAATAGCATTTGAATTGATAGGCTGAGAAAAACAGTTTATTCTCCCTCATGTGGTTGGACCTCATCTAGTCTGTTGATGGCCTCAGTGGAACAAAAATGCTGACCATCCCATGATCAGAAAGGAACTCTGCAGACTGCCTTGAGCTGGGACCTTGGTTCTTTCCTGCCTTTAGACTTGAACTGAAATTCTGGCTTTTTCTAGGTCTTGAGGCTGCCAGTAGTGGGACATTAACTACGCCACGGGCTCTTCTGGGTCTCCAGTTTGCCAACTTCTCTTTGTGGGCTTGTCTGTCTTTGTATGTGTACATCTTATCGGTTCTGTTTCTTTGGAGAACACTGACCAATATAAAGTTGATTTAATCACCCAAGGCATCGAATTCACACAAATTAGAGATTTTAACCAAAATCAATTTTCTATAATTCCAAGTATGTAAGTTACCACAAGCAACAGGGAAGCCTCAGGAAAAGGAATACAGCTCTCCAGGTGCTTTCTTATGACACTGAGTATATTTTATTGCCAAAATTAAAATGTGTGCCCCCCTATGTAATAACTATGGCCACATAAATTAAACACACACGCACACACATACACATACACAAAGTATTTCAGTCAAGAAACATCTCCATTTCTCTCAGATGGTAACATAGCTTCCATGACATTTTCCAGAAGCCATGCCTAGCCAATGTCACCAACTTGTTTGACAGGAAGTGTGTCATTACCATGCTTACAAGCAGCATAGATCAGGTCACCTGTCTGTCTTCTTTCCTGTAGAAGTGAATGCCCTCCCGTCATTGAGGACAGGTAGCAGAGCTGCTGCTTTCAATATTTATTTTCCAAGTGCTGATATGCATGATCCCATAGGTAGCTGAAGGAGTGGAAAGCAAAATAAATAAGTAAATAAACAATAAGGCTTTATGAAAAAGAAAGACGAGTCATAGGATAAGGCTTCATTTGTGTAAAATATTTATATAATGAATTATATATGCATTTTTAAATGTTTCACCCATTATGCTTTCTACAGAGCCTTGCATATTATGGGTACTCAGTATGTATGTGTGGAAAGAGTGCTTATATCTACTGTTAAAACAATACATGAAACAATCAAAAACTGTATGTCATATATAATAATATAACATTATTTCAAATTTAAATGTTGGCCGTACACCCCATGTCAATAATTCAGTTGGAAAAACTTTGCTGGACTAGGTTAGACTGAGTAGAAAACATTTCACAAAAATATTATGGGATTCTTATTTACCCATGAACATTAATGGAGGGCTGAAAGATAACACAAAATATCAATCCCCATTTCATAAATTGCTGGGGAAATGTGCTATGAATATTGAAATCATGAGCTTTTTTATTCTTCTACTTCTCCTAATGCACATGCAAATCTCATCTTTGACTCACATTGTGAATATTCACTACTCTCAGCTGATTTTTCTCAAACAGTAAAAATCTAAAGGTGATATTTTTGGTTAAGGGTGTTATGAGAAAATCGAAATACTTTTTATACGATCAGATAAAATAAGAGGAAATCATGCAAATATAAAGTTTAATAAAGTTTAGTAAAGCAATGGTCCTCTAAAGTTTAAGTCTAAAGCTTACAGTTTAGGGAGGAAAAATAAATTTCAAAGTTTGCAAGAAAAACGGGTGCAACAATATGGAAGTTTGTCTCTTTCTTCCTCCTTCTCCTCCTCCGCCTTCTCTGTCTCTTATTTCTCTCCTGTTTATTGTGCTGTTGCTCCTCTATCCTCCAGCATTCTTGATTATCTATTGTTATGAGAAAAATATCCTATCAAATTTGATGAATAAATAATAGTAACATCTCTAATTTATGTCTTTTTTACACTGTAAGAAAATTGGCTGGCAGATTTTTGTTTTAGATATCTTATTTTTGATCATCTATAATATGGTACACAATGAATGTACCTAATTAAGTGAACCAAAATGTTATCAACAAGATATAGTGAGGAGTTTTTAATGACACTGTTCCATGAAATATACTTCCTGTACACTACATCTCATTGAAATATAAGTAAAGTTTTCAATGAGTATATCATTCTACCTAGAACTTTTTTTTTTTTTTTGAGCTGGATTTAATGTGGTTAGGAATTTATTGCTTGTAAAACATAATTGTAATTCCTGGAATTATTTCATTAATGTATACAGGTAATTCTCCAAAACAGAAAACGATTTGCATGTCTATTGGGAAATATTATGGAGGAAACTGTATTTTAAAACCAGAGGGTAGAAAATTTAAGAGTGAATTAGATAGAATATATTATTCTCTCATAGTATGCTTTTATATTTTCAATTTTATTCCATTAATACCATTCTCTATTCATAGACTGCAGTGTCCTCTGTCCACTTCACACCCTACAGGACACACATATACTTTTTTTTGAGAGAGAGAGTCTCAGTCTGTCGCCCAGGCTGGAGTGCGGTGGTGTAATCTCGTCTCACTGCAACCTCCGCCTCCCAGGTTCAAGCGATTCTCTTGCCTCAGCCTCCCGCGTAGCTGGGATTACAGGCAGCTACCAGTGTGCCCAGCTAATTTTTGTATTTTTACTAGAGGCGAGGTTTCACCATGTTGGCCAGGATGGTCCCGATCTCTTGACTTCGTGATCGGTCCGCCTCAGCCTCCCCAAGTGCTAGGACTACAGGCGTGAGCCACCGTCCCCAGGAATACACTTATGCATTAACATTCGACTTATCTACAGCATTAAGAAATGTCAGAGAGGATTCTTCCCTGAAGTGTGTACCTTTTATTACATCATTACTTTTTAAAAACAACATTTTAAGAATGTTCAATCATTGGTATCCATTCCCATCACATTTATTTCCAGTTGTTTTGTTGCAAATTAGTATTGCACTAACATGCTTTCAATATCCCATAAAGGAAGTTTCTGCAGGGATTTCTTATATACAGTAGTCCCTCCTTATGGCAGTTTCATTTTCTGCAGATTTAGTTACCTGCAATCAGGTCCAAAAGTATTAAATGGAAAATTCTGGAAATAAGCAACTCAGAGTTTTAAATTTCATGCGGTTCTGAGTAGTGGGATGAAATCTCGCACCATCTATTTGGTCCTCCTCCATCACAAGAAGAGTGAGTGCAGTACAATAAGATATGTTGAGAGACAGAGAGAGATCATATTCACATAACTTTTATTACAGAAGTTATGTTACATAATGTTGTTATAATTGTTCTCTTTTATTATTAGTTCTTATGGTTAATTTCTTCTTGTGCCTAACTTAGGAATTAAAGTTTATCATAAGTATGTTTGTATAGAAAAAATATAATACAGTATATATAGGGCTCAGGACTATCTGAGTTATCAGGCATCTTCTGGGGGTCTTGAAATGTATCCACCAAGGATAATGGGGGACTATTGTAACATCCGTATTATCTTTTTTACAAGTCCCTGCTTACAAAGGTTGAAATTTTTTTCAATGGCATTAAAATGTAGCATTTTATCTAATCTGTTTGAATGTCACAGATTTTTTTCAGTCAGATTTTGAGTTACTCATATTTCTGTCATATTAGAACGTTAATACATAAGATGATCCTGCTTTTAATTCTCACACATTCCCATCCAATCTGGCGTAATTACTCACAGCTTCTTTTATTTTAGAAAGAAAAAGCACAGCCTACTTTCATGCATTCCTCGTTTTCTCCATAGAATATTTCATACTTGTTGAAAAAACATCATGTACTCTAAATTTCACCTAAGGATTCAAAATTATTTGGCCTCATTTAAAAGATATTTAAGTACGCATTAAAGAAAAATTTACTGCCGTGTTATAATAATATTTTCTGTGTTATTTTTGAAGCTTGGGAAATATACTTTTCTGAAAATTGAATAACTTAATAATTTTCTTCTATTAAATTGCTAAAAAGTAGCTGATAAAATGCTTGCAGCTGGGTGAATTTTTTTATTAAAAGCCTTACAAACTATTGTTAAGATGTTAGTGATAGTTAAAACTGAATCAACTTTCAAATCAACAGAAAAATTACCTTCATGCAGTATATATATATATAAATTGTTTCATAAGCAACCTGTCCATCAATAACCACAGAAATGTCATTCACAAAACAACCAAAATATTGGATACTTCCAAAGCCATTGGTGGTTCAGTGATATAATTCTTGCCCAAATATTGGAAATAGTTTTATTATCTGTTCTTATAATATTTCAGTCTGTCATTTTTCAACAGTAAAAAATAGAAAACTGAAGAAATATTGTGTATCAACACAAAAGTCAGCATGTCTTTTACATGAAAACTTTTTTTAAAAAAATGTATGTTTTGTTTCAGGGTTACATGTGCAGATTTGCTCTATGGGTAAATTACCTGTAGCAAGGGTTTTGGTGCACATGCAATAAGCACAGTACCCGATCAGTAGTTTTTGGTCCTCAGCCTCCTCCCATCCCTCATCCTTAAGTTATAATTTCTGAAAATTCTTTAGGTTTGCAAATCATTGATGTAGGAAAAATATTCTAGGAAAATACATTTTCGAGGATAGTTTGTTCGGTAAAGATGTAGTCAAGAAAACAGAAACCAGATGAGGTATTTCCACAGAAGTTAGTGTAATTTGTTGTATGGGTGCTGGAAAACTAACAAAGCAAAAGAGAATCATTCAGGTAACAAAGAAAGATGTCAGGCTAGAGGAGCAACAGGAAGAAGTTGGGGTTCTGGAAACCTGTAAAATTGGAGAAGGGATGCCACGAAATGCGGCTAAGACCTTCAGGACAGGATGTTGCCAGGCTCTTGCGGGAACCCCTCGGGGGAGAATGTAGGATAGTCTTGGATCAGTCATCAGTCTTGGGTCAGCTGAAAGAAGCTACTGCCAGTTTTTACGTTAATTTCTGGGGAGAAGCTGTTAGGAACAGCTTACAAATGAAACAAGTCCTTTCTCTACCTTCCTGCCTTCCAGGTCGTCTTCTTCTAGGTCTTTTTCTTAACAGAATCTACTGGAAGGTGAGAAAAACAAAAAGACATGCGTCTTGCGGAGATGCAGTCCCAATATCACTAAACAAAGCACAGAAACACCAAGTATAATAGCTTCCAGTTCAGCAGCCTCTTTCAGCGGTTCAGTTATTGAAACATTAAACTCCATTATTGAGGTTAAAAGTTTTTTATTTTTCTTTTCAAAATAAAGAATTGTTACAGCCACAGGAGATACTAAGTTGTGCAATGTATTTTTTGAAATATTTTATTTGTCCATATAGGCTGTGTATGAACTAACATACAGTTTATATCCCTTTACAACTATAAAGGAAAGAGATTAAAAATAGGTAAAATGACCGGGTGAGACTCCGTCTCAAAAAAAAAAAAGATAAAATGTGTACTTTATTATTTTTGTCTTTTCCAATTTTAAAAAAATTAAGTTTATGATTCATGTGATTCATGACTGTTCATCTTGAATAATGTAATTTTTTCTTTTTTTTTTTTTTTTTTGAGAAGGAGTCTCTCTCTCTGTCGCCCAGGCTGGAGCGCAGTGGCCCAATCTTGGCTCACCGCAAGCTCCGCCTCCCGGGTTCACGCCATTCTCCTGCCTCAGCCTCCCGAGTAGCTGGAGCTACAGGTGCCTGCCATCACTCTCAGCAAATTTTTTGTATTTTTAGTAGAGGCGGGGTTTCACTGTGTTAGCCAGGATGGTCTGGATCTCCTGACTTCGTGATCCGCCCACCTCCGCCTCCCAAAGTGCTGGGATTACAGATGTGAGCCGCGGCGCCCGGCCATATAATATGTTTTAATAGAGCCCAGATTTACCAGTTCTGGTGTGCATGTCCTGAGGATGAATTTCTAATACTAATTCTCTGAATCTTGATTTACAACATTGTGTCAATAAATAATAAGGCTAAAGTGATACTTTTAATTTTAAAAGTATATAATCTTTTAGATAATCTTTATTTTGTCAATGTTCAAGC
Source organism: Trachypithecus francoisi (assembly GCF_009764315.1). Lineage (NCBI taxonomy): Eukaryota > Metazoa > Chordata > Mammalia > Primates > Cercopithecidae > Trachypithecus > Trachypithecus francoisi. The sequence goes on from NW_022681459.1 coordinate 8,269,747, forward strand.
AACATTTCCAATCACATAAGACCACGGTTTGATCAGTTTAGTTTTTTTGGCTTCAACAACAATGATTTAGGGAATCAGGGAATTTTTGAAGAACATTTTGCGTAAATTTTCAAGAAACTATTGAGTTTAAAAATTGTATTTACTTGGTAAAACAACGGAGGCATAGCAGAGTGAAATGACTCGCCCATGGGTACCACACTCAGAGTGACAGAGCATCCCTGGGCCCCAGATTTCATGATGTATAATTATCATAATAAACTCCTTGGAAACGACACTCTTTCTGGGAAACAACATATTCAGACTCCATGTGGGGAGTCCAGCATAACACATGCCAGCCTAGGGAGGAGTTACACTTTACAGCTCTTTTTTTTTTTTTTTTTTAACCTCACTATTGATGCTATTAACAATTTTTTTTTTGCTCTCACTTCATCTAACCTCTTCCAAAGTTCTCATTATATAAATTTTATTATCTTATGTGTCTGTTGAACAAGTTTCAGTCATAATGAGAGATGACAACGTGCTAGCAGCCCTCCCTTGCTCTCGGCACCTCCTCTGCCTCCGTGTCTGCTCTGGCTCCTCAGCTCTCTGCTGGGCTGTGGGGGCCCTTCTCTGGGGCTGGCAGAGGCCAGAGCCGGCTCCCTTTGCTCACAGGGTGGTGTGGAGGGAGAGGCACAGGCACTTGCTGGACTGCAGGCGGGTACCGGGTGGGTACGGGCTCAGCGGCCCTGCACTGAGTGCGGACGGCCAGCACCTGCTGGGCTTGATCAGAGGCTAGGTACCTGTGCGTGGACAGCTGTTCCCTCTTCGCGGGGTCGTTGGCCACGATGGCAGGTCTCCATTTCGTTCTCGCTTCCTCTCTTTTCCTCTTGGTTGTCTGGGATGAGCTCCCCCTGGGCTGCCCGAGTGCCCCACCTAGATGCTGCAAAGTCCAGCCTCCCATGCCAGTGAGAAGTTAAGCTGGCTGGGCTTCTGGGATAGGTGGGGATTTAGAGAACTTTTCTGTCTAGCTAAAGGATTGTAAACGCACCAATCAGCACTCTGTGTCTAGCTAAAGGATTGTAAACGCACCAATCAGCACTCTGTGTCTAGCTAAAGGTTTATAAATGCACCAATCAGCACTCTGTCAAAATGGACCAATCAGCTCTCTGTAAAACGCATCAATCAGCTCTCTATAAAACTGACCAATCAGCAGGATGTGGGTGGGGCCAGATGAGTGAATAAAAGCAGGCCACCCCAGCCAGCAGTGGCAACGTGCTCAGGTCTGCTTTCTTGATGTGGAGTCTTTGCTCTTTTGTTATTCTCAATAAAGCTTGCTGCTGCTCCCTGTTTGGGTTGGCGCCACCTTTAAGAGCTGTAACGCTCATGGTGAAGGTCTGCAGTTTCACCCCTGAAGGTAGTGAGACCACAAACCCACAGAGAGGAAGGAACAACTCTGGGCGCACCGCCTTTAAGAGTTGTAACACTCACTGCGAAGGTCTGTGGCTTCACTTGTGAAGTCAGTGAGACCATGAACGCACCAGAAGGAAAAAACTCTGGACATGTCTGAACAAATGAAGAAACAAACTCCAGACACACCATCTTTAAGAACTGTAGCACTCACCATGAGGGTTTGTGGCTTAGTTCTTGAAGTCAGTGAGAGCAACAACCCACCAATTCTGCACACAATATCATGGTGAAGCCACTATTGCTGTTCCCAATCCAAGGAATATTTAAACTTAAGCACTTGTCATTGTTTAACTGGGTTCATACTCCAGGCATAAGATGTAGTCAAACATTTAATTTGATTTACTGTACGCTATTGCTAAAAATTGAAGTCACAACCTGTCAAATACATATTTTATGACATGGATACTCAATGTGCTTTATGAATTAATACATAAAATATGTGAGATACATTGTTTTATTTAGGAAAACAGAATTTCCTATGACTTTGCCAGTTTGTGAATATTCACTAAGTTAACGACAGAACCCAAAGTTTTCTAGATTTTGCATCAAATAAGATCTGGGTTCTTTCTTTGCACTGTTAAAACTCCAAACAAGTTAAGTTTAATGGATTTTAATTGATCAAAGAAAAATTATTCGCCTATTGGGTAACCTTAAAAATCACAGCCGATTCAGAGGGACTCCAGGGATGCCTCATGGTTAGAACAAATTTTTAGATGAAAATAGTCAAGTGACGTGGAGGAATCAGAAGTGAGGTGCAGAAACAGTGAGCTTGGTTACAGCTTGGCGTTTGCCTTATTTGAACGCAGTTTTAACACTCAGCAGTCTACGAGTGGTTGAAATATGGCTACTGGGATTGGTCAACACTTAGCTTTTATTACAGATGCACACTACTAAGTTAGGTTTTCACTTTTATCTGCCTATTAAGCTAGGTTACAGTTTGTCCGCAAGGACTCAAATATAGAAATACAGAGTCTTTGTCATGCCATATTTAGTTTAACAACACCATAAAATAAAAGCTGCAAGAGAGTAATTTCTTTTCTATCTTGTCCATAAATGTTTCCTCTTTGTCCGGAACAGTACCTGACTATAGTTGTACCTCGATCAATAAATGTATGAATCAATATACACAAATACATAGATGAACAAATAAATTAATGAATACATATTTCATATCATATGACACATGCTATGTGTAAAAGAACATAAGCATAGGTGGTATTTTCTTGTTTATAGAAATGGTGCATTTGCATTTTATATATAAAATATTGTGTTTGCGATATTTTGATTTGCAATTTGCTATCATATTTTCATTAATATGGTCTGTAATATTTACAAAAGAGAACATTTTGAGCGTTCCCTATTTAGCATATGCTTTTCTGCCTCATGTCACAGAACCTCAACACACTTCTGATTTCAGCACAGCTATGGTGGGACTCCCTTGTAGGCCAACTCTTTCCCCAACTAAAAAGTGCTGTGTGAGGTTTCTTGGCTTTTTGTGTCTTATGAATTTTTCTAAAGCTGAGCAAGACCATGCATACTGCCTGAAGATGCCAGGTAGGAGTTCAAAGATGTTAAAAACACTGGTGATAACCTTATCCAGTAGGAATGGAAGTCAATGGATACATGCTTCAACCTTTTAGTCCTTCTCAGGACAATTCTCAGGTCTATTCTACACAGTTCTTGTCCCCAGAGGAATTGAATCCCAGATAGTCACACCAATAACAGTATCAATCATCCCTCCTTCACTGTATTTTTTCTTCCTTTCCTCTTTATTATAAATTTGCCTCCTTTCCTCTCTGTCTTCCTGCCCTCCAGTGATGTGTTAGTATGATTCCCAACACATACTTGCACTCAAGTCATTATTTCAAGCTTTGCTCCTAGGAACACAAACTAAGATATATCATAAAAATATTCATGCAGACTGATTAAAGTTTCGCTACTTTCAAAATATGAAGGTAGTGTCTGGATATTTTACAGCAGCAGCTCTTTTGATTTTGATATTATGGGACATCTGAAGGGTAGTCAAAATTTAGTTTGGTTGAACACGTACTTAACTGAGTTTTAATCAGGTGTCTGGCACTGTTCAAAGTGTAGAAGGAACATAAGTAAAAGATAATCTGCTTTTCAAAAGCCTAAGAAGGAAAAGAGGACGGACTTTTTTTTTTTTTTTTTTTGAGATGGAGTCTCCCTCTGTTGCCCAGGCTGTAGTGCAGTGGCCTAATCTCAGCTCACTGCAAGCCCCGCCTCCCGGGTTCACCATTCTCCTGCCTCAGTCTCCCGAGTAGCTGGGACTACAGGAGCCACCACCACGCCCTGCTAATTTTTTGTATTTTTAGTAGAGACGGGGTTTCACTGTTTTAGCCAGGATGGTCTCCATCTCCTGACCTCGTGATCCGCCCACCTTGGCCGCCCAAAATGCTGAGATTACAGGCATGAGGCACTGCACCCAGCCAGGATGGACTATTTTTTAGCAGAAATGCTGGAAATAATGGCGATGTGAGAAAATCGTGTTGTAAATTATTATTTAACTGATTATTAACATAAGTGGAGAGAATTCAAATAAAACATTTCTACCTATAGCTCATACGTTTCAGAACACAATGACGCTGAGGTTCAGGGGAATGATACGCTCATAGTTGTAAATACTGCTTCTTCACACTATTGAGGACTACAATAACATTTAATTAATTTAATGTAATTTTAAGTAAATGTCAATTAAAATGTAAATTTTAATTTTTAATTAAATGTTATTGTAGCCCTCAATAGTGTGGATTTTTATGATGCAAGTTGATTTTTTAATTAGAAAAAGGGATTGATTTCTTAGATTATTTGTTTAACGATATATTTTTATTTGCGATATACTTCAGTCTAGATCCAGAGACATGCTTCAGTCTAGATCCAGGTTTTCTCACTTCAAATACATTTTCTCTCAAGTGTAATTATTATCTTAAGGAAGATATCTTGCTGAGGCTGGTTTCTATCACATGTGGTTGACAGCTCTCCATGGATCCCTTAGATGACCACATACGAGAGTATATGACAGACACACTTACGGGACACCGGTTTCACTTTTATTATATGCTTAGGATGTTCATGCCTATTTCCGAATAGCTGCCTTACTGCCCTTTTCGAATCTCTAAAACACAGACACTTTGCCTCAACTTATTCTATCTTCTATTACTTTCCGTCCCTTGGATATTATAAGCACTTCGAATCATATTTCAAACTTTCCTTTTCTTAAATTTCACTTCAAATTTCCATTGCGTTTTCATAGCCTCGGTCTACTTGAGATTTTTTCCTCTTTCTTCCTGATTTGAAAAACCCACAGACTCCCTTATCTGGTTTTTTCTTTCTTGTGTACTATAGATTATCCTCCTTCCTCGTTTACCCTGATCTTTTGGACAAAACTCAGATGTAATATTTTACCCATTTGAGAAATAAAAAGCTTTAAATGCTATTTCTGATTGTTCTCAATGCAACGTATTGCTCTTATATGTATGGATTTAATACATTTAAATGTATTTATCTCTAGTGATTGTTTTTACCTATAACATAAACACTAATTTTAGCAATAAACCACTGATTCTGAGTCAAGTTATTACTGATAATAATGCTTTAAAACATTAAATTAGTTTTGAAAAATACTTATCAATACCATTGAAATAACCTTCATCTAACTTTTCAAGGGTATAATCAATTGTTGGCAGGTAGAATTTATTTTTTAGTTTTGTAGTGAAAGTACAAATTCATATACTACAATGTCATCATCTTTTTTGGAGATGAGGATGGCAGCGTTTTTAGAAATACAGCACATGGACTAATAGTTGGCAACATTTCTTCTTGAACTAATATCTTATTCTCATCAGAGCAAGATTGAGAAAGCTTAGGTCATCCTTTATTTCCCAAAGGTCAGTATTTCCAACTGTGGATGCATTTTTGAGACTAACAAGACTAAGAAAGAATTTCACAGGCATGGCACACTTCCATAGTGTTCTCTCCACACTCCCACAAAAATTACTTCTCATTCCACTTAGTAGAATGTGACCCATCGATGACTTTTATAATGTTGTTGTCCTTTCTGTGTGCATGCTATGCAAGAGTTGGCGGTACCTCTACTTTTTGTTTTCATCACAGAATTATTTTCCAAAGTACCCTGATAAGTTTATCATCTGAATATTTAAAATTATACACTTAAATTTTTCTTTCATCTATACATTTGTTTATTCAACAAATATTTATTCACCTCCTACCATTTGCCATGCATTGCAAATATCTGTAAATTGGTTGTTAGGCACTTTTTTAATCTTTTTATGGGAAACTATAGAATAGCAATTGAGTAAGAAGATGGAAAATAAGAAGGAAGAAAAATTAGAAATGAATTAGTCCAATCCTTTCTATATTTGTTGTTGTTGTTGTAACATTGTATTAATAAAGCCCATGTTAAGTAACTTGTTCAAAGTCAGTATAGGGATTTACCAGAAAAATAGCAAAGGGGACTCCACATCTCCTAATTCTTCATTCAATGTATTTTCCAATAATCCAACACTTTCTAAACTCATAGTTGGATTAAGTCAATATCAATACCATTATTTTAAAACTTAATTCATTCATACAACAAATATTTAGTGAATGCCTACTGTGTGACAACTCATTTAGTTACATGGCATGCAAACAAAATAACATTATCATTGCAACTATTAAATACATGAATTATACTGTGTGTCAAATGGTTTTATGTATTATGGAAAAAGAAAGGGAACAGATTAAAGGTGATTGGCCTGCAGGGAATGAGTTTGGGGACTACTGAAATTTGAAAAAGGTAGTCCATGAACTTCATCTAAGCAGTATCATTTCAGTGAAAAATTGAAGGAGATAAAAAGTTGAGTAAGTGGACATTTGGGGGAACAACACCTCAGTACAGGAAAAAGGCAGTGCAAAGTCTTCAAACTGTGTCAGAGGAACAGACACATGGAAGCCAATGTAGCTGGAGCTGAGAGAGTGAGTCATGGAAGACAAGGTTGAAGAAGGAGTGGGTGACCCGGAAGCCTTTGGGTCATGGGAAAGATCTGTGTTTTTACCTGGATAGAATTGAGAACTACTGCAGGGTTTTAAACCAAGGACTAACATGACTTACATCACCTTATTTATTGAAAACACCTTGTAAAGGCACAACAGTGAAAGAAGGTCAGCCTATCTGGTGGCTCATCCAGTAACCCAAGCTCAAGTCAGGGAAGTCAGATTAGGTTGCTACATCTTATGGGGAGTACGGAGGCAAGAAAACAGTTTCTTTCAGAAAAATTATGGTATAAGAACTCATTTCTGTCACTACAAAGGCAAAGACCCTAGTGGCATCCCAGGTTTCAAATATGAAAAATGAGACTTTCCAAAAAGTGAAGTAGTGAGTGAAATGACATTCAGATAGATGTGACTTTCATGGGGGACAGTACTAGATATAGGTCTAAGGTCAGAATGGTTCTTCACAGCTCTGGTCTTGCAACAAATTGCTCAGAAAGGGGAGCTATATGAAAAACTTCAGACTCCTTTTATTTACTTAAGAATATTGTCCCTAAAGTTGATATATATATAGAATATATATATTATATATAGAATAAATATAGATTCTATATATAGAATATAGAATTCTATATTTCTATATTCTCTCTATATATATCAACTTTAGGGACAATATTCTAAAGTAAGTAAATAAAAAATATATATATTCTAAATTGCATCTGGGTTCTAAATGCATCTGGGTTCATGGGTTTCAGATATATGTATATATCTCTCAACTTTAGGGACAACATTATATATATATATCAACTTTAGGGACTATATATATATGTGTATATATATGAAACCCATGAACCCAGATGCATTTTAGAATTTAGAAATTTGGAAATACTTTTGGTAGCAATATGCATATCTACTGTGTATTATATAACAATTCTAGGGAAGTCTGCAATCAAGCACAGCTTTATGTTCACAGCAAATCCTATGAATATTCACACTAAGTGGGTAAGAAAAACTATAAATAATCTCAAATCTATTTATTCACTAAGTGAATGCAGAGCAGATCAAATTTTACTGCCCATCGAGGAATAAAAACATTCAATTTTTTAAAGGATTTTGGATTTTGTAATCACAGATAAGTGATTAAGCGCTTGTATTTTATCAGATATTTTATCTCAGTTGCTGCAAATGTATAGTCACTGTAACCTAGCACTAGCTTAATTAAAGAATACAAATGTACATTGTAGGGTTAAGCCTTAAGTTTATGCTCAGTGTTATGCATGGTCTTGACATCTGGTGAATGCAGGCTGCCTAAAGAATTAGAAAGTAGTTTAAAACTTCTTTGAATACAAATACTTTGAGAAGACTGTTCTATTGCACAATAGGGTGACTAGGTAACAATCATATATTGTATATTTCAAACTGTAGTTTGTCAAGCCTACAATGAGACTAACTGTATAGAAAAGCTTAAGCTCTTTGATTTTCATCTGACCTGTGTTTGAATATTGGCTGAGTTGAAAAAAAGATATTGACTATCCTTAATTTGTATTTGATCAACAGTTGAATAATGAAATATACATAAAATACATAGGATATGCTCATTTGAAACTTGTTCAAAATGTGGTAGTTTGTAAAAGAATGTGTTTCTGGAAGAATGAGAAACATAAAACACATACAGACGTGTTAGGATATTTTTTTAATGATGTCCAGAGAGTGATTCACAATGTATTTTGTGTTGCCGTAATTTTATAATACTGGAGACACTTGCTTTCTATCATTTTTAAAATACATTATTCTAAAACCTCTGAAACAGAGAAACTTCAGTCGCTTCCACAGAAGTATAACTCACTTGATATTAGATTTATTGACCAAAAGAAGCTATTATACATGTTTAATATTTTATGTTCTGGGCTACACTGCTATTAAATCTAAATATTTGGAAGGTAGATTCATAAAATATGGGCGTGATAAAATATTTATTCTATGAACACTTTCTACCAGTTTATTTTGGTAAATGATGAGTTACTCCAATTATTTTTACTTTTCAAATAGAACATTTTTATTAATATTGTAAGCAGCAAAAACATTCAACTGGAATTTCTTTTTCTTATGAAATACAGAAAAAAGATGACTTTTTCTTATACAACTGGAACTATTATGAAATCTTTTTCCTTCTGCTACATAAATTTAAGGTATTTGTCAAATCCCATCCTTTTCAGCAAGAAAACAGTCTCAAATTTAGTAATGTTTAAAATCTTCCTAATATTCCTTAAGACCTTGGGAAGAAAAGACAATTAAAAACATTATGAAAGATAAATATTAGCATATATTTAAAATCTATCTTTGCCTACATTTGTCTCAAGGTGATTGCATTGATGTTATAACATTTTTTAAGACATTCTCATATTTATTGCAGCACTACTCACAACAGCCAAAATGTGAAATCAACCCAAGCATCCATTAATGAATGATTAGATTTTAAAATGTGATGTATATACACAATGGCAGAACATGAATGAGCTTAGAGAACATTAAGTGGGATAAGGCCAGGAGCAAAAGGACAAATGCTGCATGATCTCACTCGTATGTAGAATTTTAAAAAAATTGATCTTGCAGAAGTAAGGAGTAGAATAGTGGTTATCAGAGTCTGGAGAGAGTTAGGGAAGAGATCGGTCCCTTTGTACAAAGGTACTGTCGGATAGGAGGAATAAGTTCTAGTGTTCTATTGCACAATAGGGTGACTATAGTTAACAATCATATATTGTATATTTCAAAAGAGCTAAAAGAGAGGATTCTGCATGTTCTCACCACAAACAAACAAGTGTTTAAGGTGATAGATATCCTAATTACCCTGATTTGATTATTATACAATGTATACATATATGTAAAATATCACAATGTACCATAAACATGTACGATTATTCATCAATTAAAAACATTGACACTTTAAAAAATTAAAAATATTTTTTTCGATTCTCAAGTAGATGTGAGGGTTATGTCTAATATCTTTAAACATATCTTGACTTTAAACATGTTTACCAACTGTGACTTCTTATTTATTCTCAGATTTTTCAAGTTTCTTCCTTTTTCATCTAACCTTTTGCCCTCTCTATTGACACTGGTCTTTGAAAAGTTTGTATAAGAATACCAAGAGCATTTTTATATGAGTTCTGCCAACTTCATTTTGTAGTCTAGAAGTTATGTATCACGTATTTAAAAGTGCTTGAAAAATAGCTGATGCATCCTTTTTTTCAAGATGATGCTAAAAGTCCCATCTAATTTAATGGTTGGAACAATTCCTTACAAGTTGTGTTGTAAAAGTATTCATTAACATTGATGGAGAGTACTACTCAAACAGCAAAAATGTGTCTGTAAAAGCTTATTAAAATTCAGAGGCTCAAATAATGTAAGAATTCAAAATCTTTAGTAAAAAATAACTGCAGAGGTTCTATCAGATGCACATTTCAAAATGGAATTTGTTACAAATATGATTCATTTCTGAGTAACAATTTGTTTGTTGTGGTTTTAAATATGAAAAGTTTTCACGTTAAAATTGACATTTGCAAAATGGTCCTTAATTTGCATAGGTTATAAAGCTAATTGAAATTGAGATGGTCTTACTTAGTTCATAAGTGCAACCCAGTATGTTATTTAAAATTATTTTCCACTAAGATATTTTACTTGGGCCATAAATATAATATTTTACACTTTATATAACTCTAATAAATTTGTGATAAACTGTGAAGTCTGCATATAATTCTTCCCACCAAAATGCTATTTTCAAAATTTGAAGTATCTTTTTAAATACATATTATGCATTTTATTTTTAAGAATTATTTTTGTATTTTAATATTTGCACATCTACTTCTCATGTCCTGAATACATGTAAATATATGTGTATTTTATTACTGCTGGAGAAAATTATACTTTATTGCTATGTATTAAAAATCTTGTAATGAATTACAATTTGTTCTTTTTATAAAGTACTTTTATGTATTTGGAACAGAAAACTAATTTATTGTCTAAGCTTTTTTTTTTCCATATTGAAGCAAATTTACTTTTTAAAATGCAATAAGGAAAATGGGTCCAGAGAAGCTTAACATTTACAGCAGAAAACAGTAAAATTATCTAATATTACTAAATAATTAAGAATTAAACTAGAATGCTGTATTGTATGGGAGTTTACATTTTTAAAATAGCTATAGTCAAACACTCTGGCTGTAGTTATAATACTAGTAAACCCAATGTTTCCAATAATAATTTGATAATTAAAGATCTTTCCCATTTCAGCAGAAAATTATGAAGAATGTCTTTGCAATATTGAATCAAATATCACTTTATGGCAGAAAGTCTTGCTGTTCAGAAAATAAATTATTCTTTAGTAAACACAGAAGATAAAATTATGGCTTGGAATACAAAAGAAATCACTATCAACAAATTTGTATTTTGGAGGAAGTAAAATCATTATTCAGTTACCATATTTTCATTTCTAATTTATTTTAAACTTTCAGGGTTTTTTTTCAAGGAAACAATGTGATTTGTTAAGTTTCTTCATTTGAACCTCTTTAACTGAAAGTAAATAAAGAAATTATTCAAGGAAATGATATTATTGTGAATTTGTGTTTCCAACGTTTTCAGTTCATTATATAATTTTATGCAAACACAAATTAATGCGTATGTATAAAATTCTACATTAATACAATTTCTCTTTGAACCCAAAAGTTAGTAGGTAATTAAATAAAAGTAAGATATCTTGTTAGTTCTCCTAAAGCTAACACTAGTTTCTCTCAACTAAGTCCATAGAGTTATGAGGTAATACTAAGAATGGAAAAAAATACCAGTGAGAACTCCTGTATGAGATTCCCTTAATGTGCCCCCCAAATGACATTCATTGGTACTACTTTTATGTTATTTGGTTTCTGAAAATGTGCAATTTTTATAGTATTACATGAATTTTTAAAAAATATTATCTGTTAAATATCAGCCAAAGATGATGTCTCAAAATGAAAACACACAAACAAATACGAAGAATTGCGTCTTAGATTTAAAAACAACAGCAATAACAACTAAACAAAAACAACGACAACCAATCTTCCTCTCTATTCCTCTAACAAGCGAATAACAAATAGGGAATGTCTTTGAAAGCCATGCTCCCTTGCAAATAGACAATATCCTCATAACTTATTCTCTGACTTTATTCTTTATGATTCTGATGACTGCATGTGGTCTCTCATCCTATTGCCCAGATATTTTAAAACTTTAGAATTTTTAGTGCAGTACTTTGAAATAATAAATGTTGTCTTAGTCTGCCCCAGATGCTGTAACAAAACACCACAGACTGCCACACTGTGTGGTTTAAACATCAGATTATTTTCTCACAGTTCTGGAGAATGGAAAGTCTAAGATTAAAGTGCCAAAGAGCTTGATTTTTTATGAGGGCTTTCCTTCTGGCTTGAAGATTGTAGTATTCCCCTGTGTCTTTACATGGAATCAAAAAAAAAAAAAAAGAAAAAAGAAAAAAAGAAACACCAATCTCTGTGCTGTTTCATCTTATAAGGACACTAATTCCATTATCTCAAAAGCCTATCTCTATTAGTCCGTTCTTGTGCTGCTAATAAAGACATACCCAAGATTGGGTAATTTATACAGTAAAGTGGTTTCATGGACTTACAGTTCCACATGGCTAGGGAGGCCTCACAATCATGGCAGAAGAGGAAGGAAGAGCAAAGGATAGCTTACATGACGACAGGCAAGAGGGCGTTTGCAGGGGTACTCCCCTTTGTAAACCATCAGATCTCGTAAAACTTATTCATTATCACGAGAACAACATGGCAAAAACCCGCACTCATGATTCAGTTACCTCCCACCAGCTCCCTCCTTAGACATATGGGAATTGCTACAATTCAGGTGAGATTTGGGTGGAGACACAGAGCCAAGCCATATTTAACATCTTATTTGACCATATTTAACATCAATTACTTTCTTACTCAAAATGCAGCCACACTGCATTTTAGGACTTTCACACATGAACTTTGGGGATGGAGGAGGTACACATACAAACAGTGCCTAAATATTATCAATTCCAGAAACAATACAGTAATTTAAAAAATATATTTCCATAATAGCATTTTTTATTACTTAGGTTTCCATTAATTTTCTCTATTGTTTATGTTGCCATCATTTAGAAAATTGGAACATAGACTATCCTTATATTAAATTTCTCAACTTCAAGTTTGTGTCTAATTTCTACACTCTCATTGTTGTGATGAAATTTTAATATAACTCTACTAAGGGCACTGATTTCACTAATCTTTTGCCCATTTTTAATATCCTTATATATTAATAATGTTATAATCTATTTATAGCAGATATTATTAAAACACAGCCAAAGAGAACTCAAAACCTAATGATCTGATTGATAAAATATATGTGTGAAGAACAGTATCTAATCATCTGTGTTAGTCTGATAGGGCTGCCACAACAAAATACCATGGATTGGATAGCTTAAAAACAGAAATTATTTTCTCACTTTTTTTTTTTTTTTTGAGATGGAGTCTCACTCTGTCGCCCAGGCTGGAGTGCAGTGGCATGATCTCGGCTCACTGCAATCTCCACCTCCTGGGTTCACACCATTCTCCTGCCTCAGTCTCCTGAGTAGCTGGGACTACGGGTGCCCGCCACCATGCCCAGCTAATTTTTTGTATTTTTAGTAGAGACGGGGTTTCACCGTGTTAGCTAGGATGATCTCGATTTCCTGACCTCGTGATCTGCCTGCCTCGGCCTTCCAAAGTGCTGGGATTACAGGTATGAGCCACCATGCCCGGCCGTTTTCTCACATTTCTTTAGGCCAGAAGTTGATCAAGATTCCATCAGGGTTGATTTCTCATGAGGGCTCTCTTCTTGGCTTTCAGACATGTGCCTTCTCACCATGTCCCCACATGGCCTTTTCTCTGTGCACCTGAAGAGAGAGAGAGAGAGAGAGAGAGAGAGAGAGAGAGGGAGAGAGAGAAGAAAAGAAAAAAGAGAAAGAGAGAGAGAAAACTCATTTACTGCTGGTGAGAATGCAAAATGATTGTCACTTTGGGAGACAATTTGACAGTTTCTTATAAAACTAAGCATACTGTTAACACACAAGCCAGCAATCATGCTCTTTGGTCTCTACCTAGAGGAGCTGAAAACTTATGTCTGCACAAAAGTCTACATGCTGATAATTATAGCTTTGTTCATAATCGCCATTAATTGGTTGAAGCGACCAAGATGCCCTTCAGTAGGCAAATAAATGAACTAACTGTGGTGCATCCTAACAATGGAACATTCTTCAGCACTAAAAGAACATGAGCTATAAAGCATGAAAAGACATGGAGTAATCTTAAGTGCATATGACAAAATTAAAGAAGATAACCTGAAAAGGCTCCACACTATATGATTCCAACCATGTGACATCCTGGGAAAGTCAAAAACATACAGACACTGAAAGGATCAGTAGTCATTAGGTTTTGGATTGGGAAAGAGGAAAGAGAGATGGCCAGGCAGAGCACAGAAGATTTTTAGGGCACTAAAAATCCTCTGTACGATACATAATAATGGGTTCATGTCATTATATCTTTGTCCAACCCTATAAAATGTCTAACACCAAGAATGAACACAATGTAAACTCTGGGTGATAATGGTGTGTCAATGTAGGTTCGTCAGCTGCAACAAACATACCACTCTAGTGGAGGATATTGGTCGTGATGGAGGTTATGCATGTGCTGAGACAGAGGAAATATAGGAACTCAGTACTTTCCTCTCAATTTTGATGTGAACCTTAAAGTGCTCTGAAAAACAAAACCTTTTAAAAAATAGCTGAAGTACTGAGAATATAATTTGAGAATCATATTGTCTCTGCGTGTACGGTTCCTACTTAGAATTCAGCACTGTATTTGCTTTCTCCAGAGCTGCATCACTGATCATGGCTAGCTTGTTATTTACTATGACACATAGCTGTGTTTCTGTCACACTTGCACATATTGTATTTTTGCATTTTAAAATTATTTTCCTCTCTAGTTATATTTCCTTCATCTTATCTTTAAGGCATCTTGTTCTGTGTGTTTTTCTATTCTTAGAGGTCATTTTAAATTGTTACCATACCCTCTTAGTTTTAAGCCACATCCTTTTTATCTCTTGCTCTTTAATGTTATCTGAAGTTAAGGAGCACAGTTGATATTCTATTACCTTGATTTCAGAGTTTTTTCAGTTAAATGATTCACAGCTTAACACTGAACACACATTTCTAAAAAAAAAAAAAAAAAAAAAAGTAATTGATGCAGTAATCATTCTGATTCACTTTAATTGACTACAGCATAGAACTTAAACTCATGTTTTTGTCTAAAGAGTTCTAAATTTTTTAAATGGCTCCACACTAATGAAGTAAGTCCAGTTTACTTTTGTTCTGATATTTGCCATTGTCTATTATTTGATCCCAATGTGTTTTTCAAGTTTACTTCTCATCACTTTTCTAGTCTATGAAGACTGGATGGTGACAAGTTGATGGAGAAAAGAAATTAAAGTGGAATAGATAAAACCAAGGATTTCTTTCATTAATGCATGCGTTCACACATTCACTCAATATTTATTGATCATCTGCTATATGCTAGACATTTTGCAGGCCTTAGAGACAAAAGAATGTAATGACATGATTAAGTTATGTTTTGGATGTAAATAATTGGAAATGCAGTTTGGTTTACACTGTAGAGAGAGTGATCAGAAATATCTAACCTAGGGAATTACACATGAATGGAAGTTAGTTGGAAGGGGATGAGTATAAGAGTGAGCAGAAAAAGGGAATGACATGAACAACAGATTGGAGGAAAAAGAGAAAATGCCCCATGTTTAAAACTGAAAGAAAATTTTAGTATCTAGTGAAGATGCCATGAGATGGAATAGGAAAGGTCAGCTCATGAAGTCCTTCATGAACTCAGTGAAGAATTCAGAATGCGGAACAACAGCATCTATGTAAATGGTCGTGCCATATACTGAGATTAATAGCACAAAAAGAAAATCTCCTTTGGATGGGGATGACGTTTACTTTAGTTTGGTCAAGGTAAAATGAAGATGAAGTCATTGTTTCAACTGGAGATGCCAACTAGTTCATTAACTACATGGGTCTGGTATTTGATCTAGATTAGAGATAAAGATTTGGGACTTACCATCAAGCTACTAACAAAAGCCATGTTAGTGGAGGAGATGCCACAGTGAATGTCCTTGAATTTCTCATGTCGTATCAAAGTCTAGAGTTCAGCAGAACAAGACTGGAAAGTTCTGTCAGGGGTCCAGGCCTCATGATATTTCTGTATTTTATTGCCCATTGAACGTGGCCACTGCATTGGACACTGTGATGCACCGTTGAGATCTCCATTATTGAACGACTTATTTTTTTCCTGGTTGTTGAGCTATCAGCCCCTTAAGGGGTTGTTTTGGCTGCAAAGAGCTTCCTCTCCCCTGGTCGCATGTCTTCCCAGGGCAACCCACAGCCAGTGAATAAACAATATAAGAGAATAAAGCTGTGACCACTTCAAACCACCATGAAACTGTTCTGAAGGGCAACTTCAAATCCACATATCTCCAGAGCCTGCGAGGGGTTATCATGGGCCTCCATATCTGTTCGACTTCTTCCTCTGTCCAGTCCTGTTTCTTTCCCCACGTTCTACTGAGAGTGATATAACAAGTCCTATTCATAAATGTCCTGCATGCCAAACTTCATTTCAGTGTCTGCCCGGGGAAAACTCAACCTGTAATTTCTGAAGTCCAAGGTGGCTTCTCCAGCTACTAAAATTAGGTCCAAATTTTAATCAGTAAGAAGGAATAAAAAAGGGATAATAGCTGAACTCTTTCCTTCTACATTTGAACAATTCCAAAGATTATTAGACATATAGCCTAGTGTCCAGAACTTCATTTCGAGACTGCAGCTAGCTGAAAACTAGACTGATAAAAGTAATTTTAATTTTGATTGACCATGTACCCAGATAGAATTGTCTCTGTGATCTCTCTTTTCCTTTCTTCGTTATCAAAAAAAAAAAAAAAAAAATGTCTTAAGCCTTGTCAGTTATCTGAGTCATGTTTGTAAAGTCAAGCTGTGAATCGAAAGGGTGGGAAAAAAAATGAGGAGAGTCTACCTTGTATCAATGGCTAAATACTGTTATTTTTCCAAAGAAAAATACGACAGTTTCTTATTCAGCTAAGAATTTCTGATATTGAGTCCACTCTTTGGTTTATTTTAAAAATAAGTTATTTAGCTGTGTACAGATTAGATTTTACAAATTCCTTTAATGACTTACATTTAATATAATTTTACTCATTCTTTAGCATCTATGTACCAGATGCGATCCTATGCATTACAATAGGTTCAAAAGCTTTGCCTGAGTGATTTTTAGAACACATAGATTCACTTTGAACTCAGGTTTGCCGTTGTTGAAAAGGAAATGATATTTCTCTCAGAACATTTATTGCTGTGGATGATTATGTTTTATGCCTCAGCCATGCTCTATCCCATGAGGGACAAAAAAGCCAGTGGAAGAGATAACATATAAATATACGAGTAGTTAACTAACACATGTCATCACGTAATAGCCCAATTTGCGACACATTTACACTGAGGTTTGTATCTTTATCAGGAACTTATGAAAGTCTAAATTTGCATACTTTTCATACAAAAATAAACCCATATCAAAATATGCCCAGGTCTCTGATGCCAAAGGATGTATTTTTCATTTGAACTCATTTGAACATATTCCACCTACTGAGACTGATTTGTGCTTTTAACAAAACACTTAATTTTCCTCTACTGTTATCTAAGAGATACAAGGAGACCAGCTTATGAATCCAAACTGTTATGCTATATATACTCACAATGAGATCAATCACCAGTTTTGCATATATCATATATATATACACACACACATATAGACACACACACACAAAAATACTTTTCATTTTCCTCTACTGCTAACAGATACCAGGAGACCAGCTTATCAATCCAAACTATTGGGCTACATATACTTGCAATGAGATCAATCACCAATTATATATAAATATATATATATATACACACACACACACACATTTAAACAGACACACACAAAAAATACTTTTCATTTTCCTCTACTGCTATCTAACAGATACCAGCAGAACAGCTTATTAATCCAGACTGACATGCCAGATATACTCGCAATGAGATCAATCACCAATTATATATATGTGTGTGGATAGATAGATAGATGTGGTTATATTTGAAGGGTTCGTTATTCAGCCTACCACATTATGTAAGTCAAGTGATAATCTAATAATCTAAAAGTAATAGCATTTCCTGGGAAAATACATTTCTTTTTTTTTTTTTTTTTTTTTGAGACAGACTCCCTCTGTTGCCCAGACTGGAGTGCAGTGGCGCGATCTCAGCTCACTGCAAGCTCCGCCTCCCGGGTTCCCGCCATTCTCGGCCTCAGCCTCCCGAGTAGCTGGGACTACAGGCGCCCGCTGCCAGGCCCGCCTAATTTTTCGTATTTTTAGTAGAGACGGGGTTTCACCGTGTTAGCCAGGATGGACTGGATCTCGTGATCGGCCCCCTTCGGCCCCTCAAAGTGCTGAGATTTCAGGCGTGAGCCACCGCGCCCAGCCGGGAAGAGGTATTTGTTTACCAATATCCCAGGATCCTCTATTACTTTTTCCAAACATTACTCTCTTTGCATTTTTGACGCACATGTTTCTTGTTGTTGACTTAACCTCCCGATAATCTGCTTTCATCTTTATATTGCTACTCTTTTGCCCATGGGCACACATTTGCTAGGTAGTGTCCTTGACACAAAAGTGCTGTAACCTGGAGATGCTCATATAGTTATCAGTTATGAGAGATTTGTAAGTAAAGGAAGTGACAACCCAGGGTGGAAACCCAGCCTCTGTTTTTTATGTATTTATAGAAACATGTTTTTCTAAACATGCTCCTTTCAGTCTAAAGTTTCAATGTGCTCCTTTCAGTTTGAAAGTTCTCAACTATTAAAATTTTTTCTTGCAATTTCCTTTTTATGGACAAGATAAAGGAAAAATTGCATAGGAAAATAAGTTTTAGATTATTGTGTGCATTACATAATGTGGTAGGTTGAATAATGAACCCTCCAAATATAACCACATCCTAATCCATGGAACCTGTGAGTGTTATCTTAGGAGGCATAAAAAGGGTTTGGAGATCTGATTAAATTAACAATCCTTAGTTAAGGTGATTATTCTGAATTATCCAAATGGGCAGGCCCTTAAATGCAATCACATGTATCCATATAAGAAAGAGATTTAATACAGGCTACAGAAGAAGAAAACCACATGAAGGAATCAGAGGGAAACAATCAGAGAGAGAAGCTATGCTACTGACTTGGAAGATGCAGGAAGGGATCATGGGTCACCGAGATGCAACCCTACAAGCTGAAACAATTCTCCCTTAGTGCCTCCAGAGGTAGCATAGCCCTTGGTTTCATCCCAAGGAAACTGATTTTTCACTTCTAGCTCTTCCAGAAGTGTAAGAGAATAAGTTTGTCTTGTTTGAAGCCAAAGAATCTGTGGTAATTTGTTATAACAGCTATACGAAACTAATACACTTGCTGTATAATAAATGAACACTGTAAATTTAATCCTTACAGATCATAGAATATTCAGAGAATGAATTTTTATAATTTTGGTTTTAAGAAGTTCTTGTTGTTACCTTAGCTTTTAAAAGAGTACATAGTTAAACTCTGATAAAAAATTCTAATATATACTCCAGACATCTCTATAGTACATGGAATAATTCTACATCGAAGCACTAACTAAAATAATCATTATTGCAGAAGGACAATGCATCTGTGATTCTGACACAAACAATTTAGGTACAATTTTCCTTCACATCATCCTTCTGATTATTGTACATGATTTGCGTCTGAATGTTCTTAGAACTCCTTAGAAGATTCCATAAACATATGTTTTGTTAAAGTTCTACATTAAGTTTAGTTTGTATAGAAATGTTAAAAATTATAGACTTACATTTTCCTAGTACTTTTTATGTACTTCACAATGCCTAAATAAATTAGATGCTGCTAGAAGCAAATTTTAGTTGCTTTTTCTCAGTTTTAAATGATTTTCTTATTTTGTTTTCTGACAAAAGTTGTGTAGCATATTTTGGACACTCCAGCACGTGGAAAACAGCTTCATAAGATAAAAATTAAAATAATTAAAACTGTGTAATTAGAAAAATTAAATAAAATTTTCAAAAGTTAATTTGCAACACCTATAATTGCTAATGTGTGATACAGTGAGATTCCCTACAGCCATTGAAACATTAATTGATGACAAATGATTCAGTGATTGACTTCATTGCCTTCTTGCAGCTCCAATGTAGATAATGGTAATTAATATTAAAAATCATTTCCTATTTAACATTTTGTGCTGACACAAATCTTTTATTGGTTCATTAGAGAGCTCTTTCTTAAATTATGCCATTGACTGTCTACTTAGCACAACAAGTAATGGAGCATCTAATAATTATGACAGTGAAACATTAACCTTATTTTAAAAATTTTTAGTGATGAAACTGATTAAAAACCATAATCTTACTTTACATAGTAAGCTGACCAGTAGATACCACAGTCTTTATTGAAAATGCTTCTCTTGCTGATCCTCTGATACACTTCCTTGCATTTTTCAACATTTTCCTCCTGATATGGTTTGACTGTGTCCTCACCTAAATCTCAACTTGAAATGTAACTCCCAGAGTTGCAATTTGTTATGGGAGGGACCCAGAGGGAAGTAATTGAATTATGGGGGGCTGGTCTTTCCCATGCTATTCTCATGATAGTGAATAAGTCTCATGAGATCTGCTCAGTTTATCAGGGGTTTCTGTTTTTGCTGTTTCTTCATTTTCTCTTGCTGCCACCATGTAAGAAGTGCCTTTCGCCTCCTGCCATGATTCTGGGGCCTCCTCAGCCATGTGGAACTGCAAGTCCAATTAAAACTCTTTTTATTCCTATTCTTGGATGTGTGTTTATCAGCAGTGTGAAGATGGACTAATACAGTAAACTGGAACCAGTAGAGTGGGGCATTGCTGAAAAGATACCCAAAAATGTGGAAGGGACTTTGGAACTGGGTAACAGGCAGGAATTGGAACAGCTTGAAGGGTTCAGAAGAAGACAAGAAAATGTGGGAAAGTTTGGAATTTCCTAGAGACTTGTTGAATGACTTTACCCAAAATGCTGAAAGTGATATGGACAATAAAATCCAGGCTGAGGTGATCTTCAGATGAAGATGAGGAACTTGGGAACTGGAGCAAAGAGACTGACAGCGTTTTGCCCCTTCCCTAGAGATTTGTGGAATTTTGAACTTGAGAGAGATGATTTAGGGTATGTGGTGGAAAAAATTTCTAAGTAGCAAAGCATTCAAGAGGTGACTTGGGTGCTGTTAAAGGCATTCAATTTAAAAAGGAAAGCCGAGCATGAAAGTTTGGAAAATTTGCAGCCTATGTGATAGAAAAGAAGAAACCCATTTTTGGGGGAGAAATTTAAGCTGACTGGAGAAATTTTCAAAAGTAGCAAGAAGCCTAATGTTAATCTCCAAGACCTTGGGGAAAACGTCCCCAAGACCACAGGGAAAATGTTCTCCACGTCAGAGACCTTCACAGCAACCCCTCCCATCATTAGCCCTGAGGCCCAGGAGAAAAAGGTAGTTTTGTGGGCCGGTCCCAGGTCCTCGTGTTGTATGCAGCCTAGGAACTTGGTGTCCTGTGTCCCAGTTGCTCCAGCCATAGCTATAAGGTGCCTACAGCCCAGGTTGTGGCTTCAGACAGTGGAAGCCCCAAGCCTTGGCAGCTTCCATGTGGTGTCGAGCCTGTGGGTGCACAGAAGTCAAGAGTTGAGGCTTGGGAACCTTCCCTTAGATTTCAGAAGATGTATGGAAACACCTGAATGTCCAGGCAAATTTTGCTTCAGGGACAGGGTTGTCATGGAGAACTTTTGCTAGGGCAGTGCAGAAAGGAAATGTGGGGTTGGAGTCCCCACACAGAGTCCCTACTGGGGCACTGCCTAGTGGAGCTATGAGAAGAGGGCCACCATCCTCCAGAACCCATGATGGTAGATCCACTGATAATTTGCTTCGGGTGCCTGGAAAAGCCACAGACACTCAACATCAGCACATGAAAGCAGCAGGGAGGGAGGCTGTACCCTTCAAAGCCACAGAGGCAGAGCTGCCCAAGACCATGGAAACCCACCTCTTGCATGAGCGTGACCTGGATGTGAGACATGCAGTCAAAGGAGATCATTCTGGAACTTTAAAATTTGACTGCCCTGCTGGATTTTGGACTTCCATGGGCCCATAAACACTTTGTTTTGACCAGTTTCTCCCATTTGGAATGACTGTATTTACCCAATACCTGTAACCCCATTGTATCTAGGAGGTAACTAGCTTGCTTTTGATTTTACAGGCTCATAGGCAGAAGGGACTTACCTTGTCTCAGGTGAAACTCTGGACTGTGGACTTTTGGGTTAATGCTAAAATGAATTAAGACTTTGCGGGACTGTTGGGATGGCATGATTGGTTTTAAAATGTGAGAACATGAGATTTGGAGGGATCTGGGTGGAATGATATGGTTTGGCTGTGTCCCCACTGAAATCTCAAATTGAATTGTGTCTCCCAGAATTCTCATATGTTGTGGGAGGGACCCAGGGTAAGTAATTGAATCGTGGGGCCTGGTTTTTCCCGTGCTGTTTCTCATGATAGTGAATAAGTCTCATGAGATCTAATGAGTTTATCAGTGGTTTCCGCTTTTGCTTCTTCCTCATTTTCGCTTGTCATCACCATGTAAGAAGTGCCTTTCATCTCCTGCCATGATTCTGAGGCCTCCCCAGACATGTGGAACTGTAAGTCCAATTGAAACTCTTTTTCTGGCCGGGCCCAGTGGCTCGTGTCTGTAATCCCAGCACTTTGGGAAGCTTAGGTGGGCGGATCACTAGAGGTCAATAGTTCAAGACCAGCCTGGCCAACATGGCGAAAACCCATCTCTACTTAAAATACAAATATGGGCTGGGCACGGTGGCTCACACCTGTATTCCCAGCACTTTGGGAGGCTGAGGTGGGTGGATCACGAGGTAAGGAGTTCGAGACCAGCCTGGCCAACATGGTGAAACTTGTCTCTACTAAAAATACAAAAATTAACTGGGCGTGGTGGCATGTGCCTGTAATCCTGGCTACTCGGGAGGCTAAGGGAGGAGAAATGCTTGAACCCAGGAGGCAGAGGTTGCAGTGAGCCAAGATCGTGCCATTGCACTCCAGCCTGGGTGACAAAAGCAAGACTCCATCTCAAAAATAAATAAATTAATTAAAAAAACAAAACAAAATACAAATATTAACTGGGTGTGTTGGTGCGCATCTGTAATCCCAGCTACTTGGGAGCCTAAGGCAGGAGAATTGCTGGAGGTGGAGATTGCAATGAGCTGAGATCGTGCCACTGCACTCCAGTCTGGGAGACAGAGTGAGACTCTGGTCTCAAAAAAAACAAAAAACAAAAAACAAAATACAAAAACCCTTTCACTTCCCAGTCTCGGGTATGTCTTTATCAGCAGTGTGAAATGGACTAATATACCTCCATTCCTTATTTTAAAGAGATAAATTTATCTGCTACCTCTCTGAAGCCCTGAAGCTTAAAATGTTTTAGATCCCTACCCTGTATTTCCTAATAAACATTTCTTTATGCGAGTTCACCCGGACCTCTCACGTAAAGACGGGGATCTCTGCACTCATCATGCATGTCTCAAGGAAGACAAGCCATTCAGCATATTCTCCTCTACTTCAGCACTTAAATTTCTATTAAATTAATAGAAATTCATTAATTTAAATTTCTCTATTACTTCCTGTATTCCTGCATCTAAATATGTTCTAGTTTGTCTTATCCTGAAAGTTTTCTTCTTTAGATCCTTAAATTTCCTTTATCTGTTTCTTTTCTTTCTCTGAAAACATTTTGAAATGTAGACATATCTTGCTGCTCTCACTGGTTCATTATCAACTCACTTCTCAAACTCCTGAAATCTGGTTTATGTTAAATAATTATTCTCAGTGGCTTTCTTCAATATGTTAGTATCTTTGTGCTTTTGGCAACTCCTAGCAAGTAATTTTTTTTTTCCTTCTGAAATTCTTTCCTCTTTCTTTGTGGCTCTGGATCATTTCTTATCTCTACTGCTGCTTCTGATTCTTCAATTGATTACTCTTTTTCCTGAGTTGTATTGGAATTCTTCTGTTCTATAGCGAACTTGATCTCTGACATTAAATTAAAGAAGATCTGTGGGTGAGTGAGAGAATATGTGTGAAAAACACTCTAGCTATAAACTACAACATAAATGAAAAAATAATGAATTGTTATGGAGTATGTTTGTAATAATTGTTTGATTATCATTATTGTTATTTTCCCTCTCTTAGCTTAACTATTCCCTCTAGTAGATGAATTACAAATTTGTATTCCAACTTCAGTACTGGCATTTAGCCCCACTTGTTTTTATTTTCAAATGCATTTCCATTAGGATGTCACTGCATTTAACATCTCAAATATAGCATATGTCAAACTTTTTACTCACCTTCTCTGTTTCTTGGGGAAATAATTTTGGAAGAGTGTCTGCTTTCCAAGCCTTCCCCACTTTAGAGCAGAAATCCTCATGGTCACACAGAACTGAAATGTTGGAACTGGATTAGACTTGAAAAGCAAGAACTCTGGAGTCAAATTGCATTAACTTGAATCTTGACTTTCTTATTATTAATGTTGTGACCTTGAGATATTTATAAAGTTATTTGTGCTTTAGTTTCCACATCTCAAAAGTGGGGATAATGATTGATATGGTTTAGCTGTGTCTGCAACCAAAATCTCATCCTGAATTATAATCCCCGTAATCCAGACGTGTCAAGGGTGGGACCAGGTGGAGGTAATTAGAGCATGGGGGCAAGGTCTCCCATGCTGTTCTCATGATAGTGAGGGAGTCTCATGTGATCTGATGGTTTTCTAAGAGTCTGGCATTTCCTGTGCTTGGACTCACTCTGTCCTGCTGCCCTGTGAAGAAGGTGTCTGCTGCTTCTTTGCCTTCTGCCATGATTGTAAGTTTCCTGAGGACCCCTCAGCAATGCGGAAACTGTGAGTCAATTAAACCTCTCTCCTTTACAAAATACCCAGTCTTTGATTTTTTTCTCATAGCAGTGTGAGAACGTGTAATATATTGATAAAAACTTATCTCACATGGTTTTCATGTGGATTAACTGTGTTGACATTTGCAATACTTAGAAAGGTGACTAGCATACAATAAGCTTTATATTTGAGTTTATTATTAATGCACCTCTTTTCTCCTACTGCTGTTCTGTTTATTTTTATTAGTAGACTTTCTGCTCTTACAAAAATAAACTCGACATAATTTCAGAAAATCTGTATCTGATCTTATTTCCAACACTTCCAAGATATTTTGGCAAATCACTTAAATGTAGGGAAAGTTAGGCTGGGCATAGTGGCTCACACCTGTAATCCCAGCACTTTGGGAGGCTGAGGTGGGTGAATCACGACGTCAGGACTTCGAGACCAGCCTGGCCAACGTAGTAAACCCTGTCTGCACTAAAAATACACAAAATTGCAGGGCATGGTGGTGGGCACCTGTAATTCCAACTAGTTGAAAGGCTGAGGCAGGAGAATTGCTTGAACCCAGGAGATGCAGGCTGCAGTGAGCCGAGATCATGCCACTGCACTCCAGCCTGGATAACAGAGCGAGACCCCATCTAAAAAAAAAAAAAAAAAAAAACATATGTATATATAAGGAATGTTAGAGTTACTGTATAATATTGTGAAAGAATAAACCCATATCTTATCCTTCTTTTTAAAGTTTCAAAAAAATACTTTGTGATAAAATGTGAAGGCATTTTAATATTTTTTCTTACATGTTGCTTCTCTCTTTTTATTAATATTGATCTGCAGCTACTTTGAAGCATGTTACCACACGATTTAGCACAAGAGATGGTGGAATAAGACTGCCTAGTTTAAGGCCTCAGTTCCTTCACTCAAGGTTAAGCTAGTACAAGTGAATTATCTAATTTATCTGAGCTGCAGTTTCCTCATCTATAAAGTATCATTATAACGGTATCTCTCTTGAAGGATTGTTAGGAAGACTGATGAATCAAGTACTGAGAATGGTGTCAGGCACATAGTGAATAGGCAATGGGATTCTTCTTTTGGTTATGATTTTAAACATACTTCCATGTCCCTGCCTTTAATCCATTTTCAATAAATGCCAAATAGAGGTGTGTTAAATCAATAAACATGTGCCAGACAAAAATGAAAACATGTGTGGATGGAATTTCAACTTTTTCAATATTTTCATTTTTCTTCTTTAACCGACTATGTGATTTGATTTTATATTTTAATATAAACAACGTTTTCAGTAACTTTTCCAATGAGATACGTATTGAATAAAAAGAAAAAAAAGCAAATCCAATGTTTAATTTTTAGCTTATTTTATTTTTCAATGTTTGAGACACTCCCTATTTGAAAGGAAACATAAAATTTGGAAATAATGTAGAAAACTCTCATAACAATTATTTTTATGCATAAGTGAAAAGACACTTGCTTCAATCCAACTGAAATTATTATAAATTTCTTTTACAGCAATCCAGCAATGCATTGCTTTAGCAATAATTATTTTCTCTGTTTAGGAGAGACATTATGTGAGTTATTGACAGTTTAATATCCTAGAAATCTGATCTGCATGACACAAAAAATACAAAGGTCATGTTTAATTGAAGAATTATTTTAATGAATTGTTAAAGTTTAATTGATTTCTAAACTTGATTCGTAAGCTGCTTTCTTTTACGAGTCTGTTGTGTTGTTTAATATTTAAATTATAACTCATTTATCATATATTAGAATATAAGTTATTATTTATGTCAGTATTCTTGGAGCAAAGTGTGCAAATTACTTTCAAATATTTCAACATATGTGTGAGTATATGTGTGGTATTGTGTCTGTGATTAGGTGGAAGGAGATTAATCAAATGTGGTAAAAAGTAAACAATGTGATTATTGAAATTAGGTAGGTGAAGGATATATATATTCATTATATATTCTTTTATCATTCTTACAAGTTTTTGATTTTTATAAATAAAGACAAAGAGGGAAGGAAAATATAATACTGTGAAGAGATGATAAATAATGGATATATCTATAATATAATCCTAAAGCTAACTGCTTTTTACTAAGGTACCAAAGAAAACTAGAATTTACGTTCATGGACAAAGTTTCTATTTTCTCTTTGGGTCAGTAACAAGCCCTGTAAATTGCTTCAACACTGGGATTAGGTATTTGAGCTTTGGATCATGAAGTCAGCCAGTTCAGTCTGATAAACTACCACTTCATTTGCATAGATAATGAAAATATCAGCTCCATTATTAAGATAAATTAGAAATGAATGTATGAATTATTGGGTGCGGTAAATAAATCTACATATTAAAGAAATCTGTGGACCAAAATTTATTACAATCATATATCAAAAATAAAGCATGTGTGCATGGGTGCATGTGTGTGTGGTTTATCTTATGAGTGTGTGTGGACACAAAACCAATTATTGTCTTTTGAATCAATTCTCCCTGACAGTTGAGATTTAAGCTTGATGACATTTTGAACTTATTTCAGCCATTTGGAATAAATTTATCAATTTCAACTCACATCTTCTTAATAAAGCTAAATTTGTATCCCTGTTTCTCCACTAACGCATGGACCATTGCTGATGCTCCTCTCCACTTTGCAGGATCTTAAAGTTTTTCCTTTCATGCTTCTTAAGATTTAATCACTAGCATTGTGAATACTGTATGTTTCTCCTCATCTTTCTCCAGCGTAAAAATGTGAACGTCTTTGTCAGTTCATACAGATTTTTTATGTTGTTGCCAAGCACATGATAGATATTAGAACTGTGCATATTTCATGATGAGGTGAATTGAAGTAGCTTATCAGATGAATGGTTACTTAATTTGCTTTGTGAAGGAAAGCTAAGTGAGTTAGACGACTTCCAACCAAAGGTGAATTTAAGGACACATGATTTCAGCCTTGAAATATTACAGAAAGTATGCCATGTTTAGAAATAAGACTGAATGATTTTTATTATCATTTTTATGTTCTCTGTAGTTCACTTCCTGCCTTGCCAACACATTTAGGCTATTTTGCGTTCCCCATATGTGGGAATGGATATTTTTAGCATTAAGCAGAAAAGAGTCACAGATAAGCTTGCAGTGATTTCCAAGTCCCAGGGCAAGAAATAAGCCAGGGACGATGCCCTTGGCTTTTCAATTGGCATAAAAGTAGCAGCCAGGGCAGTAGAATCTGAATGAAGTCAGTAGACAGGAAAGGAGGATGCTTTAATGACAACCTGAAAGAATCAGTGACTGAAGACCAAATGGGATCAATAAAATCTCCGAAGATGCTCATATGGACACATTACTTCAGGGCTAGGTGGTTCCAACAACATCTCTGTACTAAGTAAGCACCCCAGTTTGAGTGAGTTTGGGTTGAAATGCGTATCAAATTTCAAAAGAAAACAATAGGCTTACAAGGGTTGTATACCTTATTGCCATATTTTAACCGAACTTTGACTGTGAAATATTGAGTTACCACTTTTTAAAAAGACCTGGCATAACTTTACAGTGTCTATAGTTTTTAATCAAATGACATAATTTCCTTTTCATTCATTTATTAAGCATTTCTTATTTTCCCTTCTTTTGCAGTATAGATTATGTTAGTCATAATACTTACTATAAAAATTGTATTATCTAGTAATGGTAATAGTAGTAATAGTAGATAATGGTGGTAATAGCAATTATAGAAATAGCAGCAATAGTGCCAAAGGTGGCAGAAAAACACCTAAAAATTTTGAACAGGCATTGGGTGAAGCACTTTCTCTATCAATTGTGCTAAGCATTTTCTATAGAGTAACTCATTTAATATTCTCAGCAACTCTTGAGGTGAGATTTTACCCTATTATATAAATGAGAACACTTAGGTTCAAAAAAATTAAGCCACTTCCTCACGTTATTCAGATGATGAGTGTGAGCTATAATTCCCATTGAGAGCTTACTCTCCCAGTCCCCCTAGTAGACAGCATGATACAAAGGAGAAAAATTAGGCAGGCAGCAAATGTTAGCTCTTTCCCTGACTGTTACAGTGGCTTTCAAACTTTGGCAGGTCACCAGTATCTGAGGAACTTCTTGAAATGTGGATTACTGGGCCTTTCCCACAGGTTTCTGATTAATTAAGAGTGGAACAAGACCCCAAAAATGTACATTTCTGGCAAGTTCCCAGGTGACACTGCTGCATCTGGTCCAAGGCTCACACTTTGAGAGCCACTGTTCTAGGTTTAGATATGTGAGCGAAGCCCATAAAGGTAAAAAGTGATCTTACTGAAGGAAGTGTAGGCGCTATTTATGCTTGGATAAGGGCATCCAATCATCTAATTTTAGGGTCACATTCAAAAGATATTTCCTCATGTCGGAAATGTAAACATTAGAAAATTATTTCTTTCTACTACTGTATTTTCCCCTTGTTAAAATGAAATTAATATTATGAAAAGGATCATATCTATTCATACAGTTATGACTTCAGTAGACATTAATGTAAATATGAAATACATGGTGCTTGTTTTTAGGAACCTTAAAATATGGAGAATGAGGGCAAATCTATAAGCAAATAAGGCACCAAAGCTTATACATGTTTTGCAAACGGGCAAAAATGTATTTTTGGCATATAAACAAAGTAAAAATATTCTACTTGAATTGGAGCATGCAGTGGGGAGTAAGACAGAAGAAAAGTTAGATGGAGAATTTGATGTCTTAGCTAAATGCTGAAAACCAAGAAGATTTGCACTAATTACTAATCACATAGAGCAAGGGCTTAGGATAGTAAAGTGTGGGATGGAGGGAGAATGATGCAATAGATAGTGAAGAATGTGAAGGTACCATATTAGCATAGTCATGTATTTAACTAAAGCATTTGAACTTCATGCTGCACACAATAGCGAACCTTCAAATGTTTTCTGATGAGAGTAAATTATTATCCACTTTGTAACTTACACAGCATGGTCTGACAAGTTTGAAGAGTTTACTGTCCAAGAAGCAGATCAAGATAAGTTTGATTAATTTTTACTAATGAATTAGTCCTAAGGAAAGATGAGTTCCCACACAAGGAAGTGGTAATGTATATATAACAAGGATTGAATTTGACAGCTGATTAAGAAATGAAATTGACAAAGACTTGGAATCAACCCAAATGTCCATCCGTGACAGATTGGATCAAGAAAATGTGGCACATATTCACCATGGAATACTATGCAGCCATTAAAAAGGATGAGTTCGTGTCCTTTGTAGACACATGGATGCAGCTGGAAACCATCATTCTCAGCAAACTATCGCAAGAACGGAAAACCAAATACAGCATGTTCTCACTCATAGGTGGGAATTGAACAATGAGATCACTTGGACACAGGATGGGGAACATCACACACCGGGTCCTATGGGGGGGGAGGGGGAAGGGATAGCATTAGGAGATATACTTAATGTAAATGACGAGTTAATGCGTGCAGCACACCAACATGGCACATGTATACATATGAAATAAGCCTGCACGTTGTGCACATGTACCCTAGAACTTAAAGTATTTTTTTTTTAAAAAAGAAGTGAGATTGACAAAATTCTTAAAAGTGTCTCTTGCCAGTGTTGATAGGTACCAAATAAAAAATGAATCAAGTTCTAGCTTAAAATTATACAATCCAGTGGTTCTCAAACTTCAGCATACTGGAATTATATGGGAACTTATAAGCATACTAATATACAGGCCACACCACTTTCAATCTATTCGGAGTCTTTGGGATAATTAGTAATTCCCAAGTGATTCAATTTGGCAGCCCAGTTGGATAATCGCTAGTATACTAAATAATGGTGCCATTTAATAATAGAGAACAGATCTGTAACATGGAGCAGACTTGTAAAAAAGAATGCAAGAGAGGAAGAGTTGGAAGATACAGGAGAAGAAATGAGATAACTGAAAAACAAATGGCCTGGAGACAATAGAAGAATGGAGAATGAAAAACAGAGGTCGAAGTATTAAATTTGAGTAAGTATGCTTCAGTTTCTGAGATTAAAGGAAAGTAGGTAATGCTCAAGCACCTAGAAAAAAACTAATAGGAAACTTTATTTTCATGTCTTCGGGGTCTAGTCTTGAAAGCCACCTCCGATGCTAGAGCACAACCCAAATTTTGTATTTTCCCTTATAAACTTAATAGGTGATACAAATATGTATTAGAAATCCGTCTAGGATACTCGGTGGCATATGTCAATGACTGAAGAATGGGCATGCAAAGAATGTATAAACAAATATTTCACTTTTTGAAAGACGCTACCAGTATTGCAGTTTATGTAAAAAAAAAAAAAAAAGGAATCCAATAAAATATAAAAGCCCAAAGTATGTTATATCCATGGGTTTCTTTCAGCTTGTGGGTTGTATTTTGTAATCACTACCCAAAAGCATTGTTTTCAAGCCATTTTTTATCAAGAAAAGTTTGTCCAAAAAGAATTACATAGAAATATAAAATGACAAATAAAAATCAACTAGATTTGAAAGGAACTCATTGCTCCTACCTGCCCATATCTCCATTAGAGATTGATGGTCAGTGATTGAGAATATATCAAGTTGTTTTCTGAGAAATCAATTGAATAAAACTTGGGATTGAATGAAACCTCTCTTTTTAAGTAAAATGTAGGCCATGCATAATATTTTACAGCTATTCTTTTTAATATGGGAGCTACTAACTAAATGTGGTTATCAGGCCTTCGCAATATTGATAGTTAAAAAGATAGTCTGCACATTTTATTTTATAAACATAGTAAAACAGAAAGATAAAATACATTAATAATATTTACAATATTGATTACATATTGAAATAATACTATTTTGAATATATTAGATTAAATGTAATATATTGTTAAAACTAAGTTTATCTCTGTCTTTTCTACCCTTTAAATGCAGCTGCCAGAAATTTAAAATTAAATATGCATCTCACATTTTGTCTTTATTAGACAGTGCTAATCTCCAAGCATTTGGGCATTAGGGAACATCAATGAATATTAAGTTGGAACTTAATTTAGCTTATGGAGGATGGTCACAATTAGCTGTTTTCAGACTCTTAATATATGTATTTTTAGGATTGAATCAAAAGTTTATTTAGAGAAGGAAATGCTTTACAGTTATGGCTGCTATAGAATCCTTAAAATATTATATATTACCAATACAAAAGGTACATTATATTTTTCTTTCATCTTTATTTCTCTTCAGTAGCTTTTCTGATTTTTAATAAAGTCTTGCTTCTCCATATGTATATAATTTCGAACATCTTTTTCTTTATCCCATTTTATCCTCAGAATAACTCTGTGTGATAGGAAATAAATTATCTTCACTTTATCTTTACCTCTTTCTTTTACTAATCTGTCTATATGCAGGGAGCAGAGCATCTTACAGCAACATTTCTTCATTGAATAGCTTATAATTTAGACATTCATTCAATGATCAGTCAAGAGATCTCTGTCTTATTTTTGCAAAATTGATATAATTTTGAAAGATTGACTATCCTCAATATTGTTCTTTTAGAGCCCAATATACTACTTATTCATCCACAGGAATTCACTGTGCCAGGCAATGCAATCATTGAACTTTGGATAGTACATCTGTGCCTACTAGAGATAATGCAATTGAAAAGCTTCTCCTTAGAAACACTGAAGACAAGAATGCACCCCAAGGTATGCTGGGGAAAAAGATGGTATTATGAAGTCCAAAATTTCTAACTTTCTTAAATAATGCCCTACATCTTCAAAAGGCTTGGCTACAGCTCTGAATTGAGGTCTTCTTCAATGAAACAATCTAGAAGTTCTAGCTGTGTACCAAGATCACCACTGAACCCACTGAGCTGTGCTCGTAATTGCCTGCTGGTGGAAGCTATCAGTGGTGTGAGTAAATACTTTCCTGTGCTAGATGACCTTATGCGAATAGTGCATTTTTAACTTCATAGACGTGTCACCAAAGCATAATTACTTTGAAAACCTATGTATCAGTTTTCTAATGCTGCTGTTATAAATTACCACCGACTCATTGGCAGAAAACAATACAAATGTATTCTCTTGAATTTCTATGAGTTAGAAGTCTGACATGGGCCTCAGTGGGCTAAAATCAAAGTGTCAGTACCTACTGCATTGTGTTCTGGAGACTCTGAGGGACAATCTATTTTCTTGCTTTTTCTGGTTTCTAGAAACCATTTGCACTCATTAGCTCATGGCCACCTTCCATCATCGTCAAAACTAGTGCCTTTGCTTTGTCGACTCTTCCTCTGATTGCAGATGGGAAAGGATTCCTACTTTTAAGGGGTCTGTGTGTGTGTGTGTGTGTGAGAGAGAGAGAGACAGAGAGAGAGAGAGAGAGATATAGATCAGACTCGAGATAATTTCCACATCTCAAGGAACTTTGCTTATTTTTACAAACCCTTTTTTTTCTGTATTGGATAATATATTAATATCAACAAGATCTGGTGATTAGAATGGGGACATATTTTTAAAGGGGATTGCATTACTCTGCCTACAGCCTCCTCTACTGCTCTGAGTATTTTGATAGGAACTGTATTTCTCACTAGCAGTGATCCTTTTTGCTTGCATTTTATATAGATATTCTGTCAAAAAATGTCCCAGCCCATAGGACAATAAAATACTTGTTAAAAAACCATTTATCTCATAATGACATCCTTAAAATCATCTAAATATCCATTGAAACCAAGATTGAGTTTGATATAATTAACATAGATATATAAGGAAAGTTGGTAAAAAGTAAAATTGTGTGGGTTTTTTTGTTTGTTTTGTTTTGTTTTTTGTTTGTTTTTGAGATGGAGTCTTCTCTGTTGCCCAGGCTGGAATGCAGTGGTGTGATTTTGGTTCACTGCAACCTCCACCTCCTAAGTTCAAGCAATTCTGCCTCAGCCTCCCGACTAGCTGGGACGACAAGCACGTGCCACCAGGTCTGGCTAATTTTTTTTTTTCTTTTTATTAGAGATGGGATTTCATCTTTTTACCCAGGATGGTCTCCATCTCCTGACCTCGTTACCCACCTGCCTTGGCCTCCCAAAGTGCTGGCATTACAGGTGTGAGCCATCACACACTGCTTTAACACACATTTTATACATATGATATTTAATTGTCAAAAGCAATTTTCTGAAATTCCAGAAGATTAATCTTATTGAAGGTTCAAAATAACTGGATTAGGACATTCTTTCACATTTCCTATTGGATTGGCCATTTTTAGGGCAGAGTAAATATTAAGCCATCATCAGTTAAAACTTATTCACTGTATGAGTTAGGGTAATCCAGAGAACCAATAGCTCTATCAATTTATCATCTATCTAATCATCTATCTAGAAATATATTTTCAGAATTGACTCTAGCAATGTGGGGGCTAGTAAATTTGAAATGTGTAGCCAGGAACCTGGAAATTCAGGTAAAGGTTGGTGTTGCCATCTTAAATCTGAAATAGTTTGGAAATTAGTCAAGAGGCTGGAAACTCAGGCAAGGTTTCTATGTTGCAGTCTGGAGAAGAAATTACTTCTTCTTTGAGATTCTTCCATCTTGTCATTTCATGCATTCAATAAATTGAATGAGGCCCACTCTCCTTTTGGAGGGTAATCTTGTTTTCCTTTAATTCCTCTGATTGGAAATTTTAAAAACACACACAAATATCTTCACAGCAATATCTAGACAGATGTAAGACCAAACCACTCAGCATCAAAGCCTAGTGAAGTTGACAGATAAAAGTAACCGTCACATTTTTAGAAAGCATTATGGAATTAAAGTTTCCTCTGAAGAACTCATTATTTTTGTGAAAGCCTTTTAAAATCAAATACTATCTTACAAGCTATTGATTCAATAATCTTCTATTGAGGGCTGACTGCACTGTGTGTGTATATGCACTAAATGTATCTCTTAAGTTTTTACTGCATGCTAGTTGGTACATTTGGTTATATAAATATGAATGACACACTGTCCCTGACTTCAAGACAATTGTTGTTCATTATAAAGATAAATGCATATAAAAAAATCACAGTGCAACATTCTTGGTGTTAAGAGGACTGGGAATGCGGTGGCAGGGCTTCAGCATGAATGGAGTGCAACTGACACATCCCTGGGGAGTCATATTTGAAGGAACTGAAGAAACTGAGAATGAACAAAATAGGAAGTGGCGACATAGGCAGCTCATAGATCAAAAAGCAACACATTCTATTGCCAGTGTATATAACTGAGTATTTTGGCATATCGTGAAAGCAGGACGGGATGTTAGGAACATAAGTGGAGTCGTATTGTGAAGAGCCTTGGATGTCGGACCATTTTTTTGTCTTATAGGAATGAGAGGACATTAAGGTAGTAGCTGTTAACCAGTGAAAGACCCAGATTTGCCTTCGCAGTTCTCGAAAAGGCCATTTCTTTTGCATAAAGAGACTCAATTCTTGCTCTTTCTCTGTCTTTGTGCTGCTATAACAAAATATCTGAGACTGGGCAACAGATAATGTAAACATGTAAAAACGTAGATACAGAAATGTTTTAAACTTCTTTCTTGCAGTTCTGAAGGCTGGTAAGTCTAAGAACCAGTCACTAGCTGCTCTGGTGTCTGGTAAGGGCTGCTCTCAGCTTTTCAGGATAGTACCTTGCTGTTGTGCCCTCTGAAAAGGACAAACACAGTGTCCTCACAAGGCAAAGGCGGAAGGGCAAAAAAATAAAAACCAAAAACCCTAGAACACCCCCCCAAAAAAAAGCCAAATGCAGTTTGAAGCCTCTTTTATATAGGCCTTAATCCCATTCATGAGAGTTTCACCCTCATTGACTTAAAAATGTCCCAAAAGCCCCATCTCTTAATACCATCACAGTGGGAATTAAGTTTCAATACTTAAATTTTGGAGAACACATTCAGACCATAGCACTCCCCACACATGGTGTGTGAAAAAGAGAACATGGACATTTGCATACAGCAATTCCAAATATTAAGGGTTGAGTCTAATTTTTAATTACTACTGTAAGTTTTTAATAACTTATAAAGACACTTCTGATTTATAGTACTGCTAAGAACGACAGCATTTAGGACTGCAAATCATGAGAGAAGAATAACTCCTTTTCTTTATCTAGTCTCATGCTAATTCTAATGGATCCAGGGCACAAAATATAGAAATGAAATAATTTCCTCATTAAATATGTCTCCATAAAATGTTAAATGCATATTAAAGATGAAAATTTTCTTCTTTTAATTGTGGCTGGTTTCATAAGGTTCAGCTTTACTGAAATGTTCTACTTTGGCTGCAGGCACATTAATGTATGAGTATATTAATTTCTATGCTTCATAACAAATTATCATACACCTAGTGCCTTAAAACAACACACATTTGGTATTTCAGTTTCTGTATGTTGGAAATCCAACTATAGCTTAATTGGACCTCACCAGGCTGCAGTCCAGGTGTTGGTCATGGCTTCAGTCTCATCAGAGGCTCTGCTGGATCAGAGTCACCTTCAGGCTCTCTCTGGTTGTTGGCAGGATCAATCTT
Organism: Trachypithecus francoisi; assembly: GCF_009764315.1. Classification (NCBI taxonomy): domain Eukaryota; kingdom Metazoa; phylum Chordata; class Mammalia; order Primates; family Cercopithecidae; genus Trachypithecus; species Trachypithecus francoisi. The sequence goes on from NW_022681459.1 coordinate 8,305,868, forward strand.
CCTGGATTTATAGGATTGGGATTCCTGTTTCCTTGACGGCCACAGCCTTCAGGCCTCTCTTGGCTCCTATAAGTGCCTGAAGTTTTTAATTTTTTTTTATTTGTCACATGAGCCACTTTATAGGTCTTCTCACAAATAGAAGCTTACTTTCAAATCCAGCAAAGGTGAATTTTCCCATTCAGTCTGCTAGAATGAAGTCTTACATCATGTGACCACAGGAACCATGGCATAGGCGTTCCATTAACGTTACCATATTATGTAACCACAGGCATGACATGCCATTACTGTTGCCATGTTTGCCGTACACTAATGGTTAGAAACAAGTCACAGTTGCCACCTCCAGCCAATGGGCAGGGGTTGTGGGGAGAGCACACAGAGGTGTGATATACCATGAGGTGGGAATTACTCGGGATCCTGGGGAAGTCTGCCACAGTGAAACATAAAAACAGGTCATGTTGGTTATGTTGAAATATTTTGGAATCTCCATTCTTGAAGTATTCTGGATCAATATCTAACATTTTTTCTAGAACGCATTAATGGAGAAATATTTTTTAAAATGTCCCAAACAATACATTCATCAAACTGCTAGAAAAAAAAGATGATTATACAACATTTTATTTAAAAGAAACTTAACAAGGATTAGTAATCAGGGCCGATCAACACAGATAACGCCAATCAACACAGTTAACTCTTTTCCTTTCATAGTCATATTTAAGTTATTTTATTTTGAGCTAGATATTTTCCTTAATATATGTACAGCTTGGTTGCTTCACTTGATTTTACATATATATGTATTCATGTATATGTGCATGTATGCATATTTTTACATACATATTTTCCAATACCTGAAAGCACTGAAATGGGAACTTAATCGTTAAGGTGAATAGATATCTCTATGTTGAAATTTTGACTATCACAAATTTGCATTAAGCATATGCAAATCCAAAACAAGCTCTATAATGATCCCAAACATTGCTTTTTTGCTACATTAAGTTTAATGGCTCAATCTCAAGCTCTCTGTAGGAGGGCAAGTATTTCCACCTCTGCAAGGCTTTGCAGAAAAGAAAAATCTGGTAGAATGGCCACACTCGTATGCATACCTGGCAGCAAAGGGTACATGTGCTATATTCCCTATAACACAATGTGTCCCTTCACAGTGAGAAAATGTCCACAGAAGAAGAAGACCAACGCCCTATCAGGCTTCAAGACAGACAATAGTTATGACTAGAATGAGATGATCCTGAAGCTTATCGGTAGAACTTATGCATCAGTAGAAATGCCGTCTTGTTAAAGTTAACTATTAGATCTGCAAAACTGTAACCAACAAGCAAAAGCTGTTCATGTTCTCCTGTAGAAATGCATCTTTAATGCTATATTTACAATTATTATGCTGTGAGTCAGGATTTCCATCTCACATCCATCACCCAATTGTGTAACTCCTGATTTGGGACAAAATTACAATATTTATATGAAACATGAAAATGTGGATCATTTCTCTGTTATGATATTTATCCAATGGCTCTGTTTTTGTTCCACTTAGAGAAGCCCATTTAATTAAAACAAAACAAAACAAACAAAAACCAAAAAAGTATGTGTGGATTTTTGCATGATTTTGTCAGGAAGTTATTTGTTGTTATGACTTTGTATTTTTGCTGTTATGCATGTACTCTCTCGGTACCTGGCTACACAAAATTAATGCTCCTAACTTACCCAGATCACTGTGTCTTGGTAAGCTTCTCCCACACTGTTTTTCTTACTCTTCTGTGCCCAATTTCATATATGAACTAAAAAAATCATCTAATATGCTTAATGTCTTTAAAGTGGAGTATGTACCTGAATCAAACAGAATATCTGCAAAACTTGTCACTCATATTTTGAGTTTCTACTTTAGTGTCTTATGCTTTCTTGACATGGGAGAATTTATGTCCTCCATTCACAAGTATACACTAACTAAGAGGTATCATGTGTGTTTCCTGATTAGGGACTAATCTTGAAATATTATCCTGCCATAGGTTAGAGCACATATACTTCCTGATAATATATTGAATATGATGTATTTAAATAATCGATTAACTAAATACTAAAGCAAATTACTGCACATATCATTTATTATCCAATGTGTAGAAAGTACCTGGCTCAGTGTTTGGAAATTGTCTGACTTTTCATCATATATAGTGTGGTTTCATGTTATTGTATATAAGACCTTACATGAACTCTGTTTACAATAATTTCCCAGTGCCATAAAGACCATAATAAATAATATTAGCAATTGGTTTCTTTGTGCTGTCATTATTAGTGCATATAGCATTAGTGGAGGATTACCTTTATTACCCATAGTGCTTAGAGTATGAATCACACATGCACCTTGAAAGAAAAGAGGTACAATGTAATAAGAAACCAGATATTGAAAATGCAAGTTTTGTTATGTCATTCTGGATATGTTAACCTTTGTTCCTGCCCTCTATATGCATCTGTAGCAAAATCTGCCTATTTTTGCTTCATCCCACCACTCCTTAGTTATTGTTCCATCTGCCTTAGTGATTAAACTTTAGACGACATGAACCAGACTTCCCCTCCATGATGACACCAAAATACTCAATTCACAGGTACTTACAGTCTACAGAATGGGCCTAGAAAGGTGATAATACCTGAGCACCTCTTGTTTCATAAAAATCTGAACTCAGGCTATGTAACGACTTTGCTTTTAGTAGTACAGACATTTCTGGAAGGTCATCAGTTGTATTAGAATAGAGAAGTTACTATCAATCATGTTTCCCTGAAGCTGGAAGAGCACATGACTCCCTTTTAGTGTCTGAGTTACATTACATAAGTTGAGGACTGTTATAAGTAAGTTGGAGTTAGTTGACCTGGAATTCTGCTAAGCAAGAAAATCTTAGCAGGTATAGTTACTTAAGTAAACAGGGATGGGAATAATTTGTAATAACGTAGAATATGGGTTTCCTTTGCATAAAGGTAAAATGCTGAAATATTTCATGCCTGATGATCATTACACTGTGTGTGATTTATACCAGGAATAAGCTAAGCCTCTTCCCACCATGTCATTTCATATCAGCCATAAACAAGAAAACAAATGAGAAAGTTATTATTTGCCATATGATTAAGTAGTCCATCAAATCCATTCTCTCTAACAAGCAATTGATTTCTTTAGAATGGGAGCCAGAATTTGTAAGAGTGGGGTGATATACTTTGGAGTGTGGGGTATGCAATCAAAATTTTTGTGGTGTATTGCATTTTTCAATGGTGATCACAACAGTATCTCCATTCCATAAGTTCTTTCTACAATGCAACCTATAATAGGGTCTTTGCCCTCTCCCTTTAAAACTCAATGGCTTTTTGTGACTGCTTCAACATATTACATAAAAATGCCATCATCATCCACTGTGATCTTTTGAGATGCTTGCTGTAGAAAAAGAGCCAGCATGCTGTGAGAATGTTCAAACAGGCAAAACACAGAGACTTCATGGAAAGGATGTATGCATGAATTTTGACTGACAGTATAGCTGAGATCCCAACTGATAGCTAGTACCAAATCACCACCTGTGTGAGTTAACCATTTTGATAGTATGTTCTCCAGTTCTGAGATCAATTGCTTTAAACAGACCTCTTGAATCAAAGGCAAGCTCCCTACTAAACCCATCATAAGCCCTACCCAAGGAGTAGATACAGAAACAAAATAATTGTTGTTCTTTCAGGTCAGTAAGTTTTCTGATTTTTTTAACACGTAGCAATGAATCATACAATCAGCAACTAATATATTGTGCTGTCCGTGATCTTTAAAAAAAAAATTATTTATAAATGGGATTTACTAGAATAATACCCTTGAAATGAGTCTTTATATGTGACCAGTTGTCCAATGGTGGAAGAAGACATTCAAGGGGGAAAAAAGGAATAGATTACGAAACATTTATTTTTGGAGGTCATAATTATTTAAGAATAGGTAAAGCTGGAAGTCCTAAATAGGACACAGTAAAAGATTACATTAGTGGTAGAAGCAGAAACCTTATGATGGAGGTATCTATCTATTATCTATCATCTATCTATCTATCTATCTATCTATCTATCTATCTATCTATCATCTATCTATCTCCCTTTCTACTAAGTTTAGATTTGATTTTGAAGGTAATACAAAGTCATAAAGGACTTTCTGCAGAGCATGAGATAGTTGGATTTGCCTTTTAGGAATATTTGGAGAGAGAATGTTGAAATCTCATCACGAGGTATATATGTCATATATACTCTAACCGAACCTGAAACCTAACCCTATCCCTAACCCAGTTAATAGATGCCTGGTAGAGATCTGACACAAATATATTAAGAACTTATAGTCAATTGAATCTGACTATTAATTAGATGTGAAGAGTGAAGGTAATAGAGTCATTCAAATGAATGACTTGCCAGGTAATGGAGCAAAGGGCCAGATTGGGAGGGGTTGCATGAGCAATAATAAATTCAGCTTTGCCCACGTTACACTCAGTCACATTCTACTTCTTACTTAATTTCTCAGACCAAAACCTTGGGCACATCGTTGCTTTTTCTTTCTCAGTTACAACACTCTGAAGAGTATCAAGCATGATTACATTCCAAGTCGAGGATACATCTTGTCGCCTTCACCAATGCATCTTAGTCTTCAAACTGTCATCAATTGCAAACCGATAAAGCATGTGTGTGTTAATGTTCTACCCTTTACCATGAAATCAATATTGTTGGAGCTTGTTGAATGAGAAGAGTGCTAATGGAAGATGATGTCAGAAAGACAAGATTGAGCATGAGTTGGCTTTGCAGGCTATAGTAAATCATTTGAAATTTATTTTATATTTCAAAAGAAGTTATTGAAGTCCTTTCACTAGCCAAGCAAAGCATCTGATGATGTTTTTCAACAAACGCTGCTGTCTGGAGAACTGAATATAGGATGGCAAGGATAAAAATAGCTAGAAAACTCTTTTTGTAATGTAAACATGAGATTGGTAATTCTTTTTCCTTTGCCAAATCAAACTTATTCCAATCAAGGCACTATCCTTGTTTATGTATTTACCTAGACGGTCTTTTCCTCAGAGTTTCACATCTTGTCAATAAGATATAGGACATATCAAGATCAAAGAGTTCTTTCAGCATATCCTTCCAAAAGTAGTTTTTCCTCTTGTCATACATTGACTGATATTTTTCCTTTGAATTTTCAAAGCACAGAACACTCTAAGGAGTTAAATTATTTACTTAATTGTTTTTATTCTTTATTTTCCCATCAGAATGTAAGACATCTGAGGATAGAAAATATATTTTTCTTATTGACATCATTTTCCTAATGTTCAGCATAGTACTTAGAGTGAAATTTGTATTCAACACATGTTTGTAGATTAGCAAACGAAAATAAAACAAGACATAATTTAAAATTTGGGAGATATTTGCTTGGAGGAAAAAATTGAAGGAGATTTTCTAAAATGAAGATACTGCTTTAGACTTGATGAGGGGGAAATTTTTGACATCCATCGTCAATTTATGGATTGACAGTAAATTAAATTATCTTTTAAATCATAGCAGAAAGTAAATCATAATATTTAATAAAGAAGGGAAATTGAAGAAAATATGTCTCCGTTGAGTGTTAGGCACCCCGTTATGTACTTAATATATTTGAACTCATGCCAGTCTCCAAGAGCCATGACTTAAAAAAAAAAATTCAGTTATTTAATAAAATATTTATGTTTTAAGCATGAAGAGTTATATTTGTTAAAATTCATGTACTTACAGAACAATGAAAAAATCACATGTAAAACACACAGCATTCGGTGTACTCAATTTTGACAAATATTTATCTTTTTTAGCATTGAAAATAGGAACATTATTTGCATTTGGAAAAATATTTCTTGGATCTATTGGTCACTAAACAATGAAGTAACATGTCATGGTTGTTTTATGTTTACCTGTCTTGCAAAAAGCTAAATTTGACTAACAATAAAAATGTCTACCGTTAAAATGCCTGCAGAAACCCTTTTCACATTAAATTATAACCAGATACTCACGTTCGCATCGCCAGGCCATCAGTAAAACAATTCCAGGTTTGCAGCACAGAGGTACCTTGTACCCAGTATTGTTATTGTGATATATTGTGTTGCCTTGTGCTGTATCATATTGTAATTCAGACATTAACATGTGTGACTACCACTCTTTTTTTTTTTTTTTTTTTTTTTTTTTTTTTGAGACGGAGTCTCGCTCTGTCGCCCAGGCTGGAGTGCAGTGGCCGGATCTCAGCTCACTGCAAGCTCCGCCTCCTGGGTTTACGCCATTCTCCTGCCTCAGCCTCCCAAGTAGCTGGGACTACAGGCGCCCGCCAACTCGCCCGGCTAGTTTTTTGTATATTTTAGTAGAGACGGGGTTTCGCCGTGTTAGCCAGGATGGTCTCGATCTCCTGACCTCGCGATCCACCCGTCTCGGCCTCCCAAAGTGCTGGGATTACAGGCTTGAGCCACCGCGCCCGGCCTGACTACCACTCTTTATGTAGAAAATATAGTGTTCTCATTTGTTCCAAAAATTGTCATATGCATATTTCAAACCACAAAACATATCTATTTTCACAGTAGTATCAATTATTCATTGAGCTCCTTCATAATATACTAGTAAACATATTTTAAATTAAATTGTGAAAATAATGAGTAAATAAATAAAATAAAGAAAGAGCTGCAAGTTACTGAGATTCTGGGACGTGTGAATATGTTATCTCAGTAAAGCATGACCTGTGCAATATTACTCCAGTTCCTTTCTATTTATGTTCCTCAGACTTGATTTTTTTAAGCTTTAAAATAATTGGATTAAATTTTTGTCAAACTTTAGAAAATACTTCTTATAGACAAATTTGGGGGCAAAAAAGGGAACAATAAGAAGCTGTGGGAAGTAAAAGTGATATTTTGGGAGTCAAAATTATTTCTCTATGCTAGGATTGAAGATGTATACACATTATCATCAGCATTCACACACACACACTCACTCACTCTCACACACACATGTAATTTGTGCCTTAAAATACCATACAAAATAAAATTGGTGCCTAGGAAAAGATACAGAGTTCAAACATAATTCTCCCATAAATACATCCCCATTACTATTTTAAATATGAACTCTCAGGAGGATTATAGCGTTGGGGAAAAAATGTCATATCAGCAGGTGAGCTGTTGAACTGTCACCTCATTACTAAATAAAACCAGTTTGATTTTTATTTGTTTCACACTTTGTTCATCCATAATTTCCTTTGAACTAGGGGTTGTGGAGCTAAATAAAATTTAGAAAATCCAAATTATTTGTGGAATTCAACATTAACATGAAAACTGAAAAAAAGACAATGTAGGATATATCTGAAAGATAAAATGATAAAATCTAATAATCAATATTGTGTCATGTTTTAGCATAAATTAATAATATTGAGTAAGGTTGCTAATATATATTACAAATCACACATTAAGATTTAACAAATAATTAAAATTTTTAGGAAGGGTTATAGGAAATTTAAATCTATTATTTCTAATTCACTGATATGTTTAATTTAAAAACCTTGACTCTCTCTACTAATACTTCCATTTTAAGAAGGAGGTGGACACTCATAGAAGTAAAATAATATACCCGATGTTACACCGTTAATTAATTGTTGGAAATATTTGAAAGCAGCTCATAAATGCCTCATAGTCCATTCTCTTTAACTACATTACACTGCCATCAAATTTCATGAAAAATCTCAAAAACTTGTGTTAAAGTATTTAATTCAGTTTATTTGGATACTTTTATTTTCTCCAAAGTTCCCTCAACTTTAGAGAGACCAAAGTAATTACATAAGTGAAATGTCTACAAGAGTAAAGAATAAATAATAGAAAATGCTTCAGGAAAGGGATATTTTACTAGAATATTTACCATGTCTTTAATTTGTGATTATCAAACATGAAAATACATGGGAAAAACCTTGAGACCTTTCATAAGAGAGCAAATATAAAAGTAATGGAAAATACAATATGTAAAGAAAGAGTAGAATTGATGATATCTTGCCTGAAAGGCCTAGACAGATTTAATAACCACCCCAAAACATGTAAAAAGTAATGCTTATTAGAATGGTTCCAGGTATTTTACAGGGGAAGCAACAGAATAAAACAGTTGTATGGTCTTAAAGAATAAGAAAAATCATCCCCTGCCTCTACCCTGTAACTGTATCATTAGATTTCAATTTTTTTTTATTGTTTCTAGCATTCTTCATAGAACAGTAACAATATTGGAAAGGATACATGGAAAAGAATAGTACTATAGATAAGAACACGTATATTATGGTCATAATTTTGTAACTACCTGTGTGACTTTGTGTAAGACATTTTATTGGTCTGAATTTTACGTTCCTCATTTGAAAAGGGATAAAGCTGAACTGTAACAATTTCTTTTGATCTTTTTGAGTCATGGACATTTTGAAAATTCGATTAAAGTTATATCTCTTCTCTCCATAAAAATGGCTTTCACTTTGCATTTTACTTTTAATTTCAGGAATACATTAACATCCTGTAGCTCATTCATGAGTATTTCCTAGAGGTTCCTGCTAGCTAAATAATTTTAGATTCAGAGTCTACAATTGCATATAATTCTAAAATTTCCTGGTCTGCTGTAGTATCACTATTTGGATGTTTAGATATATTTTTGCTAGTATCTCTTTTTCCTAGTAATAATACAAGCAAAACTTCCCTCTTAAATAATTAAGCATTAATCAATTTTCTAATAATTTCACTGGAATAAGAGTGAAGAAACTCCATCTACTTTTACATTGACTCCTTAAGTGTCTGGCACAGACTTTAACATAAAACAACAAACAGGAATATATTTGAAAAAATGTGTTGCTGAAACATGTATGATAGTTTATCTTGATTAAAAGACTCGCTGTATTTTTAAGAATTACATGTAATTCTAATTTGTATCTTTCTCTATTAATTTTTCCATATCCGTTTTAAAATGAGAGCACTGAATAAAATGTCTCCTATCAACTGTAAGTCTTATGATAAATTGAACTTAAAATTTCAAAATCCCTCTCATGTACACATTTAATCAATGTAGTTTTGGATCTTATTTATTCAGTTTAACCCCTCGTTCAAAAAAAGTTCACTCTCCTATTTTCAATGACATTATGTTATTATATACTTATTACATAATCAGTTTATTTTATTCCTTTAGAGCTACTCATCCTCCTTTTGTTTCCTAATCTGAGACATTCCCAGGGCTCTGTTTTTGAGTATTGTTTCTCTTGTCCTTTTTCTTTCCTTTAGCGACTTTATTCATTCTCGTTTTTGTTCCAACATTCTACATTTACTTTGTCAGCCTTGTTTTTGCACTTTAGTTCTAGAACTAAGAACTCAGTAAACTGCCAAAATAAATAATCAAATATCTCTGTGTCTTAAACACAACAAATGTATATGTTTTGCTCTTCCTAAATCCAATGTAGATTTCCTAAACATGCAATTCCCTTGGACGGTACTTTTTAAAGAACTGAGATACAGGATATAGGTATTCCATCAAGTGGTTCCAACATCCTCCAAAAATATGGAGTTCTCCAGACTCATTTCCATCTTCCCAGCTTTCAACAGGAAAGAGAGAAAAAGAAAAATCAGGCAATAGATCAGGAAGAGAGGTGCCTCATCTCTGCCCACATTTTATCAGCCAAAACTTGATCCCATGGTCTCACCTTTCTAAAAGATGGTGGTTGTAGGCAAGAAAAGAATAGCTTTGTGTTTAAGATTGAAGAAATGACTTGGTGAGCACTTTGGAGACTCTGCATTGCACTGCTTCATCATCATTTAATTAAACTATTTCCTTCCCATATTGGTTGACTCTGAATTAGTGAACCTGTCTTATTATTTTAATATCTTCTCAGCAACTGGCCTTCTCCACCCATTCTGCATTATGGCCAAACACTTCCTTCAGCTTCTCTCTGTTTGTTTCATACACACTAGTCTCCCTGGATAATTTCGAACTGGAAATATAGAGCAGGGCCTTGACTGAAAGACCTGCACCTCAATGGCTGAAGTCCTCTGTAATACTGAGCACATGTATATGCTCTTCCATTGCACTTTCATCTTCTTCAGTTTCAATCAGCCTTTTAGGCCTTGGTGAAGGACCATTTGATACCTTTGCCTAAATATTAGAAGGGAAATGTGCCTTGATAAAAAGAAGTATCAAAATGAAGAACAACATTCTATTATGGTAATTAGGGCTAATCGTAATCACTGGATCCTTTAAAGTACAGAAGTACCTTCTTACAAGATATTCAAAGGTAACTAATAAATAGAGATAACTCTGTTCTTCAGTTCTGCATTTTAGCAGCAACCATTCTGAACAAGATGGTTTAATGTTCTCTTCAGATTGACTAAACCTTGGACAGACTTCTTTCTGATTCTAGGCCCCTGAACTCTCACTTCTTAAAGCATGTAGTTTTGACAACACATAATTGCAAATTCTTTCTCCGCTTCTTTGAGATGTCAAGCTGTTTCAAAAGTATCTTGGTGTTTTTATACCATAGGACTGTCTTTTTCAAGGACCTGGGAGCCATCCCTTTGACATGTAATCGTTAAGGAAGATAGAGCCCCCATCTCCCAGTCTCTACCTGAGCACAGAAACCTAAATCTAAGTTGTAAAATTTCCTTCAGTCATAAAAAGAGAGTTTACATTTTTCAAATAACAAGCCATTATTCTAAGTGAATCAACGCAGGAACAGAAAGCCAAACACAGCATATTCTTACATATTATTGGGAGCTAAACACCAAAAACATGTGGACATAAAGGTGGAACCTTGCAGACAACTAGAGGAAGGAAGGAGGAAGAGAGGTATGGGCTGAAAAATTACCTGTGGGGTACTATGCTCACCCGCTGGGTGATGGGATCATCAATACTAAAACCCAGCATCACACAATATATCCATCTAGCAAACCAGCATATGTACCTGCTGAATCTAAAATAAAAGTTGAAATTACATTTCCTTTGAATGAGGCTCATTTGAAAAGACACACGGCTTATAATCCACCACCCCAGCTCTTCAAAACTCTCCAGCCTTTTGCTGCAGCAGAGTTCAGTCCATCCTGCCTTTTGTTTTATCTTCCCTGTTGCAATAGTCTTGAATAAACTCTTCCTTAGCGTTTTTACTTTGTCAGGTTTAATTTTTCCTTGAGACTACCTGGGGACTGTCTTAATTCTTGATCCTTCAGACTTCCTCAGTTCAGACTGCCTTTTGTTTTCTTTCCTATTTCAATAGGCTTGAATTAAATCTTCCTTATCTTTCTAACTATGTCTATTTTAATTTCCCTTGACACTACCCGGGGACTTTCCTAATTCTTTGCCCTTCAGACTTCCTGATTATATATTCTGCTCCTGCCTCTGCAGAAGTGGTCTTTTCTTATTCTTTTTACCTTTTCAGAAACAGATTGGTTCTTGAGTAATGATATGAACTTAAGTTCTCCCACCTTGTTTGTCTTCTCTCCCTTGGCCCTTGCCATTGTAAGACTCTGACCAATGGCTTCATTAACTTTAATTTCATATATTTTCTATTTTGGACTAGGTGTCCTTCCTGGCCTGCTGCTTCCACGGGTGATGGATTAGGTGCGTAGGTTTGTCTTCCTTATTGTAAGATCCTTACTTTCCTTTCCCACATGTGTAGACACACTTGTTGTAAATATTCTTCTACTTAGCACATTTTTCTTACCTGTTTTGTCCTATTTTCTTTATATTCCTGAGACTTTACCTAATATTTTCCTGAACTAGAAATGGAAAGGTGCACATCAACTGTCAGAGATGCTGGAACATAAAAAGTAATGAAGTGAAGCTATTTGTGAGCTATTACTTCACCGAGTTGGATTCTTCTCTTATTCCCACTGAGTATTTCAGTGAATTTCTGAACTGAAGAATAAACTAAAAAATTCATAATTCATATGAACTAATAAATAAACTCATTCATAATTCATAACCTACTAAATTAATTCATAATTCCTGTGATATATTGCAACAAGAGGAACTCCCTTCATCTTTTAACTTTTTGTGTTACCATATTTACTACAGCTTTTCCATCTACAGACATGCTTACTTTTCAAGTTGCAATTTCTGAATACAGGCAGAATAAGATGTGTTTGTGAGGGGAAAAAAGAGGGAGAGAGATATCAAGATGGACTACACAAAGTATTATATCCGCCCTACAAAGTAAGTATCTCTGTTGTGGAAGAATAAGTACACAGTTTTAAGGTAGACTTTGGGTCTTTAAGACATGTACTAAAATTTACGTGTTTTTTTTTTTTTTTTTATTCAGTCCTGCTGATGGCCAGCTTTTCTCGGAAAGCATAATGATGTAATGTATCAATCCAGATCCATTGATCAAAGTGAACTATTTCATGATTATTTTTTGTTATGAAAAAATTGAATTATTCTGCTCAGAGAGAGAATATTATAACAAACTTCCAAATATACATTATTCAAATGATAAACATTATTCTAAACTTGTTTGATATCTTTTTAATATCTTCTTTGTTTCCTCACATTTTTTTTCTTTTGTTGATAAAATACTTCAAAAATATCTCAGACATTATGGCCTTCCACATTTTCATATGTAAATGCCATCTTCATGGATAGCTAAAAATGTATAATAATTCCTTAATATCCAATCTATACAGTAAACTTTTGATAGAATTTAAGTTTTTTCAGAGGTTGGTGCAAAGTGATTTAAATTGAGATGTTTAGAGTTCTAATGAGGGCAATGTCTGGTTTGTTTGACAGTCAGGGTGAATCATTTTTTAACAACCTCCTTGTCTATGGGACAAAATTATTTTCTGGGATATTAATAAGATGAAGTAACTGTGAATTATGGCAAAAAAATTGTAGGGTAAGAATTTTATGTTACTGAATTTCATATATGTGGAATCATGATTAAAAAATTAAAAAAAAATCCAAAAGGAAAATAATGGATAGTTTTAATTGCAATATTTTTTAAAAAAAGGTAAAATACATAACATACAGATTTGTTATATTTATAAATATTACCATTTTTCTGTTGAGTCTTAACTTATACAAATTTATCAATGACTTCATCAAAGTTGATCTTCTTCTTGTCCTATAGCCATTATAACCAGATTTATCCTTCTTCTTTCTCTCCTTGTTGGTCAGAGAACACTTATTATTAATTTCAGTTTTGACAATGTTCTACTACATGAACAAACAAGAAACACAAATTATTAAGAAAAGTCTTCAATAGAAAGATGAGTTTTGCAGAAATTTATAAATATCCTATTTGAAAACATTTTATGTTGTTTAATTTCTTGCTCTTACAAACTTACCCATAAAATATCTTCAACAGAAAATACACCATGAATTTTAATATTTACTAAAATATTGTTATTTTTTGTCTTTTATACAAATTGTAGAAACAGCTGAATAATAGCAAATATTGGTGTTATTAATTCATCAATTTAGAATGAGTATCCATTTATTAAAGAGAACAATCTATGCAATAAACCATCCCAGTTTTGAAAATCTTTGACGATATAAGATGAACACCTTTTACAGTTCTCTTGATCTTCTTCTTAGAAACTTGAGGGGGGGCGCGGCGCGGAGCAAGATGGCTGAATAGGAACAGCTCCAGTCTCCAGCTCCCAGCACCAGTGACACAGAAGATGGGTGATTTCTGCATTTTCAACTGAGGTACTGGGTTCATCTCACTAGGGAGTGCGGGACAATCGGTGCTAGTCAGTTGCTGCAGCTCGACCAGTGAGAGCTGAAGCAGGGCGAGGCATCACCTCACCTGGGAAGCCCAAAGGGGAAGGGAATCCCTTTTCCTAGCCAGGGGAACTGAGACTCACAAAACCTGGAAAATTGGGTAACTCCCACCCCAATACTGTGCTTTACCAAGGGTCTTAGCAAATGGCACACCAGGAGATTATATCTCACACCTGGCCAAGAGGGTCCCACGCAGGTGGAGCCTCCCTCATTGCTAGCACAGCAGTATGCGATCTAACAGCAAGGCAGCAGCAAGGCTGGGGGAGGGGCACCCGCCATTGCTGAGGCTTAAGTAGATAAACAAAGCTACTGGGAAGCTCTAACTAGGTGGGTGGAGCTCACAGCAGCTCAAGGAAGCCTGCCTGTCTCTGTAGACTCCACCTCTGGGGACAGGACACAGCTAAAAAAATAAACCAGCAGAAACCTCTGCAGACACAAACGAACCTGTCTGACAGCTTTGAAGAGAGCAGTAGATCTCCCAACATGGAGGTTGAGATCTGAGAACAGACAGACTGCCTGCTCAAGTGGGTCCCTGACCTCTGAGTAGCCTAACTGGGAGACATACCCCACTAGGGGCTGACCACACACCTCACACAGCAGGGTACACCCCTGAGACGAAGCTTCCAAAGCAAGAATCAGACAGGTACACTTGCGGTTCAGCAATATTCTATCTTCTGCAGCCTCTGGAGTGGACCTCAAGCAATCTCCAACAGACCTACAGCTGAGGGTACTGACTGTTAGAAAGAAAACTAACAAACAGGAAGGACACCCACACCAAAACCCCTTCAGTACATCACCATCATCAAAGACCAAAGGCAGATAAAATCACAAAGATGGGGAAAAAGCAGGGCAGAGAAGCTGGAAATTCAAAAAATAAGAGCGCATCTCCCCCTCCAAAGAATGCAGCTCATCTCCAGCAATGGATCAAAGTTGGACGGAGAATGACTTTGATGAGTTGAGAGAAGAAGGCTTCAGTCCATCAAACTTCTCAGAGCTAAAGGAGGAATTACGTACCCAGCGCAAAGAAACTAAAAATTTTGAAAAAGGAACGGAAGAATGGTTAACTAGGATAATCAATGCAGAGAAGGCCATAAACAAACTGACAGAGATAAAAACCATGACACGAGAAATATCTGACAAATGCACAAGCTTCAGTAACCGACTCAATCAACTGGAAGAAAGAGTATCAGTGATTGAGGATCAAGTGAATGAAATGAAGTGAGAAGAGAAGTCTAAAGAAAAAAGAGGAAAAAGAAATGAACAAAGCCTTCAAGAAGTATGGGATTATGTGAAAAGACCAAATCTACGTCAGATTGGGGTGCCTGAAAGTGACGGGGAAAATGGAACCAAGTTGGAAAACACTCTTCAGGATATCATCTAGGAGAACTTCCCCAACCTAGTAGGGCAGGCCAACGTTCAAATTAAGGAAATACAGAGAAGACCACAAAGATACTCCTCGAGAAGAGAAACTCCAAGACACATAATTGCCAGATTCACCAACGTTGAAATGAAGGAAAAAATCTTAAGGGCAGCCAGAGAGAAAGGTTGAGTTACCCACAAAGGGAAGCCCATCAGACTAACAGCAGATCTCTCGGCAGAAACTCTACAAGCCAGAAGGGAGTGGGGGCCAATATTCGACATTCTTAAAGAAAAGAATTTTAAACCCAGAATTTCACATCCAGCCAAACTAAGTTTCATCAGTGAAGGAGAAATAAAATCCTTTACAAATAAGCAAATGCTTAGAGATTTTGTCACCACCAGGCCTGCCTTACAAGAGATCCTGAAGGAAGCCCTAAACATGGAAAAGAACAACAGGTACCAGCCATTGCAAAAATATGCCAAAATGTAAAGACCATCAAGGCTAGGAAGAAACTGCACCAACTAACGAGCAAAATAACCAGTTAATATCATAATGACAGGATCAAGTTCGCACATAACAATATTAACCTTAAAGGTAAATGGACTAAATGGACCAATTAAAAGACACAGACTGGCAAACTGGATAAAGAGTCAACACCCATCAGTTTGCTATATTCAGGAGACCCATCTCACATGCAGAGACACACATAAGCTCAAAATAAAGGGATGGAGGAAGATCTACCAAGCAAATAGAAAACAAAAAAAGCAGGGGTGGCAATCCTAGTCTCTGATAAAACAGGCTTTAAACTAGCAAAGATCAAGAGACAAAGAAGGCCATTGCATAATGGTAAAGGGATCAATTCAACAGGCAGAGCTGGCTATCCTAATTATATATGCACCCAATACAGAAGCACCCAGATTCATAAAGCAAGTCCTTAGAGACTTACAAAGAGACTTAGACTCGTACACAATAATAATGGGAAACTTCAACACCCCACTGTCAACATTAGACAGATCAATGAGACAGAAAGTTAACAAGGATATCCAGGAATTGAACTAATCTCTGCACCAGGCGGACCTAATAGTCATCTACAGAACTCTCCACCCCAAATCAACAGAATATACATTCTTCTCAGCATCACATCGCACTTATTCCAAAATTGACCACATAATTGGAAGTAAAGCACTCTTCAGCAAATGTACAAAAACAGAAATTATAACAAACTGTCTCTCAGACCACATTGTAATCAAACTAGAACTCAGTACTAAGAAACTCAATCAAAACCACTCAACTATTATGGAAACTGAACAACCTGCTCCTGAATGACTACTTGGTACATAATGAAATGAAGGCAGAAATACAGATGTTCTTTGAAACCAATGAGAACAAAGATACAACATACCAGAATCTCTGGGACACATTTAAAGCAGTGTGTAGAGGGAAATTTATAGCACTAAATGCCCACAAGAGAAAGCAGGAAAGATCTAAAATTGACACTCTAACATCACAATTAACAGAACTAGAGAAGCAAGAGCAAACACATTCAAAAGCTAGCAGAAGGCAAGAAATAATTAAGATCAGAGCAGGACTGAAGGAGATAGAGACACAAGAAACCCTCCCAAAAATCAATGAATCCAGGAGTTGGTTTTTTGAAAAGATCAACAAAATTGATAGACCACTAGCAAGACTAATAAAGAAGAAAAGAGAGAAGAATCAAATAGATGCAATAAAAAATGATAAAGGAGATATCACCACCGACCCCACAGAAATACAAACTACCATCAGAGAATACTATAAACACCTCTAAGCAAATAAACTAGAAAACCTAGAAGAAATGGATAATTTCCTGGACACATACACTCTCCCAAGACTAAACCAGGAAGAAGTTGAATCCCTGAATAGACCAATAGCAGGCTCTGAAATTGAGGCAATAATTAATAGCCTAACAACCAAAAAAAATCCAGGACCAGATGGATTCACAGCTGAATTCTACCAGAGGTACAAGGAGGAGCTGGTACCACTTCTTCTGAAACTCTTCCAATCAACAGAAAAAGAGGGAATCCTCCCTTACTCATTTTATGAGGCCAACATCATCCTGATACCAAAGCCTGGCAGAGACACAACAAAAAAAGAGAATTTTAGACCAATATCCCTGATGAACATCGATGCCAAAATCCTCAATAAAATACTGGCAAACCAGGTTCAGCAGCACATCAGAAAGCTTATCCACCATGATCAAGTGGGCTTCATCCCTGGGATGCAAGGCTGGTTCAACATACGCAAATCAATAAACGTAATCCAGCATATAAACAGAACGAACGGCAAAAACCACATGATCATCTCAATAGATGAAGCAAAGGCCTTTGACAAAATTCCACAGCCCTTCATGCTAAAAACTCCCAATAAATTCAGTACTGATGGAACGTACCTCAAAATAATAAGAGCTATTTATGACAAACCCACAGCCAATATCATACTGAATGGGCAAAAGCTGGAAGCATTCCCTTTGAAAACTGGCACAAGACAGGGATGTCCTCTTTCACCACTCCTATTCAACATAGTGTTGGAAGTTCTGGCTAGGGTAATCAGGCAAGAGAAAGAAATCAAGGGTATTCAGTTAGGAAAAGAAGAAGTCAAATTGTCCCTGTTTGTAGATGACATGATTGTATATTTAGAAAACCCCATTGTCTCAGTCCAAAATCTCCTTAAGCTGATAAGCAACTTCAGCAGTCTCAGGATACAAAATTAATGTGCAAAACTCACAAGCATTCTTATACATCAGTAACAGACAGAGAGTGAAATCATGAATGAACTTCCATTCACAATTGCTTCAAAGAGAATAAAATACCTAGGAATCCAGCTTACAAGGGATGTAAAGGACCTCTTCAAGGAAACTACAAACCACTGCTCAGTGAAATAAAAGAGAACACAAACAAATGGAAGAACATACCATGCTCATGGATAGGAGAATCAATATCGTGAAAATGGCCATACTGCCAAGGTAATTTATAGATTCAATGCCATCGCTATCAAGCTACCAATGAGTTTCTTCACAGAATTGAAAAAACGGCTTTAAAGTTCATATGGAACCAAAAAAGACCCTGCATTGCCAAGTCAATCCTAAGCCAAAATAACAAAGCCGGAGGCATCATGCTACCTGACTTCAAACTGTACTACAAGATATACTACAAGGTTACTACAGTAACCAAAACAGCATGATTCTGGTACCAAAACAGAGATATGGACCAATGGAACAACACAACAGAGTCCTCGGAAATAATACCACACATCTACAGCCATCTGATCTTTGATAAACCTGAGAAAAACAAGAAATGGGGAAAGGATTCCTTATTTAATAAATAGTGCTGGGAAAATTGGCTAGCCATAAGTTGAAAGCTGAAACTTGATCCTTTCCTTACTCCTTATATGAAAATTAATTCAAGATGGATTGGAGACTTAAATGTTAGACCTACAACCATAAAAATCCAAGAAGAAAACCTAGGTAATACCATTCAGGACATAAGCATGGGCAAGGACTTCATGTCTAAAACACCAAAAGCAACGGCAACAGAAGCCAAAATTGACAAATGGGATCTAATTAAACTAAAGAGCTTCTGCACAGCAAAAGAAACTACCATCAGAGCGAACAGGCAACCTACAGAATGGGAGAAAATTTTTGCAATCTACTCATCTGACAAAGGGCTATTATCCAGAACCTACAAAGAACTCAAACAAATTTACAAGAAAAAACAACAACCCCATCAAAAAGTGGGCAAGGGATATGAACAGACATTTCTCAAAAGAAGACATTCATACAGCCAACAGACACATGAAAAAATGCTCGTCATCACTGGCCATCAGAGAAATGCAAATCAAAACCACAATGAGATACCATCTCACACCAGTTAGAATGGCAATCATTAAAAGTCAGGAAACAACAGGTGCTGGAGAAGATGTGGAGAAATAGGAACACTTTTACACTGTTGGTGGGATTGTAAACTAGTTCAACCATTATGGAAAACAGTATGGCGATTCCTCAAGGATCTAGAACTACAAGTACCATATGACCCAGCCATCCCATTATTGGATATATACCCAAAGGATTATAAATCATGCTACTATAAAGACACATGCACACGTATGTTCATTGCAGCACTATTCACAATAGCAAAGACTTGGAATCAACCCAAATGTCCATCAGTGACAGACTGGATTAAGAAAATGTGACACATATACACCGTGGAATACTATGCAGCCATAAGAAAGGATAAGTTTGTGTCCTTTGTAGGGACATGGATGCAGCTGGAAACCATCATTCGCAGCAAACTATCACAAGAACAGAAAACCAAACACCGCCTGTTCTCACTCATAGGTGGAAACTGAACAATGAGATCACTTGGACTCGGGAAGGGGAACATTACATGCCGGGGCCTATTATGGGGAGGGGGGAGGGGGAAGGGATTGCTTTGGGAGTTATACCTGATGTAAATGACGAGTTGATGGGTGCTGACGAGTTGATGGGTGCAGCACACCAACATGGCACAAGTATACATATGTAACAAACCTGCACGTTATGCATGTGTACCCTAGAACTTAAAGTATAAAAATAATAATAATAATAACAATAACAATAAAAGAAAGAAACTTGATTCCACTTTTCTTTGGAAAGATCCATTCCCTTAATGTTGTGGCTGCATAATTAATGTCCTACTCCACAATTTCCACATACTAATTTTCAAAGATTGATTTCAGCTTAGTGGTCCACTGTGTATTTTTTTCACGACTAATTCTGGCTATTTGCAAATATATTTTGCTTCTGATTAACCTCATTTCAATCTTACATACAGGAAAAAGATAACTCATAAAAGGAAAATTGCATGCAGTTTTTGCATACAGAATTATATGCTTTTGGGGTTAAAGACACAAGATGAATTTAAGGAAGACCAAACAATTATGAATTCTTACAAATTTCCTCTCAAGATGAACATGTGTAGGTGAATCTCCTTGTGTTTGGGGTTGACTATATAACCAGGGATTCTTTGAATGAAATTTCCCATTGAATATAATGTTGATTAAATGATAATACAAACTTGCAAGTTGTAACTGACAAATGTATTGTTAAAACAACATTAATCACAGCAATTGTTTATAACTTAGGTTAAAAAATATATCTTCTGATATATTTTAGCAGTGCCAGCTCATATGATAATAAGAAGCAGACTTTTAGTCAGTTTTATTATTGTTTTAAATTTCTCCACATAAAATATACCCCCTTATTGCCTATGCCCAGAGTAGACTACTAGTATTCTACTACCTCCTACTAATCTACTCTTGGCATACTATCAGATGAGGGTCCATACGCCTTCCCTTGGTTTTACTGTGAGAAACAGGGAAAGACTGAATTAGGACAGCTACTAGGTGTCTCATCAGCTCTTGTAAACCTTCCTGTTGGTGTCTTGAATCTCTCCTACATTAAGTCCACTTCTCACACTGAACCTAGACTTTGAAAAACACAAATCTGTTCGCAAATCTTCCAGTCACTTCCCTCAGGTGATCCACCTGCCTCGGCCTCCTGAATGCTGGGATTGAAGGTATGATCCACTGTGCTCAGCCATGTACCACAGTTTCTTTATCCGTTCATCTGTCGATGGACCCTGAGTTCGCTTCCAAGATTTGGCTATTGTAAACAAAGCTGCAATAAACATGCGGTTGGACAAATCTCTTGCATATGTTGATTTCCTTTCTTTTGGGTATTGTATTCAACTGGGTACTGACTTACAGTCCCATGTGGCTGGGGAGGCTTACAATCATGGTGGAAGGCAAGGAGGAGCAAGTTACATCTTACATGGATGGTGGCAGGCAAAGAGAAGGCTTGTTGAGGGGAACTCCTTTTTATAAAACCATCAGATCTTGTGAGACTTATTCACTATGCTGAAAACTGCACAAGAAAGACCCATGCCTGTGATTCAATGACTTCCCACTGAGTCCCACGCACAACATGTGGGAATTGTGGGAATTAGAATTCATCAAGAGATCTGGGTTGGGACATAGCCAAACCATATCATTCTGCTCCTGACCTCTCTCAAATCTCATGTCCTCACATTTCAAAATTGATCATGCCTTCTCAACAGTCTGGCAAAGTCTTAACTCATTTCAACATTAACCCCAAAGTCCACAGTCCAAAGTCTTATCTGAGACAAGGCATGTCCCTTCCACCTATGAGCCTGTGAAATCAAAAGCAATCTGGTTACTTCCTAGATACAATTGGGGTACAGGTATTGGGTAAATACAGCCATTCCAAATGGGAGAAATTGGCCAAGACAAAAGGGCTACAGGGTCCACGCAACTCCAAAACTCAGCTGGGCAGTCAAATCTTAAAGGTCCAAAATAATCTCCTTTGACTCCATGTCTCACATCCAGGTGGTGCTGATGCAACAGGTGGGTTCCTACAGTCTTGGGCAGCACTGACTCTGTGACTTTTCAGGGTCCAGCTTCCCACCTGGGTGCTTTCATGGGCTGGTATTGAGTGTCTGTGGCTTTTCCAGGCACACAGTGCAAGCTATCAATGGGTCTATCATTCTGGCATATGGAAGATGATGGCCCTCTCTCACGGCTCCACTAGGCAGTGCCCCAGTGGGGACTCTGTGTGGGAGCTTCAACCCCACATTTCCCTCCCACACTGCCCTAGCAGAGGTTCTCCATGAAGGACTCACCCTTGCAGCAAACTTCTTCCTGGGCATCCAGGGATTTCCATATATCCTCTGAAATCTAAGTGGGGGTTCCCAAACTTCAGTTCTTGACTTCTGTGCACCTGTGGGAGGCTCAACACCATTGTGGGAGATGTCAAGACTTAGGGCTTGCACCCTCTGAAGCCATGGCCTGAACTTTACTTTGGCCCTTTTTAGTCATGACTGGAGTGGCTGGGACTCATGCCACCAAGTTCCCAGGCTGCACATAGCACTGGGACCCTGGGCCAACCCAGAAAACTATATTTTTCTCCTAGGCCTCTGGATCTGTGATGGGAGGGGCTGCAGTAAAGACCTCTCTCTGACATGCCCTGTAGACATTTCCCCCATTTTCTTGGGGACTGTCATTGCAGCCAGCTTACATTTCTCCTTAGAAAATGGGATTTCCTTTTCTATCGTATTGTCCAGCTGCAAATTTTCTGAACTCTTATGCTCTGCTTCCCTTATAAAACTGAATGCTTTAATAGCACTGAAGTCACCTCTTGAATGCTTTTCTGCTTAGAAATTTCTTCTGCCAGATCTGGCAAATCATCTCTTTCAAGTTCGAAGTTCCACAGATCTCTGGGGCAGAGGCAAAATACAGCCAGACTCTTTGCTAAAATATAACAAAGGTCACCTTTGATCCAGTTCCTAACAAGTTTCTCGTCTCTATCTGAGACCACCTCAGCTTTAATCTTATTGTTCATATCATGAACAACATTTTTGTCAAAGCCATTCAACAAGTCTCTAGGAAGTTACAAACTTTCCCACATTTTCCTGTTTTCTTCTGTGTCCTCCAAACTATTCCAGTCTCTGCCTGTTACCCAGTTCCAAAGTCACTTACACATTTTGGGTGCCCCACTCTAGTGGTACCA
The DNA here is from genome assembly GCF_009764315.1 of Trachypithecus francoisi. NCBI lineage: Eukaryota > Metazoa > Chordata > Mammalia > Primates > Cercopithecidae > Trachypithecus > Trachypithecus francoisi. The sequence goes on from NW_022681459.1 coordinate 8,328,607, forward strand.
ATTTACTGTATTAGTCAGTTTTCATGCTGCTGACAAAGACATACCCAAGACTGGGAAGAAAAAAAGGTTTAATGGACTTACAGTTCCATGTGGCTGGGGAGACCTCACAATCATGGTGGAAGACAACGAGGAGCAAGTCACATCTTACATGGATGATGGCAGGCAAAGAGAAAGAACTTGTGCAGGGGAACTCCTCTTTACAAAATCATCAGATCTGATGAGACTTACTCACTATCATAAGAACAGCATAAGAAAGACACTCCCCCATGATTCAGTTACCTCCATCTGGGTCCCTCCCAGACATGTGAGAATTGTGGGAGTTACAATTCAAGATGAGATTTGGGTGGGGACATAGCCAAACCATATCAGCCAAACCAAATCATATAATCAGCAGGGGACTGCTGGATCATATGGTAGTGGAACTTCCAAACATTTCTCCATAGTGATTGCACTAACTTGCATTCCCACCAACAATGTACAAGAGGGTTGTCTTTTATCCACATCCTTGCAGCATTATTTATTGCCTTTTTGATAAAAGCCATTTCAAATGAGATGATATCTCATTATAGTTTTTATTTCCATTTCTCTGATGATCAGAGATGTTAAGCACCTTTTCATATGCCCATTTAACACTTGGATGTCTTCTCATGAGAAATGTCCATGCAAATCTTTTGCCCATCTTTTGAGCAGATTATTAGACTTCTTTCCTACAGAGTTGTTTGAATTCCTTATATATTCTGGCTATTAATACCTTGTCAGATGAGTAGTTTGCAAATATTTTCCCCCTTCTGTGGGTTGTCTCTTCACATTGTGGATTGTTTCTCTGCTGTGCAGAAACTTTTTAACTTGATATGACCCCATTTGTCCATATATGCTTTGGTTGCCTGTGCTTGTGGGGTGTTACTCAAGAAATATTTGTGCAGATCAATGTGCTTGAGAATTTTTCCAATGTTTTCTTGTAGTAGTTACATAGTTTGAGGACTTAGATTCAATTCTCTAATCCATTGTTATTTAATTTTTGTAGATGGTGAGATATAGAGGTCTAGTTTCTCTCTTCTGCATATGAATTTCCCAGTTTTCCTCTTTCATTGCAGAGACTGTCTTTTCCCCAGTGTATGTTCTTGGCACCTTCATTGAAAATGAGTTCACTATATGTGGGTCAATTTGTTTCTGGGTTCTCTATCTTGTTCCATTTGTGTGTGTGTGTGTCTGTTTGTGTGTGTATCTGTGTGTGTGTGTGTTTATGTCACTACCATGCTGTTTTGTTACTGTAACTCTGCAATATAATTTGAAATGAGGTTATTTGATTTGTCCAGTTGTGTTCTTTTTTCTTAGGACAGCTTTGGCTCTTCTGGATCTTTTGTGGTTTCATAAAAATTTTAGTATTTTTTTCTATTTTTGTGAAGAATGTCATTGGTATTTTTATAGGGATTGCATTGAATCAGTAGATTGTTTTTGGTGGTATAGACATTTTAATAATATTGATTATTTCGATCCCTGAACGTAAGATATCTTACCATGTTTTGGTGTCCTCCTCAATTTCTTTCATCAGTGTTTTATAGTTTGCATTACAGAGATCGTTCATTTCTTTGGTTAAATTAATTCCTAGATATTTATTTTATGTGTGGCTATTGTAAATGGGATTATGTTTTATTTCATTTTTACATTGTTCACTGTTGGTATATAGAAATGCTTCTGATTTTTGTATGTTGATTTTGTATCTTGCACCTTTACTGAACCTGTTTATCAGTTTTAATAGCTTTTTAGTGGACTCTTTAGGTTTTCCCAAACATAAGATCGTATTAGTTGCAAACAAGGATAATTTGACTTCTTTCATTTTAATTTGGATTATCTTTATTTCTTTCTCATGTCTGATTTATCTGGCTAGGAATTCCAGTACTATGTTGAATAACAGTGGTGAAAATGGGCATTCTTGTCAGATCTTAGAGGAAAGGCTTTTATGTTTTTCCCCATTCAGTATGATATTATTTTGTATGACAGCTGTGGGTCTGACATACATGGCTTTAATTATGACGAGGTATGTTCCTTCTATACTCAGTTTTTAGGGTTTTGATAATGAAGAGATGTTGAATTTTATCAATCCTTTTTCAACATCAACTGAAATGATCATATAGGTTTTTTTCCTTCATTCTGTTGATACGATGTATCACATCGATTGATTTGTGTATTTTGAACCATTGTTGCATGCTAGTGATAAATCCCACTTGGTCGTGATGAACGATTTTTTTAAATTTATGGTTGAATTTGGTTTGCTTATATTTTGTTAAGGAATTTTGTATCTCTATTTATCAGTGATATTTTCACCTGCAGTTTCCTTCCTTTCTTTTTTTAAAGTATGGCTTTGTCTGGTTTTGGTATCAGGATAATATTTGCCTCAAACAATGAGTTTGGAAGTATTTCCGTCTCCTATATTTTTTGTAATTGATTTCATAGGCTCTGATTTAGTTCTTCTTTAAAAGTTTGATAGAATTCAGCAGTAAAACCATTGGGTCCTGGGCTTTTTTTTTTTTTTTTTTTTTTTTTTTTAGATGGAGTCTCCCTTTGTCGCCCAAACTGGAGTCCAGAGGCACTGTCTTGGCTCATGCAGTCTCTGCCTCCCAGGTTCAAACAATTCTCCTGCCTCAGTCTCCTGAGTAGCTGGGATTACATGGATGCACCCCCAATGCCTGGCTAATGTTTTTGTATTTTTAGTAGAGATGGAGTTTCATTATGTTGGTCAGGCTGGTCTTTAACTTCTGACCTCAGGTGATCCACCTGCCTTGGCCTCCCAATGTTCTGGGATCACAGGCATAAGCCACCACACCCAGCCCTGGGCTTTTCTTTACTGGGAGATTTTTATTATCACTTTGATCTCATTGCTTGTTATTGCTCCTTTCAGGTTTTGAATTTCCTTCTGGCTCAATCTTGATAGGTTGTATGTGTCTAAGAATTTGTCCATTTCTTCTAGATTTTTCAATTTATGGGTATGTAGTTGCTCATAGTCTCATCTGTGGTATCAGACATAATGTCCCCTTTTTTATCTTTGATTTTTTTATTTGGATAATCTCTTTTTCTTAGCCTGGCTAAAAATTTGTCTATTTTGTTTAACTTTTCAAAAACCAACTTTTTGTTTCATTGATCTTTTGTATTGCTTCCTTCATTTCAAATTCATTTATTTCTGCTTTGAACTTTATCATTTCTTTTCTTCTACTAATATTGGGTTTGGTTTGCTCTTGTTTATCTAGTTCTTTTACATGCATCATTAAATTGTTAATTTGAAGTTTTTCTTCTTTTTTGATGTAGGTACTTACAGCTATAAGCTTCTTCCTTAGTACTTCATTTGCTGTATCCCATAGGATTTGGTAGGTTGTGTTTCCGTTATCATTTATTTCAGTAAATTTTTCAATTTCCTTCTTAATTTATTTATTGACTTACTGATCATTCAGCAGCATACTGTTTAATTTCCATATATTTGTATAGTTTCCAAAATTCCTCTTGTTATTGATTTCTGCTTTTATTCCATTGTAGTCATAGAAGATGCTTGATATTTTTTCAATCTTTTTGAATGTTTTAAGGCTTGTTTTTTTTTTTTTTTTTTGACCTGACATATGGTGTATCCTTGAAAATGATCCATGTAAATATTTATTAGATTCATTTGGTCTATAATGCAGATTAAGTCCAATGTTTCTTTGTTGGTTTTTGTCTGGAAGATCTGTCCATTGCTGAAAGTGGGGTGTTGAAGCATCTAGCTATTACTGTATTGGGGCCTATCTCTCTCTTTAACTCTAATAATATATTTCCTTTATATATCTGGGTGCTCCAGTGTTTGGTGCATATATAGTTAAAATTATATCCTCTTGATGAATTGAACCCTTTATTATGACATAATGTCCTTCTTTGCTCCTTCTTAGAGTTTTTGCCTTGAAATCTATTCTTTTTTTGGATAAGAGTAGCTACTCTTGCTCTTTTTTGGTTTCCATTGACATGGAATATCTTTCTCCATCCCTTTATTTTCAGTATATGTGTGTCTTTATAAATGAAGTGTGTTCCTTGTGGGCAACAGATCAGTGGGTCTTATTTTTTCATTTATTCAGCCACTCTATGTCTTCTGATTGGAGAGTTTAGTCCATTCACATTCAATGTTATTATTGATAAATAAGGACTTACTCCTGTGATTTTGTTAATTGTTTTCTGGTTATTTTGTGGTCTTCTCTTTCTTCTTTCTTTCCTTCATGTCTTCCTTTCATGAAGGTGATTTTCTCTGGTGATATGATTTACTTTCTTACTTTTTATTTTTTGAGTATCCATTGTATGTATGTGATTTGAGGTTAAAATGAGGCTTGCCCATACTATCTTATAATCCATTATTTTAAGCTGATGATAACACTGTCTGCATAAGCAAACAAACCAAAAGATAACTAATAAAGATTGTACTCCTTAACTTTATCTCCCCATTTTTTATTTTTATTTTTTATTTTTTTTTATTTTTTTTATTTTTTTTGAGATGGAGTCTCGCTCTGTCGCCCAGACTGGAGTGCAGTGGCCAGATCTCAGCTCACTGCAAGCTCTGCCTCCTGGGTTTACGCCATTCTCCTGCCTCAGCCTCCCGAGTAGCTGGGACTACAGGCGCCAGCCACCTCGCCCGGCTAGTTTTTGTATTTTTAGTAGAGACGGGGTTTCAGCGTATTAGCCAGGATGGTCTCGATCTCCTGACCTCGTGATCCGCCCGTCTCGGCCTCCCAAAGTGCTGGGATTACAGGCTTGAGCCACCGCGTCCGGCCTATCTCCCCATTTTTTAACATTTTGTGGTTTCTATTTATATCTTATTGTACTACCCATGTCTTGAAAACTTGTAGTTATTATTCTTAATTGGTTCATGATTTAGTACGTCTACTTAAGAGTAGTTTACACACCATAATTAGAGTGTTACAATGCTCTGTGTTTTTCTGTGTACCTATTTTTACCAGAATTTTGTACCTTCACATGATTTCTTATTATTGATTAACATCTTTTTCTTTCTGATTGAAGTACAACCTTTAGCATTTATCTTAGGACAGGTGGGCATTGATGAAGTCCCTTCACTTTTATTTGGATAATCTTGCTAACATCAGGCTAATCTTGCTAAATATACTATTCTAAGATAAAAGTTTCCTTCCTTCAGCATTTTAGATATGTCATGCCATTCCTTCTTGGCCTGTAAGATTTCCACTGAAAAGTCTGCTGCCAGATATTGGAGCTCTATTGTGTGTTATTTGTTTCCTTCCTCTTGCTATTTTTTTGTTTTATTTTGTTGTTTTGAGACGGAGTCTGACTGTGTCACCCAGGCTGGAGGGCAGTGGCATGGTCTTGGCTCAGTTCACTGCAAACTTCACCTCCCGATTTCAAGTAATTCTCTTGCCTCAGCCTCACAGGTAGTTGGGATTACAGGTGTATGCCACCATATCTGGCTAATTTTTTGTACTTTTAGTAGAGACAAGGTTTCACCATGTTGGTGAGGCTGGTCTTGAACTCCTAATCTCAGATACTTCACTTGCTTTGGCTTCCCAAAGTGCTGGGATTAGAGGAATGAGCCACAGTACCTGGCCTCTTGCTGCTTTTAGAATCTTTTATTCTTGACCTTTGGGAGTTTGATTATGAAATGCCTTGGGGTAGACTTTGTTGGGTTAACTCTGCTTGGTGTTCTATAGACTTCTTGCATTTAGATAGTGATATCTTTCTCTAGCTTTGGAAAGTTCTTTGTTATTATCCCTTTGAGTAAACTTTCTACCCTTATCTCTTTCTCTACTTCCTTTAAGGTCAATAACTCTTATATCTGCTTTTTATGAGGGGATTTTATAGATCCTGTAGACATGCTTTATTCTTTTTCAATTTTTTCTTTTGTCTCCTTTGACTGTGTATTTTTAAATAGCCTGTCTTCAAGCTCACTAATTCTTTCTTTTTCTTGAACTATTCTGAGATTAAAAAACTGATGCATTCTTCATTGTATCAATGGTGTTTTTCAACTTGGGAATTTTATTTTTTTAATTATTTCAATTTCTTTGTTAAATTTATCTAATTTGGAATTCCTTCTCTATGTTATCTTGAATTTCTTTGAGTTTCCAGAAAACAGCTATTTTAAATTGTCTATCTGAATAATCATATATCTGTTTCCCCGCAACTTGTCCCTCGTGCCTTATTAAGTTCATTTGGTAGCATCATGTTTTCCTAGATCATCCTGATACTTGTAGATATTCATCTGTTTCTGGGCCTTGAAGAGTTAGGTGTTTATTATAGTCTTTGCAGTCTAGGCTTATTTGAACCCATCCTTTTGGGAAGGATTTTCAGATATTTGAAAGAATTGGGTGTTGTTATCTAAGGTGTATCTGATTTAATGGGGACCCCAAGCCCAGTAGCTCTGTCATTATTGTAGACTCCTAAGAGTAGCATCTTGATGATCTTGGATAAGATCCTGAAGAATTCTCTGGATTATCAGACAGAGAGACTCTTGTTCTCTTCTCTTACATTCTCCCAAACAGTCTCCCTCTTTCTCTGCTCTGAGCCACCTGGAGCTGGAGGTGGAGTGACACAAGAACTCCAGTGGCCACCACCCCTAGGTGTGCACTGCATCACACCCGAAGTCTGTACAGCACTGGATCTTACGCAAGGTCTGCTGTAACCACTCCCTGGTGCCACCTATGTTCCCTCAAAGTGCTGGATCTCTAAAATCAGCGTTGTAGTCATCCAGACCTAGGTCCTTTCCTTCAGGGCAGTGATTTCTCCCAGACCCTGGGAAGGTACAGAAGTTCAGTTAGGGAGCCAGAGACTAGAGTCAAAAACCTTAGAAGTCATCCTTGGGTTCTATTGTGCTGTGGCTGAGTTGGCACTCAAACCACAAGACAAAGTCCTTCCCCCTCTTCCCTCCTCTTTCCAAAGGCAGAGGAATTGCCCACTATGGTCACTGCCACATCACATTCGTAGGACGTACTGCCATATCACCTTCAATGTATCCTTAGGGTCCTAGGGCTCTTCACTCAGTTTGTGGTGAATGTTACCTGGTCTGGGACCCACACTTCAGGGGAGTGGGCTCTTCTCTGACCCAGTGAAGGTCTAGAAATGCCATCCAAGAGCAACCTACTGGAAATGGGGACCCCAAGAGCCTCTTTGGTGCTCTACCCTTTTTTGGCTAAGCTGGTGCCTAAGGTGCAATACTAAGTCTCCTGTACTTTTTCTTCTGCTTTTTTCCAGTAGAAGGAGTCTCACCCTGTAGCTACCACAGCTGGGAATGTGCTGGGTTTCACCTGAGGCCAGCAAATCTCAGCATCTCATCAATGGCCCACAATGTAGTACCTGGGTATTGCTGTTGGTTATTCAGGGCCCAAGAGCTCTTCAGTTAGCAAATGATGAATCTTGTCAAAACAGAGTCATTCCCTTTAGTATAGGGAGTTCCCTTCTGACCCAGTGTGTGTCTAGAAATGTCTGAGAGCTAATGCCTGGGAAGGAGGCCTCATAACTTTAATTGGTGCCCTATTCTGCTGTGACTGAACTGGAAGTCAAGAGGCAAGACAAAATTCTCCCCACTAGTTTGTCTTCTCTTCTCAAGCAAAATGATGGGCTCTTTCTTGGAGCCACGAGCTGTGCAGCCTGGGTTAGAGGAAGGATGATGTCAGCACTGCCTTAACCACCCTGGCTGGTGTCTCAGTAGGTTACATGCCACCCCAGTCCACTATCTCTAGGTCCAGCTCAGCCCTAGGACATGACTTGCCTGGGTGTTGCAATTCTTATGGCCTAGACTCCTTTACAAGTTTATTTGGAGCCACAGACCACTTTAGCCTGTGGTGGAGAGGCTTATGACAACTCAAATTCTGATCTCTGGGATTAGTCATTCTCCTCTGGCTAGGGCTGGTTTAAATGCACCCTCTGTGGACAGACACCAACTGAGTTCTTTCTTCTATAAACAAGGGCAGCATGGAGTTCAATGCCTCAAAACTGCTGTGTCTCCTTCTCCCCAGGGCACAGAAATGCTCTCTAAAGAAAGCTGCTGCTGCTGGTGGGTGGGGAAAGCGTGGTGTCAGTGATTCAAGACTGTTTTTTCTGCCTCTTCCGTGTCTCTTTCAGTGATACAAAGTAAAAGCCAGGGATTGTGAATGGTCACCTGATTTTTGGCTTTATTATTTTATTATATGAATATCCTTCAATATCACTTTTACTGTTTGTGGTATAGTAAATAGAGGTGAAACCACTCTATTTTCCAAGTTACTGTGAGTTTTCATGACAAAGGTGCTTTTTTGTGTGTAGATAATTGTTAAATTAGTGTCCTTGCAGGGGATGATAGGTGGAGCTTTCTCTTCTGCCATCTTGTTTCTTTCTCAACCTATCCTCCCATTTAAAATTATTATGGTCTTCATTTTTGAAAACAGATGTAACCGGAATCAGCAGATGTTAACAGGAAACTATGGAATTTTCCTGATGAGACAATTTGGTCTTAGAACTGTTTTAGAAACCAAGTAAAGTGCAAAGTTTCGCTAGGGCCCTCAAATAAAAAGGATGTAAACCCACAAATGATAGCTTGATGAGTTTAGGCAGGAGGATGGGGCTACATAATATCAAGATAGATGATGTTGAATCTCATGGATAGATTCGGTTACTGACTCTACAGATCAATAATGGCAATCATGATGATGATTTACTGTTAGGGAAACATATTTTGGTGGTATCTAGGGCTCGTCTGACAATGCATATTCAAAAGATAGATTGAATGCCCTGGAATGTTAACCTTGTCACTGATGATTTTAGCATTTTCTTGAGATGCACTAAAAAAGACTTTTTTTTTTCCTTTTAAAATTATTGGGCTGAATAAACATATTTAGTTATATCAATTCTAGTTGAAGAATTTGGTATGTTTCAAAATACGACACTAAGGTTAAATTGCATTTTGTTCCAAAGGTCTCATATTAATTTTTATTATTTTAAATGAAAACTCACAGTAACTTGGAAAATAGAGTGGTTTCACCTCTATTTACTATACCACAAACAGTAAAAGTGATATTGAAGGATATTCATATAATAAAATCACAAAATGATATATTGCATTATATTCAGGGAAAGCATCAGGATTGTGCAAAGTTGGACACCCTTGCATCTTTTAGGAAAACAGTCAGTGACATCCTTACTGTAAGAAATGATGCACTTTTTTTTGGAGACGGATAAAAATGTAATTAATCAAAATTAAATTTCAAGGCATTTGAAAGTTTCTCCTCCTTTCTGCAACATAACAAAAGGATTTTCATAACTTTACTCCCTCAAGTTGTCAATTTTTTAACTATTTTTATATTGCTACATTTTGCATATTATTGTTATATAAAATAATATTGTAAATAATTTTAACAATTTGAATGCAAAATTCTTTTTGTCATTAAAATTAATTTTTTCCTGTGTTTATTGTTCTACTCACAGAGTGATACAGAGATGTGACATAACATGTCTACCTACCAGGGAGGAGGTGTGGTTTTTACTGGAATATACTGGCAAGCAAAAGTGAGTAGCTTAGTTTGAGTCCTGGAACTTCTCTCTACCAGGAAGTCATTTCATTTATCTGTGCCATTGTTTTCTTATCAGCAAAATATGAACTGGGCTGCCTACTTGACAGTTTTTCTATGACAAGCAAGTGAGCTGAGTCAATATGAGTAAGGGAAACATGCAAATCTCCAATGCCATCTCAGTGCTGAGTATTAACTTTCAAATAAAATATAAAATATTTACAGCATTTCCTCAATTTAATTTGGTATCATTGAAATAGTCTTTATTTTTCATAATGATATACTTAATGATTTATTATAATATATTTTTTAATTTGTATTTTACATCTTTGAAATGACAACAATTTTACTCTTCCATGACAAACATTTTTATTACTTTATATATTATCAATATCTAAAACCTCTCCATAATTTTCATTTCATCCAACCCACTCTACCACCAGATCAATGTAAGGACCCAGGTTTAGAATGAGTGTATCTCCTCTTATTCCCTTGTTTATGCCATTCCATGACCCACCAAACATACATTTTATTGATTCTCCATACCACTTTCTTTTTCAACTCGTCTTCAACATTTTGATGGTTTTTCTCTCTTGCTTACTAGATTTAATGGTATAGTCACGACAGTCATTCTCTTGCTTACATTCTCAGATCTCCTTTCTCTCTTTGTTTCAAATGTTCATTTTGAAACACTTGATTAATTTCACCCCCGACTATTCCATGCCTGTATTGCATGTAGCTGAATGTGACTGAATAGTAGTGTGCTAGCAGGTAATTCTAATACCCCTTTTCTAATCTTCTTTTATTCTCTTTTTAAATATTCCCAAAACACCTATTGCTTTCAACATATTACATCATTTACCTACTGCCTCTACTATTTACTAGGATGCATGTCCTTACAAGGCTAGGATCTTTGATGTTTTTTCTGATACATCTCAAGTGCCTGATATATTAAACACTCAAATATATTTGTTGGATATATGTTGTTTAATATTTATGTCCTTATCTTCAGATTGTCTATATGATTTAGAGTTTCCAGAAAACTGTTTAACTTTGCATCCACTGACAATGGAAAGACCACATTTATTTTTCTGTGCAAAGGGTTATATATGTATGTGCTACAGGTAAAATGTTGATTCATTTTTCATATTCATTCCCATTCTCTATTCTAGGTGAGTATCTATAATGCTAGTGAAAACTCTAACAAAGTAATTATAATGTGCTTCATACAGGTTCTCTCCTTTTGGCTTTCTCCCTGCTTCTGAAACACATCCCTTTCCAGGGATGCAGGATTTCTGAGGTAGACAAAAGAAGAGTTGTTCAAGGTATGTCAAGATGAAATGTCAGTTTACTAAATTGAAGTTTCTACCTTTTTTCCCTATAAAACACTTCTCAATTAAATGCTTAGCTTTCAGTGTCAATATATCTGATATTATAATTGCTACAATCCTAATACATTTCTAAGTGACACTATATCATATTTTTTTCTTTTCTTTTCTTTTCATCTTTTCTGTTCTTTTGAGACAGAGTCTCACTCTGTCGCCCAGGCTGGAGTGCAGTGGCGCTGTCTCGGCTCACTGCAACCTCCCCCTCCTGGGTACAAGTGATTCTCCCACCTCAGTCTCCTCAGTAGCTGGGACAGTAAGCATGCACCACCTTGCCAAACTAGTTTTTTGTATTTTTAGTAAAGACTGAGTTTCGCTATGTCGGCCAGCATGGTCTCGAATTCCTGGCCTCAAGTGATCTGCCCAAGTCAGCCTCTCGAAGTGCTGGGATTAGAGGCATGAGCAACTGCAAGCGGTTAAATGCCACTATATCATTTTCTTACTTTAACAAATTGATTTGGGGGACACATAAAATCTTTGGTTATTCACATAGTGAGGGGACAATTTTGCTTCTATTTCTTACTTTAAGGATAAGGAAACTGAGGCTGTGAAAAATTAGGAAATTTGTAGAAGGTCACAAATATAAAGAACTTTTTACTTTGAAATGGTTCTTGAGACTTTTCTTTTTAGAAGCTTAATATAAACATTTCACACATGCAGGAAATTATACCATCATGTCTCCTTTAGGAAAGAAAAAAATTGCAATAGAAAATATTTCTCATTAAGATAGCCTTGATTCTATTCGACATTTTAACTGTACTATCTTTATCGTGTATAATGGATGGATTATGTAATTACATTACTCTATAGATTCTATTAGAAGAGGCAGACATTTGAATTTGGGAAACCAATCAGGCTGGTTAATTAGAAGAAGTTAGTTGAAATAGCCTGAGGAAATGAAAAATAGGATTTCTTTTATGTTAAGTCACAGATTACAAAATTATGTCTACATTGTTAAGGTTTTCTTTAAATAAATTATTTTATTCAGATTATATTACACACTACTACATTTTACACCCTATAGCGTGCCATAGTTTTCTTCCTTGTTACCTGATACAGTAATTCTCCCCCTTTAATGTAGTTAATAAAAAGGTCGAGGGGTGGTGCCAAGATGACCAAACACGAACAGCTCCAATCTGCAGCTCCCAGCATGAACGATGCAGAAGAGGGGTGATTTCTGCATTTAACTGCGGTACCGGGTTCATCTCACTGGGGCTTACCAGACAAGTGGGTGCAGGCCACAGAGCAGGGCAGGGCATCCCCTCATCAGGGAAGCGCAAGGAGTTGGGGAATTCCCTTTCCTAGCAAAGGGAAGCACCTGGAAAATAGTGACACTCCCAGCCTAATACTGCACTTTTCCAACGGCCTTAGCAAATGGCACAATAGGAGATTATATTCCACACCTGGCTCAGAGGGTCCCACATCCACTGAGCCTCACTCACTACTAGCACAGCAGTCTGAGATCCAACTGCAAGGCGGCAGCGACGCTGGGGGAGGGGCGTCCGCCACTGCTGAGGCTTGAGTAAGTAAACAAAGCCGCCAGGAAGCTCGAACTGGGTGGAGCCTACCGCTACTCAAGGAGGTATGCCTGCCTCTGTACACTCCACCTATAGGGGCAAAGCATAGCTGAACAAAAGGCAGCAGAGACTTCTGCAGACTTAAACGTCCCCGTCTGACAGCTTTGAAGAGAGTAGTGGTTCTCCCAGCATGGAGTGTGAGATCTGAAAATATACAGACTGCCTCCTCAAGTGGGTCCTTGATTCCCGAGTAGCCTAAGTGGGAGGCACCTCCCAGTAGGGTGGTGACTGACACCTAATAAGGACGGGTGCCCATCTGAAATGAAGCTTGTAGAGGAAGGATTAGGCAGCAACATTTGCTGTTCTGCAGCCTCTACTAGTGATACCCAGGCAAATGGGGTCTGGAGTGGACCTCCAACAAACTCCAACAGGCCTGCAGCTGAGAGTCCTGATTGTTAGAAGGAAAACTAACAGCAAGGACATCCACACCAAAACCCCATCTGTACATCACCATCATCAAAGACCAAAGGTAGATAAAACCACAAAGAGGGGAGAAATCAGAGCAGAAAAGCTGAAAATTCTAAAAATCAGAGTTCCTCTTCTACTCCAAAGGAGCGCAGCTCCTCGCCAGCAATGGAGTAAAGCTGGATAGAGAATGACTTTGATGAGTCGAAAGAAGAAGACTTCAGACGATCGGTAATAACAAACTTCTCTGAGCAAAGGAGGATGTTCGAACCCATCACAAAGAAGCTAAAGACCTTGAAAAAAGAGTAGACAAATGGTTAACTAGAATAAACAGTGTAGAGAAGTCCTCAAATGACCTGATGCAGTTGAAAACCATGGCATGAGAACTATGTGACACATGTACAAGCTTCAGGAACAGATTTGATCAAATGTAAGAAAGGGCATCAGTGATTGAAGATCAAATGAATGAAATGAAGTTAGAACAGAAGTTTAGAGAAAAAAGAGTAAAAACAAATGAACAAAGCCTCCAAGAAATATGTGACTATGTGAAAAAACCAAATCTGATTGGTGTACCTGAAAGTGATGGGGAGAAAGGAATCAAGTTGGAAAGCACTCTTTAAGATATCATCCAGGAGAACTTCCCCAACCTAGTGAGGCAGGCGTTGGCATTCAAATTCAGGAAATACAGAGAATGCCACAAAGATACTCCTCGAGAAGAGCAACTCCGAGACACGTAATTGTCAGATTCACCAAAGTTGAAACAAAGAAAAAATGTTAAGGGCAGCCAGAGAGAAAGGTCAGGTTAACTACAAAGGGAAGCCCATCAGACTAACAGCAGATCTCTTGGCAGAAACTCTACAAGCCAGAAGAGAGTGCAGGCCAATATTCAACATTCTTTAAAAAAAGAATTTTCAACCCAGAATTTCATATCCAGCCAAACATAAGTGATGGAAAAATAAAAGCCTTTACAGATAAGCAAATGCTGAGAGATTTCGTCACCACCAGGCTGGCCTTACAACAGCTCCTGAAGGAAGCGCTAAACATGGAAAGGAACACCAGTATCAGCCACTACAAAAACATGCCAAATAAGGCCATCAATACTAGGAAGAAACTGCATCAACTGATGAGCAAAATAACCAGCTAACATCATAATGACAGGATCAAATTCACACATAACAATATTAACCTGAAATGTGAATGGGCTAATGCTCCAATTAAAAGACACAGACTGGCAAATTGGATAGAGTCAAGACCCATCAGTGTGCTGTTTTCAGGAGACCCATCTCATATGCAGAGACACACATAGACTCAAAATAAACGAATGGAGGAAGATCTACCAAGCAAATGGAAAACAAAAAAAAGCAGGGGTTGCAATCTCAGTCTTTCATACAACAGACTTTAAACCAACAAAGATCAAAAGAGACAAAGAAGACCATTACTTAATGGTAAAGGGATCAATTCAACAGGAAGAGCTAACTATCCTAAATACAGCTAACTACCCTCCAATACAGGTGGACCCAGATTCATAAAGCAAGTCCTGAGAAACCTAAAAAGGAACTTAGACTCCCACACAAAAATAATGGGAGACTTTAACACCCCACTATCAACATTAGACAGATCAATGAGACAGAAAGTTAACAAGGATATCAAGGAATTGAACTCAGCTCTGCACCAAGTGGATCTAATAGACCTCTACAGAACTCTCCACGCCAAAACCACAGAATGTACATTCTTATCAGCACCACATCACACTTATTCCAAAACTGACCACATAGATGGAAGTAAAGCACTCCTCAGCAAATGTAAAAGAACAGAAATTATAACAAACTGTCTCTCAGACCACATGGCAATCAAACTAGAACTCAGGAATAAGAAACTCACTCAAAACCACTCAACTACATGGAAACTAAAAAACTTGCTGCTGAATGACTACTGGGTATGTAATGAAATGAAGGCAGAAATAAAGATGTTCTTTGAAACCAATGAGAGCAAAGAAACAACATACCAGAATATCTGGGACACACTTAAAGCAGTGTGTAGAGGGAAATTTGTAGCACGAAATGCCCACAAGAGAAAGCAGGAGAGATCTAAAATTGAGTCCCTAATATCACTATTAAAAGAACTAGAGAAGCAAGAGCAAACACATTCAAAAGCTAGTCGAAGGCTAGCTCAGATCAGAGCAGAACTAACTAAGATCAGAGCAGAACAGAAGGAGATAGAGACACAAAAAACCCTTCAAAAAATCAATGAATCCAGAAGCTGGTTTTTTGAAAACATCAACAAAATTGACAGACCACTAGCAAGACTAATAAAGAAGAAAAGAGAGAAGAATCAAATAGATGCAATAAAAAAAGATAAAGGAGATATCACCACTGACCCCACAGAAATACAAACTACCATCAGAGAATACTATAAACACCTCTACGCAAATAAACTAGAAAATCTAGAAGAAATGGAAAAATTCCTGGACACATACACCCTCCCAGGACTAAACCAGGAAGAAGTTGAATCCCTGAATAGACCAATAACAGGTTCTGAAATTGAGGCAATAATTAATAGCCTAACAACCAAAAAAAGTCCAGGACCAGATGTATTCACAGCCGAATTCTACCAGAGGTACAAAGAAGTTCTGGTTCCATTTCTTCTGAAGCTATTCCAATCAATAGAAAAAGAGGAAATCCTCCCTAAATCATTTTATGATGCCAACATCATCCTGATACCAAAGCCTGGCAGAGATACAACAAAAAAAGAGAATTTTAGACCAATATCCCTGATGAACACCGATGCAAAAATCCTCAGTAAAATACTGGCAAACCAAATCCAGCAGCACATCAAAAAGCTTATCCACCATGATCAAGTGGGCTTCATCCCTGGGATTCAAAGCTGGTTCAACATATGCAAATCAATAAACATAATGCATCATATAAACAGAACCAAAGACAAAAACCACATGATTATCTCAATAGATGCAGAAAAGGCCTTTGACAAAATTCAATAGCCCTTCATGCTAAAAACTCTCAATAAATTTGGTATTGATGGAATGTATCTCAAAATAATAAGAGCTATTTATGACAAACTCACAGCCAATATCATATTGAATGGGCAAAAACTGGAAGCATTCCCTTTGAAAACTGGCACAAGACAGGGATGCCCTCTCTCACCACTCCTATTCAACACAGTGGTGGAAGTTCTGGCCAGGGAAATCAGGCAAGAGAAAGAAATAAAGGGTATTAGGAAAAGAGGAAGTCAAATTGTCCCTGTTTGCAGATGACATGATTGTATATTTAGAAAACCCCATTGTCTCAGCCCCAAATCTCCTTAAGCTGATAAGCAACTTCAGCACAGTCTCAGGATACAAAATCAATGTGCAAAAATCACAAGCATTCCTGTACACCAATAACATACAAACAGAGAGCCAAATCATGAATGAACTCCCTTTCACAATTGCTTCAAAAACAATAAAATACCTAGGAATCCAGCCTACAAGGGATGTGAAGGACCTGTTCAAGGACAACTGCAAGCCACTGCTCAGTGAAATAAAAGAGGACACAAACAAATGGAAGAACATTCCATGCACATGGATAGGAAGAATCAATATTATGAAAATGGCCATACTGCTGAAGGTAATTTATAGATTCAATGCCATCACCATCAAGTTACCAATGACTTCCTTCACAGAATTGGAAAAAACTAAAGTTCATATGGAACCAAAAAAGAGCCTGCATTGCCAAGACAATCCTAAGCAAAATGAACAAAGCTGGAGGCATCACACTACCTGACTTCAAACTATACTACAAGGCTACAATAACCAAAACAGCATGGTACTGGTACCAAAACAGAGCTATAGACCAATGGAACAGAATAGAGCCCTCGGAAATGATACCACACATCTACAACCATCTGCTCTTTGACAAACCTGACAAAAACAAGAAATGAGGAAAGGATTCCCTATTTAATAAATGGTGCTGGGAAAACTGGCTATCCATATGTAGAAAGCTGAAACTGGATCCCTTCCTTACACCTTATACAAAAAACAATTCAAGATGCATTAAAGACTTTTAAATGTTATACCTAAAACCATAAAAATCCAGAAGAAAACCTAGGGAATACCATTCAGGCCATAGGCATGGGCAAGGACTTCGTGATTAAAATACCAACAGCAATGGCAACAAAAGCCAGAATTGACAAATGAGATCTAGTAAAACTAAAAAGCTTCTGCACAGCAAAAGAAAATAACATCAGAGTGAACAGGCAACCTACAGAATGGGAGAAAATTTTTACAATCTATGTCACCCATGTGACAAAGGGCTAATATCCAGAATCTACAAAGAATTTAAACAAATTTGCAAGAAAAAAATCAAACAACCCCATCAAAAAGTGGGTGAAGGATATGAACAGACACTTCTCAAAAGAAGACATTTATGCAGCCAACAGACACATGGAAAAATGCTCATCATCACTGGCCATCAGAGAAATGCAAATCAAAACCGCAATAAGATACCATCTCACACCATTTAGAATGGCAATCATTAAAAAGTCAGGAAACAACAGGTGCTGGAGAGGATGTGGAGAATCAAGAATGCTTTTACATAGTTGGTGGGACTGTAAACTAGTTCAACCACTGTGGAAGACAGTGTGGCAATTCCTCAAGGATCTAGAACTAGAAATACAATTTGACCCAGCTGTCTCATTACTGGGCATATATCCAAAGGATTATAAATCATGCTACTATAAAGACACATGCACACGTATGTTTATTGTGGCACTGTTCACAATAGCAAAGACTTGGAACCAACCCAAATGTCCATCAATGATAGACTGGAAGAAAATGTGGCACATATGCACCATGGAATACTATGCAGTCATTAAAAAGGATGAGTTCATGTCCTTTATAGGGACATGGATGAAGCTGGAAGCCATCATTCTGAGCAAACTATCACAAGGACAGAAAAACAAACACTGCATGTTCTCACTCATAGGTGGGAATCAGAGAGTAAGAACACATGGACACAGGGTGGGGAACATCACACACCAGGGCCTGCCATGGGGTGGGAGGAGGCAGGAGGGATAGCATTAGCAGATATACCTAATGTAAGTGACGAGTTAATGGGTGCAGCACACCAACATTGCACAAGTATACATATGTAACAAACCTGCACATTGTGCACATGTACCCTAGGACTTAAAGTAAAATAATAAAATTTAAGAAAAAAGAAGGTCGATATTCCCTAGTTCCTTCCTATGCTCTTCTTTATTATAATACCCCATCACTTGAGATTGGAAGCTAAATGAACTTCACATTTCATATATATTTTTTTCACTGCAGAATGTACATCATATGGTAATGGGGCAGCCTACTGTGTCTGTTGGATCTGTGGCCACAGTTGTGATTATTCATCTTAATTTGCTTATAAAAGATGCTGATTATTTCATATGGCATTCACTTATAAAATGGGAACCAAAGCAAACAGAAGCAGCTTTTTGTTGACATGTTTTAAAATACACAAATAATTCTAATTGAAACGTTAATTAAAATACATCATGTCCTTAAAAATCTTGAATGTTCCAGGTTTATTTGAGATGGTCTTCAGTCCTTGGAAAAATATTTATAGCTCCATCAAATTTGGTTTCTTATTATGTCAAAGAAAGGAACATATTCAGTGAAACTTAAGCTCAGATATGTGTGTGACACACATACAATGTCAGATCTAGGAGAGTCAATATTTAAAAAATACATAACTACTTTGTAATATATAATAAAAAACTCGGTGCTTTAATAGATAATATCTAGTGACCACTGACTACATGTTATATTAATAACTCATTTTCTTATCAAACTATCGATGTTAGGAAATTGAGACTTTAATTTTTTGAAAATATTATGACATGGCTAAAGTCTGTAACCAGAAAGTCTGAATCCAGAGCCCATTTCTTAATTGCTTGTGCTACTTGCCTTTCGACTAGAAGCTTTATTGATGCTAATATTGCAAAACTCAATTGCATTTTCATGATTGCTATGATGTCTATTTTTCTCAAAGTCTTTTATCTGAGTTTCACATCTGTTTAAGACAATTTCAGAAAGAAAATGATGTTTAATGTAAAGAGCTCAGAGTGTTTGTGAATGTACATATTTATTCCTAATTGACATTAAAAATAATTGTATTGGTAATGTCTTGTGATTAGTGACACTGTTGAACAGTGTCAGGACTTTTTTTTTGTTTTTGTTTTTGTTTTTGTTTTTTACCAGGGATGCAAACATTACTTAGAATTTAATTAATTGAAATGAAAAATAAAATTTCTTAGTGTATAATACTTGAAAGTTGATTATTGTCTAGAAATTGTGTAAGAAATATATTTTAACATATTAACCATTTAGTAATCTCCATGGATTAATTAACCTAATGCTTTAAGAAAGTGAAGAGTTGTTTAACTACATTAATGGTTACTTCGGACACAAGCTAGTTCAGAGTAAGTTTATGAATTAAATCTCCTTCTAAAATATAAAGTCCTAGGAAGTAAGCCAAGGTGAGGGTCTTGAAGCTAACCAAGCAGGCTAATAATAATAACTCTTATATTAGCCAAACTGAATTATTCAGATGTAACCAATAGTGTCTAAAATTTCCAAATGTCTTGGAACAACATCAATCTGATACCATGCTCGAATGTCTGGCTAACTTCTGGAAACATTTATTATGTATCTGTACTCTTTGGTCATTGCATTCTTGAGAAGTGAATAGCATTTCTGTTAGGAGAAGACTTTGGTCTATCCCGAAGGAGAGAAGAGGATTATTGCTACCACATGAAAACAAAGTGAAACAGATGCATAATTTTCAGTGGGTTCGTTGCATTATGTAAACCTATTTAAGCACTTGCTCTTATGTATATCTTAAACGTATTTATTTTAAAGCACATAGGAATCAAATTCCTTCTTCCTAATCTTTGTGATTCTCATGAAGTAGCTCTTAGATGTGAATCAGAACTTTGCATTCTCAGCAGGCATCCAGGTGATTCTGTTGCAGGTGAATCACATATGGTACCTTTAGAAATACTGAGAGTAGCTGTGTTTTCCAATACACATAAGTATAAGTTTTCAGCAAGACTTGGTATTGGGGGACGTTTAGTTAAAATGGGTAATGTGTTAAGGGCTAATAAGCCTGCCCTAATATTTGGAGTGGCTGAATTGGTTAACAATATTCTATCAGGGAAAATTCCTTTACTTGACCTTCATTTTCACCTTTGATATGTTCATACAGGTTAAGAGTAACAATGGTGATTTAATCTAATTAATGTGCATTTGCAAAGTTTTAGATGATAAGAAGAGAATGTACTCTGACCTTGGACTAGACAAGGAAAGGGAATGTTATAGAAAAAATGAAAGGGTTATATAAGGAAACTTAATCCTAAGCAGGGCTTTACCCATGGGACTGGGTAAGCCTGGAAGGGAATAACTGAAACTGAGACTGAGAGGAAACTGAAGCTTGTAGCAGATTTGTGGCCAGGATAATGGCATGATTCCAAAGATTCTGCTTGCACAAACATCACTAGAAGAGCAGATTAGAAACTGTTATTAGGTCTCTGTAAAGTGAGAGGATGTTAGAAAATTTCGTAGAACTTCTGCACAATCTAGCATGTCTCCGTAAAAAGTTGATGATTTTTGTGTAAAGCAAAGTAAGATAGGGTGGGCAGAAAACCGACTAATACCTCACTGAATTTTTTGTAGCCCTACAGTGGTGGGAAGAGGAAGTCTAAAGATGCTTCCAAGATTGATGTTGACTTATACCCAACCATCAGATGAGAACAGTGATTTCTCAGAAAATGCTGGAAATTAAAAACAAATTGTGTGTATGTGTGTGTGTGTGTGTGTGTGTGTGTGTATATATGCAGCTGATATCAAATACTACCATACTACCTTGTACTGCCTCAATTTATTTAGTCATATTCACTCTGCAGAGGCTTGAGATGCCATAAATTGACAACAGTGCAGTTCTTAACTCTTGGTTACATCTGGTATTTGGATTAAAACAATACATTCCTTTGTAAAAGAATAAGAAAAATATTTGTCAAACAACTGAAATTGTGTCTGGCAAAGATTCTAAATTATTCCTGAGAGAATTCATAAAGAACGAGTGAATATATTAAAGAATGATGTTGACAGTACATTTATGAGTACAAACACATGCTTCATTTCCTTCATTATTTCAAAAAATACTTATTAAATCCCTAGTATTTGTCAAAAAACTGCTCTAGGCTCTGGGTAGATAAGAGTGGAGAAATTGGGTAAGATCGTGCTTTTTAAGAGCTTACAATACAGTGGTGAGAATACAGAAAGAAAAAGTCAGAAGGTCACAAATGCTAAGCAAATAATTTAAAATAGGAGGATAGGTTAAAAAATGGTGGAGAGGTATCTCTGTTCGGGATGATAGTGGAATGACTGTGATGAGATTGTTAGCTTTTGCTGCCTAATAAGCCCCTAAAGCTTAGTGAATTGAAACAACCACCTCTTTATCTCTGAACTCCTTGGAATGTCTGCCTGATGTTTCTGCTCTGAGATTTTCCGTGTGTCTTCAATCAACAATCAAGTTGGCTGTGGTATGGGTGACATTGGTAAGTGTCTGTCACATATTTGGAGATCAGCAAGCTGTTTGCCATCAGATGTCAGGGCCACATGCCTCTCATCTTCCAATAAGCTAGCTTGATCTTGCTTACACAGGAGTGGGATGGTTCTAACATCCACCAAAGAAAGAGAGTTGCAATGAGTAATTGGAAACCTTTGCCTGGATAACATTTGTTATTGTCCCATTGGCTAAAACAAGTCACATGGACAAGGCCACAATCAGTAAGGAAGGGTACTACCAAAGAGTAAGTAAAGCCTGGGCGCGGTGGCTCATGCCTGTAATCCCAGCACTTTGGGAGGCTGAGGTGGGCAGATTACGATGTCAACAGATGGAGACCATCCTGGCCAACATGGTGAAACTCCATCTCTACTAAAAATACAAAAATTAGCTGGGCGTGGTGGTGTGCACCTGTTGTCCCAGCTACTTGGGAGGCTGAGGCAGGAGAATCATCTGAATCCGGAGGGCGGAGGCTGCAGTGAGCCAAGATTAGGCCACTGCACTTTAGCCTTATGACAGAGCGAGACTCCGTCCAAAAAAGAAAAAACAAAAACAAAAAACAAAAAGAGGCTTGGTGCAGTAGCTCACCCCTGTAATCCAGCACTTTGGGAGGCCGAGGTGGGCGGATCATGCGGTCAGGAGATGGAGACCATCCTGGTTAACACGGTGAAACCCCATCTCTACTAAAAGCACAAAAAATTAGCCGTGTGTGGTGACGGCGCCTGTAGTTCCAGCTACTTGGGAGGCTGAGGCAGGAGAATGGCGGGAACCCGGGAGGCGGAGCTTGCAGTGAGCCGAGATCGTGCCACTGCATTCTAGACTGGGCAACAGAGCAAAACTCTGTCTAAAAAAAAATGTAGTGGGTTTAAAAAAATATTTTTTCTTAACAGCCTATCTCAAATGTCATTTATTCCAAGACCTAAAGGAAAAAAAGAGGAGCAAAATATACAAAAATCAGAACAGATCATTCCAAACAGCTGTAATAAGGTAATAGTACAATGACCCATAAAGAAAGTGAGAAAAAAAATCAAGATGCCTAAACATCCTGAGAGAAGCAAGGAAAATAGAAGAGGTTAGATAATCAGGCAAGTATCAGATGATAGAGGACTTTTTTTTTTCTTTTTCTTTTTTTTAGAAAAAGTATGCAGTTTGAATTTTATTCTAAGTGTGAGTAATTCTTTTGGAAAATTATAAGCAGGGGTGCTTATAACTCCAGATCTCTGTGGCCTACAAATGTACAGTTTTATTTCTTGCTCAATTACTTGTCAGCTGAAGATCGACTATAATTATGCCACCTGTCTTCTTTAGTATTGAATGCGGATTGCAGAAATGTTTCCCTCTGAGAGAAGATATTCTCGTGGAAAAGGAGAAAAGAAAAAAAATAGAATTGCAGAAGCACATGATGGTTTAAAACTTCTACTTAGGTGATTTAAACATGACATATATCATCTCTGATCACCCTCCATCGGTTAAAGCAAGTCCTGATAACCCAGATGTTTTGGGAGGGTCATAATCTTCTTACAGGAGGGATCAGTGAATAATTGGAGACAATATTTTCTGTATCAAAAACACTCAGAACATCACTGAATTTGAAGCTGTATAAACAAGTGAATAATAAATAAACAAGCTGAATGGAGGTAGAAAAAAAGAGGAAAATCCAGAAAAAGGCCAAAGAGCTCCTCTTTATTTAGAGGCAAAGTGGTGGAGGAAGAGTTAACAAAGATGATTGAGGAGTAAAATCCAGTATAGTAGCAAGACAACCAAAAAGTATCTGCCATGGAGAAAAAGAAAATGTTTCCAGAAAAAGATTAACCATGTGGAAAGCAGCTGAGAAATAAAATAAGATAAAATACATGTAACAATTAGATTTGTATTTGGCAACATTGTATTTGAAATGGCAACAATAAGTTTATCCTGTTGGTATTATTTTTCTCCACCAGCAAATATTATGTACTGGGTGAGGAGATGTAGGATAAAGGAAAATGATCTCAAAGAAGTTGGGGGTGAGTTAGGGAGTAGATGGTAGATAAAAACAGCCCAGAGAATCCATGATGGTCGTGATAGTTGCGCATGTTATTGAATCTATAGTTTAGGCTGTGGAGAAAGTAAAGTGAGATTTCAGGGGATAAAACATTCCAGGAAATAATAAAACTTAAGGGATGGGAAGGGTTTCGGTTTCGTATATAAAGTTAAAACCCCAGTGTCAAGCAGGCAGCCTACATGAGTTTGAAATTAACCAGAATAGTGACAACTGTTGAAGCGAGAAAGTCTTTAAAGTGGATCTGTAAGTTCCTGGTGAATGAAGAGGTAGGACCACAAGGTTGGCAACTGGAGATGTTGTGTAGTGTGTGCACATATGTGTGTTTATGAGTAATCATGCCATTATTCTATATCACAGAATATTTACATATTAAATATAATCAGGTACCTTGGCAGTTATCATTGGTTTGTGTGTTTCATTTGTTGAGAAATGTTGAAGGTACAATTCAGAATGCTGGAAATATTTATAATGGCAATCCCTCCACATCTTAAAATTAGATGGTATGAACTTTACCAATTCATTAAGTGATGCACAGTAAAATTTTGCACTGCTCTTTAATGGCAATTTGCATCATAAAGGAAAGAATAGAAGTATGTTAATTGGTTCAAGAAATATTTTTCTAAGTAACTGCACTCATTTCCATTTTGGAATGAGACTCCAAAACTGAACTCAAGCTCTCTATATGCAGTTATGTCCTAAGTGACCTTGTTAGAATGCATGGTTATAATTATACTGAATAATCAATGGAAAAACAGGAAACTTCAAAGGCTAATGAATAGAATTCTCTATGGTATTTAAGGTTTTTAAAAATGACTAGCTTTTCATTTATATTCTTTGTGCTTTTTGCAAAACTAATTCCCACATTTCACCTGCATGAACTCTAACTGGGCATATGATGTTCTGTTGATCATATAGTCTGGTTCCATTAATAACTCCGTTGCTCACAAATTTTTAGATTTCCATTTTCACCCACCACTTATCACTATTTATTTTTTAAATAACTTTTATGTCATGTAAATTGCTTTTATGCTTCATCAAGACTGACATCCTAAATAAAATAGTATTTTATGATCTTTTACATAAGAACACTTCATTGACTTTGATCATATCCTCTGCCCTAATCTAATTTACTCCTACCATCTACTCTAATCTACTACTAATCTAACATTAAAAACAAAAAAGTAAGAATTATCAATTTTCATTTATACTTAAAAATCCCTCTGGATTAACTATAATATTTGTCCTATTTTTTAAAAATGCTTGCTAAAAAATGGAGTTCGGAAAATTGTGGTCTTAATAATTATTTTTAAACAAATTATCTCTAACAGCCAGATAGGAAGAATAAGTTCTATTGCTCTATACCATTGCAGGATAAGTACAGTTAACAAAAATATGTTATATAGTTTAAAAATAGCTAGAAGGAGGATATTGAATATCCCTAACACGAACAAATGATAAAAGTTTAAGATGATAGATGTGTGAGTTACCCTTATCTGCTCACTATACGTTGTGTGTATTGAAACATCACTAGTGCCCCAGAAATATGTACAATTAATATTTGCCAATACAATAAAACAAAAACTAACACATGCTTAAAATTTAAAAAAATTAAAAACACTCTTCAAATATAGTATAGTTCATTCAAAATTCTTCAGAATATACCTTTCATTGCTATCAAAATAATAGATTTAAAGGACACTTGCTGGAATTCAAGCTGTTTACTGAATATAAGTGCTTTCTTTTTTTTTTTTTTTCTTTTTGATACAGAGTTTTGCTTTTGTCGCCCAGGCTGCAGTGCAGTGGTGCGATCTTGGCTCACTTCAACCTCCGCCTCCCAGGTTCAAGCGATTCTTCTGCCTCAGCTTCCCAAGTGGCTGGGATCACAGGCGTGTGCCACCACACCCAGCTAATTTTTGTATATTTAGTAGAGATGGGGTTTCACCATGTTGGCCAGGCTGGTCTCGAGCTCATGACCTCAGGTGATCCACCCGTCTCGGGCTCCCAAAGTGCTGGGATTAGAGGTGTGAGCCACCACACCTGGCTGAATATAAGTACTTTCTTAACAAATCTTAGTTTTTAAATCTGTGCATATGGATGATAGTAGGAAACAAATAATAAAATGTTTTAGTGAATAATGCAGAAAAAACTGAATCCACAGAACACTTGGCAAATAGCTGTGTTAATATAAAAATTTAGGGGAAAATACTGGAATCAATTAAGAAAATAAAAAGAATATCTATTTACTAGATTACAAGTATCACATAAAAACCCAGAAGCTAAATTAACAGGCTTTATGCTGTGATTTTCGGGGATTTGGTCTCCAGCATTCTCTTGGTTCCTCAGTCCCACCAAGTTTCCGGCATCCTGGGCCCTGCTTCTGTAGCCATTGTGACTTGTGTTTCCGCCCCCTCTCTCCACCTTTCTCAAACTGGTCATTTATTTAAAATGAACTTACCGAGTGCCTAACTTCTTCCAGGCAATTGTGCTAAGGACAGTGTTAGGATTCACTAACTCCCGTGAGGCATCATTTCTTTGAGAATGTGTTTTCTTCAATTGCCTGGATGTGGGCAGCTTCTCCTCCCCTTACAGTCAGAAATCATGGAGAGACGCCTTTAAATTTCTTGCGATGATAGATAACCACAGAGCACTGCACTTGAGAACTCAGATTTTGAAAATAGAAAACTCTGCGATTGAATCCTCATGTAGTTTTGTAATGTGTCAATTTAGCTACACTGAAATACGTTTCTTATTACTTCCTTTTCTGTATGTTTCTGGCTAACTGGATCACAGAAAAGACTTGGGAGAAATTCAGAGAGTGAAAGTGAAGGGGCAGACATTCTGTAGCTCTCACACCGTGTCACTCATGTGCTTGTTTCCTTACTTTGAGGCAGTGGCCAAGCCTGCACATGTTCCACCTTCGTTTTATTCTTCTTTTGGCTTCATAAACTCCTATGTCAGGTGTGTGTGTTACGTCTGGCTTATGCAGAACACTCATACCAATGAGGTTCAGAGGCAGTAACAACTGACCTAGCGTTTAGCCTGTCATCATTTGTTACAGCTTGTGCTTTTGGGTTCCATTTACTGCTTGCTCTCACCCACCTGACAGCTATCCCTCCTTCCCTGCTGCCTGTGTCCTGTGTTCTTCAAGGTCCAACATCAAATACAAAGACAAAGAGATTTACAGATACCACTTAACCAGTTTGCATATGGTCAAGCCTCTGAAAATACTGCATGAGGCCAAATCTCTATTGATTTATCTATTTCTGGTTCTCGGACTGAACACTGAGTGATATGCTTGATATCACCAAGGACTAGCTAAGTGATTTGGGAGTAATAAGTGATTTATCTTCATTAAATCTGTTTTATTTACTACAAAATAGGAGTTTTGTGTGAAATAAAAATTAATGTATGTACTGCACTTAGCAAGAGATCAAACATTTTATAAACACTTGATCAATAGTAACAATTATCTTTAGCCTAACAACCATCATGTTTTTATTCTCTTTTTGCTATCGAACTAAATATAAAACAAAATACAACAACAGAAAAAATAAACAACCAACAAATATGCAAAGAAATTACTACTATTCCCCAATGGCAACTTAATCTTCTTCTTCTTATTTCCTTCCAAGAGCCTGCAAAACAAGAAAACTAAAAAAAACTCTGTTAGATTCAGTATTTATCTCAAGCTCATTACACATAAACAAATTCTCCCCAATAATCAATATAGGAAATATGCTTCTGTAGAAAACATTTGAATCATTTTAAATAGTATTGGTTTTTGCCTATGTGATTCCTGTTGTAAGAACATTCTTTGCATTAGTTTGAAAATAGGAACATCTAGAAAATCTACTAGATGGTATTTAATGTTTTTTTGTATTTCTTAGTTTCTCAAGTCATGTAAAAAAGCATGTTTTAATGTTTTTAACATGGGATAAAGTTGACTTGGCTCCAGAGACCAATTAATTACATGGGAAAAGATAGAAAAATTAAAAATTGTGAAAATGAAAAATTATTTTTACATTACTATATATAAAAAAATTCATACTTAGGAATATAGGACCTGTACAATGGAGAAAATCATTAATTGCCTAAAATAGTCAGTTAAATGTCCATATCTTTCTGTGACTCTGGCTTATTAGACACAAAATGGTATATTTATTAAAATATCCTTGAAAGTGTCAAAATATTACAAAAACCTTATAATAAAGGTGATATATCCTGGATATAATTTAATAAAATTTATAAATATATTATAACCTGTATATTATATATACACAACAACATATATACAGAGAGAGAAAGAAAGAGCTACAGAGAGAAGAAATAAGAACACTCAAACATAGCTGATAGAAATGTAAATTGGTATAGATTTTAAAAAGTTAAGGAAGAAAATGTTTTAGTATATATTAAAACAAATGTGTATTTACATTTGAATTAAGCAATTTCATTTTTTGGAGTTAAGAGAAAGACACATTTCCAACAATATGAAAATGCACCTGCAACAGGTTGTTCATTGTTTTGAATAGCAAGATATTTGGTGAAGATGCATTCATAAACGTAAGAGATTGATTGAACAAACTATTACAATTACACACTGAAAACTTTGGGAGACCAAGGCGGTCTGATCACCGGGTCAGGAGATGGAGACCATCCTGGCTAATACAGTGAAACTCTGTCTCTACTAAAAATACAAACAATTAGCCGTGGTGGAGGCGCCTGTAGTCCTCGGGAGGCTGAGGTAGGAGAATGGCGTGAACTTGGGAAGCGGAGCTTGAAGTGAGCCGAGATCCCGCCACTGCACTACAGCCTGGGCAACAGAGACTCCGTCTCCAAAAAAAAAAAAAAAAAAAAAAGAAAAGAAAAACTGAGGGAGGTCTGTTCTACCAATAGTGGAGAAACAGTCCTACAATTTTAAGTGAAAGAAGTTGTATAGAGTATATATAGTATGCTATCATATGTGTGAAAAAAGGAGTAATAGGAAATATACATATATTTGCTTATTTTTGCAAAACAAAACCCAGGAATGGTAAATCTAAAACTAATGATATTGTCTATATTAGTGGGTTGAATAGTGTCCCCCAAAATTCATGTCTACTGTAAACCTATGAATGTCATCTTATTTGAAAATAAGGTCTTTGTACATACAGTCAGGTTAAGATGAATTCATATTGGATTAGAGTAGGACCTAACTCCTTATTTTTCCTGTAACTTTTTAGAGTAGTGGTATAGAGTAGTAGCAGAATAGTAGAGTAGAGGTTCTTTTTTTTTTTTTTTTTTTTTTTTGGAGACGACTTAGAGACACAGACACACAGAGGGAAGAAGGCCATGGAAAGACAAAGGCAAAGATTGGAGTTGTACTGTCACAAGCCCAAGAACGCGGAAACCAACACCAGCTAGAAGAAACAAGGAATCTTTTCTGGATTGATGTTTCAAAGGGAGCGCGGCCTTGCTAACACTTTAATTTCAGGCTTCTAGGTTGCAGAACCATGAAAGAATAAATTTCCTTTGTTTCAAACCACACTGCTTCTGCTGTTTTCTTATGGCAGTCCTGGGCAAATAATATATCTATTCATACATGGAAATGGAACTGGGGAGAAAAAGTGTTAAAGAGTGAGCTTCTCAGACTCCCCTTTTTGGTATAGATTTTACTTTTGGACCCATGTTAATATTTTACATAGTTAATAAAATAAAATTAAGAAGGTTGAGGGAAAAATCTTTAAAATGGAAAACAAACAAACGAACCTAACAGTATTTCCATTCAACCTAATGGAAAAATGCAACCAAACTGAAGCATGGAGCAAATAACGAATCCAAACAAATTGCAAACACATTAGCACAGTATTTTGACTATAACACCTTCAGTGTAAAGACAAAAAAAAGACTTTCTAAAAGGTTCTGTAACCCAGTTAGCAATATTTTTGTGTTGGCATGGATTGATAGTTTTAGAACTGCTTTCAAAGTAATCTAAGACTGACAAATGAGATTATACATTGTGGACAATGGGTTGCACTGTTGGAAAAGGGAGTAACCATATAAAAAGGAGTTGGGGAATAGAACAGATATTCTAGTGTGGAATTTAAATTGGGAATATCAGCTTATGAAATAGTTAAACAGATAGATACCTACATGTATATGTATAGATGTATGAATACATCTATGGGTCTGTATTCATACATCTCAGAGACAACTGGAGTTATTCAAGACTTCTTCCATACACTATACGGTCAGTTTCATTTGGGTCTCAAAGTACAAGATCCGTCAGTTGCTATTTACTAAATTTTCCATGGCATATTTCACACATATTTTTACCTGCTTTGAAAGACTTTTTGTGATGTTATGTTTCAAAACTTATGAAAATGAATATTTGTAAGGATAAATGATTATAAAGTATTTAAAAAGTTGACGTAATATCATACAAATTGACAGATCAATCATATTCCATGAAAACATTATAGCTAATTAGAGGACAATATTTCTTAGATTTCTACCCCCCAAAAGTAGTTCATTTTACCCTCCATTTTGAGTGGTGCTGAAAAAAGTATTAAACAGCGTTCTTAAAATATGCCATAATGAGTAGAAATTTTTTTTTAATTTCCAGTGTTTTCATTTTTCAAAGTAAAATTTATTTAAAATTTATATCAAAAATTAAGATTCATCAGACTATGTCTACTTTGGCACAATAAACATTTTTTGTGATCATTTTGTCTTTCACTATGAGGCAAATTATTAAGGGGAGTTTTCTTTTCAGCTTGATACAATTATCCTAGTAGACAGCACAGGATGCTGTCAGAGTCTTAGTTTTGAGGGCTGATATTAAATCACCATTCTTATATTTCTCTTCCTCATTGATCAATAATGCAAAAGGTCTAATGTAATGTCAAAGGACTTGCATTCATCAAACTGGAAATATCTTGTGGCTGTTCGTTAGGGTTATCCCCTACCCCCTTTTAGAAAATATTACTGAGAGATTTTTATTCAACCAATGAATACCTATAGGATATTTTATGAACCAAGTTACAAGGTAGACTGGGAGAAATGTATGGATAGCTAGTAAACAGAACAAAACACAGTAAGTCCAAGATGATGAAACATAAATTCCTGCCTGTGCTAGATTAAAAATTATATAAATATAATATTATTCAAAACACATATACTGTAGATTTACAGACTCTTGTTTATCACCATTTGCCACATATAATGTTTGTATTTAATAGAAACAAAATAATTTGAAATTAACTTTGTAGTCATATTTTATTGATTTTACATTTAATTTTCATTTATTTGCTGGGTGACACTCTGTGTAGTGCTTACAGTCTGAAGCAGTTTCTTTAAATCTGTATTGAAACATTAAAAACAATCTAGTAGAGCTTCCTTACATCATCCTTCAGTTTACCATTTATTTTTGTCAATATGCTAACTTCTCACAAATGCTTTGCCTTGTGTTACAATAGTCCAAAAATTACCCTGTTTCCTTAAAAAGTAGTTTTTTAAAGAATCTGCTACATTAATAACTTCACATAACATTTAACATGTAATTAAACAACATATTATGGATTTGCTGAGTTACTGAGTTAGGAGATGTTCATTGAAATAATAAACTGTATAGTTCATTCAGTTAAAGCTGGTATGTTGTAAAAGGAAGAAACAGACAGACTTATAGTCACTTAAAGTCATATAAACTGCATAATTTCTGTAATTTATAATGTTATGTAAATTGAAAATACACACATTAAAAGATGCTTCACAGCATTAATTATTAATAAAATGCAAATTTAAAACCACAATGAGATACTATGACATGCTTGTTTAAATGGCTAATATTCAAAGAGACTATCTGAAGTATTGCAGAGAGTAGGGTGGAACTGGAATTCTGATACTCTGACTACGTGTATGTAAAATGACACACCCACTTTAGAAAAACAGTTCAACAACTTGTTTTGTTTTGTTTACTGAGCATATGTCAGCCACATGATATAGCCATTGTACTCCTAGGTATTTACCCAAAGGAATAAAAAGGAAATATATGTCCATACATCATGTATCAATTATTATAAGAGATATTTGTAATAGTCAAAGCCAACCTAAATGCTTATGAATAGGTGAATAAATAACACATTATAATGTACCCATCAAATGAAATATTAGCAACAAAAATGGGTGAAATGCTGATAAAATCAACACCATGGATGAACCTGAAAATGTTTCTGAATAAGAGAAGCCAAGACCTTCCACTCCCCAAAAAAGAGTATGTATTAGATGATTCCATTTATACAAAGCTCAAGAAAAGGCAAACTAATTTATATTGATAAAAAGCAGGCAATGATTGTTTGGGGATGGAAGGGTAAGGTAAAATGGGTGGGAGGCAGGTATTACCAAGAAGCATGAGGAAATTTTGGGGGATGATGACATGTTCAATATTTTGATTATGGTGAGTATTTCACAGTGTCAAAATTATTACATTTTATCCTTTAAAACTTTGCAGTTGCAAAAGGTTTTACAGAACAGGTGTTATTTTAAAGCATCCTTTAAAATAGTGTGTTTTCATTCTCTGTTGTCATGTGTCCCCTGTTGGGCTCCTTGAACCACAACTGTGTCAATACAGACCATGCCTCTCCTTCACCGCCTTATTCTGAGTCTCAGTCACCACAGGCTGCTCTAGTCAAACTCTCTCCTTCATCTTTCTCAGGCATGGGTCAGACAATCAATTCCCCAAATCTCCAGCTGCAGGAAACAAATATTTAAGCTTTTCAAGTGGTACTGCACCCATAGACTTTGTAGAATGTGTGTAAATGTGTGCAAAAGGCACACATTCTTCACCTTGTTGAAGATTAGAATTTAGGTCTTTCTAATTATACCTTTTATGTTAGATATAAGTGAGTTCTCTACCATAATAATTTCTGTAATTTATAATGTTATCTTATGTAAATTGAAAATACATTAAGAGATGCTTTACATCATTAATTATTAATAAAATGCAAATTAAAAACCACAATGAGATACTATGACATGCTTGTTTAAATGGCTAATATTAAAAGAGGCTATCTGAAGTATTACAGAGAATAGGGTGGAACTGGAACTCTGATACTCTGAGGATGTGTATGCAAAATGTAGGTAAAAAAAAACCACTTTAAAAAAACAGTTCAACAACTTGCTTTGTTTGCTAAGCGCATGTTCCTGAGTCAGTATATCAGTTAAAGGGAAACTTCCCTTTAACAGTCTGTTACAGCCTCTCATCCATTCTACCTTACCCTTCCTTTCCCAAACAATCATTGCCTGCTTTTTATCAATACAGATTAGTTTGCCTTTTCTTGAGTTTTGTGTAAATGGAATCCTTACCACCTATTATGGCTGCTTGGAGTTATGTCTTACAAGCCACTTGGAAATGCAACACTTCTTATTGTTATGTCTCAGATAAAAGTGAGTTAGGAAACTTCCTTTTAACAATCTGTTACAGGTATACTGAGGAAATATTATTCAATATCTACTGTATTTCACATACTGTACCAGTTTCTGTAGAACATAAAGAGGTAATAAACATATACCTCAAATACTTTCAATATATATACCTCAAAATACTCCAAAGGTGTCCTTTATTCTGGATTTTCAGGATTTGGGCCAGTGGAGAGAATAAGAACGAACAGTCCTGGGGAAACTTATGTGAGTAAGAGATGAGTAAAATATTAAGTATGATAACTTTATAAGTAAAATAATTATTTACCACTGGTTATTTTCAATTAGAATAATAATTCAATTTTACAACCTCAGACCTCATGACTTTGGTGTTACCCAACTATCTATTAGTATGTTTCTGAATACATTTAAATGAACCAATTGAAATATTTATGTGCATATTAAATTATAAAAATATAATAAATCACAGAGTTTCATTTACAGTTTATTAGTGAGTAGATTACCTCCTCTGCTTCCTGGCTGCTTTCATATTGATCTGAGATTTAATAGCCATACAGAAATGATACTTACAGATTGTGATTGTCTGTAATAATGAGTTTTTCTTTTTGTATTCTATGAACGGCATAACAATGTCTTACGATTATTAAAATAATTTGCTGTCATGAAAAGCACACAAGTTAGAGATGACAAAACCAAAAAGAAAAAATATTATATCATGAATGTTATGTAATACAATTTTCTTAATTCTTGATCTAATTCTATGAGGATGTTTATGAAATGAGAATATGTAAGTCAAGCCTGAGATGCCAGGTACTTTAAGGGTAAGATTTTTCTGGTAACAATGGTTAGGTCAGGGGGGCTGTCAATCAGGAGCATGCTGCACAGTAATTGATCTCTGAAGGCTCACACTTTAATGACACAACCAATAGAGTATGTATTGGATATAAGGAAAAAGAAGAAACCATAAAATTTTGTGTGTATGTGTATGTTTGTGTGTATTCACCTGTATCTGCGTACACACATTCTCTTATTCCCAAACAGGAAGCATTGGTCATTGTTCAGGCTCCTTACTCAAAAGTGCCGTCCCTTGAAATGCAGGCCACATTGTTATTTAAACTAAACTTTCCTTTCACTTTTACCTCACTCAGTCTTTTTTTTTTTTTTTTTTGAGGTGGAGTCTCGCTCTGTTGCCCAGGCTGGAGTGCAGTGGCCGGATCTCAGCTCATTGCTAGCTCCGCCTTCCGGGTTCACGCCATTCTCCTGCCTCAGCCTCCCGAGTAGCTGGGACTACAGGCGCCCGCCATCTCGCCCGGCTAGTTTTTTGTATTTTTTAGTAGAGATGGGGGTTTCACCGTGTTAGCCAGGATGGTCTCGATCTGCTGACCTCGTGATCCGCTCGTCTCGGCCTCCCAAAGTGCTGGGATTACAGGCTTGCGCCACCGAGCCCGGCCAGTCTTTTTATTTCAAAGAAGTTCATAGAGAAGCAGTAAAATCAAACATTTAGATTTGGTGGCAGCAAAGAGGTGAGTATGATTAGCATTTTGACCTATGTAAATGACATGTTTGTTATAGCCTATCTAGGAAATTTGCCTCTCATAATAATTATTTAAAATATATCACTAGGGTTGCCATTGCTAAATTAGGCATTGTAACTTCAATTATATTTTAACCAAATAACAAAATGATAAACCAATTTAAAAAACTATTGACATCTACAGTAGTATACAAAATCAATATTTTAAACTGTTTTATAAAATTTTATGATATAGTCAGTTGGCCAGTATGCAATGCAATGAAGAGATTAAAATAACTATAGAAAATTTACTTCGAGAGGAGATAGCTATTAAGGCCAAGTGGGTGACAGGCCTAGACAAGTAGGATAGATCTGGATTTTGTGAGAAGGCTTTGCATTCTGACTCTGAATGCAGGTTTCGAATAGATAGAGAAAATTTATGAAGAGGTAAAAAGAAATCCTACACATCTACCCTGGTGCCAATCAGGAACATGATCCTTTTATTTATCTATTGATATATGTATACACACACTCCTTAGATATGTTAGAAAGCATAATAGTGTTTACTTTTTTCCTTGGGGCTTACAAGTTTCCATTTCTGCTAAGGGCAGGGGAACTTTGTAAAATTAAAGTTAAAATAAATTAAATTTATTTTCATTTTAAAATAGTCTTCTTTGGGGAAAATGCTCAGTCTTCTATTAATCCTTCTGCTCCTCATTATCGCTGATATGTAGAAGACTCTTTATATGTCCTCATCAAGATGGGACAATGGATCTATGCTCTGATTTGGATCCTTGTGCTGTCCTCTAGCTCATGAATTAATACTCCTTAGCAGTAAGTGTCTTCCTGCCATCTAGGCTGCAAGAAGGGCCACAGTCAGAGACTTCTGGGCCCTCCTAGTGGATCCATCCCTGAAATGACTCTTGCAGATACTGTTGAATCTTGAGTCCTCAAACATGTCCTTCATTCAGTATTTGTCCTAGGCTCTTTCTGATGGTTAATATTGAGTGTCAGCTTTACTGGATTGAAGGATGCAAAGCCTTGTTCCTGGGTGTGTCTATGAGGGTGTTGCCAAAGGAGATTAACATTTGAGTCAGTGGGCTGGGAGAGGCAGACCCACTGTCAATCTGGGTGGGTGCCATCTAATCAGTTGCCAATATGGTTAGAATAAAGCAGGCAGGAGAAGATGGAGAGCATGGAGAGCAGACTTGCTGAGTCTTCCAGACTTCATCTTTCTTCTTTGTTGCGTGCTTCCTGCCTGACGCGGTTTGGCTGTGTCCTCACCCAAATATCATCTTGAATTGTAGCTCTCATAATTCCCTCATATTGTGGGAGGGGCCCAGTGGGAGATAATTGAATTATGTGTCAGTTTCTCCTATACTGTGCTTGTGGTAGTGAATAAGTCTCACAAAATCTAATGGTCTTATGAGGGAAAAACCCTTCTGCTTGGCTCTCACTCTTTTCTTGTCTGCCACCATGTGAGATATGCCTTTCACCTTCCACCATGATTGTGAGGTCTCCCCAGCCATGTGGAACTGTAAGTCCATTAAACCTCTTTCTTTTATAAATTGCCCAGTCTAGGTTATGTCTTCATCAGCACTGTGTAAATGGACTAATACACTACTCTAGAACATTATACTCCAAGTTCTTCAGCTTTTGGACTCTTGTACTCACAACAGTGGTTTGCCAGGGGCTCTCAGGCCATTGACCACAGACTGAAGGTTGCATTGCCGGCTTCCCTACTATTGAGGTTTTGGGAGTCGGACTGATCCACCACTGACTTCTTTGTTCCTCAACTTGCAGACGGCCTATCATGGGGCTTTACCTTGTGAGTGTGTGAGTCAATTCTCTTTAATAAACTCCCTTTCATTTATACATTTCTCTTATTAGTTCTGTCCCTCTAGAGAACCCTGACTAATACACTCTTTAAGCTGGAGCCTTTGTTATAGAGTCAACACCTACCCTCAGTACAAAACAGAACTACTGGTTCTAAACTATGTCTACACAACACTCAAGATTTGATGATTAACCCTATAGGTAACATTTCCCCCAAATTCTTAAGTCCCTCTCTAAATCTAAACAAACCAAATACTGTTTCCCTTCTAACATAATGTAGGTGTATGACTTTCTTCAAGGTGGTCCCAATTCTCTAATACAGTCAATTAGTTGGCACTACAATAATTAATCAATATTTGATATTTTCAAAGGGGAACTTTGTTTTTTATAGTTCTTCTTGGTTTAAATACACTTTCATATACTTTTTTCTATCTGGAATAATTTTAGTTGAGGATAAAGTAGGAAATTGATTTCAAAAATATTTTTATATGAACAAATAAGCAAAAGTCCTCCTAGATCCAATCTTCTTCTTACTATGGGAACATCTTATAGTTTTGTGGCTCTTTCTCTATGAAGTTATGACCTAGATGAGGGTTAAAAAACCTCAAATCTGACTGCTTGTGCTCTTGCTCCTTCTCTCTCTCTGCACAAATAGTTAATTTCATAGGGACTGCCGTTATCTTCCCAATGTTATTTGTATATTAATTGACTTTTTAATTTATTTGGTTATAAAAGAGATATTGAGTATCTTACCACTAGCACAAAATTCCAGGCTATAAAGCTAAAACAGTAAATCAGAGAGTCTATGTTCTTAGTGAGATTACAATAAGGCAGGAAAGACAAATAATTGAATACAAACTTACAAAAAAGTGTTACAAAGATTTTGGAAAAGGGGAAATCTTCAGCGGCATGAAATCTTCAGCGGCATACAACCGAATAGAGCTCACCTTCAGGCCAGGGATGAAAGGGGAAACACCTGGCAACTAGCCAGAAGAGCTTTGACTTCATGTAACAGTTAACAGGGACTGGCTTCATACCGGATGAAGGTATGTGATGCTACTTTACGAAACTAGTCTGATGGTAGAAGATAAATGCATGGGAGGAGAGTGTGACAAGGATTAATGGTACTGTCAGAGCCCCCAAATCGTTGATGTAGAAATGAATTACAAAGATAACTTTTTGGGAAAATGCTATCTATAAGGTTGAAAAATAGTAATTACTGAAACTGACATTTATGGCCATGGTGAAATGTCATGATAAAGTGTAATTCAATAAGATACTAAGAAGTATTAAATAATTATGGCAGAAATGGAAAGCAATCTTTCTGCTGTTCTACATCAATCAGGTTTCTGTAATTGTGTCCAGTTTTAGATGCTGACCTTATTTAACAAAGGGTGAAAAAGGAGATGGTCAGAGAAGAGAAACAAAGATAATTAACCTTCTGGCAAATAGTGATATTAAATGAATTAGATTTGTTTAGCTTAGAGAAAGGAAGGACAAGGGTAATCTGATTATAGAAATGAGTCATACATAGAGTAATTAGGAGGGAAATGCAGTTTTCTATGTCCACACAGGACTAAACAAAAGGAAATTGACTTTAATAAAGCAGTAATTGTATTTCTAGATTTAAAAAAAACACCATTTAAACACTACTACTAATCAGCTACTGTTCTATATTTACCATATTTGTGTAGGTTCCCACAGGACTGTCTCTTGAGTCTCCATTAGCATTTGTCTGTGCTGACTGCTCTACTCATGTGCTCATGGGTGTGTGATTTAAACACATTTGCAACAGTTTCTTAATTTGATTTTATAGATGTGCTCTGACAAGTGATTGAAAACACTGTAACTCTGCTCTTTTAAGTCAATAGCCTCCTCGTAAAGTGTGATTTAAGTTTGGGGGAAAAGAGAAAAAAGATCTGTAAGCTGCTTTGCTAGTTTTTATCTTATTGCAAAAAGTGAAAACTCCTCATAAATATATTCTTAATCAAGAGAGTTTTTAACATATTTTAAAGTAATTTTATAACTCACTTTATGATTTTACCTGTTTTAGTTACATGGAAAAATCTGAAGTTACTAAAAACTTAAAATAGACATTTCTAAGTGACTCTAGAAAGTTCAAGATAACTGATTTTATCATTTTTTACAAATACATAGAAACTTCCTGTGTATCAAAACTTTCTATATCCCCTTTCTATAAACTCCTATAAGCTACCTGTCCACAAACTGTGTATGTAACCTAGGGTCAATGGAAGGAGCTTAAACTCCACCTATGAGAGAGGACTATCAATGTATTTAAGAACATAAGTTAAATCCACCACAGTACTATACATACATATATTTATGAAACATTTTCATACTGTGCTAAAAAAAGCTATTTCTTGCATGCTCCTTGAACCTTTAAATCTATAAAGGTCCAGTGCATTGAACAAGTCATATGTGTGCAGGAGCAACAATCAAAAAGGTTATAGTAGCAAGAACGTGGGAGAAGGCTGAGCTTTGAGTGTGATGTATGATAAACAGTTAGTCTGGAAGAAAAATGCATAGTGCATAGCAGAGGAAGATCAGAAGGCGGAATCACAACTTTGTTTGGAAGACACAGGTCGCTAACATACTTGTTTGGGCTTGCTTGTTTGCTTCTTCTTATTATTTGTTATGATAAGCAGGGATGCCACAATGATATGTGTTTAAGAACTATAAGTTAGGTAGTCTCAGTGGTAAACTGGTGTGAGCTCAACATTAGGAGTATGTGGGGACGGGCACGGTGACTCACGCCTGTAATCCCAGCACTTTGGGAGGCCGAGGAGGGCGGATCACGAGATCAGGAGATCGAGACCATCCTGACTAACACGGTGAAAACCCGTCTTTACTAAAAATACAAAAAATTATCCGGGCGTGGTGGCGGCGCCTGTAGTCCCAGCTACTCGGGAGGCTGAGGCAGGAGAATGGCGGGAACCCAGGAGGCCGAGCTTGCAGTGAGCCGGAGGTCGCGCCACTGCACTCCAGCCTGGGCGACAGAGCGAGACTCTGTCTCAAAAAAAAAAGAAAAAAAGGATTAAAGGGGATATTTTAATGAAGAAGCTGAGAGATACTATCGTCTTACCTATGTGGGTCAGCAGGGTATTGCAGATGACAAAGAAACATGGGTTAATGGAGACAGATGTTTTGAAGGTAAAAGTCACTGGCTTAGTTGACTTACTAGATGTGAGAGGTGCCATGTTCTAATACCTAAATCACGGCCCCGTTTTTCTGTTAAGAAGTTTTGTCTAAAGGTCAAATGCTTGCAACCATTTACGTTATAATTGCTCCTCATTATTAGATAGTACAAACATTTTAACAGAAAGTCAATTTGTATTCATTTGTATTAAATATTACATCTGTTTGCATGGTATCAGTATTTTCCTAACATTTCTAAAAGGTTTAATATTTGTAAAGTACAATATAAGCCCTGTTTTATTGCTCTCATTTAAAAAATAAATTTAAAACTTTGATTGAAAATTTAAGCATTTTGTTTTTCTCTTTCAAAAATAACCATAAATACATTAACTCTAGGTGAGAAGTTTAAAGAGTTAATCTTTGGTGAATATAATATAAAAGGTGACGGCATGATTTACTATTTTCGTGGCTATTTCTTAGGTTTTTTTAATATATTACTAACTTTTAAATAGTAAAATCAATTATAAATACTGCATTTTCAGTTGACTGCAAAACTTAGCTAATTTTCTTATAAAATTTATATTTTAAAACCATAAATATGAATAAAAATGTGCAAATATTTTTAAATATGCAATATTATTTAATTGTAATTATATGTATTGTATATACCAACATTTTAATATCTTAGAGACATAATTGTATTATTCTAAAAATGCTTCAATTTTTCATTAATCAGGAGCAATATCATGCATATTGGTTTAAGAATGTGTACATAAAGTATTCACTATTTAATAATGTATAGTACAAATTATGTACTGTTTTTATGTTAAATTACCAATTTATTATATAAAATAATCTTTTAGAGTTAAAAATCAGTATCAGTTCATTTATTTATAAATATGATTTAACTGCTACCTGAAAACATTGTTTTTAGTTTTGTTATTTGGTTCTTCACGTCATATTTGAGGGCTTTATTTTCATATTTATGCATTATGATAAATTAGTCTAATTTTACCTCATGTTGTAAGAAAAACTAGCTAAACATTCTCCAAATTTTCCTTTGTAATGTGGGTCTTTGGGTAATAATTCAATCATTTTATTTTTCTGCATGGTACTGGTCTGTGTAATGGATTTTAAATATTTATCAAATCAATCAATTGCTTGAATAAACAAATTCCATTAATGGCTTGAGATTTATGTGAATACCATATGTAGATTATGAGCCTTTCATTGCCAAACCATTTTACTCATGGACCTGTATTTCTAAAATTTGTGAGCACATACTCCAAATATATGTATGATTTGCTTATAGTTTATATACTTATACTACTTATACTGCCATACTGATATGTATGTACATTGCAAAAATCTACAAAAGAGAAATTAAAATTAACCAAATAAAAAATAAAATAATGAACAAACAATAATGCTACATGATTTGATATTTTATATCATCCATTATTTTCACAAAAATTCACAATAAAATAAATTCTGGTACTTATTACTCTCAATGAAACAATCACTGACACTTAGTGCTTAGTTCTTAACAATTTTGCTAATGATGATGGGTAAATAGTATTATTAACAAGCATCTCAAGGCATAGCACACACTCTCATGACATTAAATACATGTTTCCAATTAGTTTCACTTTGTTTCCATTTTTGTCATCATCCCCTGAAAAATCTTAAATTGGCATTTGTTTTATCCTGTAGTTCTTGACAAAGTTAATGTACTCTAACTAAGAACGTTTATGCTCCTCCATTGCTTGTTTGCTTGTGTTTATACTGTGACCAATATTGTCAACTAATGGTTCTTTGCAGGGATATTTTAAAGCTGGTTGTTCATGTTATAAAACTTACTTTTGTTAAAATAAAATAATACTATTTAGAAATTCACTAAACCTGAAACAGGAATGTTGCATGCATGATAACTTGTTAGGGGAAAAAGAAAGTAAGACTGTCACTTGTCTTTTTATAGGGGATATTTACACAATGTAGGACCACCCTCCATCTGTCTTAAGATGAAGTGAGAACATCAGTATTTATCCATATATTAAATATTATAAAAATAATTTTTCTCTACCTTTAAATATTATTCATTGTAAGGTTTTCTTCTTATACCCCATTGGATCATCTTGATACATACACTTCACTTTGGAGACAACTAATTTGAGGAATACACAGGACAACTGTGCCCGAGCAAGCCAGGGGTATAGGAATGGTGTCTGGAGTCTTCCAAACCATCTCAGGAGTATAGCTAGTAAATCAGATTTTGGTAATTAGGAAGTTGTCTGACTCCAGACTTTCAATGGATGTAGAATAGTTATTATGTTCTACCTTTACTTATGAATAGAACATGACAAAGTAGTTCCAGACTTTTGTACATCAAATTGTCCAATAATTGATGATATATATCACTAAAATAAGCAACTAATTTTGTCAGTTTCCTTTGAAAAGAAGACTATGCACAACATGGTAAATATTATTTCAGCTTAGTTTAGCTTAAGTATCTGGACAACTCAGAAAGCTTTCAGTTCATGCATGGACTATTAATTTATTCAACAAATATTTGATAAATATCTGCCATTCTTCTAATATTAGAACAGTGGGGAAAAAAGGAAAACTCACCTCGATCTAGGAGAGTGCTCAGTTACAAGGGATAAAAGGTCAAGTAGCAGAGAGAAAAGACCAGTGTTATTTTCTGCACGGTGACCAGTGATAGCTTCTTGAATAAGATGATAGTTGAAGAGACCAGAAAGGAAGAGAGGAAGCAAGACAAGCAGGAGGGTGTACTAGTAAGGCCTATAAATAAAGACTATGGCACTTGCAATACTATAGTTGAGGCGATGGTGGCTTATAGCAAGCCAATAAGTGAAGGGCATGAAAATTGATTAGATTCTAACTATATTTTGAAAGTAAGACAGTAGTTATTAGGATATGCATTCCGGACCCAGACTACTTTGACTTAAATCCCAAAATTGCCTGTTTCTTGCTACATAGCAGCGTACCACTTAAACTTTTTATGATACCTTACCTGTGTAAAACAGGTTACTGTGTTACCTATCTTAGCTAGTTGTGAAAATTTCTTTCTGTATGTGTGTGTGTACTAGCTAGGACACTATCTGACACATAGTAAACACTGTTAGCTTTTGCAATTACTTTGGGAGGAGAGAAAAAGAGATGAGTCCAGGAAGACCTCAAGGTTTTGGTGTAACCAATATCGGAAGAGTGGGATTGTTTTTTACTGAAATGGGGACAACTGAAAAAGAAGTAAGTTCAGGGCTGATTGAAAATCAAAGTGAAGATTCAAACATCTAACTCTGTGATGACTCAGAGGTATAAACATGAATGCTTTTCATAGGAATATCTCAGGTGAGAGATTCAGCCTGAGGCAAAAAAGTGAAGTTTTAAACATTTATATGATTTTTAAGGCTATGAAAATGGAAAGGATCACCAAAAAAGTCATTATAAGTGAGCAAAAATAACTCACGGCTCAGCTCTGGACATGAAAACTTTCGAAGAAGAATCAGCAAGAGTGACTGAAAGGTGAAATGAGAGAAAAATTATTAAGACATGGGTCTTGGTTACCAAAAAGTAAAACCTGTTTCTGTATGAGTGAGTGATCATCTGTGCCAATTGCTTCATATAACTCAAGTAAGATAAAAGCAAAAAACAAAAGAAAATCTAGTAGATTTAACAAACAAATCTCATTGGAAGCTTTAACTGTGATTGTTGTATTATCAGATGTGGTGTAGTTCAAGGGGAATGGAAGAAGAAAAATTGGATTCAACTAATACAGACAACTCAGGAGAGTTTTACTCCAAAGTGCAGAGAACAATGTTGTTGGTGATAGCAGAGAGATTGTGCAGCCAAAAATATTTTAAAATTCATTCTGCACTGAGTTATTTAATAATAGAAAGTACAAAAGTGTATACAACAAAATCATTTGAGAGAGGTTAATTTCA
Organism: Trachypithecus francoisi; assembly: GCF_009764315.1. Classification (NCBI taxonomy): domain Eukaryota; kingdom Metazoa; phylum Chordata; class Mammalia; order Primates; family Cercopithecidae; genus Trachypithecus; species Trachypithecus francoisi. Next base: position 8,372,026 of record NW_022681459.1, read on the forward strand.
TTGTACAAGTTTAGGATTTGGTCTTTGGCCTTAGATAGTTACAAGACAAACTAAATCAGGTGGAAAACCAGCGAGTAGAATTGCAGACATAGGTAGACAGCGCATGAAAATGAATTGTATTTTACTTCTGATTCATTGTCCTTTTCAAGTTTATGAAGATAATGTTCAAAGACTTGGAATCAACCCAAATGTCCATCAGTGACAGACTGGATTAAGAAAATGTGGCACATATACACCATGGAATATTATGCAGCCATAAAAAAGGATGAGTTTGCATCCTTTGTAGGGACATGGATGCAGCTGGAAACCATCATTCTTAGCAAACTATCACAAGAACAGAAAACCAAACACCGCATGTTCTCACTCATAGGTGGGAACTGAACAATGAGATCACTTGGACTCGGGAAGGGGAACATCACACACCGGGGCCTATCATGGGGAGGGGGGAGGGGGGAGGGATTGCATTGGGAGTTATACCTGATATAAATGATGAATTGATGGGTGCTGACGAGTTGATGGGTGCAGCACACCAACATGGCACAAGTATACATATGTAACAAACCTGCATGTTATGCACATGTACCCTAGAACTTAAAGTATAATAAAAAAAAAAAAAAAGAAAGACTAAGGTATGATATAGTCCTTGAGATTAGAACTCTAGAGTAAATATACCAGGTACATTGAGTAGGATCTTTGAACAGAAGGTAAATGGAGGCTGCTAGTCATGAGTTAAAAGCAAGATCAGTCAGTGTGGGTGTGTGTGTTTTTCTTCAACTACTTTGAGTTGCTCAGAGGCAGGCATGAAACAGGTAGAGAGCTTGACTTAATTAAAATTGGGTCTTTTTCAAGGTGGCAAAATGCAGAAGGAAAAGGGACAAGGGGATTCCAAATACACTCAACAGGATGATTATAATGATAGCTCATAGAAACCAAAGCAGGTAATGAGAAGAATAAAGACATAATGGAGGTGACAAACAGCAGTAGGTCAAAGGGTTGAAGGAAGTTCAGGTAGGAAAAATGAATGTTCTTGGAATTCTCAAGTATTAAAGAATTTGGAAAGATAAGAAGTGGTGGCTGGAGAGTGTGAAGGTTCGAGCTGATATTAAGGAAGAAATGTAGTTGCTGGAAACAACAAAAACTAGGGCATGAACAGAGAGTCAGTAACTGAAGGACCAGATCACTGGAAGTGAAGAAGTTTCAGAACTCTAAGGTTAGGGGACTAAAATGACCTTTCATGTCAATGCAAATCATCAAAATTTTAGCAGAAATTCTATTGGGGAGATAGTCTAACAAGGGGGACATCTTTATACAGCAAACATCTGGGAAATAAAGTCAGAGTCATTCTGTTGGGTTATTATCTCCTAATTCAACAAGATAATGAGCAGAGATTTTTTATTTGGCATCAGAAAAATTCAAGATGCTAAAGGTTATCTATGGGGCACACAGTTTAAGTGGCTAAGGCAAAACATTCCATCAGAGAGACATTAGTGGAGAATATAAAAGAAAAATTCCTGTAAATGGTTACTTTATTAACAATAATACCTAATTATTTTTCTTCTATATAGCAGTTGACAGTTTTTAGAGCATTTTATTTGACCCTGACAACATCTGTGTGAAGAATTAGGAGACAGTGTTATGCTTCTGGGGAAAAATATGAGGGCTTGAGATATTAACCAGTCCTCACTGATGACCACTAAATAAATGGCAAGCCCAAAAATATTGTATGGCTTTGCTGAGTAAATGTGTTGCTCTTTGCTCTGAAACATTTTCCTATTTTATTTATTTTTTCAATATTTACTTCTATTTTATAGCACGTTTACTACAGGTGAGTAGAGTTTTGTTTAAATAAACCAAAATAGGACATTAGAAACACCTATCACATTCAAGGCAATGACAAGATTCTGTTCATTTCATGAAAATTCCATTCAAAAGCAGAATAAATTTTTGCCACATATACATGGAAAATATATACATATGTGAAAAATACATATATATGTAAAATAGATCTGGAGCCTTGATTGAGGGGGATATCTATGAAGTAAAAATATTTTTGAAATGTTCTATTATTCAGAAAGCTCAGATAGCAGATGATTTTTAAAACTATAGGACCTTTATTACAGTATTATATGACATAGAACAATATACTACAGAAGAAAATTATTAAATACTTCAAAACATTTTTTCTTCTTTTTTTATTTTATTTTGTTATTATTAAACTTTAAGTTCTAGGGTACATGTGCATAACGTGCAGGTTTGTTACATATGTATACTTGTGCCATGTTGGTGTGCTGCACCCATCAACTCGTCAGCACCCATCAACTCATCAGCACCCATCGACTCGTCATTTACATCAGGTAAAACTCCCAATGCAATCCCTCCCCCCACCCCCATGATAGGCCCTGGTGTGTGATGTTCCCCTTCCTGAGTCCAAGTGATCTCATTGTTCAGTTCCCACCTATGAGTGAGAACATGTGGTGTTTGGTTTTCTGTTCTTGCCATAGTTTGCTGAGAATGATGGTTTCCAGCTGCATCCATGTCCCTACAAAGGACACGAACTCATCCTTTTTTATGGCTGCATAGTATTCCATGGTGTATATGTGTCACATTTTCTTAATCCAGTCTGTCACTGATGGACATTTGGGTTGATTCCAAGTCTTTGCTATTGTGAATAGTGCTGCAATAAACGTACGTGTGCATGTGTCTTTATAGCAGCATGATTCATAATCCTTTGGGTATATACCCAGTAATGGGATGGCTGGGTCATATGGTACTTGTAGTTCTAGATCCTTGAGGAATCGCCCTACTGTTTTCCATAATGGTTGAACTAGTTTACAATCCCACCAACAGTGTAAAAGTATTCCTATTTCTCCACATCCTCTCCAGCACCTGTTGCTTCCTGACTTTTTAATGATTGCCATTCTAACTGGTGTGAGATGGTATCTCATTGTGGTTTTGATTTGCATTTCTCTGATGGCCAGTGATGATGAGCATTTTTTTTATGTGTCTGTTGGCTGTATGAATGTCTTCTCTTGAGAAATGTCTTAGAGACTTAAATGTTGGACCTAATACCATAAAAATCCTAGAAGAAAACCTAGGTAGTACCATTCAGGACATAGGCATGGGCAAGGACTTCATGTCTAAGACACCAAAAGCAATGGCAACAAAAGCCAAAATTGACAAATGGGATCTAATTAAACTAAAGAGCTTCTGCACAGCAAAAGAAACTACCATCAGAGTGAACAGGCAACCTAGAGAATGGGAGAAAATTTTTGCAATCTACTCATCTGACAAAGGGCTAATATCCAGAACCTACAAAGAACTCAAACAAATTTACAAGAAAAAAACAAACAACCCCATGAAAAAGTGGGCAAAGGATATGAACAGACATTTCTCAAAAGAAGACATTCATACTTCAAAACATTTTTAACTGTTTGCCTCAGAAAAAAATATTTTCAAGTTCATCCTCTTCCAACATGCTTAAATATTTCTACTATTTACTTAATTCCCATCAGAGTAACTTCGGCACTTTCTATCACATGGTCAACTTACTGATTCTATTGAAACCTCGGATTCCTTATCTGTAAAACAGAGATAACAGTGAAACTCCCCAGGGCTGTGATGAAAAGTGAAGGAGGGAACACATGAAATGTTCTGAGCACTATGCCTTTGCCATGGTAAGCACTTGATCAATGGTAGTTGCTGTTGTTATACTTACTAGATTTTTATAATGTATTCCCCTTTCAAAATTGCAAGATAAATAATATTCTGATATTGTAACTCTTTTTTAATGATCAAAGCACATGCCTGAGAATCAAATAGTCCTCCGTGATTTACAACTATTTTCCTGTCTCTTGGACAGGTAGTTTGAAATCATACTCTAGAATTGTTTTTAAATGCTTGCTCTAGTGTATTTAACATATATAGGTTATTTTATCCTCTTTGTATTGCAAATGCATTTTCTCTTTAAAATTAACTTCAGGCTTCCTTTTCTTTCCTTTGGGTAGAATGAAATAAAGATAAAAGTAAGTTCTGAAATAATGCATGTCGTCCCTGTATGTACTCCAAGTTATAAAGAAAATTATAAACATAGAGAACATAAAAAAGGCAAAATGAGATGGTGAAAATAAATTCTAACATAGCAAAAACTCAATACATATAAATATGAATATATTTCCTAGGTAACAAAAAAATTGGAACTTTCGATTTTTCTTTTGGGTTTTCTCAGAAGCAGCCCGTGAGAAATGGATTTGAGTACATGTAATTTATTTGGTGTCTGCATGAATACAAGTAGGAAAATATGAAATGAAAAAGAAGCCAATAAAAAGATGCATTTAATTGCTCTTATAGATGTCAAGTTAATTCTAAAAAGGAAATCTTTGGGAAACAATGCAAAACATACATATCAGAATTTACACCTAAAGGGCTGAGGGGGCTGGAGTACATAGACATCCACTTTGCAAAGTCAATCACTAAGGATTTCCTTGAAGTTGGGTTTGAAGAGGTGGGTACTTCATTCCCTGTATCCAGCAAGGAAACTTAGTTTTTTCCATACATTAGAGTAGTAGTTCAATGTCTTCTGATGCTGAATTTGCTGCATTGGCTATCGTGTGTGTGTATGTGTGTGTGTCTAAAAGGGTGTAGTTACATGTCATTCACAGTAGAGACAAACAACACACCCAGAAGATAATATAACCAAAATTTAAAAATTAAAGATGGAATATACAGAGAAAAAAAATTACCAAGCAGCAAATAATAGCTAAACAGCAAGAAAGCAAACAAAACACTAGTATAAAGAGTATTAAAATATCTCGAACTGAAAATTCAATATGCCAGATTTTAAAAACATTCCAAATTTCATGTATCTAACACTATAGTTTCAAAATACGTAAAGAAAGATGAAAATACAGGAATTATTGGCTAATCCACCGTCTTATTGGGTGGTTTTAGCACACCTTATACAGTGATTGACAGAAAAAGTAGACAAATTTAGTGAAACTATAGAAAAAATGAAGACACTATAAACAAAATTCAACTAATAACCACTATAACTATATAGATACCAATACATATTATATTTCTACATCACTACATTTTTATATGTATATGCCTATCTGCCTATATCTCAAGTTAAAATTTTTATTCTCAAAAAACATTCAATTAAATTATTGTATTAAAAAAGATAAAATTGATTCAAGGGTAAGAATGTTGCCTTTTTTGGGGAGTTTAAAGAGTTCTGAAGAAAATGTAAACACTGACAATGGATATAAATAGAATAATAATGGAATAAATAGAATAATAATGGAAAGAAGCCAATAAATAGATACATTTAATTGTTCTTATAGATGTCAAGTTAATTCTAAAGGAAATCTTTGGGAAATTATGCAAAACATACACATCAGAATGTATGTATATACAATGGATATAAATAATATATAAAACAATGGATATAAATAATACGTAAAACAACAAAGAATAAAAATTAACAGAGCAAGTCTTTGCAGCATTAAATTGTCAAAATTAGAGTTAACAGAAACTGTTTCATACACTTTTTAATAGTGGATAAGACTTTTGAATCAATGAAAATCCACATGATGTTTGAACCCAAGTTATCATATCTGAGTCTCATCCCAAACAGTTAACAGTTTATGTCAAATGAAATTACAGGCAAAAATATTATATGAGACATTGGTCTGGAAGACAATGGATCTGATTCAATCTGGCAGTTACCGGGATTTTATCAGCAGAATTGTCTCTTGATCTGGAAAAGAAAACATATTCTCGTTTTATTCGTTAGCCTCTCTGGAATGGTTTCATCGGGATGATTATGCAAACCTGGTCCGGATCCAAATGATAGAAGGCACTGGACTGTGTTTCAAGAAATAGATGGTCTCAGATTTTGCCAATGTTGTAGGCTAAAGACTTTTGATACTAGGCCCACGTCATTATTAAGATATATGTAATTTTTGAAGAAAAATTTTATTCTGGGGTAACAAGATGTTTCTAAGCAGATTAAATACAAAATGAGTGAGAACCTGAAGGAAACGAAAGTAGAGCAAGCAACATATTAAGCAAGTAATTAGTCAGGCACAGTGACTCACGCCTGTAATCCCAGCACTTTGGGAGGCGAAGGCGGGCGGATCACGAGGTCAGGAGATCGAGACCATCCTGGCTAACACGGTGAAACTCCGTCTCTATTAAAAATACAAAAAATTAGCCGGGTGTGGTGGCGGCGCCTGTAGTCCCAGCTACTCAGGAGGCTGCGGCAGGAAAATGGCGGGAACCCGGGAGGCGGAGCTTGCAGGGAGCCGAGATCGCGCCACTGCACTCCAGCCCGGGCGACAGAGCCAGACTCCGTCTCAAAAAAAAAAAAAATAATAATAATAAATAAAGCAAGTAATTTGTATTGATAAAAATATCAATGGGCTTTACTATCATTACTCAGCCAAAAATTAGTTTAATGTATTTTTAATAAAATCAAAAGTAAAGATTTAAAATGAACAGAAGCAAAAACAAAACTCTTACGTTATACTGGAAAGGTCATCCTTCTATCTGGTGGTGAGCAATTTTCAACTTTCTCTACATGGATTGAAGAAAAAAATGTACTTATATCTGTAAAATAATTAGTAGAAATTATGAGGTTTCTCTGTTAGAGAAAATAATATAATTATTTTATATTCATTATATAATTTGTGATATAATTTGTGATTGTGTTACATATCACTAAAATAACATAATTGTTTAGTCTTAATATTATTTAGAACCTTTGTTGTCATTTTCTGTTTAATTACCATATAATCATGCAGCTCATTCATAAAGAGTTGAGTGATTGTCAATTTTAAAACTTACCAAATATACATAAAAAAATTTGTGAATATCATTTGAAACAAAACAAATATTTTACTCCACAGTTGTATTAATTTCACAATGAACTAGTAATCATACTTATTTCAATTTTCCTTTTCTTGTAGAGACAGGATCTCACTTCGTTGTCCAGGCTGGAGTGCAATGGAGTGCAGTTCACATTGATACTGAATGTTGATAGGGAATTCACAAAGATACTTGTGAAATAGCCTAAAAAATTCAGCTACGAACATAGAAAAAGGAAAGTCAGGTTGCTTTAGGGACTGTCAGCCTGGAGGATACGCATCCTAGCAGAAAGAGAAAAAAAATAACAGTAGAAAAAAATTTTAACAATGGTGTAACCTGATAAGCAGATTTTTGCTTCAGCAAATCACAGTATATGTGAAAGCTGTATAGTAGTCAGAATAATGCATCTATAAGATCCAACCCTGGATGACTCTTTCTCTCACGATCTACTAAAAAATCTGCCCACCCTTTGTGTAAACCTGTACACAATGTCCTAATAGTTCATCTTTGTTACTGTTTCTCATCCACTGTTAATGAGTCCTTACTAATGGTTTCCAAGACAGAGTAGCTAATAATATAATCACAATTGTGACATACTTTAACTGACTTGCATAAAAACTATTGTATGGAATTATGGAACTTAGTGACGTATCCTCTGCATTGCTAGCAAAGATTATTAGATACACAAGTATCTAATAAGTGGCCATGAGACTAATCCTAGCTGTTTCTAATAATTTCAAATATAACAGGTGTTCTTCAAGTCAAATTCTTAGAAATTATTTTCTTAAATTAAAAATGTAGGTGTACATTCTGGCAAGAAGCACATATTCTGACAAAGTGATCCTATTCACTGTTAGAACCAGAGTCCTACACACTGCAGGAATGTGTAGATACACCTCTTAGGATATTCAACTGCTTAGTATTCTTCACATTAGGGAAGATTGGTAACTTAATCATGTCTGCCAATTAAAATTGGAAAATTGCTCATCGTAGAGGGGAGGTTAGAAGCAAGCCTGCCTTACAGGTTTCTGGAGTCATAAGGGACAGCACTTGTATGGCATAAAACCCTAAGCCTAGAATTTAATTTACAGTGATCACCTGTGGTTAATCCCATAGATGCTAAGCAGATGCACTGTCAAGCTCTGCCTGTAGGAAAGCAAGACATCTGTCATTATTTTGTTATAAGGTAAGAGGGGTGAGGGATCAAGATAGAGCAGAGAACATTTAATTGAAGACAATACACTTCAGAATTAAAATTATGTCTAGTAACAATATTTGGATACTTTTATTCACAATTAAACTGATTTGAAGCAATTAGATGAGATGCCTGCTAAGACTTCTTTAATAAACTTTATGTTAACAGAATTTTGGATTTACAGAAAGGCTGCTAGGTGAGTAGAGAGAGTTCCCATATACCCAGCTCCCAGTCTCCACTGTCATTAACATCGTGCATTAATAAGATCATTTGTCACAATTAATCAAGTATTATTGAGTTTCTCATTAACCGCAGTCATATTACGTTCACATGTTTATCATTTTTAATCTCTTGTTCTTTCTTCTGTTCTAGTATCCCATTCAGGTTACCATACTTCATTTAATGACCATTATCTCCTTATGCACCTCTAGAAGGTAAGTGTGTCTCAGACATTCCTTGTTTTTTAAGATCTTGACAGTTTTGAGGAGTACTGGTCAGATATTTTGTAAACTCTCCCTCAATTCAGATTCTGGTGTTTTTCTTACGATTAGACTAGGATTTTTGAGAAAAAATCACAAAGGTAAAGTGCCATGTTTATCATATCACCAACATGGTATCTTATTTTATGCTATCCTTGATCACCTGACTGAGAGAGTGCTTGTAAAATTACTTTTCTCGTCCTCTTTTTTATACCATGCCTTTTAAGGTATGGAGCCCAACCTTTTAAGGTATGGAGACCTTAAGTCATTCAAGTTAATTATATTGGCAAGGACACAAACAGCTTGATATGCGGAGCCTTTGATTATACAATTAATAAGGAACCCCCAAGACACCAAACTTACATTCACTCCCCAGGAAGATATTCTCCAATATCCTCTTACTCTGACCAGGACAAATTACTATACAAGGAAAATTTCCCAGGGGCACAGCCAAAATGCACTCAGGACCATGAACAAGGGAATTACTTCTAAGGTGTGGTGTCCTGCTTAGTGACATTTGTTAAATACTTTGAATAAGGCCTATTGTTTCCTCTTCCACCTTTTTTCAAATCAGATTTTTGTTGTTAGTCTATTCCAAATTCAGTGTTTTTTGATATGGGGAGTGTAAATTTGTCTTTTAGTTATCTAAACTAAATATCCATATTGGAACTTGCTGTATATTATCCATTGTTCATTAAGGTTTAAAGACATTGTAATTTAGTAGGGAAGGGTTGCTTGTTTGTTTTTGTTTGTTTATTTTTTGCTGGAGATGGGAAGAGTTCGTATCATTTGTGAGAAATGAGTACATGGATATTTGGCCACAGAAATAAATTCAAAAATAAAGGACATTGTCACCATCTGTTCTTTCATAGTAACAGAATTTTATTCTGGACACAGTATTGCCCAGAAGAAAAAAAATTCCTTTCACTTCTAAGGAATTAGGTGTGTTCATGGAACTAAATTCTCTTCAATAAGAGAAGTATGCTGGTGGGAATGTAAATCACTACGGTCACACAAAAAACAGTAAAGAAATTTCTCAAAAAAATGAAAATAAAACTATAATGTGATCCAACAACCCTTCCCCTGGTTATACATACATAAGAAATGACATCAGTATTTTGAAGCGATATCTACATTCTCATGTTTATTACAGCATTGTTCACAATAGCCAAGATGTGAAAGCAAAGTGTTCATCAATGGATGAAAGAATTTAGAAAAGTTGGTGTATATGCACAATGGAATAGTATCCAGCCTTTAAAAAGAAGGAAATCCTGCCATTTGAAGCCATATAGATGAACCTGAAGACACTATATTAAGTGAAATAAGCCAGGCATAGAAAGAAAAATCATGCATTGTCTCACTTACATTTGAAAGACTAATAATTTGAACTCACAGAAGCAGAGTGAGAAAAGTGGTTAGGAGAGGCTGGGGATGGAGTGGGGTAGGGATATGTTCATAAATAATATAACATTTGCATTAGATATGAAGAATAAGTTTAAGAGATCTATTGTACAACATGATTACTCCAGTTAATAATAATATATTGCATCTTGAACATGACTAAGGGAGAATTTGTGTTCTCACCACAAAAAATAAGTATATGAGATAATGCATTTATTAACTAGATTAATTTAGCCCTTCTGCAATGTATACATTTTCAAAACATAATGTTGTGCATGATAAATATATATAATATTTTCAATTAAATAAGTAAAATGTTTTAAAAATGTAATAGGTACAATTTAATTAGGTCATAGGCTAGGTCATAAAGGAACAGAATTTAACTCCTACCCTTGACTTCCCTGCCTTCTTTCTATCTGAAATGGAGATGTATTTTGAGTCATTATTGCATATGTAAGCTAAAAAGTCTGCGTTTTTCATTTAAATGATTCAAGTTGAATTCATGTGACTTGCAGCTTCTTTTCTACATCAATAAAATATTGTTTTGGATATAACAGAATGCACAGATAATTGTGACTCTAAAATAACCACATTCAGTTATCTCACATAACCAGAAGTCTAATTATTAGCTGTTTCAGATCAGTTCACTAAGCCCTAGAGGACCCAGGTTCTTGCTCTCCATTCTTCTATCTTCCTTGTAGTGGTAATATGTTTCCTCACAGCATAAAGTTAAATGTCTTGTCTCTAAGAATTATATCCAAATACGGCACCATTTGAAGCAGGAAGGAAAAGAATGAAGAACAAAGTTTTTTTCTTTTAATACCTTCATTTATTAAAGTGGAAATATTTTTCCAAATCCCTCACTACTCCAAATAGTCTTCCCTGAAAACTCATTAAAGAAAACTGAGTTGTGTTGGTCACTCCTATTCAAAAGATTAGGAAGATACACTTCAACAATCTTCAGCCTCTGTCAGTCTCTATTGTAGAAGGTTGATTTGGGAAAGAAAAACACCAATGAGAAGGCAAATGGCTGCTAGGGAGACAAGAATCTGTTTCTATATTTTAGTATACTTTTCTGTAAGAAAGTCCTTTATAGTTCACGTAGTCAAAGAAATGGAAAAATGTCAAATGAATATGATGACTCCTCATTTCTACAAATTCCCTGAAACTTCCCTTTCTATATACTCAAAAGATGAAGTTTGGTGTACAGGTAGTTCCATCACCCAGGTAGTGAGCATAGTATCTAATAGGTAGGTTTTCAGTCCACCCCCTCCCCCTTTCCCTTTCTAGTAAATCCCAGTCTCTCTCCTTACCAACTTTTTGTCCATGTGTGTTCAATGTCTAGCTCCCATCTTTAAGTGAGAATATGTGGTATTTGGTTTTCCATTCCTTCACTAATTCACTTAGGATAATGCCCTCCGGCTGCAACCATGTTGCTGCAAAGGACATGACTTCATTTTTTATGGCTGTGTAGTATTCCATAGTGTATATGTGCCATATTTTCTTTATCCAATCCATCATGAATGAGCATGTAGGTTGATTCTATGTCTTTGCTATTGTGAGTACTGCTGTGATGAACATACGAGTTCATGTGTCTTTTTGGTAGAACTATTTTTCTCTGGGTTTATACCCAATCATGGGATTGCTAGATCAAATGGTGATTCTGTTTTAAGTTCTCTGTGAAATCTCCAGACTGCTTTTAGAGTGGTTGAATTAATTTACATTCCCATCAACAGTATATAGGTGTTCCCTTTTCTCCACAGTCTGGCGAGTATACGTTATTGTTTGACTTTTTAATAATCACCACTCTAACTGGTGTGAGATCGTAGCTCATTATGGTTTTGAATTGCATTTCTTTTATGATTAGTAATGTTGAGCATTTTTGCATATGTTGATTGGTTACCTGTATATATTCTTTTGAGAAATGTCTGTTCATGTCTTTTGCCCATTTCATAATTTGGTTATTTAGTTTTTGCTTGTTGATTTGTTCAAATTCCTTGTAGATTCTGGGTATTAGACTCTTGTTGGATGCATAGTTTGCAAATATTTTCTCCCATACTGTAAACTGTCTGTTTACTCTGTTGATAATGTATTTTGCTGTGCAGAAGCTCTTTAGTATAATCAGGTCCTCTTTGTTTTCATTGCAATTGCTTTTGGGGACTTGGCCATTAATTATTTATCAAAGCTGATGTCAAGTGGGCATTTCCTTGGTTTTCTTTTAGGAATTTTTGTAGTTTGAGGTCTTACATTTAATTTCATTAACCCATCTTGAGTTAATTTTTGTATATGGTGAAAGTTAGTGTTCCAGTTTCAATCTTCTGCATGTTGCTAGCCAGTTATTCCAGCACCATCTATTAAATAGAGAGTCCTTTCCCTATACAGTAACATGATGTGCAGGTTTGTAGTCTAGGAGCAATAGTTCATACCATGTAGCCTAGGTGTGTAGTAAGATATACCATCTGGGTTTGTGTAGGTGCACTCTGTGATGTTTGTGCAACAAAGAAATCCCTAATTATGCATTTAGTATAGGAATACTAAGGCAGATCTTAGAAATTATATATTTAGGCCGGGCGCGGTGGCTCAAGCTTGTAATCCCAGCACTTTGGGAGGCCGAGACGGGCGGATCACGAGGTCACGAGATCGAGACCATCTTGGCTAACACGGTGAAACCCCGTCTCTACTAAAAAATACAAAAAAACTAGCCAGGCGAGGTGCTAGGAGGCTGTAGTCCCAGCTCCTCGGGAGGCTGAGGCAGGAGAGTGGCAGGAACCCGGGAGGTGGAGCTTGCAGTGAGCCCAGATCCGGCCGCTGCACTCCAGCCTGGGTGACAGAGCGAGACTCCGTCTCAAAAAAAAAAAAAAGAAAAAGAAATTATATGTTTAATAAAAAACGTACCTAACAGGGTTTCTATAAGAACCAGATGGCATAGTCAAATTCGAAGTCTGAGCACAGTTTATTGGATGTAAATAAGGCATATATGACTGTTCTGTGACCTGAGCTCAGTAGTAGTCGAGAGACATCAAACCACAACCCTTGAGGAAAGGAAGCAGTGATAATAACCTGATAGAAGAAAAGGATGGAATAGAGGTTCTCTTGAGAGCAGCAGTGACATTGAATTAATTGCACAGTTCAAATCAATCTCACAGAAAAGGAATCAGGGGAATGAATACCTTGACCTACTGTCTTCCCTCTTTTTTCCTCTAACGGACTGAGTCAAACTAGAACAGCAGGACACAAGGGAGCCCATTGATTTAGAGGTCAGCCTCAGGTAGTAGAAATAGAGTTGAAAAGTCTGGAGAGTGAATCTGAAGGAGCAAAGGAAAGACATCCTGCACAACAAGCAAAACATCCCCATGGAAAGAAATTCAAAGGGAGACACACTTGTTTTGACACAGGCTCGGTATTTCAGTTCACTGATCTAGACGCAGCCACAATAGGTAGCCAACATACCAACACTAAGAAAATTGCCTTTAGATTTTTGTTTTAACAATGGTAAGAGCTGATGGTTCTAAGAAGTAAATGAGCCTAGACAGAGAACACAGGATTCGAGATATATCACTAGACTAGGGGTGCGTGGGTGGGCCACAGGAAATATTGTATCTGTAGGATTGGGAAGATCTTTACTAAGTATTTGGATTTATATATATCAAATATGAATCAATTAATTGTATAGCAAGGCTTGCTTCAGGCCCATCTTCTTTCACTAATGTAAGTTAATTAGAATGATTTTGCTGATTCTTTAACTCTTGTTGTATATTTTATCTCTTGATACCAACACATTATACTGTACCAAACTCAGAATCTTTTTTTTGCCCATGATGGCTTAGAAGTTACACCGAGTTCTTCTACTCTCTTAGTTGTTACCTTTAACTTATAAATCTAAATAAGTATTTTTTATAATTACTGCCTCTAGCTTCTGGCTGTTAAGTAAGACAGTGTTAGCAAATTTTAACCACTTTAGAAACAATTTTTCACATTGTCCTTTTTGATTCTATTTAGAAATTAAATTCTAATGATTTGGTCACTATTATTGTTTTCACACGTGACAGTTAACTTGCTAATAGATTTTTTGTCTTTTATTGTAGTCATCTTTTTTGGCACCATGCTGCTTTCATATAGGCTGCCCTTTACCAAAATCTGTCTTGTAGATTTAAAGTGAAGGGTATGTTGTATGTGAGTCCTCTTCGTAGTTACTTATCCACATCAATTATGAATGGTGGTGCCCTGGATGGATAATTTACCTTTTTTGATGTAATTCTTAAACTTTTTTTTTTTTTTTTTGAGTTGGAGTCTTGCTCTGTCACCCAGGCTGGAGTGTAGTGGTGCAATCTCGGCTCACTGCAACCTCTGCTGCCCAGGTTCAAGCAATTCTCCTGTCTCAGCCTCCTGAGTAGCTGGGACTACAGGTGCCTGCCCCCATGCCTGGCTAATTTTTATATTTTTAGTAGAGACGGGGTTTCACCGTGTTGGTCAGGCTAATCTTGAACTCCTGATCTAGTGATCCACCCGCCTTGGCCTCCCAAAGTGCTGGGATTACAGGCGTGAGCCACCGCACTGGGCCAACTTTTTTTCAGTGACCCTGCCATATATTATTGATTAAAAACTTACTGTCAATCTAATTAACATTTCTAAAATTTCTTTTCCTTTTTATCTGGGAGTTCGTATAATTTTCCTTTTAATTGTAACTGGTCTTCCATTTTACTGCAAAGGGCCTCAGAGTGGTTTTATTTGTAGTTATATTTTGGGCACTCTCAATCTGAGACTTCTTAGTATTTTTAAATGCTAAGAAAAGCATAATTAATTTTTGTCTTCATATACTGTTTCTTTGACATTTCCTCTATTATCTTCTGAAAATCCTACTAAATATGTGTTGCAGTTCCTAAATCTTCCTTTTTTTTTTTTTTTTTTTTGGCTAATTACTTTTCTTGTGTTGCTTTCTGGGCAAATTCCTCAGAACTGTCTTAGATGCACTCATTATTTCTTTACTACATGTGGCCTATAATTCCTTCCACTCATTAATTTTTTAAAATTCAATGACTACATTTTCTCATATTTCTGATAAGTCAATTTTTTTTTTTTTTTTTTTTTTTTTTTTTTTTTTTTGAGACGGAGTCTTGCTCTGTCGCCCAGGCTGGAGTGCAGTGGCGCCATCTCGGCTCACTGCAAGCTCCGCCTCCCGGGTTCACGCCATCCTCCTGCCTCAGCCCCCTGAGTAGCTGGGACTACAGGCGCCCGCCACCGCGCCTGGCTAATTTTTTGTATTTTTAGTAGAGACGGGGTTTCACCATGGTCTCGATCTCCTGACCTTGTGATCCGCCCTTCTCGGCCTCCCAAAGTGCTGGGATTACAGGCGTGAACCACCGCGCCCGGCCCTGATAAGTCAATTTTATATCCACATTAATTTATTTAATATATGCCTTTTTATAATTTTATTCTTTTTATTAATGTGATTCCATTTTTTATACCTATGAGATATCTAAAAAAAATTATAATAAAATCATTTTAAGTTTCATTGTTATGATCTGAATGCTTGTCCTCCCCACCACCCCAACCCATATTCAGATGTTGAAATCTTAACAGCTATCACGATTGGGAAATATCCCTTTGTAAGATAGGCCCAAGGGAGCTCTTTCACCCATTTCACTACGTGAGGGCACATACAGAAGGTATTGTTTTCATAGACTGAGAAAAGGGCCTTTGCCAAACACCAAATCTGCTGGCACCCTGATCTTGGATTTCCCAGCCTCTAGTGTTATGAAAATACATTTCTGTCATTTATAAACTACTTGTTTTATGATGTTTTATTATAGCAGCCTAAAAGATTAAAACATCCTCTATCACTTTCATTTTATCTACTATAAATTCAACTTTCAATTGATATAGTTTGCTATCCTTATTAATAGCAGATTGAGTTTCCAGCTTTTGCTTTGCAAGTTAGTACCAATCTTGGGGTTGTTTATATTTTTATGTTTTTCTTTCTTTCTTTTTGTGTGCTCACCCCTTCCTATAATGTGGTTTTGTGTGTTATAAATTTCTTCTAACCAGAACTAGAAAAATCTAATTTAGTTGGTTCAGAATCCCTGTTCCATGGTGACATTGGTACATAATATAAACAACATGATTAGCTGCATGGCTATATCTGCTTCATTCCACTTCATTAGGTGTGAACTCTATTTATAACCACAGCCAAAACAGCCATTACAATGTGTTTTTCTTTTTTTAGTCTCTTTTCAAAGTAAGAAACTAGGCTCATGTCTTGATTTCAAAAAGTCAGGAATGTGCTCCATTTCAGGGAAGCCTTGTAATACCTATTACACCCAAAGATACCTCATTTTCTTCTTCCTCTGCTTGTTTTCTGACTGTGATACTAGCAGGCCTGCATATTTAAACCTGCTTATTGCTGTGTGTTCATATTCTTTTCAATCCTACAAGACATCTGTTATAAGTTTAGATTTTTCTAATATCATTATGCACTTAGAGTGGGGCAAAGGGTGGTGGATCTCACATCATAACCCTTGATTTATTGTTTAATGACTGATATTTTTGTTCCCACTTATAATTATTTGTATGTATAGATACAGCTATAAAGAAATGAATGTGTTGTTTCACTGATGGAGAGAAAATATTTAATAAGTAAAATGTGTATTATTTTATTTTCTTTTATAGATAGGTGAAGCATTTACTCTTGGCAACTCTGCTACTTAATCCTGTGTATTAGATGATATATGAGACATAGCTCCTATAATGAATAAGTTGTTAATTACAGAGATGTACAGATTAGAGAGAATGTATTGCATTTGGCAATGTAATGACTATAATAAATATTTAAAGTAATGCACTACATATTTTAATTGTGCCAGAACTTTTTTTACAGTGCTGAAGCAATTATCTGTAACTCCAATTAGGCCATCTGGGTCATCACCTTGACAGGGAGCGTGTTCTCTACAGTGTATTCTTAGAACATTTTCCAGTTGTAAATGATGTAAGCTGTAGTTCTTCATAAATGACTTCATAACCAAAGTAAAGCTTCTTTTATTTAATAGTGTTCACAGTGAGTCAAGTAACATTTTAGAAATATGCAGATTTTATTTTTGTCTTTCATTATAAGAAGGGATGAGTACACATAAATAAAGTTGCGCAGATCAGCAAAATAGTTATGGCTATCAGCATACAATCAGATTTGGAAGTATGTCATAAGCTCCTTCTTAAGATCACCTTCCATATCTAGGAAAGAGAAAGCTTTCTGTCTACTCTCTGAAGGTTTGATAATTGATTCCACAAAATAAACTGACAGTGGTGAACTCAAAAGCATCTGAGACAGGTTTCAATCAATTTAGAAAGTTTATTTTGCTGGGGTTAAGGACACACAGGTGACAAAGTCTCAGGAGGTCCTGAGGACATATGGCTCAAGGTGGTTGGGGTACAGTTTACTTTTATGTTTTTCAGGGAGACATAATACATCAATCGATACCTGTAAGTTACTCATTGGTTTGATCTAGAGAGGTGGGACAACTCAAAGTGGGGGCATCTAGGTTACAGATAGATTCAGACATTTTCTGAAAGGCAATTTATTGAGTTAAGTTATTTTCTAAAGATCTGGAATCAATAGAAAGGAATGTCTGGGTAATTATCATAAAGGTTTGTGGTTGTGGAGATCAAAGTTTTCCCATGCAGATGAACCCTCCAGGTAGTAGGCTTCAGAGAGCATAAACTGTAAATTTTTCTTATTAGGTTTAACTTATGTGGTGACGTTAATGCTGGTTGGCTTTTCCTGAATTCCAAAAAGGAAGTGGGTGTATTAAGGCATGTCCAAACCTCCTTCCCATCATGGCTTGAAGTGGATTCAGGTTAACCTTGGAATGCCTTTGGCCAAGAGGAGGGTTCCATTCAGATGGTTGAAGGGCTTTAGAATTTTATGTTTGGTTTACACAGTAGACAGATTAACAGGAGAAAAATAAACATGCATGAGAGTTCCACAAAATGTGGAACTCAAAGAAATGTCAGATGATTGAAGTTCATACAACATCCTTAGCTATAGAAAGGAATGGGGGCCTGAAGCTTCTGTGGGTGTTGATGGTGACATGCAGGACAAACAAAGGTTGTCTGTTATGCAGATAGAAAGTATCTCAGGTAATAAATTGTCATGTAAGATCCCATCAGAAAAATAGATGATAGTCTGCGCCAAAGTGTGACTGTGTGTGGTATGTCCTATGGAGATATCTTCTCTGGGTAATGAGAGTCTTGGGGAGGAAGCTCATGAAAATTGAGTTCCTTTTTGAAAGATCAGTCTTTAGGTAGGTAAAGGAAGTTCAGAGAGAGTTCCTCTCTATGCTTTGAGAGACAAATAAAGGAGGACATGGAAAGGTCAGCAAGATCTTGGTTATCGTTTAGCTTAAAGCATTCAGCACGTCGAAGCACTATACTTTGGGATATCATTTTTTTGAGCCCCAATACAATTTCTCACATCTGAGAAAGAAAAATGAAATTCTAAGCCCCTCAACCGACTGAACAATTCCTTCCTGGCTAAGGGGACCCCAGGGAAACTTTGCAAGCTGAGTTCCCTGCCATGGTAGGATAGGGCTTCGGACGCTTCTCGTTACAACCGCTCCCTCGCTAACTGCCATTAGGCATTCTTCCCTAAGGGAAAAACCAAAATCGGCCTTTCAAAACACTTCACCCTGATAATGTTAATTACTGTCTTATCTTTCCAGGTATAGAACAAAGACAAGATGAGATTCATCATTCCTTCACCCCTCTCTGAGATGTCTGCTTTCACCCTTCCCTTTTTCTTCAAACATTCAAATTATCTTGTAAAATATAGACATAATGAGCGTTAACTAAAGTCTCACAAGTAGGTAGCTATACACCTCACATCCCCTTCTAAGGAAAAATGTATCAATTCCAAATTTCCTGGTATCCTTTTGGAAAAAAGCAGCCACAATGTGTCCTGACTCGCATTTTTCCCAGATGGACCCTCGAGCAGGCTCAATAAACCTCTATGGATTCAGACACCTGTCTCAGTTACTCATTTTGATGCGACATCCTTCATAAAACATCTCCAGTGTGTGGTAATTCAATTTGCGTATCCACATTTTCAAATCAAATGATGCCACAGTGGGGGACAAACTGATCCATGGGGGTGGGGAGGGGATAATTACTAGAAAGTTTTTCCAAACTGTGACTTATGATTTTTCTCATCATAGCTATGCCAGACACCACCCAAATCTTTATACAAAATGCCGTGTTTTCAAATATGTACCCCAAATTATTGCTGTTAAGTGTCTTTTCTCTGTATTAACTATCATCCACGCTCCCCAACAATTTCTTAAACACTACGGCTTTACTTGTCCTCATTATTCTGCATTTACTTCTAGAGGAGAGGTAATGTAGTGCATGATCATTTTCTTAAATATATTTCATCAAGAACTTAAGGTAATATTTCAGATGAAAATAATCAGCACAGAAAAAAGTGTGCCTATTATCTTCTTTGCCTTATGCCCTGTAATTTATTAAACTCAACCATGACCTTTCCAAACCTTCCCTAATTTGGAATATTTAGGATTTTCATTACTTATTTTTTTAGGTACCCAAGACTCAACTAGTTGATGCTGAATTTGCAATCTTGGACATGGTCAATATGAAGCTCTGGCTAGTCTAAGGTCTAGACTTAACTTTCTCCTCTTAACTATTCAGTCTATATTTTCTCATCTTCATTTGGCTTCCCATCATTTCTCAAAGATATTTGACATAAGTTTAATTAACTCTTTTTGAAGTTTGTTCATTGCCCTGAGATGTCATTTGTCTGAGCCATGAGTCAAGCTCATTTAGTGAGCTAGTTACTCTCTTAGAATTTTTCTCGATATATTTGATTGATTGTGTGAATCAATTTTTCTTCTTACCAGTTGGTTTCAATCTCATTTCCAAATTACAGAGAAAATAGAAGCAAAATAGCAATTAAAGACTTTATTTTCTTATGTTTCAGTTTGTTTTTTGACCAGATCTATGGCGTCTCTCTTCATTTACTTCCTCCGGAGATAGTCAAGGTAACGTGGTTCTCTCCTCTGCAGAAAAGGTGGATCCCCTACAAAACCCCACCCACAAACCTGAAACCGGGGTGACCCAAAGTGATTACTTACATCCCTGCTTTACTATTCGAATGTTGCCTTTTCCTAAACCACCCATGGCCCTGCCTCCCATCCTAGCTCTCTGGCAGAGAGGAAGGCAGCTGGACACTGAAGCCTATGGTTGAATGTCAGAGAGAAGCGGCTTGACTCTGGAAAGGCAGCTTGGTGGAACAACTTCGGAGAAGAATCTGGCCAGAGATGGTCGGAATTCAGGGGAGGATTATCATCCTGCCCCGTCCCCTTTTCTGCTCCCCTTCCCATCGAAAGCCACTTTCATCAGCATTAAAATCACCTGAATTTACCATCCTTCAATTCATGCAACCTAATTTCTCTTGGACTCCCGGCAAGAGCTCGGGAGACACAAGTATGGATGCAAAAGGAACAGAGCCTACTGAGCATTTAAGCTGTCCACGGATGGCAGAGCAAAAAAAGCACCGTAACTCTCCCTCTGGGGCTTCCGGCGTTGCAGGCGCCACCCTAGATGCAGCCGTGGGGCCTACACGGAGTTTGCTTCTTCCACCGCCCAAAAGCGCTTGCCCTGACTCCTGCACCGGCTCACCTGTGCAGCACGTCCCGGAGAGTGGACTTCGGCCCTGCTGGCATTGAAGCAGCTGGCTGCTTCCAGCATTCGTGCACTCCAGTCTGGGTAAAGCTGCAGTCTGGGTAAATGAGACACCCTTGTTGCGAGTCCTGTGAAGAGAAATATCCTTTATCACGTAGGCTATATATATTAGGTATATGTGTGTGTGTGTGTATACATATATATACATATATATGTATATACATAGACGTGTATGTATATACATAGACATATACACACACACATATATATACATACACAGTCATGTACTACATAATGACATTTTTGTCAATGACACATTGCATGTATAATGAGAGTTATATTATTATGGTGCTGCCTTATACAGGTCTATCATGTTTATCTTTTATAACGTATTTTTACTGTACTTTTTCTGTATGTAGATATACAGATAAAATTGTGTTACAGTTGCCTACAGTATTCAGTGCAGTAACAAGCGGTATAGGTTTGTAGCCTAAAAGCAAAAACTATACCATATATATACCCTGGATGTTCAGTAGACTACACTATCTCTACCTATACACACACTAGATTTGTATAAGTACACTCTGTGATGTTCAATGACAAAATCACCTAAGTACACAATTTTCTGAACATATCCTTCTTGTTAAGCGATACATGACTATACACACACATAAACACACACACACACACACATATGGAGAGAGAGACAGTTATCATGGAATTTATTTCTTATGAGAGAAATAATTGGTTCACATGATTATGGAGGCTGACTAATCCCGAGATCTCTAGGGTGAATTGACAAGCTGAGGTCCCAGGAAAGCCAATGATTTAACTTTCAACCTGAAGGCCAGCAGCCTCAAAATCTAAGATCCAGTGTTTCAGTGGGGTCTGCAGTGGGAAAAACACTGATGTTCCAGTGTGAAGGCAGTCAGGCAGAATAAATTCCTTCTCATGTAAGGGAAGGTCATCCTTTTGGTTTCATTTGGACCTTCAACAGATTGGATGAGGCTCAACCACATCAGAGAGAGCAAGTGAGCTGCTTTACTCAGTCTACTGACTTAAATGTTAATGTCACCCAAAACACCTCCACAGCAATACCCAGAATATGTATCACCAAATACCTGGGCACATATTGGCCAAGTCAAGTTGTTCTCTAAAATTAACATCACAGTCTCCTAAGAATAATTTTATAGATTCTTGAAATTTGCATTTTCTTTTGGTTATGAACTATTTTTTAACCTTTAGATGTGTTAATTATGGACCTTTATGTTAGACATATTAATATCATTAAATCATTTCACATCTTCACTCTCATCTAACTCATCATTCAAAAGTACATTTACAGAGCCTAGTTTTCAAAGATCTTTAAGATATTTTAATGATGCATTTAAAATTCTGTCATTGTTTTTATAACTTTATTTTTTTCTAGTTAAAATCTAGGATACTTGTTCAAAATCATTCTAAAATTTTCATCTCCATGAGTCACTAGTTTCAGGTTATAGTGATCTCATTTTCATTGGATTTTAACCAGATAATTAACTTTTGTTATTAAAAATCGGTCTAGTGTGATAGTAGCCCTTGGTTTTTCAATATTATGGAAAATAAAATACAAAAAGTTTCAGAAATATACTAATTAGTCAGAACACTCTAGCAGTTTGTCTTTTTCCACTGTTATTTCCTATTCCTGTTCTAATTTGGTGAGCTTCATTAAAAACACATTACTGATTTCAGTTCATTTTACCTGTTTGTGGGTGTTTGCCCATTATGTTATGCTCTTGCTCCTAATTCTAGTCTCCCTCTCCCTCTTTCTCTCTCTTTGCTTTACCAACATCTCTCTCCTTTTCCCTCCTAAATCATAAATATCCGTGGGGACAAAATTTCTTTCTGTTTTTGGGAGGGAACAAATCTACATCCAAAAGACAGAGCACCCTTGTTAGTTCTGTTTTCTGGCAATTTTACTCTGCTGCACGTATACCATCTGTTTAGTATCCAGTATTACATAGAGCACACTTTTAATTAGCTTGTAAGTTTCTGTTTGTTTCTTTTGGCTGTCTTAGCTTATAGCCATGATTTCACTCTAAAAATGTTGATTGGCAGGTAGTATTTCTTTTTCATCAGTGTGTTCCTGGTTCCAAGAAAAGTGCAGGAACATATAGTGGAATCTCAGTATAAACTTGTTGAGAGAATGGATGATGCTTCCATCATGTTTTGGCGGTGACTATAGGATTAGATTTGTCTCTGGAATTTTCATTTTAGCATGTGTGTTGACTATACTTTATGCATTTATTAGAGATAACATATGGTGACCTGGATCATAATTCCCTTTTTATATTAATAAAATTCAGATTTATATTAAAGTAGTGGAGAGAAAGAGGCTATAATAAAGAGATAGGAGACAGAGATAACTCATTTCTCCAATACAAACAAGTCATCTGCAGGAAGAGGAGTGGGATGTTCCTAGTTTATAGTCCTTTAGTGATAAGAGCATGCAGTCAGCCCTCTATATTGTCACGTTCAGCGCAGTGGATTTAAGCAATGACAAATGGAAAATAATTTTTAATATTGATAAAAAATACAACAATTAAAAATATTAAAAATAAAAGCAATACCATACAACGATTCATGCAACATTTACATTATATTAGGTGTTATAAGTAATCTAGAAATGTTTTAAAGAATATAGGAGGATGTGCAGAGTTACATGGAAATACTGTGCCATTTTATGTCAGGCACTTGAACATCTTTAGATTTGGGTATCCCAAAGATTCCTGGAACAAGTCCCCCATGGATACATAGGGAACACTGCACAAAAACATGGTCCCAGGTTTTCTCCCGCTTTGAAATGTAAACATATCTATCCAAGGATAACTCTGTATTTCTCCGGAGGTTTTTATCTATTCAATTATCATTTAACTTCCAAGATTTTTCTTTTAGCACAAGTTTTTGTGCAAAGTTGCTTTGGCCATTCCAGATCTTTCAGATTTTCAAATACTTGTTTGGAATTAGCTTGATAACTTAAATAGCAACAAAGCCTTGATAGGTTTAGAGATTGCATTGAATTTATCAACCAATCTAGTTGCGGGGTGGGAGTGGGGATTGAATGTTAACAATATTGAGACTTCTTGATCTATGACCAAGGTATCTCTTGCCATTTCTTGGGGCCTCCTTTAATTTCATTCAGTAACATTTAGTAGTTTTCACTGGACAGGTAATGTACACATTCTTTCCGATTTATCCCTAAACATTTACCATTTTGAAGCTATTATAAATAAATTTTAAATAAAATAATTCTGATTCTTCATTGCTAGTATTTAGAAATACAATGGATTGTTGTATATTGGTCTTGTGTTCTGTAAACTTTCTAAAATCACTGGTTAGTTCTAATAGCATTGCTTTTTACTTCCTTTTAAAGATTTTATGAGGTTCCATCAGATTTTCTTTATAAACAATTATGCTTTCCGCAAATAAGACAGTAAGACCATTTTCCTTTTTGCATAAATCTAGATGCCATTTATTTCTTTTCCTTGCCTTTGTTCACTGGCTAAAATATCCAATACATGGTGAAATGAATATACTCCTATTGTTCCTGATCTTACTTGGACAGCATTCAGCATCAATTTCACCATTAATTTTGTTGGATGTATATTTTGCATACATTCATGTATTAATTGCTTATTTCTCCTGTAACAAACTACCACACACTTATTCACTCAAAACAGTACAAATGTATTATCTTACAGTTGTGAATATCAAAAGCCCTAAATGACTCTCATTGCATTAAAAAAACAAGGATTCATCGGGACCCAAAGCTCCCATGCCCTCCTGAGGCACATCACCCTCCAGGGACTGAACGAAGGATGTGGGATGTGTTCTGCTATCCAGCAACTCTCCAAACCCAATCCTTTTAGTTTTCTATGGAGGCTTCATTACATTGGCATGATTGATTAAATCATGGACCACTGGTGATCACCTCGATCTTCAGCGCCACTCTTCTCTTCTTGAGTGTAAGGCTGAAAGTTCTAACCCTCTAATAATTCCTTGTTCTTTCTGGTGACCACCTTTCATCCTGAATCTGTTTAAGGGCTCCCAGCCACCAATCAACTCATTAGCATACAAAAAGAGAAACTAGGACTAAGATAAAATATATATTTCACAAAATCACTGTTTGTTAACATGGTTAATTATATTTTATGGTTATGAATGTAAAACAACTTCTCATTTCCAAGATAATAATTATAGTGAAATATTCTTTTTATATATTTTTGGATTCTATTTGCTAAACTTTAAACTTTTTTGCATCTATATTCATATAACATACTGAACTATAACTTTCATTTCTTACACTATGTTGGAATAATGCAGTTCTCATAGAATGAGTTTCATTCTCTTCAATTTTCTGAGTTTCTGTACAATTGCCATTATTTCTTCTTTAAGTATTTGCTATCATTCTCCTGTGAAAAATTTAGTAATAAAGAGGATTCTTCGTGAGAAAGTTTTTAACTACAATTTTACTGTTTTCAATAGATAGGAGATATCTAGTCCACCTATTTCTAACTCAATAAAATTTGGTCTTGTCATTCAAGGAAATTGAAATATTAAACTTAATAAATTTATTTGAGTAAAGTTCTTCCTAAAGTCAACTAAAATAAATTTTTCTAAAGGAGAATAATGTGTATTGGGAAACAGGGAATTTCAATATGAATACACACACTGTATTAAATTATGTGTGGATTTAGAAAGGTAAAGGACAAAGCTTTTAAAGGAAACGTGAAGATTACATAATTGTATCGACATAATTATCCTTGGCTGCAAAGATCAATAAGATCAATAACAAGGGTGATGTCAGTCCTAGGATGAACAGGCAATAGCTGGGCAGATGTCTTTGGAGAAGTATTTTTTTGTGTGCGTTTGTGATGGCCTTTGTGCAAGGCTGCAGTTTTAGTAGTCTTTTGTGATGGGTTTTGTTATCAGGCACACAACATGAGAACTTTAATATCCTGTTCTGTTTGTCAGGGTTTCTTTCCCTTCCTTCCTCTCTTTCTTCTTTTTTCTTCCTTTGTTTTAAAATTTTGTTATGTCCATAGATTACTGGTTAACAGGTGGTGTTTGGTTACATGACTAAGCTCTTTAGCAGTGATTTGTGAGATTTTGGTGCACCCATCACCTGAGCAGTATACACTGCACTCAGTTTGCAGTCTTTCAGCCCTCACCCACTTTCCACCCTTGCATTTTGATGCTGACAATTTTCACATTATTCTCTAATTGTGTAATCACCTAGAGTTTTTTTTAACTTCCTGATTTTTTACATTGATTATTTGTGACTCTTCTCCTTTTTACTGATAAGTCTGGCTAGAGATTTACCAATTTTATTGATTTTCTCATAGGATCACTTTTGTTTTTATAGATGTTTTTACATTGGTGTTGTGATTTTTACTTCATTAATATCTATTCTGATCATTATTATTTATTCTCTTATTGCTTTAGTTTGAGTTTTATTTATAGTTCTTAGTTTATTGTTTTGGGGTCAACGCCAAGGGCATTAATTTTAGATTTTTCTTCTTTAACGTCATGACTTTGCCCCTTAGTATTGTTTTAGCAGCATCACACGAAGTCTGATATGTTGTTCTTTTGTTTCCATTCTGTTCAAAATACTTAATTTCACTTTTATTTGGCACATGTATTATTTAGAAGTGTGCTCTTTCTTTCCATATGATGGAGAGGTTTTTTGTAGATCTGTCTGCTATTTGCTTCTAACTTAGTTCCTAGTTTACTTCCAGGGATTACAATCCTCTTCAATTAATTGAGACTTGATTTATGGTTCAACTTGGTAAACATTTCATGCATACATAAGAAGAATACGTGTGTTGCTGTTGTTGATTGGAGTGTTTTATAATTGTTAATTAGGTTAAGTTGATTGATTGTGTCATGTAAATATTCTATGTCCTCATTCATTCTTGCTCTATTTGTTCTCTCAATTGTCAGAAGAGGAAAACTAAAATTTCCAACTATAATTGTGAATTTTCTTGTATATTAGTTTCAGTTTCATGTAATTTAAAGCTATGCCCTCCTGAAAAATTAACACTATTAACATTATAAACTTATCTTCTTTATACTCAATAATATTCTTTGCTCTGAATCACATTTTTTATATTAGTATAGTCATTTCATCTTAATTTTGACAAGCATTTGTATGATTTATCTTCTTAACATCTTTTACTTTTGATCTATTTGTGGTTTTAAACTAATAATTTTTAAAATTTTTTTCTTGCAAGCAGCGTATGATTAGAGCTTGCTTTTAAATGCAATCTGAAAATCCCTGCCTTTTAATTGAAGTATTTAGGCCATTAAATGTAAGGTGTTAGTGGTATAGTCAGACTTATGTTTTTCATTATGCTATTTATATTCTATTTGCTTCATCTTTTCCATCTCATTTTTCCCTCTTTTCTGCCATCTTTTAGATTATTACTACTACTATAAATCAATTTGTTTCTCCTCTATAATTTACGTAGTTATATATCTTTATTTTGTTATTTTTATGGTTACTTTAACTTGTCACAGTCCAGAAGAGATATTATATCACTCTACATAGTTCATAAGATCATAGAATATACAGTGAGTCCCCACCTCATGTCATCAACATATTCTTAAAAACTGACTTCATATGAAACAACATACAGAAAGTGCTTGAATAATGTCATTTAATTCAGTATAGTTTCACTACAATGTTGATCAGGGTAAAAGTTAGTTTCCTTATATATAGTTTTGGTTAAAGTCACACTTTTCAAGAACATATCAATGAGATTAGGTGAGGATTTACTATACTTTCCTCTCTTCCTTCCAGGTCTTTTTGAAAATGTTGTTGTATATTTGACATATACAGTTGATCCTTGAAAAACACGAGGTTAGGAGTCTCAATCCCCAAGCAGTTAAAAATCTCCTTACAACTTTTGATTTTCTAAAAACTTAACTACTAATACCCTACTGTTGACAGGAAGCCTGACCAATAACATAAACAGTCAATTACCACATATTGTGTATGTTACATGTTATATGTTACTGTATTCTTACCATAAAGTAAGTTAGAGAAAGAAAAGCATTATGAAGAAAATTCGAAGAAAAAGAGAATACATTTACTATTCACCAAGTAGAAGTGGATCATCATAAAGATTTTCATTCTTTTTATCTTCAATTTGAAAGCTAAAGAGCAGGAAAAAGAAGGAGTTGTTTTCACTGTTTCAGGGGTAGAAGAGCCAAAAGAAAAACCTGTGTATAAGCAGATCTACGTAGTTTAAACATGTGTTGCTCAGGGATCAACTACTGGATGTGTGTGTGTGTGTGTGTGTGTGTGTGTGAGAGAGAGAGAGAGATGTATTTGACATATATGTGCTATAAACTCCACAGTATTTTAAGCTGTCAATTATCTTTTAAAGAAATTTAAGACATACAACTCATTTATCTCTGTAGTTATAATTTCTGGGGCTTTTTATTCCTTAAGGATAATCCCATATTTTCATCTGGTATCATATTTCTTCTGCTTGACACTTACACTTGTTTTAACATTTCTTGTAGTGTGTGTCTGTTAATAATAAATTATTCAAGCATTTGTATATAAAAATATATTTATTTTTTTCATTTTTAACAAAATTTTATTTTGACACCCATGTATTCCCAGAGAGTGAATATATATTTCCTTATGAGCCCTTTGCTAAGTTTTCCTCAAAACATCTTCTAAGACTAGAGAGACTATAAACACAAAGCAGTAAGTGTGTTTAAATATGCCAGCTTGCTAGTTTCAAAGTCAAAAAACAAGCAGAGAAAGAAAGAAATTAAAACTCTGTAAGTAATAGGAATGAAAAGTTTTACCTATGATGTGAGATCTTGCTGAGCTCTTGAAATCAAAATCTGAGATAGTTTTCCTACTCTGAGCAAAAACTGCAAAAAGGCAATGATGGATCGTATATAAACTTGATGCTTAATGAGGTGGAATGAAGCAGATACAGCCATGTATCCAAAATGTTTGGACATATTATACAACTGAAATTTAAATCTAATACATCTTATTCTCATTTAATGTTTCCTATTTCTTAGCTTCTATTTTATCTTCTTATGTTTTTAGGCATCTGCATAGCATTCTATGTAATTTTAGCTTAATCTTGTAGTTCACTAATTTTCAATTAAGTTTCATTTAATGAGCTCTTTAAAAAATTCACTGGTTTTAATACAAAATATATGTATATGTTAATATATGCAAATACACAAAAATATACATACATATTTTTCTGGGTTTTGTTTGTTTATTTTATTTATTTATTTTTTCGTTTTTTGGGAGAGAGTCTTGCTCTCCCAAAAAGACAAGAGACTCACAGGAGAACTTGAATACTCATCCCTAGTAAATTGTATAATTTCTATATCATGCAAGTATAAATTATTATAAAAATAAGTTCCAATTATTGAGGAATACATGAAAGTATAGGTCAAACATTAAATTTAATGTGACTGGTACTGCTAATATTCATTATCCTATTCTCTAAAATAGTGAATAGAACTTTTTAAGAGTATTATCTTAAAATAGAGTAACTTCACCATATAGAGGCCTGACAAAAACTACCTCAGCTAGGTGATCAAGATTAACAACGTCAGTGATAAGTCATGTTGGTAGCATGTATTCTGGAAATGATATGATAGAAATTGAACTTTGCCTTTAAGATCTTCCTCTCCAAACCCATAATCCCAGTTTAATAAGAAAAATGTCAGACAAAATTAATTGATTGACAATCTGCAAAATACCAGACATGTACTTCTCAAAACTGCCTGGTCGTTGAGAAAGAAGAATCTAAGTAAATGTGACTAAATTCAATGTGATATCTTGGGTGGGACCCTAGAAACAGAAAAAAGACTTTAGATTGAAAACTAAGATGCTAGAATAAAGAATGAACTTTAGTTAATGACATGTGTTCATACTGGTTCATTTGCTGTGGTTAATGTACCATATTAAAATAAAATGTCAAAAATAAGATGCATGGATTGCAGGATATATGGGACATTATACTGAGTTTGCAACTTTTCTATACATCTAAAACTACTCTAAAATGAAACATTGACTAAATATAAAAAATGTATTATTCATGTAAACTAGATAATTACTTTATTTTCATTTATTAAAAGGAATATATATTATTGTGTACCAAGTAATGTTTGAAAAAGGAAAGACAGAGAGACAAATTTTTGAGATATTTGCTTAAGTAAGAAATAGATTTGCAAATAGCAAATTGGCATTCTTTCAAGATTGGGGTACATTTCCAAGATAGGATAGATAATATCAAATCAGATAAATATGTCTCATTTTCTTGATGTTTGATACATTCAACATTCATGGCCAGAAACAAATGTAATATTACTAATATTATTTAATTTTATTGATAATTTATTTGTTATATAACAGGAAAATACAGTAGTTTGAAATGTGTATTTAGCAGTTTATTTATTTATTTATTTATTCATTTATTTGGGACAGTCTTGCTCTGTTGCTCAGGCTGAAGTGCAGTGGTGCAATCTCAGCTCATTGCAACCTCTGGCCTCCTGGGTTCAACTGATTCTCCTGCCTCAGCCTCCTGAGTAGCTGGAACTACAGGCATGTGCCACCACACCCAGATCTTTTTTGTATTTTTAGTAGAGACATGGTTTTACCATCTTAGCCAAGCTGATCTCGAACTCCTAACCTCAGGCAATCCACCTGCCTCGGCCTCCCAAAGTTTTGGGATGACAGGCATGAGCCACCTTGCCTGACTAGCACCTGTATTTTAAAACTGGCCTTCAAGAATTTGTTAATAATTTGTAGAACATCACATTCATATCGGCTTCAGCAATGAACTATGAGATAAGCTAGAGAATTTTTGTCCAAAACTGCCTAACGGACAGCCCAGCTGCAGAATTAATTGAATATAGTAAAATACAATGCTACTGATCCAAATAGTCAAAATTTATTTGTGTTTCTCAAAAACGTACAATGGGAGAAAGAGAGAGAGGGACAGAAACCAAAACATGAAGTTTGGTAAACAGTGCACTTTTATAATTTTTGAAGATGTATATTTTGTTCATAAATTCTACCGTGCCCTTTTATGAGTGACATAAAATGAAAAAAAAAAGTCTAATACCTGATTTATTGGTAAGAGAAGAGGCTTGGATTATAAATTATGCTGCTATAAAGACACATGCACACGTATGTTTATTGCAGCACTATTCACTATAGCAAAGACTTGGAATCAACCCAAATGTCCATCAGTGACAGACTGGATTAAGAAAATATGGCACATATACACCATGGAATACTACTACACAGCCATAAAAAAGGATGAGTTCGTGT
The DNA here is from genome assembly GCF_009764315.1 of Trachypithecus francoisi. Taxonomy (NCBI): domain Eukaryota; kingdom Metazoa; phylum Chordata; class Mammalia; order Primates; family Cercopithecidae; genus Trachypithecus; species Trachypithecus francoisi. The sequence goes on from NW_022681459.1 coordinate 8,403,017, forward strand.
CCTTTGTAGGGACATGGATACAGCTGGAAACCGTCATTCTCAGCAAACTATCTCAAGAACAGAAAACCAAACACCACATGTTCTCACTCATAGGTGGGAATCGAACAATGAGAACACATGGACACAGGAAGGGGAACATCACACACCGGGGCCTATTGTGGGGAGGGGGGAAGGGGGAGGGATAGCATTAGGAGATATACCTAATGTAAATGATGAGTTAATGGGTGCAGCACACCAACATGGCACATGTATACATATGTAACAAACCTGCACATTGTGCACATGTACCCTAGAACTTAAAGTATGATAATAATAAAAAAAAGAGAAGAGGCTTTAGTGTTAGTTGAGCGTAACTTCTTAATATTTATGAATTCCATAATTACCGACAACTTCAACAAACTAAAAAAATCAATTTTATGAAATGTTTAGCATAATTTTCCATTTTTAGGTTTAAAGTGGTTTGTAACTTTATTGTTTACCATAATGTTATATGTTATTTTCTTTGAGTTTTGAAATAGACTTGAATAATAAAATAATGACAATATAAGAAAAAGATTGTACAACCTTTTAATTTCTATAATATCTAGTGTGATTATTAAAAAATACTTGAAGGTATTTTAACATCAGGGTTTATTGAGGTTGCCGGGCTAAAATGTTGTAGTATCCCGCATTCTTCACATCCAGCATCCTTCTGCAATGACCGCTCCCACTTGGCTGATAGATTTATTATGTTAAATAGCTATCCAAAACATTTAGCAGTTCCACATTCTCCTCCCATAACCCATTAATAAAAAAAATTAATTAAAATATATGTAGTTTATGTAAGCTCTTACATTACGAGAATGCTGTCACTCTGTCCCTCACTAGGTCAATGACAGAAAAAAAGTAACCAGAAAAGCCTAGTTAAGACTTGTTGCCGGGCGCGGTGGCTCAAGCCTGTAATCCCAGCACTTTGGGAGGCCGAGACGGGCGGATCACGAGGTCAGGAGATCGAGACCATCCTGGCTAACATGGTGAAACCCCGTCTCTACTGAAAAAATAAAAATAAAAACACAAAAAACTAGCCGGGCAAGATGGCAGGTGTCTGTAGTCCCAGCTACTCGGGAGGCTGAGGGGGGAGAATGACGGGAACCCGGGAGGCAGAGCTTGCAGTGAGCTGAGATCCGGCCACTGCACTCCAGCCTGGGTGACAGAGCGAGACTCCGTCTCAAAAAAAAAATAAAAAATAAAAAAGACTTGTTTACATCTCTCTCCCTTGACTACTCCCTCACCCCTCAAAGTTATTCTTTCTACTGAATTTTGTAGACTGGCACTACCAACTAACCAAAAACAGAAACTTGGATATTATTCCTGTCACTTCTTGCCCCTTCCTGTCCATTATTTGGAACATTGCACTTAATAGCCACTCAATTAACATCTATTAAAACAGTAAAGAAATATAGCACTGATTTCATACAATCTCATCTTGGTACCTGGATTTTCCACTTGACAACACTGTGAAATAATTTGAGATTATTATTCATAATTGAGAGGTGAAGCCAGCTGGGCTTCTAGGTCGGTGGGGACTTGGAGAACTTTTTTGTGTAGCTAAAGGATTGTAAACACACCAATCAGCGCTCAGTGTCTAGCTAAAGTTTTGTAAATGCACCAATCAGCATGCTGTAAAAATTGACCAATCAGCACTCTGTAAAATGGACCAATCAGCACCCTGTAAAATGGACCAATTAGCACTCTGTAAAATGGACCAATCAGCAGGACCTGGCCCAGCCCAAATAAGGGAATAAATGCTGGCCACCCGAGCCAACCAGCAGCTGCAACTGGGTGGGGTGCCCTTCAGCCCTGTGGAAGCCTTGTTGTTTCGCTTATAATAGTAAATGCTGCTGCTCACTGTGGATCCGCACTACCTTTATGAGCTGTAACACTCACCGTGAAGGTCTGCAGCTTCACTCCTGAGGCCAGCGAGACCACGAACCCACCAGAAGGAAGAAACCCCAGACACATCTGGAGACATCTGAACATTGGAAGGAGCAAGCTTCAGACACACCATCTTTAAGAACTGGAACACTCACCACGAGGGTCTGCGGCTGCATTCTTGAAGTTAGCGAGACCAAGAAGCCACCGGAAGGAACCAATTCCAGACACATAATGGTTACTATTTTACATCTGCCATTTTGCTTGGTTGATATTAATTACCGGTTATTTCAGAATGTGATGTAACCAGTGTTAAATTGTTCCATCATCTCCTAAATTATATAGTTATATTCCCTTACTCAACCTGTTCACCTAAAATAATATGTCAGTTTTTTTCCACGAATAACTTGAACAATCTTACATATACTGTATGAAGAGTAGTCAGGAATGAGTCATACGACTTATGTGATTGATTTTTGTGTGCTCTGTCAAATTGTGGAGAAGGCTTTCAAGTGCATGGAACAGAAACAAGACTGTTTATAACATGACTGGATCTTTAGCTGGGTAATATCAAGTTATCCTGAGAGGTCTTTCTGTGGTGCTCTTACTCCTCTAGTATTGCCATAAGGCTGGCTCCTGGCATCCCTCCACATCACTGCTTACAGTTTGTGTCATCTGAGAGCATTTTCCACATCCATTTTTTTCTACAATACACATCTCCCATGTATCATCATGTCATGTTCCCACCTTGAATTTTTTAAAATTGCATTTGTTATTTTAAATTAGAACATCTTTTTTAAACTTAATCTTATTTTTGGTCTCATCACCAAAATTTAAACTACATGAAGGCATGGACTACTGTATGTTTGGTATCCATACTAATTCCCTGACAGGGTCATACTTGCCCACACGATGAATCAGTTTTATGTTAAGGCACACTTCTTTTGATTTCAGATAATGATACCAATTCAGAGTACAGATCTTTTGACTATAAATTTATTTGGATCATATGGGTAGGTTAGTTGACTAAACTAAACCTTCCAAACGTGTACTTCCTCATGTTATTCAGAAGTTCAACAAACTGTAAAGAATAATTTTGAAAAATGTAAAGTCAAATTTATCCCTTACAATGCTAAAAGTTTTTCTTAAAGTGAGGAAATTTCAGTATCTGTAAGACTCAGACACAAAACCTGATTACAAGGAGCAGGCAGAATGTAAGACAATGAAATGTAAGCCAGTGAAACTAGACCGTTAATGCCTTAGCTACAGAGGCAGCAGTTGTTTGGAAGTCATACTCACTTGCTAAGTGGGAATGAAGGCTAAATATTGTCTTATCTTTTGTTTTTGAAAAAAAAATTAAAACATAGATATCAATTTAAAGGCCCTATGAATTCAGGTTTTGGAGGTTAACTTTAAACTTTGTAAACATGCTAAACAATGAAGAGGAATGTAACCCGTAGGTCTTCAATTTTTAGCGACACAGCTACATGCTCTTATCAATCAACTTAAGGTCTTTTTGGAATTGTTTTTACTCACATACACATTATTTTGAGAGAGTCATAATGAGAAATCATATATAAAATTCGTTTTTGTGGTTTTTATTGTAATAATTAAGCAGCATTGTTTATAACCTTAATATATATTCTTTGAAAAACTTAACTTGGTCCTTAGTATTTTTCCCTTCAGAAATTGATTTTTTTTTCCTTTTTACAAACATTGTGAATTAAATAATAATGTTCCACTTTGTGATGGCTGCAGAGAAGCCATCTCTAATAATCTCAATAGCATATATGAATAAAATGACAGAAATGTCAGATAACTTTAATGCATTGCATCACTAAATCCTAATTGAACTTGCGATATACTCCAAATAAACCTCTAAAATATTATTCTGTTTTCTAACATTCTTCCCTAAAAGATGCATATCTATGTATATAATGTGTGCAATCCAACTATGAAGAAAAGGCATTGTTTGTTTTTCTCATATTGCATATTACTTGTAACTAGAGAAGTGCCTGGCACAAAGTTAGTGCTCAATAAATATTTTTTGAGTGAAGGAAAGAATCCATTAAGTTGTAAATTTGTATACTGAATGTTAAAAACTATACGAAATACCACACATGAAGTAATTACTTGATAAAAATCCATTTCAATTGTTGATATAAATGTCTTATTCCTTATCTTACAAATGATGAAACTGAGACTCAAAGAAGTTACAAAATCTGTAAATTCTTAGTTACAAATTTAGGATAATATTACATATCTAGGATAATAATTTACCTCCCCAAAGTGCTATTTCTTTTATCTTAACATTTAAAAAATGACTTTCTATCACACAGATGTTTGTGAAAGTTATTAATAGTTTCTTAAATCTTTTCTGCAAAGCCATGTCTAAAATATAAAGGAAAGACAAGATTTCTTTTAGAACAATTATTCTTAAAGAACAATTAAATTGAGCAAGGTAAGAGAGAAATAAGTAAATAAAGAAAGCTTGGATGTTAAGATTCATGGTAGTAGTAATGTATTGTACAAGTGTGAAACAAACCTATATGTTTTCTTTTCAATTTGTATTTTCAGTAAGTTGATCAGATTTTTTGATTTTTTAATTGATTAAACAAGGAAGAGTAATATTTATTGTATTACTTTCACATTCCTGATGCTAATTATGTTTATAAAATTTCTATTTCCAAACAGAAGGCTTAATATGCTCATATTATATTAATTTCCATGTAGTCAAATTCTAATTAAGGTTGTGGGGAAGGTTTGAACAGGAGTTATAGATGCTAACAGTTGCTTCATAGTGAAGGCTAACATGATACAGAACGTGTTTGGAGAGAGAAATCCTGATAAAGCCAGTGAGTCCCTCCTAAACCCCTGCCTTCAAGATTTATTACAATGCAGAAAGAGATCCTGCAGCTATAGAGATCTCAGAGTTTTTTGGTTATGGGAAATCTGATGGTGACCTAGACATTAGTTTTACTTTATATTTTTAATACTGTTTCAGGGCTTTGGATATCTTCAAGATGCAGGAATTGTGCAGTATTTAAGAAAAAGCTCTGAATTTATTTTTAGAATACTATATATAATACCAATTTCATACAGAATACTTACTTGTTGGGATCATAGATATTGCAGAGAAGGGAATTGCTGTCACAGTATTTAATTACTATATGATTAGCATAAAAGTTATTTATTTAAAGATGTACTTTTGTTGTAAACATTCGAAAATCTAACTGCAAAATTTGCATGTATTTTTGTTATAAAAAGAGATGCTATTGCTTTGTTTTAAATTGTGTATCTTGCTAGATATTTACTGTGATTTTTACTGCTTGAATTGAAAATACACCTTTTTATTTTAAAAATCACATGATTAATAAAAACTGCTTTTATGAAAATAATTTAACGTGTATAAGATACCTAAATATTCTAAAAATATTTTAAAAGTAATAAAATTGAATATACTGTTTAAAATATTCATTCTTGTTTGGGGAAGAAATATAAAAAATATAAAAAACTGTATGTGTGTGTGTGTGTGTGTATTTATTTATTTATTCCGGAGTCAAATTACTTAAGTTTAGATTTGGCTTTGCTGTATACTTGCTGTTTGAATTTGGTCAACTAATTTATCACTTCCATGACACATGGAGAATCTCCACAAAGGGTTTATTTGAATACAAAGGAAGACAGTGAAATAAAACTACCCAGAGAACTGTGCTTGTCATAGAGTAATCATTTAACAAATGGGTCTATTACTCTTAAATCATTCTTCCATTTAAGTACCATTCAGAACCTTCGGTAAAATTCCATTAGATTCTGCAAAGTCCAGTATCAGGGGAACCAGCTCCCAATATTTCAACATAGGTTCTTTCTATTTTCCCTAAGTGTTGACTGGTTTGAGAAATAAAGAGAAAGAGTACAAAGAGAGAAATTTTGTAGCTGGGCCTCAGGGGTGTCATCACATATTGGTAGGACTGTGATGGCGACCTCAGGAACAAAACCAGCAAGTTTTTATTAGGGATTTTAAAAGAGAAGGGGGTGTACGAACAGGGAGTAGGTCACAAGGATCACATGCTTTAAAGGGCAATACAGATCACAAGGCAAGGCAAAATTAAAATTACTAATGAGGGCCTATGTCCCACTGTACACGCATTGTCTTGATAAACATCTGAACAGGAAACAGGGTTCAAGAGCAGACAACTGGTCTGACTAGAATTTACCAGGCTGGAATTTCCCAATTCTAGTAAGCCTGAGGGTACTGCAGGAGACCAGGGTGTATTTCAGTCCTTATCTCAACTGCATAAGACAGACACTCCCAGAGCAGCTGTCTATAGACCTATCCCCAGGAATACATTCCTTTCCCAGGGTCTCAATTATTAATATTCCTTGTTGGGAAAAGAATTTAGCAATATTTATCCTACTCACACGTCCGTCCATAGGCTCTCTGCAAGAAGAAAAATACGGCTCCATTCTGCCCGACCCCACAGACAGTCAGACCTTATGGTTATCTTCCCTCATTCCCTGAAAATTGTGGTTATTCTGTCCTTTTTCAGGGTGCACTGATTTTATATTGTTCAAGCACGCATATTTTAAAATCAATTTGTACAGTTAACACAATCATCACAGGGTTCTGAGGTGACATACATCCTCAGCTTATGAAGATGACGGGATTAAGAGATTAAAGTAAGATAGGTGTAAGAAATTGTAAAAGTGTTAATTTTGGGAGCTGATAAACGTCCATGAAATCTTCACAATTTATGTTCTTCTGCCTCGGCTCCAGCCGGTGTCTCTATTCAGGGTCCCTGACTTCCTGCAACAGTCCAGCACACTGAAGTGAGATGTAGAGTGGATTACTCACATTCTTTTTCATTTTTAAAAAGTTTTTTAAATTGACACATAGAAATTATGTATATTAATGGTATACAACATGTTTCCATATATATGTATACAAATGCACACACACATATATATGTATATATGTGTGTTTATATGTATACACACACACACACATACACACACAAACGTGGACTAGCTAAACCAAACTATTTAATAGACTCATTATCTCACATAAGTTTTTGTAGTAAGAACACTTAAAATCTCTTATTAATTTTCAAGTATAAAATATATTATTAACTATAGTCACCATGAGATACAATAGCTTTTTTGAACTTATTCTGCCTTTTTAACTGAAACTGTGTCTTTTGACCAATATCTCTCTATCTATCCACCTTCAGCCTTTAGTAGGCACCATTTTACTCTCTGTTTCTGTGATTTCAACTTTTTTTAGATTCCACATATAAGTGAGGTCATGTGGTATTTATCATCTGTTCCTGTCTTATTTCACTAATACAGTGTCTTCCAGGTTCACCCATGTTTTCACAAAGGAAAACTTTAACTGCAAAATTTGCATGTGTTTTTGTTATAAAAAGAGATGCTATTGCTTTTTTTAAATTGTGTATCTCGCTAGATATTTACTGTGATTTTTACACCTTGAATTGAAAATATACCTTTTTATTTAAAAAATCTATTTATTTAAATAAAATTGCCTGCGCATGGTGGCTCATGCCTGTAATCTCAGCACTTTGGGAAGCCAAGGTGGACAGATCATGAGGTTTGAGATCTGGGTTAGGGGTTCGAGACCAGCCCTAACCAACATGGTGAAACCCCGACTCTACTAAAGATACAAAAAATTAGCCAGGTATGGTGATGCATGCCTCTTATCCTAGCTACTTGGGAGGCTGAGGCAGGAGACTCTCTTGAACCTGGGAGGTGGAGATTCCAGTGAGCTGAGATTGCACCATTGCACTCCAGTCTGGGCAACAGGGCAATACTCCATCTCAGAAAAAAAAAAAAAAAAAACGAATAGAATTTCATTGTGTGTGTGTATCTCACATTTTTTAAATTGATTCATTCAGTGATGGACACTTAGGTTGACACCATCTCTTGGCTAATTGTGAATAATGCTGCAATGGACATGGGAGTACAGAGATCTCTGTGACATACAGATTTCATTTCCTTTGGATGTATCACCAGAAAGAGATTTCAGAATCATATATAGTTCTATTTTTAATATTTTGAAGAACTTCCATAGTATTTTTCATAATTATTGTACTAGTTTACATTCCCACTCACATTATACAAAGATTATCTTTTCTACACCCGTTTGTCAACACATTTTTTTTTATTATAGCCATTGTAACAGGTGTAAAGAGACAGCTCATTGTAGTTTTAATTGGAATTTCCTTAATGATTAGTGATGTTGAGTCCTTTGCCCACTTTTTTCTTTTTTATTTTATATTTTTAGAGAGAGATTCTTGCTGTATCGCCCACATTGGATGGTGTCATATTAGCCCACTGCAGCCTTGAACTCCTGGGCTCAAACAATCCTCCTGCTTCAGCCTCCTCAGTAGCTAAAACTACAGCATACCACCACATTTAGCTTTTTTTAAATTATTTTTTGTGGAGACAGAATCTTACCATGTTGCCCAGGTTGCTCTTAAACTCCTGCACTCAAGCAATCCTCCCATCTCAGCCTTCTAAAGTTCTAGGATTACAGGCATAAGCTACCATGCCCAGCTCTTTGCCCATTTTTAAATCAGTCTTTTTTTTGCTCAATTTTGAGACGTTTGAGTTCCTTATGTATATTTTAGATAGTTGCCCCTATTCAGGTGTATGATTTGAAAATATATACTACCATTCCATGGGTTTTTCTCTTCAATCCGTTGATTGTTTACTTGAATATGCAGAAGTTTCAGTTTAACAAAATCCCATGTGTGTATTTTGGCTTTTGTTTCCTGTGCTTTTGAGTATTTATCCATAAAATCATTGCCAAGTGCAAGGTCAGGGAGCTTTTCACCTAAGTATTCTAGTAGTGTTACAGTTTCAGTTTACATTTAAGTCTTTGATCTATTTTGAATTGATTCTCATATACAGTGTGAGATGAGGGTCTAATTTCAATTCACTTCAGGTGAATATCTTAATTTTTCCAGCATTATTTACTAAAAGGATTGTGTTTTCTCCATTGTGTTCTTGGCATCTTTGTCAAAAATCAATTGGCCATAAATGGGCAGATTTATTTCTTGGCTGTCTATCCTGTACCATTGATCTATGTGTCTCTTTTAATTTAGTACCATGCTGCTTTGAGTATGATAGCTTTATAGTAGGTTTTGAAATTGGGTAGTGCGATGCATCTGGCTTTGTTCTTTTTGTTCAAGATTACTTTTGCTGTTTAGGCTCTTTTGTGGTTCCATACTAATTTTAGTGTTTTTTTTTTAATTTCTGTAAAAAGTGTCATTGACATTTTGATAGGGATTGTATTGAACCTGTAGATTGCTTTGGTTAGTATAAGTATTTGAATGCTACTATTTTTTCCAACCCATAATTTTCATTTATTTGTGTCTTCTTCAATTTTTTCATCAATGTTTCAGTATACAGATTGATATGTCTTGGTTCTGTGTCTCCACCCAAATTTCACCTGGAACTGTAATAATCTCCACGTGTCAAGGGTGGGACCAGGTAGAGGTAATTGAATCATGGGGGTGGTTTCCCTCATGCTGTTTTTGTGATAGTGAGTGAGTCTCATGAGACTGATGGTTTTGTAAGTGTCTGGCATTTTCCCTGCTCACTTCTTTCTCTCTTCTGTCTCCTGTGAAGAGGTGCCTTCCACCATGACTGTAAGATTCCCGAGGCCTCCCCAGCCATGCGGAACTGTGAGTCAATTAAACCTCTTTTCTTTATAAATTACCTTGTCTTGCGTATTTCTTCATAGCCGTGTGAGAACGAATACACGGATCTTTCACCTCCTTTGTTAAATTTATTTTTCTGTAACTGTTATAAATTGTTTTATTGATTCTTTTTTCAGATAGCTTTGTGTTAGTGTACAGAAATGCAACTGATTGTTACACAGGCATGCACGCATAATGTTGGTAAACAATGGGTCATATATAAACAGTGGTTTCATAAGACCAAACTAAAAATTTTATTTTGCCTAGTGGCATCATAGCCATCATAACATCATAACACAATGTATTACTCACATGTTTGTGGTGATTCTGATGTTTACAAGCCTTCTGTGCTTCTAGTAATATAAGAGTATAGCAAATGCAATTTTGCACAATACATAAGTCTTGATAATAAATGATTATGTTACTAGTTTATGTATTTACTATAATATATTTCTTAACACTAATATAGAGTCTACTCTTTTTTATTTAAAAAAATTGATTGTAGGCTGGGCATGGTGACTCATATCTATAATTCAAGCACTTTTGGAAGCTGAGGCAGGAGGACAGCTTGAGGCCAGGAGTTTGAGACCTGTGTGAGCAAGAGTGAGATCCTGTCTCAACAACAAGAAAATATTAGCCAGACGTGGTGCCACTGCACTCCAACCTGGGTGACAGAGGAGACTCTGTCAAAAAAAAAAAAAAAAAGTGATTGTAAAATGCCTCAGGTGGCTCCTTCAGAAGATATTCTAGAAGAAACTGTTATTAGCAAAGGATATGACAGCTCCATGTCTGTTATTTGATCCTAAGTCTGTTAAGTACAACACGATGTGAAGATGAAGATGGTGATATTGATAATCCTGACCCTGTGTATACCCAGGTTAATGTGTCTATTTGTGTCTTAGTTTTTAACAAAAAAAGTCTACAAAGTAAAAAAAGTAAATAAATAAATAGGAAAATACCTATAGAATAAAGATTTTTAAAAAAGAAATATTATACAGCTGTACAATGTGTGTTTTAAGGAAAGTGTTACCAAAAAGAATTAAAAGGTTTAAATAAGCAAAAAAGTATATAAACTAACCTTACAATAAGTTAATGTTAATTATTATTGAATAAAGAAAAAAATGTATAAATTAATGTAGCCTAAGTACACAGTATTTATAAAGTCTTCAGCAGTGTATACTAATGTCCTAAACCTTCACGTTCACTCACCACTCACTCACTGACTCACCCACCCAGAGCCACTTCCAGTCCTGTAAGTTCCATTCATGATAAGTGCCTTATACAGTTATACCATTTTTTGTATTTTGTACCATGCTTTTATAGTACCTTTTCTAGGTTTAGATATGTTTCTGTGTTTAGGTGTAGTTTACATATGTTTACATATGTTTAAATGTGTTAACATGCACAAATATTTACCACTGTGTAATAATTGCCTACAATACTCAATACAGTAGCATGCTATACAGATTTGCAGTCTAGGATCAATGGACTGACCAGAACGCCTAGGTGTGTAGTAAGCTAAGCTGTCTAGGTTTATGTAGGTATACTCTATGCTGTTCACACAATGGCAAAATTGCTTAAAGACACATTTCTCAGAATGTGTCTTTAAGCAATTAATTATTGTATATTGAGTTTGTATCCTGCAATTTTACTAGATTTGTTTATTCTAACTTTGTTTATGGTAGAGTTTTAAGGTTCCTTCTATATAAAATTGTCTCTTCTGCAAACACAGTCAATTTAATTTCTTCCTTTTCAATTGGAATACCTTATATTTTCTTCTCTTGGCTAATTGTTCTGTGTTAAATATCTTGTTTTGATTGGTTGTTGTTTTTGAATTTTTTTAAAAAATTGTTTTCGTGTATTTTCTTAAGTTCACCGAGTTCCTTAAAGCAAATATTTTTTATTTCTTGTTAGGCATATTGTAAATCTCAATTTTTAGGGGTCAGCTAATGTGAAATTATTGTGTTCTTTTGGTGGTAATATGTCTCCTTGTTTGTTTTTTATGTTTTTTGTTACCATTTGGTGGATTAGTCACCTCTTCCAGAATTTTTGGCTAGTTTCAGCATAGAAAGACCTTTCCATATAAGGGGGTATGAGGGCACTAGCTGGGTGAGGTATCACAGTTCTGACATCTATGAGAATGAAGCTGTGTGTTTTCTGTATAGCCTTCTCAGCTGAAGTTAGTATTGACAATTGCAGGCGTCCTTAATGGCCAATCCTGTGGACGTTCTCATTGGTGGCAAAGGTTGTTGGAGTCTTCAGTGGTGATGACTACTGTGGTCCTCCTGATCTCTTATTTTCCCACCAAGGTAGCTGTGGCTGAGGGGATCCCTCTTGGCAGTACGTCTGGCTTGCAGGTCCACTTGCAGTAGTGGTGGTACCAGTGTGTGATGAGTAGCATCTATGGACTGGTCACGAAGCTGCAGTGTGAATTATGGCATAAGTAGAGGAAACTATGGCTCTGGGATCTGTGGTGGTAATGGCCCTGGTGTCCAGGGTACATGCAGCCCCACTGCCATGTTGGTAACTATATGTGGTGCGGATATGCTTATGAAGCAGCCAGGGAGCCAAGAGCAGGAGCACAGTTATGTGCAGAGTTACAGTGACTCTGGTGTTGGGGTGGATTTTAGCTCTTCATATAGCTGAGTTGGTGCCTGGAGCACAGGCATACTCAGAGAGACCTTGGTTTCAGGCATGGATTGATAACCAGCTCTCTCACCATGTTGATGGCTCTGGTTTCAGAAATGTGGTGTTTGCAGAGCCCAGGTCTGGAGTGTGAGCACTCAACAGATAGCCACGGCTTTGGGATTGGGCCCATCTGGGGTTGGGAGAGATGGCAACTCCTTACCCAAAGTGGTTGAACAGTGTCTGCTTCTTGAGGAATTTCAGAAAGATGCCTGGGGCTCCTTGGCAGGAATAGCTGTTGGTTACCTTGGTGGCAGAAGATGCTGGTGTCTTTTGAAGAGCAGGCTGCCAAGAACTATGGTGGTACCCGCTGTGTGGCTGACACCAATAGCTTCTGACTTTCTTCTTTTTTCCTATCCATTTTCTGGCATCTCAGGTATGCCAACATAACCAGAAATCATTTCTATGTAGATATTCTTTAATGATTTGCTCCTCTCTGTGTGTTACAGAGGATTCTTTAATAGGACTTGAGCCCTCTCAAGGTTATTTGGGTTTGAGGATAGCTCTTTGTGTGTTTATGTGCATGTATGTACGTGTGTCTGTCTGTGTGTGTGTGTGTGTGTGTATGTGCATATTTAAGAGTGATGAAGGTTAGTATCTCCTACTCTGCCATCTTGGTGATGTTATACCTCCTTCTGTTTCAAAATGTATGTATATCGTTTGATCATAATGGGATCAGTGTTTTCATTCCACAAAAACGTCTAACCTTCTCAATGTTATTATGTGTTTGAAAAAAGTTATCCATTTGTTTTTGACCACTATTTTTTGAGCCCCTCACCAATCAAAGTGATTTGTGAGTCAATTCATTTAATCTAAAAAACACTCGTAAGTATTATTATGTATATTTTGCTTTAGAGTAAAGCAAATCTTAAAGGAGTTAACAACTTAGCAATTATTATCAACTATGGGGAGGACAGCCAAATTCTAAACAAGGGATTTCCGACTTGAAAACACATCCTTTTAATCCTCTCCTTACGAAAATGCTGGGTGTCTAATTCAGACCCTGAAGTCCACAACTACAAATGAGGTTCTTGCTATCCAAAAGGTGATAGACATTAATGGAGACAACAAACTTCAATAATTCAGAATATGTGTACTGCCCAGGCTGCCTCATATATTCTTTTCATAACAAAACTATTAAGATTTATGATCTATTAGCTTCCATCTTCTCTATTCTTCAGAAATACTATGTTGTTAAGATGTTTTCCATGCACTACTTGCGCTAGGTCTCCTGACGACAAAGTAATATCTCATATTGCCTTGTCCTGACCACATAAATGTTTCTGGTCCATAAGAAGCGCTTAGTAAATATCGTTATTTGCTTATCTGATTCTTCATCTGGCAGATTGCATTATTTTTATTATTTTATTTTCAAAATATCCTGTCAATAACTGAATTGATTTTTGTGTCTGTTCCTGACACTATTTCCATTGTGTCAGGAATTAAAATTTTTAATACAAATGAACTCCTTTATTACTGTGAATTCCAATGAGAGGCAACTTTCATACTGATAGTGTTGAAGTTGAGCACTCTCCTTAAGGCAGGCTGATATTAATTACTGTCCTCATGGGTCATTGTTGCACTATTATTGTTTTCTGTAGACTCCTCAGGAGAATTTCAGATGTCCCTGTGGTATGTTGACCTTAAGCGTACAAATTCTCACTATTATTTTCCTGAGTTCAAAAATGTTAAAACTATGTAGATACTTTCTATTAAACTGATTTTATAGCAAACAGTATAATAGTAAGTAGAATCATGGATGCAACTTTTTAAAAACAATGTTTTATTACTCATGATTCTATTTTTTCACACACATACTCATAACATAATGTGCACAACTGTCACTGAGACTCCAAAACACTGATCTAATAAAAAGTTTAACAAATAATAAGATCTTGAGACATTTGAAGCATGTTGTTTAACTGCATTGATTCACGGAAATAGCAGCCACCACTGCCCTCAGAGTATAGATCCAATGACAGTAATGGCATATCCATGAAAGGTTTAAACCCCCTCCCTTAGTGATTTGAAAAACAAAAAATTCATACAGAATATGTAATACTCTATTTTAGTACCTTATAATCACAAAAAATCATAGGAGTTTTCTTCTAGAAGTAACTTATAAAATAGTGAGAAATAATAGGTAATACAACTACTTTATCCTAGCTGCAAAACTGTCCTTTAGCCTATGTGGTAATACAATTTGGAATTAAATGCAGAACTTCAAGATGCAGTGCTAAATATTTTAGGACTAGATCAGTTGATCAAAAGCTCAAATGCATACGGTGTTAAATCATAATGAATATGATCCCTTTAAAGTGTATGGATACTTTAGTTTTAATAGCAGAAACAGAAATACCATATTGAATAGAATCATGTTTTTCTAACATTCCAGAATTTACATGGCAAAGTACTTTGTAATTTTGCTTGAAATGTCCAGTAAATCAGAAGACAATGACTGAACAGGTGCATTCATATATGTGCGTGTGTGTATGTTAAAAATTTAGATAAATCAACTGTTCTTAAGAATACCAAAGTATGAAAACAGAACACTATATTATAATTTAATACAATCTTTAGCATTTAATAATACATACCAGCTTGAACTCGTGCTGCATTGTAATTTTTTTCATTCATCAGATGACTAACAAAAATATCATTAAATAAAGAACCTAATGTATGTATCTTCATTTAAAAAAACATAAAAATATTTTAAAGGAATAGTTGTTCAAAGCATAAGATGTATTTGAAATGCAAAACTGAACAAATAAACTCCTTACTTTTGTGGATGAATTCACTGCTTAGCAGAATTCAATCAATTGAATACATTTATCTTACAAAAGAAATGCTCTAGTAAACAGTGAATAGCTCATTTTAACATTGTAAAGTTTACAAAAGTCACCATGCTGTGCTACAGAGAAACATTTAATATAGTGAAAAAGAAAAAAACAGAAATCATTTTTACCAACAATCACTACAATTTTCATTGCAATGTCAGAGAGGTATTTTGAAATAACATTTTTTTAAATAGAATAAATGCTCATCCCCGCTGAGGTTAGGCAGTGCACTGGAGTGTTACATAAAGAAAATCTATTGGCCTTTTAGTTGTGGAAATGGGCTCTATATTCCAGAGAAATGCAGCTGTAAAATACTAAAAGTAAATTGAACTAAAGGAATTTCTTCCCACAACCCATGTCAAACAAGTAAGAGGCATATTTAATTGCTGTTTGAATCATTTATAACTGACTATTGTCATGATGTAATGTATCCTTTGCAATTACAGCCAGCTTTTTTCATTAGGTTTTCAGACTTAATTTCAGAAAATGAATTCATATTTAAAGCACTGAGCACCTGGTCTATGACTAAGCATTGCATCAATACAAACAATTGGACTGTTTGATGAGAGGAACATGCTTCTGGATTTAGTTGGCATTTTGTGACTATGGCTGCTAATTGCTAAATGGCTTGGCTGGTTTGACAAACTGACAATGCTCCATGTATTTAAACTCTCTTTTTAGCTCTGTAGATCTTGCTCTGTATTGAGTGTGAGTTTTCAAAGTTGTTCCAAAGCCCAAATAACAGAAATTTATAGTAATTTAGACTAATTTTAGAAGCAAAATGTGAGTTTTCAAAGTTGTTTCAAAGCCCAAACAAATTAGAAATTTGCAGAGTAATTTAGAATAGTTTTAGGAACAATAGTGTCTAAGGTTTGGGCCGTAAACTAATTGGTTCATATCTTTGTAAGGACTTCAGAGGGCAAAAATTAGGATCAAAAATTCAAAGTGAAAATATCTTCAGAAAGTCTTAAAAATAACACAGGAATATTATTATTAGATGGTTACATTAATGGTATATGTCATTTGTTCATCAATAACTTCTGTGTTTATGTTTCAACATATGTAATTTAGTCTTCTCAAGAAAATAATACTTATTTTTACATAGATATATTGATTAAAGGAATTACATATTTATGTTTCTAAAACACTTTCTTACCTATAATCTCACTTAATATCTACAATAGCATAAAGTAAATATTAGTGTTATTGGTATTCTGTTTATAGATTAGACACAGAAAAAAATATTTTAAATGTCCTCTTGAACTGTTCCTTTATTTATTTCCCTTCTGCTCTAAGTTTAGTTTGAGGGTCCATGGCATCTACATCTCTGGGAAGCTTGTAAGAAATGCAGAATATTGGGCTCTATTAAATAACTACTGCATTAGAATCTGAATTTTTAATAAGACTCTTAAGTGGTTCATATAGACATTAAAGTTCGAATAGCAATGATGTAAATTACATAAAGGTAATCTTTTTGTGGTTTGAAAATTGGCCTCTGGTATTAAACCTTCATCCTATACACGAGGGTATAGACCAGACCTCACTCACAACATATCAATACCCGTATTTTTTCCGGGACACATAAGAGGGTTACATTTCTATACTGTGATTAGCATATCAGGAGATACATTAATAATTAGTATTCCCTGAACTACGTAATCCAGAAAAGAATACAAAACCATATAGAGTCACGTGAAAAACAGGGATACTAAATTAAGTGGTTTAAAAGTGGTAGAAAAAATTAAGGACTACTGTGTGCTAAGCCAGCTTACCATGCATTGGTTATTGATTTGCAAGTTTTACTATTTGAACAAGGCTGATAAGACAGAATATTCCCACACCACGTTAAGCAAAAGAACTTTATTATTCACAGATAGGCGGCAAGCAACAATGGAATCCTAGGATTTATGGCAAGCTGATCCTGCAAGGCTCAGGAGAACTTCCCAGGGTACACGGACTCTTGTCTGCATGTGCTCCATGTTGTACCACCGCTAAGAGACCACAAAAGCAATCAGCTGTGGGTTTTATGCCCAGGGGTCACTGAATTCACTGGGCTACAGTATTGAGGTGTATCTCGTTCTAAGGACAGAACAGAGACCAGGCTGTTCCAAATAGCTCCTCCTTATATCAGGATGTTGCATGCCTAGAACACTCTACATTATTCTGAGAAGTACAAGCAAGAAAGGAGGGGAAAGAGCTAGGCTGGTTATGGCCATCTGGGAACCTGTTCTGAATGAAGACACATACACACACACACACACACACACACACACACACACACACAAACATACATGAGAGAAAGAGAGACAGAGAAATTATAATCAGCTGAATTAGAAAAGAATTGTTAAGAAACCTTAACTTGAATTTGAAATTGAAGATGAATACAATGTCAACAGATACCTAAGAAGTGTTTCCTAGGGTGTAAGCCAAAGTCCAGAGATAAGGGAAAGGTATTTTTGTTTTGCTTTTTTCCCCTTGGGTAAATAAGTAGTCTGTTAGCTCAACTATGTTACACAATAGAAAGTTAAGAAATTCAACTGGTAGGCCAGGCACGGTGACTCACGCCTGTAATCCTAGCACTTTGGGAGGCTGAGGTGGGTGGATCACGAGGTCGGGAGTTCAAGACCAGCCTGGCCAAGATGGTGAAACCCTGTCTCTGCTAAAAATACAAAAATTAGCCGGGCATGGTGGCGGGTGCCTGTAATCCAAGCTACTGGGAAGGCTGAGGCAGAGAATTGCTTGAACCCAGGAGGCAGAGGTTGCAGTGAGCTGAGATGGTGCCACTGCACTCCAGCCTGGGAGACAGAGTAAGACTCCATCTCAAAATAAAATAAAATAATTTCGACTGGTAAAGTAAATGGTATAATATTTTACTAAGAGTCAGGAAACCTCCTTAAGGTGTTTCCACTTTATTAGGTATCGCAATTCTTTCATGATTTTCATTAAGAGACCGATGTGATTGTAACAAAGTTTTCGCAAGATCTGTGCATTGTTTGTAAAAAGAATGCTACAAAGGATAGAGAAAATGTTGAGAAAACAGTTTTCTCTTGAATCATCCAGGATAGGAATGGGGATAGTGGTAGTAAGAGCAGATGAAAAGATTATTAAAAATAAATGTTGGAGATGGAGAACTACAATATTGAGTGCCAATTGGGTAAGATAAATGAAGAAGAACACCAAATAAAAGTTAACTAAATGTGTTTTAATTTTGCTTGAGAGATAATGGTCAAGCCATGAACAGAAATTAACAAATCAGAAAAAAAGTCAGTTTGGGACATATTGACATAATTTGCTCAGTTTTAGGATATTTAGTATGTCTGTTTCTATGATAATGAATGAGAGGAGAAAAACATAACATTTGTGTATCTGAGAGTTATCAATGAAAACATTTAGCTGTTGGCTGGGTGCAGTGGCTTACGCCTGTAATCCCAGCACTTCGGGAGGCCAAGGCGGGCAGATCACGAGGTCAGGAGATCAAGACCAGCATGGTCAACATGGTGAAACCCCGTCTGTACTGAAAATGCAAAAGTTAGCCAGGCATGGCGGCACTCGCTTGTAGTCCCAGCTACTCGGGAGGCTGAGGCAGGAGAATTGCTTGAAACAGGGAGACGGAGGCTATAGGGAGAGGAGATCGCGCCACTGCACTCCAGCCTGGACAACAGAGCAAAACTCCGTCTAAAAAAAAAAAAGAAAGAAAAAAATTAGCTGTCGTTGTGGAAGTGGATGACATTCTAGTGAAACCAAAGGGACAGGGTAAGGATACATTTTAGTCTGCTTTACCCTTTTCTGGCTATGATGCTATCAACATCCTAGTCAAAAATTTTACTGATTTTGAACTTTATTACATCTAATTATGGCATCCTTTTTTTCACAGTTAAACAAGTTGCTAAAAGCTGGCTTCCCTCACTCTAATAATGTAACAAAACAAGGTCCACTGCCACATCCATTCTTTCTTCTCTCCTATGTATAGAACTAGCTTTCCCTGTGGCATTAATAGCCTCCCCCTATACCGCAAAAAAAGTTTCTGCAACTTCCTTTGCAGCAGCTAGTGTCATGTAACACATTTTTTTACCGATAAGATAAAGGAAGAAGTTCCTGGGAGCCTTTTAAGGGGAATGTATTGATTTGACATAAGCCTCATTTGTGTTTTACCATCTTTCTTATGAAATATCAACTTTATGGCTGGATTTCTGGCTGCCACCTTTCAAATATAAAAATGAGGACATAACAAATGAATGGATGCAAATCATGGTAAAAGGGACTGATTTGCTTTGAAAATATGTTGATGCCACAGCATCCATCCTAGATTTCCTTTTTAAAATTTCTCTAAATATGCTTTTTGGTTGCATGTATGTTTCCTTTAGAAAAGTGTCTGTTCATGTCCTTTGCTCATTTTGTATTTTTTTATTGTAAATGTGTTTAAGTTCCTTATAAATGCTAGATACTAGACCTTTGTTATATACAAAGATTGCAGATATTTTCTCCCATGCTGTAGGTTGTCTGTTTACTCTGTTGATAGTTTCTTTGGCTATGCAGAAGCTCTGAAGTTTAATTAGAACCTATTTGTTGATTTTTGCTTTTGTTGCAGTTGCTTTTGGCATCTTCATCATGAGATTTTTGCCCATTGCTATGTCTCGAATTGTATTGCCTGGTTGTCTTCCAGTGTTTATATAGTTTGGGGTGTTATATTTAAGTTTTTAATCCATCTTGAGTTGATTTTTGTATATGGTGTAAGGAAGGGTCCATTTTCAATTTTCTGCATATGGCTATCCAGTCACCAAAGCACCATTTCTTCAACAGAAACTTTTTTCTGCATTGCTTGTTTTTGTCAGCTTTGTTGAAGAGCAGATGGTTGTAGGTGGGCAGCCTTATTTCCGGACTCTGTATTCTGTTCCATTGTTCTATGTGTCTGTTTATGTGCCAGTACAATGCAGTTTTTGTTACTGTAGCCCTGTAGTATAATTTGAAGTCTGATAACATTAAGTTTCAGAAGAAGAGCTCAATATCACTGATCATTAGAGAAATGCAAATCAAAAGCACAGTGAGATACCATCTCATACCAGTCACAATGACTATTATTAAAAAGAACAGATACTGGCGAAGCTGCAGAGAAAAGGGAACGCTTATACACTGTTGATGAGAGTTTTCGTAGGTTCAAACATTGTGGAAAACAGTGTGGCAATTAATCGAAGGGCTAAAAACAGAAAATTCGACCCAGCAATCCCTTTGCTGAGTATATACCCAAAGGAATATAAATCATTCTTCCATAAAGACACACACATGCATATGTTCATTGCAGCACTATTCAAAATAACAAAGGTGTGGAATCAACCTAATGCCATCAGTGCTGATTGGATAAAGAAAACGTGGGACATATGCACCATGGACTACTTCACAACCACAAAAAGAAGGAGATCTTATCCTATGCAGGAACATGGATGGAGCCGGAGGTCATTATCCTAAGCAAACTACTGTAGAAACAGAAAACCAAATAATACATGTTTTCACTTATAAGTGGGAGCTAAATGATGAGAACACATGGATACAAAAGGGGAACAACAGCCACTGAGGCCAACTTGAGGACAGAGAGTGGGAGGAAGGTGAGGATCAGGAAAAATAACTATTGGGTACTAGACTTAATACTCGAGTGATGAAATAATTTGTGAAACAAACCCCCATGACATGCATTTACCTGCATAACAAATCTGCGTATATATATTCTTGAACCTAAAATAAAAGTTTAAAAAAGATCAAGTTCCTACAAATAAAACAATTTTTAAACATGGGTGGAGATGGTGGCCATTATCCATTGCAGACTAATGCGAGAACAGAAAACCAAATATCCCATGTTCTCACTTATAAGTGGGAGATACATGATGAGAACACGTGGACATGTAGAGGGAAACAACACACACCGGGGCCTATTGGAAGGTGGACGATGGGAGGAGGGAGAGGATCAGGAAAGTAACTAATGGGCACTGAGTTTAAACTTGGGTGATGAAATAATCTGTACAACAAATCCCCATGACAAGTGTTTACCTGTGTAGCAAGTCGGTGCTTGTGCACCTGAACTTAAAATAAAAGTTAAAACAATTATGTAAAACACCATTTCTCTTGGCCAAGTTCAGTTCTTAACTAATAAAAATAATTCCATGTGTTTTTGACCATATCTTCGTCAGTCTGAATATGCAGACTCTGTATCGTTATGGACAATGTGAACATTTCAAGGGAAAGGAATGTTGGTGTACCACATGGAGCTGCATAATCGATGTGGCTTAACAATGTGTTAAACTAGGTGTAGATTTTAAAGAAAGGTGTGGTTTTAGATGACAGGTGTATTTATCACTTTAGTATTACTTCAGTTTCTTTTGCAATTGTCTTATGTTGATAGGAGCAAGCATGAATTCCATCTTAGCCACCACAGCATCAATCACAGTTACCAGCTGAGAAAGCATAACATCCTAAAGTTCCTTGATTTTATATTCTTTTCATGCTGGGCTACTGTGCTGTGAAATGCATGCAGATCTATTAGGGGGTGATAAAAAGCAATGTGATTAACTGGTGATTGATATCCTTTGAGATTGACAGCATATAGAGAATAGTGACAAACAGGGATCTAGTTGGATTGAGAAAGATTATATTAAAAATGGAAAGCCTGATTACTTATCTTGTGTAATTCATCATTCTTACCTTCATCAGTTATCTCCCCTTCTCCCTGCATAGTAACCAGCCATGCTAACTCCCACCCTCACTCCCAAAAAAGTACATGCTTCACTTACATGAGTTATACTATTAGAGAAAATTCAGGTTTTACTCTTCAGGAACAAATGAAAGTCCCCAAATTATACTCTGCAAATGACGATATTATAAAAATATTCAAATTATATGGGGGAATTTAAAAAGTGCAACTCATGTTGCAAGAGTATTTGCTTTATCCATTAAAAACCCCAGTCAAACATAACTAGGAGATGAGACTTCAATGCTTCATACAATCCAGGTGAAAAAAAAAATCTAACTTTTATTTAAAAATGTGCAAAAATAAAAAATTCAGATTTTTGAACACCATACGAGACCAACTGCATCAGCATATTTAGAGGTGGTAACTAAACATTTTAAATTAAAGTAAAACAAAATGAAGACTGTTTTAGTTGGTCTTGGTGTTTTAGAAACAGTAATAGCTATGTAATAAACTTTTTTAGTATTTAAAAATCTGGGCACTTTGCATTTTCACCACTACATAAAAATTCATTAGTTTAATACTGTCATGAAGGCTTTTCCAAATACTTCAAAGTCTTATTTTAAAACTAAGTAATTTCGCAATAATTAACACTCTTCAGTCTTGCATACTAAAACTCATGAACATAATTATCAGCATCAGCAATTTCTACAAATTTGTTGAACTTACTTTTAACCATCTGAATCAATTCAACATATTCTCTTCAAACATTCCAAACAAATTGATTTTTACTATTTTTATAATAAATGGTATTCAAAAATTTAAGATTGTATTTAAATTGTCAGAAATGAGGGCAATAATGCAAATTCTCAAAGGATATAGAATCTGATAAGCACAAATGAATCTATTTTAATGATGGTTAGTTTGTGGAGGCTTCAGATGATTTCAGTTGTGTTGTTATCTCTGTTGTCTGCATGACCTGATAGCAGAAGAACTTTACTGTGAAAGAAGAAAGAAAGAAGGAAAGAAAGAAGGAAGGAAAAAGAAAGAAAGAAAGAAAGAAAGAAAGAAAGAAAGAAAGAAAGAAAAGAAAAAAGAAAGAAAAGAAAGAAAGAAAAAGAAAGAAAGAGAAAGAGAAGAAGAAAAAGAGAACAAAAAGAGAAGAAAGGAAGGAAGGAAGGAAAAAAGAAAGAAAGAAGAAAAGAAAAAGAAAGAAAGAAAGAAAAAAGAAAGAAAGAAAGAAGGAAAGAAAGAAGGAAGGAAAAGAAAGAAAGAAAAAGAAAGAAAACTTATGACCAAAGGAACATAATTTCTGACTGGGAACTGGATTCCGCAACTCAACTGCATTATCTGCCTGCTGGTCATCAGAACCCACAGGAGTTGGGTACAGAAAATAAGTCACCATCCTCGATATAAATCTAAGAATGTATGTGTATCCCTTAGAGATGCACCTGCAGAATGGGTTGGAACATTTACAATTCATAACATGCCATTGTTCTTACTGGTAATCAAAGCAATTTAAATGCTGAAGAATAAGATCACCATAATCATTACCAAAGATGCAAATAAAAAGAAAATTAGAATGGCAGCAATACTCTGTCAAGAGGTCCCATGGTAATACGATTTGTTTTATACAGCAATTCCTGTATCACATCTTGTGATGTTTTTGTGAACCAGTTCTAAAAAGAATTTAATATGCAAATATGCCGGCAGAATTGAGAATACAGCACATACCTATCGCTTAATTTTAAATATGTATGAAGCATAATATCTTCATGTTTAATTCTATTATAATTTTGGGGGGTTGTATTTCCACATTCAATTTTTATATTTCTATTTTTTATTATTAACATACAGATATAAGAGCAATTTCCTGAAGAATAACTTTCAAGGCTTCTTCCTTGACAAAAATAAAGTTGTTATTACAGGGCATGGCTCAAGTAATCTCCTTTCTGTTGATTCACTAGCACACAATGTGATTTTCTTTTAAAATTTTTATCAAGATTATTTATGCACAAAACAGGTTTAACAACCTGCAGTGATAAGTGAAAATACAAAAGGGCATTTTACCATGAACATATAAAGGTGTTAAACTTATTTCAAGGTACACGAATAATTTATTTAAGGCCATCTTCATAAAGTTAGGACACTAGTTTTGTTTTCATTGTTCTGCACAATTGGTTGTCTAAAACTCATTTTTAAAGGATAATATTGTAGGAGTTTTAATGGAAACATACAAGTGGATTATTTAATTTATTTTAAATTTGTGTACTTATTATTCTACATGTCTTGTAATAGAGATTAATCTTTCTCTTTATATATACCTGAAACATGTTTCCTGAGTAAACTTACCAGATTATTTACACTCTGGTGTATGTTGCCACATAGGCGTGTAAGAAAATATTCTTGATCACTCTATTATTTTCTTAATGATTATAATATAAATGGTCATTAACTTTGGTACTAACACTAGGTTAATGATGTTCAGATATGCCTTTTATAGTTCCAGTTCAAAGTCTAGCTTATAAGAAAAGAGTTTTAACATAAACAAGGTCATTAAAAAAAGTGAGTGCGGCCGGGCGCGGTGGCTCAAGCCTGTAATCCCAGCACTTTGGGAGGCCGAGGCGGGCGGATCACGAGGTCAGGAGATCAAGACCATCCTGGCTAACACGGTGAAATCCCGTCTCTACTAAAAAATACAAAAAATTAGCCGGGCGAGACTCTGTCTCAAAAAAAAAAAAAAAAGTGAGTGCTTCTTGGTGATGAAATTGAGATTAAATCATACTATTTACACATCAAAAGCCTGATTAATCTAAAATGCCTATAACAATTACACAGCCCAGGCACACAGATCAACTCATGAATCAATATTAACTACTTTTATCAGAACCACTAGCACTTTAGGAGTTGTGAATTTATCACTGATTTACTTTTTAAAGAAATTTCAAGTATGACAATTCAAAACCTTAAATTTCTAATTTATGAGGCAGTTGAATATAGTCACTAGAAATTAAGAGCAAATGTATCAAATTTATCAGTCTACCACGAATACATTTTTCTTCCTTTTATATATGTACTCTTTAGGGTCAGCAGTGGAGTCTTCTCAATTCCCAGTCCCCTTCCCTGAAATCAAAACCTTCCTTCCTATTCAGAATATCAGTGACAATTTTATCTCCCTCCTTTATCTAACCTCTCTCACACCGTAGCTAGTGCGGACCTGTTTTTTTTTTTTTTTCCTAAGCTATAGTAAAGCTGTTTGTACTTTCACTTTGCCATAGAATTTACACTTGCACTGTTACTACCAGCTACTCTAGAAATAGAATTAAGAATCTGCTATGAATCATAGGTTTTAGGTCATTTCCCATCCTCCAGCTGTGTACTGTTTTAGCCTAGGAATGGGGAAATGGAATAGTTGATATTATCAGCTTCTCATCTCTAACTTAGATATTCTCACCCCTCAAAACACACACACATACACTTACAATTGGTCCCATTTGTCCATGGTTGGGTCCAAGGAAGGAGGATTAGAGAAATTCCTCATGACCACATGGGAGGCATATGTGGGATCTGTCATTGGCTTGGTGGGTGATTAGAGCTGTTTCTTTCTCTCGCATACACCTTTATGGCTTTCTCAGATGTCCCTTCCCCTGAACTTTCAACAGATAGCCTCTTGGTAAGAAAGCTGTTTTTGTTTTTTCAGGGTAAACTGTTTACAATCTCTTTCTATAAGTATTCTTTCTGATAGACAGTTTGCACAGCAAACTCCTAGGGCTCTCCCCCACCCCCCAAACCATCTCCCCTCACTTCTTGATTCTTTCTTTCCCTGAGGTGACGGGATAAGGGTACTAGCACTGGTTTGTAGCATGTATTTGCAAGTCCTATATCAGTTCATTCCTTAGGAAACTGAGCATTTGTTTACTGCCAGGAAGTATTCTGACTGCTGAAAATGAACAGAAGAAAAAAATCTGCCCTCATTGGGCTTAAAAACATTTATAAAAGACTTAAATGTATAATGATTTACATGATGATAAGTATTAAGGAAGAAAAATAAGTAGAAAAGACAATATGAAGTATCTATGTGTGGGTAGATGGAGTTAAACTTTTAAACAGCGCTTCCAGAGCAAGTCTCCCTGAGAGAGTGAATTTGACTGGAGATCTAAAGAGGAGATAGGGGATAATATTACCAGAAAAAGTGATCAACCTGTTCAAGGGGCCATGAGCACACCTGGATGTCTAAGAAGCATTGAAAATCCACAGCCAATAGAGTGGAATGAAATGGGTTAAGAAGATAAAGAGAGGTAAAGAGGGGAGGACCAAGGAGTGCCATGCACCACTCACAGGACCTGTGGGTTCTAAGGACTCTTGGAGTTTTACCATAATGAGATAGGAGGTCACAGGAGGGTTTTGAGCAAGCGATGGGAATAAACTTGTTTGTTATGCCTTATTTTGGTCACTATGATTGCTGTGCTAAAACTGTGAAAAGGGCAAGGGCAGGAATATGGAGATCATGTACTAGATTCTTGCAATTACCTGACAAGAGGTAATGTGACTTGTACCAGGATGGTGGCAATGGAGTTGTTGAGAAGTCAAGTTTGGTGTGTATCTAGAAAGCAGAGTCAATCTGATTCATTGGAAACTAGACATGGGTGAGAAAGAGAAGAGTCAAGGAAACCAAGTTTTGTGGCTTTAGCAAATAGAATAAGGGGGCAAAATCTCAGGAGCTGAGATGTAAAGACTGCGGGAGCAGGCTTAAAAGGAGGAGGGGTGGGGGCATATGAATTTTTAGATGTGGATTATGTTCATATCTACAGGTGTCAGGTAAGATATTAAATACATGAATCTGGAAGTCAGTAGATAATTCATCACCTCAGTTTTTTTTTTCCACCAAATGTTTGATTTCTAACATCTGGATTGCAACAAAAATAGACAGCAGTTATTGTACATATTCTAATCTAATGCCTTGTACCATGTGCATTGTCTCATTTGATTGAAAACTAGAAGAATTCCATGGCTGTTATTTCCCCAGTGTAACAAGTTAGGAGAAGGAGACTTAAATGTTATAGTTATTTTGTCATTTTAGAAAATAGATAAAATCACTTACTATACGTTTCTGAGAACATTAATGGTTAAAAATCAAGGTTCTAATTAGAGCAACTCATGCCATTTTGAAGATTAAAAAGTCTTTTAAAGAGCAAAACTTATGTTCTAGCTTTTCTCTTAAATGAGATACCTTTTCTTTGTCTGGGTCCCAAGTGCCTCTACATGTCTAAGATGTATAACATACATTTTCCTGTGTTTCCAGATTTCCCAGACTTCATGACCACCGTGTTCACACAAATACAAAAGCTCAAAGTCAGACAATGCTTATCTTGATTCCTCAAAATCATCTACAAAGAACTTCTTCAGTGGAGGGTGCTTTGGCTTCTCCAGAGGACTTAGGAACTTCTAGATATTGGAAGACACTCTGACCCACTCATTCATGGAACAGCTTTCATGGGAAAGGCAGAGGAGCACAGAGGCCAGGAACACACTGTACCCTCTGGAGAAGTGGACACAGGTTTGAGCTTTGAGGACAAGTGGCATGAGCACATCAGAATTTACAAACACAGGGAAGTGCCAGCCCCATCAATCATTTTAGAATTAATTTATTTAACAAGTACTTATTGAATGCCTTCCGGGAAATAAGACTTGTTCTCAGCTAGTAGATTTTTAAATGGTCCAGGGACCCCAGGAGTGCCTAAGATGCTTTCAGGGTGTTCATGAGATCAAGACTATTCCATGGTAGGGGCCAGGCGTGGTGGCTCACACCTGTAATCCCAGCATTTTGGGAGGCTGAGATGGGCAGATCACGAGGTCAGGAGATCGAGACCATCCTGGCCAATACAGTGAAACCCTGTCTCTACTAAAAATACAAAAAACTTAGCAGGACATGGTGGCGGGCACCTGTAGTCCCAGCTACTCGGGAGGCTGAGGCAGGAGAATGGTGTGAACCCGGAAAGCGGAGCTTGCAGTGAGCCGAGATTGTGCCACTGCACTCCGGCCTGGGTGACAGAGCAAGACTCTGTCTCAAAAACAAAACAAAACAAAACAAACAAACAAACAAAAAAGAAACGATTCCATGGTAATATTAAGAAATCATTTGCCTTTTTTGCTAAAAAATTTCATTTATGATACTGATTTAACAGCTTCTCCCAAATGTCACAGATCTTTTAATTATTTTTTTCCTTGGGAGTTATATTTCTAAATTTATTTTTTATACTATAAGACATATATTCAATAAAATCTTCCCCACTTTAAATTCTATATTAATAATTAATAAACTTTGGATTCCACAAAAACAACCTTCAAAATATAATAGATTTTATATATACTACATGCTTCCTGATGTTAAGTGAAGGAAATGCTTATTCTGCAGCTGGGCTTTGTGAGACTGCCTTGGACCAAAGTTTTCATGTCTCTCTCTTTCCAGGACCCAGGATGAAGGAGCGACTGCTATATTGAGCAAAGTACTGTCCTAGTTGAGGGCAGAAGCTGGAAGGGAAGAAGGATGAGGAAAAGATCCTAACTACACAGTGCATTTAAAGTTCCAATTTGAATGTGGTTTATGATGTGTCTGTTTACAGTCAACTGAGAGAATAAAATCCATTTCGTATTTATCTCTTGGTCTAAAATGCAAATGAATACGTTAAAAAGCAATTATATTTCAATCACACATATTCCATTTATACTGAATGAGTCAGCTGAGGTTTACATCCATTCTATATTCTTCAGCAGTTGCTTTTATCATTTTTACGGTATGACCCTGTATTCATGTCCCACCAGACAGCGCTTTTTCTAGATGTGACGATCCCTGGCACGTTGTCAGCTGAGGAATACTGTCATGCATCCATGGTTGCCAAGAGGTTTTTTCACAAACAGAAAGGGCCACAAAATCTAAAAAAGCAAATAAACTATTGAAGTTTATAAGATAAAGTAAGTTAAACAAATTGGATATGAACTTCTCATGGAAGGAATCTCTTGATATTTTTACATAGAGATGTACAATTGTTTCTTACCCTTCTGAGAGAGATTCTAAAACTTTTCATCTCTGAGATAAAAAAAAAAAAAATCATGCCAGGGAATGAAACTAGGTATTTAAAGTTAGCATGATTACATTTTTTAAGGTGCTACTGTGAGGGGAAAAAGTCATTGGAACAAGAAGCAGAACTTAATTTTTTGGATGTGCAGGAAGGGAATTATTTCTGTTTCAAAGTTAAATCAGGAAAGATAAGCTTATAATTTAGGTATAACCAGATTTACTCAAAAATTAAGTGGGGATATTTTTGGAGGGGGTAAAGAAAATTGTACTTGGTGATTAATTAACATAATCCAATTATATATTACTTCATTTCAAAATTATTTAAGATGCGTGTTATACATCAAAGTCTCCATCCAAAATACATTTAATCAGTGGCTATCCGGCCTCCCCAACCCTAAGTTCACTTAAAAATAGGTTTTATCTGAGATCCAGGACACATATTCTGGATATGCATCTGTACACATATGCATATGTACATTAATGTATGTGTATATTCAAAGATGCTTACATATGTGTCATACATGTGACATACATATGCATACATGTCACATACATACACATATATGTCATGTATACTTGCATGAAACAAACGTTTCATGAAACTGTAATTACTATGTTTTATTCTGTTATTTCTGTTCTGTTTAATTTTTTAAAATTACATAGTAAATGTATTTTATGACTCACCAATTCACAAAGCACTGCTTTAAACCATTTGTTTCACCTTTTGGTTATAAATAAAGACACATACAAAAACTGCTTTCGAGAAAAAATGGCTGTTGCCGGGCACAACTGCTGTTTGTGTCACAGACACTGGACACTATGCTGCCTTTGAAAGATCTGGCTCTCCGGACACTGAAGAGAAATAGGAAGGCACCATTCCTTGATATCTCAAGTTGATGAATAAAAGGCTCAAGCAATATTTCTGATCGTTGAGGCTTGCATTAGCTTCAACTGCCAAAACCACATACCACACACTGAGCAACTTATACAACAGATATTTAGTTTTTCCTAGTTTTAGGAGGTGGAAGTAAAAAATTCAGGTGCCTGCAGGGCTAGTCTGATGAGGTCTCTCTTCCAGGCTTGCAGGCAGCCACTTTCTCTCTGGGTCCTCACATGGCCTTTCTTCTATGTGGATATTGAGTAAGGAAGAGAGCTCCGGTGATTCTTCTTACAACGACACTAATCCTATAGAGTGAAAGCCTAACCTTTATGACCTTATTTAACCTTAATTACCTCCTTATAAGGGCATACATCCAAATATAGTCACATCGGCAGTTAGGGCTTCGGCCTATGAATCTTAGGGGGACACAATTCAGTCTACAACAAGGCTCATGTCACCATATCTGAATATTGCCTGATGCAAGCTTTAGAAGATGATTTTCTGGTGAGTTTCAACCCGGGTGAGGCACATACTGTCAATATGGTCAATTTCACAGACATAGGAAACATGTAAAAACTTTTTGGACCACCGAAAGTGTGATAAATGACATCTGCACTGTAAAACAAGGAAAATCTGCCCCATATTTATAAATCTTCACAGTAAAAGATTTTCCAATTCAGAAATCTACAATAAGAAAACCACAAATTAGTTGAAAAATAATATATAGCACACAATATCAATTTGACTCACAGATTTAATCTTGTGTACATTGTTACATATTTTTCATAGATATTTTCAATAATTCATTCTAGTGAATGCTTTATTTAAAACAATGGGAGACAGTCTAATTTGATGTATGATAAAGACAATATATTTTCCTGACGACATGTATTATGTCATCCTAAATTACAAAAGACATCTGCCAAATCAATAATAATTAAGTTATTCTGACAAATGCATAACAAATAAAAACAATTACACACTTGAAAATTATGTTGACTCCTTTTCCTTTTTATAAAAAATTAAACTTTCTGTTAAGACATTTGTTTAACACTGATAGTTTTAATGCAAATTACCTTTACAGATAACATGGTAATATTTTCAAACAATTGGAAAATGGTGTCATAAATTATATATTATTATTATAAAGCCTCAACATCACTTGGTGATTTATTAAACTGACCTTGTCAATATTCATAAAAGTGGTGTAAATTGTCTGATAAAAACTTATAACAATCCACATAAGCCTGATGTTTAGCTTCTCATATACATGACATAGGCCTGATTAAGAGAGTAATTTTGGCACTCTTCTTTTTAATTGATTTTTATGGGCACATAGTAGATGTATATGTTTATGGGGTATATGAGATATTATGATACAGGCATACAATGTGTAATAATTACATCAGTGTAAATGGTGTGTCCATCACCTCAAGCATGTATCATTTCTTTATACTGCAAACGTTCTAATCATATACTTCTAGTTATTTTTAAATGTACAGTAAATTATTTCTGACTACAGTCATCCTGTTGTGCTATCAAATACTGGATTTTATTAATTCTGTCAACTATATTTTTGTACCCATTAACCATCCCCATTCTTCACTTTCCTCTACCCCTCCCAGCCTCTGGTAACTATCATTCTACTTTCTACCTCCATAAGTTCAATTGTTTTCATTTTAACACCTACAAATGAGTGAGAACATGTGAAGTTTTTCTTTCTGTCCCTGGCTTATTTCACTTAAATCATATCCTCCATTTCCATCCATGTTGTTGGAAATGACAGGATTGCATTCTATTTTATGACTGAATACTATTTCATTGTATATATGTTCCACATTTTCTTTGTACATTCATCTGTTGATGGACACAGGTTGATTCCAAATCTTGGCTATTGTGAGTAGTCCTGCAATAAACATGGGAGAGCAATCATCTTTTCAATACACTGATTTCTTTTCTTTTGGGTGTATGCCTAGCAGTGGGATTTCTAGGTTATAAAATAGTTCTATTTTTATTTTTTTTGAGGAAACTTCATACTCTTCTCCATGTAGATATACTAATTTACATTCCCACCACATTTATGAGAGTTCTTATTTCTTCATATTCTCACCAGCATTTGTTATTGCTAGTCTTCTGAATAAAAGCCATTTTAATTGGGATGCGATGATATGTCATTGTAGTTTTGATTTGCATTTCTCTGATCATCAATGATTTTGAACACCAATTCATGTACCTGTTTGCCATTTGTATGTCTTTTTTTTTTTTTTTTTTTTTTTTTTTTTTTTGTGAGACAGAGCCTCACTCTGTTGCCTAGGTTGGAGTGCAGTGAATGTGATCTGTCTTGGCTCACTGCAACCTCCGTCTCCCAGATTCAAGCAATTCTCTTGCCTCAGCCTCCCCAGTAGCTGGGATTAGAGGCGCATGCCACCACGTTCAGCTAATTTTTTGTATTTTTTAGTACAGACGGGATTTCACCAAGTTGGCCAGGCTGTTCTCGAGCTCCTGATCTCTGGTAATCCACCCACTTCGGCCTCCCAAAGTGCTGGGGTCACAGGTGTGAGCCACCGTGCCCGGCCAGTACGCCGCCTTTTGAGAAATGTCAGTTCAGAAATTTGCCCATTTTAAATCAGATTATTAGATTTTTTTTCCTACAGAGTTTTGGAGCTCCTTACATATTATGGTTATTAATCCTTTGTCAAACGGGTAGTTTGCAAATATCTTCTACCATTCTGTGGGCTGTCTCTTTGCTTTATTGTTTGTTTCCTTTGCTGTACAGAAGCTTTTTAACTTAATGTTATCCCATTTGTTCATTTTTGCTTTGTTTTCCTGTGCTGTTGGAGTAATACTCAATAAATCTTTGCCCAAACCAACGTCCTCGAGGGTTTACATAGTGTTTTCTTTTAGTGGTTTCATAGTTTGAGGGCTTAGATATAAATCTTTGATCTTGATTTAGTTTTTGCATGTGGTGAGAGATAGGGTCTAGTTTCATTCTTCTGCATATGGATATTCAGTTTTTCCAGCGCCATTTATTGAAGAGACTGTTCTTTACACAAACTGTATTCTTGACAGCTTCATAAGAAACAAGTTCACTGTAGATGTATGGATTTAGTTCTGGGTTTTCTATTCTGTTCCATTGGTCTATGTGTCTGTTTTTATGCCAGTACTACACTGTTTCCTTACAATAGCTCTACAGCATAATATGAAACCAGGTAATGTGATTCCTCCTGTCTTGTTCTTTTTGCTGAGGATGGCTTTTATTATTCTGGGTCTTTTTCAGTTCCACATAAATTTTAAGATTTTTTTTTTTTTCTATTTTTGTGAAAACATCATTGGTATTTTGACAGGGATTGCATTAAATCTGTAGATTGCTTTGTGTAGTATGGACATTTTAGCAACAATTTATTCTTCTAATCCATGAAAATGAAATATATTTTTGTGTGTGTGTGTCCTCTTCATCTTTTTGTATTAATGTTTCGTAGCTTTTATTGCAGAGACCTTGTACTTCTGTGGTTAATTCTTAAGTATTTTATTTTATTTGCAGTGTTTGTAAATGAGATTACTTTGTTGATTACCTTTCCAAATGTTCGTTGTTGGCATATAGAAATGATACTGATTTTGTAGGTTGACTCTTTATCCTAAAACCATATTGAATATGTTTATCAGTTCTAATAGATTTTTTTGGTGGAATCTTTAGGTTTTTCCAATATAGAATCATATAATCTTCAAACAAGGACAATTTTGCCTCTTCCTTCCCAATTTGGATGCCCTTTATTTTTTTTCTTTTGGCTGATTGCCGTAGCTAGGACTTCCATTCCTATTTTGAAAAATAGTGGTGAACATGAGCATCCTTGTCATATTCCGGATATTAGAGGAAAGGCTTTCTGTTTTTCCTCATTCAGTATGATATGAGCTGTGTGTCTTGTATATGGCCTTTACATTGTTGAGATATGTTCCTTCTATACTCAGGATTTTGAAGATTTTTATGATAAAGGGATATTGAATAATATCAAATGATTTTTTAGCATCAGTTGAAATTATCTCATGTTTATTTTCCCTCATTCTGTTGTTATGATGTATACATTGATTTATTTGTGGATGTGGAATCATCCTTTCATCCCTAGGATGAATTCCACTTAGTCATAATGAAAAATCTTTTTAATGTGCTGTTTAATTCAGTTTGCTAATATTTAGTTGGGGGTTTTTGCAACAGTGTTCATCGAGAATATTGGCCTGCAGTTTTTATTTTATTTTATTTTATTTTATTTATTTTTATGTCTTTGTTTGATTTTGGTATCAGAATAATACTGGCCTCATAGCATGATTTTGGAAGTAGGCCCTCCTCCTCTGTTTTTCTTTTTAAAAATTTTTTAAATTATATTTTAAGTTCTAGGGTACATGTGCACAATGTGCAGGTTTGTTACATATGTATACATGTGCCATATTGGTGTGCTGCACCCATCAACTCATCATTTGCATTAGGTATATCTCCTAATGCTATCCCTCCCCACTCCCCCTACCCCACAACAGGCCCTAGTGTGTGATGTTCCCCTTCCTGTGTCCAAGTGTTCTCATTGTTCAGTTCCCACCTATGAGTGAGAACATGCAGTGTTCAGTATTTTGTCCTTGCAATGTTTTGCTGAGAATAATGGTTTCCAACTTCATCAATGTCCCTATAAAGGACATGAACTCATCATTTTTTATGGCTGCATAGTATTCCATGGTGTATACGTGCCACTTTTGCCTAATCCAGTCTATCATTGTTGGACATTTGGGTTGGTTCAAAATAGTTTGAGGAGGGTTAATTTTAGTTTGTACTTAAATGTTTGCTAAAATTCAACAGTGAAGCCATCAGGTCCTGTGCTTTTTCTTATCAAAAAACTTTTTATTATGGCTTCAATCTCTTTACTTTTTATGGTCTGTTAAGGTTTTGGATTTCTTCATTATTCAATCTTATCCATTTCTAGAAATTTATCCACTTCTTCTAGATTTTCCAATTTATTGACATATAGTGCCTCCACGTACTCCAATAATCCTTTGAATTTCTGTAGTATCAACTATAATGTCTCCTTTTTCATGTATGATTTTACTTATTTGGATTTTCTGTTTTTGAGTTAATCTGGCTAAAAGTTTGTCAACATAGTTTATCTTTTCAAAGAGCCAGATTTTCATTTCATATATCTTTTGTATATTTTATTTCAATTTCTTTTATTACTATTCTGTTCTTCATTATTTCTTTTCTTTTACTAACTCTGTCTTGAAATGTATTTGTCTGACATAAATATAGCTACTCCTGCTTTTCTTTGGTTGCCATTTGCATGGAATATGATTTTCCGTCCCTTTATTTTCAGTCTATGTGTGTCTTTACAGGCAAAATTTGTTTTTTTGTAGGCAACAAAAAATAGCAAGATTTGGGTCTTGCTATTTTATCCATTAAGCCACTCTATATCTTCAGATTGGAGAGTTTAGTCCATTTACATTTAATGTTATTATTAATAAGTAATAACTTACTACTGCCATTTTGTTATTTATTTTCTGGTTGTTTTTTGGTGTTCTGTTCCTTCCTTTTTTCCTTCCTGTGTTCCTATCTGTGAACATGATTTTCTTTGGGGTATGTTTCAATTTTTGATGATGATGATTATTATTAGAGTTATTTTGAGACAGGGTTTTCCTCTGCTGCCCAGGCTGGAGTGCAGTGGCACAATCATGGCTCACTGTAACCTTGATCTCCTGGGTTCAAGGGATCCTCCTGCCTCAGCCTCCCAAATAGCTAGGACTACAGGCAAACACCACCACGCCCAACTAATTTCTAAATGTTCCATAGAAGCAGGGTCTCCCTGGCCGGGCGCGGTGGCTCACGCCTGTAATCCCAGCACTTTGGGAGGCTGAGGCGGGCGGATCACGAGGTCAGGAGATCGAGACCATCCTGGCTAACACGGTGAAACCCTGTCTCTACTAAAAATGCAAAAAATTAGCCGGGTGTGGAGGCGGCGCCTGTAGTCCCAGCTCCTTGGGAGGCTGAGGCAGGAGAATGGCGGGAACCCGAAGGCGGAGCTTGCAGTGAGCCAAGAGCTCGCCACTGCACTCCAGCCTGGGCGACAGAGCAAGACTCCGTCTCAAAGAAAGAAAGAAAGAAAGAAGAAAGAAAGAAAGAAACAGGGTCTCCCTACGTTTCCCAGGCTGTCCTGAAACTTATGGGTCTAAGCAGTCCTCCTGCCTTGGCCTCCCAAAGTATTGAGATTATAGGCATGAGCCACTGTGCCCAGACTTTAAAAAATATTTTGTATATCTGTTGTATCTTTCTCTCTTGTGGCTACCATGAGGCTTGCAATAACATCTTATGACCTGTTATTTTAAACTGATGACATCTTAACTCTGACTGCAAAAACAAACTAACAAAGAAGCAAAGAGAAAACTAATACAAACTCTTCACTTTCTCCTTAGGCCCCTGATTTATAACTTTTTGTTGTTATTATTTATATCTTATTATAATGTCTGTCTCGAAAAGTTTTTGCAGTTATTATTTTTAATAGGTTAATCTTTTATCTTTCTACTTAAGCTATAAGTATCTTACCCACCACAATAACAGTGTTATAATATTCTGTGTTTGTCTGTATACTTACTATTATCAGTGACTTTGGGCCTCAAGATGATTTCTTATTGCTCTTTGAAGTTCTTTTCTTTCGGATTAAAGAACTCCTTTTAATATTTCTTATAGAAAAGGACTGGTGTTGATGAAAATTCCTCAGCTTTTGTTTGTCTGGGAGTCTTTATTTCTTCCTCATGTTTGAAGGATGTTTTCACAAGATATACTATTCTAGGTTAAAAGTTTTTGTTTTTTGTTTTTTTCCATCAGCACTTTAAATATATTATGCTACTTTCTCCTGGCCTGTAAGCTTCCATTGAGAAGTTGGCTGCCAGATGTATTGCAGTTCCTTTCTATGTTATTTGTTTCTCTTCTCTTGCTGCTTTTAGGACTCTATCTTTGACCTTTGAGAGTTAGTTATTAAATGTCTTGAGGTAGTCTTCTTTGGGTAACATTTGCTTGGTGTTGTATAACCTTCTTGTACTTGAATATTGATGTCTTTCTCTAGGTTTGGAAAGCTCTTTGTTATTATCTCTTTGAATAAACTTTCGACCCTGATCTCTTGCTCTATCTTCTCTTTGAGGACAATAACTGTTAGATTTTCCTTTTTGAGGCTGCTCTCTATATCTTGCAGATGTGCTTCATTCTTTTTTATTTTTTTTTCTTTGTCTCCTCTGATTGTATATTTTCGAATAGACTATCTTCAAGCTCACTAATTCTTTCTTCTACTTGATCAGTTCTGCTCTTCAGAGACTCCAATGCATTCTTCAGTATGTCAGTTGAATTTTTCAGCTCCAGGATTTGTTTGAATTTTTTAAATTATTTTAATTTATTTTTAAAATTTATCTGATAGGATTCTGAGTCCCTTTTCTGTTTTATCTTGAATTTTTTTGAGTTTCCGCAAAGCAGCTATTTTGAATTCTCTGTCTAAAAGATCACAAATCTCTCTGTCACTTCTGCACTGGTCACTGGCACCTTATTTAGTTTGTTTGGTGATGTCATGTTTTCCTGGATGGTCTTAATGCTTGTGGATGTTTGTCAATGTCTGGACTTTGAAAAGTTAAGTATTTTTTATAATTTTTGAAGTCCAAGGGTGTTTTTATCTCTACTTTTTGGGAAGACTTTCCAAGTATTCAAAGGGAATTGAGTGTTGTGATCTAAGTGTTTCATCACTGCAGACATATCTGTGTTAAGAGGCATCCCAAACCTAGCAACACAGTGGCTCTTGCAGACTCATAGAGGCAACACCTTACTGGTCATGGGTACGATCCAGAAGAATTCTCTGGATTATCAGGCAGAGAGTCTTGTTCTCTTCCCTTTCTTTCCTCCAAACAAACAGAGTCTTCGTCTCTGTGTTAAGTGCCTGGAGCTGGTGGAGGGGTGACTCAAGTACTTCTTTTGCTACCACTTGGACTGTGCTAGGTCACACTCAAATCCAGCACAGCACTGGATCACACTCAAGGCCTGTGGCAAGTACTGACTGACTACCACTGCTATTCACTCAAGGTCCAAGAGTGAGATTGTGGTGAATGATGTTAGGCCTGGATGTTTCCATTTAACGCAGCAGGCCCTGCTCTGGCCCAAAGTGGATCCAGAAATGCTGAAGAGGGGCCAAGACCTGAAACTGTTGTCTCCAGGAGAGCCCACTTGTTGCTCCATCACTTTATCATCGAGCTGGTACTCAAGCTGTAAGACAAAGTCTCATTTACTCTTCCCTCTCCTTTCCTCAAGCAGGAGTCTCTCCCCATGGCTACCACATCTGGAAATGCTCTGGGGCACCCCCAAATCCAGTTATACGCTGGGTGTCACCCAAAGCCCACAGTGAATACTGCCAGGTTACCAGTAAGGTGTTTTCAAGGCCCAAGGGCTCTTTAGGTAGTGGGTGATGAATCCTGTCAAGACTGGCTTCTTCCCTTCAAGGTGTGGGTTCCTTTCTGGGCCAGGGTGTGTCTATAAATGACATCTGGGAGCTATGGCCTAGAATAAGGGCCTCAGCAATTTGTCTGGTGCTCTATTCTACTGTGTCTGGGCTGGTCTATAACTTGAAAGAGAAAGTCCTTCTTACTCTATCCTGTTTTCTCCACACATAGAAGAAAGGAGTCTCTCCTGGAACTAGGAGCTGCAATGCCTGGGGTTGGAGGAGGGGTGGCACAAGCACTCCCTTGGACTCTGGCTGAAGTCTCACTGGGTCGTGGGCACCTCACACCTCTGGCTCTGAGCCCATCACAGCACCAAGAATTGCCCAGGAATTGCAGTCCTTGTGGCCTAAATCATCTTTCAAGTTTATTTAGGACCCCAGAGTACTTCAACTCATGAAGGTTGGGCTAGCTGTACCTCAGGTTCCAACTGCTGGGATGGATGATTCCCCTCTGGCTAGGGCTTGTCTAAAGGCTCGATCCCTGTGTGCCAGCTCAGTTTGCCCTTTGTCGTTTTCTGCAGTGACAGAGCAGCAATGAGTTCCAATGCAGAGTACCACACTCACTATGCTGTCTTTTCCCCAAGCACACAGATTCTCTTTCTACACTATGTGGCCACTGCTGGGGGATGAGAGAAGGATGAGGGAGGGATGGGGTAGGCAGTTCAAGACTATCTCTCCTACACTCTATAGTGTCTCTTTCCTTGATATCATGTTAAATTTTGGCATTGTGATTGTTACTTGATTTTTGATTCTTATAAAGGCACTTTCTTGTGTGAATGTTGTTCACTTTGATGTTCATGTTGGGAGGACAATTACTGAAGCGTTCTGTTTGACCTTCTTGTTCTCTCACTCTATCTTTTAAAACCAAAGAGTATTCATTCTTATGTAGCAGATGCAATATGCAAATTTAAGGTTCTCCCAAAATGTAAACTCACTACAGGTAAAGGAAATTTTTAAAGACAGAGATCCATAGAATGCTAGGTTTCTCTGATGGTAAACAAGAAAATAAGGATGAAAGGAAACATTCTTGGATGCATTTTTTTCATATAGCTATCTTGTTGCTGGGGTCCCACAATTATTGAACAAGGAGAGATATTATAGGAATGTTGGTTTCCATTGGCATGTGATTGGCATGCAATGACCAGCAGCTACTGGCTTATCACTGCATTCGCAAGCTTCCTTCATGGCATGGCAAAACAGGTTTATAATCTTGATTTTCAGTTATTTACCATAATTTATTATATTGATACTTAGCATTTTGGCATCAAAGATACAAAAGAGTGAGCAGTAGTTCATGCCCTTACTTTTGCTTTATGAGAAATTGGGATCATTTACAAATCTTTGATAAAAGGATACTAGGTTCTATTTTGTTTTTCCTACTTCATCTAATTGCCTCATAAACAGACACTCAAAATTTCTAGAACTTAACCCACCCAGGCCTGTGCTGGGCCTTGCATCTACTGGGTTATCAGAGTAATTGTTAAATTTTCAAGGATTTCGTAAGCTCTTCGATGTCACATTTACAACTTAGTTTGGCGATGGTGGGATTATTTACAGGATGGCGATTAGTAAACACTAACAGGAGCTCTCCATTTCCTCTTTCAGAAAGCTAGGTCTTCCAGCACACATTGAGTCTAACACATAGTATTAGATTTACAAGGGATCTTTTGACACATTTATTTGACAGAGAGAAGTCAAAATGTTTGTTAATTGTTCACTATCATTATCCAGTTCCTGCTTATGTAGTTGGTTACAGGTTTAGTTACTGTATCTATCTATTAGCACTAAAAATATTTTCCTTGTTGGAAAAATACCTTGAGCTACCAATTTATATTTGGACAATGAGAATCACAATGGTCTGGAAAGAGATAAGTGAATTAAAGCATTACTAAACACCTGTACTTATGCCGGTGTGACAGTTACTGAAACTGGAGACTGAAAGAATGACTTGGGTTGAGAGCAGATGACTGTGAGGAGGAAAGGGTCACAAATAATACACAAGAGTTACTGTTAAGGAATAAGCACTTTCTAACATATCCTAAGATTAATATTACACTGAAAATGTAGAGTATCTTTTCTATCCTTCTGTCTTATTTTGGTCCCATTGTGATTATTCTACCAGTCAGATTAGTAGATTTGTTCTCTATTGAGAGTAAAGAGAAATTTTCAAGGCTTAATAAAATCAAACA
The DNA here is from genome assembly GCF_009764315.1 of Trachypithecus francoisi. Lineage (NCBI taxonomy): Eukaryota > Metazoa > Chordata > Mammalia > Primates > Cercopithecidae > Trachypithecus > Trachypithecus francoisi. The sequence continues at coordinate 8,443,495 of NW_022681459.1, forward strand.
AATATATCAAATCAAAACAAATGTGTGTGTGTGTCTGAGAGAGAGAGAGAGACACACACACACACACAGGGGGAGAGAGAGAGAGAGAGAGAGAGAGAGAATTTCAGAAGTTAATCCAGTAAAATTTTGTATGGGTTATGTAAACTAATGCATTGTGTTTAGGGTTTTTGATTTCTGATCTAATATCTAATGGTTACTTTACCTTACTAAGTATTTATTTGATAACTTGGTAAATAATATCTTCAATATGATCTCTGAATTTTCATCTATAAAATAAAGTTAGCAAAAGGTACTTTTGTAGCTTACATTGACATTCTAATTATAAGGAAGGATACTCTGAATGGTTTCATTAACATATTAAGTCTTCTCAGCAAATAATTCCCCATGATGAAAGCTGACATTTATAATCAACCTCTAATATCATATTTCTACAGACTTATTCCTTTGCTTACATTTATTAGAGGACGTTTGAATCATAATTTATCTCCTAACTTTTCAACTAATATCTGTGCAAAAAAAAATCTTAATATGCTAGGAGAAGAAAGAAAATAGCCACCAAAATAGATCGCCTCCTTTAACACAAAACACTGTTTTAGAGAAGTAGCATATGAGAAATTATTGTGAAAAGGACATAATCTCACTATTTATTGAGTTTTAAATATTCTAAGTTGTAGTTCATGTATAACATAAACAGTTCTGTGAAAAGAAGAAAAACTATATTTCAGATACTTGAGAGGTTATTAAGCTCAGAAAACCCTGGGAAAATGAACTTGAATCTATGGAAATATTTGTTAATCTCACAAATCTACCAGTTCTTTTCTCCACTTAAAAGTTAATTCATATACAGCATGAAATACTATGCAGGCATAAAAAAAGAACGAGATCATGTCCTCTGCAGGAACATGGATGGAGCTGGAGACCATAATTCTTAGCAAACTAACACAGGAACAGAAAAGCAAATACTACATGTTCTCACTTATAAGTGGGAGTTAAATGATGAGAACACATGGACACAAAGAGGGAAACCATGAACAATGGAGATTACTGGGTGGTAAAGTGTGAGAGGAGGGAGAGGATCAGGAAAAATAACTAATGAGTACTAGGCTTAATACATGGGTGATCAAATAATCTGTACCACAAAGTCCCATGACTTAGATTTACCTATATAACAAACCTGCACATGTACCCCTGAACTTAAAATAAAAGTTACGGCCGGGCACGGTGGCTCAAGCCTGTAATCCCAGCACTTTGGGAGGCCGAGGCGGGCGGATCACAAGGTCAGGAGATCGAGACCATCCTGGCTAACACGGTGAAACCCCGTCTCTACTAAAAAATACAAAAAACTAGCCGGGCGAGCTGGCGGGCGCCTGTAGTCCCAGCTACTCGGGAGGCTGAGGCAGGAGAATGGCGTAAACCCGGGAGGCGGAGCTTGCAGTGAGCTGAGATCTGGCCAGTGCACTCCAGCTTGGGTGACAGAGCGAGACTCCGTCTCAAAATAAATAAATAAATAAATAAAATAAAATAAAATAAAAGTTACAAAAAGAGCTAAGCACCTGGGGGAAAAAATTCAAAATTTTTGAGTAAGCTTCATACAATTTTCCACAGCAGCTGAACCATTTTACTTCTCAACCAACTTGCCAGCTCTTACCTTTGTTTCCCTTTACAATAGCCATATTAATAGATGAGATGACATCTCACTATGGTTTCAATTTCCATTTCTCGAACAGTTAGTGTTGTTAAGCATCTTCTCATATACCTTTTGGCAATGTGTATGTCTTCTTTAGAAAAATGTCTGCCATATAATCCAACAATCCCACTTCTGTGTATTTATCCAAAACAATCGAAATCAAGATCTCCAAGAGATATCTGCACTTTCATGTTTATTGTGGCATTGTTTATAATACACATGATATGGAAACCATTTAAATGTCCATCAATAGATAAGCAAATTTAGCAAATGTGGCATATACACACAATAAAATATTATTTGGTCTTAAAAAGAAGAAAATTCTGTCATATATGACAACATGGATAAACTTGGGGTACATTATGCTAAGTGAAATAAGACAGTCACAGAAGGACAAACTGCTCTATTCCCTTTATATGAATTATCTGAAATACACTCATGGAAACAGAAATGAGGATGGTGTTTGTCAAGTGCTGGGGGATGGGGGAAATGGAGAGTTTCTGTTCAACAGGTATAAAGCTTCAGTTATGCAAGATGAATAAGTTCTAGACCTCTGTTCAACATAGCGCCTAGAGTTAATATTACTGCATTGTGTATTTAAAATTTTGTTAAGACCATAGATCTCATGCTAAGTGTTCCAACTACAATAAAGAAGTCAACTCACAGTGATTGTATCATTATAAATAGATATTTACATTTTCTCTGTGCAGCTTCATGTAATATTAACTAACTTCTTAAGAAAATGTAATGGTCTTCCAGATGCCTGCTCTGTCACATTCTTAAGTGCTTTATTTGGGGACATTACAGCCACTACCACAATATGGAGGAGCTACTGTTAAGTTTTAATCATATTCGCAAGTTGTATATTATGTATAATTTTTTTAAAAGTTCACTCTTCTAACAAAATAACTGTATTGAGAAGATCAAGTGATTACAAAAGAAGCCTCAGTCAGAAATCCTTAAACTATTTTTAGCAAAGATCCTCTGGTATATTTAATTGATCTATAACATGGTAGTAACAGAATCAGAGTAATATCAATAAGAAACCAGTACAACAGAAATAAATAGACATTAGCTGTTTTCTCAGTAATTATGTAGGAAAAAGGGACCAAGACTCTCAGTAATGAAGGCAATAGATTTTATGTTTAAAAACAAGGAAACTTGGTGGTATATTCCTAATCTTGCCTTGAAAAACTATGTCTACTGTGTTACTATTATTAACTGATTGACTTGAATCCTTAATGATACTGTTTGTCATTCATAATTCTTTGCATTATTCTCGTTTCCACTAAATATTCTGATGGTATACAGACACATATACCCATACACAACTCACAGCATTATGGCTTACTAAATAGAATTCCAAGCTAACAACGACTTTGACATTATTGTTACATACTTTTCCTTGGTAAATATATTAAGGAGAGAAAAATAGTGTGGCCAGACTCGTAATTATAAAGCCATAGTCGGCCGGGCACGGTGGTTCATGCCTGTAATCCCAGCATTTTGGGAGGCCGAGGAGGGCGGATCATGAGGTCAGGAGTTTAAGACCAGCCTGGCCAACATGGTGAAACCCCATCTCTACTAAAAATACAAAAATTAGTATAATCCCAGCTACTACATCAGGTAAACTCAGGAGGCTGAGTCAGGAGAATCACTTGAAACCGGAAGGCGGAGGTTGCAGTGAGCGAAGATTGGCCACTGCACCCAGCCTGGACAAAAGAGCGAAACTCCATCTCAAAAAAAAAAAAAAAAAAAAAAAAAAAAAGAGAGAGAGAGAAAGACAGTCTTAGATTACTTTCCATCACTTTTGAATCAATCAAGGCTATCTCACAAATGTTACTTTAGAAGTTTTACCTTCTTTTTTTATGGAACTCTATTTAGCATCATGTAGCTGAAGAAGGTGTGTATCTGTGACATGCAGGGAGAAATACAAAAAAAAAAAAGAATTCTGCATTTGAAGACAAATATGTTTCTAGAAGATAATTTTGTACGTCCTGGCTTAATTGCTAACCATATTTCAGGACTTTCAGTTCTCCCTTTGACATTTGGAATTCAGCCTTGAAATAATAAATATGAATTAGAGTCAGAAAATTTTTCCTGTTCTTGCCCTTGAGGTTTCTGTTACTTCCCAGAGTTTAATCTTCTCTGGGAGAGAAATGTTACATATTACTCTCCCTTTGCCTTGGATCCTCACCTATTTGGGTCAAGTTGAGGTAATACTGGGTCTTTCTATACTGTTTTAATCAGGTTTTGTCCTGATGGAGTTGTGTCCCATGGCTGCCTCACTTTCTCCTAATCACAATTTCTGGGCGCTACCAACCAAATGTCGATTAAAGTATACTTAGAGTCCACCCCTTGGTAATCTACTCCAGTTGGATTCTCCACGGTTATGTGGTTATTGCTGGTAGTCATAAACAACTTATTTTGCTTTTCACTGAAGCTGCTTCAAATGTCACTATTTGCACTTCATCTTGCTCTAGTTCCGTGCTCTCTTTTTCCACATTTCTGGGTCTGCTAATGGCCATATTCTGGTAAAGTCTTCAAATCCAACTTTACCTATAAGAGTCTTGGATCCCAATTCCAACACAAATTGTGATGGAGCTCTACTCTGATTACTTTTTCTGCTTTGGCTGCTTTCTCTTGTTACAGCCTTGATTCTGTTGACAGTACACAACTTCTGATAGATTGTTTTATGTCAAATGTAAACTTAGCTTCTTAGGTCAGTTCAGTTCACCAAATATTAAGCATTTACAATAGTGCCAGGCATGGTGCTAAGTGTAGGGGAAATAGAGATAAGTCAGACACCATCCCAGCCCTTAAGAAACTATTTATTTGATTAGGAGGAAGAAAGGAAATTGCAAATCAATGTAAATGGTAGTTAATAATTCTGATGATTTTGCTATTGCTTCTACTCCAGCCCGCTCCAGCCCCCACCTTTACTATTACACAATCTACAGAGAGTCAGTGTGGACAACCTTGACTACAGACATGTTACGTGTCTGATTAAAACAGGTTTGTGAAAATACACCCTGGCTTCTGGTCTCTCCAACAGATCATCCGTGTATCATCCTGTTCTCAGTCTTATAAATCCTACACAATTATTTATATCATGCCTAAAGTAGAAATCATTAGACTCTAAATGGCAAAGCAGACTTTACTTTTTTGCATATAGTACTTTAATCAAGCGGCTTTTTTATATGCTTTATGTAATAAACCAATAAAATCATCTGAGTCCTATCAAACAGCAAAATACATGAGGAAAAATTGTATTTTTATATAAATAGTATAGAAATTCAAAATATTTCCATAAAATTTTAAACCACTATATTCCTTTATTGACATTGATTAAAGAATCATACTTTTCAATGTGTATGTTTATTCTAAATATTTGCCTCACCTTTATAATAAAAAGAGAAGTCATAAAATAGAAGTGACAGACTTTACATTTCAATTCATTTCTGAAACATACGTCATCCTTAAATTTTTTGAGCAGAGTAATAGCATCAGCTAAATTCTTCATTATCTATAATTTACACTCAAGTCACAAACTTGTATTCAAGTCAGGAATGTTTTTCAGTTCTTTGCCCTGAATAAGTCTATTATACTTTCTACACAATCATTTTTGCTTATGAATTTTTATGAAAGCAACTTGATAATATATTATAACTGAGTCTATACGCACATAGGGAATTGGAGAACTGTTCCTCTCAGACATACGCAAATTGAATAATAGTTCCACCTGAGATACCTGCCTATTTCAGGTCAATAGTCTTTTGCCTCGGATTACAAATACTTTTCCAATACTCTATTTGGCATGTATGGGCATAGTCTTAATCTGCCCTATCTTATCTGGTTTCAAAATGCCAGTGCTTTTTGGTACTGAATAATTAAATATGGATGATAAAACATTCCCTGGCATTAAAGTGGTACATAGGACGGTAAAATTCACAATAAGGCACTGTAGTTTAAGGTGACAGTCAGTAGCCAGATGGCTTTTCTGGTGTTCTAAAATACACATGAAGGATTTTATTAATTTAACCACCATATGGGATGGAGTTGAAATTAATATCTATGGGCAGTTAAATCCAGATATAACCTGGATATAACTGTGTACTATTACAACTTTTGCTGTTTTTCTCTCTGTTGACACTGCATGGAATCATTTTATTTCTTTTCGATGTGGTTGCAGGAATAGAATACCTGCCTCCTGTCAGTTTTATATTGTTAAAAGTACTTGAAATTGAAGTGTGAAAACACTTAGTTGTACATCCAGAAGGTGGTAATTGATTCTTATGCAAATTCTACACCGTTGCCTCATGAAATCTATCAAGGAACATGTTTTCAACAATTGACATTAACTTTATATTTTCTTTACTGGCTCCTGAAATATTTCATATCAAATATGATGTTCAAATTTAAAAAGTAAAAGTATCAATTTTCAAAGTAACTGTACATCCACAGAAGAAAATTAGATGTGGTTTTTGAAATCCCAGTCTGCTCTTGGATAAGCTGGTCAACCTCCTTCAAGTGTAATCTAATTTATCACCTGTTAAATTAAGGTGATGCAGCTCTAGATGACATTGGACCAGCAACTGGCTAACTATGACCCATGGACCAAATCCAGTTCACAGTATGTTTTTGTACTGCCCTCACACTAATTTTTAAAAAACATTTTAAAAGGTTGTGAAAAAAATAAATAAGCAAACAAATAAACACATAATACTAAGAATAATATGCAACAGAAACCATACGCTACTAAGGTACTTACTATTTGGCCCTTGACAGAAAGTATGTTAACCTTTGTACTAGGTAACAAATGTTTATACAGAATTGGATCTGTGGGTTTCAACACAGATACTGGAAGGCAACAGATTCACAAATGTAAACAATGCACACTAAAAATCATCCTATATAAATATGGCAGAGTTTTCAACTGAGTAATACTAAAAGATGAAAGTTTAATTGCTGAATACATGTAAGCAGAGACAATGTTTATCAGAACCAAGTTCTATGAAATCCAATACAACAGATATTTGGAAAATTCAAATCAATTGTCAATGTTAAGCTATTTTAATAAGCTTAGTTTTTCACAATACTACAAAAATAATTACATTTCTTTCTGAATGTAATAGTGAACAATTTCATACTGACTTTGTATTTTATAAACTACATCTGTGTCTTCTTATTTGATATTTGAAATATCAGATGTGTTTTGCTTAAAGATTTACATAAAATGACATAGCTACTTAGTGATAAAATGAGATTTTCTGTGCCCAAGCCCCATTCTCTTTCCCCTACACAGAGTTGCTCCTCATCAGGTGAAAAAATATATATAGGTTAAAGAAAAAGTAATTAATCATTAATTATGGATATAGTTGTATCCATTTTTGTAAAAGAAGAAACTGCAATATAACTAAATATATTTTGTCAGAGGGGAAAAAGAATCTCCAATGCATGTAGACATGACTAGAATTAATCATATACCAACCTCCAATAAACAAGTTGGTTGCAAATTTAAATAAATAATTGAATTCATTATATTTTGGATTTACTGCAGTTTTCAGTTAATGCAAATAAAAGCTGGAAGACGTGAAATAAAAATTCATAACCACTAGGTTATAAAATAACCGTCCCTTTTTAAGGTAGTTTAAAACATCTTTAGTAAAACTGTGTTCTACAGAACTCTACTCAGAGATGGAACAGTTCAAAATCAAGATGATTGTGAAACTGCAGAATTGAAATATTTGCATAGCCCTTCTAACATTTCATAAAATGGTAAAATGCAGAATTACAATACTGGTGGTATAATAGACACATTTTTCCTTCAAGTTTACATTGTTTTACTAAACATCTTCCTTCATACAAATAAAATATAAATGTATCATTTAATTCAGAATCATAAATATCATATGTTCTAGTAAAGTAAAAGACAAGAGATTACATTTCCTTATTGATGTTCATTAACTCAATTTCAAGTAAAAGTTATAGTATTTCTAAGTCATGTAGACATCGTTTTTACCATAACCATTAGTGCTGGTTTATAAAACTATAGCTTTATTGCTCTACTAAAATCTTTTATACAGTATTATAGAATATGAAACATTCCAGCTTTCCCTGTGGTATATAATCTTTCACACTTTTATGTTTTTATAACCTCACTGACTAAAACTCTCTCAAAGTTACTGACTTTTTAGTACAAAATTTTAAGTCTCAATAGCAAATACATTTGATAAAATAACCAGGCTTTTTAATAGGCTATTATAGAACAGTGTATTGCATCAATTTCAAACCACAATTCTCAAAACTTAAGGTAAGATCTATCGCTTAGACTTGCAACTAAGGAAGTCAGATCACTGAAAAGGTTTGTTTTTATCTGTGGTCTGATGGTATTCATCACAAATTTCCTAGTTGGAGAATTTATGATTTTATATTTCAACTTCACATTATAAGACAAAAAATTCAAAAATTATATTTCCCAAACCTCTAATTGTTTATGTGGTCCGACCTTCATGCTGTATTTGCCACATCATAAATACCTCATGCATTACAACGTGAGAGAAGCTTTTAAGGAGCAATTTTGAAAACCAAAACAGAAAGTGCAAGTCAATTTCTAACCAAGTTCAAGTGTGCCTATTAATTTCTGTGACTTATTTGAACCATAAAGACCTTTTCACTTGAACATAGTGGAGTCATTACTGACTTTGCTGTGCAAAATTAAGTGGAGAATAAAATTAAAACATGATGCTATCTGTGTAACAAGAGAAGGTCAACTCTGTTTTTTGTTTTTGTTTAGGGTTTTGGGGTGGGGGATGAACTGTTCAGTCTTTCCGAGCATCACAGTGCTGCCACTGTACATGGCATTGGCTTAATTTTCTTACTTGTAGAGAGAAAATTATAGCTTAAATAATTAGGTAATATTCCTAAAGGTTTTAACTCCTTGGGGAAAACATAAAGCAGGATAAATGTGTTTAACTGTAATTTGGTCATGCCTAGACTATCATGCCCTGCTTATATTTTTTATTATAACTTTAACTTCCAAAAATTATAGCAAAAAAAATGAACACAACCAAAATTCCAAATCATTCCAGTCACATAAAATGATGCATTGCTCTGGAGGGTTTAGCAATATAGCAACTTAGAAGAGACGGTACATTCAATTGTATTAAGTCCACATTTTCGCAGAATTTCCTACAATGTGTAAGGGAAGTTTCCGTTCCCACAGTTTTCAATGTGTTTCTTCTCTAGAGAAAAATGGCTTCTTTATAATATTCACAGGTAACTCAATCCCTCAAGCATCTGCACATCTGAGATTAGTCCTTTCCAGTTCATAACCCTAAGACTGCCGACTCTAGTACTAAGAGAAGTACATTCAAAGTACAACCCTACCATTTTCCCACAGTTTAATCCCATGCATAATTAGTTCATCAACCTGGGCTTCAGTTTGCTCGTTTATAAAATGGGTTTGAAAATGTCACACTCAAAGGGTTGTTGTAGACTTATATGACATGATTCATGTGAACTATTTTGGGTAGTATATGTTACAGAGTATGAACTTAAAATATAAATGTTTTCTATGACTCATTTTTTTTTGTTGTTATTTACAAGCTTAATTCTCCCTATTCCCGGATGTGTGAAAAATTAAACTAAACCCAAGCATGCTCATTTTTAAAGCAATGTTGAATTACCCACATGAGAGCTTTTGTTACCCAAATTTGCTTTGTTCCTGCTGTCACTTCCATTTTTTTCCCTTTTGCAAACTCTCGATGTTATAGAATGACACGTTTAAGGTTTAGATAAAATTCATTCTTTAGTCAAGCCCCCTTTGGATACGTATATATCTCCCATTATAATATATTCTAAAATACTATAATTATCTCCCAACTTCCCCTCTCCTGGTTTTCTACCATCAATCAGCATTACAGAGTGTAAATGATGTACATACAGCACCCTTGTGGATATGCCTTTATCAAGCAAACAAATAAGTTGGTTAATTTATACAGTGCTTAAATTAAACTAAATTGCTACATTTCTTTAGACACAGTGAAGTAAGTGTTGAAAATACTACCTTAGTCTTAGTCTAGTATGTAGTATATTATGGGAATTGAATTACATGTAATTTGATTAAAATTTATGTTATTATTTTGTAGCTTAGATATAAAATCTTTCTTTTTGATGTTTTGCCTTAAAAACGTTCCTTTTTTTTTTTAAATCTTTCATTTTTTTTTTTTTTATTATACTTTAAGTTCTAGGGTACATGTGCATGACGTTTATATAATGTATAACTCCCCAATGCAATCCCTCCCCCCTCCCCCCTCCCCATGATAGGCCCCAGTGTGTGATGTTCCCCTTCCCGAGTCCAAGTGATCTCATTGTTCAGTTCCCACCTATGAGTGAGAACATGCGGTGTTTGGTTTTCTCTTCTTGTGATAGTTTGCTAAGAATGATGGATTCCAGCTGCATCCATGTCCCTACAAAGGACGCAAACTCATCCTTTTTGATGGCTGCATAGTATTCCATGGTGTATATGTGCCACATTTTCTTAATCCAGTCTGTCACAGATGGACATTTGGGTTGATTCCAAGTCTTTGCTATTGTGAATAGTGCCGCAATAAACATACGTGTGCATGTGTCTTTGTAGTAGAGTAATTTATCATCCTTTGGGTATATACCCAGTAGTGGGATGGCTGGGTCATATGGTACATCTAGTTCTAGATCCTTGAGGAATCGCCATACTGTTTTCCATAATGGTTGAACTAGTTTACAATCCCACCAACAGTGTAAAAGTGTTCCTATTTCTCCACATCCTCTCCAACACCTGTTGTTTCCTGACTTCTTAATGATTGCCATTCTAACTGGTGTGAGATGGTATCTCATTGTGGTTTTGATTTGCATTTCTCTGATGGCGAGTGATGATGAGCATTTTTTCATGTGTCTGTTGGCTGTATGGATGTCTTCTTTTGAGAAATGTCTGTTCATATCCTTTCCCCACTTTTTGATGGGGTTGTTTGTTTTTTCTTGTATATTTGTTGAGTTCTTTGTAGATTCTGGATATTAGCCCTTTGTCAGATGAGTAGGTTGCAAAAATTTTCTCCCATTCTGTAGGTTGCCTGTTCCCTCTGATGGTAGTTTCTTTTGCTGTGCAAAAGCTCTTTAGTTTAATTAGATCCCATGTGTCAATTTTTGCTTTTGCTGCCGTTGCTTTTGGTGTTTTAGACATGAAGTCCTTGCCCATGCCTATGTCCTGAATGGTACTACCTAGATTTTCTTCTAGGGTTTTTATGGTATTAGGTCTAACATTTAAGTCTCTAATCCATCTTGAATTAATTTTCGTATAAGGGGTAAGGAAAGGATCCAGTTTCAGCTTTCTACTTATGGCTAGCCAATTTTCCCAGCACCATTTATTAAATAGGGAATCCTTTCCCCATTTCTTGTTTCTCTCAGGTTTGTCAAAGATCAGATGGCTGTAGATGTGTGGTATTATTTCTGAGGACTCTGTTCTGTTCCATTGGTCTATATCTCTATTGTGGTACCAGTACCATGCTGTTTTGGTTACTGTAGCCTTTTAGTATAGTTTGAAGTCAGGTAGCGTGACGCCTCCAGCTTTGTCCTTTTGACTTAGGATTGTCTTGGCAATGCGGGCTCTTTTTTGGTTCCATATGAACTTTAAAGCCGTTTTTTCCAATTCTGTGAAAAAAGTCATTGGTAGCTTGATGGGGATGGCATTGAATCTATAAATAACCTTGGGCAGTATGGCCATTTTCACGATATTGATTCTTCCTATCCATGAGCATGGTATGTTCTTCCATTTGTGTCCTCTTTGATTTCACTGAGCAGTGGTTTGTAGTTCTCCTTGAAGAGGTCCTTTACATCCCTTGTAAGCTGGATTCCTAGGTATTTTATTCTCTTTGAAGCAATTGTGAATGGAAGTTCATTCCTGATTTGGCTCTCTGCTTGTCTGTTACTGGTGTATAAGAATGCTTGTGATTTTTGCACATTAATTTTGTATCCTGAGATTTTGCTGAAGTTGCTTATCAGCTTAAGGAGATTTTGGGCTGAGACAATGGGGTTTTCTAAATATACAATCATGTCATTTGCACACAGGGACAATTTGACTTCTTCTTTTCCTAACTGGATACCCTTGATTTCTTTCTCTTGCCTGATTGCCCTAGCCAGAACTTCCAACACTATGTTGAATAGGAGTGGTGAGAGAGGGCATCCCTGTCTTGTGCCAGTTTTCAAAGGGAATTTTTCCAGTTTTTGCCCATTCAGTATGATATTAGCTGTGGGTTTGTCATAAATAGCTCTTATTATTTTGAGGTACGTTCCATCAATCCCGAATTTATTGAGCGTTTTTAGCATAAAGGGCTGTTGAATTTTGTCAAAAGCCTTTTCTGCATCTATTGAGATAATCATGTGGTTCTTGTCTTTGGTTCTGTTTATATGCTGGATTACGTTTATTGATTTGCGAATGTTGAACCAGCCTTGCAACCCAGGGATGAAGTCCACTTGATCATGGTGGATAAGCTTTTTGATGTGCTGCTGAATCCGGTTTGCCAGTATTTTATTGAGAATTTTTGCATCGATGTTCATCAGGGATATTGGTCTAAAATTCTCTTTTTTTGTTGTGTCTCTGCCAGGCTTTGGTATCAGGATGATGTTGGCCTCATAAAAAGAGTTAGGGAGGATTCCCTCTTTTTCTATTGATTGAAATAGTTTCAGAAGGAATGGTACCAGCTCCTCCTTGTACCTCTGGTAGAATTCAGCTGTGAATCCATCTGGTCCTGGACTTTTTTGGTGGGTAGGCTATTAATTGTTGCCTCAATTTCAGAGCCTGCTATTGGTCTATTCAGGGATTCAACTTCTTCTGGTTTAGTCTTGGGAGAGTGTAAGTGTCCAGGAAATTATCCATTTCTTCTAGATTTTCTAGTTGATTTGCGTAGAGGCATTTATAGTATTCTCTGATGGTTGTTTGTATTTCTGTGGGGTCGGTGGTGATATCCCCTTTATCATTTTTTATTGCGACTATTTGATTCCTCTCTCTTTTCTTCTTTATTAGTCTTGCTAGCGGTCTGTCAATTTTGTTGATCTTTTCAAAAAACCAACTCCTGGATTCATTGATTTTTTGGATGGTATTTTGTGTCTCTATCTCCTTCAGTTCTGCTCTGATCTTAGTTATTTCTTGCCTTCTGCTAGCTTTTGAATGTGTTTGCTCTTGCCTCTCTAGTTCTTTTAATTGTGATGTTAGAGTGTCAATTTTAGATCTCTCCTGCTTTCTCTTGTGGGCATTTAGTGCTATAAATTCCCTCTACACACTGCTTTAAATGTGTCCCAGAGATTCTGGTATGTTTTATCTTTGTTCTCATTGGTTTCGAAGAACATCTTTATTTCTGCTTTCATTTCGTTATGTACCCAGTAGTCATTCAGGAGCAGGTTGTTCAGTTTCCATGTAGTTGAGCGGTTTTGATTGAGTTTCTTAGTCCTGAGTTCTAGTTTGATTGCACTGTGGTCTGAGAGACAGTTTGTTATAATTTCTGTTCTTGTACATTTGCTGAGGAGTGCTTTACTTCTAATTATGTGGTCAATTTTGGAGTAAGTGCGATGTGGTGCTGAGAAGAATGTATATTCTGTTGATTTGGGGTGGAGAGTTCTATAGATATCTATTAGGTCCGCTTGTTGCAGAGATGAGTTCAATTCCTGGATATCCTTGTTAACTTTCTGTCTCGTTGATCTGTCTAATGTTGACAGTGGAGTGTTGAAGTCTCCCATTATTATTGTATGGGAGTCTAAGTCTCTTTGTAGGTCTCTAAGGACTTGCTTTATGAATCTGGGTGCTCCTGTATTGGGTGCATATATATTTAGGAGAGTTAGCTCTTCCTGTTGAATTGATCCCTTTACCATTATGTAATGGCCTTCTTTGTCTCTTTTGATCTTTGATGGTTTAAAGTCTGTTTTATCAGAGACTAGGATTGCAACCCCTGCTTTTTTTTGTTCTCCATTTGCTTGGTAGATCTTCCTCCATCCCTTTATTTTGAGACTATGTATGTCTCTGCATGTGAGATGGGTCTCCTGAATACAGCAGACTGATGGGTCTTGACTCTTTATCCAGTTTGCCAGTCTGTGTCTTTTAATTGGAGCATTTAGTCCATTGACATTAAGGTTAATATTGTTATGTGTGAACTTGATCCTGTCATTATGATATTAACTGGTTATTTTGCTCGTTAGTTGATGCAGTTTCTTCCTAGCCTCGATGTTCTTTACATTGTGGCATGTTTTTGCAATGGCTGGTACCGGTTGTTCCTTTCCATGTTTAGGGCTTCCTTCAGGGTCTCTTGTAAGGCAGGCCTGGTGGTGACAAAATCTCTAAGCATTTGCTTATCTGTAAAGGATTTTATTTCTCCTTCACTGATGAAGCTTAGTTTGGCTGGATATGAAATTCTGGGTTGAAAATTCTTTTCTTTAAGAACGTTGAATATTGGCCCCCACTCTCTTCTGGCTTGTAGAGTTTCTGACGAGAGGTCTGCTGTTAGTCTGATGGGCTTCCCTTTATGGGTAACCCGACCTTTCTCTCTGGCTGCCCTTAAGATTTTTTCCTTCATTTCAACTTTGGTGAATCTGGCAATTATGTGTCTTGGAGTTGCTCTTCTGGAGGAGTATCTTTGTGGCGTTCTCTGTATTTCCTGAATTTGAATGTTGGCCTGCCCTACTAGGTTGGGGAAGTTCTCCTGAATGATATCCTGAAGAGTGTTTTCCAACTTGGTTCCATTTTCCCCCTCACTTTCAGGCACCCCAATCAGACGTAGATTTGGTCTTTTTACATAATCCCATACTTCTTGCAGGCTTTGTTCATTTCTTTTTCTTCTTTTTTCTTTTGGTTTCTCTTCTCGCTTCATTTCATTCATTTGATCCTCAATCGCTGATACTCTTTCTTCCAGTTGATCGAGTCGGTTGCTGAAGCTTGTGCATTTGTCACGTATTTCTCGTGTCATGGTTTTCATCTCTGTCATTTCGTTTATGATCTTCTCTGCATTAATTAGTCTAGCTGTCAATTCTTCCACTTTTTTTTCAAGATTTTTAGTTTCTTTGCGCTGGGTACGTAATTCCTCCTTTAGCTCTGAGAGGTTTGATGGACCTAAGCCTTCTTCTCTCATCTCGTCAAAGTCATTCTCTGACCAGCTTTGATCCGTTGCTGGCGATGGGCTGCGCTCCTTTGCAGGGGGAGATGCGCTCTTATTTTTTGAATTTCCAGCTTTTCTGCCCTGCTTCTTCCCCATCTTTGTGGTTTTATCTGTCTCTGGTCTTTGATGATGGTGACGTACTGATGGGGTTTTGGTATAGGTGTCCTTCCCGTTTGATAGTTTTCCGTCTGACAGTCAGAAGGACTGTCTGTTGGTCTGTTGGAGATTGCTTGAGGTCCACTCCAGACCCTGTTTTCCTGGGTGTCAGCAGCAGAGGTTGCCGAAGTTAGAATATTGCTGAACAGCGAGTGTACCTGTCTGATTCTTTCTTTGGAAGTTTCCTCTCAGGGGTAACTCCACCCTGTGAGGTGTGGGGTGTCAGACTGCCCCTAGTGGGGGATGTCTCCCAGCTAGGCTACTCAGGGGTCAGGGACCCACCTGAGCAGGCAGTCTGTCCGTTCTCAGATCTCAACCTCCGCGTTAGGAGATCCACGGCTCTCCCCAAAGCTGTCAGACAGAGTCATTCACGTCTGCAACGGCCCCGCTCTTTCCCCTAATGGACTGCAGCTGTGCTCTGTCCGCAGAGGTAGAGTCTACAGAGACAGGCAGGCTTCCTTGAGCTGCTGTGAGCTCCACCCAGTTCGAGCTTCCCAGCGGCTTTGTTTACCTACTTAAGCCTCAGCAATGGCGGGCGCCCCTCCCCCAGCCTCGCTGCTGCCTTGCGGATAGATCGCCGCAGACGGCTGTGTTAGCAGTGAGGAAGGCTCCGTGGGCGTGGGACCCTCCCGGCCAGGTATGGGATATATTCTCCTGGTGTGCCTGTTTCCTTAAAGCGCAGTATTGGGGTGGGAGTTACCCGATTTTCCAGGTGTTGTGTGTCTCAGTTCCCCTGGCTAGGAAAAGGGATTCCCTTCCCCCTTGAGCTTCCAGGTGAGGCGATGCCTCGCCCTGCTTCAGCTCACGCTGGTCAGGCTGCAGCAGCTGACCAGCACCAATTGTCCGGCACTCCCTAGTGAGATGACCCCAGTACCTCAGTTGAAAATGCAGAAATCACCGGTCTTCTGTGTCGCTCGCGCTGGGAGTTGGAGACTGGAGCTGTTCCTATTCGGCCATCTTGCTCCGCCCCTCTCATTTGTTTGTTTTTACATTTTCTTTTCTTTTCTTTTCTTTTTTTTATCAGACGGAGTCTTGCACTGTCGCCCGGGCTGGAGTGCAGTGGTGAGGTCTTGGCTCACTGCAACCTCCGCCTTCCAGGTTCAAGCGATTCTGCTACCTCAGCCTCCCGAGCAGCTGGAATTTCAGGTGCCTGCCACCATGACCAGCTAATTTTTTGTATTTTAGTAGAGATGGGGTTTCACTATGTTGGCCAGGCTGGTCTCAAACACCTGACTTTGTGATCCACCTGCCTTGGCATCCCAAAGTGCTACAATTACAGGTGTGAGCCAGCACACTCAGCCGCATTTTCTTTTCTAAATTGTATATTTCCTTCAAATTTATGTGTGATTTTACCAAATACTATTTTTTATAATTATATTCTATCTATTAAATGCAATTAAAATACTATTAAATAGTATAAACTTCTTTTTTGGTTCAAATGACATAAAATGATATCATTGTGTATACTCTGGACCCTGGCAACATTTTCAAAGAAAGTGGTAAAAAACAAAATATGTGACTTAAATTTTCATCATTTGAAAAATAGTTTTAATAAAAGTAGTAAAAATTCTACTACCCTAGTAGTATGTTCCAGAGATTTCTAGACTAAGGAAATTCTAAGAAAGTAAAAATTACATGCACAATAATGCCAATTACTACAGTATCAAAAATAAATACAGGGAATAATAGTTTTCATTAATTGAATATTCATAAAATTGATGTAATATTATGCAGCATTTACAATTTTATCTTAGAGTACTATGACATGTAACGAATGTTTGCAAGTTTAAACACAACAATGCAAACTGTAAAATTATATCTTCTCTCTGATTAAAAGTGCCCAAGTTATATTGCTAATACATATTCAGAAGAATTTATTTTCCAAATTTCTAAAAGGGTGCTGATTTTCCCATGTGTAGAATGACTGTGCTCCTGACACTACCAACACCAATTATCTGCAAAAGGGGAACCCAGCTTATTCTGCTTTACAGTAAGAGATGGGAAGGGATGATCCCCAGTCTCTCTTGCAAATAGAATAAGCAAGCAAATTTCTTTGGAAGCAATCAGCTGAAAAGCAACCTGGCCAAAGTGTGTATATCTTCATGTTAGGTTTACAGGGACTTTTTTTTTTTTTTTTTTGACATTTATTTGTGGTTTTCCGCCAAGGAGTTCAAAGCATGGCCATGAGGAAACAAAAAATTCGAGTTATTAAAATTTTGTGAAATTCATATTAATGTTGTTTAAACCATGCATTAATGAATAAATCTAAATCAGACAAAGGAGATGTTGGAAGCAATAAGTCCTCATTAGCAAAGATGCTGGTTATCAATGGAGTATTTCTAAAAGAAGCTAATTTCTTAGCTCTGGTACATGATTTAAAATTATTACAGACATGCACAAATCCTTCAAGGGAGGAACACTGGGGTTTTGTAAAACCATTCCATGTTTTTTTTTAATGATAAACACAGAGCTCATATAATAATATGATAGCTAACATTTCTTATATCCTTACTTTTGCTATTCACCAGCTAAGTACTTTAAGTCTCACAAAATCTTATTGCAATCAGTAATATTTGTATCTCTATTTTACTTAGGTAGAATCTGAGACTGAAAGAGAAAAAATAACTTGCCTGATGTCAAACAGTTTCAGAAAACCAGATTTTCTTTGTAGAAGGGCTGTCTCTCTAGTAAAACATTGTGCTTAATTGTTATTGTTTATAAATGTATCTACCTAATCAAGAAAGGTGTGCAGAACTGGAATTTTACAAATACAATAAAAATGTACTTAGATCAAGATATAGGAACTCATAAAAGTGTCTAATATCTGTCCCAAATTTTCTAAGAAAAATCCTGATATCAAAATATAAGATCATTGATGTCATATAATATTTTTAAAGGTGTTCTTCATGAACATACTTTTTTTATATTAATAAGTCTTCGGTCATGTGTAATACCTTTCCATAAATGGATAATAAAATTAGGATGTCACAATTTTTGTCATCATGTTGATTTCATTTATTCCTGAAGAATACCCAAATTTGTAAAACTGAGAGAGTTTTACAGATGTCAGAGAAAATATTAACAAAAAAAGGCATAGCATGAATGGATCATCAACAATTATAGATTATAACGATATTATACTATTATCCTCATTTTACAGATAAAGAAAATAAGCAACTTCTCCTAATACCACAGCTAATAAATAGAAAAACTGGTATTTAAATCAATGCATGCTTGATTTTAAGCCTGCGCTTTACCTAGTCGTAAATTAAAAGAAACTATCCCTAAAGGTTCATGGAAAGAAGTATCAGCAGTTGTCCATGAATTCAATTGAAATGGTTCAGTAACAGCACTGGTCACCAGAGACTACCAATTTGGGGAATGAAAAACAAAATCATTTACTTTTGTGGTTAGATGGTAATGGGATTAGATGACAATTTTAGCCAATGCATTAATAGACTATTTTGGGCAAGGTTTTTGATAGACTAAGAGATATGGTTTTGTGATTCTGGTTTGTAATGCAGTGAGAACCTGTACGGCACAGAACAGAGCTATCGGTAAGGATTTAGGAAACCTCATGAATTTATGGATGAATTATAACCGAATCCACAAAAAAAAAGATAATATCTTCAAGATAGAAAGAAAAAAATGAACTCAAGAAGATCTAGTTTTACACATACATGCTTTCTCTCTCGAGGAAAATATAATATCTTGTTAAGCCGTAAGGTGTCTTCAGATAAGCTCTAATATATTGCTTTTTGTACCAGGATGCAAAGATCTTTTTATGTTCTTAAGATAAAGAAATCTAAGGACTCAACGCTTATTTTAATCTATCATTTTTAATAGAATTTTCTACCCTCAAAAAATAAGGATCTTCATACCACTGTTAGAGCAGATGATTCAGAATGTCATTCTATGAAAATCAACTTTTATACCACATTCTTTAATTATGTGATTATTATCCAATTTTTATTTTAATGCATGGGCTTAAAATTCATTTTCAAAACCTTATGAACCAAATGAAAGTGCACTTTCCCCTTGTTTGGACAAAATATTTATGAATAGAGTGTAAGCATCTTAAAATATCATAGTTTCTAATTCCATGTAGTATGGAGAAATGAGTCATCAGGGATTTGACCCAGTGGTGAATAAACAATGAAAGGGTAAGTTTAAATGTAACATTTCTGAAATTAAAAGCAAGCCAAAGGACTTTTTGGTTTAATGTATCTGCATTTCCTGAAGATTACATTTGTCAACTTTCTGGTAAAACCTGAAGAAAAGCAGGTGAAATTTGCCGCTTGTCTGTTCTTGGTTAATTGGGGACCAGTAACTAAACAGATGACTAAGTGTCTCTCTTCTTGGGTGTTTGGGAAATAGAGAAATTGAACTGACAGATGTCTCAACTTACATCTGAGCATATCAGTAGGACATACACATGGATTCCATCATATTCATCACTGTGTTACTTTGTGTTTTGCCTTTATACAGGTCATATTTTAATATATTACTAACTGAGAAAATTAGCATTTCATGAACACTATCTTTGTGACAGATATTATTTCAAGTATTCTAAATATATTGATTGATTTAAATATAGTATTATTTTTCCTGTTTTGAAGAAAAGAAACCTGTAACACAGAAGGCTTAAATAAAATGTCTAAAGTTGAATAGATAATATGTGGGAGAATTGAGATTCAAACCCAGCACAGTGGTGATGCTGGAACACACACACACACACACACAGAGTAAGACTTTTATACACACATATATAATTTAACTGTGTGTGTTTTGCATATGTATCTCAACACATGTTTTTTGTTTACTTAATGAACTGTGTGTGTGTGTGAACATTTCTTTGCTATGGTAGACTGTCACATAAGATCGGTTTCTTCAGAGAAAGAGAACCAGTAAGTATATGTGTGTGTGTGTTCGTGTATGTATACAATTTTTCTATATATAGGAGTTGGCTTATAGGGTTGTAAGACAGGAAGGTCCAAAATTTGTAGAGTAGATCAGCCGGCTGGAAACTCAAGTCTGCTGCTGCAGACCTGAGAATTTCTTCTTCCTCAGAGAAACCACAGTTTTGTTCTTCAGGCCTTACAAATGATCTAATGAGATTCACCCAGATTATCAAAAATAATTTATTTTACTTAAAGTCAACTGATTATAAATGTTTACCAAATCTACAAAATATCTTTTTTTTTTTTCTTTTTTCTTTTTTTTTTTTTTTTTTTTTTTTTTGAGGCGGAGTCTCGCTCTGTCGCCCGGACTGGAGTGCAGTGGCCAGATCTCAGCTCACTGCAAGCTCCGCCTCCTGGGTTTCCGCCATTCTCCTGCCTCAGCCTCCCAAGTAGCTGGGACTACAGGCGCCCGCCACCTCGCCCGGCTAGTTTTTGTATTTTTAGTAGAGACGGGGTTTCACCGTATTAGCCAGGATGGTCTCGATCTCCTGACCTCGTGATCCGCCCGTCTCGGCCTCCCAAAGTGCTGGGATTACAGGCTTGAGCCACCGCGCCCGGCCCAAAATATCTTTACAGTAACACCCAAATTAGTGTTTGATTGATTATCTGGGTACTATAGGCTAGACAAACTACCACATAAAATTAACAAATGTAATTGGCAGTAATACAAATAAAGGAGAATGCAAAGAATTGGAAACTGCAGATATGAAGCAGAGGTAGAGTATAATATGGCAAGACTCAGGCATTAAGGAGATTACTCTTTCATAAGTCACATCGAAGTTTTGTATTGACTAGGATTTTAAGTTCCATTTTAATCAAGTTTGGGCGGATTTCTGATGTAGCATGCTACAAATGAAGAACATAGCAAAAAGAGCGCAGAGACCACCAGTTTCAGGAAACAACTAGCGTGAGCATTAACTGATACTCAAATGGCTTGACAGGTGTTAGTAGTTATGAAAATATCCAAACATATTCATTCATTTTCTTTGTGATGAAATCCCACCAAACTGTAATTATCTGAAAATGAAGAATACCTAGGAATGAAGGGAAAACAGTAAGAACAAGATGACAAAAATCAAGATAAAGAAGGTAAGAAATACAGATGGAGGAGAAATAAACACACCAAAAAGCAGGAAAATAGGAGCAAAGTGGTAAACAATGAGTCAATAATAAAGAAGCAAATGGAGGAGAAAAATGAAGTTCAATGCCTCTGTTAACAACTAAAGACACATAAAAATGACAGAATTTCTGAAGGGAAGTGATCATCATAAACCGTAGTACATTTCTTGAAGTAGCAAATCAGCTAAAATGTTTAGAATGGAATGTATATGTCAGAGAGGGAAGTAAGGATTCTGCAATTATGTTATTAACTTGATCAATACCCATAACCAGATGATTTAGCACCACCTTCACCTCCAATCCACTTCAGTGCTTATAATCTCCTATTGATTGTCAGCTAATCAAATAATTACAATAGCTTCACTTTTCTCTCCATTAAGTAACCAGGATCTCAATGCCAACCTTAACTTATTTAAGATGGGCAAAAGCTGTATTAACAAATTGTATTAGGTAGAGTATGATCACTTTGAAAATTTAGGTGATATTTGATTATTTAAATAAAATTATAATGATTAAGTATTTATATAATCAATGAAATGTTCAAAATAGCCTTATTGACTGTATCAAAGTCTACTCACATTGGGACATATCTGTAGAAACGAATAAAATAAAACTACCATTTTTCAATCTCAATGATTAGCAATAATCGTTAAAAGATTATAAATTACCAAATGTGCTATCACATTTAAATAGGGTGCAGTTTAGAATATACGCTGTTGGTGGAAATGTAAATTAGTAGAGTGTAAATGTATAAGCAAGTATTTGTTCATAAGCATTCCCTTTTCTCTGCCTCCTCACCAGCATCAGTTATTTTTTGTCATTTTAATAATAGCCATTCTGACTGGGTTAAGATGACATCTCATAGTATTTTTGATTTTCATTTACCTGATGATTGGTGATGATAAATATTTTTCCATATACCTGTTGGTCATTTGCATATCTTTTTTGGGAATGTCTAGTCATGTCCTTTGCTGACTTTTTAATGAAAATGTTTGTTGTTTTTTTTTCTTCTTACTGTTATTTGAGTTCCTTGTACATTCTGAATATTAGGCCCTTGTTGGATGAACAGTATGAAGATATTTTATTCCAATTAACAGATTGTCCCATCACTGTTGTTTGTTTCCTTTGTTGAGCAGAAGCTTTTCAGTTTAATATAGTCCCATTTATCCTTTTCTGTTTTTGTTGTCTGTGCTTTTGAAATCATAGCCATAAAATCTTTGCCCAGAGCAATGTCCAAAAGTTTTCTTCTATAATTGTTTTAATAGTTTTATAATTTTGTTTTAATAGTTTTATTATTTTGGATCTTGTTTTTAAGTCTTTGATTACATCTGGTGTTTTTTTTTTATTTTTTGAGACTGAGTCTTGCTCTGTTGCCCAGGCTGGAGTGCAGTGGCACAATCTTGGCTCACTGCAATCTCTGCCTCGTGTGTTCAAGCGATTCTCCTGCCTCAGCCTCCTGAATTTACCTGATATAGTAGCTGGGATTACAGGCACGTGCCACCACGCCCAGCTATTGTTTATATTTTTGGTAGAGAAGAGGTTTCACCGTGTTGTTCAGGCTGGTGTCGAACTCCTGACCTTGATAGATATCCAGTTTTTCACCATCATTTATTCAAGAGACTGTCCTTTCACTGATGTAAGTTCTTGGTCCCTTTATCAAAAATTAGTTCACCGTAGGTAGGTAAATTTATTTATGGGCTTTCTATTTTGTTCTTTTTGTGACTGTGTCTATTTTTATGCCAATATCATGTTGTTGTTGCTATTTTTTTTTTTTTTTTTTTTTTTTGAGACGGAGTCTTGCTCTGTGGCCCAGGCTGGAGGGCAATGGCATGATCTTGGCTCACTGTAACTTCCGCCTCCCAGGCTCAAGCGATTCTTCTGCCTCAGCCTCCCGAGTCATGTTGTTTTTGTTACTGTAGCATTATAATATATTTTGAAGTCAGGTAATGGGATGTCCCCAGTTTTGTTGTTCTTAGTCAGGAATGCTGTTGCTATTGTGAGTCTTTTGTGGTTAAATAAATAATTTAGGATTATTTTTTCTATTTCTTTGAAAACAGACATTGGTATTATACAGAGATTGCATTGAATTCTTTTGATACATGAGCATGAACCCTCTTTCCATTTTTTGTGTCCTTTTCACTTTCTTTCATCAATGTTTTGTACTTTTCCTCATAGAAATCTTTCATCTCCATGGTTAAGTTTTTATTAGTATTTTAAGTTTTTGCAGTCATTGTAAAAGTGATTGCCTTCTTCATTTTTTTCTTAGCTAGTTAATTACTAATGAACAGAAATACTACTGATTTTTGTGTGTTGATTTTTATCCTAAAACTTTACTGAATTTGCTTATCAGATCTAAGAGTTTTTGTGGAGTCTTTAAGTTTTTCTAGATATAAGATCATGTCATCTGCAAACAGCAACAATCTGACTTCCTCTTTTCCAGCTTGAATGCTTTCATTTTTTTCTCTTGCTGATTCCTCTGGATAACAATTACAATATCATTGGAAATAGGAGTTGTGAAAATGAGCATCCATCCTGTTCCAGTTCTTAGCAGAAAGGATTTCAACTTTTCCTGATTCAGTAAGATGTTAGCTGTTGGGTTGTTTTTTTTTTTTTTTTTTAATCTGTATGGCCTTATTAGATTAAGGTATATTCCTTCCATATCTAGTTTTTTTTGACAGTTTTTTTCAGAAAGGGATGGTGAAATTCATGAAATGCTTTTCCTGCATCTATTAAAATGATTATGTGGTTTTTGCCCTTCATTCTGTTGATATGATGTATCAAATTTGTTGATTCATGTATGTTGAACCATTTTTGCACCCCTGGGGTAAATCCCATTTGATCAGTGTGTATTATCTTTGTGACGTGTTGTGGGATTCAGTTCGTTGGTATTTCATTGAAAATTTGTGCATCTACGTTCACCAGGGATATGAGTCTGTAGTTTTTCTTGTGGTGGTGGTTGTGCCCTTGTCTGGTTTTGATATCATGGTAATGCTGACGTTGTAGAATGAGTTAGTGAAAATTCTCTCCTTTTCAATTTTGGGAATAATTTGAAGAGCACTAGTGTTTTTTTGTTTTTGTTTTTGTTTTCCTGTAAATTTGGCAGAGTTTGTCAGTGAAGTCATCCAGTCCTGAGTACTTATTTGTTGGAAGATATTTTTATTACTAATTCAATATCATTATACTTTATAGATTTGTTCAAATTTCTATTTCTTCCCAACTCAATCTTCATATGTTGTACTTGTCCAAAAAATGTTTCTACTTTCTTAGAATTTCCTATTTGTTAGTGTACAGTTGATCTTATTGTGTCTGGTGGTCTTTTGTATTTCTATGCCGTCAGTTTTAATATCTTCTTTTTCATTTTTCATTTTGTTTATTTAGGTCTTCTGTCATTTTATGCTAGTCTAGTTAGTAGTCTATCAATTTTGTTCCTCTTTTCAAAAACCAACTTTTCATTTCATCAATACTTTGGATTGTTTTATCTCTATTTTGTTTAGGTCTGCTCTGATTTTTTTCTTTATTTTCTTCTACTAGTTTTGGGTTCGGCTTGTTCTTGCTTTAGTAGTTCCTTTAGGTACATAGTTAGATTGTTTACTTGAAATATTTCTACTTTTTTGATGCATGCATTCATTGTTATAGACTTCCTTATTTGCAGTTCTTTTGCTGTATCTCATAGATTTTGGTATATTGTGTTTCATTCGTCATTTATTTCAATAAATGTTTGACCTTATCCTTAATTTCATCAGTAACACAGTGTTTCATGGAAACATATTGTTTAATTTCCATGTATTTGTACAGTTTTCAATGTTCCTCTGGTTAATAATTTCTAGTTTTGTTGATCTTATGAGATAATATACCTTTGACATTTTAAAATTTGTTAAGATTTGATTAACATAAAAATATGTGCTCTGGAGAACATTCCATGTGCTAATGAAAAGGGTGTGTATTCTTTAGTTACTGGATGTAATATTTTGTAAATATCAGTTTCATTTAATCTAAAATGCAGTTTAAGTGCACTGTGTCTATTAATTTGCTGCCTTGATGATCTGTTTAATGCTGAAGAGTGGAGATTTGTAGTCTCTGACTGTTAGCCTAAATCTAGCTCTCCCTTTAATTTAATAATATCTGTTTTATATATCTGGGTGCTTCATTATCAGGTGCATAAATGATTAGAATTCTTGTAGCCTCATGTTGACTTCATATCTTTTATAATGATATATTTGTCTCTTTTTGCTATTTTTTGATTTGCAAAGTGTTTTATGTTATGTAAATACAGGTATTCCCTCTTTTTTAAAAAAAAATTCTGTTGATGGGGAATATCTTTTTTGTATCTCTTTACTTTTATCTATATGTGTATTATGAGGTGAGAGAATAATTTCTTGTAGCCAGCATAGTAGGGTCATGTTCATTTCTCTTTTTTTAATCCATTAAACCAGTCTATACCTTTTAAATGGAAAGTTTAATTCATTTACAACTGAGGTAATTATTGATATGTATTTGCTTTTTCCTGTCATTTTGTCAATTGCTTTCTGGGTGTTTTGTATATCCTTTGTTCCTTTATTTCTCCTTTCTGTTTATCATTGTAAATTGGCAGTTTTCTGTTGTGGTACCATTTGAATGTTTTCTCTTTATTATTTGTGTGTTTGCTTTACTGGTGAATTGTACAGTTTCATGTGTCTTCATGATAAAAGATATCATCTTTTGCTCCCAGGAAAAGGACTCTATTCACCATTTTTTTTTTTTTTTTTTTGATGTCCAGTCCCTTAGCTTTTGCTTCTTTGGGAAAGATTTTGTTTTTCCTTTATTTTATGAAGAATAACTTTTCTGGGTATAATATTTTGGCTGCTTTTTTTTATTATTTGGCAGTTTGAATATATCATTCTATTCTCTTCTGGCCTGTAAGGTTTCTTCTGAGAAACCTACTATTGGTCTACTAGGGGTTTCTTATGAGTGACTATATACTTTTCTCTTGTTGTTTTTATGATTCTCTCTTTGTCTTTGACATTTGACAGTTGACTATAATGTGCCATAAAGAAAACCCTTTTAAACTGTATCTTTTTCAGAATATCTGAGCTTCCTGCATCTGGATATCTAAATCTCTTTCTAGACTTGAAAAGTGGTATATTATTTTGTTGAATAGGTTTTCTATACCTTCCTTTTTTCTTCACCTTCTGGAACATTGAAAATTCAAGTATTTGGTCACTTTTTGTTGTCTCACATGTCACATAAGCATTGATCATTCTTTCTTATCTGTTTCTTTCTTTTATTATTTTCTGACTGGGTTATTTCAAAACACTCTCTTCAAGGTCAGAAGAATGTATCTTCTGCTATATCAAGTCTTCTGTTGAAGTTTCTAAATGTATTTTTTATTTTATTCAATTGTTTCTTCAGTTACAGATCTTTGATTCTTTTAATTTTTTTGTCAATTTTCATGATGCTATAAAGAAAGGACAAAGACTGGATAATTTATAAAAGAAAAAGGTTTAATTGACTCACAGTTCCAAATTGCCAGGGAGGCCTTAGGAAACTTACAGTCATGGCAGAAGGCAAAGGAGAAGCAGGAACCTTCTTCACAGCAGGGCAGGACAATGTGAGTGCCAACAGGGAAAATGCCAGATTCTTATAAAACGACCAGATCTCATGAGAACTCACTGTCATGAGTACAGCATTGGGGAAACCACCTCCATGAGCTAATCACTTCCTACCAGGTCCCTACGAGAACATGTAGGGATTATGAAAAGTACAATTCAAGATGAGATTTTGATGGAGATACAGCCTCACCATATCCATTCAACTCTTGCCCCCTCTCAATTCTCATGTCCTAACACTTCTAAACACAATCATGCCCTTCCAACAGTCCCCCCAAATCTTAACTCATTGCAGCATTAACCCAAATGTCCAGGTCCACAGTCTCATCTGAGACAAGGCAAAAGCCTTCCACCCAAGAACTTGTTAAATCAAAAGCAAGTTAGTTACTTCCTAGATAGAATGAGGGTACAGTCATTGGGTAAATACACTGGTTCCAAATGGGAGAAATTGACCAAAACAAAAAGGCTACAGCCCCCATGAGAGCCCAAAATCCAATAGAGCAGTTGTTAAACCTTAAAGTTCCAATATGATCTCCTTTGACTCTATGACTCATAAACAGGTCACACTGATGCAAGCAGTTGGCTCCCACAGCCTTGGACAGCTACACAGCATGGATTTTCAGGGTACAGCCTCCTTTCTGGCTGCATTCATGGGTTAGCATTGAGTGATGCGACTTTTCCAGATACATAGTGCAAGCTGTCAGTGGATCTGGAGAATGGTGGCCCTCTTCTCAGAGCTCTACTATGTTATGCCCCAATGGGGACTTTGTGTGGGGGCTCTGACCCCACATTTCCCTTCTGAACTACTGTAGCAGAGGCTGGCTATGAGAGTTCCCTTACTGCAGCAAACTTCTGCTTGGACATCCAGGTGTTTCCATACATCCTCTGAAATCTAGGCAGAGGTTCCACAACCTCAATTCCTGACTTCTGTGCATCCATAGGCTCAACACCACATAGAATCTGCCAAAGCTTGGGGCTTGCATCCTCTAAAGCAATGGCCCAAGCTGTACCTTGGCCCCTTTTAGCCACAACTGGAGCTGAAGCAGCTGAGATGCTGGGCATCATGTCCTGAGGCTTCACAGAGGAGGGCCCTGGGTCTGGCCCAGGAAACCATTTTTCCCTCTTAGGCTTCTGGACCTGTGAAGGGAGGGGCTCCCATGAGATTTTCTGACATGCCTTGGAGACATATTCCCCATTGTCTTGCTGATTAACATTCAACTCTTCATTAATTATGCAAATTTCTGTAGCGCTTGAATTTTTAGCCAGAAAATGGGTTTTTCTTTTCTATGGCACCATCAGGTTGCAAATTTTCCAAACTTTTATGCTTTACTTCCTTTTGAATGTTTTGCTGCTGAATAATTTCTTCTACCAGAAACCCAAAATCATCTCTCTTAAGTTCAAAGTTCCACAGATCTCTAGAGCAGGGGCAAAATGCCACCAATCTCTTTGCTGAAGCATAGAAAGAGTCACAATTGTTCCAGTTCCTGAGAAGTTCCTCATCTCCTTCTGAGACTACCTCAGCCTGTACTTCATTGTCAGTATGAGTATCAGCATTTTGGTCAAAATTATTCAACAAGTCTATAGGAACTTCCAAACTTTCCCACATTTTCCTGTCTGTTCTGAGCCCTCCAAACAGTTCCAACCTCTGCCTGTTACCCAGTTCCAAAGTTGTTTCCACATTTTTGGTTATCTTTACAGAAGCACCCCAAACGTGGTACCAATTTACTGTATTAGTTCATTCTCGTGCTTATATAAAGAACTTTCAGAGACTGGGTAATTTACAAAGGAAAATGATGTAAGTGACTCACAGTTTCGCATTGCTCAGGTGGCCTCAGGAAATGTACAATAATGATGGAGGGCAAAGGAGAAGCAGGAACCTTCTTCACAGGGTGGCAAAACACAGTGAGAGAAAATGCCAGACGCTTGTAAATCCATCAGATAATGTGCAAACTCACTCATTATCATGAGAACAGCATGGGGGAAACTGCCCATGTGATTTAGTAACTTCCTATCAGGTTCCTCCCATGACATGGAGATTTTGGGAACTACAATTCGAGATGAGATTTGAGTGGGGACATAGTCAAACCATACCACTATCTTTTTGGTAAATTTCTCATTTATATCCTGAATTATCTTTCTTAATGTTTTGTGTTGTTATCTTGTAATTCCCTGAGCATCTTTAATATGGTTATTTTGAATTATTTTCTGGGATTTCATAAATTTCTTTTTTTAAGGAATCTGTTGCTGTAGAATTGTGGTGTTCTTTTTGAAGTTCATTGGTGGGTACTTTGGGTAGGGCACTTTGGCTTTGATTCTGGGTCTATGCAGTAGTGTATTTTCCCTACATTTTATTTGTCTGTAAGCAGTGTCAGTAGTTTCTGTGATCTTCTCAGTGGCTTAGGTATGATTATTAGTAGAGAATATGCAGAAGTTTTGTTGGGGAACAAGGACACCATGTGAGCCAGTCCTCAGACCCCAGTGTTGTCAGTGGCAGGCTGAC
The DNA here is from genome assembly GCF_009764315.1 of Trachypithecus francoisi. Lineage (NCBI taxonomy): Eukaryota > Metazoa > Chordata > Mammalia > Primates > Cercopithecidae > Trachypithecus > Trachypithecus francoisi. The sequence goes on from NW_022681459.1 coordinate 8,472,681, forward strand.
CATGACTTTCCTTGGGCCCAGGCTGTCTGTATGTATGCTGGCATTGATGTAGGTGGGATAAGGCGGGCGATTCTTTGGCCTCCAGGTCGTACTTGGGTCCTGGCTGTGTCATTAGTGGGCTGTGTGGGTAAATGGGGCCTTGGGCCTCTGAGGAACGGATGTGGAGTGGGTAATGGCAGTAGGAGTAGTAGGACCGCCCTTTTTCTACCAAGCAGTCCAGGTTGGTATTGGCAATGCCTGTAACAGGCTGGGTTGGCCAGTCCCCAAGCCTGCAGGTAAGGCATATGTGAATGCCAGCTCTGGTGGCAGCAGTTGGTTGGGTGGGCCTATCCTTAGGCCTGCAGGAGAAGGGCTAAGGTGCCAATAGTGTCAGATGGGGCTGGGTGATCCTCACTCCTCTAGATGGTGTGCTCAGGACTGAGTTGAGAGGTGAAGAGCCAGGACAGGTGGGCCTCTCCTCAGGCTCTCAGGTGTGCATGTAAGTGCTGGCTTTGGTTGGCAGGTGTGGGGAGATCCTTGGGCCCCATGTGGAACCCCTGGGTGAGGTTGGTAGCAGCTTCACTGCATCCCTGCTTCTTGGGAAGGCAGGGTTGCTCTCCGTGACAATAGTCACAGGCAGGCTTCTGAGGAGTACATATTTCAGCCACAGATGGCAGCTCCAGTAGCCAGTCCTCAGCGTGTACTTGCAAATGTGTTGTGGCACCACTGCTGGGGCAGCAGAGTCACTGCCAATGGCTTGTATTTCAGCCCTGGCAGCAGCAGCCAGAAGTGGTGACAGCTGTGGACAAGGGAGCTGAATGGGGCTCCAGGGATGTGAAGATACAGAGGCTGTGGACGACATTACAGGATGCAGTGTGGTGTGGTCTGGGCTCTCAAAAAGGCAACTTGCTGTAGCTGCTTAGAACTCCAGGGGGTTTAGGACCCTGTCTCTGCTCCCTCCCTGCAGGAATATTGTCATGCACTCTCCAGACAGTTCCTTATGTTACTTTCAGAGGATCAAGGGGCTCTGCTGTGGCTAAGATTGCAGGAGTATGCAATGGAAATTGGACTGCTGTGGGTTTCTCACTTATGCTTTCTCTACATTGGAAATCTTCTCTGGGCTCCCAGCCAATCCTGGCCTATCCAGCAGGCTGCCTCACTTCCCCCTCCTTCTTTACCTTAGGTGTTTACTGTCACTTCTCTGTTGAATTCCAGTGTTCTCTCAAATAGAATCTATTCAAAGTGTGATCATGTAGTCCCTATTTGGATCTTATTTCTGGAGGAGTTGGGTACCAGATGCCTTTAGTCTGCCATCCTGAAGCTCTTCCTCTCTTACAGTTATTAATATTTGCCTTCTTTTTATAGGTATTAATAGTTCATTTCCCCCTCTTTTGTTTTAGCATGTTGACTTTGTTCCTTTTCTACCCTTTCCAAGCTGGTTATTCAATTCATTAATTTTGATTTATTCTTTTTTATATTAATTAAATTTTCTCTTAAATTAGCTGCCTCTCCTATGTTTTGACATGATGTATTTTGAGGCTAAATTTATTTATTTATGCATTGTGGTTTAAAAAGTATATCATGAGTCTACCCTCTTAAAAAACATTTAATTGTATATACAATGTTGTATGGCAAATGTCTAGATGTTTTGTATCTTGGATGGCTAAAATTTTAAACTCATTAAACACCAACTCTCATCGCTTCCTGCTTGCAGCCCCTGGCAACCAGCATTCTTTTTTCTGCCTCTACAAAGCTGACTACTACTGACTTTATACTTCATACAACTTAAATCATGAAGTATCTGTATTTTCACTATCTGATTTCATTAGAATAATGCACTCAAATTTCACTTGTGTTGTTATGTGGCAGGATTTCCTTGTTAATTTTAGCTGGATAATATTCCATTGCTTGGATTGATTGTATATGTATTGTATACATATACCTCATTTTCTTTAACCACCTATCTGTTGATAGACATTTAAGGATTTTTTTTTCTTATTTTTGCCATTTTGAATAATTCTGTGATAAACATGGGAGTGCAAATATCTATTCAAGATTCCGGTTTCAATTCTTTTGGATAAATACTCAGAAGTGGGATTCCTGGATCACATGGTAGTATTATTTTGAGCTATTGAGAAATGTCTATACTGCTTTTGATAGTGACATTTTGCACATTCCATTCTCACAAACAGTGCATAAGAGTTCCGATTTTTCCACATCCTCACCAACACTTGCTATTTTGTTCTTTTGATAATTCTTCATCTTAACTGTGTGTGAGACAGTTCTCTTGATGACCTTGGACTGATCTTGTTCTGTTGCCTTTCTCTCTGTAATTCTCAAGAATTACAGTAGAATGTGCTAGAAATGCAGCCCTGAGATAGGGAGGGACTTGCTAGAACAGGATGTCCTTTAATGATTTAGCACAGCATGTCATGTTTCTCCAAGGTCATATAATCCAGGCCAGGCTGCTGTCCACAGCCCTTCAGCTGTGGTGCAAGTGGAGCACACACAAATGGAACTTCATCTGCCCTGGGCAGCTTCCCTGAGCCTGGGGGACTGGTTCCTAATGAATCTTAGGCTTCTGTTGTCCCTTACTATCTCTAATTAATAAATCCTCTTCGTGTAACTTATTGTATATAAGTGCAACAAGTTCTGTCTCATTAGCCTCCGACAAGTTTGTAACCAGGGTGTAATGAACCTCCTTCACAGCATGAGGCGAAACTGCCGTTTCACCTTGCATTTCCCTAATGATTACGGATCTTGAGCATCTTTTACATAGCTGTCGGCCATTTGTATGTCTTCTTTGGAGAAATGTCTATTCAAGTACTTTTTAAGCAGGTTTTTTTTTTATTGAGTTGTAGGAGTTTCTTATGTATTTTGAATATTAACACCTTAGATAAGTGATTTGAAAATATTTTTCCCATTTCATAGGTTCCTATTTCATTCTTTTAATGGATTAATGCTAATTCTAAATAATTTCTAATTTCCAGTATACATTTTTATTTGAAACATAAATATGTTGAATTATATTTTTTAAAAGTCTTTAACTTATTTTGGTATAGTTACATTTTTGTAAATTTTTAATTTTAATTAGATTTTAATGTAATTAAAATTTATGGTGGACAACTAATTATAGTGATTATTCAAAATTTGTTTAGGTTTGCTTCATGGCTTTGCACGTATATATGGTTGGTAAATGTTCCATGTTCACAGGAGAAGAATATTTACGTTATGTTTCTGTATTCTACAATGTCCAAACATAATAATTGTGCTATGCACATACTTCATTTCTGTCTTTTGGCTGGACCTATCAATTACTGAAAGAAGTGAGTTAAAATATCCTCACACAATGTGGAATTTATTGATTTTCCCTTGCAGTTACTTGATTTGGCTTTATGTAATTATGGCACACTGCTTGCATTTGCAACCTTGATCCTTCACCTCTCCCTGAATCTACACCCTTTGTTTAACCTTCTAGTGCTTTCACATTTGATTCTAATCTTTGTCTTTAGCAAAAATATGGCATGAGCTTGAACAGTGCTTGATCAATTGTGCTTGTTTCTTGCCATCTGCTGATCACAATAAGTTCATGCCCTGGCTTGTCTTTTGCAGATATGCCGCCAAGATTATTCAAACTAGCTGGCAGCTAGCTGATGAGCAGTTATATGAGTAAAACTAGGTGAGCCAGAAAAACTAGACTGTCAATGCAAGCCTAGACGGTTGACCTGCAGACTCATGAGCAAATGTGTTTTTTTAATATCCCTGACATTATATGTGCTCTATACATGTGTGTTGGCATGCGTGTGTTGTCATTTAAAGATTTTATTGCAACAGAGAATTGTACAGCATTTTAAGTTTTTATAGGTAGACACATGCTACTATTATGTAATTGAAGGTTAACAATACTTTATTATAAAATAACTCGCTTCAAGACAAGTAATATTTTTTCTCCTTTCTTTTAGATTGGTTTTTACTCGCTAAAACTGTTTTACTCTTTTATATTTAACTTTTCTTCATCTCTGTGTTTTATGTGGCTCCTTTACATAACGCAATAGAGTGGCTTTCACAATCAATAGAAAATTTTATGGTTTATGTTGGCTTACTTGTGCTACTTGTAAGATGAAAATAGCAAACACATACAGAGTAAGACAGAAGTTGGAAGCCTGCTACTTGCAATTTAATTTTAGATTTTGTTCTCAAGGATACATAAAATATCAAGATATTGTTAATGTATTTCCTGTCTGATAGGTATAATGGTTAATTTTAGGAGTCAACTTCACTGCATTAAGGAATACGTCCATAGCTGGTAAAGCAGTGCTTCTGAGTATGTCTGTGAAAGTGTTTTTCTGAAAAGATGGTCATTTGCATTGATGGATGAATAAGGAAGATCTACCCTCAATGTGGGCAGGTACCATTCAATTATGTGAGGGCCCAGGTAGAAAAAAACAGGCAAAGTGAATACGCTTTCTGTTCTGGAGCTGTGACACACTTCTTCTCTTGTCCTTTGGCATCAGAACTCCAGATCTGGTCTGTGGACTCTGGGGTTTGCACCAGTGGTCCCCTAGTTTCATAAGCTTTTGACCTTGGCTTGAAAGCTACACGATCACCTTCCCTGGTTCTGAGGCGTTTGGGCTTGAACTGAGCCACATTACGAATTTTCAGGGGTCTCCAGCTTGCAGAGGATCTGTCATGGGAATCATCAGCTTCCAAAGTCACACGAGCCAATTCCCCTAATAAATCCTCTGTCTATCTATCTATCTATCTATCTATCTACCTACCTACCTACCTATCGTCTATCTATCTGTCTATCTGTCTGTCTATCTACATATCTATCTTCTATCTATCTACCTATCTGTCGTCTATCTATCTGTCTATCTATCTGTCTGTCTGTCTATCTATCAATCATCTATCTATCTGTCTATCGTCTATCTTACCTATCGTCTATCATCTATCTATCTGTCTATCTATGTATCTATCTATCTACCTACCTATCATCTATCTGTCTATCTAGCTATCCATCTATCTATCATCTATCTGTCTATCTGTCTGTCTATCATCTCTATCTATCTATCTATCTATTGTCTATCTATCATCTATCTGTCTGACTATTATCTATCTATCTATCCTCTATCTATCTATCTATCATCTGTCTGTCTGACTTTTATCTATCATCTATCTATCTATCTATCTATCTATCTATCTATCTATGTATCGTCTATCTATCTATCTACCCATCTGTCATCTATCTATCTATCTGTCTGTCTGTCTATCATCTATCTACCTATCTATGGTCTATCTATCTATCTGTTTATCTATCTATCATCTATCGTCTATCAATCATCTCTCTGACTATTATCTATCTATCATCTATCTATCATTTATCTATCATCTGTCTGTCTGACTTTTATCTATCTATCTATTGTCTATCTGTCTATCTATCTATCATCTATCATCTGTCTATTATCTATCTATCTATCGTCTATCATCTGTCTATCATCTGTCTATTATCTATCTATCTATCTATCTATCGTCTATCTATCTATCTGTCTGTCTATCTCTCTACCTATCATCTATCATCTGTTTGTCTATTATCTATCTATCTATCTATCTATCTATCTATCTATCTATCTGTCATCTACCTATCATCTGTCTGTCTATTATCTATCTATCTGTCTGTCTGTCTATCTATCTATCTATCTATCTATCTATCTAATTGGTTTTGTCTGTTTGGAGAACCCTGACCAATACACAATATGTTAAAAATACAAAGTGTTAACACTGGACTCCCATAGCGTCTAATGTTATAGCTTCAGGACTGAATATATGTAAAGGAATTTAAAAATAAATACCTTGCCAATGAGTGGTTCAGGCCCTAGGAATTTCTCTTGTGAGACTCTAACATGTATAGTGCAATGGAATTTTCTGGATACTCTCATTATATTATAAGTCTGCCTTGTCCCATGACCTTGAGTTAGGAGAAACATATAACAAAACCATATGACATCCACCATCACCCAAAATGAATTTAACTCCTCAGTATTTCAATGATACTATCTGAGACTGTGCAGCTTTGAAATGCACATGTATCTCACCACTACTGTGTGGTAGCTTTAACCTAGAAGGAAAGAGTAGTTAACCTGCAGCATTCATAAGTAGGACTAGAAGGAATGTGAAGCAAGTGAGGGAATAGAATGAGGGTGAAAGTCTCAGAAAACATGAAAAAAATTAAATAGACTGTTTTAACTGGATAAATATTTAATGCTATATATGTTTAAACATCAAAATTGATACAAATGCCTCAGGCATTCTGTGTTGCTATAGCAAAATTCTGCGATGGGATAATTTATAATAATTTATAAAGAAAAAAAAAAGTTTGGCCAGGCTCAGTGGGTCATGCTTGTAATCCCAGCACTTTGGGAGGCCAAGGTGAGCGGATCACAAGGTCAGGAGTTCGAAAGCAGCCTGGCAAATATGGTGAAACATGTCTCTAGTAAAAAATACAAATATATATATATATATATATATATAGGCCGGGTGTGGTGGCAGGCACCTATAGTCCCAGCTACTTGACAGGCTGAGGCAGGAAAATCGCTTGAACCCGGGAGGCACGGGTTGCAGTGAGCCAAGATTGTACCATGGCACTCCAGCATGGGCGACAGAGTGAGACTCTGTTTAAAAAAAAAGAAAGAAAGAAAGAAGTGTATTTGGTTCATAATTCTGGAGGCTGGGGAGTCACCGAAGCATAGTGTCAGCATTTACTAGGTTTCTGGTGAGGGCCTTATGCTGAGTCATAACATGGTGGCAAAGTAAATGCAAAAGGGCAAGCAAGCATGTACCAAAGAGGCAGACCATGAGGGGTAACCTCTCTTAATAATAACCTGCTCTCACAGTAACGAATCCAGCTCCGTGACAAGAGAACTCAGTCCTGTGAGACTACATCAATTCCTTCATTAGGGTGAATCCCTCATAACCCGAGTGCCTCTTGACGATCCCGCTACCTCTCATTCAGTAGCATTACATTGGCTTTTTTCTTTACTTTTCTTTTTTTTTTTTCTTGAAACGGAGTCTCACACTGTCACCTGGGCTGGAGTGCAATGGCAGGATCTTGGCTCACTACAACCTCCACCTCCCGAGTTTAAATGATTCTCCTACCTTAGCCTCCTGAGTAGCTGAGATTACAGCATGTGCCATCATTCCCTGCTAATTTTTTGTATTTTTAGTAGAGACGGGATTTCACTGTGTTGGCCAGGCTAGTCTTGAACTCCTGAGCTCAGTTGATCTACCCTCCTCAGCCTCCCAAAGTTCTGGGATTACAGGCGTGAGCCACCGCGCCTGGCCTACATGGGCTTTTTTCAACATGAGTTATGACAGGGACAAACACATCCAAACTATAGGAACAGCATATCAAAATTTTTAAATTTTAAGTAAAAAAAAATCTGAAAATGCTGTGAGCACTCAGAATTCTCACTTTTCCTGCCTGAATATCAAGATTCCTTGATTGTTACCTATAGGAGAATTTTTAGAGAGGATATTAAATTGTTCTTGTATACAAAATAAGACCTGACATTCTGGTATATTAAGGATATGAAGTCTGATGTTAACAAATATCTGGAAGTGAGGATAGCAGTATTTTTTAATTTTTTTAAATTCCTTTGACTTTGGAATGCTTTCCCACACAGGCTTAGCTAAATTTTCAGCCAGGCGCAGTGGCTTACTCCTATAATCCTAGCATTTTGGGAAGCCAGTGTAGGTGGATTGCCTGAGCTCAAGAGTTCAAGACCAGCCTGGGTAACATGCTGAAACCCTGTCTCTACTAAAATACAAATAATTAACCAGGTGTGGTAGCCCGCGCCTATAATCTCAGCTACTAGGGAAGCTGAGGGACAAGAATTGCTTGATCCCGGAAGCAGAGATTGAAGTGAACCAAGATCCCATCTCTACACTCCAGCCTGAGGCAACAGAGCGAGACTCCGTCTCCAAAAACAAAAACAAAAATAAATAAAACAAATAACAAATTAATGTTCTTTTTATTTACATTCTGAAGATCTTCCTTTTAGTGTAATAGTTTAACAGTGTAACTAGTGTAATAAGTTTAGTGTCCTTATTGTTTTGTGATTTCTGATCTTTGATTTTTAAAGTTCATTAACTTTGAATTTGCTTGTGGTCTAGGAATCCTGCCTTTATTTTAAAACTGGCCTCAACAGATACTTCACTTTTTTTAGCCAACCAGTAATTCATTTCAAAATGTCATTTAAAAATATGTTATCTGACAACTTAATTCTCTTAAAAGTAGTTTCAGCTGTATGTGGTGGTGTATGTCGTAGTCCCAGATACGTGAGAGACTGGGACAAGATTTTTTGCAGTAAAAATAGGTAGATTATAAAGGTTTAATACCTGTTGTTCATCATACTGTTGTTAAATTGTAAACATTTTCTCTATTCATTCAATTAGAAAAGTCATCGGCTGGGCACGGCGGCTCATGCTTGTACTCTCATCACTACCGGCGGCCAAGGTATATATCGCTTGAGCCCAGGAGTTTGAGAACAGCCTGGACAACATGGCAAAACTACTTCTTTACTAGATATATATATATATAAAAATATATAATTTATATTATTTATGTGTAGATATATATTATTTATGTACATATAAATAATAGCCAGGTGTCGTAGCATGCACCTGCAGTTCTAGCTACTTAGGAGGCTGAGGTTGGAAGACAGATCTCTTCAGCTTAGGAGGTGGAGGTTCTATACACCAGTCTGGGCAACAGAGCCAGACTCTGTCACAAAAAAAAAGAAAGAAAGAAAAAGAAAGAAAAGGAAGGAAGGAAGAAAGAAGGAAGGAAGGAAGGAAGGAGGAAGGAAGGAAAGAAGGAAGGAAGGAAGGAAAAAGAAAGAAAGAAAGAAAAAGAAAGAAAAGGAAGGAAGGAAGGAAGGAAAGAAGGAAGGAGGGAAGGAAGGAAGGAAGGAAGGAAGAAAATCTTGCTACTAAAAATTTTTGATGGAAAATTTCTTTGCCTTTTTCAAAACTTGTATGCAATAACTGACACTATTTAACAATACGCTAAATGTGGTCAGCAATAAAAATAAACCAAAAACTTTGAGGATGTAACATATTACAGATACCAAGAAAAAAATGACCTCTTACAAAAAGTGATATATGAAGTCTATGGTACCTGAACTCTGTCTCTTTTCATTTATCAAAGTCTAATTATTCTCTAGGTACAAATAGATAACTCTTGTTTCCCTAGGGCATAGGCATGTAAGCAGAGCACTACCTAAAAACAGATGAAAAATAAATAGATCTATTCAAGTGAAAAAGTTTACCAAGTGTATCTATTATTTATGGCACCAATTATTTTATGAACTTGCTGCTTTGTATTCAGCACAGAAATGACAAACGAGGACCCTAGTACATTTCCATATAGGCCTTGTCTAGGTATATAAGTCATATTGGAAACTTGAGAGATTCATGATAGTAGTGCAGCCCAAATGTGCTATTTTACCTGGGTAAATAAAAGGGAAGAAAACAATTTTATCATCATGTGACTTGTTTTTTTTTTTTTTTTTTTTTTTTTTTTTTTGAGACGGAGTCTCGCTCCGTTGCCCAGGCTGGAGTGCAGTGGCCGGATCTCAGCTCACTGCAAGCTCCACCTCCCGGGTTCACGCCATTCTCCTGCCTCAGCCTCCTGAGTAGCTGGGACTACAGGCGCCCGCCACCTCGCCCGGCTAGTTTTTTGTATATTTTAGTAGAGATGGGGTTTCACCATGTTAGCCAGGATGGTCTCGATCTCCTGACCTCGTGATCCGCCCGTCTCGGCCTCCCAAAGTGCTGGGATTACAGGCTTGAGCCACCGCGCCCGGCCTGACTTGTTTTTTTAATCTTTAAATTTATAAATAGTGATATGAAGCCTATCCCTGTTTTATGTGCTTTCAGACATATTATGTAAGTTAATCATTTTTTTTTTTTGAGACAGAGTCTCACTCTGTCGCCCAGACCGGAGTGCAGTCTCTTCTCACTGCAAGCTCCGCCTCCTGGGTTCACGCCATTCTCCTGCCTCAGCCTCCCTGGTAGCTGGGACTACAGGCGCCTGCCACCTAGCCCGCCTAATTTTTTTGTATTTTTAGTAGAGACAGGGTTTCACCATGGTCTTGATCTCCTGACCTCGTGATCCTCCCACCTTGGCCTCCCAAAGTGCTGGGATTACAGGCATAAGCCACCGCGCCCGGCCTCTGTAAGTTAATCTTTACAAACACACACACACTCAGAGAATTTGATATCTGTATGAAAATACAGAGCCTCAGAAAAGATGATTGTACAAAGTCATATGATAAAAATATACTGCTGAAATATAAGAGCATTTCTGCTGGATTATAAAAACACATTTATCTTATGTTATATCATTAAAATGGAAATTTTAGATTAGGTTATAGTATATTGCATTACAAAGGATGGGGCTTTCAAAATAAAATATACTTGATGAAGTACAAAAATTATTTTATTATGACACTTTCTTAACATATTTCAATATTCAGGCATTACTCTAAGATTTAAATAATACTCTACTAAAGCTTACAAGTTTGTATTTTTCACCTGATCTTTTATAATTAATTAACCTTAATGTACATGTAATTTACTTACATTATGTTGACTAACAGTCTAGCTCACTCTCAGAAAGAAGTCAAATTGTTGTGTGCTAGGAGTTAATTTTTACAAATAATATTTCTATTTGTACCCAAAATATCTTGTATTTAACAGTGTTTTTTAAATTTTTGCTGCTATAGATATAAAATGATTTTAAAATACTAAATATTTCCAAAATAGGGTCCTGATAAACTAAGAGAATGTGGTGTTCTATATGATATAATTGTCAGGTTATTGTATTTTTTAATTTGTAAAAAATTATTAATATGAGATATTGTTTATGCATATAACATATAGAGAGGGAGCAAGACAGAATGTAATATATCAATTAATTGTTTATATATAATAAAATAAGTAAAACACGTTAGTGTGTTCAATCTTAGTCATGCTATTCATAATACATAAGTCCATTTCCTCAAGTACATTTAAAATAAAACCAGTTTTCTGGTCTAACATTCATCATTCTGGTGCTTTGCCTCTCCTCATACTGCACCATCTCTCCATATTTAAAGTGACTTTAACTCCAACATGCATTTTCTGTACAAGGCACTTAGAGTTTCCTGAATGACACTTCTTGTTTTTATAGAAAGGTCAATTTTTCCATTAGTTGGTATATTTGCAAATTGAGAACTGAAGAGCAAAATGATCACTCATGACCACTTCTGGATTATACAATTGGTGAAGTAAATATGCAGAGGGACCATAATTGTTTGGAAAATTTTGTATTTCATATCCTACTAAACATCAATGTGCCGTTATGAGAAATGTCGGAATTCAGTTGTACTTCCTGTCAATTTCATGTATCAATATAATTACAACTCCAAAACGACAGGTATTTGTAAATAACTTTTACTTGCACTCCTTGCACATAAGTTCAAGTTCACAAACTATTTTACCTGTTCGTTTATGTTTCTATATTTTATTTATGTCATTGTAACTATAGTTAAAGGTGTTACAGTACAAGTTTTGGAAAAGGTTGAGAAATTTTAAATACTTTTGGTGCAGGATTTTTTTCAATTAAAGAAACAGTCCTGTGATTTATGGGGGCATCGTTACTTTTAATGAACTCAGGGCCTATAAAGGTTTTAATACAGGGATGAATAAGAAGCAGTGAAAGTGAACTGACAGCCCCATCTCTAAGATAAAACCAGAGAGTTTCTCGGTAAAGAACAACAAAGCCAAGGGAAGGAAGTAAGAGTGGGTGGCTGCAGACCTCTTGAGTTATTTTTCTTCCTTTGAGATGCAGCATTTAGGGTAGCTATCCCTCTAGGTCCTGCCTGCCGCAGCAGGTGTTTCTTTTATTTTTTATTTTTATTTTTTATTTATTTATTTATTTATTTATTTATTTATTTATTTTTTATTATACTTTAAGTTCTAGGGTACATGTGCATGACATTTATATCATGTATAACTCCCCAAAGCAATCCCTCCCTCCTCCCCCCTCCCCATGATAGGCCCCAGTGTGTGATGTTCCCCTTCCCGAGTCCAAGTGATCTCATTGTTCAGTTCCCACCTATGAGTGAGAACATGCGGTGTTTGGTTTTCTCTTCTTGTGATAGTTTGCTGGTGTTTCTTTTAAACAAACAATTGGTTTATGCACAACTCCTTTCCCCTAATCACAGTAGTCAGTTTCTTTCTCCAGTTCCTCTTTGGCACACTATTTTTATTAAGAGCACCAGTGGGAAGCCAGTATGTGATCTGAATTCTTAGCCAGATAACTAAACAAACGTAATTCTTCAGACTTTTCTAATATGTAGAGAGACTATGCTTTTTAAAAATACCACTTTCTTTTCAGTCAACACTTGGGGACAGCCTTCTGTACTTTCCAGCATGATTGGTATACCTCTCTGCTGTTAGAGAGAAATAACCCCTAGATACCTTTTCCATTTCAGTGGAGATAATGATGCACCGAAATAGCTCTCGGGTGTACCTGAAACCATGACATTGCAAGGGAGTTTATATTTTAAAGCAAAGAAGTTACATTTCATGAGATGTTAGTGTCTAATAAATATGCAGTGCACTGAGAGACTTCCTAGAAAGACAGAGAGTTTGTACACATTTCACAAATTGTTTGACAGACATTAAAAGTTCCATAAATCACAATAAAATAGACGTGAAAACTTCATCTACAGTAAAACTAGACAAATTCCCATCATCATCCCACACATTCTGAAATGGCAACCTGATTCAGTGAAATTTAGATGAAGCTGAAAAATGACACAACCAGCTAATACTCCATTTTCTGGCAAGTGAAAGTAGTGTAATTGTAGGACTACATACAGTTTTGTTTTAAAAAAACAATAATATTTCTTATCCTGAAGGTGTAAGAGTTGAAGCCCTGGATAAAATATAGAAAGCAAAATGAGCAAACTATTTAAAGATCAGACTTGCAAGTCAGCCTGGAGTAGAATGCCATCATTGAAAGCAGTGATTCTCAGATTTTAGTGTGCATAAGAATTACTAGGAAAGCTTGTTAAAAACAGATTACTGGATCCCGTTCCCAGAATTTCGAATTTGATAAATCAGTGCTGCTTGAGAATTTGTCTTTAAACAGTTCCTAAGTGATAGAGAAGCTGCAGATCTGAGAATACACTTTGAAGTATAAATGACTTTTTAAAATGTTTTTAATGTGTCTTTGACATTAACTTTCCAAAGAGAAAGCAAATTGTTTGTAGACATGGAAACAAGCTGTCTTTACTAGCTGTGGAATGTGGGTAGGGGAAAGACTTGGGAATGGCACACAGGAATAGCTACATTGCTTTCTCAAAACCAGGATCCAGTATCATGCTGTCATGGCTTCCTGCTGTGTGACCGTGGCCAGGCTACATTTCGTGTCCAACAAGACCCTATTCAGCTTCCACATAGGGTGGGCTATTTAAAAAAAAAAAAAAAAAAATGTATTGACAAAATCATTGTATAATTTAACCTAGATATTTTCAAATATAATCAATTGAATTATTGGATTATACATTTTAAGGGCATGAAAATCCACAAAAAAATCTTAATCCTTTATTTAAAACTCTGTAGTAAACTTTAATGCTTTTAGAGTAGTCAATACAAGGAAGGAATCACCCAAGTGAAACTAACACAATACTCCCATAGATAGTCTTTTTGGATAAACATAGAAATTGACTCTTTTGGTTTTAAAGCTTGAAATTACTTTTTTTGGTTTGTTTGTTTTTTGTTTTTTGTTTTTTTTTTTTTTTTTTGAGACGGAGTCTCGCCCTGTTGCCCAGGCTGGAGTGCAGTGGCCGGATCTCCACTCACTGCAAGCTCCGCCTCCCGGGTTCCCGCCATTCTCCTGCCTCAGCCTCCCGAGTAGCTGGGACTACAGGCGCTGCCACCACGCCCGGCTAATTTTTTTTTGTATTTTTAGTAGAGACGGAGTTTCACTGTGTTAGCCAGGATGATCTCGATCTCCTGACCTCGTGATCCGCCTGTCTTGGCCTCCCAAAGTGCTGGGATGAAACTTACATTTTTTTAATCTGAGTTCCATCCTCAGAACAGGATCCCCAGACCTCTCAAAAGTATCAAACAATTGAAACTCACCAGATCATCCCATCCAGACAATGACATGCCAGGCCCCTCATTCATCATGATTGCTTCCTTAGGTCTCCCTAGTTCCTGTTTTGTTACACATAGTTACACTTCTTCCCTGATATATAAACCCCTAATTTTAGTGTGGCTTGTCTTTTTGGTCATCACTGCTACTCAAACCCCTTACGGGATGGGGAGCACACAGACGTTCAGGTGCAGGAGCCAGAGTGAACACCCCTGGGCACCAGCACCACGGAGCCTGTGACTTCCAAAGCCCAAATGGGCGTGTGTTACAGTGACTCCTTTAGTTGCTGACGGCTTAAGTGTTCAATGGACCCTCTGCCTTTTTGCAAGGGCAGGGGGCAGTGTGACTGCTTTCTATATCCTGAGATCTTGTCCAGCATTGCAGAAGAATTGGGTCACGTGTACTTGAAGGATGGCATATGAAAGGGTTTTACTGCGTGGTGAAGGTGGCTGTCAGCAGCATGGATGGGAGCTGTGAAGGGGACAGAGTGGAAAGATAATCTTTCCCTAGAGTTTGGTCACCCAGCGGGCAATTCTCCAGCTGTCCCCAGCTGAACTCCTCCCAACGCTCCTTCTCTTCCCTCCTTCTCTGCCTCTCTTCTGCTCTTCTGTTCATCTGCCAGTATCCTCTCATCTCCTCTCGTCTCCTTCTGGAGCTGGGGGTTTGGGGTTTATATGGGTATAGGATAGGCGGCTTGGCAGGCCAGAAGGCAACTTTTGGGGACGAAAACAGGAATGCCTGTTCCCATTTAAGTCAATGGGTTTCTATGGTTTGCAGGCTCAGGAGTGGGGCCTCTGCGGGCGACCTGACCTTTTTACCCAGTATTTCCCTGTCTCCTGTTTGTATCTATTGCACCACTGCACTCCAACAGAGTGAGACCCTGTTTCAAAAAAAAAAAAAAAAAAAAAAGAGTAAGATTGATTATGGCTCTATATACTTTATTTTTTTAAGAATATAAATACCAATAGAATACTATACAGTTTGAAAATACAAACATTTGCAAAGAATGAGTTTATTGCTGTCGACTTAAATTATACATACAGATACATACACCAATTATGTAACCTTAGGAGATGCTTGATGTTCCACTAATTCTATCATTTTGGCAATGATCTCTGATACATTACAATAATTTAAAAATGAACAGACAGATCAAATCTGTGATCTTTAACTTTTTTCAGACAATATATGCAGCTGATATTCCTATTATTCTTTTGGCCCAAAACTCATTAGTGAATTAAGAGATTGCCGTATGGGAGTGTTTGTTTTCACATTTGTAACAGTTTGTTTATAATTTTTAAATCCTTATCTATCACATTGCAAGAATTCTTTCTCTCAGGCTAGTAAGTTGGGGAGAAGCTGGTTCTAGGAAATGTTTCTAGAACAGAAGAAGAAAAGGCAGATTTATTTCAATATATATCTTAGTCAACTGAAAGCCAAATGATTTATGGCCTTTCATATTCTCATTTGCAGCTCTTCAAGTTGTACCTGAGCTCTATGAGCTTCTCTGACAACCTAAATTGCTTTGAGAACAAAGACTATTTAAAATAAAATCATACTAAGATTGATTTGACACAGGCATGTGAGTATGACAGGGACATCAACAGGAATTGGTGGCTGCACTGAGAAGCTAGGTCTCTCATTCAAAATAACACAAGTCATTGAGAACAGCCTCATTCGATCGAAACTTTCTCAGAATCATAAGTATACTACACATGTCCATACTTACATAGGAACTGGATAAATCTTCAGTATGGGTATAGCTATTTATCTTTGTTTTCTGCATTGGGAATTCAAGTGAAACGTTTGCTAAAACACTGTTAATCATGGCACTCCAAATGCTGTTATATTAGTTATATATTTGGTTGAAGAAGTTGTTTGTTGTAATCAAATCGGCATCACTCAATACAAGTATGAAGATTCTCCTAAAAAAAAAAATACAAATGCTTGAATAGAAAAGCAAAAGAGGACATTATAGTGTTCCTTCTCCAGGAAAGGGAACATTCCAGTGACGCTCATACTAAAACAATGTTATTGTTTCAACCTATGCATTAAGTATATTTGGAGCATTCCAAACCCTAATAGATATTCACCATAAATCCAAATACACTGACAATCCCTCTCACATCCCCTTTGTTCAATTGGTCTGGAGACTGATCAATTGTTTGATCGGTCTCAATCAATTGGAATATGTTTTAACAGTTTACTTACAATAGAGACTTCAGAAATGTAAAATATCACACACACACATACACACACACACACACACACACTCCCACACGACAAAATTTCTTTGCTTGACCAAACTTTGGACAGCTTTCTGAACCTTCTTCTAGGTCCATCTGTGCAGTTCTTATAAATAGTTTTAATAAGAACCTAGCTGAGTCGGTTTAGCAAAAACCCCCAACACTGAGAACTGATCACCCTCAATATCTGATTTGGTTCTTTATCTTCTACTTCCAGGTGATGCCTGCCTTTGGCAAGAGTCCAGTCAGGGCTGTTTAGCCAGAAAAACCCTTACCCTCTGATGTTTTCTCTTAGTAATTCCGTGTCCACTCACCCTCGCACTACTCCCTAGTAATTCCGTGTCCACTCACCCTCGCACTACTCCTTAGTAATTCCGTGTCCACTCACCCTCGCACTACTCCCTAGTAATTCTGTGTCCACTCACCCTCGCACTACCCTAGTAATTCCGTGTCCACTCACCCTCGCACTACTCCTTAGTAATTCTGTGTCCACTCACCCTCGCACTACTCCCTAGTAATTCCGTGTCCACTCACCCTCACACTACTCCTTAGTAATTCTGTGTCCACTCACCCTCACACTACTCCCTAGTAATTCCATGTCCACTCACCCTCACACTACTCCTGGGCTATAAATCCCCACTTACCCCGGAGGTGAGCCCAGTCTCTCCCCCTCACAGCAAAATCCCATTGCAACAGCCTCAATACCTATCACGGTGGTCCTGAATAAAGTCTTCCTTACCATGCTTTAACAAGTATCATTGAATAATTTTTTTGTTCATCACACACAACTTGCATAATAAATATATATTAGCCTGGACACATACCCACGTTGGAAGGGTAGTGGATATATCATATGTTTTTTGTTTAAAGTCAAATTTCTTTCTAGCCTAATAAATTAACTGCAATTTAGAACACATTTTATGGAAAAAAAAAATCACATATGAAAGGAACTTACCTGCCTAGAGTTTTCTTTCTTTCCTTTCTTTCTTTCTTTCTTTCTTTCTTTCTTTCTTTCTTTCTTTCTTTCTTTCTTTCTTTCTTTCTTTTTCTTTCTTTCTTCTTTCTTTCTTTCTTTTCTTTCTTTCTTTCACTTTAGACAACACTGCATATATTTTGGAGACTGTCAGTATTTAATTAGCCAACCGATCTCAATCACTGATCTTTTGTATGAAAGTCTTCACATCACCATGTGGGCTATAAATATTTTTCAAGATAAATTCGGCACAATGGCTGCCTTTGATGTACTCACTCAACAAGTGTGCATTGGGTACCCACCATGAATCAGGCACTTTTCTAAATATTATTCCTAATGAATCTCATGGATGGGAGCTGTTCCTTTGAGTCTCCATCTAATGGTAGAATTGAGAGTGCAAAAACAAAATAATAATAATGATAAACACTTCAGTATGTAAGGCAAAAGACACGGTTCTGACCACTCTAGAATGTGTGTCAATATAAGTGTTTTCAAAGAGAAAGCTTTTAAAATCTTCCTGATGAAAAGGGAATGTGTCAAATCTGATTTCTGCTTCTTTGCAACCCTGTGCTATTCCCTTAGTATTTTAGCTTTGCTTTTCTCCCCAGTAAAACGGAGGTAAGAATGCCTGTACTTTCTGCCTGCTCCACAGGATTGCTGTAAGTAACAAGTATTTTTGATGTTGTTGTTGCTGTTAGTAGTGGTAGTAGTAGTAGTAGAAGTAAGTAGAAGTATCACTAATGTAACTTTGGGCAAGATCTATTTTAAATAACTCTAAGCCTTTTAACAAGGTAATCCGCTTTTTTTTTTTTTTTTTTCTGAGATGAAGTTTTGCTCTTGTTGCCCAGGCTGGAGTGCAATGCCGTGATCTCAGCTTACTGCAACCTCTGCCTCCCGGGTTGAAGCGATTCTCCTGCCTCAGCCTCCCTTGTACCTGGGATTACAGGCACCTGCCACCATGCCCAACTTATTTTTTTGTAATTTTAGTAGAGATGTGGTTTCACTATGTTGGCCAGGCTGGTCTGGAACTCCTGACCTCAGGTGACCCACCCGCCTCAGCCTCCCAAAGTGCTGGGATTATAGGCATGAGCCATATACCCTCAATCCACAGATACATCAGTGAAGAGGGAATGGGCCAAAGGATAAGAGAGAGAAGGGTAAAGAAAAATCAAACAGATATCAAAGATTGAACAGGCAAGTTCTGAATCCAATGCCAGATCAGGAGCCTGTTACAAAATTCTCCTGTGCTACTCCATTTCCTCTACAACTAACTTATTTTCCAGTTCATTTCATTGAGATAGTAAAATAACTCAATCTAATTGAGATTGTTAGTAAAAAAATAATTTTCACTGGGTTTTTATAATGCATGCAGTGTGCATTGGAAGGAATAAGAGTTTTCTTTAAGTGGATAGGTAGCAAAGCCAGAAATCACAGAGTATAGCATTTATAAACCACTCATCATATGAGGAGCATACCCCCTGGAAACCAGAAACAATTGCATTTCACCCTAAGACCCTGGAAGCCAGAAACAATTGCATTTGACCCTCATAACTGAATGGGTTCTGTTCACCCAAACCTTACTCTTTTAAACAAAATAATAAAAATGTGCTTCAGGGGAGATAAATGGCTCCTCAGAGAGGGGCAAAAGACGCACTCCTCTATAAGCTTTAAAATGTTAGTTATAAGAGGGAGAGATTGTTATCCCTGTAATTCCCCCAGGAGGAAAGGCACGGGGTGTAGAGAAGACTGGCACAAAGTGAGTTCAGGGAACATTTTCATTTCGGTGAGCATCTGCTGACAGGTAGTAAATCTAATGGTAACTGTCATGCAGTGTGGGTGCCTTTGTTTCTAGTAAGCGTGGTGAGAGCACCTTATACCTCCTGGTATAATTACTTTTGTTGTATTTGAGCTTAATGAGAGTTTAAAAACTATAAAGAGAAACTAAAAGAAAAAGATTGGCTGTATTAAAAAAGAGAGGCTCTCTTTAACAAAACTATATTATTTTGATGCATATCTCAACCTTATGATTTTATATTTTCTCAATGTTGCATAGTGTATTTTATAAATACTCTGAAAATTCTTAGTCTGGATTTAGATGGAGACTCTGTATGTGTACTATTATTGTCAAAAGGGAGAATGGAAGAGCTTAAGCAGCAGTAGAGAAAATAATGATGTGGCTTTGGCTGCCAAGGACTTGATGGACAAGTATTGCTTAGAGACAAATGTAATTGCTTGTTTCAACCTGCATGTATAAAAGGAGGTCATAGATGTTTTAGATTTACAGTTAGATTGAGGCTATTTCTGAAGAACAAAATAACGACTTCTCTCTTGAATACATTTATCATGTTTGCTTCTTAAAATAAACAAAATTTTGAATTCCATAAAACATGTATTTAATATAATGGGTTATATAGAAGCAATAAATTATGTTAAATACGGTGAATTAATGTTAAAAGGTTTATGAGAATGATTAATTACAAATATAAATATTTATTGTCAGGACAGTTACAAAGTAATCTAATTATACAATAAGAGCAATGAGACTTGATACTGGATTATGCAATTTCCTATAACCAGGAACTGCCCAAATTTATTTACCACGAGTCCTCTTGGATCTCATCAAATGGCATCATTCCAATATGTACAATATTATTACACGGTTATGCTCTGTCAAGGACTGTTCTAACTGCAATTTGATCCTGAGACACCTCTGAGGGAATCTCTCTATCTCAATTCCAGCATAACAGAATTTTCCCCTTCTGGTAAAGGTAGTTCAAGTTTATTGATTCTAGCAATTGAAATATGTGGCTTCAAAAAACTTGGAATAACTAAGGGTTGTCAAGGTCACAAAGTGTTTTATCGGAGGAAATTGCAGGTATACTACAGAGATTTGCTGTCAGGGTTAATTTTTCTCACTGAATAGCCACAAAAAATTATTTAAATATTTTACTTTGTCATTACCATACTGCACAGTATCATCCAGAACTCACAGTTGGCTCTATTTTTGGACATTTTCCAAAGCTTGAATAGCATCATCGATAAATAACACTTGTTAACTAATCGCACACTGTCAGGTCATGTGTCTGAATAATTTGCTGTGTAATTTTCTCACATTAGTCAAATTAAAATGTGGAAATGCGTATACTTTTCTAGCCAGTTAACTTAATGATAGGTGATATGTTAAAATTAATTATCTGCCATGTCATATTATTCTAAATTTGAATGAGTTTCTCATTTGACCCAAAGATTTGCAAACGTTGTGTAAATATAGGACACCAACTAATTTATTCCACGCATGTTCATATATATTAAATGGAAAGTAATGTCTTCCAAACCTTATACAAATTTTGTTGCATATTAGTTGTGGGGATTTGAGGTGGGTCAGGTATAAAGACAACTAGATCCAAGTAATACAGATATGACCCAGGGTTTACTGGGGACATAGACTAGAAGAGCAGTAGCAGAATGGACACTGTCTCCCAAACTCTGATTGTTCCACAGCCTAGGCTGGATATAGATGTTTTGTGTGCACCACAGAGATGCTTGCCTCAACTGACAAGCTGAACATGCAAAGAAAAAGCCACTCCATACGTCATCCCTGCCTCCCCACCAGTTTTTCATGTCTTCAGCTTAAGCTAAGAGGGAAGAGAACACTTAGTTTCTGCAAGTAACAAGACATACATCAAGGGAACAGTCTTGTGTGCCAGGAATGCTGACATCAAATAATTTTCTGTCCCTCCGCAGACTAATCAGTCATGATGAGCCAGCTTTGAGCAAAACAACAGGAAGGGGAAAGGAAGTGAGCCTCCACGCCACCCAAATTGTTTCCTCATCATCCCACCCCTTGGTGCTTGGGGTATCATTCAATATAAGCTTCACAATTAGTTCTGATTGATGTTACATCTTAATGGGTTCCACAGTACTGTCTGAGAATAGTGTCGTTTTCTAAGAGTAGTCTGGTATGCTTGAGAGGCAGGAACACCATCTGAACAATATTAAGGAAACTACAAAAAAACTGGATTAGATGCAAAAGGATTGATCCCACTTTCTGAGGAATTTGCCTTATGAGTCATCACCAAGATTGCTTGTTATAAAACACTTGGAGAAAAAGAGATAACTATTTACTCTCAACCCACTCCCCTGTCATTTCCCAGGGATGAGCATGTATACGCCCACAGGAACTTAAGTCTGTCATCCACCTGAGAATGAGGCAGTTGATTGATCAGTTTTCTGAAGTGATGATTTCTTTGTTTAGTTGTGGTTGTCATCCTAAGTGACCTCTGGGGGCAGAGGAGGGTGGTCTGAAAACCAGCTGAAACACAAGTTTACCTTTGCTCCAGGTACCCTTGATATGAGAATACAATCTGTCTATCCATCCCCTTAGATGAAAACACCTACTGGATAAAACTTTTACCCATTTTCTGACATTGCAGATGACACATACACACAGAAAAACAAAAAACCAGAACTGTATTATTCTAAAGAGAAATGAACTACACAACTCCTCCTCAAATAAGGAAGGGAAGGACTCTACTTGGAAAAGGATTGGAGTATGGCAGGAGCTCAGCTGAGTCAGAGGAAGCCACACTGCCAGGTGTAGGAGTAGCCAATGAAGACAACAAGCCAAAATGAGAAACAGTCAAGCCTCCTATGACTTATTGCCATAATACAAGCAAGAGGCTAACCTGGAGAAATCACCATTTCCTCCTCCCTGTTCTCCCCAGAAATGGCACCAGAAGAGGGTCAGGAGAAATAGTTCAGGTGTGAGAATTTTATCAATTTAAGTCAGAACTGTAGAACTTTCGACACATAATGACTCAGCAATACCATCCAAACCCCTGCACTAAGAGATGACCAAACTCCAGAATGGCTTCTGTAAAAGCAGCTTAAGGCTGTGTTCCTAGGATAACTCCAGCTCTCCCCCTACTCTACATCCTCCCCTTTCCCCTTAAAATATCTCTCTGAGAAAGCTCGATGCTACCAAATAAATTTACTATTTGCTCATCAAAAACCTGCTGACTAGCAGAGAGGCTGTGGAAAACCATCTTGGAGCAGCTACTTCAAAAGACTGTGCTCCATTCAGGCTGCTCTAACAAATACCATCGACTGTGTGGCTTTTAAGCGACACAGATGTATTTCTCACCATGCTGGAGACTGGAAGTCTGTGATCACAGTGTCTGCATAATGAGGTTCTGTTGAGAGCCCTCTTCCAGGTTGCAGGCTGCTATCTTTTCATTGTATCCTCACATGGTGAAAGAGATAAGAGGTTTTCAGGTGTCTCTTTTATAAGGGTTGTAATCCAATTTATGAGGATTCTACCCTAGTAACCTCATCACCTTCAAAGACCCCACTTCCTAATACCATCATAATAGGAATGAGGTCTCAACAAATAAATGTTAGAATTACACAAATGTTCACTCTATAGGCAGTTTGCAATTATAAATCATTTTTTAAAATCTCTTGTGATGGACGTGAAGCTGACACTCTAAACTGTTTCCTCAAGGACCTGAGAACCATCTCTGAAAAGCAAACGTTCAGGGAGATAACTTGCTCTTTCACCCAGTCTCTGTTGGAGGACAGGGACTAACTCCTGTGGGCCCTTGCCTCCTTGTCACCTGTCATTATGCCTAGGTGATGAGATGGCTCAGTAGAATTATCTCCAGAAAGCAAAATCAAAAACCAAACGGGCACCAGGATGAGTAAAACACAGCTTATCTTGGGTTTCAAGTATCTTCTGAGGGAGTAACTGAAACACACTACTAATGCCTCATGATACTAGATAAAATTTATTGGGGGAACCTTCAAGCAGTGATGTAGCACAGTGCATGGTTTCCCTTATTATTCTACAGACTTATGTTGGGCATAGTTGTTATTTATGCAGTTTCACTGAGATCACAACTGATACTGTTTGGCTCTGTGTCCTCACCCAAATGTCATCTCGAATTGTAATTCCCATGTGTGGAGGAAGGGAGGTGGTTGAATCATGGGGTTGGTTTTCTCCATGCTGTTCTCATGATAGTGATGAGTTCTCATGATATCTGATGGTTTTATAAGTATGTGGAAGTTCCTCCTTCACTCCCCTCTCTTGTCTGCTGCCATGTAAGACGTGCCTGCTTCCCCTTCTGCCATGATTGTAAGTTTCCTGAGTCTTCCCCAGCCTTGAGGAACGGTGAGTCAATTAAACCACTTTTCTTTATAAATTATTCAGTCTCAGGTATGTCTTTATAGCAGTGTGGAAATGGACTAATTCACCAGCTGAAGGGTATATTTGGACCAGCAGGAGTGAGAGTACCTCAACAGAATGAGCAGGCTGTGTTCCCACCCTATGTTGCTATCTATAGCACAAGCCAAGAGGTCCCAGGTAACACCTATTTTTTTCCAAGAAACCAGAAATTATATCAAGGAATTCCTAGACTCAGAAACATACCTAGGAAATATGCATAGTGAGTATCATGTCTATTCACAGAGGGCCTGGAGAGCAGCTTTGCATGGCAGGAACACACAGATGAACCAGAGGTGTTGTTTGTCTGCAGAACACTTATTCTAGTGGAGCCATGTCTCTGCTCAGCTTCCAACCTGGCAAGAAAATCATGTTCCAGGGCTATTACAATTGTTTTCCCATCATATAACTACATTTCTTCCACATTTTTTACTATATCCAGGAAAAAAAGTCAAGGTTTAAAAAAGGATATATTTTGTTTGAGTTTGGATTTATTTTTAGTAGGTTAAAAAGAAGTTTCATATTGTACTTGACTGCGGTGTGTTTATGTAAAAAACAGGGTTCTTTCCATCTTTCTTTTATTTATTTATTTATACACTTATTTATTTACCAGTTCAAGGTCTTCTGGTATGTGTGAGTTTACTTTGAATGGTGTTGGGGACAAATATAAATAAAACAAAGTTTTAGACACTGAGAATTTTAGAATAATGTGGGACTCAGTCCATAAGGAGGTAAGAACCACAAACTCTACAGGGAAATATAAACATAAATTAGACAAGTAATTTCAATACTTTATTACAGTAGAAATGCCTAGACAATGAAGTTGAAAACCATGAAAGAGAGAGCAATGGTCCTGCTTGAGGAAGGAGGGGGTATCAATAAAGTCTTAAAAAGAAAATGTGACCCTTGAAAAAAAATAAAGGAAGCAAAGGACTTTACGGATGGATATGTTTGGAGGTGAAATTCTAGGCTGAGGAAGAGAATGAATAAAGACTTGGAATTAAGAGAAAACATATTATTGGAGAGTTTAAAGTACTTCATAGAATGCCTGGAATACAGAGTGTGCAGAGAAGAGACGGTTTGAGGTGAGTTTAATGGATATGCATGGCCTCCATCTTGCCTCACTAAGATATTTATCTAGGAATTTTATGTCATGGTCAGTCACTGGTAGATTTCACACAAAGGGAGACCAAAATAGGATGGTATTTAGAAAGAACACATGGCAAAATATGGAGGATAGATTAAAGGAAAGTGAAATTAGCATTTGAGAGGCCAACTAGGAGATGACTCTAGGAAACCAAATAGGTGACTCTTCCTCTGAATAGCTTTCCATTTTTATCACAAATTCACAATTTTTTACTTATTTGTAATTTTACATCTAGTCACAATTAAATTCAACTGTAATAAACAGAACTCAAGAGCCAGGGTTTGGCAGTGAGATTAAGAAATAAACTGAAACAGAGCAACAAACATATAAATATATAAATAAAGGGAAAGGTCAGAGTTAAAAAGAGTATGCAAAGTGGCTTGGAGTTTTAAAAATTCAAAGGGAAATTCGGGAGGCTGAGGCAGGAGAATGGCGTAAACCCGGGAGGCGGAGCTTGCAGTGAGCTGAGAACCAGCCACTGCACTCCAGCCTGGGCAGCAGAGCAAGACTCCGTCTCAGAAAAAAAAAAAAAAAAAGAAAAAAGAAAAAAAATTGAAGCCAAAAAGGATTATAAGCAAACTCTCTGAAGTTAAAGAACCTGCCCTACATGAAACACTACACACTCACCATATTTGTAACATTCTTATCCTTTCATTACAGCAAACATTCAAATGAAACCATTAAAATCACTGCCACAGTTTGATTGCAAGACCTTATCAAATAATGGATTTGACACTATTTATCTTCAAAGACTCAACATTCCTTCTAAAGCCCGAGGCCTTGAGTCTCCTCTGAAGCTATAGATCATCTTCACAGATACTACTTTGATCTGATGACCATCTTTGTGAGGAGATTTTTCCTTTAACTAGTGTGTGTCCTAATTAAAACAGAGGTATCTGCTGCGATTTAAAAAAAAAAAAATCAAGGCATTTCTTACTAAGATTTCATCTGAAATATCTTCATGGTCAGTGGAACCTCAGAGATCCAAGGGCATTATACCTGCACACTAATGTTTTGGCTCCCCCTGGAGGATATTAGGATGTCACAGAATTTCCTAAGTGACAAGAGTCAAAGCTAGTTTCCCGCAAGCAATATAAAGTTGAAAAGACGAAAGATGAAAGGAAACAACAAGAAAAATTAGGGGCTTCTGATTATATGATGGAATAACTGGTACTGAACTTCCCATCCCACAGTAAACGACTTTAAAGCTAGATAGGGCCTTTAAGACTAATGTTATTAGTCAAAAGAAAAGAGGCAACAAAAGACTGAACACTGAGGGAAGGGAAAATTGGAAGACAAACTTCAAAATCACCCTGGCTCCTTGTCTGGTGAAAGTATCCTTAAAAGAGGCAGAGCAGCCGGGCGCGGTGGCTCACGCCTGTAATCCCACCACTTTGGGAGGCCGAGGCAGGCGGATCACGAGGTCAGGAGATCGAGACCATCCTGGCTAACACGGTGAAACCCCGTCTCTACTAAAAATACAAAAAGATTAGCCGGGCGTGGTGGCGGGAGCCTGTAGTCCCAGCTACTCGGGAGGCTGAGGCAGGAGAATGGCGGGAACCCGGGAGGCGGAGCTTGCAGTGAGCAGAGATCGCGCCACTGCACTCCAGCCTGGGCGACAGAGCGAGACTCCACCTCAAAAAAAAAAAAAAAAAAAAAAAGCTGCCGGGCGCGGTGGCTCAAGCCTGTAATCCCAGCACTTTGGGAGGCCGAGACGGGCGGATCACGAGGTCAGGAGTTCGAGACCATCCTGGCTAACACGGTGAAACCCCGTCTCTACTAAAAATACAAAAAAAAAAGCTAGCCGGGCGAGGTGGCGGGCGCCTGTAGTCCCAGCTACTCGGGAGGCTGAGGCAGGAGAATGGCGTAAACCCGGGAGGCGGAGCTTGCCGTGAGCTGAGATCCGGCCACTGCACTCCAGCCTGGGCGACAGAGCGAGACTCCGTCTCAAAAAAAAAAAAAAAAAAAAAAAAAAAGCTGCAGTCTTAGTAGAGCAGGGTGGTACTACTGGACCCAAGAGCAAAAATCAGAATTCAGACCAGCAATCTTGCATCTACAGGGCAGGACACTGGAAAGGAGGTAGTGTCAAACGTTTGGTGAGGAGGAGGCAGAAATCTTTATGAGGGCTTCCTGTGATGAACGGATTGACTACGAATGTGCAGAGCAAGATTGCATGAAGCTTACAGTGGAGCAGTTTCAGCCAAATGTAGAACAGAGCAACAGAAATAAGAGCGGTCAAACAGTGCTAGTGGGACATCAGAGGTCTAGCTCAGGTGAAAGCGAGAGAGATCATTAATCATCCCTCAATCTCAGAGCATCAGAGACCATGGGAATGCTAAGAGTTTAGAGTAGAAACAATACCCAAATAATACGTATTAAAATGAGAGACACCATTAGGTTAGAAGTAAAAGGATGTATTACACAAATAATAAGCATAAAAATCCCAGTGACTATCTTATTATTATACAAAATAGACTTTATAAAAAAGAATGAGTCAAGAAATAAAAACATTTCGTCATAATAATAAAGGAACAATTCATTAGAAAGACAGCAATTTTTAAAATAGGTATACACGTAAAAACAACTTGAAAAATGCATGAAACAAAACTAACAGATTTAAGAAATAGACATTCTTAAATTTGAGAACTTAGCATTTCTGCATCAGTAATTAATAGAGTAAGTAGAAAAAATACAGTGCGCATACAGATCATAACAATAGTATCAACCTACTTGACCTAATGAAGATTTACAGAAAGATATGTCCAACAATTACAACTGTACAGGCTTTACAAATATACAAAGAAAAAAACATATTTTGGTCCATAAAACAAGGTTCAATACATTTCAAATTATTAAAGAATACACAGTGTTTATTTAGCCTGACTGAAACTGTATTAAATTGACAAACAAGAAACATAAAATTCCCAAATATTTGAGAATTCTATATACATTTCTAAGTAACCCATAGGTCAAAGCAAACATCCCCAAATTATTTTTAAAACATTATTAAAAATAAGGAAAACTCAAAATATTTAAATATATAAGATAAGGCCTAAATCATTCTTAGAAGCAAGATTATAGATTTAAATGCCTATATTTTAAAAAGAATAAATTTTGAAAACAATTTTAGGAGCTCCTACCCAATAAGCTCAATAAGAACAAATTAAAAATAATGGGCAGAAAATAATAAAAATAAAAACAAAAGTTAATGAAATAAAAGATAAGAATAACAAAAACAAAAATAAAGCAAAGTAAGGTAGTTCTGTCGAAGGTTTAATAAAGATGGTAAACATATAGTGAGATTAATAAATAAATATTTTAAAGAGAAAATTACCAAAATAAGAAATAAAAACCAGGATATCACTACTGATCATTCAGATATCAAAAGGTTAAAAGAAAACTTTATAATAACTTTGATTACTTGGATGAAATGGACATATTTCTTGAAAAACTCAACTCTACAAAATTAATTACAGAAGAAATACAGAATCTAAAATGACATATATCTATTAAGAATATTGAATTAATGATCAAAACCATCTCAAATATATACATATATATATTCCAAGCAGAAAGAGTTTCAAGAAGTACTTCTTTATAACATTTAACACTTTGAGTGCAGTGTAGAAAACTTACTTCCCTTCAGTTTCCTGTACTTTTACTACTTTTAAATAACATTGTCTTGAGTATAGGATAGTATTATAATTTCTCTTTTAATAGTAAAATCAGTTATAAAACTCATGAGGAGAATGATATACTGAGTTCAATAGTGTCTCTCAGAAACCAAAAACCACAGAATGTGATCATATTTGGAAATTTAGTCTGCTGATATAATTAATTTTAGGTAATAATGAGGTCATGTTGGGTTAGAGTGGGCTCTCATGTGATAATTGATTATTTTCAAAAGAAGAGAAAACAGAAACAAAGAGACACGGGCACAGGGAGCGTGCCATGTGGCTGTGGAGATGGAGACTGGAGTGATGCACCTACATGCCAAGGAATCCCAAGGTTTGCCAGCAACCATCCGAAGATGCAAGGAATGATAAGAGAGAGCATAGCACTGCTGACATATTCATTTAGGGCTTCTAACCTCCTTCTCTCTGTGAGAGAATATGTTTATGTTGTTTTACGCCACCCATTCCATGGACTTTATTACAGCAGGGCTAACATCCAAATACAAAGTTTTGCACATGTACAATATGGCTGTTATAAATACCTAAACATGTGGAAGTGGCTTTGGAATTGGAAAATGGATAGAGGATACAAAAGTTTTGAGGTGCTTGACAGGAAAAGCCTAGATTCTCTTAAAGGAATACAGATGTTAAAAGTGATCTAGTGAAGACTCCAAAGGAGATGGGTACAGCTACAGAGAATGTTCTCACATCATTGAGAATGCATATATCGTCACAAACAGATTGTTGGTAGAAATATGAATGTAAAGGTGCTTCTCGTGATGCCTTAGAAAGCAATGAGGAATGTCTTATTGGACTTTGCAGGAATCCATACTAAAAAGTGTCAGGAATGTGGCTAAATTATGTATTATTTTTGAGTAGAAAGTAGAACTTACAAGTTATAAACTTAGATATTTAGTTGAGATTTCCTAGCAAGTGTAGAAGGTACAACATGGTTTTTCCTTGCTGTTTAATAGTAATATGTGAGAAGAAACAGATTTTTTTTTTTTTTTTTTTTTTTTTTTTTTTTTTTTTTTTTTTTGAGACGGAGTCTTGCTCTGCCACCCAGGCTGGAGTGCAGTGGCCGGCTCTCAGCTCACTGCAAGCTCCGCTCCGGGTTCACGCCATTCTCCTGCCTCAGCCTCCCGAGTAGCTGGACTACAGGCGCCCGCCTCGTCGCCCGGCTAGTTTTTTTTTGTATTTTTTAGTAGAGACGGGTTTCACCGATTAGCCAGGATGGTCTCGATCTCCTGACCTCGTGATCCGCCGTCTCGGCCTCCCAAAGTGCTGGGATTACAGGCTTGAGCCACCGCGTCCGGCGAACAGATTTGTTAAAGAGGGAACAGCCAAGCCAAAAGGAGCAAGCATTTGGTGGTTTGAAAAGTTCTTCGCTTATTTAGACAACATGCTCCAGAGGTAGGACCCAAGTACAACCATTTGTTAAAAAGGCCAATCATGGGACTTATCTTGCCAAACACTGTATTAACCTCTCCTAGTTGAACTGGCATCAGTTCAGAAATGTTGAATCCTAAATTATTTTCCCACAAGTCCAAGTCCTTGATGTGCTCTTCATTTCCTTTCAATTTTTTTCTCTCTCCATTTTTCAGATTGGGAAATTCTACTGATCCATCCTCTAGTTCAATTATTCTACTCCCTGTTATCTCCAGTGCACTGTTGAGCCTTTCCATCAAGTTTTGTCTCAATGTTATTATATACATATTTTTTATTTCTGTAGTTTCCATTTGCTCTTTTTTATATTGTCTACCTTTTTGCTATATTTTTAAATTTGTTTCAAGAGAATGTCTAATTGTCGAAGCTTTTTGTATTACTGCTGCTTTAAAATACTAGACAGATAATTCTAACACTTGATTAATTTCGACATGGATGTTATGTGAATGCCTTTTCTCCTTCAAGTTGTTATTTTCGTGACTCTTGGAATGATGGGTGATTTTTTGTTGTTGTTTTATATCTTGAACATTTTGGTTATGTTAGGAAACTCAGGGTCCTAGTTAATATTTTATTGTAGTAGCTATTCACTCTGTTCAGGTTTACCACACAGGTTCTGGTCTATATTGTTCAACTGTGCATCCCATGACCATTTAAATTTTGGTGGTCATTATCGGTGACGCCTGAGAGGACAGAAGGTGTTTACCCGGCTGGGCCATGGTGGGAAAGTGAGGAGGTGGCCTGGGAGAATGAAAAACACTTTCTAAGCAGGACCACTTTGGGGATGCCTACTCGCTATTCAGTATCTCTAGGTGAGGGAGGAAGGACTTAGGCCCATAGGAACAAAAATAGTCTTTCTGGGCTCAATTCCCTGCGGTGGGATCCCTTGCCAGCAGGGGACAGAGAGCTTTGCCCTAGCCTGGTGCTTGATTTGTTGAGATCTCACTTGCTAATGACACTAGATACCTGGCATATCTGTCACGAGGAGAGGAGTCTCAGGCCCTGTGCAGAAAGGTAACACTTTTCCATTTGATTTTTGTCAGTGGGGTTTTGATCAGTCCCTCTTTCCAGTGCTACTAGGTTCAACTGATGTTGTTGGCAGGACTCCTGTTTGATCCAGGTGAACAGTGAGTCAACCTGACTATATTTTCTTGCTTACTTGGAGGTTGGGGGATATCAGGCCTGAGACACATTTTTGTGTTGGCTCAGGCTTCACAAGCCATCCTAACATTATGCTATTCCTCCAGTCTTGTAGCCTCTAACACTCACTTTTCTCTGTTCACAGTTCTCCATTTGTTGTCTATTGCATTATTTCCAGGGTGTATTGCTGTACTTGGCAGGGATGAGCAGGGAGAAATGAGTCTATGTCATCTTTTCTAAACTATAGTTTTATGTTTATATTTTTACAACATTTAAAAAGGAAACAATACCAAAACTTCACAAATTCTTCCAAAAAGTAGAAGAAGAACTGCTTCTTTACTCATTTTTACAAAAACAGCATAATCCTAATAACAAATGCAACAGAGAAATCTAAAAAAAAGAAAATTAAAAATATCCTTTAAACACAAATGGAGACATTCTCAACAAAATGCTAGCAAACCAAACTGAAAAACATATGAAAATTTAATAAATTCTTACTAAGAAAGTTTTATTTCATGAATTCAGTTTTCAGCATTCTAACATCAACCGCTGTATTTAATACATTAGCAGAATTGAAAAAAGAAAATACAACATTGTTTCAGTGGATGCAGAGAAGGGAAAACATCACAAAGACACATACAGTTTTGAAGATGAAAGGGACACAATGGGAACTATTTTAACAGTTATCTTACATGCAACTGGTTATCTGTTGTTTATTCAAAAATAGAATTATTGTATTAATGGAGATCTTTAAATACATATTAGAATTATTTGTAATATTGACATCATACTGTCTTAATTTCACTTTTATTTGTAACATCTCTATAACAAGTGTTTCACTCATTAAAAGATTTTGCAACAATTAATACAAAGTGTATGCAATGTTCTTAGTACAGAAAAAACACTTGCTCAACAGTTAATGTTGTTATTTATTTCCATCCTTAATGTTAAATTTATAGCAGGTGATTAGTTATATTTATAGAATAAATACAGGCATAAATAATTAAATGAACAAATAATATAATTTAATCTCAACACAATTGCTATTTTAAAATTATTCAATATATATTTAACAACTTTGGAACATTTTTAACTCAATGAAGATTTTGTAGAGATAATAACTATATACTGAGTTCAGTCATTGTGCTATGTGCTGAAGATAAAAAAGCATTTCCTGCTTTTTTTTAAAACTTAAGTGTCTAGCAGAGAAAAAGGAATAGTAAAGCAGAAAACATTAACAACAAGTGACAAATGGTATGATACAGTAGGGAAATCTAAACTAGTCTGAAGGTTCCCAAAATCGCTTTTTGAAAGTGTGCTGAAAGGTGAAATCTGAAGTCAGGCAAGAAGATTTCTCCAAGCGTTGACATTCTTTTGAGTCTCTGCATGTGGAACTGCTTTGAAGCAAAAGAAGGAATAAAAAATGCAAAGTATTGAATAGTACTTAGTTATTGAGGGAGCATCTGTGACAACAAAGGAACGGCAAGATATTTCCAAATAGGTCAAGGACAAATAAATAAATTGCAAAAGCTGCCAATAATCTAATTACCCCAAAGCATTAGAAACATTACAGAAATGTGGGCCACACACATGAACAGGGAATTCATGAATTATTATAAAATCTGTTCATTATTGAAGAAATGAAAAGCAAACTACTGATCTGGTAGTTGGCCCTTGAACAACACAGGTTTGAACTGTGTAGATCCTCTTCTATGTGCAGTTTTTTCCCACCTCTGCCACCTCTGATGCTGCAAAGACCAACACCTCCTCTTTATCCTCCTCCTCAGCCTATTCAATGTGAAGATGATGAGGATGAAGACCTTTATGATAATCACGTCCATTTAATAAATAATAAATGTTGTCTATTCCTTATGATTTTCTTAAGAAGTGTTCTCTTTTTAGCTTACTGTATTATAAGAACACAGTATATAATACACACAACATACACAAGACGTGCTAATTGCTAACTTATGTTATTGGTAAGGCTTCCAGTCAACAGTAGGCTAGTAGTAGTCAAGTTTTCAGGGAATCAAAGTTACACGTGGATTTTCAACTGTGTGTGTGTGGGGGGTTGAGTTCAGTGCTCCTAACCTCTGCATTGTTTAAAGGATCAGCTTTATATATAATGTATGAAATCTCAAATTATAAAGACATGATATTTGATAATGCTAAGTGTTGACAAGGGTACAATGAAATAGTCACTTTTTCACAGTATTCATAATAGTGTAAATTAGTACAAACCTTATAATGGACAATTTAATAATATCCATGAAAACATAAAATATGCCTAGACATTAATTCAGATTTTACTGAATACTCTACATTACATTACATTTCTGTAATATAGAGTTATATGCATGTGAGGGTCACATCTAAATAAGTCACTAGGAGATAAATAGGTAAATAATTACCATAGATAATGTTTTAAAGACAATGAAATATTATATTATCATCAGAATAAGTAAGATAAAATTATATATGCCCATGGGGAAAGATTTTGAAGATACATGATTACCTGAAAAAAAGGACATATGTAAATATACAAACACCATATATATAATATATCATATATATAAATTCTATATACAATTTTATATATTATAATTTATATATTTATATAATATATAACAATAAATACATATTTAAATATATACTTAAATATTGTATATATTATATTTAATATATAATATATAATATATTTAATACATATATCTGCTTTCGTTTGTGTGGTTATACACACACTGATGAGTATATTTCTCTGTATATATAATCATAGAAAGACACAAAATAAATTTTTAGGACTGTTCACTTCTCAAGGAGTGAATCTGATATCTTTGTGGTAAACAGAAAACTTATTTTTACTTTAAAATATACCTTTTCACATGTTTATGCTTTACTCTTCGTAAGATAAATGATTTTAACAATGAAAATGAAGCTGAAGAAATTAGGAAATGCAAGTACACTTTTTAATAGCTCTGCTTAAAAAACTGATTTTGACTTTCTATCTGGAATTTTATTTGTCCCGATTAGAGTGGCTTCTTGGAAGAATACCGAAGAATTTGATTACATGCCGCCTAGTCCCTGGAATTAATATTCAGACGATCTCATAATATTTTGAGTCAAACATTTGAGTCAAACAAGAAAATGAATTTAATCATACCTCTGGCTGTACACTGGGCCTCAAGATTGTTTACTTACTCCTTAGTGATCTTGGAAAATCATGTAACTTTTATGGTTTTCAGATTGCTTCTATGTAAAATAGAAACAGTAATCCAATGTACTCTAAAGTGTTACAAGGTTTATTGTATAAACCACTGAATTTTAAAACTGCTTTACAAAACTGACTACATAGTTCAACTGAGCAGAGAAAGTAAAGTTGATAGCTGGAACTCTTTGTAATATTTTTTTGAGTTGTCACACTTGGCATAATTGATACTATTGATACTAATATTATCTACAGGATACAGGAATCCAAATGCATTTTTGTTGTAGGTTTATTGTGTACTTAAAATGAAGAAAATAACTTAGAACAATTTCAATGCTATGCAAAGTTGTACTAATTTGTATAACTAAGCCAATGTGCTATGAAATTAACTTATGTAATGCTAATTAAATAAATCATATTAGTTTTTAAAAATTACACTATTAATATTTGTGGTCAACTATAGAAAATATTTATTTTATGTGCAAGAGAAGCATAGCCTTTTACCGCAGAAGGACACAGTTATTACTGCATCTGCGGGATTAAAATGCCTCCTACAAAATGACCCTTCCTTCTTTCCTCCATACTTCACTTTGGAACTTTCATCCAGAGCACTCCTGAAGCCATAGATCTTTATTGCCTCATTGAGCAGAACTGATTTTGAATGGTGCTTGGACACAAACTGATCCAGACAGAGGTGACGAATTACTGCTGCACAGGCACATGTAAACATGAAGGAGGAAGAAATCAACATTTTTGGATGGGAGGTCAACAGAAAAGTAGGAAGGAATGGCTCTTTTTGTCATTCTTTAAAACAGTAATCAAAGGAATGTTATATAAATATTGCATTATTTGTTTAAAGGGATTTAAGAAAAAATAATGCCTTATTACTAAATTCACAAACAGTACTAACCAGACAAGAGAAAGTCAGACAGCATTAACAGACACTTTTCCTACGTTTTTTCTTATTTTGTTTTCCAGAAAGAACACAAACATAAATAAGAGGATAATGAAATCTCTTATTGAGAATATAGTAAGACATTTACAATTATTTTGAAACACCTGCCTTTGCAATCTAATTCCACAAAAGTCTACAAGCTTCAACAAGGTTGTTATGACTTTGTTTTGAGCCCTGGACTTGCTGACCTGAAACAGAACAAAGATGTAGAAATGACATTCACACCTCTTAATTGGTATCATTAAGAGAATTTTTTTTCATGCCAGAGGACAAGTGATAGACCTCCTTGAGATTACTATGCTCTTGGGAAAACGGAAACTGTCTTCTAATGAGAACACAATGCTGTAGCTTTTATAAAGGTACCAGTTAGCGTTTGCTATACAGAATTCTTTAAAACAGACATTTTGCTCTGAAAGGACTCTAAGTAGTTCTGGTGACCCAGAAGGGGAAAAGAAAGAGCTGTGAGAGGTTTTAAAATGGTTCATGCCATTTGAAGAGATAATAGAAATTTGAAGGAGAAATTGGGATTGTTTGTGTGTGTGTGTGTGTGTGTGTGTGTGTGTGTATGTGTGTATCTGTACATGGGACTTGGAGAGAAGTTTAATGAAACTCTTGTGATTATTGTAATGCGTGTCACAGTGAAAACTGACATCTACTGCAAACTTATCATGAAATTAGTAAGATGGTAAACATCAGAAATCTAAAGTTTATATTTTTAGTAAGAATAATTCTTGAAGATATACTCATGTAAAAATGGCTTTATTATATCTGTAAATATCTTAACAGGCATTGAAAGGGACTTATTCAATCTGTTTAGGAGCTATTAGATTGTTCGTGTGTGTGTGTGTGCGTGCACGCACACGTGTATGTATTTAAAACATAGAGTGAAACAGCCGGGCGCAGTCGCTCACGCCTGTAATCCCAGCACTTTGGGAGGGTGAGGTGGGTGGATGGCAAGGTCAGGAGTTCGAGACCAACCTGACCAACATGGTGAAAACCCGTCTCTACAAAAAAAAAAAAATACACACACACACACACACACCACACACACACACACACATAAATTAGCTGGGCATGGTGGCGCGTACCTGTAATCCCAGTTATTCAGGGGCTTGAGGCAGGAGAATCCCTTGAACCTGAGAAGCGGAGGTTGCAGTGAGCAGAGATTATGCCATTGCACTCCAACCTGGGTGACAGAGTGAGACTCTGTCTCAAAAATTAAAATAAAATAAAATAAAACATATATAATATATAATAATGTAACATATATATTATATATATATATAGAGAGAGAGAGAGAGAGAGAGAGACAGAGAGCAAACGTCCTTACCCTTCTTCAAGCAATTATGTTGTTTCAGATGTATGTGTAGCAGCATTACCCAGAGAGTTTGCAACCATTGTGCTCCATATGTAACTGAGGATCCTCACCTATTGCTGGCTTTTATTCTTTCACTGTACCACCAGAGTGCCAGTTCAGCATAATAAAAGGTATGTCCCATTTTAAGAGTCAGTGGAAATCTTCAGAATTAAGACCCTCTGATTCATAACGATTTTCCTCTTCTAACATCTCAATAACACAGGGCACATTAAAGGCTTTCTCTGGATTTAACTTTCATCATCTGCAAAATGAAAGCATTTTAGATACCTGTTTGCTCAAGTCTCCTTTACCCAGCCATTTATAATTACCACTAGTCTGGAGTTTAGAATCGAGTACCTAAAATAAAATAAAATATTTACTTAATCTGTACTTATTCTTTCCTCTGCATCTGTAAAGGTACACAAATAAGAAGAGTTTTCCCTAATTTTTCAATTCAACTAAATTTGATTTTTCAGAAGACAGAAAAGAAATAATCCTACTAAAATCAAAGCATTGACCAAGTTAAACTCTCAGCAGGAATTGAACCAGAACCACTCAAATGGCAATATTGTGCTCTTTTTCGTCTTCCCAGAAGCCTCTGTTATTCAGTGTAGTCTAATGTATGATGAGAACCAAGACAAAATAGTGGCAGTGAGAATAAAGAAAATGTAACAAAATTGAAAAAAAAATTCTAATTTGGAGGTTTAATCAAATGGAATAATGAGTTTCATGAATTTGAAGATGAAAATATTCTAGAATAACTGAGATTTTTGATTTAGATAAGTCAATATATCTGGATTGGTATTAAATATGTGTTTCCTATTGAACTCCTATGATAATAAATAATTCTCTTTTTTATTTTAAAAGTTAAGAATCCACTGTGATAATGACCCAGAAGTCAGAAATATGGAAATCAAATGTCATTTTTATTACTAGAGTAGTCCCACCATATCTGTAGGAATACATTTCAAGACCAACAGTGGATGCCTGAAATTGCAGACAGTACCAGATCCTATATGATTTGTTTTCTCCTATATATATTTACCTATGACAAAATTAAATTTATAAATAAGCACTGCAAGAGATTAACAGCATAATAATTAAAATATAACAATTATAATAATACACTGTAATAAAAGTTATATGAATGTGGTCACTCAAAATATTTTCTCATACTGTTTTCATGTATTTTCGGACTGCAGTTGATCATGAGTAACTGAAACCATGGAAAGCAAAACTGCACATAAGTGAGGACTATTATAATTCAAATTCAAATTTAAATATGGGGTCAATGAATTTGCTGATTAATATCTCCCCGACTTAAACTGATCACCCAGAAATCTTGTCACAGGTCCAGTTGGGCAAGAAACAGTTTCCTCTGCCTCCTTGCAAGCAAGTGCCTTACTGCATAGCAAAATAGCGGAGCAAAACACCCCTTCTCTATGGGCAAGCAAGATTCTGAAAGAAAGAAGTTCAATCTTTGTTAAAATTTGCAAATGCTTAGAGACATATACACATATATACACAAATTCATATATAATAGTTATAGGGACTCATTTTTCCTATGCTTTTGGACTACATATCTAAATTTATTTTATTTGTTTTATTGTTTTATTTTTGTGCCCAGACTTGTGGTCACATCTTTTCAATATGACATTTTACCTAATATTAAAATAAATTTTAATAGAGAATGAAAAATCTCTTCCTAAGAGTGAGTTTTGTTTTCTTGCAGATTGTAAAGAATTTTAGCAAATTATACTGGGTTTGAATTTTAATCCTTAATGCAAGTTTCATTTGTTTCTTGCTGTAATAGACACTTTGCTCTAAGGTTATTTGGTGGTCCACAAGAGAACACAGACAGAGGAGTGCATCAAGGATAGTAGTGATAGAATTTTATCAGTTATTCTGAACTTGGAGGAAGATAGACAGCAAAGATCTCCTAATATACCAGAATGAAAGTGGCCAGCGAAACTTCTGGATCTTGGAATGGTTCGAGCAAAGATTTTACCCCTATATGTGGGGAGTGACCTGAAGTGTTTGCTCAGTGAGGTCTGACTATTAGCTCCAGTATAGAATGGATGTCTGCTCTCTTCATCTGATTTTGGAGTCAAAGATTTTTTTCTACTCTAAGACCCCAACTTAACTGATCATGTTGATCTGGTTTTAGAGCTAAAATCACCTCAGCATGCTAGTTCACTGTTCTTTTTTATATTTTGAGTAATTCTGAAATTGTTGTCTTCATATCCCTATAAATGAATATGCAAATGTCTAATTTTTACATTTAACTGAACATACTTATAAATCAAATTAACAATGTTCCACAATTCATTCACTTTAATATTATAATTGACTATCATATTTAACATTAAATTTAATGTTAAATTTCTCCATACTCTGGTAATTATCTTGGCAGAAGGAAAAAAATTTAGACAAAAATATATTCTTACAACTTTGGATATATCACAATATTCAAATGCTCTGCAGATGTGTTATGTTTAATTCTGAGAAAGATTACCTTGATGAGGAAAAAATGTCCAAATGAACTTTTCAGGATCTTAATTTTTCTGTAATTCAATTATTTTAAATCAAGAAAATATTCTGTTTACTGAAGAAAAGTTTTAATAAAAGCGGATTTGGTGTTGTGGCATACATTAGAGCAGGTAAGATTAAAACATATTTCTTCCTTTAATAACCAAAACCAATAGTGTCTGCTTCTCATGTTACCGATCCTTCATTCAATGAAAAAGAAATATGCAGATATTTACAATATTTAAATATTTTCTGAATTATAATTTGGGAGATATGACAAAAAGATGCATCCAGCATTGCATACAGTAAATACCCTAAAAATGTTTAAAAGAATGTAGCCTTTAAATTCTTTGACAGATAATAGTAGGTCCTAAAATTGGTTGAATATCCTATTCTCCACTTTCTGCATCACAATTGTATTAACTTGTGGTTTCTTGTTGTCTTTTTGGTTTTGATGTGTTTATGAACAGGAGAATGAATATTCGATATGAAGTTTATAACTTGAACAATTATGTTCCCTAGACTCTATTTCTGATTTTTACAGTGTATGTTAAATATTTCGATTACTGAGTCAAATATCCTAAGCTTTCTCAAAGATGTTGATAAAATACAACAACAAAAGCAAACCACAACAAAACTGAGCTATCTTGGATGTCAAAGGCATATGGCATATTTTTTATCAAGGAGGAAGAATATTGTGCTTTTAAATTATTGTAATACTAAATATTGCTAGTGGTGAATTTTGAGCTTTTGCAAATTGGAGAAAACATTTTTATATTTGCTAGGTTTAGGATATGCTACCCCAAAATATGATACTTTGACATGGTTCCCTAATGCAGAAATGTCTTAACTCCATATAGATGCAGCTTTAAAGCATGAAACGGGACACTAAAATAATTAAAGTAACACATTGAAATATTTATTAAGTAACATACTGCTATTATTTGACTAGTGTCCATATATGATATTCGTATTTAAAATACTAAGTAAAAATTCCCTTTAAATAAATATAAAAATCTGTATATGCAAAACTAAAATTTAAAAATATGTATATTGATTATCTGAACAGTGAAACATAATATAAGCAAAATAATTATTCTTCATCCATTTCTATATATCGTAATCAGTTTTTAGCTTTATTTTTTCTATAACACTATGTCTCCTGTGTTTCTTAAAGCATATTTTAAAAAAATATTGTGTATTTTTTATTTTTCTATAATTTCCTGTAGTCTGGTATAAATAATTATTCTTATCTTCTAATAATTTTATCTTCAGTCCTGACATTCTGTATTTTTATGGTTAATACATTTAAAATCATTGCGTGTAATTGATTCTACTCTCTACAACAAAACAAATTTCACTGAAAAATCATTCTGTAGAGACTTTGAGAGACCTGATAAACTAAGAGAAAATACTGCCAGAGGATACTGCCTGTTCTACTTTTTTCATTTTACGACATTAATATTTCTGTCAAAATATTGTTATATAGGCAATCCTGCCATTACTCATACTATCATTTTCTAAGAAAGTTTTTCAAGTTAAAGCTTATCAAATAATCTCTATTATTTGAATATATTACAAAAAAAGTATTAAAATTATTGTCAATTTTATTTTATCCCAAACAGTACATAAATTAATCCAGACAAAAAATAGAAACTCTAGACAAAGATTCTTGCCACAAATATATTCTCTTTTAGTTTGTTTTTTTAGTTTCAGTTTTCTTGTTTGCAATCCCTTTTTATAGTGACTAAATTATTCTAACAGCTTTGAAAGTGGAAATTTTGTGGCATTGCATTTAGTGAACACTTTGATTAGAGATGTACAACTAATTTAGAAAAATAAAATGAAATTTAAATTAAAGGAG
Organism: Trachypithecus francoisi; assembly: GCF_009764315.1. Classification (NCBI taxonomy): domain Eukaryota; kingdom Metazoa; phylum Chordata; class Mammalia; order Primates; family Cercopithecidae; genus Trachypithecus; species Trachypithecus francoisi. The sequence goes on from NW_022681459.1 coordinate 8,513,619, forward strand.
TCATTTGCAATAATACTCAAAACCATTAGTGGGACATTTGGGTTGATTTTAAAATAATTCTTCAGATTTTCTAATGTCTGCTTTTTAATGAACATCAAAGAATGAAAGCTATTTGCAATACTGAAGACTATTTTGCATTTAATATCAGCGTTATCAAAAAATTGTAGCCCAGAATCATGAATGTCTATTTTTAAACAATTATATACACTTTGACAAGTACAGCTTTTATTTTGATTGGCAAAATATTGATGCTTGCTTGGGCACAACATAAGTTAAGTGTCCATCATCCTCAATTTTAAGTTCATTTTTCTTGCACTGATCTCTTTTCTGGTGCTTTATTTTGTTTTTGTTTTTATTTACTTATTTATTTATTTTGAGACAGAGTTTCACTCTTGTTGTCCAGGCTGGAGTGCAGAGGCATGATCTTGGCTCACTGCAACCTCCGCATCCCGGGTTTAAGCGATTCTTCTGTCTCAGCCTCCCAAGTAGCTGGGATTACAGGCATGAGCCACCACACCTGGCTAATTTTTGTATTTTTAGTAGAGACAGTGTTTTACCATGTTAGTCAGGCTGGTCTCGAACTCCTGACCTCAGGTGATCCACCCACCTCAACCTCCCAAAGTGCTGGGATTATAGGTGTGAGCCACCACACCTGGCCTCTTGCATTGATTTCTTATTCTAGTATTTGTACTATTAATTCAAGAACTAATAATTTTATCTTCAATCCTGAAATTATAGAATTGTTTACAATTTACAATAACATTCAATATGTCAGATGGTTCATCTTTGATAGAATAAATTCTAAAGTTGTACTTTTACTCACTTAATTGAATTTAAAAATGTCAATCTATTATTGGAGTTTACTTAATCGATTTCCTATTTGAAGCACCCTATAACGCTGAAGAAGTCTTCATTTTACTGCTTGTAAGTTCTTCTGCTAAAGAAGCTACCATATTAAGAGGTATTGCTTCTTTATGTGCAAGAGAATATGAGAATTAAATAATGATAAAATTAATTTAGAAGATCTGTAATTTGATCTAAATGAAAATTCTTGCTTCACAGGATGATATGCAAACGTATCTCTATGGCTAGAATTTCTTTGTAATTGTCTCTTTTGGGCACAAACTTTTTAAAAATACCAACTTTAAAGTAGAAAGTGGGGATAGACGTCCAATTTTTTTTTCTGCTTTTATGTGGTTAATGGTATCAGTATAGGACCGGGCGCAGTGGCTCACCCCTGTAATCCCAGCACTTTAGGAGGCCAAGGTGGACGGATCATGAGATCAGGAGACCGAGACCATCCTGGCTAACACGGTGAAACCCCATCTCTACTAAAAACACAAAAAATTAGCCAGGTGTGGTGACAGGTGCCTGTAGTCCCAGCTGCTCAGGAGGCTGAGGCAGGAGAATGACGTGAACCCGGAAGACGGGTTCATGCCAGAGCTTGAACGTCTTTTTCCATTTGTGAGTGAGAGCTGCTTGTTTTTCCAGTGAGCATCATGCGTGATATTCTTGAAAGAGAAGTGTTAGTTACTTTAAATTTGGAAAACTTTGAAAAAAGAGAGATGGATTATCACTGCACAAATGTCAGATATAATACATGTTCAATTGATCAATCTGTTCATTGCACATCCATCTCAATCACTGATACAGAAGATCTGGAAGAACTTGTGGCTCAACAAAACCCAGCATGGCTAATTTTAACACAATTATTAGGAAGCTGACTTCATTAAAAATGAAAAATCTTAGTAGCTAAATTGGAAAAGACCTTGGGAACACATGGATAAACCTAGCACGCCCCAGGCAAAACAGTTTGCATGGTCACACTAGGAATAAAAGAAAATAAAAAGGTCAAATTTTACTGTCCCTACTTAAAATAAAGTTAAAACAAAAAAAAAAACTGAAGTCAATGGGCTCTAAGAATAAAGCTAGACCACGATTCTGTCAAAAAGCCTTTGTTGATTAACTCGAGAAATAAACAATGCTGAAACCAAATAGCCTAACATCTGTAAGGCGAAGATAGAGACAAAGGTGCTGGATGTCCTCGGATCCAGAACACTGAGCACTTGGAATCTGTATTTTTAGTGGAGTTATAAAATACATTTTCATGATTTCTTACACAATGGGAGGAAACACCAAAAAAGACCCAGAACAGAGAATCTGATAGGTAGCAGATGTCCTGAGAAGCATCCACATGGCAGCAATGTGTCAATAACAAACAGACCTATGGGATCAAAACAGCATGACAAATATCATGTGGAAGAGTTTACTGAACTAATTCACATTTTCTTAAAAAACGTCATGACTTGTGATTACCTAGATAGTATACAGATGTAATAACCTGACAGGGAGGAAGGAAGAGAGAGAGAGAGAGACCACTGGAAGGAATACAGAAATAAAATTCTATATTGGATGCTGTACTGGTCAGCATACGCATGACCAGCTTTAAAATTTGATCTATGATCTATGTAAAGATGAGGTGGAATTTCTATGTATGGTATTCAATGTTATAAAAGCTTATATTGACAAATATATTTTAAAGATATTTTCAGACGAATATCCCCTTTCACGTATTAACAAAATACATTGTGTATAAATATATGGCCCAGGCCTCTACAAAATAACCTCCTTTCCCCACCTTCCTCACAAAAGTACAGAATCTCAGTACCTTCTGAATTTCATTCTAAAAATGTCCTGTCTTGAAAAGTGAGATTTAGAATAAGGAACCTATTTTTTGACTTACAAGTTCAGAAAGTCATCCACTATAATAGCTTGAAAAAAATCCACCTGCTTGAAAGAATAAGCCAAATCTATTTAAATATTGAAAACTGATTAGATCATGAATAGCTGGGCAATAGAACTCAGTGACGAGACAAGGTAGAATGTTTAGAAAACGGATTCACCATTTATCATTACACACAGACTATATGAAACATTTCATTTGCCTTGAAACAAATGTATTTGCCTTTTAAACTGTTTCACCATTTTTTTGTGTAGACACATCAGAAATGTTATAATTATTTAATAATCATAAGTCCCCTTTGTAATTTTAAAATCTTTTATATCTTTCAGTTGTAACACCATTGCGATTATTTAATGTTTTAGCTTTATCCAAAATGCCAATAATTTCACTGTATGAAACTACGAAAGAGCATGGTATCCACATTGTAAATGGAACATTGGCATTTTGTATTAAAATGTCACCATACAAGTTGTATAAATACTAAATTGCTCAGGACAAGGATTAAATCTTTATTGTATTTTGGCAAGTGGCAATGAAGTGATCATTCATCAGGACTTGCTTTCTTCAAATATTAGGATTGACTACTACTGAAAATATGATGGGCTAATTTTCAAGCCAACTGCCTAAAATGTACGATTCATTGAACAGAAAATGTGACGTTTTTGCATTTCTTCTTTAGCTATCTTCATTACCTTTGTTTTAAAGAAAGCATATTAAAAGAGAAGGATGATCACATGGTTTTATGCATTGTATAACTTGTTAGAAACCTTAATTTGCTGACATAGAATTAAGTTTATGCTGTATTTACAGATAAAAAATACTAGCATAAATTTATATTTGCAATAGTTTTTAAAATTTGGCTATTTGCTTGAATAGTTTATAGGACTGGTCTACATTTTATTATATAATAATAAAATATTTAATAACGTTTATCAATAAGTCACATAATATTCTAATAAGATATCCTGAGAAGTAGTGTCATTATTATTTTGAAAAATATATTTTATATGAAACTATTTCAGCTAAATGTACAATTTTATTTACATAATGATTAATATTAAAGAATAAACAGGTCTCATAACAGGAATTTCTGTAGAATAGGATTTATCTTTCTTTGAAAGGTACAAGCATTATTTGGAAGTTTCGACAAAATGGAGTTTCATTTTTTATAAAGTGGGCAAATACCTTGTTTGCAGTTTTAAAAAATCAATATTTTAAAATACATTATAGATGAGGACTAACAGTTCCGTGAGCATAACGACAGTGCTGGACATTGGTTATTATTTTCATTTTATTGTATTAGTATGAACTTGGTTTAGTCTTCACTAATGGAGACTTAATAGTGACTTAAATAAAATTAAAGTTTATTTGTGTCATAAGCAGCATCCAGGTGTGGTGCATCGTTTCCATGAATATCGGGGTCTCTTGTTCCTATTTTCTTTCTGATGCCATCCACTGAATGCAGCTTCCACCTCATGATGCAATATGTTTGTTTTTACCAAACTTGTAATTTCAGCATTCCAAGTAACGGGAGGGAGGAAAAGCCTATGCCCTCTCTCTTTTCCAGATGCTTCATAGAATTTATATTAAGTGATTTATGTGTCTCCAGAACCACACAAGTCCAGGGCCACACAGCTAGCTTCGAGAAAGGCTGGGTAATATAATCTTTATTTTGGTATCCAAGTTTGAAACAAAAATCAAATGTTTTTACTATATTGGAAATATTGGAAACATAAGTAATTAAAAATTAAGTATTTTTTAGACAATTTCTAAAGCTTAAAATAATGATACTAATAGAAATGTGTATACAGATATTAAACTCATTCCTTGAATCCACCAGATTTGCTTAATTTACATTGTTAATATACTCTGTCATATTTTTCTTATGTGATTTGAATTGAATTTAAGAAAACATAATTTTCACATGAATTTAATGTTTAACCAAAGTTTTAGTCTATTTTTCCTTGATTTATTTTTGTCTTGAAGTTGTTTATAAAATTAAATCATTAATACTTCAGAATAGGTCAATCTTTAGTCATAAAATGTTTCACCTGGTACAGTGTGGTAATTCAGGAAATAAGCTAGGTGCCGTGGCTGATGCCTATAATCCCAGCACTTTGGGAGGCCAAAATGGGAGGATTGCTTGAGGCAGCATTCAAGATCAGTCTTGACAGTATAGCAAAATCCTGTCTCTACAATTTTTCTTTAGAAACATTAGCTAGGTGTGGTGGAAAGCACCTGTGGTGTCATCTACTCAGAAAGCTGAGGGAGGAAGATCACATGAGCCCAGAAGTTTGAGGCTGCAGTGGACTATTATTATGCTACTGCACTCCAACCTGGGCAGCAGAGTGAGACCCTGTTTCTAAACAAACAGACAAACTCAAACTCTAGTTAATGTAATTGAATTTCTTAGAATAGCACTATGGCAGACAAATTCTAAGGAAGTCCCAGTATCCAGACTTCTGATATTCAAGTTCTTATGCAATCTCCTTCCCTTCAGTGTTTGTGGAGCCTGTGAGTGGCTTCTAACCAGTAGAAGACAGCAAAGTTAATAGCAGGTATATGATTATGTGTATGTTATTATTTGATTATCTCACTAATTCATAGACAATTGCAATCTGCTTCTTACACTGAGACTCTCTTTCCCTGTTGACTTTGAGGAAGCAAAAGGGAATGCTGGGAAGTCCTACAGGGCAAGGAAATAAGGATAGCTGGCTTTCGGTGCCAGCTAACAATAAACTGAAGCCCTCAGTTTGACAGTCTACAAGGAACTAAATGCTGCCAATAACCACACAAGATTAGAAGCAGATCCTTTTCCAGACAGGCTTCAGATAAGACTCTCGTGTTGGCCAACACTTTGGTTGCAGACTTGTAATAGGAGCTCTTGATTTGGAAAATCCAATGAAGTTCTACCCTCACTGCTGACCAACAGCACCTGTGTGTTAGTAAGCAGTTAAGTTTGTGGCATTACTGTGATGCAGCAAGAAATAATTAATTCAAGTGGCTAACATACATGAAGTGCTGATACAGTGTTAGCTATTATTATTACATGTGGCAAGACAATAAACTTTGAAATCACACAAATTTGAATGTATATAAAAACTGTCCATTACTACTGTTAAGTCTGTAAAGACACTTTCAGAGTTCAAATTCCTTCATCTGAAAAATAGGAGCAATAATATCTACCCCATACATTTGCTTTGAGGGATAATAATAATAAAATAAACTTGATAAAAATGATAACTAATATTTATTGAGTATATACCATGTAATTTTCCTATATTATCCTATTTAATTTAATAATATTATATTATATTATGTGCCATAGACATTCACAAATAAGAAACTGTAGTACAGAAAAATTAAGGAGCTTCAATCAAGTGGCTATCAATGAATATAGTCAGGGAATATAGTCAATGAATATATCAATGAATATATGTCGAAACATTGGTAGTCTGATTTTAGAATCTGAACCATACAGTGATCCTCTGCCAGATGAAATAATGATTTCAACAGATGTAATTTTGATCGCTAATTATGCTCTATCCTTTATTTTAGGTTAAGTGATATAACAGAATGAAACAGACATTTAGATGTTAGGTGAGACAAAACTACCAAAAGGGAATGAGAAATAGCTGCCAGATAAGTAGCATTAAAACCAATTAGGTGTGATATTCTGTAAGCCTAGAGAAATTTTGGTTAACATTTTATATGTTCGTGGTAGGAAATCTTAGATGAGAACTGGACATTATGCAATTGACCATAATAAAGGGGTCTTGTTGAGAGCAGATTTGCCCTTGTTGAGAGCAGATTTGGTAGAATGGTGTGGGTAAAAGTCTAATTGAAACTAGTTTAGACAAAGCCAATGAAGAGGATAACACAGATAACACTTCAAATGAATTTGTATATAAACGGTGCAGTCATTGGAAGGGAAAAATAGTCATGAGAACAATATTTTTGTTTGATTTAAACTGGGACGGGCGCCTATAGTCCCAGCTACTCGGGAGGCTGAGGCAGGAGAATGGCGTAAATCCGGGAGGCGGAGCTTGCAGTGAGCTGATATCCGGCCACTGCACTCCAGCGGGGGCGACAGAGCGAGACTCTGTCTCAAAAAAAAAAAAAAAGATGGGAGAGATATAAACATGTTTACATACTCAATTAGTCAGGGTTCTCTAGAGAAACAGAATCAATAGGGTACATACATAGACATATAAAACGGGATTTATTATGGGAATTGCCTGATGCAATTATGGAGGCTGAGAAGTCCTACAGTCTGCCATCTCAAGCTGGAGAACCAGGAAAGCTGATGGTGTAATTTAGGCTGATTCTGAAGGCTTGAGAACCAGAGGAGCCAACACTGTATCTCTCAGTGCCATGGCAAAAATTTGTGCTGTGGTTGAAGGTTACGTCCCCTCAAATAATCATGTTGAAACTCCATACCTAATGTATTAAGCATTAAGAGAAGCATTAAGAGAAGGGGTCTTCAGGAGATGGTTAGGCCATAGGGGCTCCACCCTTATGAATGAGATTAGCAATGCTGGAAAAGGCTGGAGGGAACTAGTTAGGACCATTTCTGCCCTTCTGCTCTCCTACCACGTGAGGGTACAGCAAGAAGGCCTTCTGCAGACACCAAATGCCAGGGCCTTGATCTTGGACATCCCAGACTCTAGAACTGTAAGGAATATATATTTGTCTTTTTTTTTTAATATAAATTATCCATTCTAAGGTATTTGGTTATAGCAGCAGAAACAGATGATGACAGGCCAATAATCAAGGGACCTCTTAATGCAATAAATATTGGAGTCTGAATGACTGAGAACCAGGAGCTCTGCTACCCAAAGGCCGGAGAGGATGCATGTCCCATCTCTAGATAGAGAGCACATTTTCACTTCCTCCACCTTTTTGTTCTGTCTGGGCCCTCAATAGATTGGGTGATACCTGCCTACATTGGTGAGGGTGGTCTTCTTCTTCACTTAGTCTGCTGATTCAAATGTTAATCTCTTCTGAAAACATCCTCCTGGACACATCCAGAAATCATGTTTTATCAGCTATCTGGGTATCCTTCAACCCAGTGAGGTTGATCCATAAAAACTATCACATACAGTAAATAAATAATCCAGTAGAGAGGAAATAACCCTCAGAAAAGATATGAGTAAATTGCTTTAGAGTATTGTGTTTGAATAGTTGAAAGTAGATGGGTTCTAATGTATAAGTGAAGAGCTGGCTTTGAGTAGAGAGAAGCTTACAGTTCATGGACCATAACATGAAAAAGGGTCAGATTGTATAAGCAGACTATGCTAGGTGCATGGAAAGGCAGGTTGTAGCTTAGAAACTTCTGATGATTTGCAAGTCAAATTAGAAGCATGACTGAAGATGGAGAGAGGGAAGGAGAGATTATAAGAGAGAGCAAGGGGTGTGAAATTATCATTTGGAGAGCAAATTGACTAAATAATATGATTTCCAAGCAAGATTAAGGAGACACTTCAGATTATCAATCATGAATTAAAAGTGCCAAAAGTCAGTATGTCTGTGTTTTTACTCTAACTGTATACAGCTCTGCAGATATGGTATGTATTAGGAGGGGGATTACATTTAATCATGTTTGGGATTTTTCTAGGTAAGCACAATAAAAGGAAGTTGACACGACGAAGTTGATAGTTTATATAATAATAATTGACCATAGAATTTAAGCTGGAGAAGTTATTGAATATATGACAAGGATGAAGGACTGTGAAAAGGTGATGACATCAGTGGAAGATAGGTCCAAAAGATTGTTAAGAGTGTGAGCATTAGTAAGTAGAAGCTGGAAAAATAAGAAGTATTGGTCTGTGAGAGGGCTGTACAAAGTTGAAGTAATGGAGATGTTGCAATTATTGCAGATAGCATTTTCATTTTAGGGTCATTCAAATGAAAGTTTGGGGTACTGTGGGAAAAATACTTACTAAAAGTATGCAGTTGCCTCACCTCCTAGGCCAGAGAGTTCCAAAGGCCATCTGTGTGGCTATTTATATTACGAAGAATTATGTCAACGTATTTTATGGAATGAGTGAGAGTGAGGCAAGAAGTAAAACCCTCAGGAAATGAGGAAAGACATGGAGGTCCGTAAGTGTCTGTAACACTGAGTAATTGTGCGTGCGTTAGAAAAATGGTTTCTTTTTTTTTTTTTTTTTTTTGAGGCGGAGTCTCGCTCTGTCGCCCGGACTGGAGTGCAGTGGCCGGATCTCAGCTCACTGCAAGCTCCGCCTCCTGGGTTTACGCCATTCTCCTGCCTCAGCCTCCCTAGTAGCTGGGACTACAGGCGCCTGCCACCTCGCCCGGCTAGTTTTTGTATTTTTAGTAGAGACGGGGTTTCACCATGTTAGCCAGGATGGTCTCGATCTCCTGACCTCGTGATCCACCCGTCTCGGCCTCCCAAAGTGCTGGGATTACAGGCTTGAGCCACCGCGCCCGGCCAGAAAAATGGTTTCTTAAAGTGCAACTTTCAATGGCTGTTGCTAGAAACCCAAATTTCCAGGCAAATTTCTTGTTAGAAATGCAAATTTGATCAACAATTCTGGTTAGGGCTCGCCAATCTCTCTTTTAACAAGTCTTCCAGATGATTGTGACATATTCTAAAATTGAAAACAACTGAATATAGTAATATAATATAATGACATGAGATCTAAAACTGGGATAGAATATAATGGCATGAGATCTAAACGCCATTTAGATGGCATTAATATATAATAAATGGCATGAGATCTAAAACTGAACATTATAATATAATGGTATGAGATCTAAAACTGGGGATTTTAGGGACAATTAGGAAGAATGGTCTGGAAGTTACAAAGAAAAGTAAGGTTGAATCCACCCTACTTTGGGGTCTCGTGAACAAAGAGGTGGGACATACCTCCTTTATCATGTTTTGGTTATTAGTTTACTAACCACTGACTATATACTAGAAAATATGATAGAGTACATGGATGATCTAATTTAATCAAATAACTCTCTTTGGTAAGTACTATTGCAATCTCCATTTTACAAAGGAGAAAACTGACATAAAATTATGTTAAATGACTTGCTCAAGCTCATATAGCTAATACATTTTTATTCTTCCTCACTTTTATATATTTTATAATCCAATCGAATATTTATTTCACCAATCCTCCACCTCAGGTTGTAGTAACCCTCATATATTTTACTACCATTTCAGACATACACTGACTGGTTTGTATGTTCCTCATGAAGTCAGGTGGTTAATGTTAGAGCTGCCCTAATTCATCCTATCTGATACTTCCAAAGACTCACTAGAATAGTAGAATTGAAAGGGCTCTTCTAACTTGCCTGCTGTAACTTTTCTTACTTATATAAGGCTCAGAAAGTTACTACTTGACAGACAAAATGTCAGCAGCAGAGTTTTATGAAAATCTCTGACCCCCATTAAAATTACTTTTTATTATACACCCCAGTTCTTCAGTTGAAAGATATTTAGACTAGACACTCATGCTATGATTTATTTCTTCTTGCTCAGCCTTGCTGTTAATCAATGGCTAAAAATGTAATTTCCCAGAAATGTGCCACCCCCAAATTCCTTCCTACGCACAGGTGCCAGAGTCATCCATCCAAAATGTGCAACTGATCATGTTACTTCTCTGATTAAAAGTCCTTTAAAATCTCCTATTGCTTACAGCTGCGTGGCATTTTTTCTTTTAGTTTTAACACAGAGGAAAGTGACAGAGTGCTATGTAATCTCTGAAAATAAGCTCTCTCTCTCTCTTTCTCCCTTCTTTTCTCTCCCTCTTTCTTTCCCTCTTTTTTCCCCCTTCCTTTCTTTCTTTCTCAAACCTCAGCCAGATTTCACTTTCCAGCCTCTCTTGCAATTAGAGACGGCCAACTGAATGGATTTTAACCATGGAAAACCAAATGAATCAAGGGTGTCACTTCCAGTCCATGCTTGTTAGGGAAGCAGATATGTCATTTTACCCACTCTCTATACTTTTGTTAGCTTGAAATGATCACCTAGATGACCCTGGAAACTGTTGAAGGCTGTAGTTCTTGAGTGACTCAGTAGAGTAGAGCGCCTCCCCCCGCCCCCCGACTCCTGCAGGCACTAATCAGAAACACCATTTTTGATACTTATGTGAATGAAAAATAAACATATTATTTGAACACATGGATATTTCAATGTTTACATTTTATAGTCACTTGTGCTACTTTAGCTTACATTGTGCCCTAATTTATGACTCTATGATGTTCTATGAACATTACACATTTTGTATTCAAATTACCTGTTTATAAATCTGTTTCAACCATAAGACTGTGAGATCTTGATTAAAGGGATGACGTCTAGATTTGTCTGAAAGTATCCACTGACCAATACAGCATAACTGTGGCACAATATCTAGGGTTGAACCTACATACTAACATGTTTTGCCTGCTTGTATCAAATGGATCAGTGAAAACAATCAGACTGCACAGTTTAAAAATGTTTTGACTTGTGAAATGGAAATTACTTATACATCTATGAAGAAAATAACATCTACAAATTCGTGTAAAGCTTTTGAAAATATTACTAGAATATAACTGCCTATTGGGGAAGCACCATTGCTTTAAAAGCTATTGGAAATTATGTTTTATTTTGTTGTCTTAAAGGAGGCTTAGGATGATACAGAAGGTTATACTTATATTTTTAAGATGCAATTATGTTATCCACTTCTCTTGGTTTCTTTTGGTGGTTAACAGTATATCTATGGAGATGAATTAACCGACGTAGCAATTAGTGTACTGTAAGATGTCATTTGCTAAATGGGCGAGCAATCACATGGACAAACATTTTACACTGAAATAATGATTTACTTACAGAAATCAATAGCTATGTCTTTTTTGGCTCTAAGTGGTTTATGGAACATAACCTCAACAGATTGTAGAAATATCACCACAGTGCATTGTGCCTTTCTTTAATAAAAGCAATACACAGCTGGTGAAACTAAGGTTTTGTTGAATGATATTTATATAGACATTTTAAGTATAATAAATTTGAGAATTACTAACATGAAATAGAAATGAATCTTTTTATAATTTGTTGATATGTTTTTTATTAATTTGGCATTATCAAAAATCATAACTAACAATAGTAACTATCTTTCATTTAACAGATTAAGTGAGACATTTATTGCTATTTAATAGAATCTAGGAACCAGAGACCAGGTACTTTGATTTCCATCATAGTGACCCCAATACTAGTCGTTTTCAGTGGATATAACACTGCTGGTAGGGAATGGCTTGCACATGTATGCAATTTTTCTAGTTGTCACAAGATTGCAGAATACATCTGTCCCTTATTGTGCCAGGGATAGGAAAGACAGAAGGCTGCCAGACAGGCATCTTCAAATGGTGACTGGACATTCAGATAAATGAAATACGTGTTTATCATTATCTGTCTTAGAATATATTTAAAACAAATATCAACATAAACTATTTTTTGAAGTTTCAAGTTATAAAGAGTTTTCCTCAAATTAGAATTTACTATGTACATATATGTGTGTATATATGTATATATGTGTATATAGGTATATGTATGTATATATATATTAGTAGTTATTTTGTGTACATCTATTCATTGTTTTCTTTCAAAGCCATTTGGCAAGGTAAAAATAAAGGCTATTGTTAATTATGCAACCACTTTTTATCAATCTCTATGATATTCTGAACCAGCAAGATATAGTGAGATCTAACCATGGTGAAATAAAATAAGTACTAAAATGGTCATTGAATGTTTCTTTTCCTTAATTTTTTTTGTTTTGTTTTACTTCATTTTGGTGTAAAATGTAGGAATATGAAAATAAAGCTTTATATAATTGTATCTATACTTTACCTATTTGTAGCCTGTCATGCTGCATATGATTTTTAGTACACTAAAATCAAGAGCAGTAACTGAAAAAAAAGGAGGAAAAAGGGTTATGAATAGCAATAAAATATCAGTGCAAATAAATATATATGTATGTAAATGAAGTTAAGGATTAGGGAAAGACATAATTATGAGAATAAAGATTACATAATTGTTTCAGTTACCCTTCAGTTTGAATCTTAGCTTTCTAAAAGCCAAAGAGAAATGGAAACAAACGTTTTATAGTCAGTAAAAAGACAGGAGTGCAGATACCTTAAGGAAAGCAAGTAATAAACCTATTGCAAAGATCTCAAATAATATTACCACAGTACATATAATATGTTTACAATGAGGAGTATATTGAATAATGTCATAAAAACTGTTGGTGTCCAACCATATGCTATTGCAAGCAAGTGATAATGACGTGCATTTTGAAATCATCAAGCTCAAATGATCCTGACCATGCTGTACAGTTTATCATTTCAGATATCTAGGTAATCAATCTTTCATGTGCTAAACTAGATCCACATTTTTTATGAGAAAAAATAAAAGGGTTGCTCTGTCTGAAGGCACGTCTTCATCCAAACCCATACAGCTTTGGGATTAGTGCTCCTTGGACTCAATTCTGAGTGAGATGTCTCCCATCATTCACACATTATGGTCTCACTCAACAGCTAAGAGTACTTTAAATCCAGATTATCATTAGAGAATACTATTAAAAACTGTCTTCTATCTAGCTTCTTAAAAGCATTTTAAAAAATGTAGATATGGGGTTAACAGATACGTTTTTCAAGTAGCATACCCTTTTATCTAAAGAGAACTGTACTTTTTTTCACACCAAAAAACAATGTCCTAAAATAATATGATCCAAAACAGTATTACAGTTGATATGGTTTGGCTCTGTCCCCACCCAAGTCTCATGTTGAATTGTTGCTTCCATAATCCTCATGCATAGGGTGAGGGACCCGGTAAGGGGTAATTGAGTCATGGGGCAGGTATTTCCCATGCTGTTCTTGAAACAGTGAATAAGTCTCACTAGAGCTGATGGTTTTATAAATGGGAATTTCTCTGCCCACACTCTCTTGCCTGCCACCATGCAAGACATGTCTTTGCTCCTTATTCTCCTTCCACTGTGGTTGTGAGGCCTTCCCAGGCATGTGGAATTGTGAGTCAGTTAAACCTCTTTCCTTTATAGATTACCCAGTCTTAGATACCTCTTTATTAGCAATGTGAGCACAAACTAATAAAATAGTAAATTTTTTTGTCGTCAAAAATCATATTAAAAATAATGTAAAATGTATTCCTGATTTGGACACCAACAGTTTTTATGGCATTATTCAATATACTCCTCATTGTAAACATATTATATGTACTGTGGTAATATTATTTGAGATCTTTGCAATAGGTTTATTACTTGCTTTCCTTAAGGTATCTGCACTCCTGTCTTTTTACTGACTATAAAACGTTTGTTTCCATTTCTCTTTGGCTTTTAGAAAGCTAAGATTCAAACTGAAGGGTAACTGAAGCAATTATGTAATCTTTATTCTCATAATTATATCTTTCCCTAATCCTTAACTTCATTTACATACATATATATTTATTTGCACTGATATTTTATTGCTATTCATAACCCTTTTTCCTCCTTTTTTTTTTCAGTCACTGCTCTTAATTTTAGTGTACTAAAAATCTTAGTGCAGCATGATAGGCTACAAATAGGTAAAGTATAGATACAATTATATAAAGCTTTATTTTCATATTCCTACATTTTACACCAAAATGAAGTAAAACAAAACAAAAAAAATTAAGGAAAAGAAACATTCAATGACCATTTTAGTACTTATTTTATTTCACCATGGTTAGATCTCACTATATCTTGCTGGTTCAGAATATCATAGAGATTGATAAAAAGTGGTTGCATAATTAACAATAGCCTTTATTTTTACCTTGCCAAATGGCTTTGAAAGAAAACAATGAATAGATGTACAAAAAATAACTACTAATATATATATACATACATATACCTATATACACACATATATGTACATATATATATGACTTCATGATTAGAAATAGGGCTCTCTGAAGTACATTTCATAGGTTAAAAAAGCATGCAAAAATGCTTTTCATTCTCGACTTGCAATATCTAAACAATAAACTTACATGGGGAAAATGTATTGCCCTTGACAATTATGCAGGCATATTCTGAATTCATTCTAAAAACTTCAAGAAGGGGCTGGTCTTTTCCATTTTTTTTTCCATCATCTAAGATATCCTTTGAGAATATTCACTTAGGTGTTTTCCAGCCAGACAGTTAATGTCATTGCTGTTGTTCCTTTGTTTAGCAGAAGCAAGACTTTATTTATGGCCCTCACTATTGGTACTCTAGAGTAGAGTAGTTGTACTGTGATATATTAGGGCAGTTTGTCATTTCTATATAAAAATATTCCCTTTATATGATAACACTTGCATCAAAATACTGGGCTTCAGCCACAGTAGGAAAATGAGAAGCAGTAATTAAAGTTACTCAGGTGAAGAAAGAATCAGTGTATGCTGTGTTAATAGAGCATCAGTGTATCACAAGGTAGTGTAACAAATGCATCTGATAGTGTAATTTCTTTTCAAAAGACAGTTTTAAAAGATTGATTGACCAACATTTATCTTCCAGTCAAGACGGAAGAATTTGATTTGTTGTTGCCTATTCTCTTTATTATGATAGTTTGTTGTATCTCTATTTATAAAAATGTCACATTAATACTATTTCTACCTTAGATAGCTCATCATCTCAATTCTATTATTTTCATATGACTAGGGTTACAGCACAGCTGCTACTTGGATGAGTGTTGTCAGGCTCAGAAAGTGATATTTTCTTCTGGAGGAACATGATTTGTAAATCCACTCGACACTCCCGAAAATCTTTATTTGGTGTTAGTAGATTGTTGCCCTGATGGTGCCATGTTTACAAAGGAAGTTTCTAATTTATGTCACATTTTCTTCAACAAAGATTTAATAACTTTTGCTGTATTGGTAAATTACTTGATTTATTTTACCACTTACATAGTAAAAGCTTTGATTTAGAAAACGCCTATGTGTTATATTGTGGTATAGAGGATAGGGAACTTACTGAGAGGCTCTCTAGATCTATAAAATACACAATGTTTAATTTTAAACAAGCTTCCATTATTTTCTTGTAACCACAATTACACTTTGGCAGTTTGATGAGGCCATTGGAAGTCATAAATTATTTATTTCAAAGAATAAGAACTGCTTTAGCCAGAGAATACATTTTTTTTCAGTAGCAGCTTTAAAATACATTCATTAAATTAACTAATATTAAATTGCATTGGCATATCATCCTGAACAAGGACAAAATAATTAAATATTAGAAATATTGCTGAAAAATAAAATGCTATTAATTTCATTCAATCATTACACATATATTAACCAACCTTCTACAAGTCAGATACTATTCTGAGCATTGAGAAAACACACGATATTCAAAATAATATTGGTGTTTTTATAGCTAGCTTATATTTTGTTGTGTGAGACAAATTAAAAAAGGAAATTGCATGTAATGTGTCAGGTGGTGAAAAGTGTTGCAAATTAAAATAAATGAGATAAGGACCTAAAGAGTGACAATTTTGATGGGTCAGAATGAAGAAGTTCTAGTTTAAACAATGTAGTAAGAGAGGATCCCTCTGAAAGTGAAATTTAAGCAGAAAATTGAAGAAGGTTGAGAAATAAAGCACAAATATCAGACAGCAAAATCTTTCTTGTAAAGAGAATAGTAAGTGCAAAAGCAAAGCAGGAGTGAACTGAGAGGGGCATTAAGATAGTTGAAGCATAGTGGGAAAGTGAGGAAGCTTTAGGACACAGGTTCAAGTCCGAGTGAGATGTGAAGTTGTGGAGGGTACAGTTCTAATTTTTTCTTTAAAAATGGCACAAATGTGTAAACGATTTCAGATGAAATCTATTTCAGGATGTAAGCTATATGTCTCAGCTCATTAAATTGTTAATATGACATTTAAAAAGTCATCAGAACACATTAAATTGCCTTGACAAGTGATACTTAGAAGCTTTTTTATATGACATCTGAGTTGAGCATAAAGGCCACATCGAACACACTAAAATGCATAAAAAACAATGGGCAGCGTTTTGAAAGCATCGTATGTTCTCACTCATATGTGAGAGCTAAGCTATGAGGATGCAAAGGCATAGGAATGATACATTGGAATTTGGAGACTCAGGGAAAAGGGTGTGGGGTGGTGAAGAGTCAAAGGTTACACATTGGGTACAATATATGCTGCTTGGGTGTTGGTTAAACCAGAATTTCCAAAATCACCGCTGAAGACCTTATTCATGTAACCAAACACCACCTGCTCCCCTAAATCCTATTGGAATGAAAAATAAATAAATTAATTAATTAAAATGTCAGCTTTTATTTTAGATACGTGGAGTACATGTTTGTTACCCCCACTTCTTAAATCGATATATCATAGTTGTACATATTTATGGGGCACATGTGATATTTTCATGCATGTATAAAATGTTTAATGATCAAATTAGGGCAAATGGGATATCTATCACCTTAAAAATTTATCTTTTCTTTATTTTGGAACCATTGCAATTCTTGTCTTCCAGCTTTCTGGAAATATTCTATATATCATTATTAAATATAATTTTCTAACTGTACTATCATAATTAGAACTTATTGCTTGTATTTAACTGTATTTTTGTACCCATTAACCGATTTCTCTTAATTTCACCCTATCCTCTTCCCTTTCAAGATTCTAGTGAACACCATTCTACTCTCTGCTTCCATGAGGTCCATTTTATTAGTTCCCAGATAGGAGTGAGGACATGCAATATTTGTTGTCTGTGCTTATTTAACCTAACATAATGACCTTCAGTTTTATCCACGCTGCTGCAATTGACAGGATTTTATTCTTTTTACAGCTGAATAATATTCTATTTTGTATATATACCACATTTTCTTTACATATTTATTTGCTATTGGACACCTCAGTTGATAACAAACCTTGGCTATTGTGAATAGAGCTGCATATATCTTTTCCAAATGCTATTTTCCTTTATTTTGGATACATACCCCAAGTGAGATTGTTTAATCATTGGTAGTTCTATTTTTAGTATTTTTGGGATCCTCCATACGTCTTTCCAGTGTGGCTATGCCAATTCACATTCGTACCAACACAGTACAAGAGTACCTCATTCTTCACATACATCCTTTCTAGCATTTTTTTTTTTTTTGGTCTTTTTGAGAATAGTTAACCTAACTTGATGAGATAATATCTCATTGTGGATTGGATTTCCATTTCCCTGATGATTAGTGATGTTGAAAATTTTTCTCTCAGATGATGTTATTTCTATGCTTTCTTTTAAGAAGAGTCTTTTCAGATCCTTTACTCATTTTAAAAGTTTGTTTATTTGGGTTTATTCTTTTTTGGCTATTGAATTGTTTGAGGTTCTTGAATATTCCGGTTATTAATCCCTTGTCAGATGCATAGTATACAAATATTTTCTATTATTCTGTAAATTATCTCTGCACTGTGTTGTTTCCTTTGCTGTGTAGAAGCTTTTCAGCATGATGTAATACCATGTGTCTATTTTTGCTTTTGTTGACTTTATTTTTGAGTTCTTGCCCAAGCATCTTTGCTCAGATTGATGTCTTGCAGCATTTCTCCAGTGTTTTCTTCTATTATTTTCATACTTTTGGGTCTTACATTTAAGTCTTCAATTCATTTTGAGGTAAATTTTGCATATGGTGAAAGACGGGGATCTAGTTTCTTTCTTCTGCATATAAGTAACCAGTTTTCCCAGCATCATTATTTCTATTGTGAATAATGCTGCAATGAATAGTGCATGCATGTGTCTTTGTGTGTTCTTTGATTGCTGGGTCAATAGTAATTCTGTTTTAAGTTACACTGCTTTACACAATAGCTGAACTAATTTACATTCCCTCCAGCGGTATGTAAGCATTCTCTTTTCTCCATGATCTCACCAGTATCTGTTCTTTTTTTTTTTTTTTGGCTTTTTAGTAATAGCCATTCTGATTGGTGTGAGATGGCATCTCACTGCAGTTTTAATTTGAATTTCTCTAATGATTAGTGATGTTGACTCTTTTTTCCATATGGCTGTTGGCCACGTGTATGTCCTCTTTTGAAAAGCGTCTGGTCATGTCCTTTGCCCACTTTTTTAATGGCATTGTTTTTCACTTGTAAATTTGCTTAAGTTCCTTATAAATTCTAGATATTAGACATTTGTCATATGCATAATTTGAAAATGTCTTCTCCTGTTTTATAAGTTGCCTGTTTACTGCATTGATAGTTTCTTTTGCTGTGCAAAAGCTGCTTAGCTTAATTAGGTCCCATTTGTCAATTTTTGTTTTGGTTGCCATTGCTTTTTGTGTCTTTGACATAAAATATTTGCCTGTGCCTATATCCTGAATGGTATTGCCTCAGTTGTCTTTCAGGATTTTTATAGTTTGGGGTTTCACATTTAAGACTTTAATCTATCTTGGGTTAATTTTTCGATATGGTGCAAGGAAGGAGTCCAGTTTCAATCTTCTGCATATGGCTAGCCAGTTATACCAGCAACATTTACTGAATAGAAAGTTCTTTCCCCATTGCTTATTTTTGTCGATGTTGTCTAAGATCAGATAGTTGTAGATGTCTGACATTATTTCTGGGTTCTCTATTTTGTTTCATTTGTCCTGTTTCAGTTTTTATATCAGTTCTATTCTGTTCCGTTTTGGTTACTGTAGCCCTGTAGTACAGTTTGAAGTTGGTCAACGTGATTCCTCCAGCTTTGTTCTTTTGCTTAGGATTGCCTTGGATATTTGGGCTGCTTTTTGGTTTCATATAAATTTTATAATTTTTTTTCTAATTCTATGAAGAATGTCAATGGTAGTTTGATAGGAATAGCATTGAATCTGTAAATTGCTTTGGGCAATATGTCTATATTTTAACAATATTGAGTCTTCTTATCCATGAACATGGAATGTTTTTCCATTTGTTTGTGTTATCTCTGATTTCTTTTAGCAATGTTTTGTAATTCACACCTTTGGTTAACCAGGGTGAAGAGCTTTGAACAGGATTAAAGCATGCAGACTGCACTTTAGTTAACACTATTTTTCTCTCAGAGTCATGCTAAACTTTCCATTTTGGGGAAGTACAAATGCTATTAGTCATCTTCATTTTTGGGAATCAGCAAGGAGTTCCTCTTCCTCCATCTTGTTCTGAAAGATAAACAAAAGCTTGAGACATATGTATCAGTACATAAACCACAGCATGAAAACCCCCAATATACACCCAGTCTGTATTTGCCTTTTGCTGTACATATCACATTCCAGATAATACCTTGGTAAAGCATTTCATGTCCTGAGTAAGTAGTACAGCTCAGCCTGTTGTAGTCATACAGACACAGATTATCTTCCACAGGCAAGATGGGTAAATGTTCCGGTTTCTCTTTTTGGATCCTCCCATCTTTTTTTCCAAATGGCAAATCTGTTACAATAATTTCCACAGAGCCAGTTCTCAATGGCATACTTCAGATATCCCATTGAACAGCCTCTATGGGCAAACCCCGGGATGGTTTGCCTTCTTTAATTTGTCTTCTCTTGTTCAATAAAGATTTTATGTTATTTGCTGCTCTATTCACAGCCAGTGGATTATTATCACCAACAATATGGTAGTAGTCAGATTACTCCATAGCTCCCTGCATTGGTATTGCCCCTCTTTCACAAATTGAATTGACTATTATATCATAGGACAGAGGATCACAGATCCAGATCCTATTATAAGCAAGAGTTGATCTAACAGTAATAGGTCCAAAATGTATGATATTACTTCAGTGGAGACTCTCTTCAGTAAATGCAATGTCCACAATAATTTCATTATCATGGATGTTTAAAAAAACTTTCATGTCAAAGTTGGTCATATCAGCCTTCCATTTAAATTAATCTTGAACAGCACCCTCAAAATGTTCTGTGACCTCATTTGAGGTCAAGCAATATTTTCTCCTGCCCTGTTGCATGTGACTCTAAACTGTAGCTCTTGAGGCTCAGGTTCATATTTTGAGCTTTCGTTAGTGTCATCTTTGCAAGATGCCAAATAATCACCTACTAATATTGATATCTCCTCTATTGGTAGCTGGAGTTTCATAGTAATTGAAGATATGTGAATCTAAAACATTGTTAGTGAATGTTTTTTAACATCTCTCTCATATATTTTGACTTCTTGCCCATTTCAATCTTACTTCACTTAAATTCTAATTTCTTTTTTGTCATATTTTTTTCTTTAGGACTGGCATTAATTTTTCATACTTTTAAAGGGTTTGGCCATATGATTTTTCTTGCCAAGTCTTCAAAAAATTCCTTTAGAACTTCATCTATTGTTTATTTGAACTGGTAATCTTGAAACCCCTGAACAACCACAATTAAGATACCGATTGACCTCAGACAATAAATTTCTGAGGTCACTTTCTGTCACTTCCACAGACTTCTGGTTCTCATGAAAGTTTACATCTAGGAATTGGTTAGGGGTTTCTTCAATATAAGACATGTTGGCAGTGCTTCCAAGATCCTTAACACTGTACCAGACTTGGATGCATGGATGGACATGATGAGAGATGTGGGAAATATTGGTTACCAGTGCAGACCTTTTCAACTCCTGGGATTGCTTTATTAATACTTTTCAGACTGATTTGTTAGTACATATATATGCTACCAATTTTTGTGTGTTGATTTTGTACCCTGCAACTCTACTGATTCATCTATTATTTGTAATATTTTGGTGGAGTTTTTGGGTTTTTCTAAATACAAGATAATGTCATTTGTAAGTGAAGAAAATTTGATTTCTTCCTTTCTAATATTGATGTTGTGATTTTTTTTCCTCTTGCCTAATTGCTCTGGCTAGAACTTCCTGGACTATATTGAATAAAAGTGGTGAAAGTGGGGATTCTTTTTCTCGTTCCAAATCTTAGAAGAAAGGTTTTCATTTTTCTCATTACCTGTTCTTCCATTCTCATTTTCTATTTCTCAATAGTATGATATTCGTTGTGGGTTTGTCCTACGTAGCTTTTATCATGTTAAGTTCAATTTTTGAAAGATTTTGTAATATGGGAATGTTGAATTTCATTGAATGCTTTTTCAGCATCTATTGAAATAATCATATGTTTTTTTATCTTTGATTCTGGTGATGTGATGTGTCATTTTTATTGACTTGCATATGTTAAACTATTCTTGTCTCCTCGAGATCAATCCTACTTAATGATGGTGAATAAACTTTTTAATGTGTTGTTGAATTCTGTTTGTTAGTATTTTGTTACTAATTTTTGCATGTAGGTTCATCACAGATACTGGCCTATCATTTTCTTTTTTTGTTGTGTTTTGATATTAGGATGATTCTTGCCTGTTAGAATGAGATTGGAAATATTATCTTCTCATTTTTTTTCAAATAGTTTCAATGACATAACGGTTTTTTTAATAGAATTCAGCAGTGAATTCATCAGGTCTTCTATTTTCTTTGATGGAAAATTATTTTATTGCTGCTTCAATCTCATTGCTTATTTTAGATCTGTTCAGGTTTCTTATTTCTTCATGGTTCAATCATTATATGTTGTGTGTGTCCAGGAGTTTATCCCATTTTTTCCAGGTTTTTCAATTTGTTGATATAAGTTGTTCCTAACAGTCTCTAATGATCTTTTGAATTTCTACGGTATGAGTTGTAATGTTTCCTTTCTTGGCTCTGATTTGATTTATTTTGATTTTCTCTCCTTTTTTACTTAATTAGCCTAGCTAATCATTTGTTGAGTTTGTTTTTCTTTTCAGAAAAGCAACTTTTTCATTTGTTGACCTTTTGTGTTTTTATTAGTCTCAATTTCCTTCATTTCTGCTCTGATCTTCATTATTTATTTTCTTGTACTACTTTTAGCTTTGTTTTTTTAGTTCCCTTAGTTCCCTCAGGTGCAATGTTACATTGTTTATTTGGGTCTATTTTGTGAGATATGCATTTATTGTTATAAGCGTTTTTCTTAGTACTGCTTTTGCTATATCTCATAGATTTTTGTATGTTGTGTTTCCATTTTCATTTTTCTTAAAAAGTATTTTAATTTTCTTCTTAATTTATTTATTGATCCATTGGTTATTCAGAAGCATGTTGTTTAATTTTCATGTAGTTGCATAGTTTTCAAAGTTTCTTTTTTTTTTTTTTAAATTTCTAATTTTATATCACTGTGGTTAGAACAGATTCTTGATATGATTTCACCTTTTATTCAAAGTTGTTGTGATACTAGTCAGAGGGTACAAATTATTAGTTAGACTGACAAGAGGAAAAAGTTCTAGTGATCTACTGCACAGCATGGTAATTATATTTAATAATAATAATATAGTGTATATTTTAAAATGACTAAAAAAGTAGATTTTTGTTGGGGTGATCAGACCCAACACCAGATAGTGGGGGTGAAGAAGTCTGGCGGAGTCAAAGGAATGAGAAAAAGATAGTTTGAGAGAGAAAGTGGGACCAGGAGGCCGTCGCAAGTTTGGAGGCTGCAAAGGCTCTGAACTCTTGGGGCCCAAGCTATTTATTGGTGATCAAACAAAGAACAGGTGGTGAGGATGTAGGGGTTGAAAGGAAATGGTGTATCAAGTGAATGAGAAACATATGGCTACTTGAGATGATGGGAGTGCTAGAAGCAAGGAGCCAGCAAGTCTAGCAGACATGCAAGCCCTGCCTCAGTTTCTCTCCCAACACTGAGCTTTTCTCATGTTTTACCAACAAATAAATAATGATAATGAATATTGTAATTAACCAGATTTAAGCATTCTACAATATATATGTATGTTATAACATTATTTTAAAATATTTACAATTATTATTTGTCAATTAAAAATAAAATTTAAAAAGAAAATATGGCAATATGGTAGAAATGAAAAAGTAAACCAGACTGACATGATATCTCTCTTTAAGTAACTAATTATTTTCTATAGAAATATATATACAAAGACTTAATTACATTTGTGATAAACACAATGAGATTATACCGTACAATAGGCAGGGATTATATTCTTGGGAGTTAGACTTCTCTAAGAAGGTGATTTATTAGTTGAGATAAGAAAAACAAGTAGGAATTACATACAAAGAACAGGAGGTGATAAAAATTAGGTTTAAAAAAGGAAAGCTGGTTGTTCTGTGGATGAAAGGAGTTTAGTATGTTTTTAAAACTGAGAGAAAATGGGATGGCTTTATTGTAAATATCTTGAAGACAGTGGTTCACTACAACTTGAAGAGGTGATCACAGGCAAATTCCTACAAGACCTTATTCTCCAATCAATTGAATGTCATTATTCTTTTGGGTATATACCCAATAATGAGATTGCTGTACCTGGGCAATGAAATATGTACACCAAACTAACATGGTGTACAATTTATCTATGGAATCAATCTGAACATGTACCCCTGAAACTAAAATAAAAGTTTTTATAAAATTTGAATGTCATTAAGGAGTTCTTTTTTTAAAATCAGGTTTGTGATCTGATCAAAATTCTATTGTAGACATCTTTGACTGCTGTGGGCATTAGGGAGTGGCAACAAAAGTGGAAGCAGATAGACTTGCACTACTGCATGGCCCTTGTAGCAATCAGCCAGAAATCAGAAGCTCCTCTGTGTTCATACATGAAGGGCTTAAATGGAAAGAAGTACAGGTTTACTCAATCATTGCTGGAACAAAGAGGAGCAAAGTCATCACTCATGTTTTCAGTCTGCAACAACAACACGGTTGCTCTCGTGGTTCTCAGAAATTATTGTAAATCTTAAATTTCAGAGCTCACAAATATCTCAATCTGAAGCATCAATATAAACGCTCTCATCAAGTCTGATGTGAAGTCATAGTGAACCCCACTTCTGCAACTGCCTCCAAATGATGATGACCTCTATTTCTCTTCTTATTTCTAAATCTTCTCTCTCTTCTGACTTCTAGATTTTTTGTGAATGCCTCCCATAAACTGACTTTGTCTAGAACTACAGAAGAAAGGACTCTGGGAAATGAAGTTTTCAGCTTTACCCATGAAAGTCATACGATATCTCAGGGGAGAGGTCGAGGCGATGATAATTGACTCAGGCAATATAAGAAAACCCACCCCTTTATCAGTGGAGGGTTCATACACACCCCTTTTGCCAATTTAAAATTCTCGAGTAACAGCAGTTATAAAATCATTCTTCAGCCTTACACGAGGTAACTATTTCCTGTCTCTTTTATGGGATGTTATCCATTTTCTATAATAAAGACTTGATCATTCTCTCCTTCCAAAAAGGAAGAGTATTGCTCGGTATATTGTAATACGCATCTTGGAGTGACATTCACTCCTTTTCTAGTGACGTCTCAAGATTTTTTGATACAATGTAACATAAATACTAAATTAGGTGATATCTTATCTTGGATTCTCTCTAAAAGCAGAGGTTAAGACAAAGATTTGGCTGTAAGTAACTTGTTTGGGATATGCTCTAAGGAAATAAGAATGAGGCTTCTAGGAGTATGAGACAGAGGAGAAGAAAAACAAAATGTGTGTCACTGAGCTAGAAGCTACCGTGGAGAACGGGAGTCACTCTCAATGGACACTCTCAGTGTCAGTGTAGATTTAATTAAAGACTCTGCCGTGGATAAAAGACTAGCATATTTTACCACTAATTCCCATTCTCCAATTATTGAGAATAAATTTCCCTCTCTGAAAGGCAATAACGTCCTTGTATTTCCCAACGGGCCCGTTTGTGGGCCAGGTGACTTCAGAAAAAAAGTCTTTAAAGCACAACAGTGAAGAAAATGGGCAGAAACTTGCAGTGAGGTGCTTTAGCCTGCACAGGAACTTGCTAACACAGCAGAGGGAATTAGAGACCTGGGCAGAGAGTATATTTTCAAGGCACTAAAGATTCTGACACACACCACATGGACCACTCACAGCCATTCATATCTCACACTATATCAACCCAATCACCAACTTCCTCTTCCAGCCAAGACAGAATAACAGAGGCCATATTTCTGATTCTACTTGAAACAAACCAAGAAAAAAAATGGACAAAATATGAAGCAACAGCAGGCAATAAAGGGCAGTGATCCATGGGAGAGAGATTAGGTGAGACCTATGATTGCTACAACTTACTGGCTGCAGAAAATTTCCAGGACATGAGACAGGAAGGAGCAGAACCCAGGCACAATCCTGAACACTCTGCGAGCTAAGTAGATCAAGCTGTGAGCCTGGTAAGTCAAGGCACCTAGCTAGCATTCACAGGGAGGGATACTAGGGAGGAGAGATTTCTACCGAAAGCAGACTGCAGAGATCTGTTGAGTCTCATTCAATTATTCAGTTGAGGGCTTCTTAGCACATGTGTGTAGGGAAACTAGCTGAAATTAGGGAATTCAGTGTTGATATAATGGGGATAACCATAATAAGTCTTTAAGGGTAGCAATGATCTCTAAATTCCTCTCTGGGTGCAGTAATGCTTCTGATTTACTCTTCCATCTGGGGAATGAAATGTCAGGTGCTGCTTCACTTAGCTTTTCTGGACATAACTGTCACAAGTTAGGGATCCTTGTGAGAGTTTAGCCAATTGCTAAGCAGACTAATACCAGTTATACATCTAAGAAAAAGGTAAATAGCCAGAGGGTAAGACCACTGGCCCATTGAACCTATTGTGAGATATACTAGAACTAGGAATCCGTTTATCACCTGACCTTCTTAAATCCTAAATCAAACAGGTCGGGAGCAAGGAGTGGCATGTTAACATTTTGGAGACCTTGGTATCTGTGTCCATTCATCAAAAAAAATAGGTATTATTCTTTTTCTAATGGACAGTAGTCAGGTAAACAGTCAAGTCACAATTTTCTAGAATACATTAGAGGAATATTTGTGGTACAAGAGTTTCTTGAAATAATAATCCTTTGCAGGTGATAAATGGTAGTGATCATGATTTTTCTATTGAAGCAGCAATAACAGATACTGAGTTTCTTTTGCTTGTATAAGTTAAACAATAACGTGTCATATGAACATCTATCTTACCCCTCAGAGCACTATAGTGTACTAGTAATCACTATGGATCATTGTGGACCACGGCACCTTGGTTGCTACCCCAGCAGTTTCTCTTTGGAATATTATTCTAATTCTTCTCTGATACGTAAGTGTATAAGATATGCATCAGGGAAGTGTGTCTAAGGTCCTCCAGGCAAGAGGAGGCTTCTGTCTTTCAGCAATGAGGTCTGTGTTGCTTGTACCAGCCCTAAGAGCTTCAGGGGATCTGTGGATTCAAATGATTCACACGCAGTGATCCAAGTCTGTCCCTCATTCCCTACCAGGCCCTAGTTTCATTTTACAAGATCTGTCAAACCTCTATGTTTTAAAAAAATTTATGATTCTTTATCATTATGGTTAAATCTGCAGGCTGATTTGTAGTACTCTGCTCTATGACTGTCAAAGTTGAATGTCTCATTAAACTCTGCCACAGAGGCCTTCTGGCTTCCACGACATGCCTTGAGTTGCTATTTGGCCCACAGAAACCTTTTTATTTAAGACTTCCAAGACACACAGAAGCCAGTCAACCACTAAATCTTCATAATTACTAGTTCCCGCATTCTGTTCAAGTGCTAAAAGTAGAGCATAACACAATCATTCCTCTTCCACCTGTGCCTCATCCCAGTCCTTCAAAAATTATAATATAGGGTTCATTATGCTGTGGTAGGCCCTGGGTTAATACTACCCTACTTTCCTTCAGCAATAAGATTTGTTGCCAACTGACAGGTAAATATCACACATTGTGGGTCTCTGGGGCCACTCTGCTATAATTGACTTTGTTTAGTAACTTCTGGGAAACAAAATCTGTCAATTGCTTCTGTAGAATCTTTGTTCCAACAAGTGACTTCTTGAAATAGAAGTCTAAAGGTTAATTGGTGACAGAAAGGTATGTGATAGCCTTAAGAGCTCAACATTTTGTTGTCTTTCAAACACATCTCTTTTCTTTTTTTTTTTTTTTTGACTTGTGGCCTTTTTATTTATTTATTTATCTATGTATTTTTTATTATGCTTTAAGTTCTAGGGTACATGTGCACCACGTGCAGGTTTGTTACATATGTATACATGTGCCATGTTGGTGTGCTGCACCCGTTAACTCGTCATTTACATTAGGTATATCTCCTAATGCTATCCCTCCCCCTCCCCCCTCTCCCCACCCCACAACAGGCCCCAGTGTGTGATGTTCCCCTTCCTGTGTCCGTGTGTTCTCATTGTTCAACTCCCACCTATGAGTGAGAACATGCGGTGTTTGGTTTTCTGTTCTCGCGATAGTTTGCTGAGAATGATGGTTTCCAGCTACATCCATATCCCTACAAAGGACATGAACTCATCCTTTTTTGTGGCTGCATAGTATTCCATGGAAAACACATCTCTTTTCCTTTCCTCTTTCTCTCAACTGTTATCAACCTGTTTACTGTCCTTTATTGCATAATTGTATAGTCATCTTATTTGCATTATATTTCCTTTCACATATGTTTCATAGCTCACTTATACAAATTATATATGATGTCTTCAGAATAAATGCCATATTCTGGAGAAGAAGATTTATGAACTAATTTCTAATATATAGTAAAATTATAGATCATGATTCATGTAACAAAACACAATTACAATAAATAACAACTTTGTACATATTTACTCTTTATCCATGAAATTCCTGATTCAGATTCATCAATGTATTGTATGTAAGGTAAACATACTTTTATATACTTATATAATACATACTTATATACTTATATTTCAGGTTGCAATGAATGAAAGTATATTTATTTTATGTATTTGTATGTGGCTTACTTTTTAATAAAATGTAAAGATCCACAATGGTTTTCTCCTTTTATTTATTTTTTTTTTTTTGAGACTGAGTCTCACTTTGTTACCCAGGATGGAGTGCAGTGGCACGATCTCAACTCACTGCAACCTCTGCCTCCCAGGTTCAGGCAATTCTCTTGCCTCAGCCTCTCGAGTAGCTGGGACTACAGGTGCACACTACCATGCCCAGCTAATTTTTGTGTTTTTAGTAGACATGGGATTTCGCCGTGTTAGCCAGGCTGATTACTCAAGTGATCTGCCCACCTTGGCCTCCCAAAGTGCTAGGATAACAGGAGTGAACCATTGTCCCCAGCTTAGTTTTCTACTTTTTATACATTTAATACAAAATAGCTGTATTCCATTATCTATGAATATTTTGAATAATTAAAGATATATTTCTATTTTTAAAAAAACTCACTTTTACTCTACAACAAGAAAAATGTACCATATCAAGAAAGTTTCATTTATCAATAGCAAATACCATGAATACTTATGAGAAACATTGATTGAGATGATACATAACCTGCTAAAATTCATCACTCACATTTTGTGAATATCACATAAATACGAATCCATTATGCTTGCTACTGTGTTGTCTTGTACAATTCATAATCTATAAGAAAACAAATTTTTATGATTAAATACATATATTATGTTTTGATATATATTTATGGATATCTAAACTGAAAATAATGTGTAATAGCTTTTCCTAAAATTGTTCTGATATCTAATGCATCTAGATGCATACTGAATTAAATTAACAAATAAATCTAACTTAAAGATGAGCAATTACATCAGTCTGTGAAAATCCAAGTCTTTAAAAAAGGAAATTAGGCAGTGGCATAGAAACCTCTTTTCTTAACTTTATGTCTCCAGTATGTGTTTAGTCTAGCACATACTAATTAGAGGTGAGATTATAGGTGTTCCATTCTCTTGAAATAACATCAGAGTCAGTCCATTCCCTAGGATCTGAGTCCTCACAAATATACTGTCTGCAGTCTCCCTTGATCAGAAGAGACCATTCAGCTTGCCCTTGTCTGATCTGGCTTTTTTGTAGAGGACACTTTCTCTCATAGACTCTGCTCTGTTTGTTAGAAGCATAGTGAGGGAGTGTATGATGTCTCAAAGGTCATCAGATATCATTAGAGGTGCCAACAAGTTATAATTAACTTTGTGTTTAAAGAAGAGAACAACAGGGTCACCAATAATACATTCTGGGAAGGCAGCCAGGGCACTACACCACGGGAGTCATGATGCCTAAACGTAAATTGAGTAGGCTGGACTTGCAATGTATACTGATTAGAAGTGAGACAGCGATTAACGTGGCGAGGGAGAAAGGAATTTCTAATAAGGTGAGCAGATGTCTTGGAAAGACGGGAACATTAGCCTTCAGTTTAATGGTTACAGCATGTATGCTTTCAAATAGACAAGACCCTTTTCTAGAATCAGCCCCTATACATGCCAAAAACTGGTTTAGACCCGAGGGTCAATAAGGCAGCTGTGTTCCCTCTGGTCAGCATGAAATTGGGTGGATAGTGAGAGTTAGAGACCATGAAATATAAAAGTCTTATTGTTTAGTCTAATCTTTTTTAAGTTTTAGGGACTAAATCATTAAACAGTCTCCTGCAACCAGAGGATGTTTTATTTCATTTAAACCTTAGATACAAATTATATTTTAGGAAGGGAATGACATTTTTTTATTTTTTTTTTATTTTTTTTTTGCAAAATTCTATCCAAATAGTTTGAGCTCCCTTTTCTCATTTTTTATCCACAGGACTACTCTGGGCAGTAGTGCATCAAGCGTTATTTTCATCTTTTCTAAGGAGGCAGAATAGAGTCAGTTGTTGCTACTTGAAAACAAACAGACAAATCAATGTTTATACAACCTTACATTTTTCCCCTTATTTTTGTACTTTTTGAAGAGTTGTTTTCCTTCTCTCTATTTCCCCAGCTCTCCTTTAATAGAATCTCTGTGCTTGGCTTTTTGGCTACTATGCCACTTTCTCCTGGGTTCTCAGTGACTAAGCTGGTATATTATTGTCATATAGGATAGGATAGGTTATTTTTAATGCACACATTCCGTTTCTTCATTTCAACCAGATGACCACACTGGACAGCAATATTTAAAGGCAAGAAAACCCTCGATCTGAGAATACTTGTCATGAATATTTTGCATTCTCATTGAAAAAAATGTATTTACTCAGAAGCCGGTGTCAGAAATTCAAGGATAGTTTTGCACAGTTCTGCATTAGAGGAAAGACCTTTTATCCAACCTGGAGTCATTCAGCTACCCCCAAATGGTAGCAAACTCATCTGGAATATTCCTGCCTCATCTTTAAAAAGTCTCAAATATATGCAAAAGTAGAAAAAATTTCCATGAATCCCAGTGTACCTGCCATGCAGGTATCACTAATCCTCAGGACAAAGTTAATCTTATTTCCTCTCTACCACCCTTCCCTCCTCCTCCATATCAGGTACTATTTTGAAATTCCTGATATTAAATCAGACTTTCCATAAACATTTTGACAGAATGTCTTCGTTTAATATCCAGACAACAAATGCTATGTAACCACAGATTACCATGATACTTCCTACTGTTTTATGAAATAATTAATTTTAGTTACCTAAAAATACAAAAGAAAGACCTTGTCCTAAATTAACAACATGTATATCATATAAAATAGCCACATTATGCACTTTTAAAATGACAGACTTGTCCATAAAAGGCAGTCACTATCATTTAATGCTCAGTTCCTTCTCTGCCTGAACTTTTACATACCTTCTGATGCTCACAGCAGGACACACTATGTAATTCATATCGACATTTGGGGCATCATAAAACTAAGACAGGAATGTTAACATTATATAGCAAACTATCTCCTGTTTTGACTGAACACAGAATCTGTAATTCAAATGACAGGAAAATAAACAGATTTACAGCCAAGTTTACATAAAGTAATTACAGAAAACTCAAACACACCCTATCAAAAAGTCAATGTTACTGTGAATATTTCCCCCCACTGGAGAACTATAATGCCATTGTGTTTATTCTACTTGTGACAAATTGCTCACATGAATTTTCATTAGAGGGTTCAAATTTGTTTTACTCTCTGGAACATTAGCTTGAAATCAGAATTAAAAATATACAAAGATTCTTATATGCAGATACAACACAATTATGAAGAAACAAAATAAATGATGTCTTGAAAAATGCTAATAAAAACATAATGAAGAAAAAGCCTATTGTAGATACAGTAATGTGACTGAGACATGCCCTGCATTCTCTTGTTTTCTCATATAAAAATCAGAGATTATCAGAAAATGAGAAAGATCCCCATTTTGTTTGTGAAGGAGTAGAGTCAGTTCTTTCTGGAACAGTATATAATAATAATGACACAAAGACAAACATAATTACAAGATTACATTTTACATTGATTAATATTGATCATGTTTAATATATAGTTTCTAGATTATTTTTTAAATATATTAAAATCCTTAAAGAAAAAAAAATCTCATAGAATTTCTGCTCATTCAGGTTCTGACTATTTATACTGCAGTTTCTTGGGTTTCTAACCTTCCCTGAAGGTACCGCATCTGAAGAGTTCACAGGATGCAGAAAAAAACGTGAACCACGGCAGAGGACCCCGGCATGAGGGATGCAAAGCACACTCAGGGAGTTAACTCAGCAGCTCTCACACTGGGGGAAGAAGTCAATTAGCAACAAATTTCATATGTTTTTCCTCATGTATTCTTAGTGAAGTTAAAGACTGCTTTTAAGTAGTGACATTTTCTACTAAGGAGTGACAAATTGTTTGGGTTTTCATACAGTCTTTCTTAAACAAAGTAACTTAGCTGTCAGAGGGCACTATAATTTTCCTTTTGCTTTGTCTCATCTTGTTTTATTTTCATTAAAAATGTGTTGGAGCACAAAATGCAAAAGTCTAATAATAAAAGAAATCTGTAAGAAAAGTTCTATATTAGATTTAATTGCAAGGTGATATAAATTGGATCTATCTGCTCAAAAAAGGAGAGAAAAGAAAACAACACTACAACAACAAAGCTATAAAAGAAAGATGATAATATTGAATAATTGAAGAAATTTGGATATAGGCTTTAAATTAGATAAGAGTTCTGAAATAGCTTTAAATGTATATGATGATTTTGTTGCGGCTATGTAGGATAATTTAATTTCTTCCTTATGAGAAACACTCCAAAGTATTTAGGGTTAAAGTGTAATAATGTCTACAACTTACACTGATATGGTAAGTCATAAAATAAACTATATATATGAAAAAGAGAGACATATATATGTAGCAGACTGATGCAGATATTCTTGCAAATTTTCTATAAGTTTATAGTTTTTAAAATATAGAAAAAATCAAAATAGTGTTTGTTTAGCGAGAAAAAATTAATGAATATTAATTAAGATAAATAAAATTATTTAATGCCATAAATTCATTCCATTTAATACTACACATGAAAAATAATGAGGAATATATTGCAGTATAAAAAGACACACACATACATACATTCACACAAAGGGATAAACCTCACAAAAATAAAATTGATCAAGAAAAGCTATGCACTAAATAGCACTGACTATATTATTTCAGTTGCATACACTTCTAAAATAAACACAACTGTTGTTTCAGGACATGTCAATGTACTGATAACTTTAAGATATAAAAATATAGAAGTAAACAAATTGCCCAACTATTTATGAAAACTGAAGAATATTTCTTTAGCATTGAAACTAATTATGTTGTGGGTAAAAGCCAATAATAGGGATTTTAATTAAGAAAAACATCAGGAACTTTACAGAAATGAATAAAATAAGGAATATATAAAATGATCTTACATAGTGAACTAGTATTTGTGAGCATATGAGTGAAATATTAGATAAACCTCAAATGAATGATGGGAAGGCAGGTGCTTAAATTTGGAGAAGATGCTGTATTAGTCCATTCTTGCATTCTACAAAGAGCTACCTAAGACTGGGTAATTTATAAAGAAAAAGGATTTCATTGACTAACTGTTCCTCAGGCTGTACAGGTGGCATGGCTGGGGAGGCCTCAGGAAACTTACAATCATGATGGGAGGTCAAGGGTATGCAAGCAAGCCTTCATATGGTGGTGGGAGGGAGAAAACAATGGGGGAAGTGCTACAAACTTTTAAACAAAAACAACCAAATCTAGTGAGAACTGACTATCATGAGGAGATCCAATCGCCTCCCAACAGGCTCTTCCTCTAATACTGAAGATCATAAGTCAACAGGAGACTTGGATAGGGACACAGAGCTAAATAATATCAGATGCTTAGAAGAATAAAGAGAAGAAATAGAATCCATAGAGCTACACCACTAACATTTGTATCACACTTATGCATCTTCTCCCCAGTATTGTGTTCCAATATGCTTTAGCCTTCAACTCTTTAAATGTCATAAAATGTTTGCTAGGGAGCCTCTGTTTTCCAATACATGTGTATTAGTTCATTTTCACACTGCTGGTAAAGACATATCCAAGACTGGGAGGAAAAGAGGTTTAACTGGACTTACAGTTCCACTTGGCTGGGCAGACCTCAAAATCATGGTGGGAGGCAAAAGGCACTTCTGATATGGTGGCGGCAAGAGAATATGGGGAAGAAGCAAAAGTGGAAACCTCTGATAAACCCATCAGATCTCATGAGACTTATTCACTATCAGGAGAATAGCACAGAAAAGACCTGCCCTCATGATTCAATTACCGCCCCCCGCCCCCCGGGTCTCTCTCACAATGCAGGGGAATTCTGGGAGATACAATTCAAGTTGAGATTTGGGTAAGGGCACAGCCAAACCGTATCAACATGATAATTACTTCATTGTTCTTTAAATGTCTGTCAAGGCTCTTTTAAGGAGTAAAGGGATTAGGTGGGGGAAGAGAAGAGAATGTTTATGAATGCTTTAACATGATTTATCAATAGGAAATGGGAACAAACCATGCAATTCTGCTAGGCTATTATGGCATTTTATTTCAATTTCATGCAAGTTAGAAAAAAGTTATATTACCATTATAAAAATGGGGACCACTCATATTCTGAGAAAATTAGTTAACTAAAGTTACATGCCAAGTTTGAACTGCAATGTCTACCTTCTCTATATACATACTTCCATGAGAAGTAGGAGTTTGCAACATTATCAGTATATAAAAGAGTGCTTATGTTTAATATTACTTGGGACTTTTCATTGATTAAACACTTCCCTACACATTTGATGAAGAACATAGGGAATTTCTATTACTTAGTTGTCTTTCATTTGTCCTGTTCTAGAAGCTTATTCCTGCTAGGGAGATTAGCTTTGCATGGTTTGGTTCACTTTCATAGTGGGAGCCATAAATCCGTCAAAACATATAAAAGAGACTGATGGCCTCCTAATTAAAGCATGAATTTATGACAGAGACACTCTTCTCAGGGCAATTCTTTATGGAGCAACAGAGTAAGCAATGCTTATATGTTAAAATCTATTAAGAGGTTGTAACATTTATTTTAAAGGCATAAAATGAAGATATAAGGAACACATATGTAGTTACTATATTAACTCTATAGCAAACTGGTAGTAAGATACGACATTTAGCACAAAAAGTGGGCCATTTAAGCAACTACTAAGAATGGCTTTGTATTAAAAAGTTGGTGCAAAAGTGATCCAAAATGATAAATGGAGGAGTGTTCTTAGTGATAGAACACAGATGTTGACTTAGAGGTGGTGTGTTTTGATCAAAGAAGCTCTATTTTGAATAACAAATTACTTATTTGTTTTAGACAGATACAAGTTAGGGGATCCATGGCAATATTTTAACTTCCTGCTTTACCATTACTTTCATCATATATATTCTCAAAAAGACTCTTTCCTGAAATATAATATAATAATCAACAAAATAATAATAATAAATGGAAAGTAAGAAAACTAAGTCTTATGAAACTATAAGTTAATTGTAACATCATTTAACCAAGATTAAATACCATGTCATGGATGTGGGGTTAACTGGAACTGCAGTATGTGATGTGTTAATACAGCTCTAGAAAAATAGGGAAAAAAATCCACAGATACAGGTTTCTTTTAAAAATCTGATTTATACTCCTTCAATTTATTGGTAATGCCTATAATCACACCTCTATAGCCTCCCTGCCAAAAATAAACATTTTTAAAAAGAGGAAAAAAGTAGGCCGGGCGCGGTGGCTCAAGCCTGTAATCCCAGCACTTTGGGAGGCCGAGGCGGGTGGATCACGAGGTCAGGAGATCGAGACCATCCTGGCTAACACGGTGAAACCCCGTCTCTACTAAAAAATACAAAAAACTAGCCGGGCGAGGTGGCGGGCGCCTGTAGTCCCAGCTGCTCGGGAGGCTGAGGCAGGAGAATGGCGTGAACCCGGGAGGCGGAGCTTGCAGTGAGCCGAGATCCGGCCACAGCACTCCAGCCTGGGCGACAGAGCGAGACTCCGTCTCAAAAAAAAAAAAAAAAAAAAAAAAAGAGGAAAAAAGTATAGTTAAAATCAGCATCAAATAAAATTATTCAACTTACCATGATTAAATATTTAGAAAAGAATATTCTAGAACCCTAACCATTTCCCAGTTCCAAAGCCACTTTCACATTTTTTGGCATTTGTTACTTCAGGAAACCTACTTCTGAGTGCCAATTTTTGTCTTAGTCCACTCAACTAGCTAAAACAAAATGTCATACACTAGGTGGCTTATAAAAAACTGAAAATTATTTTTCTCAGTTCTGGAGTCTGGACAGTCCAAAATTGTGGTTCCAGCAAATTTTGTTATCTGATGAGGCCTGTTTCCCATTTCAAAAAGAGCCATCTTTTACTCAGAAGATACAAAGGATACAAAGGACACAAGAATCCCAAAGGAGCTTACTTGGGCCTCTTATGTAAGGGCACTAAACTTGAGAGCCCTGCCATCATGACCTAATCAACTCCAGAAGTCACCACTTTCAAATACCATCACCTTGGAGATGAGATTTCAACATGAATTTTGGAGGGGGACATAAACATTCAAGCTATAGGAAGCACTGAAATGCAGTTTCCCTAAAATATGCATTTCTTGAAATTATTAGAATGCACAAGACTGTGTGCAACTGAAATCATTGTAAAGGAATTTTTCAGCCTATTTTCACATATTTTGGTACATTATTCTTTTATTTGCAATGTTCTTTCTATTTTACAATATTCCTATTTGTTACTAAAGTACTATATAATTTGAAAAAAGTATTCAAACATGCATGCACACTTCAGTGTCCTATATTTGTAATGTTCTCTATTTTTTTTTTACTTATTTATTTATCTATTGAGACAGGGTCTCACTCTGTCACACAGGCTGGAAGTGCAATGGTGTGATCTCAGCTTACCGTAACCTCTGCCTCCCAGGCTCAAGCGACCCTCCCATCTCAGCCTCCTGACTAGTAGGATCATAGGTACACACCACCATGCTTGGCTATATTTTGTAGAGACAAGGTTTCACCATGTTGCCTAGGCTGGTCCTGAACTCCTGAACTCAAGCAATCTGACTGCCTTGGCCTCCCAAAGTGCTGGGATTACAAGCATGAGCCCCCACACCTATCCTGTTTTCCATTTATTTTGAAGAAATCTGCATTGAGTGCCTTTTTAAATGACACATTTTGAATGTTATTGATTAACTCATAGAAGTTGCTCATATAGTAAAGACCTCAAAGTAAGTATCAAATTATTTGGCAAAAGAGTATAGTAGCATGATTAAAGAAAAATGGACAACAACATGGTCCTACGTAAATTCAAAAAAAATAGTAAGAAAGTGAATTTATACAGGAACGCAAAGCGTATTTTCTTATTTTCTATTATCATGTAAAAATAAACCAGGTAGCTTATTTTCATTTTTCATTAATTAAAACATAAATTAGTTAACTGATCTCAAAAAACTCAGTGTCAGTGTTGAATAAATATAAGTAATGTGAAATTCAATTGAAAGTAGCCTGATTTCCAGATACCAATTTAAGTTAGTTATCTATTTATTTATTTTTCTGATGTGTGATAATTTATAAAGTCTTCTGTGAATTAAAGGGCATAATACCACATCTGAAAATTTTTTGTACACTTTATTATGCTCTACCCTATAAAGGAAAGACATATTTTTGAAGTTAGTTGCATATTGCATGTCTAAGAAAGGCCACGTAAAGTCCAATGAGAGAGTACTAATTATTTGATAGAGATGCATATATTCAAAATGCCTTAAAAATGAAGGTGCATTTGTTAAGTTCAACTCATATTTTTTTAAAGACTAGAAATTGTATATATTAAAGTAGGCCAATTAAATCCATTAGTGACAAAATCACTGATTACTGTAAGTCAGACAAGTAGAGCTTGTTGCAACATGAGATGTTACAGTTACATTATAGAGCTAGATAAGTGAATCCTTAGTATATCTTTTTATTTCTAAAATTGAACTTGAAATTTAATTTTATACTCTTAATGTAAGACATGTCCTAGAAATATTTTAAAATTCAGAAAGATAACTTATTTGTCAAATATAACATTTAAATATTCTGTGCGTAATCACAATAACAGTTCTTGTGATAAATCACATTTAGTGCAATTGGTTCACATTTGTTTTGAATGTGTTGTTAGTATTACCTAGCATTGAGTGTGTTTGCGTGTCTGTGGTCGGTACATGTATGTATGTTGGAGAGGACTGGACTCCTCTCCATAGAAGAAAACTATCACATTCTTGATTGAAAATACATTCTCCTCAGTCTATGCATAATCTGCTTTTTTATTAGTTATTTTAGTAACATAATAAGAACCTATAGAATCACCGCATACTCCCCCACCTACAAACACACATAGACACACACAACCTAAGGCATTGGGGCCTTGGGAATGGAGTGGAAAGGATGGATATTCCCATTTCGTCCATTTCATTCCTTGCTTCCTCATTTTACTCCATCTTTCATAAAACTATTATCTAAAAGGCAATGCTAATAATTATCTTTACTTTTTTTGAAAATATAATTTATAGCATTAACATATATAGTTAAGTACATTTTTCTTATTTAAATTAGTTTAGCTTTCTAAACAAGAGATGATTTTATGCACATGTTATGATGAAATTTCAACATTACTTTGCTATAATTTATTAAGTAACATATAATAGAGTATGGCAGGAACATAACATACTTTAAACATACTATAGTTGAAACATCTACAGTCCTCTAATGAGTATCTGTGTGTTTTTCACTGTTTACTAATTCTGAACATTTCTCTCTTAAGCATTCTTATAACCGTTTCCTATAAAAGAGAATCAATTTCCTTTGG
The DNA here is from genome assembly GCF_009764315.1 of Trachypithecus francoisi. Lineage (NCBI taxonomy): Eukaryota > Metazoa > Chordata > Mammalia > Primates > Cercopithecidae > Trachypithecus > Trachypithecus francoisi. Next base: position 8,552,430 of record NW_022681459.1, read on the forward strand.
AGATATGTTTAAGATTTCTTTAGAGATATGCAGAATCTCGTGTTTTATGTGAATTTCCTATTTTATAAGTTAGTGCCAATTTTTTATAATCAATGTGTAAAATAGGTGGATACATGATAGAAAGAGAGATTAAATAGATGATAGATAGATGATAGAGAGATAGATAGACAGATGATAGATAGATAGATAAAATAGAGTGACCATATCATTGATTGCCTAAGCTGATATAGTCTTGTAAGTGAAAGGGGCTCTGTCATTAAATGTTTTAGCTAAACAACTACAAACTTGGAATTTTCTAAAATCAAACAAAGTAACACTAACCAAAAAACCCACAACAAAACAAACAACCAAACTGAGTCTGTGGCTAATTTAATTTTGGAATTGTCTTTACCACATTTAGATAATGCACTTGAATATAAACTTTCATAGTATGTAAATGTTTTCTAAATTGGAGAATGACGATAATTCAAATTTCACTGGAGGAAATTGAGTTAAGTTATATAAAAGAACACTAAATCATTTATTCATTTATTAATTCAATATTTTTTAATAGAAAGTAAGTACTGGTTTGAATTTTTTTTTTTTTTTTTTTTTTTTTTTTGAGACACAGTCTCGCTCTGTCGCCCAGGCTGGAGTGCAGTGATACGATTTCGGCTCACTGAACCTCTGCCTCCCATGTTCAAGCGATTCTCCTGCCTCAGCCTCCTGAGTAGCTGGGATTACAAGCATCTGCCACCATGCCCAGCTAGTTTTCATATTTTTAGCAGAGACGGGGGGGTTTCACCATGTTGGCCAGGCTAGTCTCAAACTCCTGACCTTAGGTGATCTGACTCCCTTGGTCTCCCAAAGTGCTGGGATTACAGGTGTGAGCCACTGCGTCCGGCATACTTTGACCATTTTTTAACTCATTCATTCTTGAAATTTTTTTATTTACGATTCCAAAACAGTATTTTTAATACAGGAAAAATATGAAAATATAAACGAAAAATTGTATGCTTATTCATGGCTATTGGTAGATCTCACTATAATCAAAGGAACAAAATCTTCAATTCTTTCTAATCATTTCTAAATTTTTATAGGGTTAAATTCTTATCTGAATTGAAGCGTTAATGTCGTTTTTAATAACTAGGCTGTTCATGTAGTTATCTCTTGTACTTTCTTCTAGAGATCATAAAGAGTTCTTAGCTTTTAATTCCTAGTGTTGGATTTTCAGAACCATGTCCTTGGGGGAAAGACATTTGTATTAATCTACAGCCTCTGTCACAAGTAATTTAATGGTGATGTCAGTGTACTTCCAGTTATTCTTAGCCAAATAACTACAACAAAAATATCACACTATGATTGAACTGTACAGGAAAGGCAATAAAATTATTAGTTAGGGCTACAAAGAGAAAAATATAGCACTTCATAATTTTTACAAATGTGAATATATGCTTTTGTATGTACGGTCTTAAAAGTCTATGGAAAGAAAAATAGGCAGACTGCTAGTGGCAAAGCTAGTGTGAATTCCATAATAATGCTATATTTTCTTCAAATGCCCTTGTTCTATCAACCTGGTTTAGTCCACGTCTGTCTATCATAGAGACACATCTTTATAACTTTTATAATTGCCAAAATAACAGGTAGTATATGAAACATTTAAATCTAAAAAAGCAAATTGGTCAAGCTCTGAGTCGAAATCCTACCTTCGCCACTTTCAAACAATGTGAGTTGAGCTAGTCATATGAACTCTCTATGACTCGCTTTCTATGTATTACTATGATTTCAGAGGTGATTATAATAATTCCTACCCCACATGGTTTGGGAGTATGGCATAAACTATTTTATATAAATACACTAGTGTAATAGTAAATTTCACTATATATGAATAACTGGTAAATAGTATTCATAATGTGTTAAATTTATTTTAAGCATATTCAATGATTTATTTAGTATTCACAGTTGCACAGGCATTTATGAGGAATAAAGGAGGTAAGTACGTCAGGCGCGGTGGGTCATGCCTGTAATCCCAGCACTTTGGGAGGCAAGGGCCGGCAGCTCATGAGGTCAGGAGTTCGAGATCAGCTTGACCAACATGGTGAAACCCCATCTCTACCAAAAATACAAAAATTAGCTGGGTGTGGTGGTGTGTGCTTGCAATCCCAGCTACTCAGGAGACTGAGGCAGGAGAATTGCTTGAACCTGGGAGGTGCAGGTTGCAGTGAGCCGAGATGGCGCCACTGCACTCCAGCCTGGGCAACAGAGGGAGACTCCATCTCAAAAAAAAAAAAAAAAAAAGATAAAGAAGGTAAGTAAAATTTGTTCTGCTCTACACAGAACTATAGTAAAATAAGCTCTGATGCCAGTTTCCACGTCTTTCTCATTAAAGTAATAATAGTAATATTAAAAAAGTAATTTTGTACTCTTTAGCCAAGTTGGTTTATATCATAGCTATGGTTTGGCTTGGTGCCCCATTTGCTCTCAACTGTCATCAAGTATTTCCAGTCTCCACAGTACGGTAATTATTCTTTAGAAGTATGGTGATGAGTCTTCCTCAGAGCTTCTGCACAGCAAAAGAAACTATCATCAGAGTGAACAGGCAACCTACAGCATGGGAGAAAGTTTTTGCAAACTATCCATGTCACAAAGGGCTAATATCCAGAATCTACAAAGAACTTAAACAAATTTACAAGAAAAAAACAAACAACCCAATCAAAAAGTGGGCAAAGTATATGACCAGACACTTTTCAAAAGAAGACATTTATGCAGCCAACAGACATATGAAAAAATGCTCATCATCACTGGTCATTAGAGAAATGCAAATCAAAACCACACTGAGATACCATCTCACACCAGTTAGAATGGCAATCATTAAACAGTCAGGAAACAATAGGTGCTGGAGAGGATGTGGAGAAATAGGAATGCTTTTACACTGTTGGTGGGAGTGTAAATTGGTTCAACCATTGTGGAAGACAGTGTGGCGATTCCTCAAGAATCTAGAACTAGAAATACCATTTGACCCAGCAATCCCATTACTGGGTATATACCCAAAGGATTAGAAATCATTCTACCATAAAGACACATGTACACGTACGTTTATTGTGGCACTGTTCCCAATAGCAAAGACTTGGAACCAACCCAAATGTCCATCAATAATAGACTGGATAAAGAAAATGTGGCACATATACACCATGGAATACTATGCAGCCATAAAAAAGGACAAGTTCATGTCCTTTGCAGGGACATGGATGAAGCTGGAAACCATCATTCTCAGCAAACTATCACGAGAACAGAAAACAAAACACGGCGTGTTCTCACTCATAAGTGGGAGCCGAACAATGAGAACACATGGACATAGGGAGGGGAAGGTCACACACCAGGGCCTACTAGGGGGTGGGAAGGTAGGGGAGGAATAACATAAGGAGAAATATCTAATGTAGGTGACGGGTTGATGGGTGCAGTGAACCGTCATGGCACATGTATACCTATGTAACAAACCTGCACATTCTGCGTGTGTACCCCAGAAATTAAAGTATAGTAAGTAAATAAATAAATAAAATAAAAATAAAATATAAAAGAATATATATATGTTTGTTAAGGCAGAAATATTTCCTCAAATCTGATTGCCATTTTATAGTGTTAGGCAAATTCCTGTTTACTTTTTAATTTGTCTTACATTTTTTACACATTAAAAATTATTGATACATAAATAATAATTGTACATTTTCATGGAGCTCATGTGGTGTTTTGATACATGCAGTGTGTGATGACTAAATTAGGGTATTTTGGATATCCATCACATCAAAATGTATTTATGTTGGAAGCATTTGAAACCTTCTAGCTATTTTGAAATATACATTTTTGTTCACTATAGTTACCCTGCTGTGTTACTAAACACAGAACATGTTCCTTCTAGCTAACTATATGTTTGTACCCATTAACCAAACTGCTTTCATCTCCCTCAACCAAACTTCCCAGTCTCTAGTAACTATCATTCTACTCTATATACCTCTATGAGATCAACTTTTTTGTCTCCCACCCATGAGTGAGAACATGAGATGATACTTGTCTTTCTGTGCCTGCCTTACTTCACCGAAGAGTAACCTCTAGTTTCATCCATGTTCCTACAAATCACAGGATTTTATTCTTTCCTATGGCCAAAGAGTATTTCGTCATGTATATATATCATATTTTCTTTATCCATTTATCCACTGATGAGCACTCAGGTTGATGGCATATCTTTACTGCCGTGAATAGTGCTGCAATGAATACGGGGATGCAGGCATCTCTCTGATACCCTGAGGCCAGAATAGAGAACAGAATAGAGAACCCAGAAATAAGCCTAAATATAGCAACTGATCTTTGACAAAGCAAACAGAAGCAAAGCAGGGAAAGGACACCCTATTTTACAAATGGTGCTGGGATAATTGACAAGCCACGTGTAGGAGAATGAAACTGAATCATTTCTGAATCATTTCTCACCTTACAGAAAAACCAACTGAAGATGGATGAGGGACTTAAATCTAAGACCTGAAACGAAAAAATTCTAGAAGATAACTTCAGAAAAACGCTTCGAGACATTGGCTTAGGCAAAGACTTCATGACGAAGAACCTAATAGCAAATGCAACAAAAACAAAGATAAATAGATGGGACTTAAACTGAAGACCTGCACAGCAAAAGGAACAGTTAGCAGAGTAAACAGACAACCCACAGAGAGGGAGAAAATCCTCACAGTCTATACATCTGACAAAAAACTATAATATCCAGAATCTATAAGAAACTCAAACAAACAAGGAAAAAAAAAAAACAATCGCATCAAAAAGTGGACTAAGGACATGAATAGGCAATTATCAAAAGAAGATATACACATGGCCAACAAACATATGAAACAATGCTTAACATCACTAATTATTAGGCAAAGTCAAAATAAATTTTAATTTTCTGTAAAAAGTTTCGCTTTGTTTTTTTGGATTCTCTTTTCCTTTGAAAACCCCTTATTTTTGTTGGTATTTCAATGTTACATAAACAATTACATGTAATTAACATGTGTTTTTTACATTTCCTAGTGAATGCTATACATTTGAATCTGTTAAGATTTTATATTTCAAATATTAGTTATATGATTTTCAGTGACAGATGTTCAAATTGATAAAATGTAACAATTATGAAAATATTTTATTATGTTTAATCTCCTCTATGTAATTTGTGCAACATTAGAATTATTTGTAAAGACAAAATTGAAAAGTAAAGAATCTCAGAATCCTGTTTTTGCAAGTTTCAAATATAGTTTTTAAAGTATTATTTTTTATCATTTGGACTTATACTAAGTTGGGAAATAAAAGAACCTTAGGATGTGTTTAGCACAGGCAATATTCCTTTTTAGTAGCATTAAATTGTTTTTCTCTTTGCATCTGGTTCATTAGTTATTCTTTTCACAACTCTGTCAATTGCACTTACAGATCTTAAAAGGATCTTTTGTGATCACCTAATCAAACACTCAAAGTTCCTTGTAACTCTTTTGTGATGTGAGCCTCTTTCTTTCCTTCTTTCCTTTCTTTCTTCCTTTCTCTTTCTTTCTTTCTTTTTTCTTTCTCTTTCTTTCTTTCTTTCTTTTTTTCTTTCTTTCCTTTCTCTTTCTTTTTCTTTCTTTCTTTGTTTTTCTTTCTTTTCTTTCTTTCTTTGTTTTTCTTTCTTTCTTTTATTTTGAGATGGAGTCTCTTTCTTAAGGGGGAAAATGAACATTAGTTAATTCTGTTTTTAAAGGCATTTACTGCTAGAGAACTTTTCTTCCATAGCCAATTTTCCTCTACTCTTCTGTAATAATACACTTTCCACATTTCAGTTTACTAGTAGAACTAGAAAACAGCTGAGAAGAATGAGGTTACCATTTAGTAACTCTATATGTATAAGGAAAAAGCTACAATAATATCCAGATCTTTCTTTTTTGAAGACTAACTAGTACCAATGTTTTTTCCTAGTAGAACCTTTTTAAACTTTATTGCTCACTAGCAGCACGTTCCAAAAGCCTATTTGGAAATTGTAATAACAAAACTTCCTAGACCTTTGGGAAAGTTTTTGAAGTTTTTTTGTTTTTGTTTTTGTTTTTAACTCTCTCTCTCTCTCTCTCTCTCTCTCTCTATATATATATATATATGCATTTTTTTGGCATTTCACTTTACAAGGAAAAGTCAGGCCTTAGCACACAGAAGCAACACAGCAAATGAAAGCTACAACCACACTCCTTAAGTCTGTAGTATCTCTAGGAATGAAATTAAAGGTTAGAAATAAAGTTTGACATTAGCAGCCACTGTGGTGGTCTTCATCAGAGGCAGACATTTCCTTTAGGCCTCAAACATATATTGGGTTTAAATTTAAAATGTATTTTTCCATATTGGCCCTAAAACCAGTGTTCAGGTTAGTGTGGTCTGCTCAGTATGTTGCTGTATCTCACTGTGACTGACCCTATGTACTTCATGCTGTGTGGCTGCCTGATTCTTTTTCCCAAAACTCCTCAGCTGACTCAGCTAGACTTGACATCTGCTCTAGCTAGACTCAGAATGTTTACCTGATACTTTCCTTCTATTACGATACTTGAGATCTTGATCTTAACTGACCAAAAATCTGGCAGAAGACAATAATAGATGTAGAAAGATACAAAATAACTCTATGTAAAAATAACTGTGTTCTAAATGAATCAGAAATACCATGAGATAAGCAAATTGGCAACCAAATGCCAGGGCTCTGGAGACCTGCCAAGCAATCCATCTTTATTATCAATAATAATTTCCTCAGAATTAGAAAGGCATTTCATTGACAGTTTATTTCCCCTTGAAGTTATTTATTCATATGTAAAGATATATTAGTACCTTAGAATACACTGGTACTTTTCTTATCAAGCTTATTACCCTGAATAATCTCAGTAGCACTAATCTGCTGCCAGTCATACATTAGACTGAATTAATGTATTGAAGAATCAGGGGTTATATAAGTACCAGATATAAAAACAAAGCAAGGGTGTCAATGATGACATAAATTAGATAAAAAGATGCATGTCAGTGAAGACAGACCCTGAAATTGCAAAACCTTCTTTCTCATGAAACAAACTACCATCCACATTCTCCTGAGTTCTGATCAGAATCAGTGGATAAAATTAGTAAGTCAAACTAGAGTCTGTAACAGAAACTTGCCCTGAAAAGCAAAATGTGGGATCTAAGGGCAATAATACATATTAAACTCTCTGCTCTGATAATATATTTTATTTCCCATCCTAGATTTTCAAGAATTATATGAAATAATTCTTAGGTTCTTAGATTTTAACAAAAAATAAAATATTGTCTATGGTTTTAAGAATACTTGATCCATAAACATCTATGTGTGTGTGTGTGTGTGTGTGTGTGTGTGTGTGTGTGTGGGATACAGTTGCTTATATAGGATAGATGGATATAGAAAGATAAAGGTAGATTGCTAGACAATTAAAAGCTGATGTATAGATGACAATGTATGTTAGATTCCATATACTATATGTGAATATATGGTTATTAACAACATGGTCTCATAACAAAGGGAATAGACAATCTATTCTAATATTCATCATATTTGCATAGGAGAATCATGAAATCCAGCTCAAAAAAACACTTAGAAGGAGGAATTAAAAATGTCCATTTATGGTTAGGTTATAGAAGACCATAGAAAACCATTCATAGAAACAATAAGAAATCATAGAAATTTAAAAAATTATATTTTTCTTTAAAATCATTATAAGGGGCTGTGGACACAGAGAAATGTAAACATGGCAGAAGCACTTCATAAGTGAACAAGAGACAGAAGACACTTTCATACACGGGACTGACTGCTAAAGTTGAAAAAAATAGCCTATGGAAAAATAGCAATTTTTTAATCAGCTCTGGACTGGCATGTCAGATTTAAATCTGAAAGAACATCAAACACAAAGTTACTTCTCTTGCACAAGTAAATCTCTTTCATGAGAACTTTCTGAGCAAGTAGAGGTTAAGGTTAGAAGTAAAAAATGGAAAGAGATCTTGTGTTCTTGTAGTTTAGTGTAATCAGAGAGTCACACTCTCGATATCTCATCTTATCATAGTCTCTCAATCTTATTGTTTTGCAGCCAAATGTTCTATCATATGTCCTACAATCTAAAAACCTTAATGTTTAGATGACTCATTCTCAGTGTGACAGCCTCAAAGCTTTCTGGATTCCAAACGGACCAAAAGAGCAACTCACAGATATAAAGAAATAAGCCAAATCAATTTATGATAAATAAAAATGTTAAATAAATTAAGGATAAATGCAAAAATAATGCATGATCAATAAAAAAGTGGTGAATACAAATTTTTTTATTCAAGGCAATTTCTTAATGAACAAATATTAAATAAAAAATTCAGATGTAAAGCTGCAATCATTTGTTTCCAGTTTATCCACATAAGACAGGCTAAGGAAAGCTATCCAGGTAAGGAAAGGTTACACCAGACGCTATAGGATAAAATGAATACCAGACAGAATAAAAGTGTGGGAATACATAAACATTCATTTTATCATGCATCTATCTACCTTTATTTTATTTAAGGAATTACTGGTAGTTTAAAGCAAGATAAAAACTGTATGTTATTTGGTTTATAACATGTAGAATTAGAATATATGACAGTAGAAGCATGAAAAGCAAGCAGTACACTCACTGGTTTATGAAGTAGCATAATGCTCTTTGAGAGTGTATATTGATTTGTTAAAGGTGAATATTGTAATCTCAAGAGAATCTACAAGATTTTAATGCAGATGAAAATGTCCTATTCTGGAAAATAAAAAAGCTACAAAGGATATTTATTAACAAGAAAGAAAAGCATACACCAGGACTTAAGGCAGCAAGGAATAGGTTAACTCTAACGTTTTGTGCAAATGCAGTTGGGTTTATCAACAGGGCTGCTCTTATCTATAAAGTTTCTATCCTCAAATCTTCAATAAAATATTAATTCCAGCTGCCAATCTTGTGGTTGTACAACAAGAACTTGACAAAAATATATTTTTTTCTGTATTGGCCCCATAGATACTTTGTCCCTGAAGTCAGGAAGTACCTGGCCGGTAAGGCACTAGCTTTTAAAGCTTTTTTGGTAGTTGACAATGCTATTGGCCAACTAGAACTCCATGAGTTCAACAGTGAAGATGTCATCATAGACTACGTGTCCACAAACACACAGTCTGTGTCTAATTCAGTCTCTAGATTAGAGGGTCATAAGGAACTTTTAGGCTCATTGCATGTGGTACTCTATGGAAAGAACTGCCAATGCTATGGAAGAGAACTCTAATAGAACATTATGAAAATCTGGAAAGATTACTTCGTTGAAGATGCCATTATTACAGAAAAAGCCATGAAAGCCATCAAGCCAGAAACAATACATTCCTGCTTGAGAAAACTGTGTCCAGAGAGCCAATCAAGGAAATCATAAAACTGTGGCTATAGAAAAACGTAGGAGGTGAAGGGTTTCAACATGTAGATTTGGAGAAATTCAAGAACTGATAAACACCACCCCAGAGGAATAAACAAAAGATGACTTGATGTAGATGAGTGGTTCCAAACCAGTGCCTCAAGATGAAGAAGAAAATGTATAAGAAGCAGTGCCAAAAAGCAGGTTGATTTTAGACAATCTGAGAGAAAGATTCTAATTATTCATGACTTCATTTGACTTCTTTTATGACATAGGCCATGCTATGATACAGGTGCTGAAACTAAAAAAAAAAAAAAAAAAAGATAAAAATAAAAAATGATGGCAGGATTTGTGCCATATGGAAAAAAAAAAAATAGAGGAATGAAAAGTAATGTAAAGTTACACTGAGTGTGACTGCTTCTTCTGCCTTTGCTTTCACCTTTTTCACGTTTTCAGCCTCTGTTGCCCCTGACACAGCAGGACCAACCCCTCCTTTTCTTCCTCCTTCTCAGCCTACTTAACAAGAAGATGACAAAAGTGAAGGCCTTTACAGTGATTTATTCCCATTTAATGAATATTAAATATATTTTATCTTTCTTATGATTTTCTTAGTAACATCTTCTTTTCTGTAGTTTATTGTAAAAATGCAATATATAATACATAGAACATATGAAATGTGTTAATCAGCTGTATATCTGCAAAGCTTCTGGTCAACAGTAGGCTATTTGAGGTTAAGTTTTAGGGAGGCAAAAGTTATACAAGAGTTTTCAATAGTGCAGGGCATCAGTGTCCATAACCTCCACTTTGTTCCAGGGACAATTGTGCTTGCAAAGTCTCCATAAATGTTTCATTGTTTCAAAGAATAATAAGAAAAGGAAATAGGAAGATGCAATGGAATAGTATAGGAAAGTGAAAACATGAGAAGTTTGTTGGGCGAAAAATGCAGAAGGGCCACATGCAAAGGAAAACATGTGTGGGAAAGTACAATAATAAAATAAATTATGTAACTAGCAGCCGGTGAGTAATTTACTAGGACCATATTGTGGTAGTGATGAAGTGTTGGGTAAAGCAGAAAATGAAAACTGAGAACTTGGTTGGGGTCAAATTGTGATAAAGCTTTTATGCCATGCTAAGTTATTTGCAATTCAATCTAAGAACAATAAATTTTAAAAGATAGGTAATTATTATTGTGGCATATCCGGGGTTTGTTTACAGAATGATTCCAATAGGGATGTGTAGGGGAGGTATGGTAGATAACAAGGTCTGTGAGTATGGGTAAAACAATGTAATATTGATTGTTAACAGTATAGCATAAAATTCAAATCAGGGGATGGTGAAAAGTGCATTTAGTACAGAAGAGTTAGGGAAGACAGTGCGTATTTGGAAGAAAATCTACCGAAATTCAAAACTGATTACACAAAGAAATGATGAAATTAAAAAAATCAATGATGTCTACAAGGCCTCCAGTTTGAAGGTAATGGATTATACCATAGATGTGTCACTGAATTCAAGATAAGAGCAAGATCTATGCAGGAGACATGAAGATTTTAGTTCAGGCCATATTTGATTTGTGTTATATGTGACATGAAAATGTAATAATGTCTGAGGTTTTAATATATCCGTTTGGATATTAGAAGGCCCAAAATTTGGATATAATCACCAGAGCTGTATAACTATACTGGGAAACATGATAATGACTAAGATCACAGAAAAATTGATATTTTTCAACAAAAAGAGGAGAGAATGTTACAAAATATTTTCAAATAATTCAATCGTAGTATAACTTTAAGCAAATCAGTCGTCATAATATATCTTAATAGGTCAAGGGGCAAAAGGGTAGAGAAGCCAAGACTTGTGAACAATGTTCATTCCCACCATGCCTTCATTTAGATTACTATTTCTAAATGTTTTAAGACATAAATATACTTAAGAGCAATATCTGAGCACAGGTAATCAAGAGATAATTATTTTTCTACTTAATATATCCATAAATGAAATATTCATGCATATTTTAGATAAAAATTACTTGAAAAGCCTTGGGAATATTTTTCTGCTCTCTCTTTTGTAATTAAATATGCAAAACTTGTTTCTCTTGGTCTCTAGGATTCTTTACTCTTTGCCATTTTGTGACATTTGGAAAATAGTATACCAAATAGAAAAGGCATGATCTGCCCTTTAGAAAACAATGGCACAAAATGCATATATTTTCAGGACTGAACAAATGACTTGAAATGGATAAAATCTGTTCTAACAGAAACCAATATTTCATAAGTCACAAAACACTAATCTATTTGCTTTTGAAATGGTTCATTTTCACCGTTTTTAAATAAATGCTATTTTTCCTTGGACATGGTAACTTTTAAATGCAAAATTCTTATGTTAGCTGCCCATTACCTGAAGTTACCCTCTCTCTGTTTCAAAGAGTCAGCGCACATGACAAGCCTCTCCAATGGAAAATAAATTTTTACTGATGTTTTGCTTTATGATTTTAAAGGACATTAATAAGCCAATGCTCATTCAGAAATTCACAAAGGGCTTATTTGTATTTAGAGTAATAACTGGGTTTATTTTTACATTATTTTTCCTCTACATAATGTAGCTCTAATGTAAGTATTCCATTGGCTTACAAACTGCAAGGTAACTGATTGCTGTATTAGGATACGATGTGATAATGTATGTGAAACACTCACATATACAAGTTATTTTTATTATTGTCTCAGCTTCCACACTTTGGAAAGCAGTCAGTCTGGTTAGTGTCAATGCCAATTACAGTGATATTTGATGTAATCTCTTAGCTTCTCAACTATAATGTTCAGACCATAATCCAATTTATTTTGTGATGTTATTATAACAGCAAATTGTAGTTGTAGATACAAAACTATTTAGAATGTATTCCATTCTTAATGCACACTATATATATATTTTTTATTTCCAAATGCCTTGAAGTTATTTTGCATGTATCTAGGTTCTACAGACAATGAAACTAAGTATTTGTGAAATACCTCATTATTTAAAATTGTCCTTTAACCATACATGGTTACTTAAGCCCATTTTACATTCTAATTAAAGGTAAGTTTATGTAAAATTAGTATACTGGTTTCTCAGTTCTTGAGGAAAAACATCATTCATAAAGTATTAGCTCTTTGTCTGTCTTTGAGAGACAAACACAGACTGTGACCTCTTCCTATAGTGTAGATACCAGGCACATAAGTCCTGCATAATTTTGTTTTCTCTATGTTACATTGGTAACATATTTGAGTACATTTTTTTACCCTCAGTTATATAATTTGAATTATATATAAAACTGCTTCCTAAAGATATTCCAAAATTGGAAGACGGAGTTATATCTCCAACTTTTTCACAATTAAAAAGTTATATATTGTTCAATTGGACTTTAAGTGAAATACTATGAATCCATACTTGGTAAATTGCTTCATTATTTCTATGTTAGCCATTCTTGAATAAATATGCTAATATTTTGATGGATTTCACTAAACAGGCATTAGTAATTAATTAACATCGCATAGGGTTTTTTCCATTTACACAATGTTTTCAAATGAATGAGTAAAAACTCAAAATAGTTACTAAATATGCTATATTCCAGATAGTATGATAAAATAATTTGACCATCAATTTTATTGGACAGGTAGGTTGGTAAAGCATCATTGTTCTACCTAATAGATGGATCTTGAGATATTAAATAGTTGGAATATTTGGATAACAATTTATAAATAAATGAAAAATTCAAGATATATTATCCTAACTCAGGTAATTTTCAAAAAGTAATACTGCAATAAATAATATTCTAATTTTAAAATATTGCATTCTACTGATTTTTAAAAGCATACGTTTTGTAAAAGAAGTGTTCACTTCTAAATGGAAGTCTAATAATTTAAAATGCTATGTGAGCACTACCATTGAATGTTTTCAACAGTAAAAACAAAGTAGCTTATTATGCTCAACATTCTTAATTTATGTTTAATCAAGAAGACATGATCTGTGATTGCAATTGTTCACGTGAACCCAGAAAAGGATTGAGATATATGATTTCAAAAAGTAATACTTATCTTAGCAAGAGAATATACATGTATTTATTTTCAGAAAGGAAAAACATCTCCCTCAGCCCACAGCCCCATCAGGATTATTATGTCCATTATTTTAACTATAGGTTTGACTATTTCTTAATATTTCAGATTAATATCTACTTGCTTTTGGTTTTGAGAGATAAGAATGCAACTGACTTAAATCTTCATTGCTTTTCTCCTACCCCATCCCCAAGTTTCTGTTGTTATTTTAGTTCCAAGATTATTAATTATACTTTTTTTCTATTTCTATTATTATTCTTTTTCCATTCTCTAAAGTTTCTATTTCCCCAGGAGTCCTAGATTCAGTTGCTCATTTTCATGCTCTTTCCTACTGATTTTACTTAAGTTCTCCTCATTCTTAGCTATCTATGTCTTGAAAAGTTGTTGGAGTTATTATTTTTGGTAGGTCCATATTTTAGTCTTTACACCTGAGTAGTTAACACATTAAAATTACAGTGTTATAACATTCTGTGTTTTTCTATGTACATATTATTACTAGTGAGGTTTCTAGCTTTGGATGATTTTTTTATTGCTCATTAATGTCCTTTTCTTTCTGATTGAAGATCTCCTTTCAGCACATATTGTAGGACAGGTTTTGGTGTTGATGAAATTCCTCATCTTTTATTTGGGAAGGTCTTTATTTGTCCTTTATCTGTGAAGGATATTTTTGATGGAGATACTATTCTAGGGCAAAGGGATTTTTATTCTTCAGAACTTTTAATATGTTCTCCTGATCTGTAAGATTCCCCTGCAAAGTCTGCCGTAGGGAATATTGGTACTCCATTGTACATTATTTGTTTCTTACCTCTTGCTGCTTTTATGATCCTTTCTTTTTCCTTGACCTTTAGGAGTTCGATTATTAAATCTCTTGATAGTGTTTTCTTTGGGTTAAATCCACTTGGTGTTCTATAACCTTCTTGTGATTGAATATAGCTTTTTTTTTAGGTTTGGGAAGATATCTGTTATTATCTCTTTGAATAAGCTTTGTATTCCTTTTTCTCTACCTCCTCTTTGAGGCCAGTAACTCATATTTTCTCTTTTGATGCATTTTTTTAGAAACTGTAAGTATGATTCATATTTTATGCCCTTGACTGCGTATTTTCAAATAACCTGACTTCAAGCTCACTAATTCATTCTTCTGCTTGATCAATTCTGCTATTAAGAATCTCATGCACTCTTCAGTATATCAATTGCATTTTTCAGCTCCAGAATTTCTGCTTGAATCTTTTTAAGTATTTCAATCTCTGTGAAATTGATCTTAATTACTTTTCTGTGTTTTCTTTAATTTCTTTGAGTTTCCTCAAAAACGCTATTTTGACTGGTCTGTTTGAAAGGTCATATTTCTGTTTCTTCAGGTTTGGATCCTGGTGCCTTATTTAGTTCATTTGGTGGATGGTCGTGATGTCTGTAGCTCTTCATTGATGTCTGGGCATTGAAAAGTCAGGTATTTATTGTAGTCTTTGCAGTCTGGGCTTCTTTGTACCTGTCCTTCTTGGGAAGTTTTTCCAGGTATTCAAAGGGACTTGGTTGTTATGACATAAGCTATCTCTTTTTAAGGGCACCCCAAGTCTTCTGCTGCAGTTTTTGCAGACTTGTAGAGATACTGTTATGGTGGTCTTGGATAAATTCTGAAATAATTCTCTGGATTATCATGCAGACATTGTTGTTGTTTCCTCTTGCTTTCTCACAAGCAAATGGAGTTTCTCTCTCTCTCTCTTTACTGAGCCATGTGTAGCTGGGGGTGAGGTAACACAAGCACCCCTCTGGCCAACACCACTTGGATGGTGCTGGGTCAGACTTGAAGCACAGAACTGGGTCTAGCTCAAAGCCTGCTGTGTCCACTTCCTGTCTACCACTATGCTTGCTCGAAGCCCTAGGGCTCTACAATCAGCATGTAGCCAAGCCAGCCAGGCTTGCTTCCTTTTCTTCAGGTCAGTGAGTTTCCCCAGGTCCCAGGCCCAAGGAGGTCCAGAGATGCCACCCAGGAGCCAGGGACCAAAGTCTAAAACTTAGAAATCTCCTGAGTGCACTATACTACTGTGGCTAAGCTAGCACTCAAACCATGAGCCAAAGTCCTTTCCACTCTGTACTGTCCTTTCTACAGGCAGAAGAGCCTCTCCCTCTAGCCACCGCTACTAAAGGCTTATGTGTACTACTGCCAGACTATCACTGATACTTACTTATCTTCAATCTGCTTGCGGAAAATGCTGCCAAGCCTGGGTACCACCCTGCAGGACAGTGGGCTCCAAAGTTCCCTTTACTTTTCCCTCTGCTTTTCTCAGGCAGAAGGATTCTCTCACCATTTCCACCACAACTGGGAATCTGCTTCATCTCACCTGAAGCTAGTACATTTCAGAGTCTCACCCAAAACCCACAATGTACCTCATGGCCACTGCCAGGGGATGTGCAAAGGGTGATGTCAATGAGTCTAGAGTGTCTTTCCTGACCTGCTCAGTACCTCTTTCAGGAATATAAAATTAAAACCAAGTATTGTGATTGCTCACCTAATTTTTGGTCCGTCTGATTTTTTGTTGTTGTTTTGTGTTGTGTGTGTGTGTGTGTGTAAATAGTTATTAAATTTACTGATTATTTGGGGATGATAATTAGTGGAGGCTTCCATTTGAGCATCTTGCTCTACCCTCTCTGATTTTCTTTTTATGTCAATTGTACAGGGAAGAATTTCTTTTTTTATTGACAAATTATAATTGTATTTATGGGGTAAACAGTGGTGTTACATTTTTTAATACAATGTGGACTAATTAAAGCATGTATTTATGTGGAAAAATTAAATAATTAATTATGTTAATTACCATAGTCTACCTCAGATATTAAAATTTTCATTAAGAATATTTAAAATGTACTTTCTTAGTAAAATTTAAATGTATACTACTCAACTATGAGGATAATCAACATGTTGTGTATTGATCTCAAAAAAATTAAAAAACAGTTATTCCAGCATACACATATACTTATATAAGAACATATGTTTATTTGCTTTTCTTGACGTTTTCTCAAGTACAATTCTGAAATGAGAAATATTTTTAATTACTTAAAATATATGCTGTCAGTAATAATGAGGAATGTGGTAATCTGTGTAATTTACTAAATTGTTGCTCATCCCATTTATTAGAAAAGCCTTTCTTTTTTAAATTTATTAATTTATTATTATTATTATTATTATTATTATTATTATTTTGAGACGGAGTCTCACTCAGTTGTCCAGACTGGAGTGTAGTGGCACGACCTCGGCTCACTGCAAGCTCTGCCTACCAGGTTCATGCCATTCTCCTGCCTCAGCCTCCCGAGTAGCTGGGACTACACAACGTCCGGCTAATTTTTTTGTATTTTTAGTAGAGACGGGGTTTCACTGTGTTCGCCACGATGGTCTCGATCTCCTGACCTCGTGATCCGCCCGTCTCGGCCTCCCAAAGTGCTGGAATTACAGGCGTGAGCCACCACGCCCGTACTTGAAAAGTATTTCTATGGCAATAAAAAACCCTTAAGTCAAAGCAGTAAAGAAAAATTTGAATAGTCAGAAACGTGGGTTTTTTCCAATATAATGGAGTAACTTTATGGTCATAGAATCCAATAATTAAAAAAAAAAAAAAAGGAAATGCAGTCTGAGTTTTTATATTTATAGATTTTTCCTTTCTTTTTTTGTAGTTTCTCATTTTTATTAAATTGTACTCAAGTAATAGCCTATGTGGAATTGAAAATTAAGGATATTTGCTCTCCACTACAAACAATTTGAAAAGTGCTGGTTTAGCCAGTGTTTTCAATAACTGTTAACTGACAGACTAGACATGAACTCAAACTTAGCAAGACGCCAACATATCAGCAAATAGGTGAGGTGTCTAGAAAAGGCACAGGTTGCCAAAATTTAGGACTGCTGGTTTAACTTGATTAATCCTTTAAGTTCCTTCTTTCATGTTGTGTACAGATGGGCTTCGTGTTTGGCTCACTTTTAAAGAGATCTTCTCATTATCTATTATGCAACTATGTATGAGGGCTTTTTTTTTTTTTTTTTTTTTTTTTTTTTTTTTTTTTAGACAGAGTCTGGCTGGGTCGCCCAGGCTGGAGTGCGGTGGCGCCATCTCGGCTCACTGCAAGCTCTGCCTTCCGGGTTCCTGCCATTCTCCTGCCTCAGCCTCCAGAGTAGCTGGGACTACAGGCGCCGCCACCACATCCAGTTAATTTTTTTTGTATTTTCAGTAGAGACGGGGTTTCACCGTGTTAGCCATCATGGTCTCGATCTCCTGACCTCGTGATCCACCCGCCTCAGCCTTCCAAAGTTCTGGGATTACAGGCGTGAGCCACCGTGCCTGGCCAATATTTTTTAAAATAAATTTATATTTATAAGTTTCAAATATTTCCTTTTCTTAGTCATTGTATTAGTCCGCTTACATGCTGCTGATAAATAGGTACCCAAGACTGGGAAGAAAAAGAGGTTTAACTGGACTTACAATTCCACATGGCTGGCGAGGCCTCAGAATCATGGTGGAAGGAGAAAGGTACTTCTTACATGGCAGTAGCAAGAGAAAATTAGGAAGAAGCAAAAGTGGAAACCCCTGATAAACCCATCAGATCTCGTGAGACTTGCGTACTGTCACAAGAACAGCAAGGGAAAGACTGGCAGCAAGGATTCGATTACCTCCCCCTGGGTCCCTCCCACAACATGCAGGAATTCTGGGAGCTACAATTCAAGTTGAAATTTCTATGTCTTCCCTTATAAAACTGAATGCCTTTAAGGGCACACAAATCACCTCTTGAAAGCTTTGGTGCTTAGAAATTTCTTCTGCCAGATACACTAAATCATCTCTCTAAAGATCAAAGCTTCACAAATTTCTAGGGCAGGGGCAAAATGCCACCAGTCTCTTTGGTAAAATATAACAAGAGTCACCTTTGCTCTAATTCCCAACAAATTTCTCATCTCTATCTGAGACCACCTCAGCCTCGATTTTATAGTCCATATTGCTGCCAGCATTTTGGGCAAAGCCATTCAACAAGTCTTTAGGTGGTTCCAAACTTTCCCACATTTTCTTGTCTTCTTCTGAGCCCTTCAAACTGTTCTAATCTCTGCCTCTGACCCAGTTCCAAAGTCACTTTGACATTTTCAGGTATATTTTCAGCAACACCCCACTCTGCTGGTACCAATTTATTGAATTAGTCTGTTTTCACACTGCTGATAAAGACATACCCGAGACTGGGAAGAAAAAGAGGTTTAACTGGACTTACAATTCCACATGGCTGGCGAGGCCTCAGAATCATGGTGGAAGGAGAAAGGTACTTCTTACATGGCAGTAGCAAGAGAAAATTAGGAAGAAGCAAAAGTGGAAACCCCTGATAAACCCATCAGATCTCGTGAGACTTGCGTACTGTCACAAGAACAGCAAGGGAAAGACTGGCAGCAAGGATTCGATTACCTCCCCCTGGGTCCCTCCCACAACATGCAGGAATTCTGGGAGCTACAATTCAAGTTGAAATTTCTATGTCTTCCCTTATAAAACTGAATGCCTTTAAGGGCACACAAATCACCTCTTGAAAGCTTTGGTGCTTAGAAATTTCTTCTGCCAGATACACTAAATCATCTCTCTAAAGATCAAAGCTTCACAAATTTCTAGGGCAGGGGCAAAATGCCACCAGTCTCTTTGGTAAAATATAACAAGAGTCACCTTTGCTCTAATTCCCAACAAATTTCTCATCTCTATCTGAGACCACCTCAGCCTCGATTTTATAGTCCATATTGCTGCCAGCATTTTGGGCAAAGCCATTCAACAAGTCTTTAGGTGGTTCCAAACTTTCCCACATTTTCTTGTCTTCTTCTGAGCCCTTCAAACTGTTCTAATCTCTGCCTCTGACCCAGTTCCAAAGTCACTTTGACATTTTCAGGTATATTTTCAGCAACACCCCACTCTGCTGGTACCAATTTATTGAATTAGTCTGTTTTCACACTGCTGATAAAGACATACCCGAGACTGGGAAGAAAAAGAGGTTTAATTGCACTTATCGTTCTACATGACTGGGGAGGCCTCAGAATCATGGCAGGAGGCAAAAGGAGCTTCTTACGTGGTGGTGGCAAGAAAAAAATAAGGAAGAAGCAAAAGCAGAAACCCCTGATAAACTCATCAGATCTCCTGGAATTTATTCACTATCACGAGAATAACACGGGAAAGACTGGTCCCCGTGATTCAATTACATCCCCCTGTTTCCCTCCCACAACGTGGAATTCTGGGAGATACAATTAAAGTTGAGATTTGGGTGGGGACACAGTCAAACCGTGTCAGTCTTCTACCTGTTTCATGAGAATAGTTGAAACACAAGTGACATGATTCAGTCTCTATAATATGATGTTGCAGAATTAACACCACTGATATTGATCCTATTCTTATTATAATTCCACGGTTAGTTGCAGTTTCTTGGCTCATACCCCAATTAGAAGAAAGTACACTTTCTTCAGTATCTATCAATGCATTACAGAATGGTTCCCATGCATGTCATTCCTGTGGTCTTCTTGATGAAATTCTAACTCAGAAATCACTTGTTTTTTTAAAAATGTGGATAATAAAAATGCTCTTTAAGATTGAAATATTGTATTGATTTCTAATGCTGAATCACTTAAAATTAAAAAAAATTAATTAAGTGCTGGGATTACAGGCGTAAGCCATCGCACTCTGCCACTATTTATTTTTTAAGTAACTTTTATATGATATAAGTTGCTTTTATGCTTCTCCAAGACTGAAATCCTAAATAAAATACTATGTTATGGTCTGTAATCCCAGCAATTTAGGAGGCCGAAGCTGGCGGATCACCTGAGTTCAGGAGATGAAGAACAAACTGGGCAACATGGTGAAAGTTCATCTCTACAAAAAATTAGACAGGCAAGGTGGCACACGCCTGTAGTCCCAGCTACTCAGGGGGCTGAAGCATGAAAATTGCTTGAACCCGGGAAGTGGAAGTTGCAGTGAGCCGAGATTGCGCCCCTGCACTCCAGCCTGGGAGAGGGAGTGAGACTCTGTCTCAAAATAAAAATAATAAAGTAAATAAAAATAAGTAAATAATAATAATAATTACAACTTAAGTGGTACACTTATTTTGTTCATATTTTATTGTAAATCACACATTTAATCCTTGAAATGGAAAAACAATCTTTGTTTTTTGATTCCTTTAAACTTCTCTGTATCATTTTTGATATAAGTATCCTGAAGAATCAAAGATTTTTTCTAATTAACAGACTTGTGTCATCAACAATAGATAATTTTTACATGTTTTTAAAGTTCAAAATAAGGAATACTCTAAATGTGTTGATCTATTGTCATTATTTACTGAGTTATATGGTAGCAATGAAAAAATAATTAAAAAGTACAAGAATAAGAGTAGCTGAGGAATTCCATCAAATTGACAAAATTTTTGAAAGTACAATTTTGGGAAACTATAAATTTAAAGTAAATTTCTTTATATGTAATGTACTGGGACCCCAGCCAAAATAGCATTTTTATTTTTCTTAGTCTAGAAAGAAGCCCTTGCTCCAGGAAAGCAATAGAGGCAAAATTGGTGGAAATGGAAGGTAATGCGAGGAAATCCCTTTTTTTCGCTCTAAAACTGTGACATTTCTCTGAAGTTCTGATTTACACATTTTTCTATCTTTTAAGTATCATGGTTATATGTATAAAGTTTATATTTTGTACTGAAAACTAAGTCACAGTAGAAAATTTACATTAAACAACATTTAGACTAATTGCTTATTTTAACCCTTTACTCGTTTGCCCAGAGAATTCTACTCCCTCCCCGGCAGCTCTTGCACTCGAGGTAACTTTTGCCACAATATATCTCACTTTTATTGTTACTTTGGCATCACTCTAGTTTACTGACTTTGGAAACAAAAGACATCATTCTATTTACAGCATTCTGTTTTTACTAGTGGTATTTTTTTGTTTGTTTGTTTGTTTTTGTTTTGTTTTGTTTTGTTTTTTTGAGACGGAGTCTCGCTCTGTCACCCAGGCTGGAGTGCAGTGGCGCGATCTCGGCTCACTGCAAGCTCCGCCTCCCGGGTTTACGCCATTCACTAGTGGTATTTCAATTTACAAAATATAGTAATTCTCAATTGCTGAAAATGTCAACTCCTAGAAAAAGTAGCTCCTTCGTGTGCTGTTAACATCGTTCTCGAACAGCTGTTCGCGGAAGATTCATTTGATGAATCTGATTTTTCCAAAATAGATGATTCTCATGATTCAGAGGATTCTGATGTTAGTTCTGATTACGAATAACTCCAAGAACAGTTTTTATATTCTATTTCCTCATTGAAAATCAGTTAGGTTTGGTTTAGCCTCAAAGAGCATGTTTATGTAAAATTAAATGAGTGCTGGCAGTGAGCTGCACTTTTTTTTTTTTTCTAAACAGGAAAAGGGTGAAATCTTACGTAATTCAAGTTTCTTGGTAGTATCAACAGTACCGATAGTAGTCATTGTAATCATAGGATGGTGGCATTAATTATAAAAAAGTATTGTTAATAATAGCTAAGGATTACTGAGTGCTCATCCTGTGATTAGAATGATGCTAAGCTCTTTGCATTTGTAATCACTTTTTTGCCAGTCACAATAGGTGAGAGGCATTATTATTTAAGTGAGAGCCATAATATATTTTACAGGATGCATTTAGAATGAACAAGAATGAAGCTGGCAACACCAAAGAAGAGGCTCTGCACTGGATAATATTGAGATACTGAGATTTGGTAGATTGAGGATTTGGTTAAGGCTGAGTCCTAAGAATATTTTGAGAAACAGGTCATGCAGATAATGGGTGATCAAGCTCATTCGAATGCAGGTCTCATGATCAAAGGTCAATGTGTTTAACTGTTCAGCATCTTTTCATTGGTTCTAATAAATGGTAGTACGTGCAGTAGCTAGGATTCTTAATTCTGGGGTCAGACTTTCTTGCTTTAAATTTTCTTTCAACCACAGCTTTCTACCCACTAGGCTGATGTTGGATAAATTACTTAATTGATCTATACCTTAGTTTTCTCATATGTAAAATGGAGATGATAATAGGAACTCCTTACTAAGATTGGTGTAAAGATGACATGTATTTATAGCTACTATATATCTGAAAGGTTTCAAAGAGTGCCTGGCACATAGTAAGCATTGAGTATTTGCTATCATTTCTTAAGAACCAATTCCATGTTGGGAAGTTTGAAAGATTTATAGATTTATAGTTTATATGATTCTTTGACACTTTTTTTAGCAGTTTGTTTTATTGGTTACATAATTATATTTATTTAGACATAGCTAACTAATATTATGAGACATCATAATTGCATTTTATCCAGGTAGAAACAATAATTATACAATCATTTCTTTTAATGCCATCAGCAAATAAAGGTGGAATGCAAGTAAAAATTTTTTAAATGCTGTGTCTAGATATTTATAACATGTTTTTCTAGCCAGATTGGATTTGAAATTTTAAAAGCACATATATAACTTGGTATAGGAGATTCTACAAAGAGCAGTTGTCAGTATTTGTAAAATTATCAATTGTTAATGTGTAAAATAAAGTATCCAGAAGAAAGAAGAGGAGATGGCATAGACATTCTCTTCAGGCCACAGAACTGGCAGGTTTACTATGAGTTTTACAACCCAAAGCGAGTATATTTCTAAAATCTTGCATATGGCTTTACACATGAGTAAGTGAAAATGGGATGTTATAAGGTGGTAGCAGCTTTGCATTCCTGTCCAAAATAAACATTTAAAAATATATTGTGTAGATGTGCTCCTTGGGGAATGGAATTCAATAATTTTCTTTAGCAGTCAACCAGTAAAACTGAGACTCTGTTATCAGAATAGAGAGTATCTACTGCAAATTTCTAGATACTTTCAGTAAAATCTATTTATAATATAGGGCATTTATATATAGAATTGATATAGCCATTGATATGAGCTGAAAAATTTATATGTTGAAGTCCTAACACCTGTACTTCAGAATGTGACCATGTTTGAGTTAGGGTCTTTACACATGTAATAAAGTTAAAATAAAGCCTTTAGAGTGGGCCTCAATCCAGCATCACTGATGTTCTTATAAAAAGAGGAAATTTAGACACAGATGTACAGAGGAAAGACAGTGTGAAGACACAGAAAGAAGACAGCCACCTACAAGCCACAGAATGAGGTGAGGCTGGACAAAACTTGTCCTCATGGTCCTCAGCAGGAATCAACTCCGAGAATACCTTGATGTCTTATTCATGTGTGCTTGTATCAGAAAATACCCGAGACTGGGTAATTTATAGGCAACATAAACTCATTTCTCACAGTTGTGGAGGCTGAAAGTGTAAGATCATAGAACTGGCAGTTTCAGTCGGTGCCTGGTCTTTGCTCCAAGATGGCACTTTGTTGTTGCATCCTTTGGAGGAGAGAAACACTGTATCCTCATGTGGCACCTACTTTCTCAAGCCCTTTTCTTGGGGCCTTACACCTATCCATTAGGACCCTGCCCTCATGGTTTAATCATCTTCTAAATGCTCCACTTCTTAAGTTTCAACGTATCAATTTCGGGAGAAACTTTCAGACTACAAAATTTCACTTCTGGATCCCCAAACTCATGTTCTACTTACATGCAAAAAAACATAGATTTTTATCCCAGTAGCCTTCAAAATCTTAACTTGTTACAGCATCAACTCAAAAGTCTTACATCTAGCATCTCTAAATCAGATATAGGTGAGACACAAGTTAAAAAAATAATAATAATTCTGAAACAAAGTGCTCTCCAATTGTGAACCAGCACAATCAAACAGTTGTGTGCTTTCAAAATATAATGGTGAGACAGGCACAGGACAGTTAGTTCCATTTCAAAGGGAAAAACGGAAAGAGGAGGGTCAGAATTAAGTACAAAACACAAAGTAAACAGCATTAAACCTTGATGCTTGAGAATGATTTTCTTTGACTCCAGGTCCCGCCTTCCAGACACACTAGGGTGGGTTTGGGTCCACAGGGTTCCAGAAGACCCTAGCCTATGGCTTTGCCTAGCGCCACCCATGACGCATCTTTCATGGGCTGGTGTTTCGTACATGTAACTCTGTTAGGCTAGAATTGCATGTTGGTGGCCCTACAGTTCTGGGGTCATGGGGGTGGCACCGCTCCTGGAGCCCCTCTACACATAGCTCTTGTGGGGTTTCTCTGCAATGTCCCTGACTTTAAGGCTCTGCTGGGCACTGCCCTTGCAGGGACTCTGCAGTGGCCTTGAACCCAGGGCTCCAATGGGTATTGCCTTAGTGGAGGCTTTTGTGGCAGCCATACCCTGTGGCAGTTCTGTCTGGGTCCAGAGACTCTTCAAGGCATTCTTTGAAGTCTAGATCGAGACAGCCATGTCTCCATAGTTTGTGCACTCCATATGGCTGCAGAGTTAGCCCCACTTGGATGCTGCCAAGGTTTACCACTTTTGCTTTTCATAGTGATAGCCTGAGCTGCATTTGGGCCTGCTTACACTACACCTGGGTGGCCAAAGAACACTGCACAGGAATGCGTGAAGCGAATACTCGAAATGGCCTTAGGTAACGAGCTCTGAGGTACCATGAGCTCCCTAGGGCTCTGTCTTGAAACTGTTCTGCCAGTTACTCTTGTGCTGTGATGGAACTGGCAGCCTTAAGATAGCTAAAATGCCTTCAGGGCCATTATTCCGCTGTCTTGACAAATAAAACCTGGCTTCCTTCTATCCATACTAATCTTATCAAAAGTAATTTGGCCATATTGTTGGTATTCTGTTGTGAACATGCCCTTTTTCTTTTTATGAACTGGTCAGGCTGAGAATTTTCCAAATCTTTACATTCCACTTCCCTTTTGATTATACATTTCATCTTTAATTTGTTTCTCTCTTTTAATATTTTACTATAAGCAATAAAGAGAATCCATGAAGGCCCCTGATCACTCTGTTCAGATATTTCTTCTACCAACTATCCTAATTAATTGCTTGCAAGTTCTGCCTTCCACAAAGTTTTAGGGTGTGGATACAATTCAGCCAAGTTATTTGTCAATTTGTAGTAAAGAAAGGCCTTTATTCAGTTTCTAATACCTTGTTTCTCATTTCTTTCTATGACCACATCAGAATTGCCTTTGCCATTCACATTTCTGCCAATATTCTGATCACAACCACTGAAGTAATCTCTGGGATAACTGAGACTCTGTCTAGAGCTCTATTCTTCTGAGCACACTAACACAACCCTTAACATTTCACTGATGGCAGTCTAGGCTTTCTCTAGCACTCACCTCCAAATTCTTCAAGCCTCTACCGTTTAACCAATTTCAAAACTGCTTTCATATTTGTAATATCAACATCTCACATTGGTGCCATTTTATGTCTTGGTACATTTGTATGAGTATAACAAAACACCTTAGACTGGGTGACCTATAAAAAATACTGAAAATGGAATGACTTTTCTGGGCCCAGAGCTTGGGAATGTGGGCTATGGCTTTGCGTCTGATTTCCTTTTTTTTTTTTTTTTAATGATATCTGAGGATACCATTGAAGATGCCAACAGTGCCCATTTTTCTGCAAATATTATTATCTTGAACAGATTCAAACTGAGTTTTCCCAGGGCACTTTATTCTTGTAGGGATGGCCCAGATGCAAGATACTGTGAATAAACAAGTGTAGAGCGTAAGATTTTATTCCCTTAAATAATTCATCAAATTGAGGTAATAAATAAATAAATAAATAATCAAATAAATTATAATACATCATCATAAATGCAATAATACCTAGACAGTGTTAGAGTATCACAAAGATAGGTGGAGGGTGAGAAATTCAAGCACAGGAGTGAGAAGTCATTGGCTACTTCTGGTTTTGAAGCAGACGGGCTGTTTACTATAATTAAAGTAGAGATGTGTAAGAAACTGCTTGTTCTTCATTGTTGGCCTCCTGGAGAGAACTTTCACCGTTGTTCCAATTTAATTTGGACTCTTCAGAGAAGTCATTATTTTCAGACCCACCAAATGGGTGGTGCTAAAAGAAACTAATCATTCTTATTTTATCCATGATACAAATCTCTATTGTACAGTATGAGTTTTTATAACCTTGGATATGAATGACTGATTAATTAGATATCACAAATTACATACTTTAAGCTGCTGTTGGTTTGAATGACTAACAAAAGGAAACTACACCTTGCATGTCAGAAAAATCAGAAGAACTCAAATATCCATCATTAACCCTGTCATTCTTCTTTATTCCTTTGGCCAGTGTGAGATGACCTGCAACAAAAATAAACTAAGGTCAGGGCTAGAAATGATAGAGGTTTGCAGATTGAAGAGAAATGAAGAAAGTGATGTTTTTATTTTTTCAGTTTTGACCTAGGTAATTTGGATTTTCTTGTAATAATTGTAATAATGAAATGGTTGTTACTGAAGTTATTTAATAAAATTCGTTATTGCATGTCTGACCCCTCAGCTCCGCATTGAAACAAAAGTTTTAAGACCTTTCTAGATCATGCGAGATTTCTCAAGAGTGCAAGTATGACATTATCAAGGGACATGCATTTTATTTCTGGACACAACTAAAAACTCAGGTAGATATGGGTCTGAAACTTACGTGGTACCTAACACATATAATTAATCTTGTAAATGACTTACTCATGACTACTATGAAAATTGTAATTATAAGATTAAAATGTCAGATATAATATTCCATACGTATACTGTCACCTGGTATCAATCACTAATATATTTTAAATTTGGAAGCATTGGTTTTAATAATGAGATATGTGTGTGTAGTTATAAACATATATTTATATTTATATGCATTTTGATATTATATTTGTATGCATTTTGATATTAAACATTATTATTTTTTGTTCTTGGAAAAGAAAAAGTCCTTTGTCATTTATTAATTTTAAAAATTGAAGTTTAGTGGCCTGCATAATCTTACATCAGTACATAGAATTTGTGGGTATACATTCTTGCAATATATTCACTATATATTAGAATAACATCCATAGACTTCATGAAACACAGCTATGATAAAGTAGGTTGAAATTCTTTTCATAACAAATCTAATGTGTACTTGAATATAACATTTATTAAGAAAATTAGAACTCTTTCTTATAATCCAGGTCAATGTCAAACTTACTTTGGAAATGTGAAGTGAAACATTAATCTACTCAAATTATTTATGTGAAAGCTTAAACTATTTTAAGTATTGATTTGGTAAACTATTCAAACAATCGATGCCAAAAGGTAATATTTACTTCATTTTTAGGATAATTTATCTACTCTTTTATTAATAGATTTTAAACTTGGCCAGAAAATGGATAGACATATGTTTTGTAAAGAAGTGTATTTTTAATGTAACTTTTCATAGCAATATAGAATAAACACAATTATCTAATGTGCTTGAGTTTTAAATATCAAGGGCTTACCTGTCTTTTTAAATGTAATTATGTCAATATATTTTACATTTTTTAAGGGTTGTGTTAAGATATTGGTCAAAATTGTAGGCCCTTTCATTTTATTGCAGAAAAACAACACAGAGGAGTTTCTGCCCTGGAACATAAGCCTTCTGCCTGCCCCACAGTCCCCAGCCACCAGTATGGCTCTTTGTGCTGTGATGAGAGGATGGGGTATGTACTACTTATCCTCATTCTGCACTATGTGATTCCGATTTTATTCTGGCTTCTGGTGCACAAAAGGGAGACTCTACGAATAGACCCGCTTTGAAGGACTTACAAGGTAGACATATATTATCTATATACATCAAATTGTTTTATAAAAATGCATTGATCAAAATTGTACCTTTTATATAAGAAGAAACAATGTAAACTGCCTGGTTAAAAATTATCCACTAAATTTTGGGTATGCATAACCACTATTGGGATGAATATAGAAGTAAAACAACAACAACAAAAACACATCAAACTAAAAACTTTGCATTGGGTATACTTTTGGTGCCATTTGCACGTGTTTTCTACGTGGCTCGGATCGGCTTGATCACACTTGCTCCCTGAGCTTTTTGTTCAGTAAATAGCATTGGCTAGCTCTACCATTGCCTGGTGTCCTAAGGCAGGCATGTTATTCTCTCCAGAGGAAACACCGGCAATAGTTGTGCTTGCAAAAGATAGGAGGGCGTCTCTTTGCCAATTAAGGCATGGATTTCAAAAGTGAGTTCCATGAGATTGCACCCACATTGAATATTTACATTTAAGTTTTACCTCTATTCTTCTATGGTGTCCAGGTTATAAAATGTCTGCATCTGAAAAAGTCTTGTATTATGCTTTTTGTATGAAAATCTCAACAAGCTTCAGCTTTTGTTATATAGATGCATAA
The DNA here is from genome assembly GCF_009764315.1 of Trachypithecus francoisi. Taxonomy (NCBI): domain Eukaryota; kingdom Metazoa; phylum Chordata; class Mammalia; order Primates; family Cercopithecidae; genus Trachypithecus; species Trachypithecus francoisi. Next base: position 8,581,231 of record NW_022681459.1, read on the forward strand.
TATAATTTATATGAATTAATTTTAATAAAATATTTATGTCATTTACATGTTGTATTAGTCAGGGTTCTCTAGAGGGACAGAACTAATAGAATATATGTATATGTATATATATATATGTGTATATATATATATATCTGAACATATATATATAAAGAGAAATTTATTAGGTATTAACTTACATGATCATAAGGTCCCACAATAGGCTGTCTGCAAGCTGAGGAGTCAGGAGATCCAGTGTGAGTCCCAAAACTGAAGAACTTCGAGTACAATGTATGAGGGCAGGAAGCAACCAGCATGGGAGAAAGATGTAGGCTGGGAGGCTAGACCAGTCTCTCCTTTTTACGTTTTTCAGCCTGCCTTATATTCCCTGGCAGCTTATTAGATTGTGCCAACCAGATAAAGGGTGGATCTGCCTTCTCCAGCCCACTGACTCGTCCTTCAATCCAATCGAGTCGACAGTTTTAACTATCACAAGTCCACTCCTTGTCAACTTGAACGCATACACATCTCCTGAGATCATACATAATCTTCAAATAAAGACAATAATAAGGCCCTAATTATGCCTAATTTAATACAACTATCCTTCGTACAATCAGAAACACACCAATCCCCAACTCAAATACTATCACATAAAGTTAACAATACTTAAATGCTGATATGAAGCCAATAAGTATTATGACACATTATTTATGACACATGATAAAGGAAAAGGAAATAAAATAAACATGTTTTCTCAGTACAAGTGTATACATACACAAACATGTTTTTAGCAAAAGAATGAGGAAATACTCATGACAATTACAGTCCCCATTTCTGCAGCTGGTCACATGGTCATAGCTGGTATTGATGACTACCTTCTTCTACTACCCATTCTGTATTCCCTTTGCCTTCAGCAAGCACCTCAGCAGGTCATGGTTTTTTCCCTGGTGGGAGTTACCCAAACCTTTATTCTTGAGGGGTCTGGGCCATTTGTAGTCCTGCCTGGATTGGGCTGTTGTAGTTTCCCATTGATCTTAATCACAGGACATGGTAATACTAAGAGATGCCTTAATGGTCTCCTGTGTTCCATGTATACTCTTCCTTACCTCTGCTGTGGAGTAGTAGACTGATTTCATCTTGATAATCTGGGTCAACCACTGCATTCAACACTGTAACTGCCTTCTTTGACTATTGACTTAAAGGTAGGAGGAGCCCAAAGTATCCAGGTGGCAATCCTAACTTCCAGTTTAATGGAATTATTGTGTCTCCTCATGGCAGTGTTCCTCCCTCTGGAACTAAGACCTGTAGGCCAGCAGAACGTAATATCATGGGAACAGGAAGCACAAATTGTCCTAGTGAATCACTAGAGGTGATGGGGTGATGGTGAGTGGTGCCACTTGAACTTCCACCCCTTGATTCCTGGACCCACGAATCCTCGCTATGAGAGAAACAGTACCATATATTGGATGCTTATTCAGAGCATACACAACCTTCTGGAGAACTTTGCCTCAGGCCTGTAGGCATTGTCAGCTAGTTGGCATTGCAATTGTGACTTCAAAAAGCTGTTGCATCATTCTTTCAATCCAGCTGCTTGAGGATGATAGGAAACATGGTAAGAACTGTGAATTCCATGAGCACAAGCCAACTGCCACACTTCTTTAGCCATAAAGTGAGTGCCTTAGTCAGAGGCAATACTGTATGGATAAGGAATTCCATGGGTCCACCAATGGCAGTCTTGGCAGAAGCATTGCATGCAGTGTAGGCAAACTTACATCCAGAGTAAGAATCTGTTTCAGTGAGGACAAACCTCTGCCTTTTCCATGATGGAAGAGGTCAAATATGATCAACCTACCACCAGGTGGCTGGCTGATCACCCCAAGGAATGGTGCTATATTGAGGGCTCAGTGTTGGTCTCTGCTGCTGGCAAATTGGGCACTCAGCAGTGGCTATAGCCAGGTCAGCCTTGGTGAGTGGAAGTCCATGCTGCTGAGCCCATGTGTAACCTCCACATCCCCGCCACCATGGCCACATTTTTCATGGGCCCACTGGGCGATGACAGGGGTGGCTGGGGAAAGAGACTGACTGGTGTCCACAGAATGCGTCATCCTATCCACTTGATTATTGAAATCCTCCTCCACTGAGGTCACCCATTGATGAGCACTCACATGGGATACAAGTATCTTCACAGTTTTTGATCACTCTGAGTGGTCCATCCACATACCTCTTCCCTAAATTTCTTTGTCATCAATTTTCCAATCATGCTTCTTCCAATCCCTGACCATTCAGCCAAATCATTGGATATAGCCCATGAATAAGTATATAATTGCACATCTGGCCACTTCTCCTTCTAGGCAAAGTGCACAACCAGGTGCACTGCTCAAAGTTCTGCCCACCAGGAAGGTTTCCCTTTACCACTGTCCTTCAGGAATGTCCCAGAAAGGGGCTGTAGTGCTGCACCTGTCCACTTTCAGGTGGTACCTGCTTACTGTGTAGAATCAGGCCCTAATATTCTCTTCCTCTGTTGTTCTGGGTCTGTAAACTGACTAAAGTCTGGAACTTTTTGAGGGGCCATGATTCTCTGTTTTTATAATTCAAATTAATAGTTTGTCCATTTAACCTAGAAATTTTTCTGCTTATATAATTTAAGTAGGAATGCAGTAGGCTTCCTATCAATTTCAGCTCTAGAAACACTGTGATTAATTAGCCAATGCCAGAGTTCTACATGAGTCAGACTATTCTGATTGCCACTTTGCTTCTGCTGTCCATTACTGTAGCTATGCCCATCTTGCAGTTGATGGTTAAGTGCTGTCACTTGGCTCCTACCACCTCAGTATCCAATTATTCCCATTGTATTTAAATTTTGTAGTTGAGTGACTGAGGTTCCCACCATTAGATCAGAAATACAGAGAAGAGAAATTACAGGGCTCTTCAAAGATGCAGGTGCTGCCCTCACTATTTTGCAAGGTATCAGTCAAGGGTATATCTTCTGGACCCTCCTAGCTGGGATGAGTTGGTCTAAGGTGATTAATCCACTCCACCATCCCAATCTCCCTAAGTCTTTGGATCCCTTCCTCTCCATTAAACCAAGGGAGATCGGGCATTTCCATCTGACTCATAGTGGGCCATCTCTTAGTCCATATTTCAGCTAACCAAGCAAATAAACTATTAGAACCTTTTTTAATTCCCTGAATGCAACATTAAAGCAGAGTCCCTACCTAGCGGGCCCAAATCAATAAATTCAGTCTGATTCAACTCTATATTCCATTCACAATTATCCCATACTCTTAATATCTATTTCCATGCCTGTTCTTCAGATTTCTGTGTATGTAAATTAGAGAACTCAAACAGTTCTTTTTGAGTGTACCACACCTCCCATGGGTCAAACTCTCAACCTCACCTCTAGGGGCCCAGAGGGACTTTAGTCTAGTTATAGGTCTAGAAGCAAACAGAGGTGTTAGGGGTGGCTGCTGAGGAGAATCAACATTGTCTTGCCTGGCAGCTGCCTCAGGGGAGGCCATCACTGTTGCCTTAGACAGTGCAGGGTTTATCTCCTCAGACAAAGTTGGAAAGGGTGATGGCAACATGGGTTGGGGAGGGAATTTTGCCACTACTGGGGATGGGGAAGCTGTTCCTTCTGGCAAAAAAGATTCATCAGAGTTTGCAAACTCAGTGTCCCCGGCTTCATCAGCGTCCTCCCACACATCCCCATTCCAATTGGCAGTATCTCATTATTTTCCAATCAATACCTTCACTTTAACAGTAGACACCTGGCAAGGCTGTGCATGCATTTTTCCCTACAGGTACACCACTCACTCATATGACAAGAGCTTGTCTGTTTTTCCACAACTTCAGCTCTTTCTCTACAGGGAATAAGACTCTCACTCAGGGCAGTCTTAGCAGATTTCAGTCTCAGTATCTGCTTCTGAAGCTGGAAGACAGAGTCTCTAAGTTCATCATTTTCTTTCATCATTACGTCCACTGAACTTAGGAGCAGCCAACCAGCTTCATTATTTTCCTTGATTCTCCACATATGGTCAAAGGTATTATGTATAGAGTCACTAAACTTCTTGCCTCTTAGCCAGTGGGGAATCTGGAGTGTCAAATGCATTTATTTTGCACTACTCTCTAGACAGTTCACACCAAGGACTATCAGCATTCTCCATACTATTACAAGTAGAGTCTTTAGCATTTTGGGATCAAATCCTATTAAGCAGCCAACTCCAGACAACCCCAAAACAAATGAAAGAACTCCATCCTTAATATTCTGTTTCTCTGGAACCCCTCCTGGTAACAAAATCTTTATAAATCAGGGTTCTCCAGAGGGACAGAACTAATACAATATATATATATATATATAAAGGGGACTTTATTAAACATTAACTTACACAATCAGAAGGTCCCACAATAGGCTGTCTGCAAGCTGAGGAGCACACAGAGCCAGCCCGAGTCCCAAAACTGAAGAACTTGGAGTCTGATGTTTGAGAGCTGGAAGCATCCAGGAGAAAAATATAGGCTGGGAGGCTAGACCAGTCTCTCCTTTTCATGTTTTTCTGCCTGCTTTATATTCACTAGCAGCTGATTAGGTTATGCCCACGAGATTAAGGGTGGATCTTTCTTCCCCAACCCACTGACTCAAATGTTAATCTCCTTTGGCAACACCCACACAGACACACCAGGATCAATACTTTTTATCCTTCAATCCAATCAAGTTGACAGTATTAACCATTTCACATATGTATTTTGAAGCTAATAATTCTCCCAAAGGTATGATTTTCTTTTATTTAAATTTCTATTTTTCTACTAAAATAACAACATCAACAGCAATAAAGATAATACAAAAACTATAATATATTAAGATACTTTAGAATAGATACAAAGTAGACAATAGACAGATATTAAGCACAAAATTAGTTTATTTTGTGCCAGACTAAGTTTTTATTAAGACTTTATGTCTACTTTGTATCTGTCCTATGAAGCTCTTTTCTTTTTGTCTTTATTGGTGTTTTCATATTCATAACTTACTTGATTGTTTCATGATCTGATCTTCCTCTGTGTGTGTGTGTGTGTGTGTGTGTGTGTGTCTGTGTGTAACTTTAGAAGTCTGTTACATCATGGTATAAATTAGCTGCATAATAAATAATCACTGTAATTTTTACTCATTGTAGTAAGTATAACTTTGGATTTGTTTAAATGTATTTTTATAATATATGTCTCACTGAATGGTAAAATATCAGAGAAAAATTAGAAACAAAAATACACGAAAATTCCTGACAGTAGACCCTACTTTAGGGAATATGAGAGGTACTGTTTCTCTGAATTCAAAATAAGATCATGTCTCTAATGTAGGATAATATGATAGAAAGAAGCAGTGGACTGAATGCAAATGACAATGTTTAGTATTCTCTGTGGTAGGAAAAGGGATTAGGGAATATTTCGTTCATCTTAACAATTTTTTTAAATCTCATTATCTGTACAATAAGAGATTTGAACAAGATCTTCTCTAGGGTGTATTCTAATTGCAAACTTTTGTAATTTTAATGGAAAACAATTTAAAAATAAATCAAAGTTTGTTTCTAATGAATGCTATTTCAAGTTTAATTGAACAGTTTAAATGAATAATATCACATTGGAAGGATCCCAGAAGACCTTAATAACAAAAAAGGTGGTTGGGGGAGAACACCATTGTGAGACAGTAGAATATATTTTTCTTCTCAGTTATTACTAAAAATCTTTAATTCCTATTTCCCATTTGATCTGATTTTATACAGATCATTATAAATGTCTCTTTGCTTCATCATTTTAATTTCCCCAGTATTATAAAAAAGTAACAAAAAAAGTCAATAAATTGGGCAGTTCTGTAATACGTATTTTGATAATTCTGAATCTACCTGCATGCATAATTGTTTCTGACAATAAATATTGGTTGGTTGAATTGATAAGGATTCCAACAATTAACCTAGAAAGTGTTTAATCTGATTTGACTTAGTGAAATGACTTCTTTACAAGTTGTTACAATGGAGAGGGAAATTTCTGGGTAAAAGATTATTATTATTATATCATTATTATTATTATTTCTGAGACAGAGTCTTACTCTGTTGCCCAGGTTGGAGTGCAGTGGTGCCATCTCAGCTCACTGCAAGCTCCGCTTCCCGGATTCATGCCATTCTCCTGCCTCAGCCTCCTGAGTAGCTGGGACTACAGGTACCCGCCACCACGCCCAGTTAATATTCTGTATTTTTAGTAGAGATGGGATTTCATCATGTTAGCCAGGATGGTCTCAATCTCCTGACCTGGTGATCTGCCCGCCTCAGCCTCCCAAAGTGCTGGGATTACAGGCATGCGCCACCACACCCGGCCATAAAAGATTATTAAAAGGAAAACAAGCAAAATCTGTAGTGTTAAATAATTTTGTTGATGAAAATTTAGAAGTCCCAGAAAATGTGAGTAAAAATCAACCATAAATCATATAATTTATATATGTGTGTGTGTGTGTGTGTGTGCACATATATACAACCATACTCTAAATCTCTGTTGTGAATTAGGAGCACACATTTCTTTTGAATGCATACATTGTTTCACTGTTTGTGCAAAGTAGTGAAACACAGATGCCAGCTATTTTAATTTATCCTTTACCATAAACACCAGATAGATTTGGACTTTTCTTTACTTGTAAGAAAACGCTACATCCTTCTCATTTTTTCTATGAGTTTCATGAAGTTTATGTGTTCATGTACACTTCAGACCTCAATATTTTACTTTGCAAAATTCTAAAGAGTCATTCATGTTATCAAATGACTATGACTCAGACATTGTACTCCTTGGGTTTTTTAAATCCAGAAGTGTAACTGAGACCATTTCTCTGATTTCCACTGAAAACAAGAACACAATAATCAAAAGAGAGAAAAAAATAACAAACAAAAGAAAAAAAGAGAAATTAAAAAAAAAGAAAGAGGTAAATCAAATCCAGTGAGAAATTTGGGGTTTTATAATTCATAATAGAAATGAAAAAGATCTTCAAAGAGAATACCTTTTCAAGAATTGTGAAGTGTCTGTGATGTTGCCTTACTTGCAAGCAATTTAGCTTGCCTTACAGTTAATTGCATGCTGGAAGAAGACAAAATCTCATTGGTTCTGTGAAACAGACTTTATTACTCATGGCACAGCACACAGCATGAGATTCATGTTTGTTTAGATTCTTCTTGCCCCACGAGTCTCTCTGGGGCAACGTGGAGGAGAGGGATATTCCAGCTGAAGGTTACACATCTGGTGGTTTTTAAACCCCAACTGAGAAACCCAAGCTTAAGAAAGGCCATCTACAGTAAGTGGGCTGCAAGGAAATCAGCTCGATCTTTGCAACAGATGGAAACTTTATCTTTCTTAACCTAGACAACAGACAAATCAGTCCTCTGCTCTGGAATGAGACAATATCTCTCTTTTCCATGGCACTTTGTTATACAAGCAATCTCAAAAAGATAGTCTAGAACAAAAGTTGTCAACAACTCTGTTCAAAAGAGATAGAGAAATGAGAGAGAACTATGAACAATAGTTTTCTGATTGTCTCATTGTATGTTATTTCTGTAACATGGTCTGGGGATGATACTTCTTGTTCCTTATCCCTTTCTTTTTCTTTCAGAGTTTGCTTTATTCTATTCTCCAAGCGCCTTTTATTTCTAATGCTAAGAAGATCAACTAATCTTGCTTTCAGTGGCTTGTATTAAACAATATTCTGAAAAACGTATATTCTACTACAAGGAATAAATTAATATTTTTAATTAAAATGATTCTTCTGTTTTAGAGTGGAATTAAATTCCTAGCTAACAGGAAATTATTTTTCCATACTATTTCAATAATTATTTGCCAAAGCTAGAGATCACGCATTTTATATTTATTTCTGTTTCATTTCAAGGAATGACAAATATATCTATAGGTACAACTCTGTAAATATTTTACAACCAAAATAATTTCACATGTAAATTAATGCCAGAGGCCTTCAGATCCAGAAAAGGAAAAAGATGTTGCTAGTTTCTAATCTCAAGATTCAAGCTAGTGCTATGTTTCTAAAATTATTTACCTTTACTGGTAGAGTTAATAAATGAAAAAAAAAAATTGAGGCATTTGTACATTAGACTGAATATTTCAAATATAGAGAGAATATGTCAAAATTGCCTAAATTACAAAGAAGAAGAACTCCCTTGAGCAATTCGAGTGACTTGCTTGAGGAAGTAGACATGTATAAAAGAATAAGAAAAAGAGAAAAAAACTTAAAATATGTAAGTAAAATATAAATGGAACATAAGTGAAATCAAATGTACGCTTGAAAATCTAAATGGAAATAATCTGACACAATGTGGTAAAGCAAAATATTAATGAAAGTCATATAATATATAAACACAAATATATGTATATTTGTGTGTAAATACAAAAATATCTTATGTTTATAAATAAAATACAAATAATCATTTGTATTTATAAACAAATCATATATGCATATATCATATAACATATATACATACACAGAGAGAGGGAGAGAGAGAAAGAAATCATAGTATCTGAATTTGGTAGCTGCATTATGAGGAAATAATTATATCTATGAAGATACAAATATGAAAGAAAAGCAATAAACAAGTTATTTTGCTCTCTGTAATTTAAAATATTTAGTAATTGTTTTGAGATAATAAAAAAGAACTATTTTAGTAATGATATAAATGTATTAGTTGTCCTCTGATATAATGTCTGGCACATCCCTACATTTCACATATTTAAATCATTTAAAGATATAAATATATATTAAGGTCTGATTATATAATAAAGGTCTGAATCACCTTTAAGTAATTGACTGCTTCATTCATGTAAGGGATGCATAAATATGCTTGCTGAAACTCCCTTTTAGTACAAAGTATACAGACTGGTCATGGGTATAATGGCTACATTCCAATGCTTCTGAATGGCCCTTTGTTTGTTTTTTTAAGATAAATATTATCCATAAACTACTAAAAGCCATAGGAGAAATGGACTGATAAACTGCATTTCTTATTCATAATTTGGCCATGTTAATGACAAGCTCTATGATCCTGGCCAAGATTGTTCCTGATTATGTTTAACACCTTCACATTGAGCCTATTGGCGAACATGATGCCTATGTTATTTTTGGGTTTCAAAATTCTATGTTAATAACAGAATCCTGCTCTCTAAAGCAAACCTTGCTTACAGTCCATTGCAGTCCTGCTTTCACGTGGAGTGTCCACTTCTGCAACATCAAGAGGATGTCTCCCATTTCTAACTCTTGATTTAATGGATGAGTTAAATTTGACCAATAAAATAAAGACATGGTTGCAATGTTTTACATGAAAAACATCTGAGTGTGCTATGGTTACTGGCAACAGTTCATTTTGATAATTTTTAAAAGGAAAATATAAGCAAAGAAATGACAGAGAATAGGATGATTTTATAAATGTGAATTAACCATGGAATCACAGAGAAAAGATAAACTAAAGTATCTAAATATACAATTATTCTGGGTTTCCTGGGAACTTTAACAATTTCGTCTTCAGATCTACCTTATTGCTTTTTTTTCTTCATCTGTTTTCCATGTTATTTTATATTTTGTAGATCCTTTCTGGGGCATCTAAAAGATTCTCAAGGTTGGGAGATCTAAAAATATCTCTGCAAAATATAAAGTCCTTGCTAAATTAAAAAAAAAAAAAAAAAAAAACTTCAACCAAATACACTTTTGAAGGTATAATACTACATAATGCAAATTTGAGGCAACATTATTTTTGAAGAATGTGATGCAAACAAACAAAACAGACATTTTAATTCATGACAGTTAAGATATCAGGAAAATTAATAAATGACCTATGAATATCAAGTAGTATTTTCCTTAAATTTAAGAGATAATTTAAATATTCAGCTAACATACACAATTCCTACGCTATTGCTGAAGAAACTAAGATAATGGAGAACAAGATGTTATTACTGAAAGATTCAGTGTTTGTAATATCTAGCATTTTGTTCAGCTTTACTTCCCCTGGTACACTTGAATGTCTAATATCTACTCCCATATTTTGAATCAAAGACCTTAAGAAATTTTAAATATAACAAAATTGTCCATCAAAATTGCAGTTTTTGGGAAAAAAAAGTTTTACAAGAAAATCAATGTTGAAAATTTTACTTAAGACTTTGAAAAGTAACTGAATTTCCAATTACATAGCAACATTAACAAGATAATTAAAGAAAAAAATGCCAATTGAGTTCTAAGAATCACCAAAAATTAAGATCAAAAGAAATTTCCAGAGAGAGTTTCATTTCATACTATAAATCTCATAATGGGAAGAATTTTTGCTTATAACTCTTTTTTCACCCTTAGAATCTATAACTTTGAGGAATATATTAGCAAGTAATGATGACATTTTCTTGAATAGTACAATCAAAATGATATTAGCTTCTTTCCCCCCAAAAAGGGCACCCTTGGTCAAATTGGGATATATAACTTTTTATTTTATTTCTAGAAAAATATATATTGAAGCATTCTAATTGAGGAAATATATTTATTATATTTTAACTTTCTAAAATATTTTTCTCAAATAATTTTCTCTTATTATTTAGTTCCCACTTAAAAATGAGAACATATGGTATTCGGTTTTCTGTTTCTGCGTTAGTTTGCTAAGTATAATGACCTCCATGCATGTTCCTGCAAAAAACATTAGCTCACTCTTTTTTTATGGCTGTGTAGTTTTCCATGGTATATATGTACCACATTTTCTTTATCCAATCTATCATTGATGAGCATGTAGGTTGATTCCATATGTTTGCTATTATGAATAGTGCTGAAATGAATGTATGTATGCATGTGTCTTTATAATAGAATGATTTATATCCCTTTGGGTAGACATCCAGTAATGGTATTGCTGGGTCAAGAGGTATTTCTGTCTTTTACACATGGACACGTATAAGGAAATGACACGCACTGAGGCCTTCTGGAGGGTGGAGGCTAGGAGGAAGGAGAAGATCAGGACAAATAACTAATGGGTACAAGACTTTATACCTGAGTGATGAAATAATCTATACAACAAATCTCCATGACACAAGTTTACCTATGTAACAAACTGTGCTTGTACCTCTGAACTTAAAATAAAAATTAAAAAATAAAATAACTAAAACAAATGAAAAGAGTAAATTTCTCTTGTTTTCCTTATGTAGTTTAAAATAAAGTCTTTCACTTAGAGATGGTGGATTTAACATGTGTTTTCCTTAATGCATTCTGAATTCCCAACAATAAAAAACACAATAAAAAGATCTGAAAAGGAGGAAAGCATACAGTTTACAAGAATGAAAGGAACAATAGAAAAATGGCAGGTTAAATTTTTTTTCTTGAAAGTTGAAAAGCAAATAAATTTGTGATAATTGACTTAGACTGAGAAAGCAGAGAGAAAAATCAATAGGAAGCTCAGATGTCATCTATGTGTCTTGCCAAATCTAGGATAGGCTCAGGTTCTTATGACACCAAGTGCACTCAAAGTGGCTGCAAGTTTTAATAAAGGAGAATGGTTTGAAAGATACAAATAGGCTTCTAGAAAATTACCCACCAGAAGTAACATCTACTTAAGGAAATCAGGCACAGCTGAGGTTGGACTACCATATGGAAAATAGAAAGATGGAAAAAGAATGTGTTAACTTAATGATGTGGCCGTTGTTCCAGCTCTATTCTCCTACTTTAAGTCTAGCTTGCAAAAATTTAAGCTTTTGCCACCTAGTAAGATGAATGATAGTTTTTGATATGCAGAAAATGATAATACCAAAGAAAAGTGTCTAGTTAATCATATTTGTTTGTCCTCAAGGGAAAACTTAGTAATACCACACCCTAAATTGAAGACCCTTTGATTAGCCTTCCTGTACAAAAGCATAGTAGTCTCTTTCCCTGTTTTACTCTTCAACATGACCTGCCAGCTAAGATAGCCAAAAATTAGAGAAAATTATATACTACGAAAAAAAGTAAAATCAAACTAAATGACAAACAAATTGCAGCAGGTAGTCCAAACAAGAAACAGGAAATATTTTTAAAACTCAATATTTTCATAGAGATAAAAGAAGAAAAAACACCCATATATCTAGAATAGTATGCCATTAAAACAAATAATAATAATAAATAAAAATAAAAACAAAATCAAAATAGTTGATTTACATGAAAAAGTAAATATTATATTTGTAGTATTTCAAAAGTAGATATCTGCAATGGTATTTTTCTTTCTTCCTAAAATAGACATTACTACATTCCTCCATAATTCAATACAATCTAGCAAATATGAGTAGAAGTAAGGAGCAGAACATACCTGAAACTTAACACATTCTAGCAAAGAAGTTCACTCACTATTCTCTTTTACATTACCCAGCACATACCAGATTTTTAGTTTGCTTTGAATTTAGGGAACTGATTTCTTTGAGAAATAGCATAATATGCTTGCTTAGGTGTACCATTACAACAAATAATTCAAATACTCAAAGTTGGTAGAACCTAAATCAAAAGTAGAAATAGTAATTTCCTTTTAAAATATTTAAATGCTTAAAATGTTTTATTACTTTAGGTTTATAATCTAAAAAAAAAAGTATATATGCATAGTAGTGTATATGCATATTTAATCTTCTAAAGCAGATAGTCTAAACTCAGTATACTAGTCAAATTTTAGAGAAAATCTAAAATTTTAGTATAATATTACTCTTTTATTTTTTTTTAATTTTTAGCATAATGTGTAGTTTTTTTGAAATTAAATTTTGAAACCATGAATTTTGGTTTTATTAAGAGTAGGCTAGAATGCCATGAACTTAAAACTGAAAAACATCAAATTAAATAACAATCACAATAATACTATGGGATTTAAAAATTAACAAAAGATCAAACTGAGGAAATGAATTAGATATTTAAGAAGTTTTGTTGGGTTGGAATTACGAAAGATTACATAAATGAATAGATGACTACAAATAGTGTGATTTATTTTGCCAAAGAAAATAATGGAAACTCTGAGTTGTTTATTTAAATTTTGCACCCAAACATAATGGAAGTATAAAGCATAAACTAACTGAGAAGTTTCTAAACTTCTACACCCTAACATTGACATATTTCAATTTAGTAAGGACTTTTAGCCATATTAACAAACAACAAAGCCAATTGACTTTTATGCAAGCAGCTCTTTTCTCTTTCTAGTAACAGCTTAAAATTGTCTTTTTGGAAAACACCATACAATTTAATTATTATTTAATAGTCAGAAGGATTAGTTAGTAGAGAATATAAATCAGCAGTTTTATTAGAGCATGAAATTAAATACCTCATATAGAAGACGAAAGCCTCAAGAGTTTAAAGATGGTGCTATTGACATAGCAGTTCATTCTAATATAAGTGATTAGTAGTTGCATTTATATAAATGGTTGGAAGGGTCCGGTGGTATGAAGTGCACACACCAAATAATTCTATTAAAATTTTTAAATGTCCTAAGCTTATATTCATTTAACAGCTCAATTACGTATTCCCATTCATATAAAACACCCAGGGCGAATTTTCATAACCGAGGGAAATGAGGAATTGAGATGATTATCCCAATAATTTAGACTCAAAATCACACTTGGGGTTTCAAGGAACTGGAAAGCAGGAACAACTTATACTTTGAATCAAAGAAGTAATATTCTATGATAGTTTCCTAACTTATGTAACCAACTCTTTTAGCTCACATGTTTTTTCAGAAACCTGAGGAGGGGAAAGGAGAGAAGTAATCTTTGGGGCAGGCATGACCAGGGGATGGACAACTATTAAGAGACCTGAGGATGTCCTTTATTCCTCTACTGAACTGAAAACTGTGTTATCCTTTCTATTAAAAATAGTCTAATAATATGTGGCTCAGCAAAACATCAAGTTTTCCACAAAAGATCCACAACATAAATTCGAGTAAATTAAGAAAAAACTCTAAGATCTCTACATTGGAAGAGAATAAATCTGGCGTATACATTGCATTAAAGTTTTGGTATCTAAATGCAGTTTTTTTTATAAGATGGTAACACATCTCAGGTTGCATACTTGAAAGTAACTTAATATTTTAGCAGTCTCTCCTAATATTATAGTTTTGGCATGCATAAGCAGGATACTCTGCTACTTCCAAAATGTGGAGGTGGGGAACAGAAGAGAGAGATTGAGAAGGAGAGGAAGAAGAAATTTAAAAAGGAAGCATTTGGCTGGGCATGTTGGGTGACTCATGCCTCTAAACCCAGAACTTTAAAAGGTGGCTGAGGCGGGTGGATCATGAGGTCAAGAGTTCGAGACCAGCCTGACAAACATGGTGAAAACCCGTCTTGACTAAAAATACAAAATTAGCTGGGCGTGGTGGCCAGTGCCTATAATCCCAGCTACTCAGGAGGCTAAGGCAGGAGAATCACTTGAACCCGGAAGACCAAGGTTGCAGTGAGCCAAGATCGCACCACGGCACTCCAGCCTGGATGACAGAGAGAGACTCTGTCTCAAAAAAGAAAAAAAGAAAAAAAAAGTCTTTTACATATTTAAGCAATTTGCTGCTACGACAATGTAAAGAAGCTCTAATATTATTGAATAGATTTGCAATAATTGATATATAAAGATGAGCTCACAGCTCCTAAACTTGACTGACATATTTGAGCATATTATTTCAAAACATCTAATGAATTTTTTTTTCAGTATTGGATATAAGCTTTTCAAAACTTATTTTTCTTGACATATGTCTAAATCTATCAGACAAGATTCTCAAATACCAAGAGATCACTCAAACTTCAGAGGTAACAGTTAAAGAAGCCTATTAAAACTGGCCTCTATAAACGTGGTAAAGACATTAAGTACCAATCTGTGTCTTCGTAGGACACAAAATAGACAAAGAAAAGTGACTTTGATGTAGGCTTTGATTGCCAAATGTCAAGTTTTAGAGAAAGAATCTGGTTAGTTGTTACGAACTGAATGTTTGTAACCCCCACAAACACACTACTGTAAAGTTCATATGTTGAAATCCAAGTCCCTCAATGATGGTGTTTGAAGGTGGGGCCTTTGGGAGATAGGCCACAAGGGTGAAGCCCTCATGAATGGGATTAGTGCCTTAATAAGAAGCCATAGAGCTAGCTCTAGCTCTTTCTGCAAGTGAAGATGCAATGAAAACTAGTAGTCAGCCGAGTGCGTTGGCTCACGCCTGTAATCCCAGCACTTTGGCAGGCTGAGGCAGGCTGAGGTCAGGAGTTCGAGACCAGCCTGGCCAACATGAAGAAACCCCTGTCTCTACTAAAAATACAAAAAATTAGCTGGGCGTCTTGGTGGGCGCCTGTAATCCCAGCAACTGGGGAGGCTGAGGCAGAAGAATCATTTGAACCCAGGAGGCGGAGGTTGCAGTGAGCTGAGATCGTGCCACTGCACTCCAGCCTGGGTGACAGAGCGAGACTCTGTCAAAAAAAAAAAGTAGTCTGCAAACTCGAAGGGGTTCCTCACAAAACCTGGTTAGGATGGTACTCATCTCCAATTTCCATCCTACAAGACTGTGAGAAATAAGTTTCTATTGTTGATAAACCACCCGGTCTAAGTACAGTTTTATCATTGTAGCATTTTAACAAAATCACATATCTCATTTGCATTACTTTAAATATCTTCCTCAAATATTTAAGACAATTATTCGGCTAACTTTGCATTAGACTGGGTGGACAAATTGTTATTCTAGTCATACATTATATGAACAATGTATAGCCTTTCATCTTTATAAAAAATGTTACCCAAATTCAAGCTTGTTTTATTTATTTTCCTTATTTTTGGCTAATAGTTTCAGACATAAGGAAATACCATTGGTCAATATTGAAAATCAGAAATGTTGAAGTGAGTAAGTTTGACAAATCGTAGCTGAAAGCAATCTAGGGAATTAAACATGCTTTGGACAACACTACTTCTCCATTTTAATTGTCTGAACTTTTTGGATGAGTCTGCTATTACCAAGCAATTCAAATGTTCATAATATAACATGAATAATGTTAAATGGCTCACTGCACTCTCATTTAAATGCAGTAGGATATTTTTCATGATTTTGCTTATTCCTTTATTATGAAGACTAGTAAAACAAAATAAAATTCCAATCATTATAGAGGTTTCAAATAAAACAAAGTTCATCATCATAAAATGATAGAATAAACATTTTAGTCACCAAACTTTCACTTAAGAATTAAAATGTCTTCTAGGGTTTTTATGGTTTTAGGTCTTATGTTTAAATCTTAATCCATTTTGAGTTAATTTTTGTATAAGGTATAAGGAAGGGGTCCACTTTCAGTTTTCTGCATATGGCTAGCCAGTTTTCCCAACACCATTTAATAAATAGGGAATTCTTTCCCCATTGCTTTCTTTTGTCAAAGATCAGATGGTTGTAGATGTGTAGTGCTATTTCTGAGGCCTCTGTTCTGTTCCACATAGGCATGGACAATGACTTCAACATTGACTAAAACACCAAAAGCAATTGCAACAAAAGCCAAAATAGACAAATGGTATTTAATTAAACTAAAGAGCTTCTGCACAGCAAAAGAAACTATCATCGGAGTGAACAGGTAACCTACAGAATGGGAGAAAATTTTGCAATCTCTCCATCTGACAAAGGGCTAATATCTAGAATCTACAAGGAACTTGCACAAATTTACAAGGAAAAACAAACAAACAAATAAACAAAATCAAATACTGGGCAAAGGATATGAACAGACACTTTTCAAAAGAAGACATTTATGCGGCCAGCAAACACATGAAAAAAAGCTCATCATCCCTGGTTGTTAGAGAAATGCAAATCAAAACTGCAGTGAGATACCAACTCATGCCAGTTAGAATGATGATCATTAAAACATCAGGAAAAAACAGTTGCTGGAGAGGATGTAAAGAAATAGGAACACTTTTACACTGTTGGTGGGAATGAAAATTAGTTCAACCATTGTGGAAGACAGTGTGGCAATTCCTTAAGGATCTAGAACTAGAAATACCATTTGATCAGCAATCCCATTACTGGTATATACCCAAAGGATTATGAATCATTCTACTACAAAGACACATGCACACATATGTTTATTGCAGCACTATTCACAATATCGAAGACTTGGAACCATCCCAAATGCCCATCAATGTTAGAATGGATAAAGAAAATGTGACACATATATACCATGGAATACTATGCAGCCATAGAAAAGAATGAGTTCATGTCCTTTACAAGGACATCGATGAATCTGGAAACCATCATTCTCAGCAAATTAACACAGGAACAGAAAATGAAACGCTGCATGTTGTCACTCATAATTGCTCATAAGTGCAAGTTGAACAATGAGAACATATGGGCACAGGGAAGGTGGGAACATCACACACCAGGGCCTGTTGGGGGTTGGGAGGTCTACAGGAGGGATTGCATTCAGAGAAATACCTAATGTAGATGATGGGTTGATGAGTGCAGCAAACCACCATGGCACATGTATACCTACATAACAAAACTGCACGCTCTGTGCAAATATCCCAGAACTTAAAGTATAACTAACAAAAAAAAAGCAATGATAATCTAATTAATGGAATTTCTGAAAAATCGACTTCTAAACTGTAAGACTAATTTGGTTTACAATGTCCTAGATTACAGCATGTTCTACCAATATGGAAGTATTTACTGAAAACATTGAATGACATACATATTTGAAAATGTTAGATCTTTCTATGCACTGTACAAATTGAGTCATTGTCAACTTAGTGTTTACTTTTCCCAAGCAAATTAAACATGTATTGCTGGAAGAAATGAAAAATATGGCTCCAGAACCCTTTCTGTGTCTCGCATTGGATAGTCAATATTTTGTGCACAGAAGGACAAGCATCATAAGCAAATTAAGTGATTGCCTATGATATTTCTCCCAAATATTTACAGATAATTTTTAAATGTAATTTTTCAATGACGATGAAAGGTTAAAATGAAGACATCATTCAAAGGTGGGCATGACAGTGTAGAAATCAGTTAGGGAAGGGGAGGTATATGTAAAAATAAGTGAAGGGTGGGGAAATCAGAGGAAAGCACACCAAAGAGGGAGACAAGTTTTCAAGCCAGTCTGAGGATTTAACTTGTAGCTTGACTTTCAGGCTTCAAATTGTCTTCGACTTAAAGGCAGGGCTTCACCAGGGACCCACCCCTATCTGCCTAGGCCTTTGGTTGCCTCCTGCCACTCTCACATTGATGAAATTCATTAGGAAAATATTAAAAGTAACAATACCAAATGTATAGGTAACTATACTAATGAAAAACATTAAGGTCTAAGCTTTCACGTATTCAGTATTCACTGGTATAAAATAGGGTGGTCTAGTGCCATTTTCACAACTTTCCCAATTAGGGAAGAACAAACACACTTGGGAACATAAATACTTAGAAGTAGGTACAACATATATAGTCAAAGACCAAACTTTGTCTCACAGTTTAATAATATTGGCAAGAAAATTAAACAAAAACAAAATAACAGCAAAAAATTGGGGATGAATTGTTACTTTATAACTATTTAAAACTACTTTATTACCGTAACATTTTTTCCTATATGCCTACTGAAAAATATAATACATTTTACTGGAAACACCTAAGATATCAAATTGGTTAAATTTTACATTTAAATTGTATTTCTATAACCCAGGAATTTTATATTCTATGTGAATAAATCATAATGGAGGGGGAGCATTTTCGATAAATAATATATTTACACCTTTTCAAATAAGTGCCAATGCTGATTTTTGGTGCTAAACACACCACATACAGATCCACACTGTTGAATGCAGCAAGCATGTTAACACTTTTTTCTCAAGCGACATATTTTTCTGAGCTGTGTGAGAAGTGAGTGTTGTGTTTTGTTAAAAAAGAAATTTGCATTTATAGCTTATTTATTTCCAGAATGTGTTGTTGGTTTACCTTTAGAAACTCAAAATATCTAAGGCTTGAATGCTACCTGGGTGATGGGATCATACGTACACCAAACCTCAGCAACACAAAATTTGCCCGTGTATTGAACCTGCAGATGTACACCCTAAGCCTAAAATTAAAGTTGAGAGAAAAGAAATAAAATTAAAATTAAATAAAAAATATCTAATGCTTGCTTAGAATCATCTATGTATGAGAACTCTAGAACTTGACTAAAGAATATTGCCTTGTTGTAACAAGTTGCTTATTGAAAATCTGATTCCTTTTTATTTTTTACAGTGGATATCTTACGATGGGTACTCCAGAAGCAGAAAATAATACAGAACGTGAGTCTTAAGGTATTAATCAGGATCCACACCTGTGAAAAGAATGGGAAGAAACAGGATTGGCAGAGGGAGAATGTGAATGAACTATGACAAACGTGCAGACAATTTCGCAAAGAGCATGGCTTGAGATTTTAATATGAGAATTGTCCTCCATAAGGCCAAACTGACTGGAATTTTTCTTCTCCACTTAGATCATCCCATGAGAAGGTTGAGAGCCTGAACAAGTGAGCTCTCTCCAAATCTGGAAGATCCTGAAGTGTCTGATACCAGGTCAACTCCCTAGAACCATAGGACACATTTTCCCTTGCAAGAGTAAGCATCCTGCCACCATGTCTATCACAGCGTAACCCTTAGACAAATCATTTTTAATTCCACATGAACACTGAACAGGTGGTTCTACTGTGAATCTGATGGACCACTCCTCCTGAGAGACACTTAGAATAAGGAAGTCAGTGAAACTTTGCTTATCTGGTCCGGTGACCTTCACCCTGATTCATGAGGTGCTTGAGCTTCCCTGGTCACCATACCCAAAGGCTGTTTTACCTGTTCGTTTGCATTCATATTTTCACAAAGGAAGACACCAAATAGACTATCTGGTTTCCATGTATATTATTCCCTTCTCTCTCTCTGTACTAGCACAACCTTACCTCCTCCTGATAATTAATTCCTGCCAATTTAGTACTTCTTTCTTTTGCCTACTCTTCCCTTTACACAAAGAGTCAAAATTTCACAGGAAGAAGCCATCATTAAATTAAATTAAACAGTAATTTAATTTTATAATTAAATTGGAATTAAATATAACTTTTGCTATATCTCCTAGAAAAATTGTGCTGCTATTACAGACTGAGACCTCTAATCCTGAAGAACCCTACATGTAGGAACAGGAAGCACAAACCCGATGGATCATTGTGAGTGACAGTAAGTGGGAATGCTCACGCTTCTGTGACTTGGTTCCAAGCCTATGGGTGCTTCATACTAGGAACACAATGTCTTTGATTCATTGCATATTCTACATCTAGAAGGATGGCACCCAATTTTCATCTGTTATTATATTCACACTTGAATTTCATATAGGCTCTGAGCAGGCTACTACAATGCTCTATGAGAGTAGAAGTTTCTGGATGGTATAAGATCAGTGGGTAGCATAAACATGAGCCCCTTTCCTCACTCTTTACTGTAAGGCATAGAATATGAGGCCAAGGCCCTGCATGTAAGAAAAAGAAACTCAGATCCAGAATTCATGTACATTTATATGAGAATAAACCACCCACCCTTCCAGAGTAGAAAGGCCCATCTTGAAGATACAGGGCCAGCTGATCTCCTTGAGAATTAAATTCTGTTGGGGTTTAGCTTTCAGCTTTCTTGCTGCTAGGATAGACATTAGGTGGTGCTAATAGCCAGAACAGTCATATCGATATCTTCATACTTAGCCTTCATCTCTGCCACTAAAACCACTTTGTTTATGTGCCCAACATGTCAATATTGATGTGTCCAGTGACTAAGACTGGCTAATAAAACTTGCTTGCTCTATTAGTCTGCTCTCACTGGGCAATTTACAAACTAAAAATGTTTAATGGACTCACAGTTCCATGTGGCTGGGGAGACCTCACAGTCATGGCAGAAGGTCAAAGTCACATCTCACATAGCAGCAGGCAAGAGAAAAGAGCTTGTGCAGGGAAACTCCCCTTTATAAAACCACCAGATCTTGTGAGACTTATTCACTATCATGAGAACAGCACAGGAAAGATCCACCCCCATGATTCAATTTTCTCCCACCAGGTCCCTCCCACAACACGTGGAAATTATAGGAGTTACAATTCAAGATGATATTTGGGTGGGGGTACAAAGCCAAACCATATCACATGGCTATGTTTTATATTTTGTTCTTTATTGCATGTGCTGTGTTGAAGTGCTCTCTGGTGGGTGTTAAGATGTGATAAATAGGCCGGGCGCGGTGGCTCAAGCCTGTAATCCCAGCACTTTGGGAGGCCGAGACGGGCGGATCACAAGGTCAGGAGCTCGAGACCATCCTGGCGAACACAGTGAAACCCCGTCTCTACTAAAAATACAAAAAACTAGCTGGGCGAGGTGGCGGGCGCCTGTAGTCCCAGCTACTTGGGAGGCTGAGGCAGGAGAATGGCGGGAACCCGGGAGGCGGAGCTTGCAGTGAGCTGAGATCCGGCCACTGCACTCCAGCCTGGGCGACAGAGCAAGACTCCGCCTCAAAAAAAAAAAAAAAAGATGTGATAAATATTACTCACTGTCTCTACTCTGTAATTCCTTGTTCCCTGTTTCTTCCCCTTCTCCTTCCCCTTCCCCTTCCCCTCCTTCTCCTTCTCCTTCTCCTTCTCCTTCTCCTTCTCCTTCTCCTTCTTATTCCAGGTATTAGGAACCAGTCGGCTAGAAAAATTGCTACTGCTAAGAAGTCTCTATATATTCCACAAACTGTAATAGCAGATACACTACCTGAAGTCCTGGCCAGAGGGAGGATTTCCCATCACCCCTGTTTGCCAAGGCCACATTGAGTGAAACTGTAGTAAGCTGCCAAACATTTATGGCTTATGTCCATGTAGGGGTGGGTACCACCACCCATGCACGCATGGATTCTTTTAAGTTTTTTTTTAAATGTTTTAAATAATTTCAATTTTTATTTTAGATTCAAGGGGTATATGTGCAGGTTTGTTACACAGGTATTTTGCATGATGCTACATAGATATTTAGCATGAATGATCCCATCACCCAGGTAGTGAGCATACTTTTTCAACCTTTCTTTTGACAATTAGTTTTTCAACTCTTGTTTACCTGCTTCCCTCACCCCTCCAATAGTCCCCACTATCTATTGTTCCCATCTTTATGTCCGTGAGTACCCAATGTTTAGCTCCCATTTATAAATGAGAACATGTGGTACTTAGTTTTCTGTTCCTGTCTTAATTCGCTTAAGATAATGGCCTCGGCCGGGCGCGGTGGCTCAAGCCTGTAATCCCAGCACTTTGGGAGGCCGAGACGGGCGGATCACGAGGTCAGGAGATCGAGACCATCCTGGCTAACACGGTGAAACCCCGTCTCTACTAAAAAAAATACAAAAAATTAGCCGGGCGAGATGGCGGGCGCTGTAGTCCAGCTACTTGGGAGGCTGAGGCGAGAGAATGGCGTAAACCGGGAGGCGGAGCTTGCAGTGGCTGAGATCCGGCCACTGCACTCCAGCCTGGGCGACAGAGTGAGACTCCGTCTCAACAAAAAAAAAAAAAAAAAAAAAAAAAAGATAATGGCCTCTAGTTGCATCCGTGTTGTTGCAAAGGACATGATCTCATTGTTTGTTGTGGCTGTATAGTGTTCCACGGTGTATATGTACCACATTTTCTTCATCCAATCTGCCATGGATGGGCACCTAGGTTGATTCTATGTCTTCACCATTGTGAATAGTGCTGTGATAACCATACAAGTGCATGTGTCATTCTGGTGGAATGATCTATTTTCTTTTAGATTTTTGGGTCAGATGTAGTTCTGTTTCAAGTTCTTCAAGAAATCTCCAAACTGTTTTCCACAGTGGCTGAACGAACTTGCATTCCCAAGAATAGTGTATAAGTGATCCCTTTTCTCTGCAGTCTCATCAGCATCTGTTGTTTTCTGAACTTTCTAAACATAGCCATTCTGATTTGTGTGAGATGGTATCTCATTGTGTTTTTTTAAGAGTGGAACAAATCTCCATCATTTTTCTGGGATGGAAGCCTGGGCCTGCCCACTGACTTCATTTCAATTCAGCGTTCTAAGAATGTCTTTGTTTCTTTAACGTTTATTTTAAGTTCAGAGGTACACGTGTGGATTCGTTATATAGGTAGACTTGTGTCATGGGGGTTTGTTGTACAGATTATTTCATCACCCAGGTATTAAGCCTAGTACCAATTAGTTATTTTTCCTGAACTTCTCCCTCTTCCACCCTTCATCATCTAATAGACCCCAGTGTCTGCTGTTCCCTTCTTCTATGTGTCCATGTGTAATCATCATTTAGCTCCTACTTATAGGTTAAAACATGTGGTATTTTGTTTTCTGTTCATATGTTAATTTGCTAAGGGTAAGAACCTTCAGTTCCTTCCATATTCCTACAAACGACATTATCTCGTTCATTTTTATGGCTGCATAGTATTCTGTGGTCTAAATGTATCACGTTTTCTTTATCCCCTCTACCTTTGATAGGCATTTAGGTGGATTCCATGTCTTTGCTGTTGTGAATAGTGTTGCAACGAACAAAAGTGTGCATGTGGCCGGGCGCGGTGGCTCAAGCCTGTAATCCCAGCACTTTGGGAGGCCGAGACGGGTGGATCACAAGGTCAGGAGATCGAGACCATCCTGGCTACATGGTGAAACCCCGTCTCTACTAAAAAATACAAAAAAACTAGCCGGGCGAGATGGCGGGCGCCTGTAGTCCCAGCTACTTGGGAGGCTGAGGCAGGAGAATGGCGTAAACCCGGGAGGCGGAGCTTGCAGTGAGCCGAGATCGCGCCACTGCACTCCAGCCTGGGAGACAGAGCCATACTCCGTCTCAAAAAAAAACAAAACAAAAAAAAAAACAAAAGTGTGCATGTGTGTTTAAGATAAAATGATTTCTATTCCTTTGGGTATATACCCAGTAATGAGACTGCTAGGTTGGATGACACTTCTGCTTTTAGATCTTTGAGGAATGGCCACACTGTCTTCCACAATGGTTGATCTAATTTACCCTCCCACCAACAGTGTATAAACGTTTCTTTTTCTCCACAACCTTGGCAGCATCTGTTAATTTTTGAGTTTTAATAATCATCATTCTAACCGGTGTGAGATGTTTCTCTCTTTGGTTTTGATTTGCATTTGTCTAATTATCAGTGATGTTGAGCTTCTTTTCATATGATTGTTGGCTGCATGTATGTCTTCTTTTGAAAAGTGTCCGTTCATATCTTTTACCCACTTTTTAATGGAATTATGTGTTTGTTTGCTTTGAAACAGGGTCTCACTCTGTCATCTAGGCTGGAGTGCAATGGTACAATCTCAGCTCACTGAAACCTCTGTCTCTTTTGTTCAAGGGATCCTCCCACCTCAGCCTCCCAAGCAGCTGGGACTACAGGCACACACCACCACACCTAGCTTTCTTTTTTTTGGAATTTTTATATTTATTTATTTATTTATTTATTTCATAGAGATGGGGTTTCACCATGTTGCCCAGACTGGCCTCAAACTCCTAGGCCTAAGTGATCAATCTGCCTTGGCCTCCAAAAGTGCTTGTATTATAGTTGTGAGCCACTGCACCCTGCCTGTTTGTTTGTTTTTTTCTTGCAAATTATTTTAAGTTACTTTTAGATACTGGATATTAGTCCTTTGTCAGATACATTGTTGAAAACATTTTCTCCCATTCTGTGGGTTGTGTGTTTACTCTGCTGATAGATTCTTTTGCTGTGCAATAGCTCCTAATTATAATGAAATCCCATTTGTCCATTTTTGTTTTAATTGCAATAATTTTTGGCGTCTTCTTCATGAAATCTTTGCTTGTTCCTATGTCCAGAATTGTACCGCCCAGGTTGTGTTCCAGGGTTTTTATAGTTTTGGGTTTTACATTTAAGTCTTTTTTAAATACTGAATGAATTTTTGTATATGGTAATAAGGGAAAGGTCCCATTTCAATCTTCTGCATATGGTTAGCTAGCTATCCCAGGGCCATTTATGAAATAGAAAATCCTTTCCCCATTGCTTGTTTTTGTCAGCTTTGTCAAAGATCAGATGGTTGTTGGTGTATGGTTTTATTTCTGGGCTCTCTATTCTTATTATTTTTATTTATTTATTTATTTACTTATTTATTTTCAAACAATGTATCTGACAAAGGACTAATATCCAGTATCTATAAGTAACTTAAAAAAATATACAAGAAAAAAACAAACAGTCTGGGTGTCTGTTTTTGTACCATGACCTTGCTGTTTTGGCTACTGTAGCTTTGTATTATACTTTGAAGTCAGGTAGTGTGTTGCTTCCAGCTTAGGACGTATCCTAAGCTGGATGTTCTTTTTGCTTTGGATTGCCTTGACTATTCAGGCTCTTTTTTGCATCCATATAAATTTTTAAATAGTTTTTTCTAGTTCTGTGAAGAATGTCATTGGTAATTTAATAGGAATAGCATTTAATTTAAAAGTTTCTTTGGGCAGTATGGTCATTTAAAAAATATTGATCCTCCTAATCCATGAGCTGAGCATAGAACATTTATTTGTTTGTGTCATCTCTGATTTCTTTGAGAAGTGTTTTTTAGTTCTCCTTGCATAGATATTTCACCTCCCTTATTAGCTCTATTCTCAGGTATTTTATTCTTTTTGTGGCAATTGTGAATGGGATTGCGTTCCTGATTTGGCTCTTGGCTCGACCCTTGTTGGAGTATAGGAATGCTAGTGATTTTTGTACACTGATTTTGTGTCCTGAGGCTTTGATGACGTTGTTTATCAGCTTAAGGAGCTTTTGGGTCCTTACTATAGGATTTTCCAGACATAGGATCATGTCTGCAAATAGGGATATTTTGACTTCCTCTCTTCTATTTGAATGCCCTTTATTTCTTTATCTTGCCTGATTGCTCTGGCCAGGACTTCTGATAATATGTTGAAAAGGAGTAGTGAGAGAGGGCATCCTTGTCTTATTCTGGTTTTCGAAGGGAATTGCTTCCGAATTTTGCCCATTCAGGTATGATGCTGGCTGTGGTTTTGTCATAGATAGCTCTTACTGTTTTGAAGTATGTTCCTTCAATACCAAGTTTATTGAGAGTTTTTAACATGAAGAAGTGTTAACTTTTATCAAAAGTTTTTTCTGCATCTCTAATCATATAGTTTTTGTCTTTATTTCTGTTTATGTGATGAATCATTTTTATTGATTTATTTATGTTCAGCCATCCTTTATCCCAAGGATGCTTGGGATAAAGCCAAATTTATTATGGTGAATAAGCTTTTTGATGTGCTGCTGGGTTTGGTTTGCAAGTTTTTGTTTGTTTGTTTGTTTGTTTTGAAGACTTTTGCATCAATGTTCATCAAGGATATTGGCCTGAAGTTTTCTTTTTTTGTTGTGTTTCTTCCAGGTTTTGGTATTAGGATGATGCTGGCCTCGTAGATTGATTTAGGGAGGAATCTCTCTTCCTCAATTTTTTTGGAGTAGTTTCAGCAAGGATGGTACCAGTTCTTCTTTGTACATCAGGTAGAATTCAGCTGTAACCCCATCTGGTCCTGGGCTTGTTGCTCTGTGTAAAAGTAGGATTGTAACTCCTGCTTTTTTTCTGTTTTCCATTTGCTTGGTAGGTTTTTCTCCATCCCCTTATTTTTATTTTAAAGGTGTCATTGCATGTGAGATGATCTCTTAAAGACAGCATACCAGTAGGTCTTGGTTCTTTATCCATCTTGTTGCTTTGTGCCTTTTACTAGGGGCATTTAGCTCATTTAAATTCAAGGTGAATATTAATATACATGCATTTATTCTGTCATAATGATGTTAACTGATTATTAGGCAAACTTGTTTATGTGGTTACTTTATAATGTCACTGGTCTGTGTACTTAAGTGTGTTTTTATAGTGGCTGGTAATGTTCTTTCCCTTCCATATTTAGTGCTTCCTTCAGGAGCTCTTGTAAGGCAGGTCTGATGGTAATGGATTCCCTTACATTATTTTCTATACTGGCTATTTTGTTCTTTCTTTTCCATATTTAGTGTTTCCTTCAGGAGCTCTTGGAAGACAGGTCTGCTGGTAATGAATTCCTTTACATTCTTTACTATACTGGCTATTTTGTCTGTCAGCTCCTGCATTATTTTATTGTGATTCTTAGCTTCCTTGGATTGGTTTTCAATGCTTTGTTCCTATCTATATTTTGAATTCAATTTCTGTCATTACAGCCATCTCAGCTTGGTTCAGAACGCTTGATGGGGAGGTGGTGGAGGTGGTGTGGTCATTAGGAGGAAAGAAGGCACTATGGCTCTTTGAGTTTTCAGGGTTCTTACACTGGTTCTTTCTCATCTTTTTGAACTTAATGTTCTTTCAATTTTTGAAGTTGCTGACCTTTGAATGCATTTTTTTTCTTTTATCTTATTTGATAATTTTGAAGATGCAATTGTGGTATAAGGTGAATTCAGCCAAATTGCTTCATTTCTGGAAGATTCTAGGTAGCCAACACCCAGCTACTAAACTCCTGGATTGCCTGCTCTAATTCTGGGGAACTCGTATCCAGCAAACTTTGTTGTTTGTCTCCTTCAGGCTCGGAATCCCTTTGCACTGAGTGAGCCATGGTGCTCTCCAACCACCAGTCCCTACATTCTGATGAGTGGTACCAGTCAAAGTCTTTTCTAGGTTGGTGACAATGGAATTCATCCTCATTTGCATGTGCCAGCAGCAGCAGCACAGCGGGGTGCACGCTGGTCAGCTACAGCAGGGTGTTAGTGGGTGCCTGCATGCCTGTCTCCCTTCAAGTGTACACTACACTAGTAGAGGAAAGGCAACTCATGGGGGTGGGGGCTCCTGCTGGCGACTGTATTTGCAGCAGTGTTGGCATGGGGTGGGCGGTGATGGGCACAGGTCTTTGTGCATTCTCTGTGTGTTTTCTATGTGCCACAGGCAGGGGTGGTCACTTAGGGTGGGGGAGGTCTGCTGCTCCCTGTGCCTAGTTTCATTCCCATGGCCATGTTGGCACAAGGGCCAGTGATGGTCGTTGTAGGACTGGTTGGCTCTGGGACCACCAAGGCTCTAACTGCCATGGCAGTGGTAGGGGATGTGGACTGTACTCTTCTTGCAGCAGTAGCAGGACAGGGTGCACTTACACATGTATGCTGGCAAGGTCAAGAAAGCAAAACCATCTGTGCACATATGTGTCAGCAAAGCGATGTGGGTATTTGCTGTAGACCCACGGGAAGCTGTAGTGTGGGGTGGAAATGGGTAGGCTGGTGTGTGGCCATGGTAGCTGTGCTTCTGGAGCTCTTCCCCACTGTCATGCCAGCACAGAAGCTATGAAGCAGGCCCTCAGGATACCTGAGGCTTCCCTGCAAGCAGATGCTGCCAGGCTCGGGCCCTGGGAGAGGCCAGCAAACCAAGGGGTCCAAACCATGTTGGACCAACCTTGTCTGATGGGCAAGACCACCCTGCAGAGTTCAAGTCCGACTGTTTCCCTAGAACTAAAGTCTCCTACCAGAGCATGTCAAGCCTAGAGGGTTGGCAGTCCCTGACCATGCTCCGTTACAGATATTCTCGCACCAGACTCCCTGGGTTCCACATCAGCTGGCTTGCTGCCCCTACCACTTCTCTAAGCGGCTCTCCCTGCTAACCTGAGTGTCCATGGTAGTTGAGGGGCCTCCTACAGCTGGGATTCCAGAGGTCCGTGGTTAGAACAGGTTGCTCCTTGCAAGTTCAACTCACCCATTCCCTGAGAGTCTCTGGGGGCCAGGAACAAATCCCGGCACATGGGATCCCCGTGCGATGTTCCTCCCGTTTCAGCCCAGCTTCCTTCTGTGTCTTCCCTAGGCCACTGGCGGTGCCTTCCATCTGACAGTTTGTTAGGAGTGCGCCAGTTGTCTCAGTCCCTTGCTGGCGGCAGTTCCATTGGCCGTGTCTAGTCGACCATCTTGCCCCAAGCTAAGACTGTTAAGCAGAGAAAGAAAACAGAAATAGAAAATAAATTTCATAAGAATTGGAATAAAACATATGACTGTAATTTTTCAAACAAATTATTGTTTAAAAATCCAAAGGCAGGTGTAACTTATAGAAGTCTTTTTTTTTGAGACGGAGTCTCCCCCTCTAGGCCCAGGCTGGAGTGCGGTGGCACAATCCCGGCTCACTGCAAGCTCCGCCTCCCGAGTTCCCGCCATTCTCCTGCCTCAGCCTCCGAGTAGCTGGGACTACAGGCGCCGCCACCACGCCCGGCTGATTTTTTGTATTTTTCATAGAGACGGGGTTTCACCGTGTTAGCCAGGATGGTCTCGATCTCCTGACCTCGTGATCCACCCGCCTCGGCCTCCCAAAGTGCTGGGATTATAGGCGTGAGCAACCACGCCTGGCCACTTATAGAATTCTTATAATTAAATGTCAACTTTGATATTGGCTATAGATACAAGTTAAAGTTGCTGTAAAAATCAAGTTTGTTTCTGTATGGAAGAAATAATATTTGGAAAGTGAAATTTTAGAAGAAAGATAGCATTTATAAATGTATGAAGGGATTAGAATTGAACCTAACGAGATGAATATCTACAGAGAAAATTATAAATTATATAAATTTCATAAATAAAGTCATATCGAGTTTATGAGTTGAAGACACTGCAAAGACAGCAATTGTTTCTAACACAATCATGGATTCAGTACGGTCACACCAAATGCAAGCAGTATTTAATGTGAACATTTACCAACAAATTCTAAAATTTACAAGAAATAAAAAATGGTCAGGAAAAGTCAGGACAAAATTTTAAAAGTACAAGATGGAGAATCTATTCTACTAGAATACATGGCTTATTACATACTACAATAAGCCCAGAAATGTGATATTAGCACAATGGCAAATTAAAAAATTGAACAGAATAGAATCTCTAGAAACAGACAGGTATAAATGGAACTAATTTATAACAAAGAAGAATAATGAGTACAGGGTCATTTTTAAAATAAAGAGCTGTGAGTCAACAGGATAATGGCAGCCCTACCTCCCCTTGATTATCAGGGTTAATTACTCTTGACAAAATGCTGGATTTTTTTTTTTTTTTTTTTTTTTTTTTTTTGAGACGGAGTCTCACTCTGTCACCCAGGCTAGAGTGCAGTGGCCGGATCTCAACTCACTGCAAGCTCCGCCTCCCGGGTTCATGCCATTCTCCTGCCTCAGCCTCCTGAAATGCTGGGTTTTTTTATTGCCTGTTCATCTTTGGTAGTGCAGCACATTTTCATATCTGTACTGCCGTATCTCCTTTGCTGTAAAGTAACTCTTTTGTTTTAAAAAATGGTATTGATGGATTACCAGATCACACTTCAAACATTGAGTAAATCTTTGCATCTTAGTACTTATAATGCCTTGCACAGAGGAAGGAAAGATTTGTGTTAAAACAATGACAAATCAACTTTCCTTCCAGACTATGTTGCATGTACCAAATTTGTATGGAGTAGCTGGAAATTCTCCATGAAAAATTATGCCATGTCAAAGGTCTCCGTTCCTTAGATATTGGTATTCTGCAGCAGCATTAACTAGATTAGCTTTTGTGGGTGGGAGGTTATGCTGTTAAGCCATGGATATTCTCTATCTCTGATACTATGTCCACTCCATATGTGTACTTTGTGCCTGCTGTGACATAGTCAATGACAGAACCTGGATAATGAAAACTTGCCAAGTCATTGCTTTTTGGGACTGACTCTTCTGTGATGAATCCTTACTGGTAAACTTAAGATGCAATACAAAGATCTTCACAATTTGTTCCAACTCACATGGATACACCCACATGTTTCTTCCACAGACCTCTTGTTATGTTCTTGATAATCATCTATATTATTTCTCATTACCCATAGGTTCATTCATTCTTACCTTAGGACACTTCTGTTTCTTCATAAGTTGGATAATCAGGCATGCTGCTTGACACTCTGCTTTTTAGGAAGATAAGCCCAGATAATAGATATGCAGCAGAGATACAGGAGGTTCATTGGAGACTCACCATAACAACAACTCTCTGGGAGTGAAGGAAGCAGAACTGAAAGAACAGAAATGTTGAATTAAGATGCAGTTACAAAGATAACTACAGAAATAATTGAAATTGGCATGAAACTTCAGAATTTCCCAGAAAGAGAAAAATGGCATGAAATTTTTAATTCCAGATAGATTAATAAATGGGATGCAGACTGTCCTCAAGAGGGGGCATAACATGAAAGAGCAAACT
This sequence comes from Trachypithecus francoisi, assembly GCF_009764315.1. Classification (NCBI taxonomy): domain Eukaryota; kingdom Metazoa; phylum Chordata; class Mammalia; order Primates; family Cercopithecidae; genus Trachypithecus; species Trachypithecus francoisi. Next base: position 8,612,356 of record NW_022681459.1, read on the forward strand.
TCCTTGTGCAGACTGCATTTTCCTGTGAACTATTAGCACTAAAGAGCACTAGTACCTGGAAAAAGGGTGCCTTTACCCTGGAGGAAGAATATGAGAAGCACAAAAGAGCATCCACTTTGGGAAGAACATTGGTGTAAATGGAGATAATGTGAAAGGTCACCACATAAATGGAAACAGTTTTGAAGACTGCTGACTTTTTGAAATATTCTTTTTTAATAATTTAATCAAGAAATGAATGTAAAAGCACTTTGGACATTATAAGCATTACACCAATATAAAGGGCTATTATTATTAAAAAAAAAAACCTTCAGGGCAATATCTATCTTTATTTAACTGATATACTATTGAAAAGAAGCTATTGTCAGCAGGCATATGAGTCAGTTAAATAATTTAAAGCTTAGCTATAGTAGCTAATGAAAATGTAAGAAGGAGTAAGTATCTTCTTTGCCTGCTTAAAATGTGTCAATCCACCTTTAAGGTTTTTACTAAACTAGGTATAACTAAACTTTTTAGGTTCCTCACGAAACTTGACAGCAATGAGGAAAGATTCTTTTTCAAGTTTTTAGAGCATATTTTAATACTATGGTACATTGTTACAATTAATAAACTATAATAAATAAGGTTAATAAATTACAATAAATAGGGTTGATAACTGAAGTCTGTTCTTTATTAAGATTTCTTGGTTTTTATGAGGTGCTGTTTTTCTGTTTAAGAATATCATTCAGAACGCGACATTACATTTGATCATCATATTTCTTAACCTCCTTTTAGCCATGACAGTTTCTGAGACTTGTTTTTTATGACCTTGACAGTTCTGAACACTACTGGTCAGTTATTTTAAAGAATGTTCTCAACTGGAAATTTTCTGATGTTTTTATCATGACTGTTCTTGGGGTTATGTGTTTTCAGCAGAAAAATGACAGAGGCAAAGTGTCATTTTCATAACATCATATCAAGGGTACATGTCATCAGCATAACTTATCACTGTTTATAATTATATTAACCCTCTGACTGAGGTATTGACTGTCAAGTATAGTGATATTTGACACTGTTTTCTAAACTGTAGAACATACTACAATCAACCATATGACCTTATGTAGCACATCACTTAACTTTTGAAAATCTTAGATATCTATCAGTAAAATGGGAATAAATATGCCTGCCTCCCAGTGTTTTATATAATAAACAATATAAATAATAAATTTATAACCACTTGGGATCAATGAAACTTACAAAAATGTAATGTATTGCATTTGCTATTAGACATTTATTGAGTAGTTTGTGGGTGAAATTCACCGTTGTATTAGCTTTGAGTAATTATACAAACAAAACAGATGTGGTACCTAACTTAAAAATTTTATGTTTAAAGGGAAAGAGCATGCACATAAATCACTATAGTATAAGCAAAGGAAGAAAAGGCAATTCTGTTTATAAATTTTTCTCCAAAACTATAAATCAAGAAGCGTGTGATATATTAGAAAGCAATGTACAGAGTACCTCATTTAATCTGCTCACACACCCTGTGAAAAAGGAAGGTTTTTTTTTTTTAATTTAATTTTTCAGGAGAAAAAAGCAGAAGCCTTGAGAAAAAGTACTTTAGCTTCAGGGGAAAAATATATCTAAAATCATGACAAATTTTAATGTGTGTCTCCAATTTCAGTCTGACATTGAAAAGTCTTTCTTATTAGATGATCACAGTCAGGTGAACTTTCAATTTATTTTCTAAAGAACAGTTGGAGGAAGGATATGGTTGAAAAGCAAAATGTTTTCAAAGGGCATGAAAAGGGGAATGCTGACAAAAGATAACAGGACATTCTCCTGGGTGGTGTCTTACATGATAATTTAATTTCTTAAGACACTCAGATGAAAAACAGATCTTTTACCCTGTTTTTTTGCCAGCAGAGACTGGTAAGGCCAAGCTCCTCCAGTAAGCAACCAAGCATGAAAAACAATTTAACATATTAGAAACTACTGTTTAGTCCTATGCTTTGTCGACTTATTTTTTCTATTAACTTGCGAACACTTTAAATCTAGCTACTTCAGCACCGGAGCTTATTCACAGGTAGTATTATAAATATTCAGTTTTTGTTGAAAATTCGAATACCTGACTGAAATTAGAAGATATTTATAAGTGAATAAATGAAGAAACAAACAAATATGCTGAAGCAAAAAGGACAGAAAGATAATTAACTGCAAAATAATTTATAGCTATTTTGTTAAAACACATGATTCTTGAAAAAGTTGATTGGAATTAAGAGAGATATAATTTATATTCAAAATCTTCCTTTGTGCTTACTAGATAATATAATATTTCTCAAATTTTGTACACATATGATTTGGAAATGTATTGGTTTGTGTTCTCCTTTACGCCTGATAATCTACAATGGATAAAAAGATGATGTGACATTTGAACATTACATCTGAATTTCTGCCCTTTCCAAGATGTAGATATAACTGTCTCTTTGATATGGAAAGGAGAGACTCATACATAGGCATTTTGAGTTTACAAAGAAATTCCAAAATTTAACTGCTGTTACCTCAGAGAGTATTTCAATTTCTGACAAAGTTTGAACACACTGGCTGGCCATCATCTCCCTTGCTCTTTAGTTAAACTAGTCTCTGTGCTAAAATAAAGGAAAAGAGCAAGGTGATGAGAGAAAAATCAGTCAGTTTAGTAAAACTGGTTTCCCTCTTACTTTTTTGTACTTTACATTATTCCTTTTATGCTTATAATTATACAACATAATTACTTTGAGGGATTTATGTACAGAAAATATATTTTTGGGAAAAAGATGATATCCATAATTGTGTATCCATTAATAATAGATTTCAAGAGATAGAGAACAATAATGAATATACTGTGATGAACCTATTGGATATCAGTTGAGTAGAAGAGTCAGAACACAGTACCATAATAAGGAGGAGCATTGGTACTATTTTTCAAGGATTTGAAGTGATGCATAGATATGACTTCTAGTACATAAGATGGTAGTTCAAGCCAATCTGTTTTGTAGATAGCATAGAGTTGGAAGGTGCTTTGTTTTTGTTTTCTATTTTATCAACTGTAATGTTTATGGCACATACATTTAACATGATTAAAGTATGGTTGGCTTTAAATTTACCAGTGTGCTGTTTTTAGTTTTTACCCAGAAGGAAGCCAGTATGCATTTCCAGAGCTCTTTTCTTGCCTGTTTCTCTCCACAGCTCTGCCTTGCTATTTCCTGTAGTCTCGGCCTCCCTAAATTCTGATATTTTTTTCTCCTACTGGAAATCTGCTAGACTCAATTTAGGTGTTCTTCCCAAGCCAATATTCTGGAAGATGTCTCCAAGCAGAAATATGGTGCAGCTGTGTTGACAAACCTGTGTTGACAAATATTTGGAATATGAAAACTTACTGGTTGGTACATAAAATATGACATGTTGAGCAACTATTTTTTTTTTAATTTATACACTTAGCATATAATGTTTTCCTTCCATTCCTAGACATGTAACCCCCCAAAAAGACAGCATATTTACACACAAAACTTATTTTCACATATTTATAGGATTTTTACTTTTCATTAATTCCAAACTGAAACCAAACCATATGCCCATCCACATGTATATAGATAAATCCAACTTGTTATATTTGTACAATGTAATTCTACTCAGCAATACAAAGAGACAAAATACTGGTAAACACACAACATGAACAAATCTAGGTTATTTTGCTAAGTGAACCTAATCAGACACAAAATAATATAAATAGCAGATCTTAAATTTAGTTAAAGTCAATAAAATGCAAGCAAATCCTTAGTGGTTACATAGGTCTAAAGTCAGTGGGAGAAATCAGCTAGCAAGAGGCACAAGGAATCTTTAGGGGATTAAGATATCATTCTGTTATCTTAACTGTGTCAGTGACTTTATGAGTATATACATCTGTCACAACTCATCAAAATGTGTGCTTTACGTGGATGAAATTTATTAAAGTTGATTTAATAAAACAATGTGTGAGGACTAGAACACCTAGATTAAGTTAAACTGTTATTTAATTCATTGCTTCAATCTAGAAGTGATTTTTATAGAATAATATTAACATGTTATGAGACCTTATGTAACAGGACTTTTGCATATTACAGAGACATTATTTTATCTTTCTTGAGCATAATACAATCATAAGAGTGAGGGAAATTGTGTACTTATTTCTTTAAAAGCTTCTTCAAAGTCACCTTACAATATTAAAAGCAAAAATCAAACATACACTATAAATCTAATCATGAATAAATGTCAAACGAAGAAATATTGAGATTTGACAGCAATTTATTCTTAAATAGTTCAGGGCAAAATGTTATTTGTACTGTCATTTATTGTACATCTGAAATTATTTACAAATTTTAAAGTGAGAAATATAAAAAAATATAAAATCAATCATATTGGAAATAAAAATCATGTTAATTTTTATGATATACTATTACAATTGAGGCTTTTGTGAACACACGAAGCAAAATACTGCCATTATTTTTGTCAGAAAAAGTGTAGATCCTGAGTACAAGACTAGAGAAATAATTTATTTTTTTGGAAATGAAAAAAACACAATATTTTTAAAGCAACAGTCTAAACAAATTACCCTGAACTACCATTCTAACTATCAATTTTCTTCTAAAAGTGTGATTTGCAAAAGATGAATTATATTCTCCTTAAGCAGGAAAAATTTTATGCAATTTTTTTAGGGGTTTGAAAAGCAATTACTGTTTGATTTCAGTTGCCTTTATGATTTTGTCTCTTCTAATTTAGTCAGTTCTTACATAAAAACTATTAACTCTTAGTTATTTTCTTCCCATACCCTGTAAAACATATCTCACAAAAAGTCTCCTTAATAGACATTGGAGATATGATCGTGTTGCGTGATGAATACTACTTGATGAAAAATTTCATTGAGTTTTAATTACAATTTTCAAGGGTATGATAATGCAACCCTTTTTTTATAAACGTTTTCTTCTCTTTTGACTTTTTCTCATACCTTAAAAATCGATTGTATATCTTTATACACATATATATGTATATATGTATGTCTGTGTGTGTATACACATGTAAAATTACAGATTTTTGTTATGAAATAAATATTTATATCCTCCCATAACTCATAGGTTGATGTCTAATCACCAATGCAATGGCGTTTAGAGATGAGGCCTTTGGGAGGTGAGTTAGGATTACATAAGGTCATGAAGGTAGAGCCCTCACGAGTAAGATTTGTGCCTTTATAAGAGTCATGACAGAGCTTATTTCCCCTCTTTATTCTTTGCCGCGTGAAGATACAGTGAGAAGTCAGTAGTCTGCAGCCTGGAAGAGAGACTTCACCAAAACCTGGTCATCCCCGGATCTTTGATTTTGAGGATCCAGAAATGTGAAAAATGTATTTCTGGTTTTTATAAGCCACACACTCTATGGTACTTTATTACAGCAGCTGGAACTTACACAAAAATATGTCTTTAACTAAAAGACTTCATTGTTAAACAGGAAAGATGTATATTAAGCAGATACATCACTGTTAGGAAGAAGGCCTTTTGGTCTGGTCGGGAAATGCGAGCACTCTCGGCAACTGGTGGCAGGAGCGCACCGGATCAACATGCAGATCCAGCCTCGAAAAGTACCCATTGGGAGAAATGGAAAAAATCACCTAACCTCTTTCGTTATTTATTTTGTTAACTTGTTGAATGGGAATAATAACAAATTTGAAAGATTGTGGTGAGTACTAAAGACAATATATGCAGAATTGAATTGATAAACTGTAATTTTCCTTTTTACTTTTTTTTTTTTTTTTTGAGACGGAGTGAGCGATCTCCGCTCACTGCAAGCTCCACCTCCCGGCTTCCTGCCAGTCTCCTGCCTCAGCTTCCCGAGTAGCTGGGACTACAGGCGCCGCCACCACGCCCGGCTAATTTTTTTTTTTTTTTGTATTTTTTTAGTAGAGACGGGATTTCACTGTGTTAGCCAGGATGGTCTCGATCTCCTGACCTCGTGATCCGCCCGTCTCGGCCTCCCAAAGTGCTGGGATTACAGGAGTGAGACACCACGCCCAGCCGATAAACTGTAATTTTCAATATTTACATTACTGTAAGTGGAGAGGGAAAGACTCTAACCTACTTGACCCTTCAATTCTCTTGTAATTATAGTACTAATTAGAGAATCATTGTAGTTATACCCCAAGCTGCGTAAAGATCAGTGAATGATACACACTCACAATTTTTGAATTGATTTCAACCAATAAAATAAAGGAGTGGAGAGAGCAGGCTAAAAAGCACACTCTGTAGTTGGGCCAGCACTCTCTGTTCTGGAATTTCCTCCATCAGTCCCATGTTTCTTTCCCCATTTATATATTTTATTATAACAGCACGAATCAACATAGTCACCCCATTTAAATGAAAACATCTTTCCAAGCACCATGAATTTTTGACATAATTATTAAAGTATACATGAGAAAGGGAAGTGAAAACGCTATTACATAAATAAAAGATAATTGAATATTAAAATATCCTGCAGTAATACAGTTAAAGAATAGAGATTCTATAAGTCGGAGAAGAAAAGTTCCTCCACCGAATTTTTTAATTCATCCTAAGTGTCACTGATTTAAGCTTGTTGATACCTAAATTTCAATTTACTTAAAATTTATTTGGAAATTTGAGAGTGACATTTGCAGTTTTTACCAACTTATGTTCTTACTGACTACTTAAAGAAATTAGTTATTTTAGGCCAGACACAGTGACTCACGCCTGTAATCCCAGCACTTTAGGAGGCCAAGGAAGGCACATCACCTGAGGTCAGGCGTTAAAAACAAGCCTGGCCAACATGGTAAAACCCTGTCTCTACTAAAAATACAAAAATTAGTCCGGCGTGGTGGCAGATGCCTGTAATCCCAGCTACTCGGGAGGCTGAGGCCAGAGAATCGCTTGAACCCGGGAGGCGGAGGTTGCAGTGAGCAGAGATCGCGCCACTGCGCTCCAGCCTGGGAGACAGAGTGAGACTCTGTCTGGAAAACAAATATATATATATGTATGTTATTTTATATTTAGGCAAGGAAGTAAGGATAAACATGGCTTTAGCAATGAGAAACTGGTCAACAGGATTTTTTTTTTTTTCGAGATGGAGTCTGGCTCTGCCACCCAGGTTGGAGTGCTGTGGTGCTATCTCCTCTACTGCAACCTCCATCTTCAGGGTTCAAGCGATTCTCCTGCCTCAGCCTCCCCAGTAGCTGGGACTACAGGCGTGTGCCATCACGCCCAGATAATTTTTGTATTTTTAGTAGAGACAGGGTTTTACTACGTTGGTCAGGCTGGTCTCGAACTCCTGACCTCATGATCTGCCCACCTCAGCCTCCCAAAGTGCCGGGGTTACAGGCGTGAGCCACCGCGCGTGGCCAGGATTTTTAAAGATTTAAAACTTCATTGAATCTACAATTTTCCAATTTCATGTATGTTTTCAGTGGCTATTAATTATAGCATAGAATATTTGAGGATTTTGACATAAAAATATTTTAATGTAACAAAATGAAATGTAACTCTTAAAAACAGTACTGAAAATTTTCTTCTTGGCACTTAAAAACCAAGATTCTGGATATCCAGCTGATTAGGTTTAATGTAAAATGCATTAGTGTGTAGTGCTGAGTATTTCAGAATGCTTTTATCAAGAGGTCCAAACAGACGCAGTGGGTCATAATGTCAAATCAGTGGAATAATTCATGAACTAACTCATCCTCTGACCTACTGACACCTACCAAGCTGTTGCCCTTAACCCCTAGAAACCTATCTTAGAAATTAGAGGTTTACAAAGGAATATATACACACACACATATATATGAGAGAAGTATAAATATAGAGAGAAATCAAACATTCTTTTTACATATATGTAAAATAAATATATTTCTGTTTTTAAATGTGTATATATTCTTTCTATAAAATATGTATTTAATAAACGATGGCTCTTGATTACATAGAGAGTAAAAATGTATTTATTAAATATATTTAGTACACTTCTTATCTTTGAGTACGTCTCATACATTTTCTTATATTCTTAGTTGTATATGAATTAATAGCTGAAACTGTTTGTTTTTGAAGTTGATTGAAGATGGAGGTAACTCATTTTTATTCTTATTTTTGACCATTGACTCTTTTAGGATGCCTCCTTGTCTTTTCCTCCTACCCTCAAATATAAATATGCAGTCATTTTCCTTCCTAGGGCCTCATTCTAAACCAACATATGAATAAATTTACCAAGGAAAAAATATGTATTATAATATGCAAAGTGATTCTTGAGTTCAGTTATTATGGCAATAAAAACAATAAATTTCCTTTTAATATCAATTTATTAGTCATGTACCAATCTGATGCCAAGACACAGATTTCAGACAAAAATCTAGTTTTTAATAGATCCGATTATAACTGACTAATCAGAGAATAAAGGACACGCACTGTGGACATAAATTTGTTTTATTCTTTTCTCCATCAGGAATACTTACATCTCTTTTTTTTAAACAAAGAGGATCATCAGTGATAATACCTAATTACAACATTTATTTTCCTATTTAAGTTATAAAGAGATATGCTTTTCTTTTCTATTCTTCTTCTATAGTTACTATTACAAAGTAATGAACACCGAAACATTGTAATGATATATGGAAATCTGTAAACATTGATGACAATGAATCTTCTTATTCTTCCCGATTGCTGTAACATATATATTATGCTTGATACTGGAGTGCCCTGAGACTTCTGGTAACGTTCTCTTCTAGATATAGTAGATCATATCTGCATGCTAAATACAGTTGATCAAGTCTGCATGAAACATGCAGCAGATTGGGGTCAATAATAGGCATGCACTTCTGAAATCGAAATGTTCATGGGTCCCATAAACCATACCCTGAAACAAGAAAATTTGAGAACCTGTGCTGCAACTACTACTTTCAATATATATATATATATTTTTGAGACAGAATCTCGCTCTGTCGCCCAGGCTGGAGTGCAGTGGCGCGATCTCGGCTCACTCCAAGCTCCGCCTCCCGGGTTCCCGCATTTCTCCACGCTTGGCTAATTTTTTTGTATCTTTAGTAGAGACGGGGTTTCACCATGTTAGCCAGGATGGTCTCGAACTCCTGACCTCGTGATCCGCCCACCTCTGCCTCCCAAAGTGCTGGGATTACAGGTGTGAACCACCATGCCCAGCCTACTTTCAATATTTTATTAACGATTTACAAAACCATGAATGCATGCTTTACATTATTTTATTCTGCTATCTCAAAAATGAATCTATAACATGTAGGAATCTACAAAAATTACAATAGTATTGTTGAGAAACTAACTACTTATTCCAAACTCCCTACCCCCCATTCTGCAATACTTTTATTTTCCTTGTTAAAATTCTCACAGTCTAGGAAGTGTGGACTCAGCTTAGGGCCTAGTTAATGCCAGTGATGAAGAAGAAATTCAGTAAATCTTAGTTAAAATTATGTATACTTATATTTTGATGCTTGTTGTTCAGCTTGGGCAAATATATCATTAATTTATTTATTGATGGTCTTATAATGATTGTAATAGCGATTGCTCACCAGATCACCAAATATGGAGTATTATTGTCTAATATAAATGTTAATTTTAAAATATATAATATGTATTTGTAAAAATATGTTCAATACAGTTATTGAGCACATGGTAGCGGTTTTTAAATGTAAAGAATAATAAAATTGAAAAAATGACGTGAAAATTTATCTCTTCAGGAAAATGCGAAAAACAATGAATATGGTTAGACATATGTCTTAATTTATGCTGTTATAAAAAAATCCATAGAATGGGTGGCTTCACCTAGATAAATTCATTTCTCATAGTTCTGAAGGCTGGGAAGTCAAAGGTCAAAGTGACAGCAAGTCTGTTGTCTAATGAGGACACTCTTCCTGATTTTCAGATAGCCCTCTTTTCATAGTATTCTCATATGGCAGAAAGCAAAGAGTTAGAGCAAGCTCTCAGGTCTCTTCTTATGAAGACATGAATCTAATTCATGAGAGTTCCACCTTCACAACTTAAATACCTCCCAAAGTCCCCACCTCCTAATATCATCACATCAGGAATCAGGACTTAAACATATGAATTTTGAGGGACACGGATATTGTCCATAACACTAGAGCCCTGGCTGCCCAAAATTTGTATCCTTGTATGCCAAATACATTTATTTCATCCTATTGAACTCCAAAGTCTTAATTCATTCCAACATCAACTATAAAGGGTAAAGTCCAAAGTCTTACCGGAACCTCATCTAAATTAGAGATAATACTTGAAACGAGATTCATTCTAAGACATAATTCTCGCAGCTGGCCTGTGAAACCAAACGAGTTATGTGCTTCAAAAATATAAGTGTAGGACAGGCATAGAGAAGACATTTCCATTTGGAAAGGGAGAAATAGGAAAAAAAGGAAGGGATGATGTGTCCCAAGCAATTCTCAAATGTAGCAAGGAAAACTCTATGATTTCTTAAGGCTTGAGAACAATCTCCTTTGGCCTGATATTTTACTTTCATACCCAGTGGGCTAGTACTGTTATCCCCACAGCTCAGTGCCCCATGCTGTGGCAATCTGTAGCGGCCCCACCCATGCCGAGGCTCTTCTGGGTAGGAGGTCATGCTCCAGGGATTTGCAGGGTGGCTTTGCATCCGCAATTTCTTTAGGAAGCCTTCTGCCCTGTTAAAAGTTAGACAGTGTCCCTAATGATTTCTGAATCGCTTTCAGTGATTCTTCATCCCTTTTCTTGAAGAACAGCACACATTTCTTGAAGAAGAGCACACATTGACAGTCTTGTTTCATTACATCTCATTTTCCGTGTTTCCTTTAGTCCTCGTGTTTTGCTGAATCATGCTATCTCTATTCTGGGCTTCTATTGAGAGAACTGGGAGTTTCTGGTTCACCCCCACACTAATCTCCTTAACAAATGGTTAGTTTGCCACACCATTACTGTCCTCCTCCAAACAAACACTCATTCACATCATGTGTGTGTGTATATATACACATGTATACACATATATACACATATATATGTGTATATGCTTTAAATGTTTTAAATATTTAAGTCCTGGGTTTTTTTTTTTTTTTTTTTTGGCTTAATTTCTTTTCCAAGTCATTTATCTCTTTTTTCATTTTATTGTAAACAGTCAGGTGAAATGAAACCATTCCTTAAACATTTTGGTTAGAAATGATGCTTTGAGTTAAATATTCAATATCGTAATTTATACGTTCTATCTTCTACAAAACATTACTACACAAATACAGTTCATCCAAGTTCTTTGCCACTTTATAGCACAGATTATTTATCTGCTTTCTAATAACATCTTGCTTATTCCCATTTCAGACATCATTAGGATGACCCTTATAACTCACATTTCTACTAACATTCTGTTCATGATTACTTACGTGTTTTCTAAGAAGATTAACACTTTCTTGACAACTCCAATTTTCCCTTTCCGAGCTCTAACCAGAATTGCCTTTAGAAGCGTCCTTCATGGCAGTATTAGCTTCTTTTAGCATTTACTCAGAACGCTTCCAGTTTCTGTCCATAACCTAGTTCCAAAGCTACATTTATATTTTGAGATATTTGTTACACCACCATCCCACTCTCGGTACTAATTTAACTCTTAGTCATTCAGTCCATAGCATTATCTGAATATAAAACTAATATACTCAATTTAAGATGCTGTAATAAATGGAGTAATATAGTCTTATAAGCTGAAATTGTTATCTCATAAATATGAGTTAAATACTCAAATATTTAAGTATGTTGAACATTAAAAAATTAAATGTATTTTTGTTAGATCACACTGTGATTAAGAATAATTCAATATATGAGAAAAATGTTAAAGTAACTATAAATCCCATCCTTCAGGTCCAAATCATCATGAGCATTAGATAAAACTCATTTCTAACATTTTCTATTGCTATTACAGATAGAAGCATTGATAGGATAAGAAAAAGAAAGAAAAGTTTTACTTAAAACAGATTGTTACTTTGTGTGATGTGTTCCAATCTAGTTAGTATATTTCTTAGATCCTAGAAGGAGAAATGGAAGTGTATGCAAAGCAAGTGTTGTTTTTTTTTTTTTTTTTGATTTCATCAAGTTTTATTTTTCCAAATGTACAGTTGGTTAGACCTATTCATGCATCTTCACCAGCAGCTGGAGCATCTCCGCCCTTGGTATTTCTGGTGTAAATTACTTGAGCTCTGTGCTTTGAAACCAGTTTGATAAGTCCTTTACTAAGGAGCTCCTGAAGGGCTGCCCTGGCCAGAGAGCCTCGAATCTTCAGTCTCTCAGAGACCACAGCTGGGGTTATAAGTTTATAGTTGGGAACTTCCTTACAGTTTGTCGTAGGTAGCTTTGTCAAACAAGACTAAGTTATTGAGCTTGTCCCGAACTTTGCCTTTGGACCACTTCTTCTTTTTGGCCTTGCCCCCGGATTTGTTCACTGGGTCTTTGTCTTTCTTGGCCGACTTTCCGGCGTCCTTCTTCTTCTTGTGGTCCTTGGGCGGCATTGCGAAGCTGGGAGAGCAGCAGCTGACACCACAGACTTGCTAAGATGTCGGACAAAAAGGCAACAAGTGTTTTTAATAATGTTTAATTACTGAATAGTTATTAATGACATTAAAAACCCCACAACACTACAAGTGAATAGAAACAAATATGAAAAACTTAATACATTAAGCAAATTAAATACTGGTACTTTCTTTCACTCTTAGATTCATGTAAATTTATGTTTCTCATTACTCCAACTAACAGTACTCTTAAAACAATGAAATTTATAGTGATACTGCCTCTGGAATTGATGTGGGTGAAAGAAACATTGGTTTTAGAGTGAGACAATTGTGAGTTCTAAACTGTCTCCAACACTTTCTCTATTGTCCATGGACTATTTTAAACACTTCAACCATAGTTTATTTATTTTGTTTCTGATATAGGATAATGAATTACAATCACTTTTTTTTTTCAGTTTTAAGAGTTACAAAAATAGCAATCCTATTATTTCTTTGTAAAAATAACTGAATGAGTGTCTCTCCAGGGAGGTGCATCCTGAGACTTAGAAGAAGAGGACTTACTTGAATACAGACATCATAAATTAATTATGATTTTCTTAATGAAAATTGACTCACAGAATCATTATGTGTGAAATATGCATCTTTATTTAATGAATTATTATTCAAACTACCTCTGAAATATTTAATAAACTATTTTTAAATTTTGAACCGTAAAATTTGAATTCAATCAGTATATTAAGAATTTATAATTATCATATAAGAAAAGAAAGTCCTTCTAGAATAAATTAAATGAATATTTGAAATAAACAATTGTAAAATAAGACATAAGACCTTATGTAAGCTTTCCAAAATAAACACAGAGATATATCATTCCGTAGGGAATCAGAGTTTCTTCAGAAACAGATTTCACACTGTTAACTTAGGAACATCAGGCAACTTGATAGGATGGTGTCCCAAAACGACATCTCGAATAACATTTGAAAGCCGTTTAAATAATCACTGAATTTTTTGATGATATAAAATGTATTTCATAATTATCTGTTATTTATCCAAGAAGATAAAAGGAAAAAATTCAATGAAGAATCTTTATGAAGGATAGACTCCAACCCAATATTGAGAAAGAAATTCATTACCTAAATGGCTAATTTTTAATGGATTGCAGCTTGTATTTTATGTTTTCCTTATAATCGATTAGAAATAAATATTTTTATATTAACAAAATGTATTGCTAAAAGCAGTACATGAAAATATCAGCTTAACAAATATTGAATCATAAACACCATTTGGTTGATAGTTTTATGTATTCTAACAAATAGCATTGTACGTGCTGACTTTTACCGATTTTCTTTTATGAAATGATGAGCATAATCTCCTTAATGTAAAATAATATTTTGGCCAGACTGAGTCCTCTTACTGAACAGTGGTTAAGCTAAAATGCATTTATTTAGGGTCATAAAAGGTCAGTCACACATATCCTGAAAGATTTGTTGTCTGATTCTTCCTTTGCAAATTCTCGGGTTCTACTCACTAGAAACTTTAGGGATAACTTGATTATTAGAGTTGCAAATACTCATAGCTGAGTTCAACTGTACATTTTTTATCTACTATTTTCATGAAATTGCAAAGTGCCAAGCACCTGCAATAAAAATAACAACAAAACATCTGAGCCATTGTCCTTAAAAAAAAAAAAGCAAAACAACATATTAGGTTACAACATGTCATTGGGGAAGCAGAGCTTGAGTAAGACTTTGAGAAAAGCTTCGAAATTGAGAAAGGAATAGTGGGAGTGGGGGTGATAAGGGAGAATGTTGATCCTCTAAGGTTAAGACAGTGTCTACGGGAGCGTAAATATCACTGTTTGATTATCATGGAAGGTTTTCACAGGAAAGAGTAAGAAGGGAATTTGGAATGGGAGCAGGTCGTGCAGGTCATGAAAAGAGCAAGGTATCCAAGAATGATGACATAGGCCGAGTATTTGGGGAAATTATTCTAGTAAATTTGTGAAGTATATATAGTGAATATCAGTAGCAGGCTATTCTTTATGCAAACAGATGATTGAGTACAGGTTCAAGGATCGTTTCTGGACTTCATTACCTCTCACAGTGGAGCAAAGCAAAACCACTTATCCCGGGAAGTTTTACTACTTAGTGAGTTTAAATAAATACCAATATTAATTCATATTTCATTATGCAATTATATTAATTATGTTTGTATCTCATCAGATATATGTAGTATATTCTCTTGTTATGTAACTCAGAAAATTTCTTAAATGTCTACTTTCTACGTCTCATGTCTGTAAGATGAGTTTAACAATATTACTAAAAGAATTTTGAAAGGTAATTAACACTAAGAAAAAAATACATATTTTTACTTTAAAATACTTGAGTTTTTTAATTTTATGGTCATTAATCTATTTTAAATAGTATGGTATTAAATCGTTTAAAATAACAGCATAGTAGAGTGATTTCAAATTTTCTGGAAACATACTCAATATGTGAAAATAAAATCTCTGTTACATCTGCATGAGTGCTATGACTTAGAATAATAGTGTGCTATAATAAAGATGCTATTTTTATTGTCCTAAAATATTGACATACTTTATCTATTTTCTTTCCTTTAAAATAATATAGGACAGAAAAGGTAATGCTTTTAGAAGCACTCAAATATAATAAACCAAACTAAACAAACACCTTCACCATTTTTTTTATACAGGGGAGAATGCTATAATTAGGATGATTAGTTGCAGACTTTTTAATGCGTTTATACCTGTATGTATACATATTGGAATACAATCTCCCAAAGGGAAAACATTTTGAACATTTTGATCTGTTTTATTCAGTTCTGCATTTCTAATTTTCAGAAGCATGATTGGAACAAAATGTGTTAAATTACTCTCTCTCTATATATATTTGAGTCTAATGATAAGGACACAGAACATAAAATCTCCTCAGATATAGAGCATCCCATCATGAGTGGAAAATACTAAGAGCACATTTGTAATTCAGTGAATCATTGCATTGTATTTTTAAAAGAAATGGTCTTAAAAATGTGAAGAATAAGCAGCAATATTTAGAGGGTACAGCCTGTAGGCAAAAAGCAATCTGCTTAGAAACAGAAGGTATCCTTTTACACATGGTATGGAAAGGAAAGAAGGAGGCAAAAGGTGAAAATTAAGGGATGTAAAACATGATAAAAATGGAAGAAAACCAACCCTCAGTACTAGCAAATAATGAATTTACACTTCAATATAGCAAAAAAAAAAAAGATAAATATATATGATCCAAACATATATCTTATCCAAAATAATGACAAAAATTAAAAAAAAAGGAAGGACTATAACTGAATGCAAAACAATAGCAATGGATATAAATTTAACATTGGTAATAGAACCAATGAAGACAAAAAGGTAAATCGATTCAAGCAACTTCTGGATATAGTGCTCTGATTATTCCCTTGGAATATTGCATCAGAGGAAAAAATTAATTGCTCAGTTATCTTGAATCTTAACTAGTAGAATTGTTAGTAATTTTGTTTAGAACTCGGATATCATGAGTTTTTATAAGCTCATAAATTATTTATGTGTATGTAGACATATATTTGTGTACATTATATATAAATACATATATAACTACATATATGTATAATATGTGTTAGTTATAAACCATGACTGAAAAATATTTCATTAGAACTTGTTAATGATTCAAAAGGCAATCTGAGAAATTTTAAAAAGCATGGTTGAGATTCAAAATTCATTATGCTCCAACTTTTGAATTTCTCCAACACAATATTGAAACCTGAAATTTAAAGTGACTAGACTTTAGTCACCCAACTAATTAGTGGCTGTGTTGAGGTTTCATTTTTTTGTGTTTTTTTTTCTGGCTGTTTCACAGTGAAGATTTAAGATTTAAACTAACAAGATATGAGAAGATTAAAATCTTCTTGTTTTTTTCAAAACAGGGTCTTGCTCTGTCACCAGGCTGAAGTGCAGTGGTGCAATTACAACTCATTGCAACCTTGACCTCCGAGGGGCAGATGATCCTCCACCTCAGTCTCCTGGGGTAGCTGAAACTACAGGTATACACCACCACACCCAGGTAATTTTTTGTAGAGATGCAGTTTTGTCATGTTGTCCAGTCTGCTCTGGAACTCCTGGGCTCAGGCAATCTGCTCGCCTTGGGCCTCCCAAAGTGTTGAGAATACAGTTGTAAACCACTGCACCCAGCCAGTAGATTAAAATCTTAAGAAAATAATCAGAACATTACAGAATCAAAGCCATTCCCTTTAATCTTTTCTGAGATTGTGCTGTTGTATAATTGTTAATAAATTCTACTCTATAAAAATTGATTAAAATTTTCATTTTTAAGATGTAGGGATAGAATATTTGCTCTCCAAAAGAACACAGTAAAAGTCATTGATTCCTAAGGGAAATAGAAACAAAAGGGAATATAGGCAAGCAACATTCTTTTACTATACAAAATAAATTGGTTTGAAACAAGTATTTTGATGAGAGGTTTTGTGGAGCAAGCAACATTATTCGCTTTTAAAAAATGCCTATTCATGGTTTCATCTACAAACTTACTCCTTTTAGAACTGTTAATTTGGCATTGTGATAAGACAAGCTGTGAGATTCACCACATTTAAAATTAAATGCCAAAAAGAAAAAGAATGATTGTGCAGTGTATTTGAAACTGGGGAACATGAGTATGAATTACAAAATGCTGAAAATATGGCATTGCACATTTTGTTGGCTACATTGTACTTCTTAGCTGTAGAAGCCATAGAAACTTACTTATGCTCTTATTTCTAAAAGAATTGTAAATATAATCATATTTTTAAAAAATTTAAACAGAATTGTGTAGTCATTATTATGTAGTTTTAAAGTACATATGATTATTAAGTTAGAGTAGATACACTGTAAAAGGCATCCAAGTTGGAAAAGAGGAAGTCAAATTGCCTCTCTTTGCAGATGACATAATCTTATATATAGAAAAAACTGAGGACTTCACCAGAAAACTTAAAACTCATAAGCTGAATAAAGTTACAGGATACAAAATTAACATATAAAAGTCAGTAATATTTCTGTAAAACAAATAGCAAAGTAGCTGAAAAAGAAATCAACCAAACAGTCCTATTTACCGTGGCTGCATACATTAAATAGGAATAAATTTAACCATGAATATGAAAGACTTTTGCAATAAAAACTAGAAAATGCTAACAAAAGAAATTGAAAAGGACACAGACAAATAGAAAGACATCTCATGCTCATGTATCGGAAGAATTAATATTCCTAAAATGTTCATACTACTCAGAGCAAACTATAGATGCAATGCAATCCCTATCAGAATGCCAAAGACATGATTCACCGAAATACAAAAAAAAAAAAAAAAACCCTAAAATTTATTTGCACCACGAAACAACTGAAAAGCCAAACCAATCCTGAGCAAAAAGAACAAAACTTACGCATCACACCACCTGACTTCAAAATATACTGCAAGGTTGTAATAACCAAATCAGTATAATACTGGCATAAAAACAGAAACATAGCTCAGTGGGACAGACTAGATAACCACAAATAAATCTACGTATTCATGGTCAACTGATTTTTGACAAAGTTGCTTAAAATATATATTAGGGATAGGATACCCTCTTTAGTAAATCGTGCTGGAAAAACTGGATATCCACATACAGAAGTATTAAAATGAATATCTCTCATAATATAAAATATAACTGAAAATGGATTAAAGACTTTAATGTTAAGTCTCAAAACTATAAAAATACTAGAAGAAAACACGGGGGCAATGCTTTAGGACACTGATGTTGGGAAACGTTTTAAGTTTAAGACCCTATAAGCACAGGCAATAACAACAACAACAAAATAGACAAAGAGAACTCTATTAAACTACAAATCTTCAGCGTAGCACAGAAAACAATTAACAAAGTGAAGAGATAACCTGCAGAATCATAGGACATATTTGTAAACTATTTATTTGCATATATGGAAACATAACAAACATCAGTATAAAGGCAGTAATAGTCAGAATATGTAAGAACTCAGCAGACACATGAAAAAATGCTCATCATCACTCGCCATCAGAGAAATGCAAATCAAAACCACAATGAGATACCATCTCACACCAGTTAGAATGGCAATCATTAAGAAGTCAGGAAACAACAGGTGTTGGAGAGGATGTGGAGAAATAGGAACACTTTTACACTGTTGGTGGGATTGTAAATTAGTTCAACCATTATGGAAAACAGTATGGCGATTCCTCAAGGATCTAGAACTAGATGTACCATATGACCCAGCCATCCCACTACTGGGTATATACCCAAAGGATTATAAATTACTCTACTACAAAGACACATGCACACGTATGTTTATTGCGGCACTATTCACAATAGCAAAGACTTGGAATCAACCCAAATGTCCATCTGTGACAGACTGGATTAAGAAAATGTGGCACATATACACCATGGAATACTATGCAGCCATCAAAAAGGATGAGTTTGCGTCCTTTGTAGGGACATGGATGCAGCTGGAAACCATCATTCTTAGCAAACTATCACAAGAAGAGAAAACCAAACACCGCATGTTCTCACTCATAGGTGGGAACTGAACAATGAGATCACTTGGACTCGGGAAGGGGAACATCACACACTGGGGCCTATCATGGGGAGGGGGGAGGAGGGAGGGATTGCATTGGGGAGTTATACATGATATAAACGTTATGCACATGTACCCTAGAACTTAAAGTATAACAAAAAATAAAAAATAAAAATAAATAAAAAAAAAAGAACTCAGACAACTCAAGAGAAAAAAAGATACTGCATTAAAAAGTGGACAAAAGATCTGAATAGAATTTCTCAAATGAAAATATACAAATTGACAATAGGAATATAAAAAAATTTTATATTCATCAGGGAAATGAAAATCAAAACAAACACAGTATAACACATCAGTTAGAATGGTTATATCAAAAGCACAAAAAATAACAAATGCTAGCAATGATGGGGAGAAAGGGAAACTCTTATATATTATTGGTGGGAATGTAAACTTGTACAGTCATTTGGAAAACAGTGTGGAGGTTTCTCAAAAACTAAAAATAGAACTACAATATGATACAGAAATTCCACTATTGGGTAGTGATACAAAAGAAAAGAAATCCATATAACAAACTGATAACTGTATCTTATGTTTATGGTAGCACTGTTCACAATGATCAAAATATAGAATCAACCAAAGTGTACCTCAGTTAAGAAAATGTGGTATATATACACAATGTAATATTATTCAGTCACAGAAAAACACAGAATTCTGTTATTTGCAGCAACATAGATGAAACTGGCAGTCCTTATGCTAAATGAAATAAGTGAGGTAAAGAGAGACAAACTTTGCATATTCTTAATCTTATGTGGGAACCAAAATAGTTGACCTCATATAGGCAGAGAATAGAATGATGTTTATCAGAGACTGGGAAGTATAGAAGATAGGGGTTTGTTCACATCAAAAAGTGGGCAAAGGATATGCACAGACACTTCTCAAAAGAAGACATTTATGCAGCCAACAAACATACGAAAAAAAATAATCATTGCTGGGCATTAGAGAAATGCAAATCAAAATCACAATGATATTCCATCTCATGCCAGTTAGAATGGCAATCATTAAAAAATCAGGAAACAACAGATACTGGAGAGGATGAGGAGAAATTGGAAAGTTTTTACACTGTTGGTGGGAGTGTAAATTAGTTCAACCATTGAGTATGGCAGTGTGGCGATTCCTCAAAGATCTAGAACCAGAAACACTATTTGACCTAACAATCCCATTACTGGGTATATATCTAAAGGATTATAAATCATTCTCCTATGAAGACACACGCAGACGTATGTTTATTGTGGCACTGTTCACAATAGTAAAGACTTGGAATCAACCCAAATGCCATCAGTGATAGACTGGATATAGAAAATGTGGCACATATACACCATGGAATACTATGCAGCCATAAGAAAAGAATGAGTTCATGTCCTTTGCGGGGACATAGATGAAGCTGGAAACCATCATTCTCAGCAAAGTATCACAAGAACAAGAAACCAAACACTGCATGTTCTTATTCGTAAGTGAGAGTTGAACAATGAGAACACATGGACACAGGGAGGGGAACATCACACACTGGGGCCTGTCAGTGGGTGGGCGGCAAGGAGAGGGATAACATTAGGAGAAATACCTAAAGTAGGTGAGGGGTTCATGGGTGCAGCAAACCACCAGGGCACGTGTGTATCTATGTAACAAACCTGCACGTTCTGCACATGTATCTCAGAACTTAAAGTATCATAAAACAATCAATCAATCAATAAGATAGGGTTTGGCTAATGGGTGTAATGATAGTTCGAAGGAATAAATTCTAGTGTTCAATAGCACAATAGGGTGACTATAGTTAACAATAATTTATTGTGTTCTATTTATTTATTTTTCTTTAACTTTTAAGTTCAGGGGTATCCGTGCAGGTTGTACAGTTTTGCCATATAAGTAAACGTGTGCCATGGTGGTTTACTGCACAGATCAAAATAGCTGGAGCCAGAAATTTGAAATGTTCCCAATACAAAAGATAAACATTTGCAGTGAATTTGCTAAATACTCTGAATTGATCATTACACATTGTATATATATATATATCAGATTATCACATGTACCACATAAATATGTATAACTATTATGTATCATCAAACATGAAAAAAAGACACATTGTCACAAAACATATTATGAATGGGCCTTATTTGCCCAAATATAACTATATTATTTTAAATGTGAATAACAGAAAAAAAAAGCAAATTTGCAACCCAAATCTACTTTTGTTACCTTTCCTGGTAAACTCTAACAGAATTTTCATACCTTCATATGGATAAGGAAAAAGAAATGAAATATAGACTTGGGAAATTGATAGATGGATTATTAATTTAGAATGAAAACAAAAACAAATCTGCTTGGATGATGAAGCAAAAGGTGCTTATAGAAGTATTGGGATAAATTGGGATAATGTGTAATGTTCTCATTTTAGTTACACTGTTCTGATACCAGTTCAATTGAACTTAAAATCCATTTCTCATCTCTTTGTCCTTACTATTAGTACAGACATTTAGCTTAGCTCAGAAATACTAGACATTTTAACAAATCCCAGACATTTAATTTTAGTTGCTGATTACTGAAAACTGTTCTAGAAAACTGTGTATCATTCAACCTTTTGAACTAGGTTACTACAGCACAGGAATTAACCACAAAACATTGTTGAAGTTTTACAAAAATAAACTGCAAAGTCTAGTACTACATACGTAGACTATTTGAAGTTTTCATGCCATTTAAAGGGCAAGAAGGAGCTAAAAGTCACTTTTTGTTACTGATGTTCCACAATGTGGCAAAAGCCATGAATCAGAACAGAGAGCAAAAATTCAGCTAAATGTTAGGAAGAAGAGTTTCTCCTACTTCTTTTTAGGGTCATTATCTTTTCTTTACTTTTATGATATAATGCATTCTTGATTTTCCTCTGAATTCTCTGGCAGATAATTCTTTCATGTTGACACTTTCTTCTATATGTCACATCTGAATATTGGAATTCCTTCTGAGCTTCTTCTTTTCTCTTTCCCTTCAGTAATTAATACATTTCTATGCCTTTAAAATATATGTAAATACTGGATATTTACATATTTACATTTGGACATCTTACAGCTATCTTAAATTTAGCACTCTCAAATCGAACTCTCAAACCAGTTCCAAAACTGGTCCTGCCTGGGCCTCCAAAAATGAAACCACATTCCCCCTATTAGAGATCAAATAGCATCTTTAGATATCTTCTTAATTTTATCTCTGGTCTTTTATATTGTACTATATGTCATCCATAGATATCCTTAAAACATTAACTGGGCCATGCCACTATGATGAAGAAAAATCATTAAATTTTCCATTGACTCCAAATAAACTCCAACCTCCTCACTGTGATCTAGAAGCTATGTTTGATCTGAGCCCTATATACCTTTCCAAACATTCATTGCTCCACTGTCCCTTGCTCTCATGACATTTTAAGCCCAGCAGCCTTCTTTGACTTCCTAAAACACTGAGAGCTATCCTGGTCAGAGTTGTTACCTGTGCCTTTTCTTTTGCCTGGAATATTTCCACAGGTTTTGGCAATGCTGATTTGTTTACCCTTTGGGTTCGCAGTTAAATATTACCATGTCAGAGAAATTTCCTTTTAAATTGCACCAATTCAGAAGCCACCATTCTACTTTACCTTTGTAATCTACTTGTATTCTATCAAGGAACTTATTACAATTTATTGTTTGCCTTCCTAATTCTAAGCTCTATGAGGAGTAGTAGAACTGCTGACTCCCTAGTAAATTTCCAGTTCTTAAAACAGTTTCTCACCCACTGTTATGGACAAAATAAATGTCTGTAAAATTCTCACAGTTATTGTGGACATTTGCTAATTTTTAATTTCTGTTGTTGTGGACATTTGTTAATCTTTAACTTTTGTTCAACATTATCCAACCCCAAATCTTTAATAATATATTCATTTTATTTGTTTTTTTTCTTTTCTTTTCTTTTTCTTTTTTTTTCTTTCTTTCCTTTTTTTTAAAGAAACTACCTCTGTTCCATTAGACAATGTCTCAAGGGACTGTTAATCAGAAGTTCTTTACTCCTTGTAGCCAAGGGGTAGACACATAACAGGAGTTAGGGTAATCAAATGCTCCCCTTCTGGTGTTTATATCTTCAGCAAAATGACAAACAAAAAATAATGTATTCACCTTCTTTGGTAACATTCTTATGAAATTGCTTAGTACTTCTTCCTTCATAGGTTACTGTAATTACCCTGGCTTCTCTTCACATCCTGGTGGTTTTATCCTTTGAACTTTTTGAACATTGCAATGTCCCGCATTTACCTTCCTTTGTGGATTTTATTAACCAAATCAGTTAAGATTATTTTTACTCATAACAGAAAACCCAATGAAAGTGGCTTTACCAGAAAGAAACATTTATTCTCTCACTTTAAATATGGTTCTGAGATAATGAAGCTCCAGGTTTAGTTTAGTGGCTCAGTGCTACCATCAAAGACCAAAGCACTTTCTATCTTTCTCTTCTGCCATCCTCACGTTATTTAGCGCTCCTGGAGGTTACAAGATATATGTAGCAACAACAGATATTATATCTTCATTCCCAAAATTACAAAAAAATGTAAAATTTATATTTTATATTTTAAGAGCAAGGAAATCTTTCTCCAAATTCCCGTGATTACAGTAATTGAATTTCTCTCACATTTTGTTGGCCAATATTGGATCACCCATTCTTTTCTTAGTCTGTTTTCTGATTCTAACAGAATGCCACATACTGGATGATTTATAAGGAAAATAAAACTATTTCTCACCATTCAAGAGGCTGGAGCATCCAAGAGCATGCCTGCAGCATTGGAGAGCACCCTCATGATACATCATAGCATGGCAGAGGAACAAGCAAGCAAGCCACGCACGTCCTTTTAATTAGAAACCCATTCCTGTGACGATTAACAACACTAACCCATTTACAAAATGGAGCCCTTATGACCTAATCACTGGTTAAAGGTTCTGCTTTTTAATATTGTTACAATGTCAATTCAATTTCAACATGAATATTGGAACAGACATTCAAACCACAGCAATTTCTAAGTCAGTCAATTCATGAGAAAATGACTAATTTAATTTACTTAAAATAACCAAACTGTAGTTCAACAAAATTGTTCATTACGGTTAAGGAATAATGTGAAGAGCTGAAAAATCAACATTTTGAAAAAAAAATCTCCCCATAGATTTTAAAACACAGCTCCTTTCCAAGGTTTTATAACTCAATCAACATAAATGGAACTTCTCAGTTTACAGGGGTTGAAAGCATTGAATGGTGGTACGTAATACTGAAATACCATGGATAAATCAAGTGATATAATTACTAGTTCCAATTTTTTAAATCAAATGCATGACATTTGATGAGTTATTTAATCCTTTGGTTGTTTCAGTGTTCTGATTTGGAAAATAAGATGGCACTAGAAATTTTGTCAGTATCCTTTCACTTATAAAATTCTCTAAATATAAAGCTCAATCCTGTACTAAACTATGTACTGGTCCATTCATAATTTTTAAATTGATTTTCTTATTTATTCTGTCTTGGCTCTCAACATTAAATTCGATTAAAAATGTAAAATCCATGTGTCCATTCATATCCATGGATTACATGGTGACTTATTCCAGCTCTTTCTTTGTATAATAGAAAAAAACTGTATCTAGGAAAAAGAGCCAAATAGATAAAATGGCTTTATCAACACACGGCTACTGCAAAATTAGTGTTTAGAAAGCAGAAAATCTAAAAACCGATGACATGCTAAACCTAGAGAAGATTTCTTTATTCTGAAAGGCAAAATATGTTGCTCTTATTTATGCCCTATGAAAAAAAAAAGGTGTGTTTTACAACTTTGGAAGATGAATTGATAGGAAAAAAAAAGCATGTTACTTATTTACAAGGATATTTCTCCATGAATTGCCTTTCAGGAAGCTTTCTCTAATCATTCAAATAGACTTCATTCTCTGACTATGTCTCATGCCTGATTTGAAGTTGAAATTAAAGATTGAGGTTTATCCCTGTTTTGATTAATACAATCATATTAAATAATTTGGACTATGTTGCACAATTTTTTGAGTTAGGAAATGCACAGATATTAAATAAGGTAATTAAGATTATTTGGTACTTTCCAGAATTAATGATTCTTGCTTTGCTTTGTCTTAATGTAAAAGCTCTTGGAAGTTATATTCACATATGTTGTAAGGTTCAATTTTTAATCCATATAATCACCCTCAAGGTTTTGATTAGTAAAGTTAAAAATGTATCAAAACAAAGTAACTAACTATACTTTCACAGGTTTACAATTAAGTAAAAAAGAAAACTGAAAATAGGATTTTAAAAAGTATCTGCTGGTTGAACAATCACCTTGAACAGAGAAGAGGATAAAGAAAATGCACCAAGGGACGTTTTGGCGATGCTTGTCATTATTAGATGTAGGGAGTTACGCGAATTGATTTTATGAATGCAATTGGGGTTTCAATGAAAAACAGAAGATTTGACAGATTAATTTATAAAGATCACTAATACTTTTAACTTCATCAGCATTAATGGTTGAAACATCACAACAGCCTTATGAATTCATGTTGCTTCAAAGGATAAGGTTGCCCATCCTGAGAATAGATGATGAAACAGAAATTTGCACCATTTTTGCCTGAATCTCATGCCTACTCAGCCTTTAATTGGTGCACTAAACTGCTTCACAGGAACATTAAGAATGCAAAACAGGAGACTTCTTGAAAGAGGAAGACATTTGTAAAATATTTGTGTAGTACTGAATAGTCCATTCTCTTGGGATTCTATGTCACCCCTTGACTTTAACTTGTCACAGTTATCAAGAAAGACTCATGTTGTTAAAATTGTGTTGCAGAAATAAAGAATCCTACTGGAGAACAGGTGAAATGTGATGTCCTAAAAGTCAACCAAAGAGTGCATTTATTTAAAAAGTCATTGACAATAGACATAGACAAAAATTGGACTGGATGATCACTGAAAATGACTGTTGGATGAGTAATTAGAAAATCATTGATTACTTTCGGCACAGCTTTTTGAGATAGTGGAGCCATAAACTTAACGTTTTGTGAAATAAAGAGAACAATCTAGAAAGAGAACAAAACCTAGTTTAAATGAAAGTATTTATGCCAATTAAATTTTTGAATTAATATTATTCAAAGAAAGAATAATTGCAAATTGAATACCACAAGATGCACAAGAGATCGAATTGGATTACGAAGGACATAGGAATAGTGTGTAGATGACACGCAATTCTTGAGGAGTATGGATGAAACAATTCCACTGTACATGTAGAAGAGAATATAATGGGTGGGAATTCAAAAATATTAAATGATAAAAAAGAAAAATTAAAAAAAAACTTCTATAAGATGAAATCAGACTTCACAGTAAAGTGGTTGCATAGTCATTAGTCACTTGAAGGAGAAGGGAGTTTGAGTGTATTTTGAACATTATAGAGATCTGAAAGAGTTACGTGGAGCAGTCAAGAACCAACCAATTAAAGAAAAGTATTTTTAAAGCAGTTTTAACAATCAGCTTGATATATGGACTTAGGTTCTCGAAAAATAATGCTAGATTCCTCTTAATTTCATTGTAAATTGTGGAAATTTAACTCCATACAATTGTAGAGAAAAAAAGGAATATACAATGTGATTAGGACTCAGTTGGGCAGCCCCCTCTAGAGAGCTTAATACAAAAGTATTTCCAGATGACAAAGGAAGCTTTTGTTCCATTTATCCTGCTGACTGATAAATGAATACATTAATGCTGGTTTTAAAGGCAGTCATGGTCTATCCCAAAATATTTCACTTGCCTTGGTTCACAGTGGACCCTTCTAGGTGACCCAAAAGCTAGAGTCAACATGAACTACTTGAGATGGACTAAATTTCTCTGAAATAGCAAGCACTTGTTCCTGCCATTCACGTCATCTAAAAGCCTCTTCCTACACAATACACCCATGAAACAGCAATTAATCTTTCAAGAACTACCTTAGACAACCTCTTTTTTTGAAGCTTTGTTGATTGACCAGACAGATATAATTTCTCTTTTGTATATTCACTTCACTTTTTTCTTCATTTTTGGTAATTGTCATTCTAAACCCTGGGGTTTAGTGATGTATGGCTCTGTTTCTCTCCACCTCCTAACCTATTCCATGTTGCTAAACAATGCGCAGTGAAGTATGTTGATCACCTCTGAATCCTAAATAAATACTTTCTGAATAATTTTCTCTACATAACTCAACATTTTTCTAATTGAGCTAACACTAATTTGTTTCTCATTTATTTTCTGTCTCCCTGAACTTTTTATTCTGTTTACTCATTTGATTTCCTAATGAATATGCTAAACATGAAGAAAAAAAATGCATGCTCGATGGTGGTAATGTCCTTTTCCAAATGCTAATAAAATTTGTTAAAATGCTCTTATCAACTTTTTAATGGGTTTCCCAAAAGTTTTAAATTTAAGTAACCAAGCTTCAATTGGAATCAAAATTAGTTTACATATATTTTCTGAATTACAGTGTATTTAACAAATGTTAAAGGAAAACTATTGAAAATAGTTTATGGATGGAAATCTTAGAAGCTTGACACCTTTTTATTCACTTCCCAGATGTTTTTTAAAGTAGATTAAAAAGGTTGCTATGTAACATGAAAAAAAATTACCGTCTAAAATCTAATGATGATGCAACAAGATTCTAAATCAACAATCTGCAGTCTCACATGATACCAATGCCGTATTTTAAATTACCTCTTAAGGCCAAAGAAAAAGTATTTCACAACGTCTCAAAATCAAATACATAACTGTATTTGGATGCTGGTTTTTCAAAGAATCAAGAGGTAAGCATCAGAATGTGATTTTTATTTATTTATTTATTTATTTTATTTTTTTATTTTTTTTGTTTCTGAATGGCTTAATTTCTTTTTTTTTACTTTATTTCATGACTTTTATTATTTGTTTATTTATTTATTTATTATTTATTTTATTTTATTTTTTTATTTTTTTTGTTTCTGAATGGCTTAATTTCTTTTTTTTTACTTTATTTCATGACTTTTATTTATTTGTTTATTTATTTATTTATTTATTTATTTATTTTTATTATACTTTAAGTTCTAGGGTACATGTGCATAACGTGCAGGTTTGTTACATATGTATACTTGTGCCATGTTGGTGTGCTACACCCATCAACTCGTCAGCACCCATCAAGTCATCATTTATATCATGTATAACTCCCCAATAGACCTAATACCATAAAAACCCTAGAAGAAAACCTAGGTAGTACCATTCAGGACATAGGCATGGGCAAGGACTTCATGTCTAAAACACCAAAAGCAATGGCAGCAAAAGCCAAAATTGACAAATGGGATCTAATTAAACTAAAGAGCTTCTGCACAGCAAAAGAAACTACCATCAGAATGTGATTTTTAAACATTTCTAATACTTCTTAACAAAAATTGTCTCTAATGTTTTTTAAAGTCACACACACCTAAGACGGTTTTTCTCTGGTTTGGAACATCATATCATGAAGGTGTTCATATATTCAAAGCTAGGATTGTGTTATCATGTTATACTTTTTCACTATTTTAAAATAAGAAATATTATCAATTATATGTGTCTATCACAATATTTTATTCTGTTTTCTGATGGTATTTTTTTCCTTAACTCTCACTTGGCTTGTTTGTATAGAAAGCACAAGAAAATATTATAACATATTTGAGACAAATTATGTCTCATAATAATTTTAGATCCTTGCTTCTAAGGGGCCTAAAATATTTGGAAGAGTGTGCCATGTTTTGTGAGAAAGCTTGATTGTGATTACTGAAACTCCCTTTATTTTATTTCTAGGGGTCTATAAAACTTTTAATTCATACTTAATTGTTTATTATTAGGTTACCTTATCAGCAATGTTCAGATCTTAATGTTGGCAGTATCCTTCTTTTGTACTGACACTAAGATATGAAGAATTGCTAGACCAACCTGTACAGCAAACATGCTTTTCACATGTTCCATTTGGTCTTTCTGGGCCATTTGGTGTTTTCTGAGAAAACAGACAACTTGTAAAATCAAGAGTAGGAATTAAATGCATACTTCGTTATGTAGTGAGGCTCCACTGGAAAGTAAAAGAGAACTCACTAGTTTCATATAAATGTGGCATGCGGGGAAAGTAATTGGTTGAAACAAAAGACTTATATTTATGTTTCATTTGTCTATTTTTTGTCCATTGAAGCTTACTTTCATTTATTTATTTATTTGTTTGTTTATTTATGTATTATACTTTAAGTTCTGGGAGACACCTGCAGAACACGCAGGCTTGATACATGGGTATACACGTGCCATGGTGGTTTGCTGCACCCATCAACCCGTCATCTACGTTAGGTATTTCTCCTAATGCTATCTCTCCTCTTGCCCCTCACCCCCCGACAGGCCCCAGTGTGTGATGTGCCCCTCCTGGTGTCCATGTGTTCTCATTTTTCAGATAGACTTAACAACACACGCAGAGGGATTTTAGTGAGGATAAAAAATAAAGTAAAACAGTGCTCTCTAAGTATCAAAATGAAATAAAATGGTATCTTATTATAACACATAAGGTATCAGTAAGAATGTACTTCCCATTATTTAATTAAATTGTTAAATGTTTAACAATATCTGTAAGCTTTGTATTTTCATAAAGATCTAGGAAAGTTGGTAATCAAGAATCCACTAAATGGATCCCAGTTTTTTGTAACCTGTTCCATTTTTGGGATTCCTTTTCCCACATATACCTATTGTACAATCTTAGACACTAATAGACTTATGCTCAGATATTTTTGATTATTTCCTTGGTAATAATGAAAGAGCAATACTTTCTCATATCAGTATTCATGGAATCACCAATTCATTTCTTCAGTCATTCATTTTTTTGTTTGATAAATGCTTACTCTAGACCAGGCACTGGGATGAGCCTTAGGAAATGTGCAGAGATGAACAAAGCCAGTGAAGTAATCAGGGTTCTTTTTACTATATCAATATTTACTCCATTGGAAATAAGAAAGGGGGTTTGGGAAAGGAGTGAGAACAGGGTTCAAGTCCAATATTTTTTGCTGAGTGACTCTGAGGAACCCTCCTGCGATCTTTACTGTTTGATTTGTAACTTGTTTAAATTCTACTGAAAACTTAAAATTCAGCAAATGCAGTTCCTGAAGTATACAGCAATCATTTTGAAATGTGTAGTCTCTTTCTATTATGAATAGTTATTAGAAGACATTGTTTTATATTAGCATTCCATGACAAGTGTCTTTATCAGTCCTAATGATTGTGATGACCAATCCTAAAGTCAGACGGACAATGATTATATATTGGATTATCTATTTTACTAAAATAGAATTTAACGTCCTCTCCATTGGACCTATGAAAAAAGTAAATGTTAACTATGTGGGGTTTCTCACTACAACACAGCTTTGTGAAACATTATTAAGTTCCTATCAATTGCGAAAGCTTCAAAGTACTTCAAAATATCGATTATATCTGCAGGTAAATTCAGGCATGGACTGAGAGGATTTGAGGTAAATTAGCAATAGTATTGGTTGCATGAAGTGTGGCTTGAATAAAAAAACTTCTCTGTTAGCTGTGCAGATGATATAAGTATACTCAATATTAATATTTTTATATATGGTAAAATGACCACAACTAAGTCTCACCTCAGTATTCATGGAATCATTTGTTCACTTTTTAATGAAAAAAAATGTTTCTATTAAAATCAATAATTATTTTTTAAAAATAGTTTATACCTTTATGTAAAATGATTAGGAAGACCTACCCACCCTTAACATCAAAGTGAGTAATATCTGAACAACCTTATAATGCTATACTTGCTAAAATATCATTGACATTTGATTGAATGCAGAGCCTTTCATACTGTTTTTTTGTTTGTTTGTTTGTTTGTTTTGAGACAGAGGCTCGCTCTGTCGCCCGGGCTGGAGTGCACTGGCCGATCTCAGCTCACTGCAAGCTCCGCCTCCCGGGTTCCCGCCATTCTCCTGCTTCAGCCTCCGGAGTAGCTGGGACTACAGGCACCGCCACCACGCCTGGCTAGTTTTTTGTATTTTTTAGTAGAGGTGGGGTTTCACCGTGTTAGCCAGGATCTCCTGACCTCGTGATCGGCCTGTCTCGGCCTCCCAAAGTGCTGGGATTGCAGGCTTGAGCCACCGCGCCCAGCCCGTACTGTTTTTTTATTATATGGTTAATGCATCAATTATTAACTGATATTTAACATTGCTAAGAGAATAGTCTACAAAAGCAAAAATAAAACGGTAAATTGGTTTAAACATATTTCTTAAATATAATGATGCATATTCAATATTTAAAAAATAATAATCATACAGCAAGGAGATGTAAATCATTTTTCATAATTGACACTTTACTGAGTTTCTTATTAATTTGAAAACTATTTTGATGTCATAAATTTATTTTCCATGTTTAAACATTTATATGTTAATACTGTACACATTTATAGTTGCAGAAGTATTTATAGTTATTGAAAATTAGAAAATTAATTTTCTGTATTTTTTTATATTCCAGGTCAGTTATTACGCAAAATGAAAATGTAATAGTGTTGCTATCCTAAGGTTGAAAGCATACAGTATGCACTCGTTGTTTGTGAGATATATTGATTAATGAAATGAGGCTAAGTTTGTCACCTATGTAAAAACAATTGCTTTCACTAAACTGGAAATCTGAAATAGCACATGGCTACACTAAATAATTCTAATTTAATTATTCCTAGTATACTTAAACTGCTAAAAAACAAACAAAGGTTTCAACTTTTGGTAGAAAAAAATGTTTGTTAAATCTAGGTTTTATTTATAATGCAGTTATAGATAATGCAAAATGGATGACTTTCACCTCCCAGCCAAGGCTAAACATGCAGTAGTAAAGACTGATTTTATGTTAAAACTAATTAGAAAGGATCTCATCAAAATCATTCTTGCCTTTTTGTTTTTAATCTCTGAGCTGGTAATTACCCTTTAATCAAGTTGACAATACTAGAGGCTGTAATGAAGATGAAAGTGACACATTTTTAAATTTTTAATGTTACTTTTTCCTTTTAATTTTATAATTAGACAGGTCTCATCTTTGAAAGTGATAAATCTGCTTTATAGTTAAGAAGCTAATAAAGACTGTAGGGAAAAATGTTATCATGATTTATATACATTTTCTAGTAATTTACGTGAGATAATAATATTCATGTTTAATGTAAAAATGAAATTTAATATCAAAGTGATCTATATGTACATTTTAAATAACAAGTAAAAATTAAATAAAGGTTAATTGAATATGAAGTACATTTATAACTTCTTTTAATTATTCTCTCTTTCATTGAAAAAATACTAAGCACCTATCAGATTTTATGTATCTTTTTTTGAAATTATACCTATAATAGTAATGAGACAAAGTCACAGTTCCTTTACAAGCCTTCTATTCTGGCGAACTGAGACAAATAGTAAACAAACAAATCTTAAGACTGACAGAAAATTAAAACAGAGTGAGGTGATAGAGTCATAGTGGATACTTTTAATTAGCAATTGAACAAGCTGTCACAAACATCTTAAGGGTAAGAAGAAAAGACGCAATTGAAAGCATGCATTCTGCAGATTTATATTTAGAACTAAAACACTAAAGCAGAAACCAGATTGCCACTTTCCATGGTGCTGTTATACTGGTAGGTAGGGCAGATCATGCAGTGTTTAATCCAAGTTTGCGTTTTATTCCAGGTATAATGAAATGCCATCAGCAAGTTTCAGATAATGGAATAACACAATTGGAAACAGCTCATGCTAGTCGCTGCATAAAGAGGGGACTTTAGACCAATAAAATTAAAAAACGGGATAAATATTAAGAGATTGTTACAATAGTTTTGCTGACACATGCTTTATTTCAGATTGAAGCAGTAGAAATGAAAAGCAGTGTATAGAGTTACCATGTATTTTTTTTTGGTGACATTATGAAGGTATTGGTAAATTAGTTTTAGGAGTTTAAAAAAAATGGTTTTTAGGTTTTTGCTTTTAGAGGGAATTTAAAATTCTTTGCTTTGCCTTATTTTGTTTTCAGTGCAAGTTGGAGATGCACCTTAGATTGGCAAAAGGAGATAACAATTATGAATAAAACAGTAATAAGTTATGATAGAAAGAGCAATTGGTGGGCAGATGGTAGTCAAAGAGAAAGCAACAGTTTTGCATCCTAAAAAGGCATCTCAGTATTTTGATTAAGAATGTTTTCAACTTTGTTGATGTGTAATATATATTTGGAAAAGTTTGCATATTATTAGGAATAAGTTTTTATAAATTAGGCCCTCTTTTCCAGCGTACGAATCAAGAAATGGAACAGTGCAGGGGCCCCCAAAGCTCTTTTGCTGTTTCTTTCTAGTACTTACTTCTCACTCCCACCTCTAGAGTTAGAAATTATCTTATCTTCCTACAGCATAAGATATCTGTGCCTGTGTTCAAACTTTATACAATAGGAATCACACTCTATCCTTTTTGTATCTTATTTTACTCAACATCATGTTCAAAGATTTATCTGCATTGTGTTGTACCTTATCTACCCAGAGTTTAAAGTAAAATGCATAATTGTTTACAAGAGCAGAATTTTCTTTTTATAAAGATATGGATTTGAGTGTAAGTCAGTAATAGAAAATACGAATATTGAGTTGATAAAAACAAGTAATTTTTCAAAAGTTTCGGAAAGCTGCTTACATTGCCTACTTTTCTTTCACTTATATTTTACCACATGTCCACTTATACTCCCCAAATTTTCAACTGTAGCAACCAATATATATATATATTATTCAGTAGATATACCTATTACAAAAAATCAAAGAAATAAATTTATGAAAATGAAACAGATAATTACATGCATATATTTTACAGTTAATTTAATTATATTAAATGTATACCAGAATATAATTCTAAGATTTATTAAACTCATCTTTGAAGGTTTTTGTGAAGATTTGGTTATTTTCTGCATCAATTATCATGTGTGGCAACTCTATGTCTATCTTCATATTTAGCCTGTGAGGAACCATTTGAAATCACATTTCTTTTTTTCTGTTCATTCTTATAGAAAAATTTTGATGGAATTAACACATCATTTTCACATTGAAACATCCAATGAGTTCATTCTGCCCACTGTCCAGATAAAGCTAATTTATCAAGACAGGGGAATTGGAATAGAGAAAGATTTTAACACACATGGAGCTGGCTATATTGGAGAAGAGGGCTTTACTGTTACTCAAATCTGCCTCTCCAAAAGTTTGGAGGCTAGGATTTTTCATGAAAAGTTTGGTGGCAGGGGTCTAGGGAATGGGTGCTCCTGACTGGTTGGAAAGTGCAATCATAGGGGTGTGGAAAAGGGTCCCTATGTGCTGATTCTTCTTCTAGGTAGGGGCCACAGGACCAGTTGAGTCAAAAGTTGTGGGTTTGGAAAGGGTTCTCAGTCTTCAGAAATGCAAAAGTCTGAAAAGACATCTCAAAAGGCTAATCTTAGGTTCTACAATAGTGATGTTACCTGTAGGAGAAATTGAGAAAGTTGCCAATCTTGTGACCTCCAGGAATAATATCTAGTAATTATTTACATCTAGTCCTTAGAAGAGTTCAGGCTCCTCTCTAGACCTGGTGGACCTCCTTTCATTTTACAAAGATGGTTTAGTTTTGGGGAAGGGCTGTTGTCATTTAAACTATAAACTAGATTTCTCCCAAAGTTAGCTTGGGAATTTTGGGATTCCCAAGCTTTGGGATTTCTCCCAAAGTTAGCAAAGTTAGCAAGGTCAGGAATGACAAAGGGCACTTTGGAGGTTAAAGGCAAGAGAGGGGTTGGTTTTATCAGATCCCTCTCACTGTCATAATTTTCTCATTGTTATAATTTTGGCAAAGGCAATTGCAATGTTTATAAATGTAAAGACTGGTTTATTAATATGTACATGGTGTCAATTATTATATTTATAATTATTGTTTCTTTAGAGTATATGTCTGTTTCTTCCCATAATTTATTTTTTAAAATTAATTCAAAGATCTTCTTAACTGATGTATTCTATGCTGTTTATACAGAATAGACTAGACCTGCTATTCCTAAAGCAATAAATTTAGTCATAACATGTTTCTGTTACCTGCCTACTTGGCTGCCTATGGGACATCTTGAACTAAGTATGGAAAACAACAAAAAGTTTTACCCATAAAAATATGGATATATTCTAAGGAATATGGAACCCTGAAAATGGTAATTACATTAATATATATGTTTATATAACCATATATATGCTATTTTCTTATTCATCAAATCTCTTTAAAATATAATAAGTTTTAATTAGCTGTTTTAAAAATAATAATAGTAAGAATATAATGTGGAGTAAATAACATACATTGATGCATAAGTAAAATGTAAAATAATAAAAGCATAAAAAAGACAGGAGAGAAGAAATTGAAGGACTTATGTTCTATGTGAAGTGGTTTAGTATCAATTAAAGGTAGACCATGACAAGTTATAAGTACATCATAAACCCTAAAACAAGCACTGAAATAAGAACATAGTTATAGTTAATAAAGCAAGAGAAAAACATGTATTTAAACATGTATTTAAACATGTATTAAATTACATGTATAAAAATTTAAACAAATACTTATCTCCTTTCTACTTATCCTAGTTTGTCTGTCCACTCCTTTATCTATCTCTATCTAACAACATCTAACCCAAAACTTTAAAGCTATTGTCAGAGGCAGTCAAACCACACTGACTCCATCTTGAATAGGGACTGGGTAAAATAAGACTGAGACCTACTGGGCTGCATTTACTGGAGGTTAGCCATTCTAAATCACAGGATGAAATAGAAGGTTGGCACAAGGTACAGATTAGAAAGACATTGCTGATAAAAGGATGTGTTAAAGGAGTTGGTTGAAATCTACCAAAACCAAGATGGCAACAAAAGTGACCTTTGGTCAGCCTCACTGCTCTTTATGTCCATTATAATGTGTTAACATGCTTAAAGACACTCCCACTGTCATGCGAGCTCCATGTGGAGAGACCACCAAACACGCTTTGTGTGAGCAATAAAGCTTTTTAATCACCTGAGTGCAGGCAGGCTGAGTCCGAAAAGAGAGTCAGGGAAGGGAGATAAGGGTGGGGCCGTTTTATGGGATTTGGGTAGGTAAAGGAAAATTACAGTCAAAAGAGGGGTAGTTCTCTGGTGGGCTTGAGTGAGAGTCACAAGGTACTCAGTGGGGGAGCTTTTTGAGCCAGGAGGAGCCAGGAAAAGGACTTTCACAAGGTAATGTCATCACTTAAGGCAAGGATCAGCCATTTTCATTTCTTTTGTGGTGGAATGTCATCAGTTAAGGTGGGGCAGGGTATTTTCACTTCTTTTGTGATTCTTCAGTTACTTCAGGCCATCTGGGCATACACGTGCAAGTCACAGGGGATGTGGTGGCTGGGCTTGGGCTCAGAGGCCTGACACCCACCAATGCCATTACAGTTTACAATGCCATGGCAACATCAGGAAGTTCCCCTATGTGTTCTAGAAAGGGGAGGATCCCTCAATTCCAGGATTATTCCATCCCTTTCCCAGAAAACTAATGAATAATCCACCCCTTGTTTAGCATATAATCAAGAAGTAACTGTAAGTGTAATCAGTTGAGCAGCCCATGTCACTGCTCTGCCTATGGAGTAGCCATTCTTTTCTTTCCTTTCTTAATGAACTTACTTTCACATTATTCTATGGACTTGCCCTGAATTCTTTCTTTCTTGCACGAGGTTCAAGAAACCCGTCCTGGGGTCTAGATAGGGACCCCTTTCCAGCAACACTCAGTGAGCAGTGGCTCATTTTATGTTAATTATAATACATTAACAGACATTCCCACCAGCTCCGTGATAGTTTACAAATGCCAGGGAAATGGTTGGAAGTCACCCTATGTAGTCTTAAGAGGAGAGTTTTATTTGTGTCCATGTGAAGAGACCACCAAACAGGCTTTGTGTGAGCAATAAAGCTTTTTAATCACCTGGGTGCAGGCGGGCTGAGTCCAAAAAGAGTCAGCACGGGAGATAAGTGTGGGGCAGTTTTACAGGATTTGGGTAGGTAAAGGAAAATTACAGTCAAAGGGGGTTGTTCTCTGGTGAGCAGGGGCAGGGGTCACAAGGTGCTCAGTGGGAGAGCTTTTAAGCCAGGATGAGCCAGGAGAAGGAATTTCACAAGGTAATGTCATCAGTTAAGGCAGGGACCGGCCATTTTCACTTCTTTTGTGGTGGAATGTCATTAGTTAAGGTAGGAACAGGCTATTTTCACTTCGTTTGTGATTCTTCAGTTACTTCCCGCCATCTGGATGCATACTGCAGGTCACAAGGGATATGATGGCTTAGCTTGGGCTCAGAGGCCTGACACAGAGGAGCCCTCAGTTCCAGGAAGTCTCTGCCCCTTCCCCAGAAGACTCTTGAACAATCCACCCTTTGTTTAGCATATAATTAAGAAATAACTCTGCCTACGGTGTAGCCATTTTTTTGGTTCTTTACTTCTCTAATAAATTTGCTTTTGCTTTACTCTGTGGACTTGCCCTGATTTCTTTCTTGCGTGAGGTCCAAGAACCCTCTCTAGGGGTCTGGATCAGTGAGACAGTCAATTATTAAGGGTTCCCAGAGAATCTCTGACCGGCCTGCAAACTAGTTGGAATGAACACTGGGGTGGAAACTGGCCCGTCATCTTCCTGGGTGGAACCTGAGATTCAATTTGTGAGGTGGGAAACCTATACTAGCAGAACTCTCGCTCTGATGCGTGTCCCTGTTTTCTTTTCATTTTCCCTTTTTGCCCAATAAATTTCATTTGTCTCACTCTTCAAATTGTCTGCAAGCCTAATTTTTCATGGTCAGATGACAAGGATTCTGTCTTTAGCTAAACTAAGAAAAAGTCCTACAACATCTTGACCGCTTTCTGCTTACACTGTCAGCTTGGCTTTTAATATGTGAACCTTGTTTGAAGTTTCAAAGTGGGGGCTGAAGGAAATCAAAATGTTTTACCTCAAAATATATTTCGTTGACATATTTGAAAATGGTTTACATTTGGTTACCAGACAGAAGTAGCCTTAAGTGGGGAAAATGTGCATCTGTAGAGAATCTCTGTTAAGACAGCCATGCCACCACCACATTCTATACCTTTCTCCAATCCAAGAGCAATTCAGAGTCTGATACTTTTAAAAGACTGAAAGGAAACATTGACCATCTATTCTTTCCAAAAAAGTCTTTATCTACATAACAAAGCTGCCTACCAAAGCCATAACCAAGTTGCTAGCCAAGCTGCTTCTCCCCTTTCCAAAACATGTTTTATCGGAGGCTAAGTCGTTGTTCTTTCTGTAATCTCAATACGGCATATAACTTTCTGTAACTCAGTAGGAAGTTGAGTCTTCATTCTGAAGGCTCCCGCATATGCACATTAAATAAATGTGTGTGCTTTTTCTCCCACTAAAAATAAATAATAAACAAATAAATTAATAAAATAAAATAAAATAGAAATAATTGATTCAAGTAAGATTTTTTTGAGGAAAAATGGAAGAAAGCCACATAGTAACAATTTTTAAAATAGAAAGATGACAGAATTAAACTCACCATATCATAAAGAGTATAATATCTCACTTAAAAGGCAGATGGACAGAATAAAAAAGACAAGACCAAACTACATGTTGCTACAAGAAAAGGGCTTGAAATTTAAAGAAATAAATGTTTTACAATGAAGAAAGAAAAACTACACCTTATAACAGGAAGTACACACTAAACATGAAATAATTATATAAAAATTATAATTTATCACAAATTCAAATTTAACTTGATGTTCCTTTCTTGTTTTTATTATTTTTATTATCTACGATCACAAATTTTAAGAATCTAAAATTTTCTACAACGATAAAGAGGAAAACAATTGGAATTCCCCATGTATGATTTGATAACACTCACCAAGTATTTATTGAAATCAAATGTCCATCTGTGACAGACTGGATTAAGAAAATGTGGCACATATACACCATGGAATACTATGCAGCCATAAAAAAGGATGAGTTTGCGTCCTTTGTAGGGACATGGATGCAGCTGGAATCCATCATTCTAGCAAACTATCACAAGAAGAGAAAACCAAACACCGCATGTTCTCACTCATAGGTGGGAACTGAACAATGAGATCACTTGGACTCGGGAAGGGGAACATCACACACTGGGGCCTATCATGGGGAGGGAGAGGAGGGAGGGATTGCATTGGGGAGTTATACATGATATAAACGTCATGCACATTACCCTAGAACTTAAAGTATAATAATAAAAAAAAAAAAAAAAAAAAAGAAATGTCACATCATTAGTTGATATAAGGCTTTCAAGGAAAAAGCAAGCCAGTAAGGTATTTTGTAACTTAACTTTCAGACTGTTTATAATTAAAGTTAGTGAATGAATAAAGACACCAATTCATATCAATTTCTTTTTAATTTTTAGTGATTTTGTCATTCTGAATAAGCTGTGGGCTAGGTAATATGTGTTAAGTAAAACTAGGAAATTCATAAACAAATGCTCTTCTAAAGAAAGAAAGTGCTGTCAGATTGCTAGCAGATTAGTGAGGGGCCCCAGCAAGTTAGCGAGATTTCCAATAGCGTGACTTTGGCTTGGCAGTGAAATAAAGACATGGTCGAAGTGCTATAAAAACCCAGAGGAACGGTGATGATCCCAAATTCAGAGAAGCAATAATGGGTTTCCCGATTGAGTGACATGTACAGTGAGTTCTAAAGAGTGAAAGCCACATAGAAAATCTTAACAGAGGAAAAGTGCACATTAGAGAGTGGGAAAGATTTGTGCCAAAAACTAGATATAAAATAAAGCAGACTTTGTGGGTCTAAGGAGTGGGAAATTGTTCAGTGTAAGCGGAACACAATCTGATAAATGAGGTGGCAGCATTCATTGACCTGATCATGAAGTTTTTTGTGTGCCATAGTACATTTTATGTCTTCTCTTTATTTGCATTTTTTCTATTTTGAACTTCATTTAATCTTTTCAGATTTTAAAGCTGCCAGTGGAGAAAAGTATGGGTATATCATTCCAAATACGTTGTTCTTTCTTTTCCACTACTCACTGTGCAATCCTGACAGTCATTTGACCTATCCAAGGTTCTGATACTTTATCTTTTAAACAAACACATTTATATATACCTGCCAACAATACAGAAAAATCATTAACTGAAGCATGAGAAAGCACTCTAGAGAGAGCAAAATGATGCATAGGCTTAAATGAGTATTAATTTTACTGTTAATTTTTTTACTAAATAATTACATATTTTTTGACAAACCAGAAATGTCAATTGGAATAAATGAGACACAAAGCAAGGAGTAAGTTTTCAAATCTTTTAAAATGGTATGTCACATAGTATTTGTGTTTCCTAAATAACTACCACAAAATTTTATAGAGCTAAAGAGCATTTTAGGGTGGCTTATATTACTTTCAATTGCCTGTTGTCAAGGTAACCGGTTCCTTGATATTTCTGGTAGAAAGGATCTCTCCAAATCATAGTCAGACTCTCCATCAGTGTAAGTCATATAATCACCTGCTACATTATAGGTCTGTTCATTGATTCTGTCCTCCAAAGGAACAGTTATTGTTTAACGTTTAAATAGTTATTGTTTGTTAAATTGTGTGACTTTTGCTTAGCAGTAAGATATGCTCAGATTGTTGTAAAAACCCAGAATGAAAGCAATAATCCCAAATTGGGAAAAGCAATAATGGATTTCCAGATTGAGTGACATGTAAGGTGAGTTCTAAAGAATAAGAGTCATGTAGAAAATCTCAACAGGGGAGAAGTTATGAGATGATTTGTAATGGTTTTATTTGTGTATAGGAAAATAGATTTTGGTTAAGATGATGAAGACATGACTATGATCACATAATAGATATCTTTTAATACAAAGTTATTTTTGATACAAATAGAAATAATACAAAAGAAAACCTGGAAAAAGTAATGCTGTGATAGATGATAGTCACAAACTATGCATAACTAGATTCATTTTAAAGTCAGGTAACCCAGTAGTAAATTACCAAGAAAGATAATTCCTGGCAATTATTTGGTAGGAATATTTGGAATCATAGATGTATACTTTTCTCCACTGACACCTTTAAAATTTGAGGAAATTGGCTGGCCTGGTGGCACATGCTTGTAATCCCAGCACTTTGGAAGGTCGAGGTGGGCAGATCACAAGGTCAAGAGATGGAGACCATTCTGGCCAACGTGGCGAAAACCTGTCTCTACTAAAAATACAAAAAATTGCTGAGAGTGGTGGGGCACACCTGTAGTCCCAGCTACTTGGGAGGCTGAGGCAGGAGAATCACTTGAACTGGGAGGTGGAGGTTTCAGTGAGCTGAGACTGTGCCACTGCACTTAAGCCTGGCGACAGAGCAAGACTCTGTCTCAAAACAAAACAAAATAAACAAACAAACAAAAAATCAAATTGAGAAAATTATATGACATGCAAAATAAGATAAATACAAGTAAAAGATTCATGATCTGGTCACTGAATGATACAACCTCATTTGTCAGAATCGGTTCCACTTTTGCATTGAACTATTCACTACTCCTTAGGCCCACAAAATCTGTTTGATTTTACACTCAGTTTTTGACACAATTTTTGACATGATTCCTTGCTGTTCTCTGATAAGCACTTTTCTTTTGTTAAGTGATAAATACACTTGGAAATTTGTGCTTTCAATAACTGGATGTATTTTTGAAGTTTTAGAAGAAATCAGTTTTTGGGTGGAAATTTGTAAGTAAACAACCACTTTCTCAGGGTGGTTTTAAAGCTATTTTTAAAATACTTGTAAGCAATTAAAAGATGGGTTCTTATTAAAAGGTAGGATCTGTTTCCTGACCACTTGAATCTGGGAGGGCTTACACATGCCCTGATCAACAGAGTATAATAGAATGGGTATTTTGTGATTTCTGAGGTTAAATGATTCCACTTCCATCTGCTTTTCTTTGGTCACTGAACTTCAGAGTCCTGATCTGTTACATAATTTGTGTGACCACCATGAGGTCACCATACTGTGCTGAAGCACAGTCCCACTGAACTTTTTAAATTCACCATTTGTGTAATGATGTGGAAAATAGATTAATGTGTAAATATTTGTAAATTATCAGTAAACATATTTCCCACAAGGGTAATTAACCATCATGAACATTAACAATGTTTTTACTCTAAGAAAAGTATATTTAAAAATTATAGGCGGTCCCTTCATCCTTAAATGGAAGCCTACAGAGAGGTAGGAGGAAAACATGAGATTGGCTTTATGTGTAAATTTCAGATAGCTTTAACAACATATTCTCTGCCATTTTATATTTCTTTTGTAAAAATGGATACAGCTCATTGTGGATATTTTGAACAGAGTCCATGGTTTTCAGATCAAACTATAGTCACATTGACAAAATAAAATAAGCATGAGTAGTCATAAGGCTAAAAAGTGACTTCTTATCAATTAATTGAAGAAGAAATTCCATTTTAGTCTGATTGATATTTTGGCCACTTTTATTGGCTACTTAAGTAAAATGAAAGGCTTGTTTTAATAATTGTAATGTGGAGGATGTTTTACAAACTGTTAATTTTTCCTTGTTCAAATAATTTAAGTGAATATACAGTTTTAACTCCAGTTCTAGTAAATTCTCTTTGGCATGCTTTTGAGTAAGTTCATCATCAATGAACTTACCATTAGGGTCTCATTAATGTCTTAGGGAAAGCACATGCCATGGAAAATCCCCTGAGATTTTACAGTGAGAATCTTTGCCTTTTAATCCTAAACATCTATTGCTTTATCTGAGCCTGCATTCTACATCAGTGTTCATGAAATGATTGGGTTAGAGTAAATTACCTTGAAAAATCTTTTCCAGATTAG
This sequence comes from Trachypithecus francoisi, assembly GCF_009764315.1. Taxonomy (NCBI): domain Eukaryota; kingdom Metazoa; phylum Chordata; class Mammalia; order Primates; family Cercopithecidae; genus Trachypithecus; species Trachypithecus francoisi. The sequence goes on from NW_022681459.1 coordinate 8,655,444, forward strand.
TAAAATTATTCCAAGAATGTCTTCACCTTTGATCTCTTTTGATCAGAACCATTTTTTAGAGAATATCCGATTCAAACTATTGATCTAATGATCACTACACTAAAAATACACATTTTATTTTTGATATTCTGCCTTTCCATATTACAAATTATTTCATTTAATTTTGGTCTTTTATATTCAGAACAATATCTAAAAAATATTTATGAATGAGCCAGCACTAACAATGAAACCACCCAAAGGGTTCATCTTGCCCACTGCTCAGATCCCCAATTTATAAAGACAGGGGAATTGCAATAGAGAAAGAGTTTAATACAGGTAGAGCCATCTAAATGGGAGACCAGAGTTTTATTTTCACACAATTAAGCCTCCCTCAAAATTTGGAGGCTACAGTTTATCAAAGGTACTTTGGTAGGCAGGGGGCTAGGGAATGGGAGCTGCTGGTTAGTTGGGGATGCAATCACAGGGGTGTGGAACATGGGCCTGATTCACTGAGTTGGCCTCTGGATGCAGGCCACAGAGGAGTCGCTGATCTAGGTGGGGCCATCAGGTCATCAGAAATGCAAAAGCCTGAAAAGGCATCTCAAAAGGATAATCTTAGATTCTACAATAGTGATGATATTTACAGGATTAATTGGAGAAGTTACAAATTTTGTGACCTCTAGAATAATGGCTACTAATCATTTAACTATACCTACTTCTTAGCAGAATTCAGGACCCTCTCATCTTCCTGACCTGGAAAATGGTTTAGTTTTGGAAAGGGTTATTATCAACTATAAACTAAATTTCTCCCAAAGTTAGCTTGACCTACACACAAGAATGACCAAGGGCAATTTGGAGGTTCAGGCAAGTTCGTGTTGGTTAGAACAGATCTGTTTTGATGTCATAATTTTCTCACTGTTATAATTTTTGCAAACATGGTTTCAATACGGCTGTGCAAATCAATGTTTTATGGTCAAAATGTCCAGCCACTTTAAGCACATTGACATACATCAGTGGCTTTCAGCTTTTTCCCCGTTTTAACTGAGCCAAACCAATTTTCTTATCAGGGTAGCAAAATGACTAGAGCATTTGTTATGCTGTGTGGTTTAAAAAATGGTATGTTGGTTTCTTACTTAGAATAAGGTATTATAAATAGAAATATTTTGTCTTGTTTTCCAAAAAAAAAATAAATCTCATTTGAGATTACAAAAATCAACGTATTTTTTAAAGCACTTAATAGATGGAAAGCTGATTTACTCATATTCATGTGCTTACTCAAGAGGCAAAATAACTATATAAGCATTCAGTATGTAACATTACTCCAAGAAAAGTGAAGAAATGCAGGCAAAAATAATTTAAGAAAATGAATTAAGATTTTTTATGGCCTACATATTTTCTCTAGCTATCATTTCTGAATTTAGGATTTTAATGAATAAAATAAATTTAAATGAAAAGGTGATCCATGCCTCAATGTAGCCACTACATGATTCTTTAGGTGCAAATCTTATCTCCACAATCATCTTTGAACATTTGCCTTCACCATGCTTCACATTAATTAAAAGACTCACAAGCATTTAACAGGTTGCTATTTTAATTCTTTCAACATGATCACTTCTCAAGGCTGGATATTTTTATATTCAAAGATTCTTAATTTTCATTAATAGGAGTGGGGGTAATAGATTACACTTAATAGGGCAGCTGCTTAGAGTTTTCTTTATGTAGAGCAGCATAAGAAGATCACATGTATATTGCAGTGGGTTGCCACTAGCTCATTCCTGACCTGTTTGATTAGAAATCAGAAAGGGCACCTGTGTGGGCAGAAGTAACCTGCTGGGAGCCATAGCTTGATGAGCAGAGTGTGGGCCGCATTTCAGTCCCAAATTGCCTCCTGATTTGGGTCCTTTCTCTACAAATAATTTTTATAACCTACAAAATATTCCTTAGACTAACAATAGCTCAGCAATTTTCACAGAATAAGTTCAGAGACTAGCTCTGCTATTTACTCACTTGGTAACTTAGCCTCTGCACCTCTGAAATTCTGTAAAATATTACAAAGTTTCAGAATTGCAATAAAACTCAATGGTAATTTATAAGACAGATTCTAACTGGATGATTCAATATAAAGGTGTGCACATACATTGGGATACATTCAATGGTATTGATTATTATTGTAACTGTTGTACAACTGTAATACCAAATTGAGAAAAATTACAACTTATTCAGTAAACTAAATAAAATTAAAATGAATTAAATACATAAGACTCTCCATCTTAAAGATATTAGAAGTTAGAATGCTCTAGTAACAATTAGAAAGAGCTAGGAATTGAGGGCTAAGGTACATGTGATATTGTTTATCTTCATTAAGAAAAAACTGTTTATTACCAATCAACTACATGTATAATTATGTTTACTTATATTCTAGGAAAACAAAAGCAAAAATATACCTAAAACTTGTAAGCACAAACTTTTTAAAAACAATGTTTTTAAAGGGGTACTGAAATATTTATTGTTATGTTTCTCCTTCATTTTACTAAAATAGTAGAGCTGGTAACCTATCCTTACCATTTTACTCATACTCCACCATGAAGTAAGCTTCAGTTTTTAATAATTCAGTAATTAAGACATGAAACATATTTAAAATGCCAAAAAGACAAGGAGGCTATATTCCTTATATGTGATTTCATATCACCAAAGATGACTAAGAATGCCTTCAAAGTGTTTTAATCACGGCAAAGAGATGAAGATGCTGAGCTGAAATCTCCAAGCACTGGTTTCCTTGGTCATCATTTGAGTGTTATACCTGAAAATGCAGTTCTTCATTCATGCAAGATGCATCGTTTTACCAGGACAACACTAGTCAAATAGAGTATACCTTATTTCCTCTTTTCTAAGATGTACATTTTTTCTCAATTTCACATTTCTGATGTGGTTTACCATATAATCACTGCCTACATTTTGCTGAGTTTTTCTCCAAAAACCATTGTAGACCTACAGGTACAGTTTACATTCCAGGAATTAATGTGTTGTCTCCTCCTCCTCCTCCTCCTTCTCCCAGAATTCTACTTTCCGTGTGAATCCTCGTGAAAAGGGGCCAGCACGGGTACATTACTCAGTGCACTCATGTAACAAACCTGTACATGTATCCCCTGCATATAAAATGAAAGTTGAAATTATTTTTAAAAAATTAGTCAAAGGTGTTCTGGAAAACTGAGAGTAGAGGATACATAAGTAGTGATTGATGGAAGTTGGGTTGCAAAGTTATGCTTAGACTAAAATGTGAGCCACCTTGGATATTGTAGATTTTTAACTTGATTTGAAGGATGATAGGAGGGATGTACAAATGGGATTTCACAGACTGAGAGATCTATAGACTGTTAAACAGCAAACAGATGCAAGGCGTGGGAAGAGGGACAGTCAGCAGTCCACAGGATGGTGGAGTGACTGTTAACAGGTGCCTGCAAAGAGACCAGACCCACTCTCAATCCCGAGTCCTCCTTTATTGGTTCTGCAGTTATTAACAAGTTACTTCCTTTCCTGAGCCTCAGCTAATCATCTGTAAAATGGGAAAAATAACATCCACTTTGTAATTTTGTTAGAAAGACTTCGGTATCAAGCTCTTAGCAGATAATAAACATGTGACGCATGGTAGCAAAACCAAAATTAAGGACAGCTCACTGAATAATTGGGTCTCACCTGCTCACCAGTTTCTCTGGAAAACCTTTTACCTACTTTGTGCTTGAGGGTGTACATCTTCCCCCATGTTTGGTATACTCTGAGAAATAAAAATAATTAAATTAGAAGATTTTGTTTCCTTTTGCTGTGGTGGGTTCAAGGGTATTGGTAAATTCCCCCTGTGAAAGGCTTTCACTATGAGTTGTCTTTGAACATCTACGTATGCAGTCATTCCACGTGGCAAGGATGACTACACAGCACTTACTTCAGGGCCTTGCCTAGGGACCGAAACAAACTGTAGGGAAGGAAAAAAACCAATTAACTGCCCATTTAAGGTAAAAATAATGGAAAGAAAGCCACCTCAAGTGACTGTACGTGAGTTGGCCTTTGACACACTGACCAGGGTGTCATGTCTTCAAGAGACATTGACATCTCTGTAGGTTCATGCCTTTTCCAGATTTGATGTGACAAATAAATGCATAGTAGAGCTTACTATGTGTGAGTTCCTTTATATGCTGTGATTATGTGTTCAATAAATTGCATCAAGACTACAAAGGCTTTGTTGTGAAATCCAGCAACATTAATGCATTAAGTCAAGGTTCATAATGTGCTTCCTAGAACAACCTCTGAAAACTCTCCACAGAGGTACATTCAAAATCTCCATAGATAAATCAAAATGGATTCATCCCAATGGAATTATGCTAAGTAAAAAAACTCAATATCAGAAACAAATTATACATGATTCTGTTTATATAACATTGTCAAAATGACAAAATTGTGTGGAGATGGAGAATAGAATAGTGGTTGATATGGCTTAGGGGAGAGTGCACAGGGATATGGGTTTGGCTATGAAGAGGTAGCACAAAGAGTTTTTGTGGTGATGAAACACTTTTTTATCTTGACTGAGTGGTCATTACAGTAATCTGCACGTATGAGAAAACCACAAATACATATAAACTCACACAAATGAGTGTATATCAACCTTAAAATATCAAGGTGCATTCTCTGGATTGTACAAGGACTAATTTTATAAATTTCATATGGTACTATAATTACATGTTACCATTGGAGGACATGAAGTTAAGGCTACAGCAGATCTCACTACCTTATGTGTGCATCTGCCTGTGAACCTACACATATTTCACAATAAAAACTGTAAAAAAGTAGTGACATAGCTATAGATTCTGCTTATTTATAAGTTTAGATAGAAAGATAGACACAGGTATACAAATTTAACTTAGTGACAAATTAAACTTTAAAAAGATACTCAGTACTAGCTGAAAAAAATTCAAAGAGAAATAATTAAATTACATTGTATGTACAGAGGAAATAATACAAAAAGGCCATCAAATTTCAGAAAATTGTTTTATTATTTAGTGCAGTTTCAACAAAATACCCAGAGGATTCCTTGTGACATTTTCATATTGATTATGAAATGCATACAAGAATGAAGGGCCAAGAATACTCTTGGCAAGTAAGGGAAATCCTATGAAATAAGAATATGTTGGGTAATTTGCTATTTTGTAAAGCCATACAAATAAGTTAATGTGCTATTAAACAGAAATAAACAAACTGATCAATGGAATAAAAGAGCTATAAAACCACAAAGAAATAAAAATTATGTATGTCATTTGGCATTTTAGGTCGCTGGGGAAATTATAGACTTTATAGACTTACTTTAGTAGAGATTCTAAAACAATCATAGAAAATAAATTATCCTTACAGAAAATAAACTGCATTGACCTTCCTTAGAGAAAATAAGTTAAATTGGTTTTCCAGCCTCATAGTGTGCACAATTGATTTTCAAAGCATGGTGCCCAGTCCAGAGCATTGATATAAACTGAGAACATGTTAGAATCTACAATCTTGGGCCCAACCTCAGAATGGCTGAATCACAAACTCTGCGATTTGGGACAGCAATTCATGTTATAATGAACCATCTAAGTGATACAGATGCACAATGGGATGTGAGAACAACCTTTGTAACCAGAAATCCATCACTTGAGAATCAAACAATTAGAAGTAAGAAATAGATCTCTAAATATTTTCAAAGAGTATATTAGGTATTTTTCTAATGTTGGGATCTGAGTAAATTTATTAAGCAAGAATTTCTTAAATAAACACGAATTCTGTTAACCATAAAATAAAAGAATAGCAAAGTTTACCACATAGAAACTAAGAATTCATTTTATGAAAAGAAAGTAAAACAAGACTAAACTTTAAAAAGATTTTCCATAATTGCCAAAATGCTAATGTTTAGAGTATATAAGAAACTTCTATAAATCAATATGAAAAACACAAGCAAGGCAAGAGAAAAATGGGGAAAAGATATAGCAGCAAAAAAAAGAAAACACATGTTGAGTAAACATAAGAACAGATGCTCAACCTCATTAATAATCAGGAAAATGTAAATTAAGCCACAGTGTGATACTATTTCACACCTACTTGATTGGAACCATCTAAGAAATATAATAATACTAATTTATTACTTTGAATTTAAAGAGACTCATATATACTTTTTGTAGAAGTGCTAAGTAAAATCTCTCTTGAAAACAATTTTAACATTGGTATCCCCTTGTTCTATCAACAATAAATTAATTCCATATGAAATTTAAAGTATTTTTTCCTAATTCTGTGAAGAATGTCAATGGTAGTTTGCCGGGAATAGCATTGAATCTGTAAATGACTTTGGGCAGTATGGTCATTTTCATGATATTGATTATTACTATCCATAAGGACAGAAAGTTTTTCCATTTGTTTGTGTCCTCTCTTATTTCGTTGAGCAGTGGTTTGAAGTTCTCCTTGAAGAGGTCCTTTACATCCCTTGTAAGCTGTACTCCCAGGTATTTTATTCTCTCTATAGTGATTGTGAATGAAAGTTCATTCATGATTTGGCTCTCTGCTTGTCTGTTGTTGGTGTAAAAGAATGCTCGTGATTTTTGCACATTGATTTTGCATCCTGAGACTTTCTGAAGTTACTTATCAGTTTAAGGAGGTTTTAGGCTGAGATGATAATGTATTCTAAAGAAAAAATCATGTTGTCTGCAGAGATGATTTGACTTATTCCCTTCCCATCTGAGTACTCTTTATTTCTTTCTCTTGCCTTATTGCTCTGGCCAGAACTTAAAACACTATGTTGAATATGAGTAGTGAGAGAGGGCATCCTTGTCTTGCACCAGTTTTCAAAGGGTATGCTACCAGCTTTTGTCCATTCAATAAGATATTGCCTGTGAGTTTGTCATAAATAGCTCTTATTATTTTGATATATGTTTCATCAATACCTAGTTTATTGAGAGTTTTTGACATGAAGGGATGTTGAATTTTATTAAAGGCCATTTCTGCATCTATTGAGATAATCATATGGTTTCTGTTTTTGGTTCTGTTTACGTGATAGATTATGTTTATTGATTTACATATGTTGAATCAGACTTGCATCCCAGGGATGAAGCCTACTGGATTGTCATGGGTAAGTTTTTTGATGTGCTGCTGGGTTCGGTTTGCCAGTATTTTACTGAAAATTTTTGCATCAATGTTCATCAGGAATATTAGCCTGAAGTTTTATTTTTGTGTGTGTGTATCTGCCAGGTTTTGGTAACAGGATGATGCTGGCTTTATAAAATGAGTTAGGGAGGAGTTTCTCCTTTTCAATTGTTTGGAATAGTTTCAGAAGGAATGGTACCAGCTCCTCCTTGTACCTCTGGTAGAATTTGGTTCTGAATTCATCTGGCCCCGGGGTTCTTTTAGTTGGTAGGCTATTGATTACTGCCTCGGTTTCAGAACTTGTTATTCATCTATTCAGGGATTCGACTTCTTCCTGGTTTAGTCTTGGAAGAATGTATGAGTCCAGGAATTTATCTACTTCTTTTAGATTTTCTGGTTTACTTGCATAGAGGTGTTTATAATATTCTCTGATGGTAGTTCATATTTCTGTGAGGTCAGTGGTGATATCCCCTCCACCATTTTTTACTGTGTCTACTTGAATCTTCTCTCTTATCTTCTTTATTAGTCTAGCTAGTGGTCTATTTTGTTAATTTTTTCAAAAAACAAATCCTGGATTCATTGAATTTTTGGAGGGTTTTTCATATATGTCTCCTTCAGATTTGCTCTGATCTTAGTTATTTCTTGCCTTCTGCTAGCTTTTGTATTAGTTTTCTCTTGCTTCTCTACCTCTTTTAATTATGATGTTAGGGTGTCGATCTGAGATATTTCTGGCTTTCTAATGTGGACATTTAGTGCTGCAAATGTCCAGTTAACACTGTTTTAGCTGCGTCCCAGATACTCTGGCATGGTGTCTCTTTGTTTTCATTGATTTCAAAGAATTTACTGATTTCCGCCTTAATTTCATTATTTACCCAGTAGTCATTCAGGAGCAGGTTGTTCAATTTCCATCTAATTGTGTGGTTTTGGGTGAGCATCTTAATCCCAAGTTCTAATTAGATTGCACTGTGGTCTGAGAGACTGTTATGATTTCTGTTCTTTTGCATTTGCTGAGGAGTGTTTTACTTCCAATTATGTGGCTGATTTTAGATTAATTGCCATGTGGCAATGAGAAGAATGTATATTCTGTTGATTTGGGGTGGACAGTTCTGTAGATTTTGGAGTGGAGAGAGTTCTGTAGATGTCTATAGAGCTGAGTTCAAGTTCTGAATATCCTCGTTAATTTTCTGACTTGTTGATCTGTCTAACACTGACAATGGGGTATTACAGTCTCCCACTATTATTGTGTGGGAGTCTAAGTCTCTTTGTATGTACCTAAGAACTTGTTTTATGAATCTGGGTGCTCCTGTATTGGGTGCACATATATTTAGAATAGTTAGCTCTTGTTGTTGAATTGTTCCCTTTACCATAATGCTCTTCTTTGTCTTTTTTGATTTTTGTTGGTTTAAAGTCTGTTTTGACAGTGACTAGGATTGCAACCCCTGCTGTTTTCTTGTTTGTTTGTTTGTTTGTTGCTTGATAAATTTTCCTCTATAACTTTGTTCTGACCCTATGTATGTCTTTGCACATGAAATGAGTCTCCTGAATACAACACACGAATGGCCTTGATTCTTTATCCAATTTGACAGTCTGTGTCTTTTAATTGAGGCATTTAGCCCATTTGCATTTAAAGTTAGTATTGTTGTGTGAATTCGATCCTGTCATCATGATGCTATCTGGTTATTTTACACATTAGTTGATGCAGTTGCTTCATAGTGTCATTGGTCTTTATATTTTGGTGTGTTTTTGCAGTGGCTGGTACTGGTTTTTCCTTTCCATATTTAGTGCTTCTTTCAGGGGCTGTTTCAAGTCAAGCCTGGTGGTAATGAAATCCCTCCGCTTGTTCTTGTCTGAAAAGGATTTTCTTTCTCCCTTGTTTATGAAGATTAGTTTGGATGGATATGAAATTCTGGGTTGAAAATTCTTTTCTTTAAGAATATTGAGGCCGGGCGCGGTGGCTCAAGCCTGTAATCCCAGCACTTTGGGAGGCCAAGACGGGCGGATCACGAGGTCAGGAGATCGAGACCATCCTGGCTAACATGGTGAAACCCCGTCTCTACTAAAAAAAATACAAAAAGCTAGCCGGGCGAGGTGGTGGGCGCCTGTAGTCCTAGCTACTCGGGAGGCTGAGGCAGGAGAATGGCGTGAACCCGGGAGGCGGAGCTTGCAGTGAGCTGAGATCTGGCCACTGCACTCCAGCCTGGGCGACAGAGCAGACTCCGTCTCAAAAAAAAAAAAAAAAAAAAAGAATATTGAATATTGGCCTCCAATCTCTTCTGGCTTGCAGAGTTCCTGCTGAGAAGTCCACTGTTGGTCTGATGGGCTTTTCTTCGTAGATGACCTGGCTTTTCTCGCTGGCTGCCCTCAACATTTTTTCCTTCATTTCGACCTTGAAGAATCTGATGATAACGTGTCTTGGGGTTGATCTTCTCGTGGGGTATCTTAGTGGTATTCTCTGTATTTCCTGAATTTGCACATTGGCCTGTCTTGCTAGGCTGGGGAAGTTCTCCTGGATAATATCCTGAAGTGTGTTTTCCAGCTTGTTTCCATTCTCCCTGTCTTCTTCAGGTACTCCAATCAATTGTAGGTTCAGTCTTTTTATGAAGTCCCATATTTCTTGGAGGCTTTGTTCATTCATTTTTTTTTGAGACGGAGTCTCGCTCTGTAGCCCAGGCTGGAGTGCAGTGGCTGGATCTCAGCTCACTGCAAGCTCCGCTTCCCGGGTTTATGCCATTCTCCTGCCTTAGCCTCCCGAGTAGCTGGGACTACAGGCGCCCGCCACCTCGCCCGGCTAGTTTTTTTGTATTTTTTAGTAGAGACGGGGTTTCACCGTGTTAGCCAGGATGGTCTCGATCTCCTGACCTCGTGGTCCGCCCGTCTCGGCCTCCCAAAGTGCTGGGATTACAGGCTTGAGCCACCGCGCCCGGCCTGTTCATTCATTTTTATTCTTCTTCTCTAATCTTGTTTGCATGTCTTATATCAGCAATGTGCTCTTCAAACTCTTATATCCTTTCTTCTGCTTGGTCCATTCAGCTATTGATACTTGCATATGCTTCACGAAGTTCTCATGCTGTGTGTTTCATCATCATCAGGTCATTTATGTTCCTCTCTAAACCGGTTATTCTAGATAGCAGCCCCTCTAACCTTTTATCAAGGTTCTTAGCTTCCTTGCATTGGGTTAGTTCATGCTCCTTTAGCTCAGGGTAGTTTTTTTTATTACCCATCTTGTGAAATCTACTTCTGTCTATTCGTCTATCTCACCCTCCGTCCAATTCTGTGACCTTGCTGGAGAGACATTGTGATCATTTGGAGGAGAAAAGACACTCTCGCCTTTTGGGCTTTCAGATTTTTTTGTTGATTCTTTCTCATCTTTGTGAGTTTGTCTAGTTTCGATCTTTGTGCCTGCCAACCCTTTGATGGGTTTTGGCGGGGGTGGGGGTGGGGCTTTTATCTTGCCGTTGATGCTGTTATGGTTGCTTTCTGTTTGTTTGTTTTTCTTTCAGTGGTCATGTCTCTCTTCTGTAGGGCTGCTGGGGTTTGCTGGGGGTTCGCTTCAGGCTCTATTCACCTAGTTCACTCTCACTCCTGGAGATGTCACTCAAGGAGCCTGGAGAACAGCAAAGATGAGTGCCTGCTCCTTCTTCTGGGATCTCTGACCTCGAGGGCCACCAACCTGATGCCAGTAGGATCGCTCCTTTATAGGATGTCTGACAACCCCTGTCAGAGGGTCTTACCCAGTTGGGTGACTCTGGGAACAGGACATGTTTAACGAAGCCCCTTGACTGTCCCTTGGTGGAGGGGGTGTGCTTTGCTGGGGGGAAACCCACTCGTCTAGGCTGCCCCTATTCCTCAGAACTACTGGAAGGAAAGGCTAAGTGTGCTGGTCCACAGAGTCTGTGGCCACCCATCCCCTAGTGGATCAGGCCCAGGGAGATCCGGGTTCTGTCCCTGAGCCTCTGGCTGGAGTTACAGGAGTCCTTGCATGGAAGCCCCGCCCAGTGAGGAAGAATGAGGCAGGGTCAGGCCTGAAGAGGCACTCTGGCTGCAGTCTTCCACAGCTGGTGTGTTGGGCTGTGGGGGACATGTCTTGGGACCAAGCCATCCAGCGTCCCTGGCTCCAGCAGGGGAAAAGCACAACCTGGAACTATAGAGATGGATGCCGCCCTTCCCCTGCCCAGGGAGCTTAGTGTTTTAGGAAGTTGTGAGTCCCAGTGCTAACTGCTGCCCCTTCCCCAAGAAGCTCAAATGGCTCAGACAGCAGGCAGCTGTAGCTGTGGTGCTGGTCGCCTCTCTCCCTGGGAGCTCAGTAGGCTTAAGCATATTCCAGCTGACAGGCTGTTGATAATCTGCATGGCTCCCTGGCGTGGGTTTGTGAGTGGGATCTTCCACTCCATGGGTTACACAGTTCTGTGGTAAAGCATGGTTTCCCGGGCTGGGTAGCACACTCACTCACCGCCTCCCTTGGCTGGGTGGTGGGGGCTCCCCTGACCATGTGACTCTCAGATGGGCTGCTACACCACACTGCCCTTCCTTTCTCTCTGTGGATCGTGCCAGCTTCCGAGTTAGTTCTGATGAGAGAACCTGGATACCTTGGTTTCCAGTGAAGGATTCACATGCTTATTATGGTTCTTTTCGATGGGAGCCTCTGATTGCCGCTATTTCTAGTTGGCCATCGTTATCCCCTGCCCCTGCAATATGACACATTTAACTGTAATGATATTAGCAGATGGAGACTTAGATAATCTTGGTTACCAAGAACCCAGACATTTCAGGGATAAGGTTCAGTTTTAATCTACTAGGGAAGCCACTATTTAGTTGCTCAGAAGTGAGTTCAGCAGAAGTATTTGGTGCTTGAAAATGGAATCTAGATTCAAATAGAATAAGAGGGATGACACGTATATTTGTTATAACCTTGGTACCAACCAAAGCAGCATTGACTCTAGATCCTCACATTAATGTTCCTTTTATTACATTTCACAGCAATTGTGAAGAGTAATGTTACTAATAAAGAAGTTAATCTAAGCATTGTAGGGGAGGAAATGTAAGGATGTCTTGGACCCCAGTCGGAGCCACTTCACTGAGCTGTTGTGCCCCTTCTTTGCTTGCTTTGATTGGTGGCTGCTAGTGGCTCACCGTTGTCTCTATTAGTTATGGCTCCCAGGGCAGCCAGTCATCCAGTGTCCCTCTGACTGGCACAGAAGTACAAAGGCTGGTGATGTGCCCTCAAAGATGCTCCAATATTATGGTGCCGTTCATGCTCCAGTTACCCTATGAAACTGAGCCACTTCTTGTCTCTAAGATCTCATTCTTTCTTAGTTGTCTAGCCAGTCAGTTTCTCTATTCCGCTTCTAAGAATGCTACCTGAAGAATTACCTTTACAAGAATTCCTCCCTTAGACTTTCCTTGCAAGGGGCCTAAACTGAGTCACTGTTCATATTCCTAAATCATCTCAGATCCCCTGTGATGCTGCATATCTGAAATGGTACATGATCTACAAAGATATGAAAGAAAACTTATCTCAATATTCCAGTATTGGGGCAAGACGTTTTGCCCTCAAAGTTTAGAAAGATTGCCCAACTGTTTTCTGAAGTTTATTTCTGTCACAAAGAAGTCTTGCATTTATCTGACTTTTCTTACTCTGGCTTTTATTTCTCTATGCTTTTCTTTGATTCAAATTTGCCAGAACCATCAAGGTATAGAAATTGCTATTGTTTTTGTCTTGCACTACTTTGTTTTTATTTCTTTTCTTTGAATATGCATCTACCTTTCTATGTGCATTCATGAGACTTTTTACCATTTTCCTAGTTCATAAGTAGTTTTATTTTAATTAGTGGAGAATTGGTGTTTATTTTCTAAAATCAACACAGATTATCTATTAATCCTATAAAAGGTTATTATTAACTTTCCATTATATCATTGCTTAATTATTTCATTTTTGTTTATATATTCCCTATCTTCTATAGCAAAAATACTTTAAAGATTTTTAAGTTATTACTTGTCCAATTTTATATAGCCTCTATCTTGATCTCAACTAGTGTTTAATACACTTTAATTTTCATGACAGTAATTCTGTGTTCTACCTATCTTACATTAATCAGGTATCATATTTTTAAAAGGTAGTTATGGCCAGGTGCAGTGGCTTACGCCTGTAATCCCAGCACTTTGGGAGGCCTAGGCTGGTGAATCCTGAGTTTAGGAGATCGAGATCATTCTGGCTAACACGGTGAAACCCCATCTCTACTAAAAATACAAAAAATTAGGCAGGCACGGTGGCACACGCCTGTAATCCCAGCTACTTGGGAGGCTGAGGCAGGAGAATTGCTTGAACCCGGGAGGTGGAGGTTACGGTGAGCAGAGATCGCACCACTGCACCCCAGCCTGGGTGACAGAGCGAGACTGTCTCAACAACAACAACAAAAAATAAGTTATTTATAATATTCTGATCATATTTTATAAGGAGAGGTAAAAATAGTGTGCTTTTCTTTACCTCCTGAGTCTAGGCCATTCTAAGAAAAAAGTAGATATGTTCATGTGAAACTACAATATAAGCATTGGCACTGAAAGTGGAGTTAGTAAAGAACATTTAAACCTGTGGTCAAAGTGCTCGCAAACTCTCCATCTCTAGCAATGCTCACAACACCAGTCTCAATACCAGGATATCACACCCAGGAAAATGCACATTTTCAGGCTTGATGTATTTAGCTAGACTTGTTGTTAAACAGGGTAGAACAATAAAATGAGAACATGAATGATTCAGTAACACTTGCAACTTACAATACATTACTTCTACCAATCAAGAAGAGTTAAGAAACGCATGCCATTCACCAACATGTTGAATAGGCACAGCAAACAGGTGGAAATGTTTCTCAAGATGTAGTCCCTCCACATGCAAAGTAGAGTTTATGTAAATGTAAATCTCTTGCAGCAATCTTCCTTTATTCATTAATATTGACAAGAAATTTCTAAAACTGTCTCTGAAATATTGTGTATATCATGTCTAGACATAATAATTTTAACTGTTTCTTTTTTTTACAGTTTTTTTTCCACTGAGATGGCCCATGTTTGAATATTTTCATATATTTATCTCTGAAAGAAGTTAATTTTACAAGATTCATCATCTTGAAATATGTATTCTCTTGTTACAATTTCTGCTTACTTCTCTGGTTTATTATGAAACTTGAAAACATAAGTGGATAAACAATCTCCAATGTGCACCACCTGTGGAATTATTTCTTTCCCTAAAATACTTCTTCTTCCTCAAAGTCAGTTTCATTGGTCAATTTCCACTCTCGTTCTTCACAATATACTTCTCTGCACTGTATTTTCAGGAAATTGCAGTCTTTGGATTAACATAGAAAGAAAACATGCTAATAATATTAGGAGTGCCTCAAAAAGTATAACTATACTCTCACCATTTTTCTGAAAACATTTGTTTCCTACTCTTTGTAGTGGGTGTTAAGTTTTGAAATATATTGAAATTAGCCAGGCATAGTGATGTGCACCTGTAGTCCCATTCACTTGGGAGGCTGAGGCAGGAGAATCGCTTCAACCCAGGAGGTGGAGGCAGCAGTGAGTCAAGTTGGTGCCACTGCAGTCCAGACTTAGAGATCGGAGTGAAACCTTGTCTCAAAAAAGAAAAGAAAAAAGATATTAGTCATTGCAAGAATTTCATTTAAAAGTAAGCCCTTTTTATAAGAACTGTTTAAAGGTATTTATACATATTTTCGTTTTTTTGTTTGTTTATTTAGAACGTGTCTTGCTCTGTCACTCAAGCTGGAGTGCAATGGCGTGATCTTGGCTCACTGCAATCTCCACTTCCCGGGTTCAAGCAATTCTCCTGCCTCAGCATCCCGACTAGCTGAGATTACAGGTGCCCACCGCCTTGCCGGGCTAATTTTTTGTATTTTTAGTAGAGATGGGGTTTCACCATTTTGGCCAGGCTGGTCTCGAACTCCTGACCTCAGGTGATCCACTTGCTTCAGCCTCTCAAAGTGCTGGGATTACAGGCGTGAGCCACTGTGCCTGATCATTTTAGGTTGATTTTTATATTTCTGTTTACATTATTATGTTTTTTAAATTGGAAAAGAAAATGAAAATTAAAATACATATATATATTTAAAGACTCTTCTATACCACAGAGTCAAGTATAAATCCAGCACTCTGATTGAGGCAATCAAATCCAGAGATCTGATTTTAGAAAGCCATGTTGTCATCTCTCTTTTCTCTTGTGCTCTCTCTCATTCTTTCTCTCTCTCTTTCTAATTCTATCCTTTGCCTTCCCACTTACCAATCTATCTACATATCTCATATCAATCCTTCTATCTATCCAATCAACTGATATATCTATCTTTTATATATGTGTACTTTTTTTTCTTGTTTCATACTCAACTGATGAAAGTGATGGAATAGTTGAGCAATATAAGTGAAATAACATATTGTCACACACTTTTATTGAATGGATATTGTTTTGTGAGAATTACAAGAGTATCAAAAAGGCCATACACAAAATCTAGAACAGTTGCCTGTGTTTAGAAAAAAATACATTTCCTTGTAATTGTGATCATTTTAAAGCAACGTTTCACACACACACACTCAAGAGCAAACTTTCACCCATGCAATGTTTGATGTACAAGCATATAAAAGTTACCTGTATAACAAATGCTTTCATCCAAGGAGAGAGTCTACCAGCACACTTGAAATATGGTCTACACAAGTGAAATGTACAATACATACATGTTAGTTGAATTAGTACTCACAGGAAGCATATATACGACAAATTAGAGTAAATGAAATAAATGTCATATAGCAAGTAACACCAAACACATTGGTCTGAATGATTTTGATATGTCTGGTTCAACTTTGTTTTCTTTGTGTTGGTTTTAACTATCAATATCAAAATAAATTTGCCTATTACTCACTGATTTTTTTCTTTTTTCTTTTCTTTTCTTTTTTTTTTTTTTGAGACGGAGTCTTGCTGTGTCACCCAGGCTGGAGTGCAGTGGCGCGATCTCGGCTCACTGCAAGCTCCGCCTCCTGGGTTCCCGCCATTCTCCCGCCTCAGCCTCCGAGTAGCTGGGACTACAGGCGCCCGCCATCGCGCCCGGCTAGTTTTTTGTATTTTTAGTAGAGACGGGGTTTCACCGTGTTAGCCAGGAGGGTCTCGATCTCCTGACCTCGGGATCCGCCCCCCTCGGCCTCCCAAAGTGCTGGGATTACAGGCTTGAGCCACCGCGCCCGGCCTACTCACTGATTTTATGGAAATTGTAAGTTGCTTATTTAAGGACATTAAAAATTCTCTTTAGCAGTACCCCCTCTTTATTTTTTACTGTGAAGCTGTGTTAATTTCAGAGAAGTTAATATTACCAAAGAAACAACTATTTTAATTAATATAATATAAACATTAGTATAGATAAGCTATATATCTATATATGTGGTTGTGTAATATGTGCTGTTATGCACATACAGATGTGTATATATCTATATATTATATATAGATATATATATATATGATGCTAACTCTAGCCTTATAAACCTTTTTCATTTCACACAAAAATCATAAGGTATACTTGATGTAACTTGACTTTTTTTTTCAGAAAAAAATTATAAAATGAAAAGAAATCCCTAAAAGAGAAGGAATACCAAGAAGGACTCAACTGCTAAAGTAGGTCAAGGGCAATTAAATTGTCTGCTTAATATGTCTGCTCATAATTCGATGATTTCTGTAAATTATATTTTTATAAAGTTCCTTTGAAAATATTTTTCTTTTGCTTTGATAAGCTTTTAAGACACATTCACACACGTCTTATTACCTGTCAGCCATTTTCCTTCATTATAAATGTCATTTTGTTAGGGTCTTGATTTAATTATAGACTCTTATTATCTAGGACAACTGACCAACTGAAGAATCCCTACTGCTTTATTTAATAGAAGTAGCTCCTAGAGTTTTGGCTTTAATTCATTCCATTTTCCCTAGTTCATAAAGTGTGAAAACTTATATTTTATTCAGTATTTTTCTTGGCTCTCTGATTGAATCAGTTTCCAAGAAATGAGACATATGTGTGAGTTATATCTCCTTTATAAATATTCTTTCTTGCAAGGAATTACTTTTTAATTGCCAGTATGGAGATTGGCAAGGCTAAGTACTCATGTATGCCTATTGTGAAAATGTGTTTTGTTGAATGGCCTTAAATCTTTATGTTTCTTGGTATAAAAATCCATAAGGAAATAATATTGAGAAAGATTTTTAAAATTTTTAAAATATGTATATTTGTAAGGTTAATTTAATTAATTGTTGTCAGTAAAATAATCTTGACACCTAAAGGACTTTTTAATAAACAGGTTGACAGAGTTGTTTCTTCTGCTATGCAGCCTGTCTTCTGCACCATATTGATTTTAAGGTCCTTAGGTGTGGGAATTTGTTTTGGACAATATTGGATAGAAGGCCCTTGAAGAGCCTAATAGGGGTGTGTGGTGGGGGAAAATTTGTATTTCACTTTTCTTAATAATCATTGTTGAACCATGCACCCAAGCACTACAACAATGGTTCTGCATCCACAGCCCACAATGGAATTCAACCTATGAACTTTGTAGGGGAACAAAAAAAGTTAAATCTTTATGTTCACTAAGGTATCTAACTGAAATTTAGTACATCTTAGATAGATGTAAACAATACAAAGTAGTATTAGAGTGCCTGGCCTATCTTGTCACCAATTAAAATTTTGTATACTTTCATATCACATTACCTTGCTGTAGATATATTGAAATACGTTGACTAGAGAATAATTCTCTGGGTGACCTTAGACCAACCCATTTCTCCCCATTTTCTCACTTACTCAAGAATGATTGTAGAATGTGCTGTGAATGCAATGTCCTGAGATAAGAAAGAACTGTCTGGAACAGCCTGGTCTCTTTCCCAGTCCTTCCCTCGAAACAGAATGCCCTTCAATGCTTTAACTCAGTGATCCATGGAACTCTGGGGTTATAAAATCCATTATGTGCTGGTTTCCAAGGTCTCTCAGCCATGGTGCAATTAAGGTATGCACAGATAAGAGTCTGTCTACCTTGGGCAGCTTTCCTGAGCCATGGCAGGCTAGCTTACAAGCAATACTAGGCTTCTGTTGTCTCTTTCTGTCTATTTATAAGTAATACATCTACTTCATATAACTCATTATGTATAGGTGTTCTATCGCATCGAACGAAAGCAAGCTGGGAACCAGTGCAGAGTGAACCTGCTTCACATTTACAATCAAAACTACCATGATATTTTGCTACTTATGAGTCCAGCCTTAAGATTTAATCATTTGATGTATCAATATGATCACATACATAACTGAATTTTATAGTCTCTATAGTTTGACTAATATGTTTCAAAATAATTAAGTTTATTTGTAATCCTAAGTATTTTATTTTACAAAGGTATAAAAATTATAGTGAGCACACAGGCAACAAAGGCAAAAATAGGCTAATGAGGCCTCATCAAACTTAAAAGTTTTCATTTGTCAAAGGATATCATGAACAGAGTAAAAAGAGAACCCATGAAATTGGAGAAAATATTTGCAAATCACATAACTGATAAGTGGTTAATATCTAGCATATATAAAGAACTCCTACAATTAAAGAACAAAAGTTCAAGTAATCCAATTAAAAGTGGGCAAAAAACTTGAACAAGCATTTCTGCAAAGATGATATGCAAAGTTGAGCAAACATAAAAAGATGCTCAGTATCACTAATTGTTGGAGAAATTCATTTTATTGTGAGATATCATCACAAAACCATTGGGATAGAAACTATCGAAAACAAACAAAACCAGGAAGTAACATGTGTGTTAGCAGAGATATGGACAAGTTGAAACCTTTGTGCATTGTTGGTTGGATTGTAAAATGGTGCAACATTTACAGAGAACAATACTGACTTCCTTCAAAAAATTACAAATATCAATATCATATGATATTCAGAGATCACACTTCTGGGTATTTACCCTCAAAAAAGTGAGGTTCTCAAAGAGATCTTTGTACGTGCATGTTCATAGCAACACTATTTACAGTGTAGATATAGAAAGCATAATAGTTGTTACCGGGGCTGGGTACAGGGGGAAAGGAGTTTCGTTGTTTAATCCATACAGAGTTTCAATTCTACATGATAAAAACATTCTGGAGATCTTAACACTACTAAACTGTACACTTAAAAGTGGAAAATTGTATGATATGTATGTTTTACTTCAGTAAAAGTCATATACTGAGAACGAGTCTGTAAGCTTCACTGGAATTTCCTAGTCTTTGGTGTGAAAATGGTTACAAATCCCTACATTAGAGGAATATTGGACAAGCCTGATTTGCCCCTTCATACTGATTCTCTCAGAGCAATTTATTAATTTGTAATCTTTTGAGATGAATCGTCATGCAATTTCTCAGTTTATGAAAGTATCTCTGCACAGCCTAGCATTTTGAAAGGAGAATAAAATAATAAATAATGTTCCTAGCCAACAGTTACCTGAATTTAGCCATGTGTACATATTTGAAAAAGATTTGGGAATAATCAGAAAGAAAACCCTCTCTCTCCTTCCTCACAAATTATCTACAACTCCTAGTATTTTCTTCATAATTTCCAGATTTACATAAAAATTTTGAAAATCTAGTTAACTAACCTTTAAGGGAGAATAGGATCTTATCTTGTAGACAATAAGTGCCAGATATGGAGATAAATGATCTTATTATCTTATTAGAATTGAATTTTTGTGGCTAAGTTTTTGAATAAACCAAGACTTACAATATTCCTGTAGCCTATAAAGCATGTTGACTACTGATTCTTTCCTGCTTCTAAAAAAGGCACAAATTGAGAGGGAAGTTTGTATGTTCCATCTCAGATACAAGCAATAACTTGCCATATAAGAGAGACTGATGGTAATTATCTCCATATCCCTATAGTACTATTATTAATGATAATGGTGACTCAAATTGGAAGCCCTTTGAATATGAGTAAGTGGTTGTAAAAGCTAAAATTTCAACCTGATGAATTCGCATGTAATCACTTACACTTACAGAACTTTCCAAAGGATGGAACTGGCCATTGCAGAGAATTTATTCAATTGGATTTGGCTTTTTGATTTTATGTTTGAGAACTAATTTTGTATAGAAGTGTTCATTAAAAGAAAAAGTTAACAGAATAATCTACTGGAGACATTTCTGAAAAAATAATGTATAACCATAAGTAGTCTTTTGCCTACTGTTTTATTAAAGGCATTCTAGTGTTTGAGAGATGGTGTTTCCTTCTTTTCATGTGCATTTTCATAGTGGATAGTGATGTTGGGCATTTTTTTATATGATTATTATCCATATATAAGTTTTCTTTGAAGAAAGAGATATTCAAACCCACTATACTTTTTGATTTATTTTCTTTTACTTTTTATTAATTAGGGATTTTCTATTCATACTATGATTTGAAATCATTCAGGACTTTGTTTCTTTTGATGATTATAATTCTTTAACCATTTCAGAACTGACTGATGCATTTATAACGCTACAATAGAATCTTATTAGGTGATTGAATTGTGTATAGGGTGGCCATAACAAAGCACCACAGACTGAGTGGTTTAAACAACAGGAATTTTTTGTCACAATTCCGGAGGCAGGAAGTCTGAGATAAAGGTGTGGGGAGGGTTAGTTTCTTCTGAGGCCTCCCTTCTTGGCTTGTAGGTGGCCATCTTGTCCCTGTGATTTATTTTGTTAGTGATTGCTCTAGGAACAACAATACGAACCTGAAATTATAGCATTCAATTTAAGAGTAATAGTAGCTTTCATTCCTTAAGCTATGGAGAATTTGCTTCAATATAGCTCCATTTCATCTTCCTCACCTTTTGGCTATGATTGTCACACACAGGTATATCTCTGAGATATTGAGGCTTTGGTTGTACACCACTGCAATAAAGATATCACAATAAAGCATGCCACACCAAGGATTTTGTTTTTTAGTGCATATCAAAGTTATTTTTACATTATAATGTATTCTATTAACAATGCAAGCATTATCTCTAAAACAATCAATGTACATACCTTAATTGAAAAATATTTTATTGCTAAAAAATCTCTTACTTTGTGAAAACAAACAAATCTCTTACTTGGTGCAGACACACAAAGTAAGCACATGCTATTGGAAAATTGTGTTGATAGACTTGCTCTCCACAAGTTTGCCATAAACTTTCAACTTGTGGAAAAAACAAAACACAGTATCTTTAAAACACACCAAAACAAAGCACAATATGAGTTATGCCTGTGCATTGCATCTATGTATGTTATAAACTTATTTTTAAAATAAGTATTTTATACAATTTAATATTTATAAAGAACATAAAAGAAGTATATGGACTTTTATATTTACCTAAATATTTGCATTTTTGGTGCTTACTCTGTATTTGCATATACTTGTATTATTACCTGGTGATATTTCCTTTCAGCCTAAAGTTCTCACTTTAACAGTTCTCGTAAGCAGCTCTGCCAGTGAGAAGTTTTTTCTTTTTTCCTTATCTGAAAATGTCTTTATTCATTGTCTCTGGACTCGATTATATGTTTTATCTCCCCTCAACTTTATTAATAAATAAAAATATTTACCATACAATTATTTCTAAATCCATTGTTGTCAGTTCAACAATGTTCACAATATTTTCCCCAAGAGCAGATTTCACCTTAAGAAACTACTTTCTTTGCATATCCATAAGAAACAACTCCTCATTCATTCAAGTTTTATCATGAAATTGCAGCAATTCAGTCACATCTAGTTCTCTTGCTATTTCTATTACATCTAGTAATAGAAATGAAACCCAGTTCTCTTTATCATCCTTTAACCAGTTCTTTTCATCATCCCAGCTTTCACTCATCCTTTCCAATCTCTGGTAAGTAGTTTTCCACTCTTAACCTCCATGTGATCAACAAGATTTTTAGCTCCCACATACGAGTGAGAACTTGCTATGTTTGTATTTTTGTGCTTGGTTTATTTTACTAAAGATAATGATCTCCAGATCCATCCTTGTTGTTGCAAATGACATGATTTCATTTTTTATGGCTGAAGAGTATTCCACTGTGTATATACACCACCTTTTATTCATCCATCCATTGACAAACATGTAGGTTGATGCTATATCTTTGCTGTTGTGAACAGTGCAGCAATAAACATGTGAGCGCTGGTGTCCTTTTATATATTGCTTTATTTTCCTTTGGGTAGATATCCAATAGTGGGATTGCTGGATTGAACAATAATTTTATCTTTAGGTTTTTTGATAAACCTCCATTCTGTGTTCCACAGTGGCTGTACAAGTTTATATTCACATGAACAGTGTATAAGCGTTTCTCCTTTTCCACATCCACAACAACATCTGTTATTGTTTTGCCTTTTTACAATAGTTATTCTGACTGAATTAACAACATATTTCATTATAATTTTGATTTGTGTTTCTTTATTGATGTTGAACATTTTCTCGTATACTTGTTGGCCATTTGTATGTATTCTTTTGAGAAATACCATTTCATGTCTTGTCTCCAATTTTTAATGAGATTATTTATATTTTGCTGTTGAGTTGTTTGAATTCCTCATATATTCTGGATATTAGTCTCCCATTGGATGAGTAGTTTGCAAATATTTTCTCCCATTCAATAGGCTGTCACTTTACTCTGTTGATTGTTTCCTTTGCTGTGCAAAAGATTTTTGGCTTTAAATGGTTCCATTTGTCTATTTTGTTTTTGTTGCCTATGATTTTGTGGTCTAGGTCATAAATTCTTTCCTAGACCAAGGTCCATGAAAGTTTGCACTAGGTTTTTATTCTAGTAGTTTTATAGATCTGGTCTTAAATTTAAGTTGTTTATCAATTTTGAGTTGATTTTTGTGTATGGTAAGTGATAGGGGTCCAGTTTCATTCTTCTCCATGTGACTCTAATTTTCTCAGCACTGTTTGTTAAAGAAGGTTTTCTTTCCCCAGTGTAAGTTTTTGTCAGCTTTGTCAAGATCAGTTGAGTGTGAATATATGACTTTATTTCTGGGTTCTTTATTCTTTTCAATTGGTCTGTGTGTCTTTTTACCAATACCATACTGTGTTGATTACTATAGCTTTGTAATATAATATGAAGTCAGATAGCGTGATACCAGCTTTGATCTTTATCTTAATATTGTTTTGGCTATTTGGGGTCTTTTTGTTTCCATATACATTTTAGAAATTTTTGTAATTCTCTGAAGAATTATGGTATTTTGATTGGGATTGTATTGAATCTGTAGACTGCTTTGGGCAGTATGATCATCTTAATGATATTAATACTTCTTATCTATGAGCATGGGATCTTTTTCTATTTGTGTCATCTTCGATTTCATTCATCCATGTTTTGCAGTTTTCTTTGTGGAGACCTTTCACTTTCTTGGTTAAATTTATTTCTGGGTATTTTACTTTAGTGTTGTAGTTGTAAATGATATTGTCTTCTTGATTTCTTTCTTGGCTGTATTATCTATGTACAGAAATGCTACTGATTTTTGTAATTTGATTTTGAATCCTGAAACTTTACTGAAGTTGTTGATCAGGTTCAGGAGTCTTTTGGCAGGAACTTCAGGATTTTCTAGGTACAAAATTATATCATCAGTGAATAAAGATAATTTTACTTCCCATCCTCTTTTTCCAATTTCCACACATTTTATTTATTTCTCTTGCCGATTGTTTTGGCTAGGACTTAGTACTATGATGAATGGGAGTGGTGAAAGTTTGCATCTTTGTCTAATTCCAGTTCTTAGCAGGAATGTTTTCATCTTCTTCTGTTCAGTATAATGTTGGTTGTGGGTTTGTTATATACGACCTTTACTATTTTGATGCATATCCCTTCTGTGTCAAGTTTGTTGAGAGTTTATGTTTTGAAAGGATGTCAAATTTTATTACATGATTTCTTTGTGTTTATTGAGATAATTATGTGGTTTTTGGACTTCATTCTGTTGATGAGATGTATCACATTTATTGCTTTGCATATATTGAACCACTCTTGCATCCCTGGTATAAATTCCACTTGACCATGGTGTATTATCTTTTTGATGTGTTGTTGGACTCAATTTGATAGTATTTTGTTGATTTTTGTGTCAATGTTCATCAGGGATATTGGCCTATATTTTTCCTTTCTGTGTGTCCTTGTCTAGTTTTGGTATCAGGATGATACTGGCCTCAAAAACTGCGATAGGAAGAAATCCTTTTTATTCAATTTTTGGAACATTTTCAGGAGGATTGGTATTCAAATTCTTTGTACATTAGGGCAGAATTCAGCTGTGAATCCACTTGCTCATGGGCTGTTTTTGTTTCAAGGCTTTCTATTACTGATTCAACCTTGCTACCTATTATTGGCTTCTTCAGGTTTTCTATTTCTTTCTGATTCAATCTTGGTAGGTTATATGTTTCCAGAAGTTTACCAATTTCCTCTAGATTTTTCAGTTTGTCAGCATATAGCTGTTCACAAGAGTCTCTGATGATCCTTTGTATCTCTGTGGCATCAGTTGTAATATCTTCTTTTCATTTCTGATTTTGTTTATTTGGGTCTTCTGTCTTTGTTTCTTGGTAGTCTAGCTATATTGGTTCATCTTCCACCAGTTATCTTAACTAAGTCATCTGGGAAATTTGCTGTAGCTTCTACATAAGCACTTGCTGTTTCATCTTGGGATTTTATGCTGTAGATACAACTGCTTTCTTTGAACCTCACTGATCCAACTTTGCCAGCTTCACACTTTTCTTCCATAGCTTCCTAACTTCTCTCAGCCTCCATAGAATTGAAGCAATTTAGTGCCTTGCTCTGGATTAGGGTTTGGCTGAAGGGAATGTTCTGGATGGTTTAATCATTTATCCAGACTACTAACACATTTTTTCCTAAAAGTAATAAGACTATTTCATTTCCTTACTGTGTGTTCACTGATGTAGCCCTTTTAATTTACTTCACAATTTTTTCTTTCCATTCACAATTTGGCTAACTGTTTGGCATGTGATGCCTAAATGTTGTCCTTCCCAGCCTTCCTCTCCAAGCTTAATCATGTTTTCTTCACATGCCTTCTTCGCTCAGTGTAATCATTTTTACCTTTTAATTTAAAGTGAAAGACATTTGACTCTTCCTTTCACTTGAACACTTAGGAACCATTGTAGGATTATTAATTGGCTTAACTGTAATTAATATTGTACTTTTCTCAGGAAATAGGGAGAATTGAAGAGAGAATGAAAGATAAAGACACGACCAGGTGATGGAGAAGTCAGAACACATACAACATTTATCAATTAAGTTCACTACCTTACATGGCATGGTTTGTGGTGTCTTAAAACAATTAAATAGTAACATCAAAGATCACTGCTCACAGATTTATCATATCACGGATGTAAGAGATATGATAATAACGAAAAAAGTTTGAAATATGGTGAGAATTACTAAAATGTTACACAGAGACATGAAGTGAGCACCTGCTGTTGGAACAATGGAGCAATTCTTATTAGACACAGAATTAACACAATCTTCCAATTTGTAAAACACACAACATCTGAGAAGTGCAATAAAGCAGAGCACAATAAAATGAGGAATACCTGTACAATGTCATGTTTTGATCTATGTATACACTGTAAAATGATTAACACAATCAAGTGAACAGATGTATCTATCACTCTACATATATCTTTATGTGCCTGTATTGTGGGAACATTTAAGATCTAAATTCTTAGTAAATATCAAATGTACAATTCAGTGTTATTAACTATGGTCACCATTGGTACACATTAGATCTCCAGAACTTATTCATCCTGCCTAACTGAAGCTTTGTGCTCTTTGACCCACATCTCAGCAATTCTCCCACTCCCAGCCCCTGGCAACCACCATTCTACCCTCTGCTTTTGTAAATTCAACTTTTTTAGATTTCACATATAAGTGAGATCATAACATATTTGTCTTTCTGTGACTGTCTTATTTCATTTAGCCTAACGTTCTTCAAGTTCAGCCACCTTGTGACAAATAGTAGTATTTCTTTCTTTTTAACACTAATAATATCCCAGTGTGTGTGTATGAGTGTGTCTGCCACTTTCTTTATCCATTTATTCCTTGATGGGCACTTAGATTGATTTCATACTTTGGCTATTATGAATAATGCTGCAATAAACATGTAAGTGCAGATATCTCTTTGAGGTTCTGATTTCAGTTCTTTCAATATATATCCATAAGTGGTATTGCTGGATTATACATTCATCCTATTCTTACTATATGAAGGACCTCCATATTGTTTTCCATAATGGCTATACTAATTTACATCCTCACCAACAGTATGCAAAGCTTCCCTTTAGTCCATATTCTTTCCAATACCTGTTACCTTTTGTCTTTTTGACAGTAGCCACTTTAACAGGTGTGAGATGATATCTCGTTGTGGTTTTGATTTGCATGTCTTTGATGCTTAGTGATAGTGAACATTCTTTAGTATTCCTGTTGTCCATTTGTATGTTTTCTTGAGAAATGTCTACGTGCACCTTTCTCTAATTTTTAATCAGGGTATTTGGTTTTTGCTATTGAGTTTCTTATATATTTTGGAAACTAAACTCCTATCAGATGTTCAAATCAAGTTACATTCCTCCGTTTATGAAGCTATTGATTTTTACAGACAACCTGTTCTAGTTAAAGTACCATGCTATAGAGCTGGATAGAAAATAGCAGTTCACCCAGGTAATAACATGTCAGACTGCTCCTGCTCTTACTCAATGTTCAGTCATTTTAAATAAATAATACTTCCCAATTTATTGAATACCTTTGTTTGATTTTAATAGCCCTGAAATGATTCCTAAAATGGTAACATTTTAAAATAAGTTTTTATTGGACCTAGGTTATAAATAGTGATGAATATGTATCTTGGAATTCTTAAGGAACATGTAAAATATTCCCTAAGAAATAAATGAAAATTATTTCCTATGTAAAACAAAATATGTTAATACCATAACCACAAAGGTATACATGGATGGTGCTGTTGTCAATGGTGCCACCATTTACAATACAGTCTTAATGTAGTAAGATTTGCGTTTATTCTAGCAATGGTGATTGTATTCTCTCACTGAAGTATTGAAACAAAGGGGGCATTCATCCCTGGTGTCTACCCTTGATGTGTCACTTCTCAGAGCCAAAGCGTTTTACCTGTAGTACAGATATGGATGACTGACTTGAAGAGTTAAGAAACAAAAGTGGAAATCTTTCCTCTAACCAGACCCAAGGTTATTTGATAGTGGCACATGTTAGAGAAAGAAATGAGCTCACTAAGAAAATGCCAATCTATTTTCAAAAACATAAAGTGTGAGTTATTTGAGTGAAGCTTATTGTGCAAAAATGCTTAGTAACATGAATACTTAGTACATTCTTTCAAATGTATTGTGCTATTAAATGTAACAGATTAGAATCATCATTTCTACATATCATTAAAAAGCAGCTGTTGTATTTATTTTCCGACACCAAATTCTTCTCATAAATATACAACATTTATTTAAAATCTGGCATACTTATTCAGAAACTGTTCATTGCATCATTAATTTTCAAACTATAACCTGAAGGTTATCAGATTTTTCATCATTACTATTGTGAATGTTATGTTTAGAAAAGTCATATGTCGAAAATATTTTATAAATGTAGATGGTGCTCGAAGATTAAAAGAAATATATTGTGACCAAAACTTTAGCATTTTAAGGATCTATGTTATTACCTACCATCAATTTCAAGTAACAATTGAACTAATAAATAAAATGAAAAGAAATATGTTACTGAGATATGACTACAACAAAAGATTCCATTTTAGAGGGGAAGTTGAGTGCAAGTAATTGCTGGACAGCAGACTGTGTTCTCTCATACAGTAATTATCTTTAACAGGTGGGAATTTCTCAGTGATCAAGAATAGTTTCCACATAGAGTAGCCACAAAAGGAAAGCACAGCTCATTAAAATATTAATAACATGACAAGAGGTAAATGTATTCGTGAGAATATTAAAAATGTGAAACAATAGCATTTTTACATGCAGATCAGTGTTTACATCCAAATAAGCCTAAACATGTGTTAAATATTGTAAAATATATTTAAGTAATAGACATATGAGCATTAAAAAGTGAGATAATGTCAGAAATTGGCAAATAACCCGATCATATAGAGATAATAAACTAGGGTAAGTCTGAGAGATATTTAGAAAGCAGTTCATAGTCCAATCTCATTTCTACTTTTTGGAAACTCAGTTTGTCAACTTTCTGGGTATTGACAGAAAAGGGGGAGAGTAGAATTCAGGAGAGCAGACAGAAGACCACTGGAACAGACAAGAGGCAATCTTGCTTAAATTTAGGATTGCAGGTGGAGAAAAACGGTTGGATTGAAAATATGACTTTGAATATAGAACTTTCTGATAGGTTAAATACTGGGATTTATATCACAGTACTAGAAAAAGAAACGTGTCATGACAGAATCATTGGTTTTTGGTTTTAGCCACAGGGGCAACTGATGGTATCAGTTGCTAAAACAGAAAATACCAAAGAACAAGACAGTGTGGGGAGAAAAGATTCTAAGCCAACTGTTATTGCCTTGTTAACTTTGAGATGCTTCTTGGCATCTAAACTGAAATTTTGAAGATTTTTGAAGATATTTAAGCTGAGCTTATGGAAGAGGTGTGTGCATCAATGGCTTTATATTTAAAGACATGAAGAGAGATGGGGTCACATTGAGAGTGAATGCATTTAGAGAAGAGCAAAGGACTGTGTCTTGTGTCGCAATATTTAACGACTCACCAATTGGTTGAAAAATCAAAATTCACCAAAGGAGAGTGGGGAAGACATTTAAAGGTCATCATTGACCTTCCCTCAAGGAATGTACATTTATAAAGACAGATATATGCTTGCATTACTATAATAGGAGGAAGCTTTGATAAGTGTATCAGTTGCTGTACGTAAAAATAAAGTCCTACTACATTCAGATAAGAAACATGGCCAGGCAAGATGGCTTATGCCTTTAATCTCAGCTGTTTGGAAAGCCAAGTGGAAAGATTGCTTGAGGCCAGGAGTTCAAGACCAACCTGGATAACATAAGAAGATCCTGTCTCTATAAAAAAATTAAAAATTGGCTGAGCATGATGGCATATACCTGCAGTGGTAAATACTCCTGAGGCTGATGTGAGAGGATTGTTGATGCCCGGGAGTTTGAGACTGCAGTGAGCTAGGATTACACTATTATACTCCAGTTTGGACAACAAAGGCAGACCTTGTTGCTGAAACAACCACCAAAAGAAAACAAAAAGAAAAAAGAAAAGAAAGATAACTTTTAGCCAGGGATAATTTAGAGTTTTCTTGAAATGTCTGCTCCGCCCCTTCTCTTCTTTCAAATAATCTGTTCTTTCAAGAGTTTCAAATGAATGACCAATATGTCAATGAGTGCACCACTGTCCTTCATAATCTCCTTCTCCATTCAGCATTGGCTGGTGCAGTGTAGTTACTTCTTACACACGGTCAAGCCAGTCATTGACTAGACAGTGTCCTGTGTCTTTGCATGGAAATAAATTAAGATGTATCCTAGTTAACTGAACCAATGAGTAAAACAGAATGATGAAAAAAAGTAGAGTACAGTGGATTTATGTTAATTTCAGATGTTGGTGTTATATTGCATGGTCTCCTCCTGTTGTTTTCAGGAGTACCCTGATTCCTACCTTTTCTCTGTCTGGGTTTTCATTTATTTCTGTAACTCTATGACGTCTGTCTGCCTCTCTATGTCTTCTTTTTTTGTTGGATAATTTGATGTTCTATACTCCCTACATCAAAATGAATCCAGTCATGAACAGGGATCAAAACAAATCTTATTAAAGAAAAAACAATTGAGCTGGGACATAAAGATTGAATAAAATTTTAGCTTGCAAATATCATGATGTATAAATTACTTCATCCTATCTCATGATGACAATTTGGATTTACACAATTTTTTAAACTCTGGCAAAAGATTAGATAATCATTTAAGTCAGATGGTCAGATTCTAGTTTAGACACCTGGGTAAAAATAAACACTGTAACCCTCTCTTTTCAGTCCAGTAAGTTAGACTTAAAACGTCAGAATGTATTTTGTTCCTAGTCAAGTGCTTCAATCATTACCACTCATCACGCCTACCACTATGTAAATCTACTCATCTCTTCACTTGTGTAAGTTCTTTATATGCAAATTGATTTGTATGTATTTCATTCATTAAAAAGTTACTTTCACTCATTTTCTGCCTAGAATAATTTGCACTATAACCCATGTTGATCTACCATTATTTCTGCAAATATTATATGCATGCATTTCTCTTTCAGACACTCGGCCCTGATGCTTTCTTTGTGGGGGCTTTTCCTTTTTTCTCTTGGATTTTCACTAAAAGTAGTTATAATATTGGCTGTGTTCTTATTTGTCTGTGCCACTTCCAGATCTTCAATCCATGATTCTTTCTTTATTAATATTTAAACTTCATATCTTGTGTCTCTCCCGTTTAAATTATCTTAGCCATCTATTGTCCTTTTTGACCCTGTCAAGATGTATACATAAAGATGTATAAGCTTTTTCTTTACACGACCCTGGAAATCATCTTCGGTGATGTTAACATCTATATCGAGGATTCTTCTAAGTCTTTGATTTTAAGATTCTTCAAACTTTTTAAGAGGACAGAATTTTATCTTCCTTCTAGATCATCATGATCTTAACTGTTACATGGCAAATTATGTCTCATTCCTCTTTTTTCTACAATATTAATACTATCTGTCGTATCCCTTATTCCAACTCCTACCTATACACTAAACTTGCTTTTGTTTCAAAATGATTCACTAATCAATAATATTCTCTGACTTTGCCAATGATTTTAAGCCACTTATTTATTGCGTTTTTTCCTAAGTTGCATAGACATTAAAATATAAATGCTAAGTAAAAGAGTATGAAAAAAAAAAAAAACTCTATGGAGAAAAATTGTCCTAATACAATCAAACCTATGCTTCTTCAATGCAGACAGCCCAGTCCCAAAAAAGCACCTGAAGCTTGTTTTAGCTTTCATTCTTCTTGTGGTAAGAATACCTCAAAGAAGATGAAAAAGATCCTCAAAGCAATGAATCCAAGGAAATAATTTCATAAGTTGCAAGATACTGTATCCTCTGTACATAATAAATCAAAAGTACAAGGTTTTTCTAGGGATAAACTGGAGCTGTCTTCAGAGCTAGGCTTCTTTATCAGGGATGCCTGAATATCTCACATGGACAAAGTAGAATACCAAAGGGACACTTGATTTTGTACCTGTAGCAGGTTTTTTTTTATCTAGCTGTACTTTATTCCAAACTCCATATATTCACCCATCTCTGTGTCTAGACTTCTGCTGCCCAATGGAACTTCTTGTGAGGATAGATATATTTTACATCTTCATTATAGTATGGTAACCACCAGGCCAATATGGCTATTAAATGCAGCTAGTGGACTGAACAATTGGATTTTTGGTTTTATTTAATTTAAACTCAAATAGCCACATGTAGCTGGCAGTTGCAGTAGACAGAAAAGCTCTAGAGGTATTCATTTGAATTTTTTTGACATAAACTGAGGACTTTAAAAACACGCTCAGTGCTACCAGATGTTATTTTTTCCATCAAGCATTTTACATCTTCACCTACATATGTGGCCTTTTGTATTTTCTAACAAGTTCAGATCTTGTCTATCAAAAACAAGCAAAAATAATCAACAATAAAAAATTCAACTTTACCTTGACTCTGCTTTTAGCAGTATTCTATTTTTTTTTTTTTTTTTAACTTTTCAGTTCCAGGGTACAAGTGCACATTTGTTACACAGGGAAACTTGTGTCATGGGTATTTGCTGAACAGATTATTTCATCACTCAGGTAGTAATCCTAGTACTCGTTAGTTATTTTTCCTAATCCTCTCCCTCCTCCCACTCTTCGCCCTCTTAAAGGCTCCAGTATGTGTTGCTCTCCTTTGTGTGTTCATGTGTTCTCATCATTTAGCCCCGACTCATAAGTGGGAAAATGTGGTATTTGGTTTTCTGTTCCCGTGTTAGTTTGCTAAGGGTAATGACTTCCGGCTCCATCCATGTCTCTGCAAAAGATATAATATCGGCTGGGCGCGGTGGCTCACTCCTATAGTCCCAGCATTTTGGGAGGCCGAGGTGGGCAGATCACCTGAGGTCGGGAATTCGACACCAGCCTGGCCAGTGTGGAGAAATCCCATCTCTACTAAAAATACAAAAATTAGTCGGGTGTGGTAGCACACGTCTGTGGTCCCAGCTGCTTAGGAGGCTGAGGCAGGAGGCAGGAGAGTCACTTGAACCTAGGAGGCAGAGGTTACGGTGAGCCAATATCATGCTGCTGTACTCCAGCCTGGGCAACACAGCGAGACTCCACTTCAAAAAAAAAAAAAAAAGACATCATATCATTCTTTTCATGGCTGCATAGTATTCCATGGTGTATATATTCTTACTTTCTGGTGCAACTTTTAAAAAATTTGACTTCTGACCAAATTTATCACACTGCAATCTGGATTTTACACTAGTGTATTTTGTATTTCTAAAATACCTTAGAATTTATTTGTATAATATATTGGCAATCTAGATGAATGAGATATTGTTTATGCCTTGAAGAGGAAAGTGGTATCTAAAGAGATAAGACAAATTTCCTTGGGACTCCATATGTTTGATTTTGAGTATCTGATATTATTACTATTCTGTGAAATCTAAGTCTGTCTTAAATTCTGTGTCAGCTTCTGAGCATTGAACTTTTATTCTTTTTGTGACATATCTTAAAGTTACTTTGAAAGATGTTAGATATAAAATATTTACAGTTATTATGACTCAATTTTGTATTATGAATACTGATTATGCATAATAAAAAGGGCGGTATAGAACTTAATATTTTACCTCAAATTCATAATATCATGAAATCTTGAATACAACATGTGAGCTAAAGGATTTGTTATTTAGTTCTTAATGTATGTTGGTATGATTACAATAGGCATCCCAAACCATCAATGATAGGCTTAATAAAGAAAACGTGATATATTTACACCATGGAATACTATGCAGCCATAAAAAGGAATGAGATCATGGTCTTTGCAGGGATATGGATGAAGCTGGAAGACATCATCCTCAGCAAGCTAACACAGAAACAGAAAAATCAAACACCACGTGTTCTCACTCGTAAGAATTGAACATTGAGAACACATGGACACTGAGGGGAACAACACACACCAGGACCTGTGGGGGTTGGGTGGTGAGGGGAGGGGAACGTAAAGGATGGGTCAATAGGTGCAACCACCATGGCACACTTATACCTGTGCAACAAACCTGCACGTTCTGCACACGTATCCCAGTTTTTAATTTTAGAAGAAATCAAGAAAAAACAATCATGAAAATGAAAATTTAAAAAAACAATAATCATTACAAAATTTAAAATTAACCTTGAATAGACAAAGTAAAGCATTCCAAGCTGAGAAAACTGTATAGGGACATGAGGATAGAAGAAGTATATATATGTGTGTGTACATACATATACACACTCACATACACACACACACACAAACACACACATAGATAGTGGAAGTTTATGCATATGAGCAAAATGAAAATTTAGACTTGAAAGATACCTTTGCAAATTTAAGACCCAATTAGTACTTTTTAAATTTCCTAAGCTTAATATGAACATTATTAATTATGTTATTCTATGTAGGATAAGAGGCAGATTTTAAATGAGAAGGACTGGGTCTGAGTCTTGGGTATGTTTTGAATAGTTGTATAATTGTGGACATTTCCTCATTAGCAAAATATAAACTATAATAATGTCTGGCAAACCCATGTTGCATTATTGCTGCCAGAATCATATTGCTGTGGGGTTGAGGTGCAATGTGCATCTCCTCCTCTCTGATGATTTCACTGATGAAGTGGATTTAAACATCTTTAACAAACTGGGAAACGTAGTAAAGCTTTATATAGATGGCACTTCTCCCCATACCTCCTAAAATGTTTTCTTGATACTTTTTGGAGAGAGAAATTGGATCGGATGCTGAAGGAGAACTCTTCTATTCACTGCAAGTCCACTTACATGAACCGCTAAATAAATGGATGGGATTCTTAAGGACTGTATGTAGAGAGCAAGGTTAATCAATTTGTGCTTGCTGCAAGAGATCAGAAAATGCAACAAGAGAATGAGGAAATTTAAGCTGGGTCCCTCCTTTTAATTCAGAGTTTCTTCCCACTTTTCAGTGAATAAGCAATGATGAGTGTTAGGCTGTTTATTCAGATACCCTCATGCCATTGCAGAAGCTAGCAGAGGAAGAATACAAGGAAAAAAATGTCTCCCAGCCTGTGGAAAGAGGATGGCTATTTCATCCACTGAAGGTATTAAGCAGAGATGTGAGTGAAAGATTCTGTCATTCCCAAATATGGCTAAAATAATATAAAATTCTAGAAATTTAAAAGTACTAGATATTAATTTATTATTTGATAATATATAATCAAAAATAATATAATCGTATAACTTACGGCAAGAAGAAACATATATCATAACATAGAAAGAAGAAATTGTACTCATCTCTTAAAAGAAGGACTGGAAAATATCTTGAAAAACAGGCAAAGTTATATTGCAGGGACAAACGTGAAAATCTGAATGGAAAGCACTGTCTTGTAAGCACACCAGCTCAAGTATCCACTTTTCCCTAACATACATGGATGACATTTGCTAAGTCAATCAGTGCTCTGAGTCTTAATTTTTTGTTTTTAAAATGAGAGTATTATACATTACTATATCTGAGTATCAATCTCTCTCTGTTTCTATTGAAAATCCCTAAGCTTGCAGCTGTTTCAATAGCTGAAAATGTCTCCAAGTAACCTAAATAATGACAAATATTTGATTAAGTGGTAGAGATCACACTGCATACTTCTTTCTTCTATTTCTGCAATAAGAACATGTTTGTTAATGACTATGGGCAATCTTGAAGAGAAAAGAAGTTAGTAGAAGGAAAACTGCAGAAACAAGCAAGACAGAAAAAAATGTAGACAAAGTTGATACCACTGGTGACAATGGGAAAGGGAGTATGGCCTAAAACTTTCTTTATATCACCATTTGATAGCACTGCTTTATGCAACCCAGTAAGACTTTAGAAATGACTACATTAATATCTATTTTCATAACTTCTAATATCTATAATATAATTTATAATATCTATTTTTATAATTTTTATAAATTCTTGTTATTACCTATTTTATGTAGCGTAAGAATCTATACAGTAGGTTCTCAAATATCTCCAAGTAATTGAGTTTTCTCCCACATCCCAATGGTGTAAACTTTAAGTGAATTTGTATGTCTACATTGTCCCAGTAGGAGTGAATGTCTGTGTGTGTGTGTACCTGAGATGAGATGATGTCTTGTCCAATGCTGGTTTCCACCTTGTGTCCTGAGCTGTTGGGATAGGCTCCTGCGACCCATGACCCTGAAGCAGAATAAGTGGATTGAATAAAGGAATGATGGATATAAATGATTGTAAAATAAAAATTTGTAAAGCAGATTATAAGTACACAAGTGCACCCCAATAAACAAGGTAGAATCAAAGCACACAGTGAGCCCACCATGTTTGTGATTATTTTTGAATTGAGTGCTGGCATGAGATGTTCCTGATAATTTTCATTTTCCAAACATTTATTCTTGGTTTTAACCCACCACCACTAAAACCACAGTCACTGACTGATTCACCGAACACTGGGTAAATAATTATCGTACTTGTTTGTATTAATCTTTCTTAAGTATATATAGCTCACATTCATTTTACACTTTATATTGGGAGGACTGGAGGTATTTATTTAGAAGTTTGGGGATGTTTTTGTGACCATAGACATAATGTAGCGTCTTAACTCTTGTTTATATCTATTAACCTATGGTAAAATTGGTTTTCGTATATGTCATTTTGCTTAAAGCTGTGGTTTCCAAAAAACTATGGATGATGTTAAGTGAGGACTTAATGTATTTCAACACTGCCTGGTATAGATGTTGAAGTTGAGTGAGTGGGGATTATACAAAACTAATACAAAAGCTATAAATTCAGTGTTCAACATAAATTTGACTGGGCGAGGTGGCTCATGCCTGTAATCCCAGTACTTGGGAGGCCGAGGCAGGAGAATCGCATTGAGCTCAGGAGTTCAAAACCAGCCTGACCAAAGTGCCAAAACCCTATTAGTTCATTTTCACAGTGCTATAAAGCACTGCCTGAGACTGGGTAATTTATAAACGAAAGAGGTTTAATTGACTCACAGTTCAGCATGGATCAGGAGCCTCAGGAAACTTACAATCATGGCAGAAGGCTAAGGGGAATCAAGGCACCTTCTTCACAAGGCAGCAGGAAGGAGACTAGCCGAGTGAAGGGAGAAGAGGCCCTTATAAAACCATCAGAGTTCATGAGAACTCACTTATTATCACAAGGCCAGTGTAAGGACAGCATACAGGAAACTGTCCCCATGATTCAATTACCTTCACCTGGTCTGTCCCTTGACATGTGGAGATTATGGGGATTACAATTCAAGATGAGATTTGGGTGGGAACATAAAGCCTCATCATATCACCCTGTCTCTACAAGAATTCAAAAATTAGCCAGTTGTGGTGGTGCGAGCCTGTGGTCCCAACTACTAGGGAGGCTGAGGCTAGAGAATCACTTGTGCCCAGGAAGTGGAGGCTGCAGTGAGCTGAGGTCACACCATTGCACTCTGGCCTTGGTGACAGAGTGAGACCCTGTCTCAAAACAAACAAACAAACAAACAAACAAAGCCCCCACATGCATGACGTCACCAGAAGACTGGATGCTATGTAACTTTTCAAGTCACTTGCTAATTTTTTCTATAATTTATTTGTTATAAGTGATACAAAATCATCAAAAGTATGCTTGCCAGATTTGACTTCCTGGTCATTTTATTGTAAATATTCAGAAATGATTCCCTGTTTACTAAATCTCAGGCAATCATTCAACTTACTAAAATAACAAATCTTGAACACATACAATATGGTAAACATTTTGTATGTTACTTAGGGCACACAGACAGCAAATTTCATTAGTGGCAGAGAAAGAAATAGAATAGAAGGAAACAAAACTTGACAATGTAGGAAACCCAGATTATACCCTTTATCATCACTAGTCCAAAAAATGTCCAAATCTGAAGATCCCATTGAAAATCTTTTATTAATTACATGTGGAGAATCAGTTAAATGTGTGAAAAACAGAGCATTTTCAATATGACCAGTTTATGTTGCTAAACCTATTCTTATAGCTGAGTTTAGTTCTCCTTGGAGAAATGACCTGAGGGCCCAAAATTGTATCTCAGTGAACTACAAAATTGTTATTATTGCCCAAAGTGTTATAGTATCACATTTTCATGTTAAAATTTCTTCTTTTGGAAGATATTTGTTCCCTGTTACCTCTTAAATGTTCTATTAATATGACTCTCTTTTTAAAATTGATCACAGTTCAAAATCCTGCACCTGGTTAGATTTATTAGATTAACAAAATATCGTATTTTAAAGTGAGTAAATTAGCTCAGAGTCTCTTTTTCAATCTTTTCACTGATTGATTGCTTAAATCTAATTACAGAACTGTGCCTTTACTTGGCATGACCATATAAAAGCTTATCCTGAATCCCTTAACAAATATATTCAATATATAATAACCATAAAATATCATCCATTTCCTGTGACCTCACCTTTTGCATGGCAGATCAGGAGGTAGAAATAAATAATACAATGAGACTAGAGTCCTCATTAAGTAAAGCTACAGTTCAGTTTATTCAATTTTCATATGCATTTATACAAAGTCATGTGAAAATGAGAACCGCCAAATCTTACTTTCATTGTTTTTGCATACAGCATTTCTGTTCATATATAGAAGGAGCTCCTGATTTTAAAAATAGTCCATGTAATTAGCAGGCATTTAATCACACTCATACATAAAGTATGAGTAAGTAATTGAATAAACACCAAAGTTAGGTGTAGTGGGTTGAGATTCCACTTGTCAGCTATAACAGAGAAAGCCTATGATATTTCATGATAAATTTGCATGTACTGTCTTGTGTTTTGGAGACCAGGAATCCTTTGTCATTACAGGGGTCTGCTGCTTGA
Source organism: Trachypithecus francoisi (assembly GCF_009764315.1). Classification (NCBI taxonomy): domain Eukaryota; kingdom Metazoa; phylum Chordata; class Mammalia; order Primates; family Cercopithecidae; genus Trachypithecus; species Trachypithecus francoisi. The sequence goes on from NW_022681459.1 coordinate 8,693,712, forward strand.
AGGATTATCTGATAGACTGGTGAGCAAAACAGACATACAATATTAGAAACCATAGCTACGTTTGCAGCTGCTAAGATTTCCTTTAAAGGTAAATGGGTTTCTCATCTCCCATATAAACTCCCTAGAGAAATATCATATTTAAATTTTTATATTTTATAAAATGCTATGTCATATTTCAATTTAACAAGATTTTTAATATACCTCACCGAATATTTTACTCTAGTGATGCCAATAAATAGCAATATGATCATTTGAATGAAGAAGACTGTTTTTCCACTTAAGGTTTCTACTTGTATCTACTTTTTTCATTTTATATTATTTGATCATAAAATTATTTAATAACCCTCAATAGCCTTCAAGGGAAAGTTGAAACTTCTAAATTAGTGCTTATGGTGAATAGTGATGTGACATCTCCCCATTTCTAGTTCAAATTCCACTATTCACTCTCTTTGGAAAAAGTGTACCACTTATTCTAAAGAAAGTAATCAACTTATGCTTACTTGAATGTAAATGGTCATTTACGTTTACCCGTAGCTTAACTTCTATCATAAGTAGCTATTCAGCACATGCCTGGCATATAAAATGCACCAAATTAAAATAAGTTTTGGGGTGCCGTGGCCCATGCCTGAAATCCTAGCATTTTGGAAGGCCAAGGCAGGAGAATCACTTCAGCCCAGGGGTTTGAGACAAGCCTGGGCAACATAATGAGATCTCATCGCTATGAAAACATTTACAAAAACTTCACCTGGTGTGCTGATGAACTTCAGGCTGGGGCCCTGGAAAGGAAATCCAGATCCGAGGGATCCAAAGTCAGGCAATAGACACAACGTAAATGGGCAGGACCAATTCCTGCTGACCAAAGCCCCCACCACAGGGAAAGAGGCCATGCTCCATGGCATAAATGAGACCTAGGAAACTCAAAGGTTGCCAACAGCAGGGAAAGATGGATGCGTAGGTGAGGGCGAATAATTCCTATTCTCTACGCTTTCCCTGCTTTATGGGTGCACGCTGCATTGGCACCCATGGGCAGCACCAGCCAATGTGACCCAGACACAGGGACAAAAAGATGGAAGAGAAAGGGAGGACATTTGGTTTCTCTCTCCACACCCCGAGTTTTGCTGAAAGAATGAAGGGAAGCGAGGGGCGCCGCTATTCCCTGTCTTCACCACCCCCAGCTTGTACTCTTCTGGAATATATTGTGAACCATTGGGACTGCTTCAGCCCTCAGAATCTGGAGGAAAAAATGTCTCATAGTCCTCTGCCCAAAGATTTGGCCAAATTATGATTTACAGCAAGGACTGGCTTGGCCTCAGGAAGGAACCATTTATTTCAATACCATCCTGCAATTGGATGTTTTCTGTAAACATGAGGACTACTCGTCTGAGGCCCCTTATGTGCAGGCTTTCTATATCCTGCAGGACAATCCTGACCTTTGCTGACAGTGGATTGATCCAGCCCTCCTGTTTGCCACTTCAGGAGAGGCTACCAGGGACAATCTCAAGGAACTAAAAAAGGAAACCCCAGAGGTTCCCCCAGCAGAGGAGTCAGCTCCCTCCATCCCTGCTCCTTCAGGTCCTCCCCAACCTCCCTATCCAGCTTCAGTCTGTCACATTTCCTCTCCTAGAAATTCTCACTCTAGACAAGCCCCAGTCTTACTCTTGCCTATCCAATAGGTGTCTGGTGAATTTGGTCCCAGTAAGGTCCAGACTCCTTCTCTCTACAGGACTTAAAGCAAATTAAGGGGAATATTGACAAGTTTTTAGATGACCCTGACAGATACATAGAGACTTTCCAGGATTTCACCCAAAGATTTGAACTCTCCTGGAAAGAAGTTATGTCACTTGTGAATCAGACCCTGGTGGATACTGAAAAGCAAGCCACTTTGCAAGTGACAGAGAGATTTGGGCAGGAGCTTTGTGTCACATATAGCATCAGGGAAGAGGGTGAACATTATCTAACTGGAAGAGAAGCAGTACCAGTGAATGACCCTGGATGGGATCCCAATGAAGAGATGAGAGACTGGAACAGGAGACACTTTCAGGTGTGCATAATGGGGGCTTACCTAAAACCAGGATCAAGTCTCTCAATTACACCAAGTTGTCCATGATCAATCAGGGATTTGATGAAAATCCCACTGCCTTCTTGGAAAGGTTAAGAGAGGGCTTGGTAAAGCACACCTCTCTGTCTCCTGATTCAGTTGAGGGACAACTAATCCTAAAGAATAAGTTGATGACTCAGACTGTCCCTGGTATCAGGAAGAAGCTGAGGAAACAGGCCCTGGGACGAGATAGTACTTCAGAGAACCTTCTGAAAGTGATCACCTCGGTTTTTTATAGTAGGTCACTGGAATAGATTCTTGAATGTATTATACCCGAGTAAAGGCCTGGGAAGTGGATGGAACCACTTCTGTCAACTCAAAAGAGCACCCAAAGTACCAATGTGAAGAGATCAGGGACCTCCAGCTAAAAATCACAAAAGTTAAGTGCTCTTAATTAACCTCCCATGGATGTCCTCCATATAGTCTTGGCTCTGCTTGCTGTTCTTAGCTTTGTTCTGTTTTATACCATGGGGCACAGTAGTGTTTTCAGAATAATCAGTATATTTCACTTCTCATTTCTGTAATTGTTGGCACTAAATTCTTTCCTTGTCCAATACACATGTTTAACCCATGCATACGTAACTTTATAATAAATTTGTTTTGCTTCTTCTCTCACACCGAGAGGCTGTCTAACTCCAAACGGTCAACCGAAGCCTCGGACAATGGCTCCCCTTTGCCAGGAACCCTTAGGTAAAACTCTGGAAGGAATCTGACTGCCATTTTCCCCAAAACAACATCCCCTGTCAGCAGGAAGTAGCTAGGACCAATCATTGTCCCTATTCTAACAGCAGTTAGATGTGCCTCTTCAGAGGGGGGAAAGATAAAAGAGGAGGGCAGGAAAGTGCTGGGTAGAGAAGGGAAGAGTCTCTGGTGACAGCGCCACCCTGGGGCCTGTGCCTGCTGACCTAAGTGAAAACAGGCACTCCTGTTCTCATGTCTGAATGTCGCATTTTCCAAGATCACTCTGGCCTGCCAAGCCCTCCATATTGTGCCGGTATAAACCCGAGACCTTAGCAGGCATATACACAAGTGACTGAACATCAACAGGAGCAGAGGAACAGGGCAGGAGGAAATGGCAGAGAGCAGCAGAGAATGGCAGACAGTGGCAGAGGAAGGAGGGAAGAGGTGTTTGAATGTCGAGAGAAGTTCAGCCATTCTTGAGAATGGCTTCCAACTCCACCTTCCCATTCCACATCCCCAAAGCTACCTCCGCTACTCAATAAAATCTCCACATTCATCACCTTTCACACAGTTCATGTGAGCTGATTCGTGCAGGATGCTGGACAAAAATCTGGGCGGGAAATGGTTAATACTTAGCCGCCTCTGGGCAGCAAGGCTTGTAACACACACCCACCTGGGCTTTGGCATCTATCCTTGTGCATGCTACCCCTTCCCTCAGGAATTTGAGATTCAGGGCAACCCAACAGGTGAGCCACACCCCTGTCGCACGTCCTGTGAGAGGAATCAAGGAACTCTACTGGTTCATTATTCATATTTTAAATCAAATAGCTCAGCTATTGAATAAAATTAAATGACACATGTTTTGGTTTGTATTTATTAATGATAAATTTTAATTGTATGATCTCAAGGACAATTTGTTATATATATTTTTAATATATTGAATATGGAAATGCTGAATTAGCTGATTCATTTTCAATGTTAATTAATATGATCATTGTCACACTATCTACTGATGGTCTCTGCCATTTTTGGAGGACAAATCCAACCCCCTAAAACTTAATAGGTAGATATTTTAATTACAAAAATAATCCAAATTGCTGTCTAAACAATAGATAGACCACAACTGGATTATTTTTCTGTATTAGAAGCAATTTCAGTTTATGACCTTACTAAATAAAAATAACCTATTACTAGGATTTAAGTTGTAAAAATGCAATATATGGTTATCTCTACTTAATGATCATTAATTGTATAAATAATATTTATATTAAAATATAAGCCATGATGTTTAAATTTAAGTAAAGAAAGAAACTATATTACTGGTGTACTAGTTAGGGTTCTCCAGAGGAACAGAACTAATAGGATATATGTATACATGAAAGGGAGTTTATTAAGGAGAATTGACTCACATGATCACAAAGTACAGTCCCATGATAGGTCGTCTGAAAGCTGAGGAGCAAGAAAGCCAGTGATGGATCAGTCCAAGTCCCAAAACCTTAAAAGTAGGGAAGCCAACAGTGCAGCCTTCAGTCTGAGGCCAAAGGTCCAAGAGCTTCTGGCAAACCACTAGTGTGAGGCAAAGAGTCCTAAAGCTGAAGAACTTGGAGTCTGATATTCAAAGGCAGGAAATATCCAGCATGAGAGAAAGATGAAGGCCAGAAGACTCAATAAGCCTGTTCTTTCATCTTCTCCTGCCTGCTTTTTTTTCTAGCAATACTGGCAGCTGATTAGATGGTGCCCACCCATATTGAGGATGGGTCTGCCTCTTCCAGTCCATTGACTTAAATGTTAATCTCCTTAGGCAACACCCTGACAGTCACACCCAGGAACAATACTTTGCATCCGTCCATCCAATCAAGTTGATGCTCAATATTAACCATGACAACTGGGTTGATGTAATATGTAGAATATTTGATCATTTAGGCTGCTGACAGAATTTGTGCTGTGTCAGAAACTGATCAATCAATTGGGAAAAGGAATAACAAATTTTGCAAAACTTTTAAAAATAATAATTGATAATCAAATAAATTATATCCCAATCTTGTTTTTCTTAGAATAATAAAATATATGGCATGCTTAGTATCAGTTTCCTATTTGTGAAATATTGAGGTAGATTAATTTAGTACTTCAATTTCTTTTACTTTTAGTACCTTTATTCCAAACTGTATATGGTTATATTTATATAGTAATCGTTAAAAATTAAAACATTTTGAAATTGTTATATATAAATATAATTTAATTTATAACATATGATGTGATATAACATATTAAATGTACATTTAAAAATGCATCAATCATTTTATAAATAAAATTATATGTTTCACTATGACACAGTACAGGAAACCTTAGGAGATTTTTCTCAAAATGTTTCATAGTGAAACATATAATTTTATTTATAAAATGACTGATACATTTTTAAATGTACATTTAATATGTTATATCACATCATATATTATCAATTAAATTATATTTATATATAACAGTTTCAAAATGTTTTAATTTTTAATGATTACTATATAAATATAACCATATACAGTTTGGAATAAGGGTACTAAAAGTAAAAGAAATTCGTTTTCGGCCGGGCGCGGTGGCTCAAGCCTGTAATCCCAGCACTTTGGGAGGCCGAGACGGGCGGATCACGAGGTCAGGAGATCGAGACCATCCTGGCTAACATGGTGAAACCCCGTCTCTACTAAAAAATACAAAAAAACTAGCCGGGCGACATGGCAGGCGCCTGTAGTCCCAGCTGCTTGGGAGGCTGAGGCAGGAGAATGGCGTAAACCCAGGAGGCGGAGCTTGCAGTGAGCTGAGACCCGGCCACTGCACTCCAGCCTGGGCGGCAGAGCAAGACTCCGTCTCAAAAAAAAAAAAAAAAAAAAAAAAAAGAAATTCGTTTTCACAAAAACCTTAGAAGATTTCATGGGTTGCCTTACAGTGAGCAATCATTGTCTAAGTGCACAGCCAATCAGGTTTCCGCCAGCATGAACAGTATGAGTGAATGTATACAAGTTAACACTGATTGATGGTGCCCTAAAGCAAGGGTTGACTAACTATGGCTAGTGTAAGCCAGATCACGTCTGCTACCTGGTTTTGTAAGTCAAGTTTATTGAAACACAACCATGCCCAGTTACATGCCCATTGTCTAAGATGCCTTTCAAATTACAATGGCAAAATCGTAGTGGTTGCAAAGGACCATATTGCCTGCAAAGCCCATAATGTAAAACAGTTGTCAACTCCTTTGAGAATAATGAAGAACTAAACAAACACAGAAAACAGTAACATTGAACAACAACAAGCAAAATACCAGTGAGCATGAGTAACAACTAGAAATTGAGAAATGAATAAGATTGTGCATTTTTTACAAAGGGTTTTTCTGAATTGAGTAAATTAAGTAGATTTCACCTGTAGAGTTACATAAATAAAAATTAAATATAAATATATATGTGTCCCATCAATTTCATAAACAGTTTGGGTCTGTGAGCTTTTTCCCATTGTCCATGGGCTGGAACAAGCTTAGAGTAAAATAGTTGCAGAACTATCCATGAGGCTTGATGGTTAAACACTATGGCCAGCACAAAATTGGTTGGGCATTGGCAATGGACACATCAAATTTAGCCAAATGAGTTCTAAACCTAAACAACTGACATAATATCTCTGAAATCATTAAATTATGTAAAACAGTCTAAGCCCCCAAGAACTTTGTAACTGTAAATGTCAAGAAAGGACCCTGGCAATAATTGTGGGTTCTTTAGGGCTTTTATTTTCATCAAGGGTAGCTCAAGCTCAACAAGTAAGGTCTTCTGTTGCTGAGCAGAAGCAACAGTTGCTGTTGTTTTAATTAATCCCATTGTTTTTTGTCATAGATCCCTTGACAACAGTTTGATTTAGGAGTTGCACAGAGTCTAGGCTTGAGGGTCCAACCTCCACAACTATTGGTATCGTTTCTTAAGTAGGAGGAAGAAATTTGAAGCTAACAGAATCTAATGAGATCTATTGTGAGTTCATTCTGTAATCTATTTGCATTATTTTGTTTATATTTATATGATACTATTTTATTATTTTTATTTATTATATCTACATAAATTATATATTATATAATTATATAAGTAATTTATTATTATTACATTTTAATTACATTATTTCCTTGCTTCTATATTGGGACTCTAATAACAAATGATGTCTTGTAAAGTTACTCTTATTGAAAGGCCACATTAGTTTGAGTTTCTAAATTTTTTATTAACCATCAATTCTGTTTGTGAAGTCTAACCTATGAATAACAAAGCATAGACCAGTAGAGAAAAGAGAAAAGGGTTCATCCCCTTTTCTTTTCACAGTAGATACTGTGGCCCAGGGAAAGGCAGTGATTACTCTTTAAAAATTTAGTAGTCCTGTTAGATGAGACGATAATACTTATTTCATGATTTTTGAATAGTCTTTTGCCTTGACTACCTATAATATATGAGAAAAAAGAAAATAATAAGGAAAAGAATAGATGAAAACATGGAAAATGATTTGCTTTTTAGTGGAATTGACATATCATTTTTATGCAAATGTGTCTTCCCTCTTTCTATTCTGTGAGCTTTTTCTCTCACAAAAAGATTTTTAGACTAATTGTTGTATCTGCCACTTGCTAAATCTGTTTTCTAAATTACAAATTCAGCCTTTGCTGTGGGTGTACTGCCAGCCACTTCTTTCACAAAAGATCTTTGTACTAATTATTTTATCTGCTGCTTGCTAAATCTGTTTGCTAAATATACCTTTCATTGAAATAACACCAAAACCTACTCAGGCAGCAATTAGCAGGTATTGACATTTTTCTGAAAAAAAAGCAGAGCTTATATACTTTATAGATTGTGTAGGAGGGCCTAAAAGAAAGTTGTACAAATAATGTATCAGTCAAGGGATTATAGGACTTTTAGAAGGACATAGTGTTACTTCATGAATGCATTTTCCAAGAGTTTACCAAAAGTAGGTTCCATACTCATGCGCCTAAAACATGTAAGCCAGGATGGTCTCGATTTCCTGACCTCGGCTAACAAGGTGAAACCCCGTCTCTACTAAAAAAATACAAAAAACTAGCCGGGCGAGGTGGCGGGCGCCTGTAGTCCCAGCTACTCGGGAGGCTGAGGCAGGAGAATGGCGTAAACCCGGGAGGCGGAACTTGCAGTGAGCCGAGATCCGGCCACTGCACTCCAGCCTGGGCGACAGAGCGAGACTCCGTCTCAAAAAAAAAAAAAAAAAAAAAAAAAAACCATGTAAGCATGGTATGAGGCTTTTTATGTCCTATTATCAAAACTACATTTTTAAAATATGTGTTCTGAATCTTAAATAATGTTTTGCAAAGGTTTTAAGTTTTCATGGATTTTCTTCTCTGAATCTTCATTAGAATTTGCTGAATATACTATAGTTTTGCCTCAGAAACAGACATATAAAGCACGATCCTTCTAATGGTTAAAAAAGACATAAAATGAACCAAACGAAAAATTAGCTTTTATTATCATTATTGTATATTACCATGTTGAATTTGAAATTATAAACTAATACCAATTTTCTCTCTCTAAACATAATATGTATAAAATCATTCATTTTTAATTGGTTAAAATCTCAGGAAAACAATCACTACCAACAAACTAAAAGAAATTTAGGGGACTGGTGAATATATGTGAAGCGAATTTTATATGGTTTTAAAATGAGGCTTTCATTTCTGCCACAGGCACAGTTGAGGTTCTGAATTAAGCATGTGATTTACTCGACTATGTTGATACTTCCGTGGTGCTTCATGTAATGAAATTTACAAATAATGTGAATTTTCTCATTCCAACTTTATTTTGTCAATAGCAGAAAATTTTCCAAATTTCAAGATAAAAACAGACTTCTTTTGTTCTAGATGCTCTTCCCCAGTGGAAATTTGTTCAGAATGTTGTTTTAAACTTGTTTACAATGTTGTTTTAAACCTCTTTAAAATTTTAAAACCATATGGACAATGGTTTTACTCTTAGACTTTTAAACAGTACAGTTTTATCATGGATTCCCAATGTATGGTGACAACTTCTATCACAAAATAGTCTATATCTAAATAGAAACAGATAAAAATGGAATAAAACTTTCTCTATTAGAGTGTGTTTCCTTGTAGCATGTTTGGCAACATAAATGTTAGAAATATCAGTTAATCAGTGAATATTAATTTTAAACTATTTATTATATATCTGTGCTTTGGGTCATATAAAGAAGAAATATGTCTATTATTTTAGAAACAATATGAATAAATGGTTATGGTGGACAGATTAACAATAAATCTGGCCCTGAATGGTACTAGAAATGTGAATATTTTATTGATGCTCAAGAAAAGAAAGGCAGTATAAATAACAATGTTTTAATTTTATTTCTGATAAAATATCTGAAAATGGTAATTATTTAACTTAGAGCAATCAAAATAAGAATATTACTTACTCTGCAATATTTTCCATTGCAATTTTAGAATGATACAATAAACACAAACATACTTACATGTGTATGTGTATATACATACATATAATTTTCCACCTAATTTGCAATTTATTTTACTAAAATATAAATAAATATTTTTAAACATATATTCTATATTCTATACACAAATGCTAATTTAAAAAGAAATTAAGTGACAAAATTGAAATGTAGTTTTTACTTGTGAATTAAAATATAAACTGTTTAATATTATTAGTAAAATATGATTGTTCCTGTTTTTTATGGAGCGTACGATGATGCAGCTTTGGTTTATTTAATATTCTATTTTTTTGCTGATTTTTATCTGTATATATTATTGAATTTTTAATCTTTTTTGAAACAGCATCTCACTCTGTCAGCCAGGCTGGATTACAGTGGCTCAATCTCAGCTCACTGCAACCTACACCTCCTGGGTTCAAGGGATTCTCTTGCCTCTGCCTCCTGAGTAGTAGGATTACAGGTGTGCATCACCACACTTGGCTAATTTTTGTATTTTTAGTAGAGACAGGTTTCACCATATTGTCTAGGCTGATCTCAGTCTCCTGACCACAGGTGATCTGCCTGCCTCAGCCTCTCAAAGTACTGGGATTACAGGCATGAGCCACCATGACCGACCAAGACATTGATTTTTTTATTAAATTAACCTTATCAGGACTTAAGGATGCCTTTTGTCATTTATTCTAAATGACAAAAATAATTGTATGTACAATTTGTTGCTCCTCGGAATTTATTTCTATTGATACAAAATTTTTACTTTTCTTATTAAAGAGAATTCAATAACTATAAAGAGTATATAGTTATGAGCATATCAATATTTCTCTTATGTGTATTTATAATGTATTAATTTATTAAATCATAAAATAATAGTCCCTAAACATCTTTTATTCCAAATTTTTATTGTAAAATATATTTCAATTTTGACCTGCTCTACTGTCAGTTTAGTAAAACTATCTAGAAAAACACAGCAACTCAATATTTGGCAAATCTAATTGCCTTGTATTCTTTTTCTTTTTGGTTTGGTTTTGTGTTGTCTTCCATTCACATGCTCTCTTTGAAATTCTTTCCTCCCTTGTAATCTGTAATAGAATCCTTCACTTGATTCTTATTCTAAATTGAAAACAAGCTGGATTTCAGTTTCATTTGTGAAGTATGCACATCCTAAATATAAATGTTTTTTAAGTTGTTTCATTAAAAAAATATTTTAGGCCGGGCGCGGTGGCTCAAGCCTGTAATCCCAGCACTTTGGGAGGCCGAGACGGGCGGATCACGAGGTCAGGAGTTCGAGACCATCCTGACTAACACGGTGAAACCCTGTCTCTACTAAAAAATACAAAAAAAGCTAGCCGGGCGAGGTGGCTGGCGCCCTGTAGTCCCAGCTACTTGGGAGGCTGAGGCAGGAGAATGGTGTAAACCCGGGAGGCAGAGCTTGCAGTGCGCTGAGATTCGGCCACTGCACTCCAGCGCAGGCGACAGAGCGAGACTCCGTCTCAAAAAAAAAAAAAAAAAAATATATATATATATATATATATATTTTAAAGCTAGTCCCTAGAAATCACATACTGTAAGAATTTTCTATACAGGTGCTTATATATTCTAAGTCTTCCGTATTTTTGCTCATGTCTCTGTAATCCAGTCCCATATTAGCAATAGCCTGTAGGTATATTCACATGCTTACTTTAGACTTAATATGCTCAAAATAGAAACTACAGTCATTTCTTCAACAACTCCTATAGACATACTTATTTAAGTCATCACTAGCATTAACATATAAATCCATCTTTCTGTCTGATTGTTGCAGCACTTAGATCACTTCAAGGTCTGGATGTGTTGACTACTTTATCTTTTAACAATGACTATTTTTTCTAACTTTTTTATATAACACGTCTTAGATTTTAGAAGAAAAATTATGTGCAAATGAATAGTGGAGAATGAGGTAAACATTTATATTTTGAAATGGGTCTGCCCTTTCTTTTGTTAAGTCGTAACTATAAAGTATTAAGTCACTGTTGTCAGGAGTTGAGTTGGGTTTGAATTTTGTTGTGGCTACATTTATTACCTTTATACTGAGATGTCAATTTCCTTTCATTTTGGTCAGCTGGTACCATATAATGGATGTGGGGTCTGGGGTGTTGAAGAGATTTTTGTGTTTCTAATCTACTTTCCTTTTTCCATAATTTCTGAACAAGTCTGTGCCACAGAGAGTTTTTCCATATCATTTTGTCCCTTCCACAATAAATAGTAGACTGTCATTTCTGTTAATGGATGCAGGTGTCAAAGTGGAGGTAGGGTTAGTTCTGTCTTCCACTTTGTCAGCCTCATGGACTTGGCCTTTGGAAATGGAGCTTTTTCAGTGTGTCTTATGACCGTCATTATCTGCCTTGTGTCTGAGAGAGCGTTGGGTAGGAAACAGTTTTCACAACTTACCATGGCAATACTGATCTCTGTTTGAATCAGTGCTTTGAATCAATCAACACCAGTAGGCTTCTTGCTCTCCACCAGAGACTGCCATATTTTGGTCTATTCCTCCCTCAGAAGCAGTGTACCGTTGCCCGGGACTAGAGCCAAGATCGCAGTTTCCTACTTCTTTCCCAGTGATATCGCTTATTGGTTTGTGCAAAGCTTGTTGTGACAGCAGAGGTAATTTGTTATCTCTTCCCCCAGAGGTAGATGACTTCTGCTTCTACCTAGAGGCAGTGGATCTATTCTACAACACTGGGAGCAGAACTGTTTCCTGCCCATAAATAGGCATTTACTTTTCTATGAGAGAAAAGTTCCAGAACATGGTCAGGGCTTCATGTCACTGTGCACGTTAGTCAGAGTTTTATGCCTTTGTCCAACCAAAGGGTCCTCTCTCAGCTCTTTGCCTTGCCTGTAGTTTATCTCATGAGTATCTAGAGGTGACAAAGACCTCACAAGCTAGTGTAAACTCCATTGTGTCTAAGGCTCCCACTACACTCTCTTACTTGACAACATTTGACCCTTAAGAATTTGTAAAATTTTCATTGTTTTCTTCCTTCACATTTCTAGAGCATGAAACTCTAAAGAAAGAAGCACAAAGTCCGTGGTACAATGCTCCATCCTGTGTTTCCTTGGAGAGGTTTGGCACCTTGGTTCACCTGGTAACCTTGGAACCACAGTTTCCTGATTGATGCACTTGAGAAATGTTAGGATTCTGTTGACCACCCTGTTGCTTTTTGTTTGATTGTTTATTTGCTTGCTTTAGGGTGGAAGCAGTGTCTACTTGTGGCTTTCCACCTTCTAAGTGGAAGCAGAACTTGGTTGCAAGTAATTCATTTAGGAGGTAATTCCTGCAAACAATGTTGAGCGAATGGGCAAGTGAACAGCCAGTGGAAGGCAATACAAATTGCATCAGAGAATAGGTTGTAACTGTATAACTAGAAACCTCTCGGAGGTTGTGTAGTGCTTGTCTCAGAGCATTCTTACCTGAAAATAAAAAATCTGGGGTACTCATCTACTCAGTATTTTCTCCATCGCTTCCACCTTCATCAATGTATTTCTAAGGTTATTCTAAGGCAAGTTATTTATTGGAAATTATGAATTTACCTTCCTACCATTTATCTGGTTGAGTCTTATTACTTTGACCTTCTGCTTTTCTTCAAAACGGTTATAATTTTCATAATTCTAACCAATTTATATATTTTAACAGATCTTAGCATGGCAGGAATTTTTGAGAAATTAATTTTAATAAGCATATATCAAATTTATTTTGCATTTATATATTTTATAATATGAAGTTAATGTTTATTTTGTTTTATAATGAATGATTTATAGAATTCTGGGAGTATGAGTGGATTCTCGTGGTAATTTACGTATCTCTGCTGTATTAATCACCTGTGTATATCAGCCCTCAGAATGATACAAGTAAAACTCTCTGAGCCCAATAGAGTTTATAGTTTCAATTTAATTTTCTCTCCACCTACTGTAATTAATGGCCATAACTGGAAATATAGTCATTGGTAAATGTGTACTAGGAAAAGAGGGCTGTGTCTGCTGATTGTTTTGTAATTAATAACCATGGTGAGAAGCTACAATAACGTTATACTCAAATCTCCAGGTATGATCTTCAGCTAAATAATATATGACTCCAAGGATGTTAAATAATTTAATATTTAAATGATCGATTTCAATCAGGAGTTATCACAAAGGCCAATAATGGGAAGTGTTTTCAAATCAAGAGCTCAAATGCCAATTAGAAGATATGTTAATAAGAGCCCAGAAAAAAGACCATTGCATTTGGTATAGAAATCATGCAAAAGCAGCTTTTATACAGTTATAGGGGTGAAAGGGCTTCCAGAGAGAATCTGAGACAAGTGATGAAGTGGAAATACAATTTCCCCTGCCATGAATGGAAAGACAGAAATGGAATGGCAGCCAGAGTGGGTTGTATTTGCATCTTTGTTTGCTCTTTCCTCTGAGAACAACTAGAGCATATTTATATGGGAATTTTCCAGTGAAAATGGCCACTGGGGATTAATGACAGTGGGGGGTAGAAATGCTGAAGTCAAGTTCTTGCAAAAGGTATAGAGTGTGGAAAACAAACAATAATTTAATGAATAGGTTGTCCTTACATGAGAACAATAAGACCATAGCAAATACATCATTTTGTAAAAATACAAAACATACATATTATCACTACAGAAGCCTAGGTTGATGATTTGAAGTGTGATAATGAACAAGATTCTGTTTGACAGCTCCTATTTTCTCATTAAGGTAAGAGGCCTTTGGAAAAATGTATGTTTACTGGCATATTTAAAGCACATTTCAAGTAAAAGTTATATATTTTACACTAGTTCTTCATGTGATGAGAACTTTAAAAATAGGAAAATATTTAACAAGGTAATACTTATTTTTAGTCTGTGAAATCATTTACTATAAGCTCTGAAGCAGAGATAATTATGTTCCACTACAAAAGGAGTTATTTGCTCTCCTATTAATGTGGATAAGAGATTTCCAGGGTTTTTGTAGGTTTCTTATTTTCTTTTAAAAGTGAAAACGAATACATAGCATTGTTTTTCTTAGTCCTCTTACTGATGACTCCTAGCATGCCTTTGGTTATAAAAACAAATAATTGAGACATATAGCAGACACTTCACTTAAACACAGATTGGTTGTAGGCATAAATAATCTATAATATTTTTATAAATTCTAAACCAGCAAGCATAGTCATATATTTATAAAAAGTGAAGCAGCTAAGAAAACATGGGCAACAATACTTTCAACTAAAATATCATGAAACAGGATGGTTTTTGAGTAATTATCAGAGACTGATACAAGGGAAGTATGCTTTCAATCAGAGAGTTTTCATTAAAGACATTGTCAAATTAAATATACTGTTTTTGGTTCTCAGTCTGTTGAATGCCAATTATTTCTTATCCTGTTTGTAGATATATCACACATTCAGAGCATAAGTACCTTTCTTTAAAATAATTTTATATGTCAATATTTATACATTGTTACTATTTACTAGATTATCTTTATTTCCGTCCCTATTCTTGACTAGGGTTATGTTGTTTTCATGTTATGTCATTAACTATTCACGAAGCTGATTAAAATAAACTGATGCAGATACAGATTTACAGCTTTACGATTCATGTATTTTTAATCTAGAAAACATAAATGTAAGCATTCCAGAAGACACGGCAGTTTATTGACACAAAGAAATTCCAATGGGATCTTGAAAGTGTATGCAAATTTAAATCCAAGGCACATCAAAACCCAGGTGTTGAAATGCTATGATTCCTGCTGCTCCACCTCAAGGCGAGTGGCTGAGTTTTGATGTGGAGAAGGCATTAACTAAAGTTGAGTAGACATGTAGAAAACATTAATTTGAATTTGGGGTGATGCATGCAGCCAGGAGGCAAAAATGGAAGAAT
Organism: Trachypithecus francoisi; assembly: GCF_009764315.1. Taxonomy (NCBI): domain Eukaryota; kingdom Metazoa; phylum Chordata; class Mammalia; order Primates; family Cercopithecidae; genus Trachypithecus; species Trachypithecus francoisi. The sequence goes on from NW_022681459.1 coordinate 8,708,868, forward strand.
TTACCTTCCAGAATCTCTAGACTGGCACAACACTTACCAAGAAATCACATGATTGATTTTGTTCTGTTCTATTTAGCACAATGAAGGGTAGTGTCCTCAGCACCTGCAATAATGATGCAGCATCCAGAAGCGGCTTCCCACTCCTGATCCACGGATACTCTGGTTCCCTGTCAATGGCTTCTAATTTAAACATCCCTAAAGTTCTATTCTAAACAATATGCTTTTTTTTTTTTTTCCTAAATCAAAGGATAAGAATATTTCTTCATGCATTCTAAGCTCATTTAGCCAGGAATTACGCCAGACACCACGGGAGTTTTGTAGTATGGGCATTCCCATCCAACTTGTAAGCAGTGATACAGCCAACAGACTTCTCATCACTGTGATGGTTAATACTGAGTGTCAATTTGATTGGATTGAAGGATGCAAAGTACTGTTCCCGGGTATATCTGTGAGGGTGTTTTCAAAGGAGATTAAATTTGAGTCAGTGGACTGAGAAAGGAAATCCACCCTCAATCTGGGTGGGCACAGTCTAATCAGCTGCCAGTGCAGCCAGAATAAAAGCAGGCAGAAGAACCTGAAAAGACTAGACTGGCTTAGCCTCCCAGCCTACATCTTTCTTCTGTGTTGGGTGTTTCCTGTCCTCGAACATCACACTCCACGTTCTTCAGCTTTGGGACTCAGAATGACTTCCTTGATTCTCAGCTTGCAGACAGCCTATTGTGGGACCTCACCTTGCGATTGTTTGAGTTAACACTCCTTAATAAATTCCCTTTTATATATGCATGTATCCTATTAATTCTGTCCCTCTAGAGAACCCTGACTAATACAAATACCTTCATCATTTTCTCATTTCTGGACTTCAGCTTCTTTTTTAATCAAAACATGGAAGTTCAAATCTCTATGTCATTGAAGACATTAAGGAAGGTAAAACCATTCTGCCCCAGTAGTTAGGCCATTGCCTTCACCAACAGGTTGATAACCAGCTGGCTCCTGTCAGATTTAGCTACACTTATTAGGGCTGGGAAGAATTGCTCTGGGTTCCTGGAAGACTTAACAAATTCAGCTTCTTCTTTATCAAGAAACAACTTGCTTTCTACAGCATGTTTATTCCCACTGTGAAACTGTGACTAGGTGAGAAAGTCCACAAAGCTTTTTTTTTTTTTTTTCTTACATAAAAATCTCTCATTTGGAAAGTGGAACTAGGTATGCTTTCATTTGGGCAGTTTCAAATTTATTTTTATTTCTGGAAGCGTCTTTGACCTGGAAGCATCCTCTGCATGAAAACAAAAGTTCTCAGACAGGATGAAAAAAAAGCAGGTAAGTCAGCATTGGCTTTCTCCACTTATAGGCCCAACGAATCTTTCAGGAACAGAACATGCTTGTTTAGCAGGTATTTGAGAGACAGAGTAATGCTTCCTTCAGGCATAAAGATACCATCAACCTGATCCAGTAGGTTCATAGGGACGATTAACTTGCTTTTATTAACTAAATGAAAACATTTATCTACTAGTTGTTGATTATCACAGTACATTATAGGAAAATTGAATTTTGCTTTTATGGTATCCATTCTAAACGTGTTAGAAAATGACAGCTAGGCATTTGAGGAAACGCCATTATTCACCAAGGAAGACAACATGAATCTGCAGGTTCACAAAAAGGCATTTACCCTGATTTGATTATTCTACATTGTATACATGTATGAAAATATCACATGTACTCCAATGTAACCTAAAATTATGTGCAACTGTGATACTTTAATAAAAATACAAAAATGTCAAAATATCCTTAAATACATGCAAATCTGTTATCTATATTATTATTTCTTAAACTATCGGTGATCAAGCATTATGTTTGTGTTTGTAATTTTGTTTTTTTAATTTGCATTCTGTTATGGCCAAATACTTTTGTAAAATACTAGAAAAAATGAATTACAAAAATTAAAACACAAATCCATATAAAAAGGCATTTATGCTAAGGATGTCCAATCATTATTAATATGCACACATATACAGACACACACACACATGTATTTCAAATAAGCCTTTAATATGCTCATATAATTCTATTATTTATTTTCTTTTTTAACTCAAAAGACATATTCATTTGAAATAGTATTTTGATGCTGTATGACTAATGAAGAGAAGAGATTGTGGGTTGCCATATATCCTAGCATGTCCCAGAAGGTAATCATTTCTGACTGTTTTCCTGGCATAATTATTATAATGTCAATTTTTACTCTCGGGAGAGTCACAGTTTAGATGATAAATAGATATGGTTCATTGAAGTTAAGGTGATGCAACTTTCTGAAATGTAACATGGGAGAGGTGCGTGAGTTGGAATTGACCAGAGTCTAGGATTTTCTTTTTAAGAGTGTTACATTGGCCACATTCATAGAGAAGTGGGATTTAATCAAACTAAAAACGTTCTGCACAGGAAAAAAAAAACAGAGTAAAAATGCAATGCATGCTTTGGGAGGCCGAGACGGGCGGAACACAAGGTCAGGAGATCGAGACCATCCTGGCGAACACGGTGAAACCCCGTCTCTACTAAAAAAAATACAAAAAACTAGCCGGGCGAGGTGGCGGGCGCCTGTAGTCCCAGCTACTCGGGAGGCTGAGGCAGGAGAATGGCGTAAACCCGGGAGGCGGAGCTTGCAGTGAGCTGAGATCTAGCCACTGCACTCCAGCCTGGGCGACAGAGCGAGACTCCGTCTCAAAAAAAAAAAAAAAAAAAAAAAAAAAAAAATGCAATGCATGAAATGGAAGAAAATATTTGCAAACCATATATCGAAACCATATATCATGTCAGGAGTTAGTCTTCAAAATATAATATATAAAAATATAAATTGCTACATCACAATGACAAAACCAAAACAAAACAATAAATAATCCAATTAGAAAATGGGCAAGGTAGCCGGGCGAGGTGGCGGGCGCCTGTAGTCCCAGCTACTCGGGAGGCTGAGGCAGGAGAATGGCGTGAACCGGGAGGCGGAGCTTGCAGTGAGCTGAGATCCGGCCACTGCACTCCAGCCCGGGCGACAGAGCGAGACTCCGTCTCAAAAAAAAAAAAATGCAATGCATGAAATGGAAGAAAATATTTGCAAACCATATATCGAAACCATATATCATGTCAGGAGTTAGTCTTCAAAATATAATATATAAAAATATAAATTGCTACATCACAATGACAAAACCAAAACAAAACAATAAATAATCCAATTAGAAAATGGGCAAGGTAGCCGGGCGAGGTGGCGGGCGCCTGTAGTCCCAGCTACTCGGGAGGCTGAGGCAGGAGAATGGCGTGAACCCGGGAGGCGGAGCTTGCAGTGAGCTGAGATCCGGCCACTGCACTCCAGCCCGGGCGACAGAGCGAGACTCCGTCTCAAAAAAAAAAAAAATAAAAATAAAAATAAAAATAAAAATAAATAAAACTAAAAAAAAAAAAAAAAAAGAAAATGGGCAAGGAATTTGAACAGATAATTATCCAAAGAAGAAATACAAATGTACAACAAGTAAAAAAAAAAAAGGTGTTTAACATCACCAATTATCAGGAAAATGCAAATCCAAACCACAAGAACATACCACCTCACAGCTATCAGGATGATTGTTATTACAAAAAAAGGAAAATAAAAACAGGTAAGTGTTGGTAAGGAAGTGGATAAATTGGAACCCGTATACACTGTTGCGGGAATAAAATGGCGCAGCCACTATGAAAAACAGTGTAAGCTTCTTCAAAAAAACTAAAAACAGAATAACCATATAATCCAGCTGTCCCACTTCTGGATATATAGTCAAAGTAATTGAAACCAGGATTTCATAGAGCTACCCACATTCTCATATTCCTTGCACATTATTCACAACAGTCAAGATACAGAAAAATACCCTGAATATCCATCAGTGGACGAATATAAATAAAATGTGGTAGACATGACATGGGATATCATCCAGCCTTAACAAAGAAGAAAATTCAGTCCTACATGACCGCATGGGTGAACCTGGAGGACACTGTGCTAAGTGAAATAAGCCAGTTACAGAAGGACAAATACTGCATGACTCCAGTTATGTGAGAAATCTGAAATAGTTAAACTGATAAACACAGAATGAGTTTATGGTTGTCAAGGGTTTGTGGGAGGAAACCTGTTGTTCAACAGGTATAAAAATTCAGTTATAGAAGATGTGCAAGTTTAAAAGATCACTGTACAATATTGTGCCTGTTAACAATACTGTTAAAAAAATTGTTGAGGGTACATCTCATGTTAAGTGTTCTTACCACAATAAAATAAATTAACTCTAAAGATGATTGAGCCTGGAGTGAAGAAACACACAATGATCATGTCTGGAAGCATTTAATAAATTAGGGAGTGTCAGAGAGGTATGTGAAGGTAGAGAAGATGACATAGATTAATTTTTTTTCTTAATTTGATGATGAAATAATGGTCATGAAATAACACTAGTGAGAAAGTAAGATAACAAATCTACCTTGCAGTCCTGAGGTGCAAGGGAGAGGGAATAAGGAATATCATTTACGAGGACTTCAAAAAAAAAGGCTACCTTGGAGAAGAGCTAAGCTTCAGTTAAGGTAAACTGGCAGAGCACAGCAGTTTAAAATAATAGTTTAAGGCCAGGTGCGGTGGCTCACGCCTGTAATCCCAGGCCGCCGTGGAGAGGGGGTGCGGGGGGTGGTGGTGTCACCTGAGGTCAGGAGTTTGAGACCAGTCTGGTCAATATGTTGAAACCCTCTCTACCAAAAAAATACAAAAATTAGCCGGACGTGGTGGTGGGCGCCCGTAATCCCAGCCACTCCGGAGGATGAGGCAGAAGAATCACTTGAGGCCGGGAGACAGAGGTTGCAGCGAGTGGAGGTCGTGCCCCTGCACTCCAGCCTGGGAGGCAGAGCGAGACTCTGAAAAATACATAAACAAACAAATAAATAAATAAATAAATAAAATGACAGCTTAAGATATTACCATATTTCCTAGATAAGAAGCACCAGTTATGAAGGCCACAGTTAAAGAATTCCCACTGCAGGAAGATGGAGATAAAATGAAGGAACAACTAGAAATGGGAGAAGATAGTAAGTGGAAATGCTAATACAGTGGACCATAGATCTGTATCTCTGCATGTGCGCTTTGTTCTTTGTAGTGTACTTTAAGTAGTCACAAATAGTATTCAAGTTGTAAGAATATTAATCATCTTAGCAAAAGAGTCTTGCAGTACCAGGATTTATGACAACAAAGAAACACACAGAGGAGGTTAATCCAGTTGGTATGCATAAGAAGTTTACAAAAATTAAATTCATAATTGTATAGTTTTGAACACTGTGATAATAAAATTTGTACACATATAAGAGAAAATCAGATGAGAACAGAGCCACGAGAAGGCTGAATATGTAGTAAACAAAGTTGTCTATGATAACATGTATTACATGTATAACATGTCTACATCTATTACAATAAAATTATTTCAAACAAAATGAACAGATACCTCCCTGGAAACTTCCCCTGAGGGGAGTACTGGTGGGAATCTAGAGGAATCTGAAATGAGAACAAAACAGAGAACGATTTATCATTATTACTTTTATCTATTTGAATGACTTTGTAGAACCACGTATTTTTGTCTGATAACACCAGAGAAACTGAAAAGTTTCTTCCAAGTTTTCTGCTAATGACCATGAACTTAATAAACTATGTAGTGACATATATTTATATTTTGAACTATTTCTTACTAGTTAATGCCACTTCTTGCAGAATGTTGTGTAATGGTTTAGAGAGAAAAAGTCTTTTTGTGACTTCTGCTAGTTGAGCTTGGATTCAAGCATTCAAAACCTCTTATTTTCTGTTTCCATGTTCTTGCCTATGAAAGATATGTTACTATTTCTTCTGATGTCCAAATAGCAGATCTATGCATATAGTGCAGTGTTAACTGATTCAGGCAGCTTTCCATCTCAGCGTATTAGTATCACTTCAGGGAGTAGGAGAATATGGAGTTCTTTTTGATGGTACATGTGTGTTAAATTGATATTATTCTGGTAATGGCACACTACAGCTGTGAACTCTGTCGACATTACCCTCTTCCATCAAGAATGGATGACTCTATTCACAGATCAAAGTGAAAGTATCAAAGTCATGATATATTTGGACCCAGTAGTCTCTTGAAAAAGGCAGGATAGAGGTCAGAACACTTATTTCAATTGAGCAAAGTCTACATTTTTGGAACACTGCTATAAGTCAGATGTCATATCAGTAACTATCTTGAAAGAAGTGTGGAAATGTATAACAGCTATGAAAAGGGACATTGGTATTAAAGGAAATATTTAGAAACATGTGCCTGAGATACTGTTGTCTTTAGTCTTGAAAAATTGCTGAAGTAAAATTAAAGTAACTACGTACCTAAGTGAGCAGAATTTTTAAAGAGAGGGGTCTCTATCATTACATAATAAATTAAGGGAAAGCACCAAATGGGAACTAGAAGGTAGAAAATGTTATCAATATATTTGAATATTCTAAGTAGAAATAAAAATCAATTAACCATATTTTAACAAACCAATTAAACTCTAAAGAAAAAAACATGTGTTTAAATTTTTAAAGGCAAGCTTTTGACAAAACTCCCTATATAGGTTATACTTTTTTTAAAAAAAGTCACAATGTAAAACTACATTGACAGCCAAAACACATATATTTTAACACGTAAATAAATACATTACCCATTTCAACAGTGATATACCAAAGAAAGAACTCATTAGCCACTTGTTTCATAGAATAGTTGAGCATGTTAAAATGCTATCATTCCATATTTGCAAGTTGGCCTGCAGAAATATACTGAAGATTTTTTGAAAAGAAGATTGAATTTAATTCAAATAACTCATTTTAATTTAAATGAAACTAGTATAAGTCAATCATTATAAACCAGATTGAAATTTCACTGCTAACCATGCTCATAATTCAACTTACATTTAATTTAGGAGAAATAATAGCCAAATTTATGGTTTTTAAAAAAACCCAGAGTTCAATATATCATAGAATGCACAAAAATATTTTTCTTTTGCACTCATTATATGACTAAACAAAATTTATACAGAATATTTCTTTAGTTCTTTATTTTCTTTTAGTGCAATTTTCATATTTGTTTCACTGATTTGTACTGCGTTTACCAAAGGATAAGCTCTTTTTGAAGTGCAAACCATTTACCATTAGTTTTGGAATCAAGAAAATTAAATCTCACCCCCTTCACTGTATTTGTATTAATTTATCCACAGTTGAAATTGATGTAAAAAGTTACAAAGTTGTAAGTCACACATGGCCGTGCATGCCTGTAGATCCAGCTACTCTGGAGTCTGAGGCAGGAGACTCGAGCCCAGGAGTTTGGAGCTGTAGTGTGTTATCATTGTGCCTGTAAATAGCCACTCCACTCCAACCTGGACAATATCGCAAGAATCTGTGTCAAAATAACAAAGATACAATTCTTTAAAAATAATTTACAATATCATGATTTCTCCAAATTTTACATAAGACTTAGAGCTAACTTGAGTTAAAGGTAGCAAACAGTTATAACTCATTTTCATGAAGCTTTAGGACTTCATCCTTTTATCACTGCTATAATTTTAATTGATGTCATTTTTTTAATAATATAGTATACTTGCTTATTGAGTTTTAAAATGCAAGTTACTTGTAGCTTTCTTCTTGTGTTAGAAATGAACACTTTGGTGACCACCAGATGTGGTAAATGAAGAAAACTTCAAAAATAACTAATAAGTCACAGATCAACATAATAATGGTAAAACCTTCCCCATTCCCAAATTCCAGTGGAAATGCTTACAAACACAGACCAAACATAAATGTTTAACTATGTCTATGCATGTGTGAATTTGGATAAACAATAGCAAAAAAATATTGATAAAATATCATATATTCAGAAATTGGAGGTGTTTCTACATCTTGATTAAACTAACAGGGGATACTGTTGACTCTTTCAAAAATGATAGTTTTAAAATAAGAAGCCTAAGTTTCCAGTTTAAGACAATGGGTTAATCAAATGGTTCAAAACATCAGTAACAATAATTACATACAAAAAGGAATATTTTTAAAATGTATGGAATAGAGGTGACATCAGTTGTCCAGAGTTTCATAAATTTTTGGAAAACAGAAGAAATATGGCATCCCATGATCAATAAACTCATGCTGAGAGGGTCCCATTTTAGAACATATAAAGGAGGAGGATTTGTGTTGGAACTGGAGAATAAGGGTTGTGGAAATCAAGTTAATTGACTTATGGACTATTATAAAATTTATGTTACCCTAGGTTTAGATTGGAAAATTATTTTATAAGAACTATTAAGCTATCTAACTTGGATTGGCATATTTCTGCTGGAAAGTAAATACCCATGCTGTATTCGGCTCATTATGACATGTGTTTGTTTGTGAGCCAATTTACATCCTTAAAATAATCATTATAACATGTTTTAGGCACATGTACCTGCTGAAAATGAATCACACGAAGGGGGAAGAATTAGCAGAGGAATGGAGTGATAGCCAGTACTGTCAGCCTTCAGTATCCATGGGGGATTGATTCCAGGAACCTACAGATACCAAAATCCACGGTTGCTCAAATCTCTTATATAAAAATATTGTAATAGTTACGTATAACCTATGCACATCATCCTGAATATTTTAAATCCTCTGGATTACTTATAACCAATACAATGTAAGTGTCATGTAAATAGTTGTTACACTGTATTTTGTATTTTCTATTGTTATATTGTTATTATTATTATTATTATTATATTATTATTTTTCAAATTCGATCTCTCCAGTGTTGGTGGAATCTGCAAATTCAGAAGTCGTGAGTACAGAAAGTCGATTGCACTTCCATGAGTCAATAGATTCTTTCAAATACAAATAAAAATAGGCCCAAATGTTGCAAGACATGCTAAGAAAATTAGCAGCAAGATAGGATTTTGTTTGTTTCTTATTTGAGATAGAGTCTCACTCCGTCACCCAGGCTGGAGTGCAGCGGCCCGATCTTGGCCCACTGCAAGCTCCGCCTCCCGGGTTCACGCTATTCTCCTGCCTCAGCTTCCTGAGTAGCTACATCCAATATTTCTATCTTGCAAAAGGTCAACGCTGTAATCAACCTGAATTAGAGCTTTCAGCAAATGCTATGATTCAGAAGTTTTATAGTAAAGCTGTAAATATTTCTCCTGTAATAATTATAAGGAGATAAAAATTAGGAGTCTGATGTCTGAGGATAGAGGAGAAAAACTATAAAATAAACTTAAAATACTAACCTATGTTGGACAAATAATGATGACTCACAACAAAGAGGCATTCACTTTCCAACTCTGCTTTGTGTTCTCTTCAAATCTTTAAGAATACTTGTTTTGGCATTGAATATTATTTAAACAATTACTTACATACTTTAATTATTATGATTATTATTGTATCTTTCAAAATCAACAGATCATGCATGACTTAAAGTTGCAAAAATGTCAATGTAAAACAATGTATAATTAATTTATCTATGAGATCATTTGGTGAGACTGATGTGAAAAAAATGGTGTGGGGCAAATTTCCCGTGTATGATGGGGTGCCAAAATAAAAGACCTAATATTATTGAACTAAGATATAGAGATTTAAAGATATTATTTACAAGGATTAAAATTACCACTAGAAGGTGCAAACACCTTTGACATCAGAGATAAAATAGCTGAAGCTTACATTTGAAAAATCAATAAATGCAATAAAAAGATATTTATCATTGTGATATTTAAAAGTATTCATCTAATATACTAAACATATTAAAAGTCCTCTGTGTAAGGAAAAGGGTGAAGAATTAAATATTGAAAACAGATTTTTTGACCCTCGTTTAAAATAGTTTTTATATTTTACTTTTCTTTATTATTTATTAAAATATAGAAAAATCCAGGTATTAAAGGGTACATAAAAATCTATCCAGGTCATTGTGTAGATAAAAGAAATAAGAAATGTGAAGATGATACTACTGAAAATGGAATAGAAATAGGAGAATTTTTAAAAATTCATACCTAGTAATTATACATTTTGCTGAGGTATATGTGATATTTTGATATATGTATACAATGTGTAATGATCAAATCAGAGTAATTGGGATATTCATTAACTCAAACACTTATCTTTTTATTGTATTGGGAATATTCCAAATCTCCACTGACAGAAAGAGTAGAAATATTAATTTTTGTTTATTACATATATTTTTTCATACCTTCAAACATATTTATTAAATAACAAAATTCCAAATATACTATTAAATTAGATTTAAACATTCAAAACCACCAAAATTTTACCATTGTATAATTAAAAGTACTAATTATTTCTTATCTTACTCTTAAAAAGAAAATCCTAGACTCTGGTCAATTCCATCTCACCCAACTCTCCCATGCTACATTTCAGAAAGTTGCATCACCTTAATTTCAATGAACCATATCTATTTATCATCTAAACGGTGACTCTCCCGAGAGTAAAAATTGGTATTATAATAATTATGCCAGGAAAATAGTCAGAAATGATTACCTTCTGGGACATGCTAGGATATATGGCAACCCACAATCTCTTCTCTTCATTAATCATACAGTATCAAAATACTATTTCAAGTGAATATGCCATTTGAGTTAAAAAAAAAGAATTATATGAGCATATTAAAGGCTTATTTGAAATACATTTGTGTGTGTGTCTGTATATGTGTGCGTATTAATAATGATTGGACATCCTTAGCATAAATGCCTTTTTATATGGATTTGTGTTTTAATTTTTGTAATTCATTTTTTCTAGTATTTTACAAAAGTATTTGGCCATAACAGAATGCAAATAAAAAAAACAAAATTGCAAACACAAACATAATGCTTGATCACCGATAGTTTAAAAAATAATAATGTAGATAACAGACTTGCATATATTTAAGGATATTTTGACATTTTTGTATTTTTAATTAAAATATCACAGTTGCACATAATTTTAGGTTACATTGGAGTACATGTGATATTTTCATACATGTATACAATGTAGAATAATCAAATCAGGGTAAATGCCTTTTTGTGAACCTGCAGATTCATGTTGTCTTCCTTGTGAATAATGGCGTTTCCTCAAATGCCTAGCTGTCATTTTCTAACACGTTTAGAATGGATACCATAAAAGCAAAATTCAATTTTCCTATAATGTACTGTGATAATCAACAACTAGTAGATAAATGTTTTCATTTAGTTAATAAAAGCAAGTTAATCGTCCCTATGAACCTACTGGATCAGGTTGATGGTATCTTTATGCCTGAAGGAAGCATTACTCTGTCTCTCAATACCTGCTAAACAAGCATGTTCTGTTCCTGAAAGATTCGTTGGGCCTATAAGTGGAGAAAGCCAATGCTGACTTACCTGCTTTTTTTTCATCCTGTCTGAGAACTTTTGTTTTCATGCAGAGGATGCTTCCAGGTCAAAGACGCTTCCAGAAATAAAAATAAATTTGAAACTGCCCAAATGAAAGCATACCTAGTTCCACTTTCCAAATGAGAGATTTTTATGTAAGAAAAAAAAAAAAAAAAAGCTTTGTGGACTTTCTCACCTAGTCACAGTTTCACAGTAGGAATAAACATGCTGTAGAAAGCAAGTTGTTTCTTGATAAAGAAGAAGCTGAATTTGTTAAGTCTTCCAGGAACCCAGAGCAATTCTTCCCAGCCCTAATAAGTGTAGCTAAATCTGACAGGAGCCAGCTGGTTATCAACCTGCTGGTGAAGGCAATGGCCTAACTACTGGGACAGAATGGTTTTACCTTCCTCAATGTCTTCAATGACATAGAGATTTGAACTTCCATGTTTTGATTAAAAAAGAAGCTGAAGGCCGGCGCGGTGGCTCAAGCCTGTAATCCCAGCACTTTGGGAGGCCGAGACGGGCGGATCACGAGGTCAGGAGATCGAGACCATCCTGGCTACATGGTGAAACCCCGTCTCTACTAAAAATACAAAAAAAAAAAAAAACTAGCCGGGCGAGGTGGCGGGCGCCTGTAGTCCCAGCTACTCGGGAGGCTGAGGCAGGAGAATGGCGTGAACCCGGAGGCGGAGCTTGCAGTGAGCCGAGGTTGCGCCACTGCACTCCAGTCTGGGCGACAGAGCGAGACTCCGCCTCAAAAAAAAAAAAAAAAAAAAGAAGCTGAAGTCCAGAAATGAGAAAATGATGAAGGTATTTGTATTAGTCAGGGTTCTCTAGAGGGACAGAATTAATAGGATACATGCATATATAAAAGGAATTTATTAAGGAGTGTTAACTCAAACAATCGCAAGGTGAGGTCCCACAATAGGCTGTCTGCAAGCTGAGAATCAGGAAGTCATTCTGAGTCCCAAAGCTGAAGAACGTGGAGTGTGATGTTCGAGGACAGGAAACACCCACACAGAAGAAAGATGTAGGCTGGGAGGCTAAGCCAGTCTAGTCTTTTCAGGTTCTTCTGCCTGCTTTTATTCTGGCTGCACTGGCAGCTGATTAGACTGTGCCCACCCAGATTGAGGGTGGATTTCCTTTCTCAGTCCGCTGACTCAAATTTAATCTCCTTTGGCAACACCCTCACAGATATACCTGGGAACAATACTTTGCATCCTTCAATCCAATCAAATTGGACAAAACAGTGTAAGCTTCTTCAAAAAACTAAAAACAGAACAACCATGCAATCCAGCTGTCCCACTTCTGGGTATATAGTCAAAGTAATTGAAAACAGGATTTCATAGAGCTACCCACATTCTCATATTCCTTGCACAGTATTCACAATAGTCAAGATACAGAAAAATACCCTGAATATCCATCAGTGGACGAATTATTTCTATAAATACAAAAAGCATGGCAAACCATTTTGTATATTTCCACCCTGATCTAGAATTCCATACCTACCACATCTCTCATTATCTTTTTTCTTAAGGTTGTTTTGGTTTTTCAAACAGCTCACATAACTTTTTCAGGATTTTTTAAAAATTGAATAAACATCTAAAGTCAGAGGAACTTCCAAAAGTATAATGCTTTATGTAGAAAGGTAATTTCTATCTCTTTGAAAAATATTCATGTGTTTAATTATGAAACTTGTAAAGGTATTTCTTTAAGCACAACTTTAGCTGCATCGCAGAAATATTGATAGGTTGTATAGTCCTATAGGTTTCTATTATACAAAATTAAAATCTAAAAACAATAATCTTAGTACCTATTTTAAGAATTAGAAGAAAGAAGACGAATTAAATACAAAATAAGCAGTGGAAGAAATAGAAAAGAGTAGAAACCAATAAAATAGAGAGAGGGTGGACAATTTAGAAAGTCAATGAAATTAATCCATGCCTATTTTAATACAGGAATAAAAGCTTAATTAACTGATTGATACAAAAAAAAAGAAACTATGAATTATAGAATCAGTAAGAGAGAACCCATGGATGCATGTTAAGTGTGGTGATATTAAAATGTTAATAAATACTTTTAAAACTTTCTTAATACTTTTAAGAATGTTTAAGAGTTTTATACTCTATACTTTAAATAATTAAACAATATGTATAAAATGGACAAGTTACTGGTACTTAAAAATTTGAAAATGTCTGTTGGTGGGTGTAGGGCTAGGGGAGGGAGAGCATTAGGAGAAATATCTAGCTCTGCACATGTACCCCAGAACTTAAAGTATAAGTTAAAGAAAATAGGAAATGTATAGGATCCTATATATAATGTACAGATTGAATAAAATAATACACATTGTTTTCACAAACTACTCAAACTTCAAATGACTTCATTGGTAAACTTTACCAGATATTTGGGAAAAATAATACCAAAGGCAGACAAGATTTATCTATCAGAAAAGAAGAGAAGGAAATACATCCTGATTTATTGTTTAATGTTTTTACTTTGCAATAGTTTTCCTCATAAAAACTTGCAACAATAGCACAATGATTTTTCATATATTCTTCATCCAGCTCCTCCAGTGATCATGTCTTACAGTACAACAGTACATTGTCAAAAACAAAAAATTGACATTGATATGCAATTAAATTCAGATAAATATGGTTGAATGTTTGGATTTCACCAATTTTTACATGTATTCCTTTTTAAAAATTATTATTGTTGTTGTTATCATTATTATTTTAAATTGAGACAAAGTCTTGTTCTGTTTTCCAGGCTGCAGAACAGTAGTGCAATCAGGGCTCACTGCAGCCTCCAACTCCTGGGCTTAAGTGGTCCTCCACCTCAGCTTTCTGAATAGCTAGGACTACAGGTGTGCACCACCAAGGCCAGCTAATTTTTAAAAAATGTTTCTTTTATAGAGATGTGGTCTCCCTATGTTGACCAGGCTGGTTATAATCTCCTGCCTCAAGCAATCCTCCCACCTCTGTCTCCGAAAGTGTTGGGATTACAGGCATGACTTACCACGCCTGACTAAAAACTATTTTTGAGTAGTATTTTATAAAATTTTTACATGTAGAATTTCATCAGCACATTCATGATACAAAGTTGTCCCATAACTACAGATACATCTCCTCGTGTTGCACCTTAATAGTCATATGCTTACCTCAAACTTAATCTTTCACAACTACTGAACTGTTCATGACTATCATTTTGTTAGAGAACATTAATAAATAGTATCACATATAATCTAGCCTTTGGCAATGGGCTTTTTTCTCAGCTATTTGTGTTATTTACATCAATGTGTGTTTTTTTTTTTTTGAGACGGAGTCTCTCTGTCACCCGGGCTGGAGTGCAGTGGCGCGATCTCAGCTCACTGCAAGCTCCGCCTCCCGGGTTCACGCCATTCTCCTGCCTCAGCCTCCCGAGCAGCTGGGACTACAGGCGCCGCCACTGCGCCCGGCTAATTTTTTTTTTTTTTTGTATTTTTTAGTAGAGACGGGGTTTCACCGTGTTAGCCAGGATGGTCTCGATCTCCTGACCTCGTGATCCCGTCTCGGCCTCCCAAAGTGCTGGGATTACAGGCGTGAGCCACCGCGCCCGGCCTCAATGTTGGTTCTAACAGTAAGTTATAATTTAAAAACTTAAGACAAACACATCTCTATCCACATATTTATCTATTCCTTACTCATTTATATTTTCTGATATTTCAGACTCATTTTGTTACCATTTTCTTTTAGTTTGTCAAAATTTTTTTGAGGCAGACAATGCTGTAAAAGTATTGTTTTCTCTTTTTTCTAAGAATATCTTTTTTTCACCTCCATTACTCAAGAATATTTTACTCGGTATAGAAATATAGTTTATTGGTAATGTTCTTTCAGCACTTGAAAACTGTTGTGTTGTTTCCTTCTGGCATCCATATCAAAGCTCAATACTATTTGAATTGTTCTCCTATAGATAATGCATCGTATCTTTCCAAATGCTTTCACCATTTTTTTCTTTGCCTTTAGTTTCCACAATTTTGACTATGATATCCTTGGACATAGATTTATTTGTCTTTACACAAATAAAATTATTGTCAATAATCTTCCTGGATATGAAAGCTTACATTTTCTCCAGAGTTTGAGAGGTGTTCAACCCTTATTTCTTTAAATAGTTTTCTAGACATTTCCTTCTTTTCTTTTTCAGTTTCTGATCTTTTGTTACTATCCCACATGTCCTGTTATTTTGTTCATCCTTTTCTTTTTTTTTATTTTTCTCTCTTGTTCATACTGAATGATTTCTATTAATACAAATTCAAATTCACTCATTTTTTTCACCTATTAATTTTATCCTGCTATTGAGCCACTTAGTAAGATTTATATTTGGGTTATCGTATTTTTCAGTTCTAAAATTTGTATGATTTCGTCTTATACCTTATATTTCCTTGCTGAGATATTCTATTTTTCCATTTATTCAAGAGTGTTTAACAATATTTGTCCAACAATTCTAACATTTGTGACTTCTTCCCATTGATATTGATTATCTTTCGTCATTTAAGCTGAGATTTCCATTGTGTTTTATATGGTGAGTATTTTTTGACTCTATCCTTGACATTTTCTATATTATAAGAATCTGGTTTCTATTTAAATATTTTAAATTAGAAAGTAGTCATTGTATTTAGGATGAATGCATATCCTGGCCTACTTTTGTTGGTGATGGTTTAAATAAGATTTTAATTTAAACGGCCTTTGGAGTGATACTCTGTTCTGCCACAATTGTACATTTAAACACTTGACGAACTGCACCTCAGTCTCTACAGAGCCTGCTGAGGAGGGAGTGGGACACAGCCTTGTTATATAGGATTTTGAAGGGAGTGTTTTACCTATAGACTCTGTTTGAAAGAGTTGCCTTCTCATGACTATAGGGTAGCATAGAACACTAGGCTTATGCACAGACTTGGCATCCCTGGTTCACTACCTCGTTACTGCAGTGTGTGGGTAGCAGTCAAGTTTCAGCCCATAGACTTGTCCGGGAAGCAGCACAGCCTCATTGTTGTAGTCCATTTGTTTTGCTGCAAAACACCCCTGGAATGCAGGGAGCAGAGGCTTGAAGCATAGCTGAGCAGCAAGCCCCAGAGTCCTATGGTTATTTAGACTTCTCTTTTGAAACCATTCTGCCTTTGAAGTTCTGGCACTCTGAGGCTGTAATGGGCACAGCAGCCTCAATGGTCTCAGAAATGCCATCAGGGTCATTCTCCCATTATCTTGACGAGTAGAATCTGGCTTCCTTCTAATAAGACTAGTCTTCTTATGAAAAGGTCACTTGGCTAAGCTCTGAATTTTCTTTCCTAAACACCATTTTTTTATTCTTTGCATGACTAGGCCGAGAATATTTACATTATGCTTCCCTTTTAATTATGAGTTCTATCTTTATATAGTTTCTCTCATCTAACATTTTACTGTTGATCAAGTTTAAACAATGGAAGTCATTCAGCACCATGAGCACTCTGCTTAGATATTTCTTGTGCCAGATATCTTAGTTCATTACTAGCAAGTTCTCTCTCCAAAAAGCATTAGAACACGAACACAATTCGACCAAGTTTATTGATACTGTAACAAGGTTGAACTTTCCTTCAGTTTCTTATACCTTGTTCCTCACTTCCATCTAAGACCTAATCAGAATGGCCTTTTGTTTTCATATTTCTACCAACATTCTGTTCATGATCACTTTTATTTTATTTTATTATATTTTATTTTGTCTTGTTTATTTTATTTTATTTTATTTTATTTTTTGAGATGGAGTCTTGTTCTGTCACCCAGACCGAAGTGCAGTGGCGCAATCTCGGCTCATTGCAAACTCCACCTCCCGGGTTTACGCCATTCTCCTGCCTCAGCCTCCCGAGTAGCTGGGACTACAGGTGCCCACCACCATGCTCGGCTAATTTTTTGTATTTTTAATAGAGACGGGTTTCCCTGTGTTAGCCAGGATGGTCTGGATCTCCTGACCTTGTGATCCACCCGACTCGGCCTCCCAAAGTGCTGGGATTACAGGTGTGAGCCGCCGTGCCTGGCCCCATGAGCACTTAGATATCACTAAGAAGACTAAGCCATTTTAAAAAAATTAGGACAGAAATCTTTAATGAAATGTGTCTTTCAGTATATGTTAGCATACTGTATGCACACATACATATATACTCTTTAACACACCTCATGGATTGCCACCATTCATTTAACCAATAAATTAAAATTAAAATTTTAGTTTTAGTTGGGAGGGAAGGGAAGGGGAACTAATGGCAAACTTTTCATCTTATATCTGGTAAGAAATTGTGAATTTCTCAGAATTTCCCTGGAGAAAACCTGTGGCCAGAGAATCTTTGAAATAAAATATATAAATCCCTATCCCCTACCAAAAATACTTCCAAAAGATGCAGTTATTACAGTAAGTGTGCTTCTCAGAACAGGAGCATTCATTCCACTCCCTATTCTTGCTTCTGCACCTCTGGCTTCAAGACAGTCTGTCCCTCAGCTAGGGCACTGAGGTTCATATGGGCACGTAGACTCAGTGCACCTTGGGCTCTGGGGGTCAAGGAGCAGGCTACAGTATGGGAGCCAAGCGAGCCACGCTCCTCTGAGGTTACGTCTGGCACATCCTCTGACTGAGTATGAGAGTTTTCCAGGTCATGCTGAGTGTGAGAGCATTCCAGTTTCTAGATGCTCTCAGGCTGGGCCAGGCTGATGTCCCAGAGTTTGCTGGTCAGGCAGTCTTTCTGTTCACAGCTTTGGTGTCTGTGGGGGGATCCTCTTCACCACCTCCTTCACCACTACCTTCTTCTTTGTCCAGTTTTCTTCTGAGTCTTCACCAAATCACTCTTAGATGTTCCAGTCACAGCAATACATTACAGGCCAAACTCACATCAGATCAGTATTCACATCAAAATACACCTCATTTCTTGATACCAGTTTCTATCTTAATTGATTTGTGCTACTCTACCAAAATATAACAGACTGGGTAAGTTATCAATAATAGGAATTATTTCTCCCATTTTTGGAAAGTTCAAGATCAATACCAGCATTTGGTGTCTGATGAGGGACTTCTTGATGCATCCTTACATGCCAGAAGGCAGAAGGGCTAAAAGAAGGCCACACTCTTCCTCAAGCCTTTTTGAGGGTACTAAATCTCATTCATGAAGGCAGAGCCTTCATGACTTAACCATCTCCCAAAAGGCCCCACACTCAATACTTCTACCATGAGAATTAAGTTCAGTATTAACTTCAGAAGGGACAACATCATTCACACCATAGCTCTCATTATTGTAGGGCAGAGTTGGAAGATGGGGCTATGACCACAGGCTCTGCCAGAGCAGGGGTCTGGGGTAAAAACACCAAACCAAGAAACAACTTTCTCTGACAGGAAAAAAAATAGCAAAGCAATACTTAATGCTACATTTTTCAAGCATGCAAAAATAAAACATCTAGGGACAACTTACAAGTTTGCAGGAAATTATCATTTTTAAGAAAAGTTTCATTTTGTCTTCTTAAAAAGAGAAAATTAAAGCTCCTATGTCAATTCAAACAATACAAACTAACAGGCAGAAAAAGAACCCAGATGTGAGAAGGAATGCAAATCACCACACTAAAAAGCTGAGAAATTACTCAGCAGGATCCAAAAATAATTAGAATCTGAGTGAACATATTGGTAAAATATTAAAAGTACTTTGAAAACTTTTAAGTGACATTGTATTTAGAAGGAAATTTCTTCTTGGACTGTATGATGAGACTTTTTTGAAAACAGATCACCAGTAGGGGTTGAGGCTACTGCAACATTTATTGTTCTTTAAAAAAAAAATAACACAGAAGTAAAAAGTGAGGTTTCTGTAATGATGAATCCTAATAAATAGAAGTATTTCATTGCATTGGGGTGCTGTCTACACTGGAATTCAAGGACAGAAAAACCAGAAACATATGACGCAAACATGCTTCTTTATTCAAATTCTAGACTTATAAAAACCAAATAAACAAAAACAAAGTAAAGCAAACAAACAAAAACTTCAAAGTATGGGTTCCTTTGAAAAGAGTTAAAGAAATTTGCTGCTGATTCCAATTTAACAGAAAGCTTTTTTAAAAAAGACTCTTTTATTTGATGGAGCATTAAAATGAACAATAATTCTTGTCTAGGTGTATGAACACCTACAAAGATTTCAGCTATACTAAAATCTTCCAATTTTAGTGCAAGAATTATCTTTCAATTCTGTTAGTGGATTAAAAATCAGAATGATATTATAACTTGAACTAACATTTTTAAAACATGTGATAACATGTATTTCCTTATTAATGAAGATTTAAAATTGTAAGTTTTTTTTTTTTTTTTCCAACTTTTAGGAGAGGCAAAAATTCAAAAAACTATCAAGTAAGAAACCAAACTAGAGGAAAAAAATCAACTGGATTGAGCAGAACTATGTGTCCCAAGCTGGGGGAAAAAAAAATAACGTGACGCACAGACTGGTAACTATAGTCTACAGATAGATATTGAAGAACCTAAGAAAACCCACTATTGACCCCAACGGACAACAGACAATGAAATTGCAATGGCGTCAGTTGGTACTTAAAAGCTTTGGTGGTCTTCTGAACATTGAAGTTAAAAAATTTAAATGCAATATAGCCCATGCATGCTTAAGTTTCCTCCCTCCCAATTCCACTCTGCTTCCTCCACACTTCTAAATCTCCAATGTGCAGTCACCTAAAATATTTACCATGTCAATTTTTCTTTATCTCTTCTCAGAATACTTTTGCTGATATTGCCAGAAAAGCTAGATAGAGTGATCTCAGCACTGCCCTTCCAAATAATGTTGCTTCTTGCAGCTTCCTGAAACCTCTACAAACATGTTGCCAGAGGTACTTTACGCTAACACTTCACTGCTAAGGTATGGAGAATCTGGTGTCAACTTGTCTAGTTAAGTGAAAGGAGAGGTGGCCCTAAATTTCAAATATATCTGCATGAACACTGTTTCTATTTGTAAAAGCTTACAATTTGAGACATAGAAAGGGATTCATCTTGGGTAGTTGGTGGACCAATCCACAAACTGTCATAACCCCAAATTCATCGCACCTGGTATGTCAGCATTTTGGCAGATGCTTAGACTTCTTGCCAAGGAACCCTTTCTCATTTCCCATGCATCCATATATCCCTGTGTTCTGTAATCAGGTTGTTGACACAAGACTAGTGCTTCATTTCAAACTTTCACTACATTAGCTTTATTGTCTTTGAAGCTGCCTAATAACCATTTGTCTTTAAAATCTAAGCTAACACAGAATGAAAATATCTCATTCTTTTAGGTTACTGCACCCAAAAACTTTGATTATAATGCCTGGGTTATGATTATTAGCCAGTATAATTCAACTGGATTTAATAACCAGAAATATCTAGGAAGCAAATACCTTTTTTTTTTTTTTTTTGCTTGCTGTAAGACCAGATAAGATAGCACTGCAGCACAAATCAGTATGAATATTCTGAAGCTGTTTATATACACAAAACTTAATCAACTGCTTATTGTGTGTGAGCATTTTATAATACATTTTGTCTGCAAGTTTATTCAGGGCAGGCATAATATCAACTTTTATAATTGTGAAATCTACAAAGCCTGCCACAAGGTAGTAAAGATAAAGTTTTCAAAACTTAAGTTGCTACCAGTATTAGTTTTAATAAGTTCATACCAATGAATTGATGTTCGCTTTGAGCAGAGTTCAGATAATTATCAACGGTGAGCAAATACAGTGCATTATAGGCTATGGATTTATTTTTTCAACATAACAAGACAAGTGGGGGTAGAATAATGGATTCCAGTTAGTCATCATTGGCTTCAGTGCTTGTTGACATATTACCAATCTGATTTTATCTGTCCATCCCCGTTTTGAAGCAAATTCTCTGTTATTACTTTATATGATTTTTCTCCATGTCCAACATTTTCTAATTACCTCATAAACGTATTTTTACACTTGTTTTTGTTCCAGGTTACAAACTGAGGCATACATTGCATGAGGTTGGTATGTCTTTTAAATTTCTTCTAATTAATAGGATTTCCCACTTTATAATCTTCATGTCACTTTTTGTGCAGGAAACTTATCTTAGATTCTTAATTTGGTAATTTGGGTCATTGTGGTGCCCCACATACTTTCATCCTCATGATTCTGCTATATAACATTGAACCTAAAGGCTATGTTATAGTCTGGCCCAATTCATTGAGAAAAATAAATGTGTAGACCATCTCGTAACCTTTCTATTATATCATCCAGTAGCCATATACTGTCTTATCATCTTGATTTCAGTGCTGCTATATGTATCAGTAAGTTTAGATGTGGTCAGCTTCATTTGCTGAAAATTTCCCCATTAATATTTCACCCACAAGTTTAACAATGATTGACAATAGTTGCCTAGATATATTATTTAATTAACACTTGCAAAGCATAACTAATTTTATCATTTATTTTAAATGTATTACTTAGAAGTCTTCAGTAAAGAAATTTCTCTCATCTATTTAATTATTTTGAAATAAAATTTTATAAGGAAGGTAGAATAAATTATTGTTTCTTTCTCTGTAGGAATATCCAGAATAATCTACTGGACTCCTACAAATCCCCAAAAGTGACAAATTAGTTTTTATAAGTATAATTAAAATATCTTAGTTTTCTTTACATGTATATTTGATGCATTTCAATCCATTATAGGCATTAATTTTTGCTGTTCAAATTCTGTGAGGCAGAGTTTTTTAGATGGCTCCCTCCGAGATTCCTGCATCCTGATATACATGTACCATATGATCTCCCCCCCTTGAGTGTGGTTGGGACCTGTGGACATATGGAATAGCAAACACAATGTGACAAATGGAATGTCGCAGATGTAATTAAGTTCCATAACTAGTTGACTGAGTTCAGTCCTAAGTGGGCCACATCTAATCAGGTGACTCCTAAAAGGCAACCAGCAGCAATAGACACTATGTGACTGAGCTGGAAGAAAGCAAAGAACCAAGTTGCAATTTAATCGTCATGAAGATGTGACCAAATGAAAGAAGGTTTTAATGCCCGAGAGCATTTCTCCAGTGAATAACCAGTAAGAAAACAAGGACACAGTTTCTAAAATAAGAAGCAAATGAAATCTGCCAGCCAGTGAACTTGGAAGAAATTATCAAGGCTATGACAGGATCTGCGACCCAGTAAGCATCTTGGTTTCTGCCTGGTGAGGACTTCTAGCTGGGGTCACAACTAAGTTATACTTAGATTCCTGAGCCACAGAAACTGTAAGTTTTTTTTTTTTTTTTTTAAGAGGTTAAGCCACAAAACTTGTGGTAAATTGTTATACAGCAAATAAAAAATGAATACATACTACCCTTCTTGCTTTCTCAGTCAAAAAATCACATAATTTTTTTTACATTTCCTGTGCCAATAAATATCAGATATATTTGGAAGGAGCTCTGCTTCGTTCAAGAGGGAAATAAAATTTAAAAATATCAATCAAAGCACCACGAGTTCTGATTGTTAGCAGATTGACATTGTTTATATAGAATTTTCAATGGACAGACCCAATAAATTGGCATTGTTTTAATAGATAACATGAAATCAAGAATTCAAACTGATATTTTAGTAAAAACTCAGGATTACTAAGGTTTAATTTGACTTCTTTTATATTATAGTTTGGTTTTTTTTTACTCGGAAACCCTATTTCTTGACATAATAATTTATTTGTTTTAACTGAACATCTCTATAAAGGTTTCAATATAAAAATATCAATATTATTGTCTTCGTCCATTTTCCTTTCCTATAATATAATATTACAGACTGGATAATTTATAAAGAAAATAAGTTTATCAGCCTCACATTTCCGGACACTGGGAAGTCCAAGAGCATGGCACCAACAACTGACAAGGATCATCTCATGGCAGAAGAGTAAAGCAGAAATCGTGCATGAAACAGAGACAGAAGTAAGCTGACTTCATCTATTTTATCAGCAACCCATTCCTATGATAACTAACACACTCTTGTGCTAACGGCATGAATTCATTGATGAGCAAGAAGCCCCTACCACCCAATTGCTTTCCAAAGGCCCAAGCTCTTAATATTTCCACAGTGACAACCATGAAATTCCCAACACTTAAACTTTTGGGAGACACATTCATGCCATAGCATTCTGTCCATGGCTCTCCAAATTTATGTTCTTCTCACATGCACAATACACTTATTGCATCTCACTACTCTTCAGTCTCAACTTGTTCCAGCACCGACTCAAAAGGCCAAAGTGCAAAGTACTATTAAACCAGGTATTGGTGAGACTTAAAGAACAATTTGTCTCAAGGCAAATTTTTCCAGCTGTGGGACCGTGAATGAAGACAAGTTACCTAATCCCAAAATACAATGAGGAGACATGCATAAGATTGACATTCCCTTTCCAAAAGGGAGAACAAGGCAAGAATAAGGAAGTAACTGGTCCCAACCAAGACCAAAACCCAACAGGCAAAGCAATATTAAGTCTTAAAGCTGTAGAATAACCAACTTTGACTTCATGTTCTGCATCCTAGGTACACTGGGGCAGGAGTTAGTTCCCTAAGACCTCCAGCAACCCTGTACCTAAGGCTTTTCTGGGCTCAGCTCATACTTCAGCTTTCCCAAGCTACAATGGCATGCTGGCAGCTCTAAGGTTTCATAATCTTGGGGGTGGTCACACTTCCACAACTCTACTAGGTACTGCCCTAGCGGGGACTCTTTGATCTTACATTTATATTCCGCATTGCCCTAGTAGTGACTATTTGTGGTGCTACTGTTTCTTTTATTATTATTATTATACTTTAAGTTCTGGGATACATGTGCAGGACGTGCAGGTTTGTTACACAGGTATACACGTGTCATGGTGGTTTTTTGCACCCACCAACCCGTCATCTACATTTGATATTTTTCCTAATGCTATCCCTCCCCTGGCCCCCACCCCTCGTACAGCACGTTTCTGCCTAGGCATCTAGGTGGTCTTCAGCATCCTTTAAAATGCAGGGTGAAGGAAGACATGCATATACAGCATACCTGCAGAATAAGCACATTGTGGATGCTGCTAAGATTTACCACATACACCCTCTGGAGTGGCAGCTGAACCACACCTGAGCCTGCCTGAGCCCCAGCTGGGGTGGCCAAGGCACTCTGCACTGGCATATGGGGAGAAGAGATCCAAGGCAGCCCTGGGAAACAAAACTTGTGGAGGGCACCCAAGGCCTATCTCTGGAAACCAGTTCACCCTTCTAGAGCTCTGGGCCACTAGTGGGAGGGGCAACCCTAAAATCTCTGAAATTTTGGATCCTTTCTCTCATCTTCTTGATGAATATTGGGGAGCCCACAAATCCTAAAAACACTGAAAATTTTCCATCGACCTAGAAACACTTGAAGAATTCTCAGCATAAAAACTGGCATTGATCACCAAATAAGCAACTGTATAATTATGACAAAATGATGTGGATAATGATGATGGAATATTGCATACGATGCTCTGACAATTTAGGTAAAATATAACCATCAATATATAAAGGAGAATAGAGGAGGACTATGGAAAGTAGAATAAGCTGTTGATTGTCTGACACAGACTTAGTTTAAAAGATGTTTTAAATTTGATATTAAATCCGGAAAAGACAGAACAAAAGAAAGTAGATAATTTCATTCTTACTCAAAGTAAGAAAACATAGACTGTGTTAAAAGCAAGAATGATATGGATATTATATTAAGGCATTAGGATATATTCAACATCAAAACAAATGTAGAAACCTCTCTAAATTCCAAACGAAATATAAAAAATGGAAATATAAAAATCTAAAAAATTAAAGCAATGAAAACAGAACACACAGTGGCAAAGAGTTATATAAATGCATTAAGGAAAACAAAACAAAGATCAAACACTATTTTTGTCCTATTAATCAAGTACATGAGGTTTTTACTCATGTACTTTTAAAAAGGTTCAGATTAGTTAGCCAAGTAAAATCAAAGTCTGTGATAAAATCTAGAAGATTCCAGCCAGGAGTCATGGCTCACAGCTACAATCCCAGCATTTTGGGAGGCTGAGGTGAGTGGCTAGCTTAAGCTCAGGAGTTAGAGACCAGCCCAGACAACATGGTGAAACCCCGTCTCTACAAAAAATACAAAATTAACTGAGTGTGGTGGTGCATGCCTGTGGTCCCAAATACTCGGGAGGCTGAGGCACGTGGATCATGGCTGCAGTGAGCCATGATGGTGCCACTGTACTCCAGCCCGAGCAATAGAGCAAGACCCTGTCTCAAAGAAAAGAATTTTTGAAATGTTTTCTAGTTCTGTGAAGAGTGATGGTGGTATTTTGATGGGAATTGCATGGAATATGTGGATTGCTTTTGGCAGTATGGTCATTTTCAGGATGTTGATCCTGCCCATCCATTAGCATGGGATGCGTTTCCATTTGTTTGTGTCATCTGTGATTTTCTTCATCAGTGTTTTCTGGTTTTCCTTGTAGAGGACTTTCACCTCCTTGGTTAGGTATATTATAAGTATTTTATTTTATTTTATTGCAGCTATTATGAAAGGAGTTGAGTTCTTGATTTAGTTCTCAACTTGACCACTGTTGGGGTATAGGGGAGCTACTGATTTGTGTACATTGATTTTGTATCTTAAAACTTTGCTGAATTATTTTATCAGTTATAGGAGTTTTTGGAGGATTCTTTATGGTTTTCTGGGTATGCAGCCATGTCATCAGCAGACAGCGATGGTTTGACTTCCTCTTTATCAATTTGGATGCCTTTTGTCTCTTTCTCTTGTCTGATTGCTTTGGCTAGGTCTTCCAGTAACATGTTGAATGGAGGTGGTGAAAATGGGCATCCTTGTCTTGCTCTGGTTCTCAGGTGGAATGCTTTCAACTTTTCCCCATTTAGTATTATGTTGGCTGTGAGTTAGGTGGTTTTTATTACATCGAGGTATATCCCTTGTATGCAGATTTTGCTGAGAGTTTTAATCATAAAGGCATGCTGGATTTATCTAGAACCTACAATGAACTTAAACAAATTAGCAAAAAAACAAAAACAATCAGATCAAAAAGGGGGCTAAGGACATGAACAGACAATTCTTGAAAGAGGATATACAAATGGCCAACAAACATGGTACATTACTAAGGATCAGGGAAATGCAAATCAAAACCATAGTGCAATGCCACTTTACTCCTGCAAGAATGGTCATAATCAAAAAAATTAAAAAATAATAATTTATATGTTGGTGTGGATGTGGTGAAAAGGGAACACTGCTGCTGGGAATGTAAACTAGTACAACCACTATGGAAAAGAGTGTGGAGTTTCCTTAAAGAACTAAAAGTAGAACTATCATTTGATTTAACAATCCCACTACTGGGTATCTACCCAGATGAAAAACAGTCATTATATGAAAAGATACTTGCACACGTATGTTTATAGCAGCACAATTCACAATTGTAAAAATGTGGAACCAACCCAAATGCCCATCAATCCATGAGTGGATAAAGAAACTGTGGTGTATATACATTATGGAATATTACTCAGCCAATTAGCTATCATAATATAAAAAAGTGTACAAGAGTTAATATTATTAAAAAGATATAAAAACATAAACACCACTGTAAAAAGAGTATGTCTTTTTGAGATCTGTGGGTTGTATCTTACTTGCAAGCAAGCAAGTTTGTTTCACGGACGTTTGCAGGAGACATAGGGTTGAAAGTCAGAATGAAAAATTTATTCATTATGTACAGCAAGCAGCAGCAAGATTGTCACTATGTTCTCATGCTGGACCTCAAAACCACAATTTTCACAAGGTAAAATGATGCATACAAACATTGTTAAAGGATCAGCTGTATACCAGACTCTGAACCCCAAAACAGACAATACATCTTTTAATATGTGTTATATTATTAAAACTGGTTGCATATTAAGTGACAAAAAGGCAGAATGAGATCTTGTAAAATATATAAAGAGCAATTCAAGCTGTTATGTAATAAAACTAAAAATTAACCAAATTTGAAAACAAACGGCCTTTTCGTTTGGAAAGTAAAATTATAAAAAACCATTTAGTAGCCCTTGGGGCAAAAAAAAGGCATTTTAAAATTTGTTAATGTTATGAACGTAAAGGTAAAAACATCACATGTAGGAACCAATTGGAATATGGCTGGAACAATTTTCGGAGAAATACTAATAACCTAAATGCTTACCTAAATTCAAATTTTATAATGAAAATGTAATTCAGCCTAATCATTAAAAAAGAGAACAAAGTAAATCAAACCAAGACAAAAGTTAATTACATTAAAAATTAATCAACTATAATGGCCAAAATTAATGAAACAGAAAATGTTTCTTAGACAAGAAACATACTAAAAAATTGCAAAATCTTTCTCACTTATTTTTAAATATTATTTGTTTATTTAGTTTGAGACGTTGTCTTGCTCTGTTTCCCAGGCTTGTCTTGAAATCCTTAGCTCAAGAGATTCTCAGCTCTCAAGTAACAGGAATTACAGACATGAGACACAATGCCTGACTCTAAAATTGCAAAATTTTAATAAATAAATACACAATACACTCCTAAAAAGAATAAAATAATTTTTAAAATAAAACATATCTAGAGAATATTAACAATGTAAGGAAAAATCAGTTCTCACTCCTAATAATAAATAACACCATCACTTTTTCTACTCTGTGCAAACTTTTCTTACTGAAACAACACACACACACACTGCAGTATATATATGAAAAGGAAATGGAAAAACAAGGTATTGGAAACAGGAGTGAAGACTTTCCTTGTTGTAAAGTACTGAAGACCTTGTCTGAGTTTTTTTGTTCTAGGGCTTTATGGAATGATGAATTAAAGGATGATGAACTAGAATACCCATAGAAAAAAATTTAATCAGCAAAGCATTAAGTCTTCTCCGTGGTTATTTTTGACCTCACAGAATGAAATGTTTGAGCAAAGAAATGACTTAAAGATGGAATTTCTAATTAAAAGGGATGCAGAGTAGAAAGATTGGAAAATTTGCAGCATCCCCTCAATATTTAGTTAGAGGCATAAGAAGAAACCTATTTCATGGTTGTGATACTTCCTCACACGTCTGTCAACTTGTGCAGGTTTTATATGCACGGTTCAGTTCATCCACTGCAGTTCATGGAAACTCATTTTCACTTAGTTTACAATATATGTGTCTCTCTCTTTTTTTTTTTTTTAATTCAGAGTTGCTCTTTTACTACAAGGAAAGTCAAGAAAGTTAAAAACACCACAGAGGCACCTCTGTCTTTCACATTAATTATTACTACTTAATTCAGTAAGTTTTTGAATAATTCTAACCCAAAATTTACTATTATTTTGGCTAAGGATTCCTTCTTAAAGCTCAGCTATTTCACTGGATATTATTTTTATCTATTTCAAATATATTCATCCTGCAGAACATTTTTAATTGTCTATGCATGCAAGTTAGTGTGTATAGTTTTATGTGTGCATGTATATATCAAACAATGTTTAATCCTTTTTTTAAACATTGTCATTAGGTAGGTTTCAAAGTTGATTATTTTCACTTAATATATTGAAGATATTAGCCCCCTAATATTCAGCTTAATGAATCTGTACTTAGTCTAACTAGTTTTTCTTTCTGATTTATCCATATATTCTCTTTAACTGTATTTCAGACTTTCTCTTGTTTTTTTCTTTGTTGGTGTTTTGTAGAATTACTGTGAGCATCTAGGGTTTTTTTTCAATTCTACTTAGTTTTTACTTAATTTGTATTTTTAAATCTTCTAGATTTCAAGATTTGTTCCTTTCAATAATTAAATAAAATTCAAAATCATTTTTTCTGATATTTTCTGTCTCCTTTTTTTCTATTATCTGCTTTAATTTATTTTATAATTCTGTTATATTTTTATTTAATGAATATTAAACATACTTTAGATTATCTCACTCTATTATAAATTTTATGGGAGTTTAGCTCCCATTTACAAGTGAGAAAATGTGACATTTGGTGTTCTGTTTCTGCATTAATGTGCTTAAGATAACGGCATCAGTGTTGTAGCAAAGGACATGATTTTGTTATTTAGTTATGGCTGCATAATATTCTGTGGTGTATATATACCACATTTTCTTCATCCAATCCATTGTTGATGCAAACTACGTTGTTTCTATGTCTTTGCAATTGTGGATAGTGCTGCAGTAAACAAATGAATGCAGGTATCTGTTTGGTAGAGTGGTTTATTTTCCTCTGGGTATATACCCATTGATGGGACTTCTGTGTCAATTGGTACTTTTATTTTCTACTCTTTCAGAAATCTCCATACTGCTTTTCACAGGAGCTGAACTAATTTATTACATTACCACCAAAAGCATATAAGCATTCCCTTTACTCTGCAGCCTCATCAACAGCTGTTATTTTTTGACATTTTGGCAATAGTCATTCTGACTCATGTGAGACGATATCTCATTCTGGTTTTGATTTGTATTTCTCTGATGACTGGCATTGTGGAGCATTTATTCCTGTATTTGTTGACCGCTTGTATGTCTTCTTTTAAGAAGTGTCATTCATATCCTTTGCATATTTTTAATAGGGTTATTTTTTTCTTCTTGATTTATTTAAGTTTCTTATAGATTCTAGATATTAGTCCTTGGTAAAATGCTTAGTTTGCAAATATTTTCTTTGATTTCATAAATTGTCTATTACTCTGTTGACAGCTTATTTTGTTATGCAGAGGTTCTTTAGTTTAATTAGCCTCAACTTGTCAATTTTTGTTTTTATTGCCAATGCTTCTGAGCATTTAGTTATAAATTATTTGTCTAGGCTGATGTCCAGAATATTTTCTACATTTTGTTTTCATATTTTAATGTTTGAAGTCTTACATTTAAGTCTTTAATTCATATTAATTTACATATATGGTGAGAGGTAGCTGCATATTGTTAGCCAGTATTTTAACACAGTTTTTTACTAGACAGTACTTTTCCCCTTCCTTATTTTTGCTTACTTTGTAAAAGATAAGTTGGTTGTAGGTGTGTGACTTTATTTCTGAGTTCTCTATTCTGTTTCATTGGTCTCTGTATCTATTTCTGTACAGCACCATGCTATTATGGTTAGTGTAGCCTTATAGTATAGATTGAAGTCAAGCAATGTGATGACTCAGGCTTTGTTCTTTTTAGTTAGAATTGCTGTGGATATTCAGGCTCAGTTTTTGTGTGTTCCATATGAATTTTAAAATAGTCTTTTCCTAATTCTGTGAAAAATAACATGGATAATTTGCTACAAATAGCATTGAATCTGTAGATAGATTTTGGGTGGTATGAAAAATTTAATGACATTCATTCTTCCAATCCATGAGCATGGAATATTTTTCCATTTCTTTGTGTCATTTATGATTTCTTTCAGCAATGTTCTTTCTGAATAGATTTTTCACCACCTTGGTTAGATGCATACTTAGGCATTTTACATTTTTGTGGCTATTGTAAATGGGAATGTGCTCTTGATTTGGCTCACAGCTTGAACAATATTGGTAGAGAAAAATACTACTTTTTTTTGTATGCAAATTCTGTGTCCTGAAAGTTTACTGAAGTCATTTATCAGGTCTTGGAGGCTTTTGGTGGAGTCTTTAGGGTTTTCTGCATATAGAATAATATTATTAGTGAAGAGAGATAATTTGATTTCCTCTTTTCCTATCTGGATTCCTTTTGTTTCTTTCTCTTGCCCAGTTGCTCTGGCTAGTACTGTGATGAATGAGTGGTGAGAGTAAATATCCTTGTCTTTTTCCAGTTCTTAGGGGAAATGATTCCATTCAGTATGATATTGGCTGCAGGTTTTTTACAGATGGTTGTTATTATTTTCAAGTATGTTCCTTTGAGGCCTAATTTTTTGAGGGTCTTTATTAGGAATGGATTTTGAATTTTATAGAATGTTTCTTCTGTGTGTATTGAGACAATCATGTGGTTTTTGTTTTCAATATTATTTATTTGGTGAATCACATTTATGGACTTGTATATGTTGAATCAACCTTCTATCCCAGGAATGAAGCTTACTTTGTCTAGATAAATTAATTATTTGGATTGCTGCTGGATTCTGTTTGCTAGTATTCTGTTAAGGATTTTTGCAACTATTTTTATCATAAACATTGGCATGAAATTTTCATTTTTTTGTTGTATCTTTGCCAGATTTTGGTATCAGGATGATACTGGTTTCATAAAATGAGTTAGGGAGAAATCCCTTCTCTTTGATTTTTTTTTTTTTTTGGTGGGGGATAGCTTCTGTAGGTTTTGTACAAATTTTTTGTACATCTGGTAGAAGTCAGCCACGAATTTGTCTTTTCCAGAACTTTTATTGGTTGGTAGTTTTCTAAAATACTGATTCAATTTCAGGACTTGCTATTGATTGGTTCAGGTTGCTTTAAACTCACAACAATAGAAAAAGTTATAAGGGCATTATATATTCAGTGAGAATAATGTACTATTCTAACTATATATGCAGCCAACATAGGAACACCCAGATTCATAAAACAATTACTTTTAAATTTAGGAAAAGCCTTAGAAACCAAACAATAATAGTGGAGGACTTCAACACCACATCTACAGCATTAGACAGATCAGCAAGGCAGAATACTAACAGAGAAATTCTGGACTTAAATTTGACACTGGAACAATTAGACCTGATAGACCTCTATAGAATACTCTACCCAACAACCACAGAATATACATTTTTCTCATATGCACATGGAATATACTCTATGATCAACTACACGCTTGGCCATAAAGCAAGTCTTAATAAATTCAAGAAAATATAAACCATATTAGTCATATTCTCAAACCACAGTGAAATACAAATAGAAACCAATACTAAGAAAAACTCTGAAAGCTACACAATTACGTAGAAAGTAAGTAACTTTTGGATAAACAATGAATTAACACAAAAATCAAAGCTTATTTGAAACAAATGAAAATAGAGACAGAACATACCAAAATCTCTGGGATACAGCTAAAGCAGTCTTAAGAGAAGAGTTTGTAGCACTAAATGCCTACATCAAGAAGATAAAAGACATCAGACTAACGATCTAACATCACACCTAAAGGAACTAGAGAAACAAGATCAAACTAATCCTAAAGCTAGCAGAAGAAAAGTAATCCCTGAATCAGAGCAGAAATAAATGAAAATGCACCTTAAGCACCATATAAAGGTCAGTAAAATGAAAAGTTGATTCTTTGAAAGGATAAACATGGTAGACGGACTGTGAGCTAGATTAACATAGAAAAAAGAGACTATCCAAATAAGCATCATCAGAAATGACAAAGGAGACATTACTACTGATCCCACAGAAATACAAAAGCTCCTCAGAGACTATTATGAATGCCTCTCTGCACACAAACCAGATAATCTGTAGAAAATGGATAAATTCTTGAAAGCACATAATCACCCAAGATTGAGTCAGCAAGAAAATGCCCAAATCTCAATTGTCCAGCATTACTAATTTTTTTAGACTCATATACCCAATTTCTTACTCTCAGATCAAAACATGAAAGATTTTCAGCCTCCAGAATGTTTCCTTGTGTTCCTTCTGTCAATATCTGAACAAAGAAAGACACTTTTTTGAATTTTGTTATTATAGATTAGTTTTTTCAGGTCTTGACCTTTATATAACTAGATCAAACAATATGATTATCATTAATTTTGCCAACAATGTGTCACAAATATTAATTATCTTTTTGTCTGATTTTTTTTGCTTATTATTATGCCAGAGATAATCTATTTTGTTGTATTCAGCTGTGTTTCATTATTTTGGATTGTTCTTTGGTATCTATTATATAATTTTACCAAGTTTACTTAATGTAATGGACTTTTTATATATATATATATGTGTCAGAATAATAAATGGATATACAAATACACACACACCACTCAAAGCATTATGACTACAAGTTATTATGAGAACTATTACTGATTCAAGATCACAAATTCCTCATGAGATTCTTTCCTGCAAATAACATCTGCTTTGGAACCACAACAAAATTACTGTCCCCTTCTTTGTGAAGTTTATTGTTAATTATAAATTTATCTCTTTGGGTTTCAAGCTACATACAGACATAGGCAATTGGAGTCTACATCCTAGTAGAGTTTCCCCTTTGTCTCAGACCACTTCCAGCTACCCACATGGAAGCTAATATTCTTGGTCCTTCAGCAGATACATTAAGACCAAATTTCAGCTTTGGCCCTATACTATCTCACAAGGTTCTGACTTTTACTTAATCTATGACTTCTATACTTTAATTTTCAGGAAAATCAGTGTTTAAATTGTAAACACAATTGTATTTTATTTCAGTTGGGAGCGTTTTCCCGGGATACCTATCTAAAATATTGCTGATAATTAGAAACTTTAATGACTGTTTACAGAAAACTTTCAGTATATTGAGAAATGAAAAGTAAAGGATTGAAAACTAGTTTTGGTAGATATAGAAGGGAAATAAATATGAAAATCAAAATATAATTTAATATTTTCATATGTGTTATATTTGACCTATCAAAGACTTCTCAGAAGAATATCCATACATGGTATTGAGTAAACATACGGTGAATGGCTAAGAATATGGCTATTTTATGAAATAAAATATATACCAAAACATGTTATAGTCATATATAGTAGAGGAGAGAGCTCAAAATAACACTTTCTTTTTCTTATGTTTTATATATAATGCACCTATGTATAAAATATGCATATATTTTGCATATAGTTTAAGAAGCCATATTGGCTGGGCGCGGTGGCTCAAGCCTGTAATCCCAGCACTTTGGGAGGCCGAGACGGGCGGATCACGAGGTCAGGAGATCGAGACCATCCTGGCTAACACAGTGAAACCTCGTCTCTACTAAAAAATACAAAAAACTAGCCAGGCGAGGTGGCGGGCGCCTGTAGCCCCAGCTACTCGGGAGGCTGAGGCAGGAGAATGGCTTAAACCCGGGAGGCGGAGCTTGCAGTGAGCTGAGATCCGGCCACTGCACTCCAGCCTGGGCGACAGAGCGAGACTCTGTCTCAAAAAAAAAAAAAAAAAAAAAAAAAAAAGTCATATTTTTTATTTTATGCATTCTTTTTCATTTAGTTACATGAGTGGAATAAAAAGTATTTAATTCTATAATATTATTAATTATGTAAAGATTCATTTTTCTTTTCATCAAGTATGCTCTAAAACTAAATTCGTAATAATATCAAAATAAAAGTAGAAAAAAGTGTTTCTTCTCCCTTCTTTCATTTTTCTTTGACTTCAAATGTTTTTCTTTAAGATTGAGTATATATTTCCCTATAGGCATACTGCAACAAGAGATGAAGCAGCAATACGATCATACTATTGATCAAATCTTTTGATCAAACCTATTGTGTTTCTCTTTTTTCCTTTTTTGCAAAGTTCTTACTCTCCTATGACTTCATGTAAATTGATTTAAGTATATTGTCATACAAGATGGTTCAAATGGAGATAAATATTGCAAACAGCATTTATCTTGACATATCTAACACCTCTTTTAAAGGACTACTTCAAGGTGTACAAATAATGTTATCTATATAAATGTTAAAGTATACCTAATTCTACTTTTAAATATAGTGTCATGATTTTGCAATAAGATATCAAGTAGACAGTTTTAAAAATGTTAACTGCACATAATTTCTAAAATAATTGTAACATGTAGAGTGAACAATCACTGAAATAACTTTGGATCTAAGCCTACTTGTTTTATATTAGTACCAAACAGTAAAGAAATGGCAAGATTATTATTGGTTTTACTATAAAAATGTGTAGCAAGTATTAATTTTTCATTATTTTAGTGGTGCTTTCTTAGAAATGCTTGCTCCCATGATACATGAGGATCACATCTTGGTGGAGTGCAGTGGCTCCTGCCTGTAATCCCAACACTTTCTGAGGATGAGAAGGGGGGATTGCTTGAGTCTAGAAGTTCAAGACCAGCCTGGGCAAGAGAGGAAAAGCCCCTCATCTCCAAAAAAAAAAAAAAAAAAAAATTAAAACATTAGCTGGAGACAAAGGTATGTAACTGTAGTCCCAACTACTCAGGATGCTGAGGTGGGAGGATCCCTTGAGCTCGGGAGTTTCAGAATGCAGTACACTGTGATTACACCACTGCACTTAAACCTGGATCTGGATGAGAGAGGAAGACCCTGTCTTTCTCTCTCTCAAAAAAATTACATTTTGGTATAAAGACAGATTATTTTAGATCAAAATCTGTTGAAAAATTGATTTTGCATAATTTTTTTGTTTGCTGGATGTACTGTTGTTTTCTAACAAATCATTAAGGTGGAAAAAATAAATATGAATTTTTTTTCTAACTGAACCTAATGTATATAGTTAAGCAGTTCTCTCTCCTTGTAACGGAAGTCTGAATGTTATTTAGTACATATTTCTCAATCTACTCAAGAACTGGTATTACGTTAACACTGCTCTCTCTGGAATTGCATTCAACATCTAGTTTATGTGATTGGTTCCATGGCATCAATGCTTGCAATTAATTTTAGTCTTATTCTTGATGTGGCTCAATTTATGTTTGCCATTTTAATATTTTTTCATTATATTTAATGTCTTTTTTATGCCTTTGTTTTCCTTTACTATCTTCTTTGTCATTAAATATTTTATATGGTAAGATTTAGTATTATTTATAGAATAACATTTTAGTA
The DNA here is from genome assembly GCF_009764315.1 of Trachypithecus francoisi. Classification (NCBI taxonomy): domain Eukaryota; kingdom Metazoa; phylum Chordata; class Mammalia; order Primates; family Cercopithecidae; genus Trachypithecus; species Trachypithecus francoisi. The sequence continues at coordinate 8,744,911 of NW_022681459.1, forward strand.
TAATTTACATTTTGAAGTTTTAAATTTTAAAGTATTATAGAAACATAATAGTTATATTTATTCATAGGGTACATGTTATGTTTTGATACAAACATTCAATGTGTAATGATCAAATTAGAGTAATGAGGATTTCCACCACCTCATTGGACATTAAGGTTGATTCAAGGTTGTTATTGTCAGTGTCTGTTTCCTTGCATTATACAGCCACTAAAGCCTCTGCTCAGGTTTTTTAAATATTATTTTCATTTATCTTATAAATTGCCAGGTGTTGCCACTTATTTAGTAAAAGTTAGGGTTCAGCCAGTGATCAGAAGTTGTGATTGAATCCTGTGAGCCAAAAGGCCCCGACCCTTTGCCGATACAAGTGTATTGGATGGTAAGTTCATTCAAGACTTTGACAATTTACAAGATTGTGCCATCATTTTTTCCATCTTTTACATTTACTAGATTTGTGTTCAGTACAGGATGAACTGCTCAGTAAGTTTCTTTCTTATCGCTCCTGAGCTTGTGTGAAACCTTTTACATACACACAGGTGTCCAACAAAGGATAGAACTATATCATGGCTCTCTTGTCTGCTTAGTTGCCTAACATCTCCTTGTTAAATTTTTGGCAGGTCTGCTAAGCTTCTGCTTTTCCCAACCAGTATTGAGATATTAACTTACCTGCAAAGTTGGCCTTCCATGATTATTTCCACAGGAATCACTATTTTTGTTTACAATATTTCTGAGCATGAGATTTTCCATCCTTTGCCTTCCACTTGGCCTACTCTAGACGCAAGACTGCCATCACTATGTTCCTGATCTGCTCTACTTAAATACAAACCATGGATCAGAGAGTGGGTGAACATATAAGGAGCCAAAGGTGAAAATATCTCAGACGCTTAATGGTTTTACAGAGGTTCAAGAGATAATCTTGAGCAAATGCATTTTAATGTTGTGTATGCCTTTGGTCTTTTTCAGAAACATTAAATGATAGTTTTTGAGAATCTTATTTATTATGTTTTTTTTTTTTGGAAAAAAGATGTACCTCAATTTTGTCATATAAAAATTTTGTTGGATAAATTTTTATTATCCTGTATTTTTTCTTTTATATTCTGCAGAGATATCAAATGGCCCTTCATCATCAGTAGTACCTGTATTTCCATCATCTTCACAGCTCTTGGTGTCTAATATATCTAATATTTATTGATGTATTCTGAGAGTATAGAAAATAAATTACAATTTAGCTATTCAAATTAACCAGCTATTTCTTGCAAACTATTAAAAATAGTGTCTGAAATATATCATCCTAGGCAATTCATATTTGTATCTAGAAAATTTATATCTAAATAACTTCAGGAAACAGGAGACAGTTTGAAAATGAGAAGCACTGACCCAAAGCAATACATGTTGGTCATAAAATACCAGTGAGTGATTTTGTTAATAATTCTAGTATCATAGTTTTCAAATGTACTTGAAAGATGATTTTAAAAAACCTTTGTTCCATTATTCTTATATAATAAATGATGTAATGAACCACACCAGCTACTATCATCGTAAGAGAAAATTCAATTAGACAAATGCTTTCCAAAATGACTTTTTGACTCAATTTAACCATGATAAATTTGGGTTCTCTTAATGATGTAAGAGTTTTGACACAAATCAGCATATGCAAACTGAGTAACCTGAGACTCATTAATAAAAGGGGATTAAGATAATAGCAGAATACAGGAAAACTGCAAGGGCAGTTTAGAAACTCAGCAGTAGGCCTAAATGTTAAGGCAGGGGTAAGTTACCTAAACTACATAAAGATACTTGCATGGTGGGAGCTTTCTGTCTGGAATTCTGAATTTTCATGGAGAGAGCCAGTATCATGAATACATAAAAAAAAGAAGAGAACTTATATAAAAGTTCCAATTTTCTACTAAATAATGGTACATATTGTGTGTGTGTGTATATATATACATATATATATATTGAGTACAACATGTTAATACATGTAAACTTATATAGCATTCAGGGGGAAAAGATAAATGAATTTTAATTAACAAATTTTATTTTCTTGAAGCAGTTTCAGATTCACAGAAAAACTGAGTACAGAGGGTTCCCATATACACCTCATCCCCACAAATACACAACCTGCCTTACTGTCAACATGCTATAACACCATAGTAAATTTATCACAATCAAGAAATCTATGTTGGCACATTATTTTTACTTACAGTTTATAGTTTATTTTAGGATTCACTCTTGGTTTTGTACATTCTATTCATTTTGACAAATATATATTGACATGTTTCTATCATCATTTTATCACACAGAATAGTTTCTCTTCCCTAAAAATCCTCTTCTCCACCTATTTATCCCTCCCTTTACCCTAATTATGGTAGTTTTTTAATGTCTTCATAGGTTCACCTTTTCTCGAACACCATATAGTTGGAGTCGTATAGTATGTAGACTTTTTAGATTGATTCCATTCACTAAATTAAATGCATTAAAATTTTCTCCATGCCATTTGATAACTTGACAGCTCATTTCTTTTGGCACTGAATAATACTCCATTGCCTGGAGGTACCAGGATTTCTTCATCTATTCACCTGCTGAACGACATCTTGATTGCTTCCAAGTTTTGGCAATTGTGAACAAAGCTGCTATAAACATTTATATGCAGATTTTGTATAGAGATAAATTTTCAATTCATTTTTGTAAATACCAAGGAGCATGATTGGTGGATCATATGGTTAGAACATGTTTAGCTTTATAAGACACTTTCAAAATGTCTCAAAGGTAGCTGGATCATTTTGTATTCCCACCACCAACAATTGAGAGTTCTTGTTGCTTCACATCCTGATCAACAATGAGTGTTTTCAGTGTTTCGGATTTTGGTCATTCTAATAGATGTGTAGTGGGATCTTGTTGTTTTTTTTTTTTCTTTTTATTTAATTTGAAATTCCCTAATGCCATATTATGTTAAGCATAGTTTCATATGTTTACTTGTGATCTGTGTATCTTGTTTGGTGAGGATACTGTTCAGACTACTTGCTCATTTATTAATTAGGCTGTTCTATTTTTTAGTGTTAAGAGGTTTTTTTTGTATATTTTGAATAGCAGTCCTTTAAGAGATGTGTCTTTTTCAAATATTTTTTTCCCAGATCGTGGCTTGTCTTACTTTCTTGAGAAATGTTGTTTTTAAAATTTAAAACATCTGTGACTCTACTTTCTCAAAATAATAATCTATTCTAGTTGTGAACATTCTTTTTCATTTCTATTCCCCAATAGCCAATGTCCAACTCATTATTATTTTTACCTAGGACTAGTTCTTTAAATCAAGATCTGTAGAGACAAGTATTTTGAAGAAGTCAAAGAGAGCTCCTTTTTTTTCCTGCTTATTATACTTGGATTCTTAACATAAATAAAAGAACAAGATTCAGCACAAATGCTTCCTGATGATCTTTTGAAATAATTTTAGAAATTCCTTTAAAATAACATGTTAAAGAAAAAAAATCGTACTTTGATACTCACTGAAGACCCTAATATTCCTTTTTATGGGCTTCAAAATTATATGTGTAAATGCAAGAATAGTTTCTGAAAATGACAAATGGATAAGTTTTAGAGGTCATTATATACACACACACACACACACACACACACACACACTATGGAGGCATGAAAATACTTATTTGTAAGTAAACACATGCAAGAATAATTCTGGGACATTTAGCTACCTTCGAGTTCAATAAACCATAGCAATTACTCCATCACAAGATTTAATAACTATAGTACAAGTCAAAGGTTCTATATGGTTAATTAACCACCAAATGAATAATAGCACTTTTAAAAAAAATTTCAAACCTTTCTGAGGTAACAGAATATAAACAGTAACACGCACCCCCCCAATTTTCCTAATAAAACATTTTGTCTGAATTTGCACAAATAAGCATAAAATGTAAACCTAGGTGAAGTTTTTCATTGTGAGCTATCTATTATAATATTCTTGCCATTCTGCAGTCATCATAGTGTTAAATTCTAGGAAATATGAGTTGTTATTTATTTTCTAAAAGTGCTTATTTTTGATTCCTAATTACTTTTGTGTTTTCTTATAATAGCTTCCCATGGTTATGTTATCTGTAAGTAGTGAGATGTGATCAACAAGTTTGATTACAATACATATGTAAAATGTGACCTAGTTTAACTTAACACTTCAATGTATGTGTTATTTGTTATAGAAATAAAAGTCAAAGCTAATGGGAATAGCATTATATAGAGTTAGTAGGATGAGGTAAATCATACGGACTACTTAAGCTATAGCCTATATCAATGTTGTACATTAAATGGTATATAACTTTTATGCCACTGATATAGTTTGGATGTTCTTACCGTCCAAAGGTTGAAATGGGTTAACCAATGTTGAAAGTGGGTCTAGTGGATGGTGTTTGTGTCATGAGAGCAGATCCATCATGAGTGGCTTGGTGCCCACCATTGTAATGTGTTCACATGAGATCTGGTTGTTAAGAGTCTGGAAACTTCCCTCTTCTCTCTCTTGCTTCCTCTCTCACCATGTATCATGCCTGCTCCCCTTCATATTGTGTCATGAGTAAAAGCTTCCTGAGGCCTCACCAGAAGCTGAAGAGATGCTTGTGTTATAGTTGTATGGCCTGCAGAATCATGAGCCAAATAAATCCATTTTCCCTATGAATTTCCCGGCTTCAGGTATTCCTTTACAGCAACACAAAATGGATTAATAAGGCTACTACATGTGATGGTTGTTTATCAGTCTAAAATTCACTGACCTATTGACAGCATCTGCAAACCTTGAGATTTTTCTTCTCTCTCCCTTTCACCATTTAGTTTCCAAGAGACGACACTCTTTTGCTTAACCTTAATATTTACAGCCCATACTCTTCCCTCACATTAGCCTCTTTACTCTTCTTTATCTCTGTGAATCCTAACAGTCAAGTGTCTCATCAGTAATTCCATATACAATGACTCCCTAATTGATCTCATTTTCTCTTGTTGCTTTATAAAGCATCTGCATGCTGATTTCATTGAAAGGTAATTCTCCATGAATATTTTCACCTTTAGTTGTAGTCTGGGCTTTCTGAGAAAAGAGCATTGACAAATTTGGCTTAGAGACGATTCAGTAGTAAACATGTTATGTGTGGTAGGTGGAATAATACCAAAAATGTCAGTTTGCTATTCTTGGTAATTTGTAAATTTTTTGTATTACATAACAAAAGGAAAATTAAAATGAGATTGACATTACTAATCAGATGATCTCAAAATACAGAGATAATCCTGTACTATTTGGGTGGGCTCAGTATAATCTTGAGGGTCTGCAAATGTTGAAATGGTTTGAATTTGTGTCTCCACCCAAATCTCACAATGAATTGTAATCCCCAGTGTTAGAGGAGGGGCCTGGTCTAAGGTAATTGGATCTTGGGGGAGAATTTCCCCTTTGCTATTCTCATGATAGCGAGTGAGTTCTCACAAAATCTCATTCTCTAAGTATGTAGCAACACTCCCTCCCACAACCTTCACTCCCTTGCTCCTACTTCAGCCATGTAGGATGTGCCTGCTTACCCTTCACCTTTTGCCATGACTAAATTTTCTGAGGTCTCCTTAAGCATGTTTCCTGTACAGCCTGTGGAATTGTCAGCCAACTAAACTTCTTTTTCTAAATATATACATTACCAAGAATCAGGTAGTCTTTGTAGCAATTCAAGAATAAACTAATACAGAAAATTAGTACTGGGAAGTGAGGCATTGCTATGGAGATACCAGAAAATGTGGTAGCAGCTTTGGAACTAGGTAACGAGTAGTAGTTGGAACAGCTTGGAGGACTCAGAAGAAATCAGGAGGATGAGCAAAAGTTTGGAACTTCCTAGAGACTTCTTAAATTGTTGTGACCAAAATGTTTATAGTGCTATGGATGATGAATTCCAGGCTAAGGTGGTCTCAGATGGAGATGAAGAACTTATTGGGAATTGGAGTAAAGATCACTTTTGTTATGTATTAGCAAAGAGACTGGTGACATAGTGCCCCTGCTCTAGGGATCTGTGAACTTGAGAGAGATGGTTTAGGGTATCTGGCAGAATAAATTTTTAAGCAGCAAAGCATTCAAAAAGTGTCTTGGCTGCTTCTAACAGCATATGCTCATATCCATGAGCAAAGAGATGATCTGAACCTGAAACTTATATTTAACAAATAAGCAGAGCCTAAAAATTTGGCAAATTAACAGCATGACCATTTGCTAGAAAATAAAAACCCATTTTCTGGGGAGGAATTCAAGCTTGCCTTAGAAATTTGCATAAGTAAAGAGCAGCCAAATGTTAATAACCAAGAAAATGGGGAAAATGCCTCAAAGGCATTTTAGAGACCTTCAGGGAAGCCCCTAGTATCACAGACCTGGAGGTCTAAGTGGGAAGAATCATTTTGTGGGCTGGACCCAGGAACATACTGCCGTGTGCAACCTTAGGAAACTGCTCCTTATGTCCCAACCACTCTAGCTACAGCCATGTATAAAAGAACCCCAGATAAATGTCAGGCTGCTGCTCCATTTGTTGCCAAACATAAACCTTGGTAGACTTCCATGTGGTGTTAAGCCCGAGGGTGCACAGAGGGCAAAAGTTGAGGCTTGGGAGCCTCTGCCTAGATTTCAGAGAATGTGTGAATATGCTTAGACATCCAGGCAAAAGGCTGGTACAGAGATGGAGCTCTCATAGAAAACCCCTGCAAGGGCAGTGAGAAAGAATATGTGGGGTCAGAGCCCCTACACAGAGTTCACACTGGGGCACCGACTAGTGGAGTTGTGAAAACAGGGCCATTGTCCTTCAGATCATAGAATTATAGATGCACTGGCAGCTTGAACTTTGTGCTTGGAAAACCTACAGACACTCAACATCAACCCTTGAAAGCAGCCGTGGGATCCAAGCCCTACAGAGCCACAGGAGTAAAGCTACCCAAGGCTTTGGGAGCCCACCTTTTGCATTAGTGTTGTCTTCTCCTCCAAATGATAACAACTCCTCTCCAGCAAGGGTGCAAAACTGGATAGAGAATGAGTTTGAAGAACTGACAGAAGTACACTTCAGAAGGTGGGTAATAATGAACTCTTCCGAGCTAAAGGAGCACATTCTAACCCAATGCAAGGAAGCTAAAAACCTTGATAAAAGGTTACAGGAGCTGCTAACTAGAATAACCAGTTTAAAAAAGAATATAAATGACCTGATGGTCCTGAAAACTACATCTCAGCAGGAGAACTTTGTGAAGCATACACAAGTATCAATAGCCAAATTGATCAAGTGGAAAAAAGGATATCAGAGATTGAAGATCAATTTACTGAAACAAAGTGAGAGGACAAGATTAGACAAAAAAAAAAAAAAGGGAACAAAGCCTCCAAGAAATATGGGACTATATGAAAAGACAAAACCTAAGATTGATTGGTGTACCTGAAAGTGATGGGGAGAATGTAACCAAGCTGCAAAAGACACTTCAGGATACTATCCAGGAAAACTTCCCCAACCTAGCAAGACAAGTCAACATTCAAATTCAGGAAATACAGAAAATATCAGTAAGATACTCCTCAAGAAGAGCAACCCCAAGACATAATTGTCAGATTCTTCAAGGTTGAAACGAAGGAAAAAATGTTAACGGCAGCCATGGAGAAAGGTCAGATTGCCCAAAACGGGAAGCCCATCAGCCTCTTTGCAGAAATCCTGCAAGCCAGTAAAGAGTGGGGTCCAATATTCAACATTCTTAATGAAAATAATTTTCAACTCAGAATTTCATATCCAGCCAAACTAAGCCTCAAAAGCCAAGGAGAAATAAAATCCTTTACAGACAAGCAAATGCTGAGGGATTTTGTCACCACCAGGCCTGCTTTACAAGAGTTCCTGAAGGAAGCACCAGTACCAGCCACTGCAAAAAAATACCCAAATGTAAAGACCGTTGACACTATGAAGAAACTGCATCAACCAATGTGCAAAACAACCAACTTGTGTCATGATAACAGGATCAAAATCACACATAACAATATTAACCTTAAATGTAAATGGGCTAAATGCCCCAGTGAAAAGACACAGACTGGCAAATTGGATAAAGAGTCAAGACTCATTAGTGTGCTGTATTCAGGAGACCCATCTGATGTGCAAAGACACATATAGGCTGAAAATAAAAGGATAGAGGAATATTTACCAAGCAAATGGAAAGAAAAAAAAAATCATAGTTTCTGATAAAACAGACTCTAAACCAACAAAGATGTCAAAAGACAAAGAAGGGCATTACATAATGGTAAAGGGATCAATGCAACAAGAAGAGCTAACTATTCTAAATATATATGCACCCATCACAGGAGCACCATCATTCATAAAACAAGTTCTTAGAGACCTCCAAAAAACTTAGACCCCACACAATAATAGTAGGAGAACTTAACACCCCATGGTCAATACTAGACAGATCATTGTGACAAAAAATTAACAAGGATATTCAGGACTTAAACCCAGCTCTGGACTAAAAAGACCTAATAGACATCTTCAGAATTCTCCATCCCAAATCAACAGAATATACATTCTTCTCAGCACCACATCACACTTATTCTAAAATTGACCACATAATTGGAAGTAAAACACTCCTCAGCAAATGTAAAAAAACTGAAATCATAACAAAAAGTCTCTCAGTGCAATTAAATTAGAACTCAGGAGTAAGAAACTCACTCAAAACTGCACAACTACATGGAAACTGAACAACCTTCTCCTGAATGACTACTGGGTAAATAACGAAATTAAGGCAGAAATCAAAAAGTTCTTTGAAACCAATGAGAACAAAGAGACAATGTACCTGAATCTCTGGGACACAGCTAAAGCAGCCTTTCGGGGGAAATTTATAGCACTAAATGCCCACATCAGAAAGCGGGAAGGATGTGAAATAGAACACCTGACCGTCACAATTAAAAGAGCTAGGGAAGCAAGAGAAAACAAATTCAAAAGCCAGCAGAAGACAAGAAATAACCAGATCAGAGCAGAATTGAAGGAGAGAGAGACACACACACAAAAAAAAAACGCTTCAAAAAATCAATGAATCCAGGAGCTAATTTTTTGAAAAAATTAATGAAATAGATACACTGCTACCTAGACTAATAGAGAAGAATCAAAAAGTCAAAATAAAAAATGATAACAGATATATCACCACTGATACCCCAGAAATACAAACTACTATCAGAGAATACTATGATACCTCTATGCAAATAAACTGGAAGATCTAGAAGAAATGGATAAATTCCTGGACACAAACACCCTCCCAAGACTAACCAGGAAGAAGTCAAATACCTGAAGAGACCAATAACAAGTTCTGAAATTGAGGCAGTAAATAATAGCCTACCAACCAAAAGAAGCACAGGACCAGAAGGATTGACAGCTGAATTCTACCAGAGATACAGAGTGGAGCTGGTACCATTCCTTTTGAAACTCTTCCAAACAATAGAAAAAGAAGTACTCCTCCCTAACTCATTTTCTGAGGCCAGCGTCATCCTCATACCAAAACCTGGCAGAGACACAACAAAAGAAGAAAATTTCAGGCCAATATTCCTGATGAACATCGATGCAAAAATACTCAATAAAATACTGGCAAAACTTATCTAGCAGCACATCAAAAAGCTTATCCACCACAATCAAGTCAGTTTCATCCCTGGGATGCAAGACTGGTTCAACATACGTAAGTCAATAAATGAAATCTATCACATAAACAGAACCAATGACAAAAACCACATGATTATCTCAATAGATGCAGAAAAAGCCTTCAATAATATTCAACACAGCTTCACGCTAAAAACTCTCAATAAACTAGGTATTGGTGGAACATATCTCAAAATAATAACAGCTCTTTATGACAAACCCATAGCCAATCTCATACTGAGTGGACAGAACCTGGAAGCATTCTTTTTGAAAACCAGCATAAGACAAGGATGCTCTCTCACTCCTCTCACCACTCCTAGTCAACATAGTATTGGATGTTCTTGCCAGGGCAATCAGGCAAGAGAAAGAAATAAAGCGTATTCAAATAGGAAGAGAGGAAGTCAAATAGTCTCTGTTTGCAGATGACATGATTCTATATTTAGAAAACGCATCGTATCAGCCCACAAAAATTCCTTAAGCTTCTAAAAACTTCAGCAAAGTCTCAGGATACAAAATCAATGTGCAAAAATCACAAGCATTCCTATACATCAATAATAGAAAGACAGAAAGCCAAATCATAAGTGAACTACCATTCACAATTGCTACAAACAGAATAAAATACCTAGAAATACCACTTACAAGGGACGCAAATGACCTCTTCAAGGAAAACTACAAACCACTGCTCAATGAAACAAGAGAGGACACAAACACATGGAAAAATAATTCCATGCTCATGGATAGGAAGAAGTAATATTATGAAAATGGTCATACTGCCCAAAGTAATTTATGAATTCAATGCTATTCCCATCAAGCTACCATTGACATTCTTCACAGAATTAGAAAAAAAAAATACTTTAAATTTCATATGGAACCAAAAAAGAGCCCATATAGGCAAGACAATCCTAAGCAAAAAGAATAAAGGTGGAGGCATCACACCACCTGACTTCAAACTATACTACAAGGCTATGGTAAATAAAACAGCATGACACTGGTATCAAAATAGATATATAGACTAATGGAACAGAATAGAGGCCTCAGAAATAACACCTCACATCCACAACTATCTGATCTTCAACAAACCTGACAAAAACAAGCAATGGGGAAAGGATTCCCTATTTAATAAAAGGTGCTGGGAAAACTGGCTAGCCATATACAGAAAACAGAAACTGAACTCCCTCATTACACCTAATACAAAAATTAACTCAAGATGTATTAAAGTCTTAAATGTTATACCTAAAACCATAAAAACCCTAGAGGAAAATCTAGGCAATACCATTCCGGAGATAGGCATGGGCAAAGACTTCATCAGTAAAACAGCAACAAATGCCAAAATTGACATACTGGATCTAATAAAACCAAAGAGCTTCTGCACAACAAAATAAGCTGTCATCAGAGTGAGCAGGCAACCTACAGAATGGGAGAAAATTTTTTCAATCTGTTCATCTGGACAAAGGTCTAATATCCAGAATCTATAAGAAACTTATACAAATTTACAAGAAAAAAAATCAAAAAGTGGGCAAAGGATATGAACAGACACTTCTAAAAAGAAGACATTTATGTGGTCAAAAAGCGTATGAAAAAAGCTTATCATCACTGGTCATTAGAGAAATGCCAGTCAAAACCACAATGAGATCCTATCTCACACCAGTTAGAATGGTGATCATTAAAAAGTCAGGAAAGAACAGGTGCTGGCAAGGATGTGGAGAAATCCCATTGCATTTTCACTGTCAGTGGGATTGTAAATTAGTTCAAACATTTCAGAAGACAATGTGGCAATTTCTCAAGGATATAGAACCAGAAATACCATTTGACCCAGAAATCCTGTTACTGGATATATACCCAACGATTTATAAATCATTCTACTATAAAGACACAGGCACACATATATTTATTGTAGCACTATTACAATAGCAAAGACTTGGAACCAACCCAAATGCCCATTAATGATAGACTGGATAAAGAAAATGTGACACACATACACCTTGGAATACTATGTAGCCATAAAAATAATGAGTTCATGTCCTTTGCAGGGGCATGGATGAACCTGGAAGTCATCATTCTCAGCAAACTAACACAGGAACAGAAAACCAAACACTGCATGTTGTCATTCATAAGTGGGAGTTGAACAATGAGACCACATGGATACACGGAGGGGAACATCACACACTGGGGCCTATTGGGGGGTTGGGGCAAGGGGAGGGAGAGCATTAGGACAAATACCTAATGCATGTGGGGCTTAAAACCTAGATGATGGGTTGATAAGTGCAGCAAACCACCATGGTACAGGTATACCTATGTAACAAACCTTCACTTTCTGTTCATGTATCCCAGAACTTAAAGTAAAATTTAAAAACATTTTAAAAAGTAAAAAAAAAAAAAAAAAAAAAAAAAGAGAGTGAGAGAGAGAAAAGTCAGTGTTTGAGTGATGCAATAAGTGAAAGACTTGACCAACCATTACTGACTTTGAAGATAGAAGGGCCCCATGAGCCAAGATATATGTGCAGCCTCTAAAACTAGAAAAGGCAAAAAACAAACAAAAACACTAATTCTTACATAGAACCTCTAGAAAGAAATATGACTGCTGAAACCTTAATTTTTTTTTCCAGCATGACCTGCATCTGATTTCTGATCTATAGAGCTGTGAAATATTTGTGTTATTTTAAGCCACTACATGTGTGGTAATTTGTTACAGAAGCAAAGAAAACTAATATATCTTGGAATCTAGGGATAGCGTATTGCTCCAAAGACATTTAAACAATTATGTTCTCTGAATGCATCATATAACTTTCTAGATTGGTGAAGATATGAATTTTCGATTTCCTTCATCGAAAATATGTCTTTACTTTCCAGAGTAAAGAGAGTAAAGTGTTCAATTTTCTCTCTCTTTCGTAAAGGGAAGAAGGTCTGATGTGACAGTTTAACTATATAAACTCTGAGTCTTATAATCTTGGAGCTTCTCTCTTGTGCAATCCTGCCATATTCACAGTGAAACATCAAGCCTTCATTATATCGTTTTTGTACTTTGAGACTCAAGGAACTCCCAGCAGGATACTCTGGAGTAATAAGTGGTCTATTCTCTAATCCTGAAACCTTATATTTTCTGTCAGGATGCAGAAGTTTGGGAGGAAACCAGACGATAGGCGAGGAGACTGCAACACCTTTATCCTGAAGATCCCAGTGGAAATGTTTTTTTACATAACAAGAATGTCAGGTGCCGATGGCCCAAACTTGTGTAGCAACCTCTTGATGCTCTCAACGTTCTAGGCATCTTCTATTTTCCACTCACAATCCTAAGCATGTGGCTCCTCTGTTAGTTGTTCTATACCTAACACCTTTCTAAAATTTCTGAGAAAACTCAAAGAGAAAGAGAAAGAGCAACATTTTTATGCCAACGAGTTTTCCTTTTTATTAGGAATAGATTCGCTTTTTTTCCTCACAAATCCCCACCCAAAATACACACACCTTCTCACATGTCATTGAAGAGAATTGTGTCACATGGTTACTGCTACTTGGAGGGAGGCAGAAGATGAGTTCTTATTCATCTGTTTTTTAAATCTAGAAATCAAAGATCATTTTGGTAATTTAGTAAGGAAATCAAAGAGGAAATAGATAAGATGTAGCAAACAAGGAGTACTTGCCACACACTGATATTGTGTCCGGAATTGGTTCCTTCCAGTGGGTTCCTGGTCTCGCTAACTTCAAGAATGAAGGCGTGGACCCTCGCGATGAGTGTTAACAGTTCTTAAAGATGGTGTGTCTGGAGTTTGTTCTGTCAGATGTTCAGATGTGTCCGGAGTTTATTCCTTCTGGTGGGTTCGTGGTCTCACTGGCTTCAGGAGTGAAGCCGCAGACCTTCGCAGTGAGTGTTACAGCTCATAAGGGTAGTGCTGACCCAAAGAGTAAGCAGCAGCAAGATTTATTGTGAAGAGCAAAAGAACAAAGCTTTCAGGCATGGAAGGGAACCTGGGTTGCAGCCAGTGGCTCAGGTGGCCAGCTTTTATTCCCTTATTTGGCCCCACCCACATCCTGCTGATTGGTTCATTTTATAGAGCACTGATTGGTCCATTTTACAGAGTGTTGATTGATGTGTTTACAAACCTTTAGCTAGATGGGGAGCGCTGGTTGGTGCATTTACAATCTTTTAGCTACACAGAAAAGTTCTGAAAGTTCTCATCCCACCCAGAAGCCCAGTCAGTTTCACCTCTCAATATGGTGTCTAGTTGTCATTTTTAATTTTTTTCTTGCCCACTTTAATATAGATAATTTATATTTTTGAGCCATTTTAGACTACAATACATTACTGCCTCATTGGAATATCCTATCATATAGATTTTGAATGACCTATTGGTAATTTATCTAAAACATTTGAGGAGATCCTTCAAACCTAATTTGTTCAAAGTTGACAATAATTCCATTCTTCACCCCATTCTCTTGCCACTGCATGTGGCAAACTCATTTTGAAATTCCACATGAATTTGATTGCACCACTCTCTAACCAACTCTGGAAACAAGAACCTTGGGAAGAAATCTGGACCCTGTTTTTCTTTTTTCTTTCCCTCCCTCCCTCCCTCCCTCCCTCCCTTCCTTCCTTCCTTCCTTTTCTTTCTTTTCTTTCTATTATTTTGAGACAGAGTCTTTCTCTGTCACCCAGGCTGGAGTGCAGTGATGTGATCTCGGCTCACTGGAACCTTTGCCTACCAGGTTCAAGCAATTCTCCTCCCTCAGCCTCCCAAGTAGCTGGGACTATAGGCATCTGCCACCGTGACCGGCTAATTTTTTGCATTTTTAGTGGAGACGGGTTTCACCTTGTTAGCCAGGATGGTCTCGATCTCCTGACCTCGTGATCTGCCTGCCTCAGCCTCCCAAAGTGCCCGTTTTTCTTTTAATCCCTACCAAGCAAACAGAATGTGTATTATTTATTTTTACAAAGAAAACATTTGCTGATTCAGTTGTTTATGTTCATTTCATTCTGGCAATGGTTTTCAAATCTTTTAGTGGAATGAAGGCAGCCAACATTTTTCTCATTGGTTGCTCTGATCCTATGTCCTTTTCTCTCTATTGTCTATGAATATTATTTCCAGAGTTATTTTTCTAGATGATTTCATGTCTTTCCACTGTTCAAGTTATCACAGAGGCTCCCATTGTTGGACTTTACAATAATGTCTTATATCCTTAGCAGGAAGAATAAGGCTCATCTTATTTTTGCTCCAGCTTACATTTTTAGTCTTATCTTTTGTTGTATGTCACAAACTGAATTTTGTACACACCAAATCCATGTGTTGAAGCCCTAATATCCACGTGACTGTATTTGGAGATATGGCCTTTAAGGAGGTCGTTAAGTTAAAATTGGGTAATAGAGGCAAGATGGCCGAATAGGAACAGCTCCAGTCTCCAACTCCCAGCGCGAGCGACACAGAAGACCGGTGATTTCTGCATTTTCAACTGAGGTACTGGGGTCATCTCACTGGGGAGTGCCAGACAACTGGTGCTGGTCAGCTGCTGCAGCCCGACCAGTGAGAGCTGAAGCAGGGCGAGGCATTGCCTCACCTGGGAAGCACAAGGGGGAAGGAATCCCTTTTCCTAACCACGGGAACTGAGACACACAACACCTGGAAAATCAGGTAATTCCCACCCCAATACTGCGCTTTAAGCAAACGGGCACACCAGAAGATTATACCCACACCTGGCCGGGAGGGTCCCACGGCCACGGAGCCTCCCTCATTGCTGGCACAGCAGTCTGCGATCTAACCGAAACGGCAGCAGCGAGGTTGGGGGAGAGGAGCCCGCCATTGCTGAGGCTTAAGTAGGTAAACAAAGCCGCTGGGAAGCTCGAACTGGGTGGAGCTCACAGCAGCTCAAGGAAACCTGCCAGTCTCTGTAGACTCCACCTCTGGGGACAGGGCACAGCTAAACAAAAAAAAAGGGAAGCAGCAGAGGCCTGTGCAGACGCGAACGACTCTGTCTGACAGCTTTGAAGACAGCAGTGGATCTCCCAACATGGAGGGTGAGATCTGACAATGGACAGACTGCCTGCTCAAGTGGGTCCCTGACCCCTGAGTAGCCTAACTGGGAGACATCCCCCACTAGGGGCAGTCTGATACCCCACACCTCACAGGGTGGAGTACACCCCTGAGAGGAAGCTTCCAAAGTAAGAATCAGACAGGTACACTCGCTGTTCAGCAATATTCTATTTTCTGCAACCTCTGCTGCTGATACCCAGGCAAACAGGGTCTGGAGTGGACCTCAAGCAATCTCCAACAGACCTACAGCTGAGGGTCCTGACTATTAGAAGGAAAACTATCAAACAGGAAGAACACTTATACCAAAACCCCATCAGTACCTCACCACCATCAAAGACCGGAGGCAGATAAAACCACGAAGATGGGGAAGAAGCAGGGCAGAAAAGCTGGAAATTCAAGAAATAAGAGCGCATCTCCCCCTGCAAAGGAGTGCAGCTCATCGCCAGCAACGGATCAAAGCTGGTCAGAGAATGACTTTGACGAAATGAGAGAAGAAGTCTTCAGTCCATCAAACTTCTCAGAGCTAAAGGAGGAATTACATACCCAGCGCAAAGAAACTAAAAATCTTGAAAAAAGAGTGGAAGAATTGATAGCTAGAATAATTAATGCAGAGAAGGTCATAAATTAAATGACAGAGATGAAAACCATGACACGAGAAATAGGTGACAAATCCACAAGCTTCAGTAACTGACTCGATCAACTGGAAAAAAGAGTATCAGCGATTGAGGATCAAATGAATGAAATGAAGCGAGAAGAGAAACCAAAAGAAACAAGAAGAAAAAGAAATGAACAAAGCCTGCAAGAAGTATAGGATTATGTAAAATGACCAAATCTACGTCTGATTGGGGTGCCTGAAAGTGAGGGGGAAAATGGAACCAAGTTGGAAAACACTCTTCAGGATATCATCCAGGAGAACTTCCCCAACCTAGTAGGGCAGGCCAACATTCAAATTCAGGAAATACAGAGAACATCACAAAGATACTCTTCCAGAAGAGCAACTCCAAGACACATAATTGCCAGATTCACCAAAGTTGAAATGAAGGAAAAAATCTTAAGGGCAGCCAGAGAGAAAGGTCGGGTTACCCACAAAGGGAAGCCCATCAGACTAACAGCAGACCTCTCGGCAGAAACTCTACAAGCCAGAAGAGAGTGGGGGCCAATATTCAACGTTCTTAGAGAAAAGAATTTTCAACCCAGAATTTCATATCCAGCCAAACTAAGTTTCATAAGTGAAGGAGAAATAAAATCCTTTACAGATAAACAAATGCTTAGAGATTTTGTCACCACCAGGCCTGCCTTACAAGAGACCCTGAAGGAAGCCCTAAACATGGAAAGGAACAACCAGTACCAGCCATTGCAAAAACATGCCAAAATGTAAAGACCATTGAGGCTAGGAAGAAACTGCATCAACTAACGAGCAAAATAACCAGTTAATATCATAATGGTAGGTTCAAGTTCACACATAACCATATTAACCTTAAATGTTAATGGTCTAAATGCTCTGATTAAAAGACACAGACTGGCAAACTGGATAAAGAGTCAAGACCCATCAGTCTGCTGTATTCAGGAGACCCATCTCACATGCAGAGACATACATAGGCTCAAAATAAAGGGATGGAGGAAGATCTACCAAGGAAATGGAGAACAAAAAGAAAGCAGGGGTTGCAATCCTAGTCTCTGATAAACTAGACTTTAAACCATCAAAGATCAAAAGAGACAAAGAAGGCCATTACATAATGGTAAAGGGATCAATTCAACAGGAAGAGCTAACTCTCCTAAATATATATGCACCCAATACAGGAGCACCCAGATTCATAAAGCAAGTCCTTAGAGACTTACAAAGAGACTTAGACTCCCATACAATAATAATGGGAGACTTCCACACTCCACTGTCAACATTACACAGATCAACGAGACAGAAAGTTAACAAAGATATCCAGGAATTGAACTCATCTCTGCACCAAGCGGACCTAATAGACATCTATAGAACTCTCCACCCCAAATCAACAGAATATACGTTCTTCTCAGCACCACATCGCACTTACTCCAAAATTGACCACATAATTGGAAGTAAAGCACTCCTCAGCAAATGTACAAGAACAGAAATTATAACAAACTGTCTCTCAGACCACAGTGCAATCAAACTAGAACTCAGGACTAAGAAACTCAATCAAAACCGCTCAACTACATGGAAACTGAACAATCTGCTCCTGAATGACTACTGGGTACATAATGAAATGAAGGCAGAGATAAAGATGTTCTTTGAAACCAATGAGAACAAAGATACAACATACCAGAATCTCTGGGACACATTTAAAGCAGTGTGTAGAGGGAAATTTATAGCACTAAATGCCCACAAGAGAAAGCAGGAAAGATCTAAAATTGACACGCTAACATCACAATTAAAAGAACTGGAGAAGCAAGAGCAAACACATTCAAAAGCTAGCAGAAGGCAAGAAATAACTAAGATCAGAGCAGAACTGAAGGAGATAGAGACACAAAAACCCTCCAAAAAATCAATGAATCCAGGAGTTGGTTTTTTGAAAAAATCAACAAAATTGACAGACCACTAGCAAGACTAATAAAGAAGAAAAGAGAGAAGAATCAAATAGACACAATAAAAAATGATAAAGTGGATATCACCACGGACCCCACAGAAATACAAACTACCATCAGAGAATACTATAAACACCTCTATGCAAATCAACTAGAAAATCTAGAAGAAATGGATAATTACCTGAACATTTACACTCTTCCAAGACTAAACCAGGAAGAAGTTGAATCCCTGAATAGACCAATAGCAGGCTCTGAAATTGAGGCAATAATTAATAGCCTACCAACCAAAAAAAGTCCAGGACCAGATGGATTCACAGCTGAATTCTACCAGAGGTACAAGGAGGAGCTGGTACTATTCCTTCTGAAACTATTCCAATCAATAGAAAAAGAGGGAATCCTCCCTAACTCATTTTATGAGGCCAACATCATCCTGATACCAAAGTCTGGCAGAGACACAACAAAAAAAGAGAATTTTAGACCAATATCCCTGATGAACATCGATGCAAAAATCCTCAATAAAATACTGGCAAACCGAATCCAGCAGCACATCAAAAAGCTTATCCACCATGATCAAGTGGGCTTCATCCCTGGGATGCAAGGCTGGTTCAACATTCGCAAATCAATAAACGTAATCCAGCATATAAACAGAACCAAAGACAAGAACCACATGATTATCTTAATAGATGCAGAAAAGGCTTTTGACAAAATTCAACAGCCCTTCATGCTAAAAATGCTCAATAAATTCAGTATTGATGGAACATACCTCAAAATAATAAGAGCTATTTATGACAAACCCACAGCTAATATCATACTGAATGGGCAAAAACTGGAAAAATTCCCTTTGAAAACTGGCACAAGACAGGGATGCCCTCTCTCACCACTCCTATTCAACATAGTGTTGGAAGTTCTGGCTAGGGCAATCAGGCAAGAGAAAGAAATAAAGCGTATCCAGTTAGGAAAAGAAGAAGTCAAATTGTCCCTGTTTGCAGATGACATGATTGTCTATTTAGAAAACCCCATTGTCTCAGCCCAAAATCTCCTTAAGCTGATAAGCAACTTCAGCAAAGTCTCAGGATACAAAATTAATGTGCAAAAATCACAAGCATTCTTATACACCAGTAACAGACAAACAGAGAGCCAAATCAGGAATGAACTTCCATTCACAATTGCTTCAAAGAGAATAAAATACCTAGGAATCCAACTTACAAGGGATGTAAAGGACCTCTTCAAGGAGAATTACAAACCACTGCTCAGTGAAATAAAAGTGGACACTAACAAATGGAAGAACATACCATGCTCATGGATAGGAAGAATCAATATTGTGAAAATGGCCATACTGCCCAAGGTGATTTATAGATTCAATGCCATCCCCATCAAGCTACCAATGACTTTCTTCACAGAATTGGAAAAAACTGCTTTAAAGTTCATATGGAACCAAAAAAGAGCCCGCATTGCCAAGACAATCCTAAGTCAAAAGAACAAAGCTGGAGGCGTCACACTACCTGACTTCAAACTATACTACAAGGCTACAGTAACCAAAACAGCATGGTACTGGTACCACAACAGAGATATAGACCAAAGGAACAGAACAGAGTCCTCAGAAATAATACCACACATCTACAGCCATCTGATCTTTGACAAACCTGAGAGAAGCAAGAAATGGGGAAAGGATTCCCTATTTAATAAATGGTGCTGGGAAAATTGGCTAGCCATAAGTAGAAAGCTGAAACTGGATCCTTTCCTTACTCCTTATATGAAAATTAATTCAAGATGGATTAGAGACTTAAATGTTAGACCTAATACCATAAAAACCCTAGAAGAAAACCTAGGTAGTACCATTCAGGACATAGGCATGGGCAAGGACTTCATGTCTAAAACACCAAAAGCAACAGCAGCAAAAGCCAAAATTGACAAATGGGATCTAATTAAACTAAAGAGCTTCTGCACAGCAAAAGAAACTACCATCAGAGCGAACAGGCAGCCTACAGAATGGGAGAAAATTTTTGCAATCTACTCATCTGACAAAGGGCTAATATCCAGAATCTACAAAGAACTCAAACAAATATACAAGAAAAAAACAAACAACCCCATCAAAAAGTGGGCAAAGGATATGAACAGACATTTCTCAAAAGAAGACATTCATACAGCCAACAGACACATGAAAAAATGCTCATCATCACTGGTCATCAGAGAGATGCAAATCAAAACCACAATGAGATACCATCTCACACCAGTTAGAATGGCAATCATTAAAAAGTCAGGAAACAACAGGTGTTGGAGAGGATGTGGAGAAATAGGAACACTTTTACACTGTTGGTGGGATTGTAAACTAGTTCAACCATTACGGTAAACAGTATGGCGATTCCTCAAGGATCTAGAACTAGATGTACCATATGACCCAGCCATCCCACTACTGGGTATATACCCAAAGGATTATAAATCATGCTGCTATAAAGACACATGCACACGTATATTTATTGCAGCACTATTCACAATATCAAAGACTTGGAATCAACCCAAATGTCCATCTGTGACAGACTGGATTAAGAAAATGTGGCACATATACACCATGGGATATTATGCAGCCATAAAAAAAGGATGAGTTTGTGTCCTTTGTAGGGACATGGATGCAGCTGGAAGCCATCATTCTTAGCAAACTATCACAAGAACAGAAAACCAAACACCGCATGTTCTCATTCATAGGAGGGAACTGAACAATGAGATCACTTGGACTCGGGAAGGGGAACATCACACATCGGGGCCTATCATGGGGAGGGGGGAGGAGGGAGGGATTGCATTGGGAGTTATACCTGATATAAATGACGAATTGATGGGTGCTGACGAGTTGATGGGTGCAGCACACCAACACGGCGCAAGTATACATTTGTAAGAAACCTGCACGTTATGCACATGTACCCTAGAACTTAAAGTATAATAGAAATAAAAAAAATTAAAAAAAATTGGGTAACAGAGTGGGGCTTTAATCCATTAGGACTAATATCCTATAAGAAGAGGAAGAGACATCTGGAGTATGCAAATAGAGTAAAGGCCACATGAAAACTTCTTGAGAAGTCTACTGTCTGTGAGCCAGGAAGAAAAAACAAAAGCCAATCCTGCCTGCACCTTAACCTTGGACTTTCAACTCCAGAACCACGAGAACATAATTTCTGTTGTATAAGCCATCTGGTCTGTGGTATTCTGTTATGACAGCATGAGCAGATAAATTCATCGTTCTTCTTCCAACCACCATCATATTGTACATAACTATATTTTCCACTTTAGTTAGGTAGTACTTGCTACTCTTTCCATCACATGTTCTGAGGTTTTGGAACTCTGTTTTTCCAGCACAATGATCGTTTTTAGCTGGTATTTCATAAAGGTCACCTTTCCTTTAAGCCTTCTGTAGAACATGCTTAGTACTCTTACAAGCATTTTGTCATCAATTATATGAGTCATTTCTGCAAGTGTTTGTATTTCTCTTAAAACTAGGATTTACTTAGTCAAAGCAAATCAGAGTCAAATTGTCTTCACTTTTGTTTCAAAAGTGGCTAAGTATATGACCTGGAAAAAAATAGATGCTCCACAAAATATCAATTGACATAAAATGATCACAGAAGTACAGATAAATGAGTTATCAGAGTTCAGAGGACAGATATTGCCAGTTATCAGTGATCAAGAATGTGGCATCATTTTGGATCTATGATGTTAAACATATTTTAATAGATAAAATACATTCAAATTAAACAAGGTAAAGGCAAAGGATTATGAAACTGTGGTGTATGTCCAGAGAGGAAAAAAATATCCATTTTTGCATGATTGAAAATTATACTTTTTCTGTGTCTTTCTCTCTCACTTGCTGTCACACAAACACATCAGGTTACTCAACTTAGCTATCTTATCCAATATGATAATATGATCAGGAATGTATTTAGGGTAAAGGAAGCCTAAATCTTGAATGAAAAAATTAAAAATAAGCATATATGAAATTTTGAATTAACAAGAGATGTATATTACTTGACTTTCATTTATTTCATTGGAAAATCACTTCTTTGGTTAGGCTATATGAGCTCTATATAAGGTTTAGGAGAAAGCATGATTATTTATTTGGAAAACCACATATTTAACTGTAAAAGATACTTTTCACAGAATAGCTTTCTTATGGTATATTTCTTATGTTATCAGAAATATTTTGAATATTCAATACCATTTCTGCAAAAATTTGTGGGTTAAGTAGAACGTTGGGTAGAAACAGCCAAGGTCACATGTGTGACTTCAACCTTTTATTTTACTTTACTTTTCTCTGTAATGGTGGTTAATAGGTGTAAAAATGAATAGTATTATTACTCTTAATAATGAAATCAAGGCAGTTTGATAAGAATATGGAAATGCATGACATTTTGTGACAGACATTTTGTCTATGAGCCTTTATTCTTTTTATTTAAGTGAGTGTATTATATTATTTGCATATTTAGTGTAAAGATAATAGGTTTTCTCTATGATGAAACTCTTTTCGATAATTTATCCATAATTGAATTCAGCTCTTAGTTGGTATCTTGTGTGTAGGTAAGTTTGTGTAGTTTAGCATCCTTGTATTATATTGCATGGGTTACTGCTTCAAAAAATTATGCACCAAGGAGATAAATGTCAAGCTCAAAAAGTTCAAATTCTTAATTAAATCACCTGCCTTTTTTTCTCAGACACAGTGCATAGCAAATGGTCCAAATTTTAAGCAACACTGAGTTACTCTCTTCAATTTAACCAGCTTTATTTTAGCTGCAAAATCACTTATCTGATTATATCTTCTTAGACTTAAAAACTATCTAACAAAAGTGTATCGTGTGATACATTTATTTTTGGAGTGTGTGATCACTGTCAGTGGTATGATATTTTGCAGTGTTTTCAGGGAAGTGTTGTATATTAACAATGATTGTATCCTTAAGTTGAACAATTGAATAATTGTCTTTTATAAATGATTTGGAAATGGTAAAATGAATGTGAGTTGACAGATACCAGTGCTTTTGACAAGGCATTCAGAAACTATGCCATGTGATTTATGTAAGCTTTAATCCCTCAGTTTTAATGCGAGCTCAACTGATTGGCCACATATATTGAAGTCATTTATATATTGCAATCCCCTGGGATTCTAGAGTTTAAAAAACATAGGATCGTTCTCTTAGTGATAGAAGGTTAAATCCTTTAGAGAATGTACAGCTTTTTCAATAAGAGCAGTGATGACTACATCAAACCTACTTTGGAGTAAGCTGTTCCTATAGTCATTGAGTAAATTAAAATACATTTATGAATTTATGAGTTTTATCTAATACATGAAACAGATAATGAATACATTAAGTACATATTGTCTCTATACAGTTGTCCCTTGATATCCATGGAAGATTGCTTCCAGGATCCCCCATGGATACCAAAATTCACAGATGTTCAAATCCTTTATATAAAATGATATCGTATTTGCATATAACCTATGCATATCCTCCATTATACTTTAAATAATCTCTGGACTACTTATAATACTTAATAAGATATAAACTCGATGTAAATAGTTGATAATTTGTATTGTTTAGGGATTAAGGACTAGAACAAAATGTCTATACATGTTCAGTACAGACACAACCACGTATCTTTTTTTTCCCTGAACATTTTCTATCCATGTGGTTTTGTGGTTGAATCCGTGGATTCATGGAGCCCATGGAGGGCTAACTGTATTGGCTTCCCTGTATCCTCTGAGAAACTGCTTCTCCTTTACTCCATATAATTAGGGTGAAGCTACGAGTCCTATGATCCTGCCTTTCATGTCGTAAAGATGCACATAAAACCCATGTTGGCCTATCTGTGTTAATTTCATCTCCTTAGATACGTGATTGTGTGGGGATAGGGATTGACAAGTGACTAAGCAAAGCCAGAATTCTTTCACTGATTAAGAATACTAAAGACGTTGTCTGAATGAAGTGACAAATATCAGTTTTAAAATTTAGAACAAATTGCCTAAGAGGTTAGTATAGAACATTTTAGAACTTATGGAGAGAGAAGTGTGAGGGTGTGAGAATATATGTGCAGTGATGTGTGTGCATGTGCATCTAGACTTGCGTGAGTTTGGCTGAAGGGTAAATATCTGATGATACTTTGTTCGCACTGCTTGAACAAAATACCACAAGTTGGTAGCTTATAAATAACAGCAATTTATTTCTCAAAGTTCTGAAATCTGGGAAGTTCAAGATCAAGGTGCTGGTGAGTATTTATTCTTCATTAACAGAGACTTTTTGCTGCGTTTTTACATAATGAAAAGGGCACACAAGCTTGCTTGGGCCTCTTTTATTAGATCACTGATACCATGCATAAGGGATTCACCCTCGTGATGTAATCAAGTCCCAAAGGTCCCACCTCTTAACACTATCACACTGGGAATAAGGTTTCAACATAGGAATTTTGGGGTGATGCAAACATTCAAACCATAGTAACACTATTTGATTTTAATTCTGTTTTGGATTAATCCATTTCTTCTCTATTTTATTGTAGATTACTACAAGCTTGAGATGAGATCTGTCCTACTAATTGCTTATTAAGTGTACAGAATAATATTGCTGACTGTAGGTACGATGTTTTTCAGCAGATCTCTAGAGCTTGTTCATCTTGCTTGACTAAAACTTTACACCTGTTGATTGGTACTCCCCATGTTTTCTTCTCCCAGCCCCTAGTAAACACCAATCTACTCTCAATTTGACTAATTTAGATACCACATATAAGTGAAATCACAGCATATTTGTCTTTTTGTAATGAACTTATTTCACTTATCATAGGATTTCAGGTTTATCCATTTTGTTGTCTATGCAGAATATTTTCTTTTTTTGACTGAATAGTATTCTTTTGCATACATATGCTACATTTTCTTTATCTTCTTATCTGTCAAGGGACATTGGGGTGTTTCTATATCTTGGCTATGGTGCATAATACTGTAATAAATGTGGGAGGACAGATATCTCTCCGAGATCTTGATTTTAATTCTTTTAGATAAATATTCAAAAGTGGGATTGCTGGATTATATAATAGGTCTATTTTATGGTTATGTGGAATATCCTTTTTTTTTTTTTTTTTTTTTTTTGAGACGGAGTCTCGCTCTGTCGCCCAAGCTGGAGTGAGTGCAGTGGCCGGATCTCAGCTCACTGCAATCTCCGCCTCCCGGGTTCACACCATTCTCCTGCCTCAGCCTCCCGAGTAGCTGGGACTACAGGCGCCCGCCACCTCGCCCAGCTAGTTTTTTGTACTTTTTAGTAGAGACGGGGTTTCACCGTGTTAGCAAGGATGGTCTCGATCTCCTGACCTTGTGATCCACCCGCCTCGGCCTCCCAAAGTGCTGGGATTACAGGCTTGAGCCACCGCGCCCGGCCCCACATTGTTTTATATAGCTTCTGCACCATATTGCCTTCTCACCAACAGTGTGCATGAGTTCTAGTTTCTCCACATCCTTAAAAATATTTGCTGAGTTTTTTTTTTTTTCTAACATAATAGCCTTCCTGACATGTCTAAGGTGCTAAGCCATTGTGCTTTTTATTTGCATTTCCCTAATGAATAGTGAGGTTGAACATTTTTAAATATACTTATTGGTCACTTGTATGTCTTCTTTGGAGACATGTCTGTTTGAACTTTTCCCTATTTGTAAAGCAGGTTACTGATTTATTTACTATTGCATTGTAGGAGTTCCTTACATACTTTGGAAATTAATTCCTTATTAGAAATACGGTTGGCAAATATTTTACGCCATTTCATAGGTTGCCTTTTCACTCCACTGATTGCTTCCTTTCCTGTGCAGTGAATAAAGCCACTTTGATTTCCATTGATTAGTTAAGTTTTTGTTTTGTGTTTTACTTTAAATTTTTTAAAAGTTGGTTTAAATTTAATGTCTATTAATAGCAAGCTTTATTAATTTGAAATTGAAATCTCAACTCAATAAAATATTTTAAAGATTACCTGACAATTAAAATGCTATAACAATAGTATTATTGTTTATGAATTACAACTACAATATATGAGTACCATTTTTATTTTTCTCCTAAATGTCATTGAAAAAAAGGAGACCATTTTTGCCTCAAAATGTACATGTATGTGTTCCTTCCTATAATAAAATAATACTTCAGAATAGCCAACTTTACCTTAAAGATTTTGTTCTAACTCTGTGTGTGTGCAATAAATACATTATTAAGAATTTATTATATACTAGATAGAGAGAGAGACTGAAAGCCAGCCAGCCAGACACAAGTTACAACCTTCCTTTGTACTCGGGGAGTAGTCGAGGAAATAGTACAAAAAAAGTAAGAAGGAATTCAGTAAAAAGAATTCAATAGACTAAATTTCTCGACAAGAGTGAAGACATAATTTGTGTTTAAAGGATTCCAAAAATATTGTGATAAACCACCATTGGCCACTTTAAGGGAGAAGCATTTTCTATTAGAGTGGTGACAGCCTCTAACAGTGCTTACATAAATAGCATACGATACAAGGTAATTAAATATAGAAAAGCTTACACAAAACCCAGCTTCAGTCAATGATAAACTGGATAAAGAAAATGTGGAACATATACATCATGGAATACTATGTAGCCATTAAAAGCATGAGTTCATGTCCTTTGCAGGGACATGGATGAAGCTGGAAGCCATCATTCTCAGCAAACTAATACAGGAACAGAAAACCAAAAACTCCGTGTTCTCACTCATAAGTGGGAGTTGAACAATGAGAACATATGGACACAGGGAGGGGAACATCACACACTGGGGCCTGTCGGGGCGTGGGGGCAAGGAGAGGGAGAGCATTAGGACAATACCTAATGCATGCGGGGCTTAAAACCTAGATGACAGGTTGATAGGTGCAGCAAATCACCATGGACATTCTGCACATGTATCCCAGAGCTTAAAGTAAAATTTAAAAAAGAAAGAAAAATCTTCTTTGCTGGGGATTATCACTATATTTTTCACTGATTTGAGAGAAACATGCAGATTTCTGTCTTTGAATGAATACAATTGTGGGAAATCATGTTTATTTCCATCTCAAAAGTATAGTCCTCATGAACAGAGATATACCAAAGTCCTAAGAATGCCTCAGTGACTAGTAGGTGTCATTTAAGTTTGCAGTAAGTGCACAAGGAAGGTAAATTAATGATTTTTTTTCTGTAAGGTTTAAGCAGATGAAGAACTTTTGCAAAATGTCACTTGAAACTCAAGATAAAATAGAAACTTATAGACGGTTCTCAAGACATTGAGAGCAATGAAATAGTTTCTCCCTAAATCTCAAAGTGTTTATTAAATATAAAAACAGAACAGTCAAAAGTCAGAACATTGTAAGATCTTTTTTCACAAACTTGTTTTTTCTCTCTACATACACAAGCTTTACTTACTAAGCCAGAAACTATGGAATTGTTTTCCCTTGTAAGTAAAAAAGTTAAATAGTTTTTACCTCAGAAGTAACTTGTATTACTAGTGGTCTTCTACTATGTATTACATCATACACTCATTTATTTCTTTATATGGAATTTAGGATTTTAGCATCTGCTGTATACAATGTTCTTTTCTAGGCACCACAGGGCTATAGTTTTTGATACATTTGACAAATCTTATGCCCTCATTGAAGATATATTCTAGTAATAATATAATAATAGCTATAACAAGCAGTGTTATGATATATATGCAAAAAAGTAACTTTATGATTATATTGCAATTCATCTTTATTTTCATCTTAGTAACTACTTTGTATAGATTATATAAACATGCATTATGTATTGTTATGAATGAGTAGCTTTGTAGCCTTGGTTAATGTTGAGTGATTCTAATATGGTAAGTATGGGAGTATTTTGAAAAAAAGGTAGTAATTGCTAGAAAAATATTTTAACTGCTATTATATTATAAAAACACAGTTGCACTGAAATATACTGTCATTATTCAATTTAATTGAGTGCATTTTAGGACCAGGTGCTTGCTTACCCTCCCATTTAATTGGGTACTTGTTTTTTCCACCTGAAAGATTTTTCTTCAAGTGCATTGCCAAGTACCCAATGTATTTTCAGCTTACAGTCAGTTCTTGATTACCTCCTGGGATTACTCCATTATAGATTACCTGTAACAAACCTTGCTTTTCAGAACTTATTGACATTGCTATCTTCTACACTTCTAATTAAGTCATTTCATGACATTCAGGCTGTTTCTCCAACTAGTAAAGTCTGTTTTAAAAGTCAGACTAGTTTCTGACCGCATTTATACATTGTAAATTTCAACCAACCATCATAGTTGAATACGTTTTTCAATTTAAATATTCAAAATTTTCAACGTATTAGGGAATGTTTCCTTCTATCCAGGAAAATAAATTCAATAAATCAAAATGTTTAACTGCCATATTCAAATCTAAGTCATTACAAACCAGAAGCATGGCAATGACTGAGAGACATAAGATCATAAAAGTTGTATAGCTTTTCCTCATGTTGTTATGTTTGAAGAATGTGAGTGGGCTGCAAGGGTACAGGGATCCATTCTTCAATTCTTCTCTCAAAGAATCTTTTCCACCAATTAGCTGGTTTTTAAAAATTAAATATTAAAGAAAAGAAACACTTTTCATAATTATGTATAGCATTTTAATGCAAATTACTAATCTCAGAAATGAGTATTTCTGAGATCAGTAAATATGTAGGCAAAATTCTAAGCCTTTGTATATGGCACTCTTGAGAGAGAAGTAAGACACACATTCTCTCTCTTTGTTTTCATTAATCCATCTTTGAGGGTCAAGTCCTGTGGGTACAAATGAGTCTGTGACATTTTTCACAGACACTTGCTCACCTGATGCTAACCGCACCCTCTTCACTATTGAAATGCTATTTTTGTAATCCCACTCACAGCTCTGTGCCTTATTTCTTAGCATCTCTGGAATTATCTATATTTGCGCATGTACAAATCCTACAACATTGTTTCACACAGGCCTTACAACTGCATATTGATTATGCCTTTTCATGTTGTTTCTACATGTGCTGCCTTTTGTTAGAGGACTCTTTCTCTTCCTAAAGTGTTCTACACCCAATACTCTCAAAGTAGTAAGACCCAAAAACTAAACAGTGCTGTATTCCTATGAGTTATCACTGCACTGGGGCTGTATGGAAATACATCGACATGTAAGTCAAGTGGTCCTCTCCTATAGATTCAGTTAGACTCTTGAAGTCCATAAGAACAACATCTATAGCTTAAATTTAGGTAAGTAGATGCCCTGACGAAAATACTTAGGTAATTATATATTATATAAGTTATATATCACTTAGTTTATATCACATATATGTGATATAATATAAAATATGTATTTATTATATTATTCTATATGTGCATAACTATATGGAGACACAAGTATTCATACACATATACATGTATACACATAAATACATGAGTATAATTACATATACACATGTATGTGTTTGTAATTATACACATATGTATAATATGTATAATTATGTATATGTATAATCACATATACACAAGTATGCATATGTAATTATGTATATTATATGTATAATTACATATACCCCTGTATGTGTATGTAATTATATATATTATGTAGGTATAATTACACATACACATGTGTATGTAATTATACACACATATGTATTTATGTGTATACATGTGTATGTGTATGAATGCTTGTGTCTCTATGTAGCTATGCACATATAGAATGATATAATAAATACATATTTATATATATACACTTCCAGTTCTAGCTCTCTTGCTTAAAACATCTTCCTCCATTTACCTCTTTCCTCTGTCACTTTACCATAAGTGCCAAGAAAAAAATGAACTGCATCTTCAACACTTGCTTGAAAACTTCCTCCAGTAAATATCCAAATTTATTGCTTACAAATTCTGCTTTCCACATATCTGTAGGTTGCACATTTGATTCTATCACAAGTAGGATATCAAGAATTATAAATAGTAGGCATTTGACTTAAGAACTAGAAAGAAATCTAGGTTCAAGTTTCTAAGTCATTGCTTATGGATAAAGCACATGAAGCAATTCTATTGAAATGAATTCCTTCAACATTAAAATAAATGTTGCAAAAAATTATCCTCACAAAATATATTTTTTGTGACTCTCTCCATTCTTCTAAAAAATTATCTAAACTTTTCTTGTCTTTGCTTGTTATTGACTACATTTTCAACATTTTGTTAGACGGTAAATATTTAAATATTTATTTACACTTTTTCTAGGGATGGTGTAAATATGCATGATGTCAATCAGTAGGTAAACAAAATAGAAGAAAAGAATGTGATCTGTCTATGTCATTTAAATATGAGATACTTTGCATCATTCTCTTAGCTTTTCACAGATGTGTAACTTTCAAGGAGAACTAAATAATGTTGGCATGAATAAAATATGAGTAGTGAACCTTTATACCCAGTCTAAATAGTTGAAAATTCAACACAAACTATTTTGAGTAATATTGAAAATTTCCTAAAAATGTCTTTGGTAGACCTTTAATTTATCTATTAGTATCTATCTATCCACCTATCCTTTATCATTTATCTGCCTATCTTTCTATGATGTATCTATCTATATATTTTTGTATCCCTGTATTATAAGTACATATAAGCTTACTAAAAGGATGTGAGCAACACAACTGGGGGTATTTCTAGCCAAATAGAAATAAAAAATCACAGACACTGGTTTTGTACTTCGTGTTTTTTTGAGATGGAGTTTCACTCTGTCGCCCCGGCTGGAGTTCAGTGGCAGGATCTCAGCTCACTGCCACCTCCACCTCCCAGGTTCCAGCGATTCTCCTGCCTCAGCCTCCTCAGTAGCTGGGATTATAGGTGCCCGCCACCACACTCAGCTGATTTTTTGTGTTTTTTAGTAGAGGTTTCACCATATTGGCCAGACTAGTCTCGAACTCCTGACCTCAAGTGGTTCACCCACCTCGGCCTCCCAAAGTGCTGGGATTACAGGCCTGAGTCACCATTGGTTTTGTATATCATCAAAAAAACCTACAGTTTGATAATGTAGTCATGCCATTCATTCAACCTTCTTTTTGGGGGGAGGAGGGTGGGGGTGGGGGACGGAGTCTCGCTTTGTCGCCCAGGCTAGAGTGCAGCCCCACAATCTCAGCTCACTGCAAGTTCCGCCTCCCGGGTTCCCGCCATTCTCCTGCCTCAGCCTCCCGAGTAGCTGGGACTACAGGCGCCCGCCACCACACCCGGGTAAGTTGTTTTTTTTTGTATTTCTAGTAGAGACGGGCTTTTTCACCGTGTTAACTAGGATGGTCTCAATCTCTTGACTTCGTGATCTGCCCGCCTCAGTCTCCCAAAGTGCTGGGATTACAGGCGTAAGCCACTGCTCCCAGGCCACCATCACTCAGCCTTCTTATACTACAGTTTCCTTTTCCAAAAGCAAGGCAAATACCCACCTAATAGAATTATTTCAAATGTCGTATATTAAATACACAATGGTGTTCTTTTTTTTCCTTGCTCTCTGTGTATATGTCCTGATGAGTTCTGTTTCCCTAATCCTTCAAACTTACCATCAAAGCATAAATAAATATGTAGTGAGATAATATTTTTACCTGTAAAACAAAAGGTTCATTGCCCTTTGTGTTTAATTTATTTATTCATCTAAGACATAATTTAGTAAACATATGTATATGCCACCGTTATGGGTACTAGAAAAAAACAGTTTTAAATAAGAAAGACAAGACTATTTTTTCTTTTTCTTTTTCTTTTTTTTTTTTTTTTGAGACAGAGTCTCGCTCTGTCGCCCAGGCTGGAGCACAGTGGCCGGATCACTGCTCACTGCAAGCTCCGCCTCCTGGGTTCCCGCCATTCTCCTGCCTCAGCCTCCCGAGTAGCTGGGACTACAGGCGCCGCCACCTCGCCCGGCTAGTTTTTTGTATTTTTTAGTAGAGACGGGGTTTCACCGTGTTAGCCAGGGTGGTCTCTATCTCCTGACCTCGTGATCCGCCTGTCTCGGCCTCCCAAAGTGCTGGGATTACAGGCTTGAGCCACCGCGCCCGACCAAGACTATTTTTTTCTAACAGGGCTTACTTACTGGAGGAGAATATGGATAATAAATAGACTATGAAATGAATTTAATTATAGTGGCAAGTACTCTAAATAAATCAAAGCATGGTAATGACATAGAGAATCATGAAAGTCTATTTTACATGGTACTTAGGAGGGATATTTTCAATTAACTCCTATTAAGAAAGAGACCTGAATAAGTGGAAGGTCAATTATGTGAATATTTGGAGAATAATTACCTAGGAAGAAAAAAAGTTGAGAAAGCCAAAATACCACTGATATTGTTGTATTACATCAGTTCGGTATGATTATAGAAATCAAAGTTTAATAACAGGGAAACTTGATAGAAAACGAAGCTGAGGAAACACATATAGATGGAATCCCAAAACGCCTCATGTGAATTGTGGTAAGAATTTTAAATTGTATTTAATATTTAAGGTGCTAGAGTATTGAGACCAAATGACACACACACAAAAAAATGAATTGTGTTTTAAAAACAATTTTCACTGCTATGTGGAGAATGTAGAGAAAGAAGAGTAGAATCATGAAGACCACTTGAAGCTTTTGTCATGGAATGCGTTAAATTTGTTTACTGGTGGATGAGAAAATAGACACATTTTCCCCCAAAATAAGTCACTTCACTATCATCGAACTGATAATAACATTCTCATTAAAAATAGAAGGAAAAATATGGCCTCTCCCTACACTTAATGACTTCCCTTTGAAAACAATACAGCATAAAAGTCATTAGGCATAGTGTTATAAAATGAATGATTATGGATAAAAGATTCAAGAATTATGGACATATTTCTATCCCAAAAGATAAAGGGTTTGCTAAGTTGACAGCGCTACCAGCTATGACCCTTTGCTCTTTCCTGTACATACTTTCACGTGTAACCTTACAGTGTGGTCTATAATGGGCAAGGCTTTCTGCACTGCCCCTTGATTCTGAGCTCATCACTTGATTAACTTTTTTGTACAAATGTTAAGGGTATAAGTGCATTTAATTACACGGATATATTGCATAGTGGTGAAGTCCGGGCTTTTAATGTAACCATCACCCAAATAATGTACACAGTACCCATAAGAAATTTTTTCTCCCTCACACCCCTCCAACACTGTCAACATTCTGAATCTCCAATGTCTATTATTCCACATGCTATGACCATGTGTACATATTATTTAACTCTCACTTATAAATGAGAACATACAGTATTTGGCTTTGTGTTTCTGAGTTGTTTCTTTAAGATGGTGGTCACCAGTTCCATCCATGTTACAACAAAAGACATAATTTTATAATTTTTATGAGTATATCGTACTCCATCCATGTTGCTGCCAAAGATATAATTTTACGATTTTTATGGGTAAATAGTATTTCATTGTGCATCTATATCACATTCACCTTGAAATGTTAGCAAGGATGACATAGAGACAAGGAAGAATACTTGAGTACTTCAGGTACTGCACTTTTCCTCCGCTATCAACATGAGGAGGACATGCTAGGCTAGTCCAAGGTAAAGTATCAGAAATATATGGGCCAGAGTCATGAGGCATTAGATTTCTTCACCAAAACTCTCATAGATCAACACAAATCTAACCAACACCCAACAAGCAGATCCTCATAGCCAACCTAGCTTGTGTCAGCTAAAGCACTCAAATTCCTGAGCTAATACTAATGTCAATCAGGTTGTGTGATTGTAATGCAACATAATGGTCACAATATGTAACCTATACAATAGTGCAGAGATGTGAATAAAACAACTTTACATAAGAAACTCTTCTGAAAGGACATTAATCCATTTTGAGGCTTGAGTCTTAGCATTTGGAAGTCTTCGGTATTAAAACTATCTTAACCATCATAGGCTTATGGATTAAAATAGCAAAGAAGAGTACTTTCCTATTTCCCACTTGGAACCCTAGAGAAAGTCAGTTTCACAAAATGGGAGAGGTCTAAGTGACGCAAAGGGGTTGGAAATTGCAGGACAGAAAATCCTTCAAGTTTGTTAACATTCTTCATTCCATACCCACCCTACTCTTCCGCCTCCATGACCGTCACTCCCTTCTGTTTTATTTTTATAGGACCTGGGATGGGATTCTGAAATTATTGTGAGCCCCAATTCAAATCCACACGCCCTCCAAAAAAATACATGAGAGAGAGCTTATAGTGTTGATGCAGTGAGTTACCTGAAGGTCTGTAGCAGTTTGCGTGGGACTGAGACCGAATGTAATCTTAGAAAGGAGATAGTGTGCCAGCAAGG
Organism: Trachypithecus francoisi; assembly: GCF_009764315.1. NCBI lineage: Eukaryota > Metazoa > Chordata > Mammalia > Primates > Cercopithecidae > Trachypithecus > Trachypithecus francoisi. Next base: position 8,779,431 of record NW_022681459.1, read on the forward strand.
GAAGATACTTTGGGTACTCCAGCTGTAGATGCAGTAAGGATAGAGACATAGCACAGAGAAAAATATTCATGAACTAGAGTGTACCTTTGGATTAAGGGAGCATTCAAAAATTCTGGAAGAAAGGCAGCATTCAAAAATTCTGGAAGACTATATTTACCACTTAATAGATATAATCTTGCTCTTGTTTGTTCGACATGTATTTACTGATCACCTGGTATGTGCCAAATATTGGTCTAGACTCTGGGGATGCAGCAAATAATTTTAAGAAGAGACGAAAGGAGAGACTGAGTAAATCTGTGAGTTACTGAAATAAATCAGAATGATTGTTAATTTACATGAATTTCATTAGGTATGGTGCTTGTTTTCTGGATACTGGGTGTGAATGGTAAATTATGAGAAAGTTAAATAGTTATGGAGAAAAATAGTTTATTTCTACATATTTGAGTTGATGCTCTAAAACTGAAACTAATGCTAAGAATAAATGGCATATTTGATCTCTTTAATAATATCTATTATCATAATGGTGAACATTTTTATGTTAGTATGTTTATGAAAATATTTGGTTGGAAAGTAACTCAAGAAAAACAGCCTGAATTTTCAGAATAAGAGAACATTGCCTAATAACAGAACGCATCATTTGATACAACTATCCTTATTTATTTATTTATTTATTTTCTTTGCTGTAACGGAAAAACAAAAATTAGCAACTTAATTCAAGAAAGTACTGAGTATTTGTTTCTTTCTCGTTATCTGTGAATGATAGCCTGAAATGTCAAAAGTGGTAATTATATGCAAAATAATATGACATAACTTTACAAACATTTAAAATGCATTAAAGTCCATTAAAATCATGCTTTAGTTTCTGAAAGTACAAAATGTCTTTCCTAGAAATACTTGTATGTTGGACCTGGCAGAACTACAATTCTTTCACGTTTTAAATAAGAACAATGTAAAACAGGGCTGCAGCTGTCTCAGAGGAACCCTCAATCAGTTGTTTTTCTGCTTTTCCAGACTCTCATTTATGTAACTGTACCAGCTATTGCCAACAGAGAAACTCCAAGAAAACATTACAAACCATTAAACAATAAGGGTTTCTGACCTGTTATTTTCTTCCACTAAGGGGAATATAAGGATTGAGAATAAACTGAAGAAGTCAAATAGCCAGATTCATTCAAAACAAAGCATGAAAAAAAATCAGAGGAAATTAGAACGTAGAGCTATATCTCTAGCAGCTTCAGATCAACAAATACATAAAGTTTTCATACAGTAACCTAAACAGTGGATTGACTCAGGCATACCATAAATAGATAATCTAGGACTTGTTTATTCAACATGTATTTACTGATCACTTGTATGTGCAAAGTATTGATCTAGATTCTGGGGATGCAGCAATAATTTTAAGAAGAGACGAAAGGAGAGACTGAGTAAATCTGTGAGTTACTGAATAAATCAGAATGATTGTTAATTTACATGAATTTCATTAGGTATGGTGCTTGTTTTCTGGATACTGGGTGTGAATGGTAAATTATGAGAAAGTTAAATAGTTATGGAGAAAAATAGTTTATTTCTACATATTTGAGTTGATGCTCTAAAACTGAAACTAATGCTAAGAATAAATGGCATATTTGATCTCTTTAATAATATCTATTATCATAATGGTGAACATTTTTATGTTAGTATGTTTATGAAAATATTTGGTTGGAAAGTAACTCAAGAAAAACAGCCTGAATTTTCAGAATAAGAGAACATTGCTAATAACAGAACGCATCATTTGATACAACTATCCTTATTTATTTATTTATTTATTTTCTTTGCTGTAACGGAAAAACAAAAATTAGCAACTTATTCAAGAAAGTACTGAGTATTTGTTTCTTTCTCGTTATCTGTGAATGATAGCCTGAAATGTCAAAAGTGGTAATTATATGCAAAATATATGACATAACTTTACAAACATTTAAAATGCATTAAAGTCCATTAAAATCATGCTTTAGTTTCTGAAAGTACAAAATGTCTTTCCTAGAAATACTTGTATGTTGGACCTGGCAGAACTACAATTCTTTCACGTTTTAAATAAGAACAATGTAAAACAGGGCTGCAGCTGTCTCAGAGGAACCCTCAATCAGTTGTTTTTCTGCTTTTCCAGACTCTCATTTATGTAACTGTACCAGCTATTGCCAACAGAGAAACTCCAAGAAAACATTACAAACCATTAAACAATAAGGGTTTCTGACCTGTTATTTTCTTCCACTAAGGGGAATATAAGGATTGAGAATAAACTGAAGAAGTCAAATAGCCAGATTCATTCAAAACAAAGCATGAAAAAAAATCAGAGGAAATTAGAACGTAGAGCTATATCTCTAGCAGCTTCAGATCAACAAATACATAAAGTTTTCATACAGTAACCTAAACAGTGGATTGACTCAGGCATACCATAAATAGATAATCTAGGACTTGTTTATTCAACATGTATTTACTGATCACTTGTATGTGCAAAGTATTGATCTAGATTCTGGGGATGCAGCAAATAATTTTTTTAAAGAGACAAAATTTTACTCTTTTGGGTGTGACAAGATAGTATTTTCTTTCGTCATTTTTTCCTTTTCTTCATTTATTCAACAAATATGTAATGAAGACCAATGATGAGGTGATAGTATGACGATTCCTAAACCTACTTTGATGAATAGACAGGTTGGTTTTCTGCCCTCATAATGCTGGAATCATAGTGCATTTGCATGCCTCTACAGTTTTAAAAAATAAGTGACTTGACTTTCCTTTCTAAAAATATGATTATCTAAACTTTGAATTCAGAACTGTAAAATATGGGAAGTAAGTTTAATTAATGGATCTAAAGTCTTTAATTGTGAAAGTAGCATGGATGCTGCGAAGTTGAAATTCTGTTAGTCTCCACTCTTTAGCAACCCTTTGACATTCCCAACATTTTAACATCTGTTTTAGACTAATGATCTCTATTGAATCATTACTGTCTCTTGGTGCAAAAATACTTGCGGGTTTTTGTCATTAATTTTAATGGCAAAGCTGATAAAATACAATATGATTTGTATTTAAATGATACATTAAGATTTTTGCTTTTAAAGTTGTAAGAGGCATATTCATAGTCAACATAGTTTAAATTCCTGCTTTGTGGACAGTGAAGGTACTTCATTATAATGCAATATGATTTTGTATGTAAAGTTTTAAGGGGCACATTCATAGTTAACACAGTTTAAATCCCTGCTTTGTGGACAGTGAAGGTATTTCCGTTGATGAGATCTCTCTGGCTCAACTATCCACTTAATTACATCCAGCTGGGCAGACACAACTGCTAAGGCACAAAGAAACCCATTTAGTAAGTGAACCCTGGCCCAGTTAGAAGAAGCACTTCTTGGTTCCCATTTTCCCCACCCTATGCATGAATAGTTGACCGACATCTATGTAGAGTCTTCAGAATTATCGCAGCTATCATCATTTCACAAATTGCTCTTTTCCTGACAGCAAAGACTCATTCAGTTTTCTGAAATTTTGAAGAGACTCTTTACTGGGATATAAATGGTGGTTGTCAGAGAAAAAAAAAAAAAGCATGCTTTTTCGTCAGTCAGACTCAATAGAAAATGAAGTCTACTGTAAAATTGTGCTTCAGTCATTCAAGGTCAAGAAATAGTTAAGTAACATCACTCAAAAGATTCTGAAGCTAGTCATCCCTACCCTTGTTCCAGAATCTATGAGATTGCTTCTTCCCTTTTATGCCCTTTACCAAGGGGGAGTAAAACAATTTTATAAGAGGGAGATTTTATTGCATAATAGAAGAAAATATATTTTTATGCCAGAGTGTTTCTATCTCTAATGTGGTCCCCTGGTTTCATTTACATTCTACTCCACTTGATTTTACTCTGTACTTTCTTCCACTATGCTCTGTGCTCTGGAACCATGGTTTTTATATTCTATATGGGTTATTGTATCCTCTGGCTTCTGGTTAGATACAACTGTGTGAGTGAAAATGAGGGCATTAGCAGAAGAAGCCATGGAGGGTGGGTATTCAGTGCTGGCTACATTTAAGATGGGTAAGAGGTAGAGTGTCTGGATTTCTCTGTGGAAGTCACAGTGCCTTTGGGGAAGTTATCTTTTACTGTAATTTTCTTTTCTCAAGTTCAGGCTGAGAAGGACTTTCCCTATATGAGACTGCAGAGCTATCTGAACTGTTAGTATTTCTAGGCTGGAAAGAGCCAAGGAAGCAAAAAATATAGAAAGGTGTATCAGTCTGTTCTCACACTGCTATAAGAACTACCTAAGACTGGGTCATTTATAAATAAAAGTTTAATTGATTCACGGTTCCACAGGTTGTACAGGAGGCATGGCTGGAGAGGCCTCAGGAAACTTAACAATCATGGCAGAAGGGTAAAGGAGAAACAAGCATGTCTTCACATGGTGGCAGGAGACAGAGTAAAGGGCGGAAGTGACACACAATTTTTTATCATCAGAATTATAATTCAACCTAAGGTTTGGGTGGGGACAAAGAGCCAAACAGTATCAAAGGGAGATGATTATCTCTCGCCAGTCTCTCTCAGCTCCAGCAAAGAAGGACTTCGACTCCTCAGTTAGAGGGTGCTTTGGAAAAATTATTGAATCTCTTGCACTGTGGGATGCCCTAAAACTGGTTCCAGCACCAAGGACACACGCAACAGAAAGAGAAAGACCAGAATTGCAATTGCCTTGTAGAGCAAGGTACAATTTTTGAAAAGTAAAATAGAAAAAAACCTGAAAACATTAGTTAAATTATTTTCACTTAACATTTTCACCATTTTTATGTTTCTAGAATATAAGCCCAATGAAAACTTTCTTTTGTTTTCATTTTATTTATTAGTTGAAGAGACTCTTTACTGGGATATAAATGGTGGTTGTCAGAGAAAATTGTGGTAAGGCCACCAATGAAATCTATCTTCTTAACAAATTTTGAAGTGTAGAGTACAGTATGGTTTACTATAAGCACTATGTTGTAGAGAAGATCTCCAGAGTTTTTTCATCTTCCTTAACTGAAACTTTCTACCATTTGAAGAGCAACTAGTCACGTCTTCTCCTCCCATACAGTGTAAATTGCCATTCTATTTTCTGCTTCTATGAATTTGACTATTTCCATGCTCTCATAAAAGGTATCATGCATAAAATACATATCTGCATGGAAGGTATCATACAGTATTTGTCCTTCTGTTACTGGCTTATTTCTCTTACCATAATGTCCCCGATGTACATTCATGTTGTCACAGATCACAGAATTTCTTTCTTTTGTTTTTAAGGCTCAATAGTATTCTATTTGATGTATGCACCGTAGTTTCTTTATCCAATTATCAACCCACAGGCATTTTAATCTTTCCCACAGCTTGACTATTGTAATTAATGCTGAAATCAATGTGGAAATGCAAATATATCTTCAAGATCCTGATATCAATCTCTTTGAATACATACCCAGATGTAAGATTGCTGGGTTATATGGTTATTCTATTATTAATGTTTTAGGAGAGTTTCTTATTACTTTTTGTAGTATCCATACCATTTTATATTCCAACTATACAAACAACATTTAATTGCTCCACCAACCCACCAATATTTATTTATTTAGATAATTATTCTAACAATATGAGATGACGTCTCATTGTGAATTGGATATTTCTTTCCCTGGTTATCAGTGATGTTGATCAATATTCCTATAACTAATGGCCATATGTGTGTCTTATTTGGAGAAATGCTGATTTAAGTCTTTGGTCCATTATTTAATTGGGTTACTTAAGTGGATTTGGTGGTTATTCTTTGTTTTTATTTTGTTTTGCTGTTGAGTTATAGGAGTCCCTTCCATATTTTGGATAATAATCTCTGATCAGATAAATGTTAGGCAATTAGTTTTTCTTATTTTACTGATTGTTTTCTTTGTCATGCAGAAGATTTTTTGTTTGGTGTTATACCATCAGTCTGCTTTTAATTTTCTTGCTTGTGCTTTCACTCTCATAGCCAATAAGTCCTTGCTAAGACCAATGTCTGGAAGCTTTTTCCTATATAATCTTCTAGGAATTTTGCAGCTGAAGTCTTAAGTTGAAGTCTTTAATCCACTTTGACTTGATTTTTAGGTAATATGTAAGATAAATGGCCACTTTCATTTTTTTTCCATGTTGATATCTGCTTTTACATATGCTATGTATTGAAAATACTATTATTTTCCTATTGTGCATTTATAGCATTGTTTTCAAAAGGCAGTTGATTGTACATGCATGGATTAATTTCTAGCCTCTTCACTCTGTCCCATTGATCAATATGTTTGTCTGTATGCTAGTATCATACTCTTTTAGTTGCTGCAACTTTGAAGAACGCTTTGAAATAAAAAAAGTGTTTGCTTTAGTTTTGTTCTTTATCAAGATTGTTTTCTCTATTCAGCATTTTTGTTGTTCCATACTAATTTAAAGTCTCTTTATTCTATTTTTTTAAATAGAGATTTTGAAGGAAACTGCATTAAATCTGTAGGTCACCTTGGATAGTATGAACATTTTTAAAAATATAATACTTCCAACCTGTGAACATGGGCTACTTTTTCAATTATTTGTGTATCCTACAATTTCTTTTATCAGTACATTATAGTTTTCCAATTACAGATTTTTTATTCCTTGGTTAAATGTATTTTTAAGTACTTTATTTTTTGATGCTATGGTAAATGAGATTATCTTTTAAATTTTCTTTAAAAACAGTTTGTTGTTAGTGTGTAGAAACAAAATTGATTTTTATATGTTGATTTCTACCCTGTAAATTTACTGAACACATTTATTAAGCTGGTAAGTTTTGTTGGTGGAATCTTGAGAATTTTCTACATACAAGATTATGTCATCTCTGAGCAGAGTTAATTTCACTTATTTCTTCTCAAATTGGGATGTGTTTTGTTTCTTTTTCTTGTCTAATAGCACTAGCTCGGACTATTCTTACTATGCTTAATAGACGTATAAGAGTAAACATTCTTGTTTCTGATTTTAGAGGAAAAGCTTTCAGGGTTTTCATCTTTGAATATAATATTAGCCAGAGGCTTTTTAAGGTAGCTTTTATTATTTTGGGGAGATTTCTTTTCACATAACGTTTGTTGGAAATTTTGTTTATCATAAAAGGGGGTTAAATTTTGTCATTTTTTTCTTTCTGTATCTTTAAAATGACCATGTGATTTTTAGCATTCATTCTGTTAATGTAATATGTCAAATTAACTAATGTTTATATGTTAACACATATTTGCATCTTGGGGATAAATTATACTTGGTCATGCTGTATCATTCTTTAAGTGTGCTTTCTCTGGAATTCAGTTGGCTAGTATTTTGATGAATTTTACATCTATACTGATAAGTTTAAGGGAGGAGACCACTCCTCATATTGTCTTATGACCAATTCCTGCCTCCAAAGAAAAATAAGTAAAAACTAAAAGGCAGAAATGAAATCCACAGGCAGACAGCCTTGTGCCACACCCTGCACCTGGTAGTTAAAGATCAACCCCTAACCTAATCGGTTATGTTATCTGTCGATTACAGACATCATATGGAAAAGCACTGTGAAAATCCCTGTCCCGTTCTGTTCCATTCTAATTACCTGTGCAGGTGCATGCAGCCCCCAGTCACGTATGCCCTACTTCCTCAATCTATCACGACCCTCTCACATGGCCCCCCTTAGAGTTGTAAGCCCTTAAAAGGGACAGGAATTGCTCACTTGTGGAGCTCAGCTTTTGGAGACGTGAGTCTGCCAATGCTCCCAGCTGAATAAAGCCCTTTCCTTCTACAATTCAGTGTCTGACGAGTTCTTGTCTGCGGCTCATCCTGCTACAAGGTGTTTTGACCTACATTTTCTGATAGTGTCTTTTTCTGGCTTTGGTATCAGAGTAATATTGGTCTCATAGAATGAGTTTGAAGAAGTTCTTTCCTTTTTAATACTTTGGAAGAGTTTGAGAATGATTCTTATTAACACTACTTTAAATATTTTATAGAATTCACCATTGAAGTAATCTAGTCCTGAAGTAATGCAGCTTTTTTGTTGGGAGGTTTTTGATTAGTAATTCGGTATTCTTAATAGTTAGTAGTCTCTTCTAATTTTCTATTTCTTCTTGATTCATTGTTGGTAGGTTGCATCTTTCATGGAATTTATCTATTTCTTCTAGGTTACGCCATTGTTGACACAAACTTGTTCTTAGTAGTTTCTTATAATCATTTTTATATCTATGGCACTGGTTGTAAAGTCTCTTTCATTTATATTTCTATTCTCTAGAATCTTTTCTCTTTTTTTCTTAGTATAGCTAAAGATTTGCCAATTTTGTTTGTCTTTAAAAAGACAATTCGTTACCTTTTTTATTGTTTTTCTGTCCTTTTTTTATTTCTGCTCTAATCTTTACATTTTTTTTCTTCTGTTAATTTGAACTTAGTTTGCTCTTCTGTTTTAGTCTCTTGGTGTGTAAAGTTAGACAGTTTATGTGAAAACTTCCTTTTTAATGTAGGTACTTATCAATGTAAACTTTTCTCTTAGTACTGGTTTGATGCATGTTGTAAATATTGGTATGTTGTGTTTTAATTATTGTTTCTGCAAGATATTATATTAGATTGTGTTAACTCTTTCCCTCTCCAGGGAGAAACTGAAATACGGAGGTTTCTGCAAGGTAGATCTGTGCAGAGTGAGAGAAAGGGGCTCTGATAAATGAATATATGCTATTAAAAATCACCATCTTTGTTCTCAGCAGCCCCCAACCTGAGATCATCTTCTGTCAGTATCACTTGGTCAGCCTCCAGAAAGTCATTGGACATATGCTCCACTCCTTTCCTTTTTTTTTCTCCAGGGAGAGACTTTGATCTAGGGTTTTTCTCCACATGGTGATGTTGTGCAATGGGGAAAGATAACGGTGTGAGGGTGCTTCAAATTTTCCTACCAACTTCTATGCGGCTAGTTTTGTGCGCTATGGTACAGAACCCTCTCAACTGGTTCTTGGATTTCTCATAGAGAATAGTTTTTCCTTGTGTTGTGAAATTGATGTGCCGTCTAGGAAAGTATGGCTTTGTATTTTACCTTCTGACAGCCTTCCTCAAACGTTTTTCTTTTTTTTTTTTTTTTTTTTGAGACGGAGTCTCCCTCTGTCGCCCAGGCTGGAGTGCAGTGGCGCGATCCCGGCTCACTACAAGCTCTGCCTCCTGGGTTCAGGCCATTCTTCTGCCTCAGCCTCCCGAGTAGCTGGGATTACAGGTGCCCGCCACCATGCCTGGCTAATTTTTTTTTGTATTTTTTTTAGTAGAGATGGGGTTTCACCATGTTAGCCAAGATGGGCTCGATCTCCTGACCTCGTGATCCACCGGCCTCGGCCTCCCAAAGTGCTGGGATTACAGGCATGAGCCACCGCGCCTGGCCTGCAAACTTATTTTTAAGGCCTATTTGCTCTTCACAAAATTCTGCTAATTTTCAACATATTTTAATTTACAAGTGACTTAATTTTATGAATTATCTCTTTTTAATAAAAAGGACAAAACTTATTTTTAAGGCCTATTTGCTCTTCACAAAATTCTGCTAATTTTCAACATATTTTAATTTACAAGTGACTTAATTTTATGAATTATCTCTTTTTAATAAAAAGGACAAAAGTAAATAAATGATGATGATAAAATAATTACTCTCTGATTATTATAATAATGTGTTACCTTACTAAGATTTATCTTCAAATATTAGCTGAGGGGACTAACAAGTGGATGGTTAGTCCAGATGTAGCATAAAGCTGCAGGATAAAAAGAAAGTGAAGATGGTAGGAAGAGGTAGCATTAAGGGTAGAATTGAGATGAAGTGTCCTGAGTGTAGTGGTTTTGGTAACATATATTTTCTTTGTTTACTTGTTATTATTCCTATAAAATTCAACTAGTTCAGTTGTTTTTTTTTTTTTTTTAAAGATAGATAGCTGTGCTTCAGTATCTGGACCAGATGATATCTTTAAGGTTCAACTTATTTTAATGGTGATTTATACATGAAAAGACTAAATGTTCTATACTCCATATATGATGAAATATATACTTAATATACATACATTTAATACAAATATGTAACTGAATATTCATATGACAAAATGTACAAAGAAAAACCTATATTCATATTTTAACATGTATTAAAGTGGTTATAATTTACTTGCGTTTTTGTGGATTAACAAAGGAGTACACATGTAAACTTTCTTTACATTACTCTATTTTAGTGTAGATACAAATAAGTGTGGTTTATTTATTTTTATTTTTTAGAAAATGCCTATTCTTTTAGAAATGCTCATTATTTATCTGATAATTTTTTTAAAATGCTCTGGAATGCTCATAGGTTTCAGAAAGCACTGGCTTCTCATGCTTTACTTATCCACGTTTCTAAGGGGAAGCAATTTTTCTGTTAAGTCTTAATACTTATCCATTTTAGTTCACCTTTTCATTAAAATCTCTTGGATTAAACAAAACAGAAAGAAATGTCTTATCTAATGCCATTCTCTGAGTTACATTGCAATAATATGCACACAATAAAGTAGTTTACTTACCAAGACATGAAAACTGCTTTTCAGCCAGAAATACAAATGTTCTCCTTGATTGAGTTTTAATGAAGATGGATACATACATCTGCAAATGTATAGAGAAAAAGAGTGAACACAGAGTGCAAGTAAATGCATTTATGAGCCAGCAAGATGTGCAGGCTTTCTTTGCCTGATATTATTGTAACCCATGAGTTTGGATGTAAGTGAAGCATTAGTCTTACAGAGCAGCTTTTCCTACCACTCCATTTCTCTTCTTTTCAGCCCAGTGTTAAGCTTTCAAACCAAGCCCTCTTTTTCAGATTATCTGATCTAACTATATAAGCCTTTTCTCAGCAATGAATATAAATGTTACATTATTATTTTCCAAAGTATAATATTTACCACCAATACTCACTTTCTCTTTTCTATTTAGCCAAATATAGCTGTCTTTTGGTCTTTACAGACCATATACATCCATCCCCCGACCATGAATGGATAGGCTTAGATTCAGTTTCTTCACCCTAGCAATTTTGCCTGCTCTTCTGTAAATTTAAATTTGAATCCTTGCTTTGAGATTATTGCACAAGCCTGACAATCAAATAAAACATAGTCCTTCTTCTATAAAGTGCTATTTTCTTACACACATCCAAACACATACACCACAAACCCTTATACATGCGTGTATTCCACCAAATTATATATTAGAGTTATCTTTATTTAGCACAAAGTCTCTCCCAAAATATGACTACCAAAATTATTAATAGTCTTTTACAAGATGAATAAAATAAGACAATTTAATATTTAGAGCTGATGCCTTTTATCTTTAGCATTTTGTAATTTTTTTTTCCTTGACAATCTAATTTCTTCCCCACAGTTCACCAAGGTGGTAAACTGTAAGTGAAGTAGAAAGGTATGACAATCATATTACAAAATATTGAAAAGGTTAAAGTAGTAAAGCACCTTTCCCAGGATATATGAGACATTAAGATTTTGGTATTTTATATTAGTGAAGAGATTACATTGAAAAAGGTAAATGGCACAACAAAAAGTCATTATTTTTAAACAGAAAGTTCATGAGGATTCTATATGATAATCTTGCTTTTGGTCTTGAGTCTTAAATAATATTTTTATAATAATTTTACCTTAATTTAATTTATTTAAGTGCAGCTAGAATTTATGTATGCATACATGTTTATGATTTAAATATATCTATATTTATCTCACACTTTAATATAGCATCTATCTAGAATCACCGTAATATAGTATATTGTCAATACAAAATTCTTTATATTAATGTAAGATTTTTGATGTCTTTGGGGGTTACATTCTGTATGATAGAACCCTAACTGGTTTTATTATTAAGAGTTCAAAGAGCTTTCTAGCTGTGACAGTCCTTCCTGGATATTTGTGTTGAAGTTTGATCTAACTTACGTTTCGCCGTAGCCACGTTCTCTTGCCCTAAGATCCAGATTATAACAGCAGACGTTAGTCAATGCTCTCAAAGACTTCTAAGCCTGAGGACTTAATGAACGTGGCAGTCTAAACACAGGAACTTGTTTAATTGATTATTTCCCAAGATGATAGTGAATGCAATTTAAGAACAAACTTTTACAGCAAGTTCCAATGAGATTTACATTCATTAATTCAAAAGCATTACTTTAACATCTACTTTCTGCTGGGGCATTGTTCCAGACAAGCAATTCTCAAAGTGTGAACCATGTTCCAATACAAGGGTCCTAGAGATTTTAGAAAAATCATAATAATATTATGATATCTGCTTTTTCCACTTTCCACATCTCAAGAGTATACAGTCTTCTAGTGAAGTCTTCCAGGAGCTAAATGATATATTATATCACAAAAGATTGTATATAAAAACAGATATGAGAATCCAGCTGCCTTCTAGTAAGCCAGACATTAAAGAGATGCACAAAAATATAATATAAAGCCACTATTTCTCAATAAACATTTTTGTTTTGGAAAGTCTAATCTTTTAAATAAGTTATTTTTGCTATCATGTGTAATTATAGTTAATTAATAACTGGAATAGAATAACTAAGTTTAAATATTGCTAAGTTTGAATTCCTAATACCATAAATTTTGACAGCTATACACAAAAATGACATGTGGATTCATTAATAATATTTAAGGATATAAAGGGGTTCTGACACCAAAAGATTTGTGAGCTGCTGTTCTAGGTTCTGGAATCTTAATGTTAATCAGTTTTCTTCTCCTGTTCTCGTGAATCCATGATGGAAGTAGTATAGACTACTTTAGAATGATCCTTACCTATATTACTGTTATTTCCTATTTTAAGCTTTGAGAAAAACTTGTTTTCAACTCTCAAGCAGTTCATGCCAGTTCCTGGAATAAAAAGAACATCTGGGAAAAATCCCAATTAGAGTTGTTTTGTCCCAGTTCTCTTATTTCCAATTTTTCCTTAGAGATAAAAACGAAAGACTCCTAATTATAGATTTTAAAGTTTTCCTTATCCTCTTCCATTTGGCTACTAGGTGATTATACTGTGTAAAAACTTAGCTCCAGCTTTGCGCAGCAGAAATATTGTAGCTGATGAGGTTTATCTGAGGCATAAGTATTGCTAATTCAAAACCTTTCCCAATACCCAGTCATGACGACTTAAAATATGGTCAACATTGGCAATTTTCGACAGTCTCTACAGAGAATGAACCATCTTTGTTTAAAAAAATGAAAGAAACGAAAACAAACAAAAAACTTAGCTCCATGTAAAGGACTTTACATCTAAATTTGTATTGAATGTACGGTCACCTAATTTTACAAACCTCCTCCATTTAACTTGCCCGGCTGTATAATTAACAATGGTGCAATAGGCAGTTCTAAGACCCTTACAAGTCTAAGCCGTGTAATTAATGGCGGTGCAATAAGCAGTTCTAAGACCCTTACAAGTCAAATTACAAGTCTTCAGACCCTTACATGTCTAAGACCCTTACAAATCTAATTCTTTTGCGTTTTTTTGTTTCATATTTACTGACCCACAAGACAATATACAACCTTACTATAATAGACAAATTATTGAATTCCAGGCCTCCCCCATTCTTTTTTTTTTTTTTTTTTCATTGTGTTTTCTGGCTCTTCCACTGATTTGTACACGTGCCTTTTTTCTCACAAATACTTTCTCATTCTGGCATCAAGAGAAACCATTTTCCACAGGTTTTGGAGAGAGACTACCTTGGTTGGAAGCCCAGCTTGGCCATGAATTACTTATTTGATCTCTGGCATGTTATAAGCATTTCTAGATCACTAGTTTTTCATCAGTGAAATGAAAATAATTAGAGTACTTCTCATAAATTTATTATTAGAACCCCATGGATTAAAGCATGAAATGATTTTATAAACATGCTAGCACAATGAAAAATAACAAGAAATGCTTGTTGTTATGACGTTTTTGTTTTATTGTTAAGTCACCAAACCTGATGACTTTCATTTCTGCCAATGAATGTCTCTGTATTCTGACAATCATTCAGTCTAAAATACACGTTAATGTTTTCTTTGTAAACTTGAATACAAGTTACTTACTTTACATTCCTACAGGCAGTATAAAAGTGCTCCCTTTTCACCACATCCCCACCAACATCTACTATTTAAACAAAAAAATTTTTTTATGGTCATTCTTTCAGGAGTAAGGTGATATTGCATTGTTGGTTTCTCTTTCTTTTTCTTTTCTTTTCTTTTTTTTTTTTTTGAGACGGAGTCTCACTCTGTCGCCCAGACTGGAGTGCAGTGGCGTGATGTGGGCTGACTGCAAGCTCCGCCCCCGGCTTCCCGCCATTCTCCTGCTTCAGCCTCTGGAGTAGCTGAGACTACAGGTGTCCGCCACCACGCCCGGCTAATTCTGCTTTTGTATTTTTAGTAGAAACGGGGTTTCACCGTGTTAGCCAGGATGGTCTCGAACTCCTGACCTCTGACCTCGTGATCTGCCTGCCTCGGCCTCCCAAAGTGCTGAAATTACAGGCGTGAGCCACCGCGCCCGGCCTGTTGGTTTCTTTTTTTGACACAGAGTCTCACTCTGTCACCCAGGGTGGAGTGCAGTGATGTGATGTCCGCCTCCTGGGTTCAAGCAGTTCTCCTGCCTCAGGCTCCCAAGTAGCTGGGATTACAGGTATAGGACACCACACCCAGATAATTTTTGTGTTTTTAGTAGAGCTTAGGTTTCACCATGTTGGCCAGTCTGGTCTGAAAATTCTAACCTCAAAAGATCCACCCACCTCAGCCTTCCAAAGTGCTGGGATTACAAGTGTGAGCCACTGCACCCGGCTTGCACTGTGGTTTTGACTGGCATTTCTTTGATCATTAGTGATGTTGAGTATTTCTTCATGTTTGTTGCCATTTGTGTATCTTCTTTTGAGAATTGTCTATTCACGTCCTTTACCCGCTTTATGATGAGATTGTTTTTATCTTGCTGATTTGAGTTACTTTACATTCTGGATATTAGTTCTTGAACAGATGTATAGATTGCCCAGATTTTCTCCCAATATGTGGGTTGTCTGTTTACTCTGCTGATTGTTTCTTGTGCTGTGCAGAAGCCTTTTAGTTTAATTAAGCCTCATCCATTTATTTTCAGTTTTGTTGCATTTGCTTTCGGGTTCTTGGTCATGAAGTCTTTGCCTAATCCAATGTCTAGAAGGATTTTCCAATGTTATCTTCTAGAATTTTTATGGTTTCAGATCTTAGATTTAAGTCCTTGATCCATCTGGAGTTGATTTTTATATAAGGTGAGAAATGAGGATCCAGTTTTGTCCTTCTACATGTGACTTTCCAATTATTCCAGTACCATTTGTTGAACAGGGTGTTGTTTCCCCACTTTATGTCTTTGTTTGCCTTGTCGAAGATCAGCTGGCTCTAAGTATTTGGGTTTATTTCTGGGTTCCCTATTCTGTTCCATTGATCAATGTCTATGTGCCTATTTTTTATATCAGTACCACGCTGTTTTGCTGACTGTGGGCTCCCTGGTGTGAAACCCACTTGATAATGGTGGATTATCTTTTTGATACGCTGTTGGATCCAGTTAGCTGGTATTTTTCTTGAAGATTTTTCCATCTATATTCATCAAGGATATTGGTATTCTTTTTTGTTTTGTCCTTTCCTGGTTTTGGTATTAGGGTAATACTGACTTCATAGAATGATATTAGAAAGATTTTGTCTTTCTCTGTCTTACAGAATAGTATCAACAGGATTGGTATCCGTTCTTTTTCAAATGTCTAATATAATTCAGCTGTGAATTCGTCTTGTCTGTACTTTTTGTTGGCAATTTTACCCTTTTATATATGCAAGCAGATAGGCCCCATTACATACATTTTCTTAAGAGAAGCAGTAACTAGTCCTCAAGTAAGAGGACGTAATGGCATCTTTTATTACACATTCTAAATTTATACGGAAATTGGGGTAACATCTATGTTAGCACCATTGAGCAACCATAGTTAACAATAATTTATTGTATATTTCATAATATCTGAGACGATTTGAGATGTTTCCCCCCAAAAAGATAAATGTTTACAATGACAGATATCCCAATTACCCTGATTTGATCATTACACATTTTATACTTCTTCCAAAATATCGTATTTATTTTATAAGTATATACAACCATTATGTATCCATAAATTAAAAAACAAACTTCTTAATCTCAAATAGAGTCAAATGATAAACTAAGAAACAGAGGCAAAAATAGTATATGTGTTTTCGGGCAAAATGTTAGTTTTGAAAATAAACAAATAAAAACACAAATATAACATACATTGGATTAGACCTCTAAAGGAAGTAGTATGTTTGAATTGAAGAATTACTCCCTTTACTTTTACTTATTTCTTTCTCTGCCCTTCTTATTGTGATCTCAGTTGCCACAATTATATCTGCAACCCAGACCTCTGTGAAGGCATGTTGGTGAAGGCCCAAAGTCATTAAATTTTGAACAGATGTTCATCATTTGATGCAACACCAATGTTGACGACACTAGTCACTGTCACAATGACACTGACTTGTCCAAGGGCACTCGTGAAAATGGAGAAAAATTAATGACAAAACATTTGCAGAGAACTTACTATACTTACTGTGTATCAGTCACTGTGTTCAATACTTTGCCAGAATCTCCTAATAACAGCTCTGAGATACAGTTTCTATCAATAATTTACATTACTGTATAGATAAAAAAAATTGGGGGCTTATTCAAGATCATACTGATAATGTTATGGATTCAGGATATGGGTCCAATTGATATGTGGCCAGAGCCTGTGTACTGTGCAAATTTCTCAGGTGTTATACTTGCCTAGTTTCCCCATTACTGTATGCATATATATCTTAAAAATTGATGAAGCCACTGTTGCCTCTGCTGACACTTCACATTGGCTGTGCTCTCCTCTTAGGAACAGCTCACCTCAATCATGCAAGTTTCAACAGATTAAAACCTTAACACCCTCCTAATCTAATAACCTTTGTTATATGTCATTAATAAAACATCTCCTTTGGTTTGACTTTGATTTGCAGTGTTTGTCCTTAAAACGTAGGCATAATGAAAGCATCCAAACTGGCAACAGGCAGCCATCATGAACTCTTCAAAATTTCTTTACTCTATTTTCCTTTTTCTTAGAAAACTCCTGAGTTCTCCCTGAAAGGAGACTAAAGAACAATCCTCTCCAGATGTGTCTGAATCCTAAAATGAACTTAAGGTATGTCTAAGAAGGTTCCACAAGAATTCCTAAAGTAGACTCCTAAAATATTTTGTATTACAATATTTGATGTAGTATTTATACTACATTATGTATAAATTGCTACTTGTTGGGAAATGTTGACTTATTGTCTTATTCTCTTCATTTTTAGATTTTTAGTGCATAGGAAAATAAATTGTTTAATTCTCAATGCCAAATATTTGATGAGAATCTACAGAGGAATTAAAAATATATTTGTTACTCTCATTCTAAAACTTAGCTATATACTTTAACTTTTCTGATACAATTGTGAAAGACATAGTACACATTGCTCTTCTGAAAAATTTGAGTAAAATAATGAAAATGCAAATATTTAAACTAATAAGCTGATGTTTCTGTTTGATAAACTTGTAGAAGTTTGATAAACTTCTGCACATAATATTCTTTTAGAAACCATGTATTGTTTTTCAATGTTGATTTATATTATCATATTCTTATAAACTATACTGTGTTTCGATGGTATGAATGCATTTGCACAACTCATTGCATCTACCAAGCTTGGATAGAAAGTATTGAAAATAGAGCAAAAAGGATTTTTATTTAATCTAGAGGAAAGATTGTATAAAATATATATTTACTTTTGATAAGTAAGATTATATGTTAAATCTCACCTGACGTATTTTAAATAGCCCAGAGTTTGAGAAATGCCTTACTGATGATTGTCCTTTTTGTGGTCATCAGAATTGACTACACTTCTTTGGGCAAATGCGGGTTGTTTCCCTGAAGGTGTGGATTCCCCAACAGACAGTCTTTTGTGGAATATGGAAATGTATTACCTAAAATCCTGCTATGGGAAGCAGACCACAGGCTGGAGAGAGAAGAAAAAAAAAAAGACCTTCTTCCTTCTTCTGGTGTACAGTTAGTTTGGCCCACATTCTAAGGGATGGCCAGAAAGACCTGAGACTCTCAGTGATGGTGGCATGAGGGGTGGGTGAGTTCTCCTTTGTCAAGTGGAGAATACTAAAAGCCTGCCAAGAGGTGGCCTGCAAAGGGACTTGTGATGTGTTTCACACTGTGCAGTACTTGAATGTTATTTTTCACTGCAATTTCTTTTAGCTAAAGGAAAGTCTTGAATACTGGCTTATTAAATGAAGTAATTTCAATATTTGTGAAAGCAATTAGGGATTTTTTGGCCTATTCTTGGGGTGAAGTATGAATGTATACAAAAGTGCTTATTCACTACAGCACTCTTTGGGCATTGCAACCTATCAGTCTCACAAGCACCAGAGACAGACAGCAGTGAGAAGAAGAAGAAGAGCTGTGAATTAAAGGATGCCGAAGACTTGTTTTGAGTATGCATAAATTGGAATATTGGTACCTTCCAGAACTAGTTGGCAGGTAAAACTAAGGGAAACTAATTTCCTTAGGTGAAAATAGGGTAGGTGCAGTAGAATCATGAAGACAGAATTTATAATATATACATCTAAATTTCAATTTAGCAAAGAATCCCAAGAAGAAAATTACATGCAATCACTTTCTACAGTAATTTTCCTCTACCTTCCCTGTCCTTAAAAGAAGCTAATATGATGAAGTGACTAAATCGACCTAGTAGGAAGAGATGCTAAAGAATGGGATTATAGTAATTTATTATTCACTCATCTATAAGATAGTTTTACGTATATGTAAAGTAAATTAGGTAGCAAAATTACCTGGGGAAAAATAACATCAGTCTAGTGGCTGAGAATGAAGAAATATCTACAAGGAAAATTCATCTCTGGCAAGCAGAAAAGAGGAGATTACATAAAATGAGGTTTAAGGGGAATCGTTCACTTTCATTGGCTTTTTCCATGAAGCAGCTCAAGATATTAGAAAGTAAAAAACAAGATTACCAAAGGATAAAGAATGGGAAATTAAGTAAAAGAACACTATCAAGTTTGAATGAAATTCAACACCTATTTAGGTGAGTTACCAGAGAGCTCAGTTTTAAGAATCAACAAATCTTGAATGTATACCTAGTAGATACAACATAATGCTGTTATTTTTTCTTTTAGAACTATTCTTTTATTTTTTTTTCTTTCCATTTCCATGTGACTCGTGTGAGACAGTCAGTGAGGACGCCACACCCTTCACCCAACCCCAATACACACATAGTAACAGAAGAGGCGTATTTGCCAGTTTTCCGTAATGTCCATGATGGACCAGTGGGACTTTTTTACCTGAGAATGAGAATTTTTAGAAAAGATATATGGAATTTTAGATGGCTATTTTTAAGTGATCTGATCAATGAATGTTTTTTTAAAAAGGCTTTGATAAGCCCTTACACTTTATGTTATTAGTTACGTATTTGCAATATATATACAGTTATCCATCAGATGACATTTCAGTCAACAACGGACCTTGTATACCATAATGGTTTTATAAGATAATAATACTCTATTTTTATTCTGCATTCTCTATGTTTATACATGTTTGGATACACTAATACTTATCACTGTGTTACAACTGCCTATAGTATTCAGTAGAATCATATGCCATACAGATTTGTAACCTAAAAGAAAAGGAATATAACACATAGCTTGGATTGTTGTAGGTCCTACCATCTAAGTTTGTGTAAGTATACTCTGTGATATTAGCACAATGATAAAAATCACCTCATGAGACACTTCTCAGAGTGTATTCTATTTTTAAGTGACACATCACTGTACATATATTCTTTTTAACGGTTATTAATTTCTCAATTTGGACCCACGTAAAACTATTATATTCTTTTAATAACTTCTCACTCTTTTACTAGAACTTCTTAAAAGGTGGTTCTATTTTCCAAAGTCAGATAACCTTATCTAATAGAGGATATGATATAAATGTTGCCAGAAATCCAGAAGGACAAATTTAAGAATGTGACGTATTTCATGCAGTTCTTGTGAATAAGGTACCATGGACAATATACTACCATATAGATACTCACAAAAATTATAGGTTAAGATCAAACATGAGATGACAGTCAATTGCATTCAAATGATTACACACACACACACACACACATATATATAAAATATTGATTCATGAAAATAAATATCTTACTTTATTGTAAGAATGAGAATATAGCCATGTGGCAAAATAGGAATTGAAAAGGAATTTATCGGTGGGGACACTGCTGTGATGTGAACATTTAGATAAACTGTCGAAGATTTATAAAATCTTCTACTACTGTCAACTTGCTTATGCTAGATGACTCTTTCCTAGGTAGCATATCTCATCTAAACACATTCAAATTAATAAGCTCTGTAGTTAACAAAATACATTTGAACACATTTTCTGTTGAAATGTTAATTGATACAGTGAAACATGAATTTACAATTTAGAAGAACTGCAAGCAGAAAATCATGTTATGAATATATTGCACCATTATGTTCTTCAATGCCTAGACCGTATATATTATTTTTCTAAATTTAGAGGGCAGATTTTTTTAAAATATCATGTTTTTTTAAATCTTCCCATGTTTAGCTCCTCTCTAATTATTTTAAGAGCTAATGTCATTATAAAAGAAGACACTTTGAAGTTCCTCTTCTAAGACTCTTCCAGGCATTTACTAATTTTATGACACATTTTTGTTAGAAAGCACCTGGAAATTGGATCTCAGTGAGTTAACAAAAGAAATTAAATATATATACACATAACATACATATATGTATGTATGTATGTATGTATGTGTATAGACATATATATGTATGCATATGTTTATATATGTATGTATATATGTATATATATGTTTTTACATTTAAGTACAAGGAATACATTTAAATACCTGTGCACTATCTTCTTTAATACAACAGTGTATTTCAAAAAAGAAAGAAAATATTAGATCTAATTTTTATTATACTACATAAGAAAACATGGAAAATTAAACAATGGCATATATATTGCTTTCCTATTACTGCTGTTAGCAAATGATTACAAACGTAATGGCTTAAAACAGCAAAAAATTATTATCTTATGGTTCTAGAAGACAGAAATCTGACATGTATCTCATTGGTTCATATCAGGGTGTCCTCAGAACTGCATTTTCTCTGGAGACTCTAGATTACATTTTCTTACATTTTTCAGCTTCTAAAAGCTACCTGCATTCTTTGTTCTGTGACACCTTACTTCGTCTTCAAAGCACGCCACTCGTAACTCCACTCTTTATCTTTGACACTTTCCTCTTTGACACTCTGATAGTTTTGTCTACCTTTATCAAGAACACTCGTGCTTATATTGGGCCCACTGGGATAATCCAGGGTCAACTCCCCATTCAAGGTCCTTAATATAATGACAGGCATAGAGTTCCTTTTACTCAGTATGATAATGCAGTCTCATGCTGTATGGTTTAAGACCAACCTTGGGGAGGCATTTTTTAGCCTACTATACTGTTTCTAGCCTTAGAAAAAGACACAATTTTTTAATGGCTAAGAAGTAAAACAGAATTAAAACTATAATCTCAGTATTAGGATGCTGTCCCTCAATTCCATTTAAATATCCTTGTTCTTAAAGCTATGTAACAGATCAAATTATTTAGAAAATAGTGCTATTAAGTGCAAAGTGAGTTGTTGGAGAGGTCACAACATGATGGTTGTCGGTACTTTAATAAGAAACAAACAAGACAGAAAAATAGTTTGAACTAATAGTGGAACTAATTTCAGAAATTTGAAGAGGGACTTAAAAATAATAAATTGAGCAAGTTTACCAATACTGCTAAAAGAATGAGCTAAAAAATACACAAATGATTGGATTGATAGCTGGTAAAATAGAGAAAAATAAATTTAAAGTGTAAGAAATATTTTAAAATGTTGACTCAAAATATCCTTATTTTTAAGAACTAGAAATAAATCAGTGGGATTTTTTTGACCTTCAATTCTAAGACATATTAAGTTATAATTTACAAAAGTCATGATTATACATACATTTCAAATTTGAAATGCAGTGTTGTTAACTATAGCCACATTGTTGCACATTAGATCTCATAACTATGTTTATGTGGAAATCTGGAAAATTATAGAGACAGAAAAGAAATCAGTGTTTGCCATGGGTTTAGAGAAGAAGACAGGGGGCTTGAATGCTGAAGCACAGGGGATTGCTTAGGGCAGTGAAACTGTTCTGTATTAAACTGAAATGATGGGTACATGACACTATACTTTTATTAATATTTGCAAAACTGCAGCACAAACAATGCATTAAAATAATTTAGGAGTTTCAAGGATCTCAGGATAGAATATAGACAATGATATAAAAATTTAAAGTATTAAACGTATTACTAGTAGTTGGGGGAAATAGGAAATGGGTAGATGTTGGTCAAAGGGTACAAAATCGCAGTTACACAAGATGAATTTCAAGAAATGTACTTATATACACCATCCTTAAATACGTGGACCATAATTCTCAACCCCTTAAGTGTGTCCTGATTTCTTTCAAAGAGCACTGTAGGAAAGTGGAGCTTCAAGAAAATAACTACACAGTGAAGAAACCTGACAAACACTATCTCAGCCAGGTGACCAAGGTTAACATCATCAGTGATGTCATCATGATAGCATACACCCTTATTATGGTGTAATCAGAATGGCATTTTACCTGTGTGGTCTTCCATCCAAGAACTCCTAATCCCAATCTAATATTGAGGAAAATATCAGAGGAACCCTAATTGATGAACAGTCTACACAATATCTAACCAGTATTCGTCAAAACTCTCAAGTCACATAAAGCAAGGAAAGTATGAGAAACTGCCACAGTCTAGAAATGTCTAAGAAAACATGATGACTTAAATGTAATTTGATATCCTTGAAAGAATACTGGGCAGAAAAAGACCATTAGGTAAAACTGAGGAAATTTAAGAAAAGCATGTACTTTGATTTATCACAATGTATCAACAGCGTAGTGAATGTATCATGCTAATATAAAATGTTAATAAGAGGGGAAACCGGAGTGGGGTATATGAGACCTCACTGAACTAGCTTTGCAAGATTTTCTACAAATGTGAAACTGTTCTAGAATACAAATTAATTAAGGCAAATAAGTTACCCTGGAAAACTCGGTAGTCTTCTCCCTCATCACTTTTTCATTGAGAAATATCTTGTCCAGGAAATCAATTATTTAATAATAAATGATTATTTTATTGTGATAAATATATGAAACATAAAATTTACCATTTTAATCATGTTTAAGAGTGCAGTTTTGTAGCATTACAGACACTCACATTGTTGTGCAACTATCATCATTATCCATCTCCAGAACATTTTAATCTTTCCAATTGAAACTCTATTCTCATTAAACAAAAATGTCCCATTTCCCCATCTCTGCACGTTCTTTCTCTACAAATTTGACCACTCTAGGTTGCTTATATAAATTGAATCATAGTAATATTTCTCATGTTGTGTCTGACTTATTTTACTAAACACAGTTTCTTCAAGATTCATTCATGTTGTGACATAGCAGAATTTTCTTTGTTTTAAAGGCAGAATAGTAATTCATTTTATGTGTGTACCAGGTTTGGTTTCTGTTTATCTTTCAATGAACATTATGGTTTCTACCTTTTGGCTAGTGTGAATAATGTTGCTATGAATATTTCTGGACAAATATCTCTCTGATTTTCTGCTTTCAATCCTTTTGAGTATACACCCAGAAGAGGAATTGCTGGATTATACAAAATTCAGAGTTTACATTCTTGAGGAGTCATCACAAAATAATCAGTTATTATTAACGAGAATTAGACCACCTGAGAAGCATACACTGTAACATGAAAAGAGGTTAAAAGAAAGATAACTTACTTTAAAAAAAAAAACTCTTCACGGCCAGGCGCGGTGGCTGACGCCTGTAAACCCAGCACTTTGGGAGGCCGAGGCAGGCGGATCACGAGGTCAAGAGATCGAGACCATTCTGGCTAACATGGTGAAACTCCGTCTCTACTAAAAATACAAAAAAAAAAAAAAAAGGAAAAAGAAATTAGCCAGGCGCGGTGGCGGGCGCCTGTAGTCCCAGCTACTCTAGAGGCTGCGGCAGGAGAATGGCGGGAACCCGGGAGGCGGAGCTTGCAGTGAGCCGAGATCGCGCCACTGCACTCCAGCCTGGGCGGCAGAGCGAGATTCCGTCTCAAAAAAAAAAAAAAAAAGGAAAAAAAAAACCTCTTCACATAAATGCTGTTCTGGCAAAGGAGAATTGTTACTAAATATTATAGAAGAAATTTAAAAGGAAGAATAAATCACTTTAATAAAGGAAGATTATAAAGTAGACATACAAGAATGCAGAGTAGATAAGGCACAAGAAAGGTGAAAATAAAGTATGAGTTTATAAATTGAAAGATTGAATCTTTTATCAAAAATAATTGATCCATAATCGTGAAAACAGAAACAAATCGTATTACTTTTTATGGAACTGTGAAAATAATGAAAAAAATATTTGAACCTCTTCCTTTGTAAAACAGATTTATGTAATTTGTAAGTAGCGTAATAACAATATATCAAAATTTCACGGAAAAGTTTTAGTACATACATGTCTAAAATTAATATAAATTATGTTTTTTAACTTCCATATGTCCTCATTTTGATAATAAACCCAAAGTTCGTCCAAGTAATTGAAAAGAAATATCAGATTGGACTTGGATTTCTCTAGAGTCATTTGCAGTACCAGTAGACTGTAAAGATCTTAGACAGTTTCAGGCAAACTTCTGCAAAATTTGAAATTAAAAAAAAATTTGCAGCTCTGCTACTCTGATGAATATACAGCCAAACTATAGCCTAGGGCATGTGCATTGACATAATTTCCTCCTGAACAAATATAGGGCCAAAAGTCCCTCAAACAAAAAAAAAAAGAATGCTAAATAATCCTACTTGTATCTCTATATACTCTTTAAATTGAAATTTAATGGAAACAAAACATCCACATACAAATTGAAAATTGAGAATGTGTGTTTAATTTTTTTCTTGTATGTAATGTATATAATATGTTGCTAAGAAACAGGGAAATGGTCTCATTTCTCTTACTACCTATCCATATTCGGTATAATTTATAAGTAGTTAAAAATAGTTAATGTGAATTAACAGTGGAAATATTATGTCTTGTCAAAATAAGATGAGAGAAAATACAAGGTACCACCTCTATCCACCTGTAATCCACTTAATATTTGACAGAAAGTTTGTTTGCAAGAAGATAGCAAGTCTACTAAAACCTGAAATATCTTCTGTAGCGTGAAAAATGCCATTCACTTTTCTAATATTTTATCTCAAATTTGAAACAGGACATACGATAAACATGTTAATGAGAGGTGAGAAATTTAATAGACTTTGAGCCCAGCCCTACAAATAATAACTGTGAGGTCACTATTAGTACTGACCTCACAGGGTTTTGACTCACATCGTATAAGCCTATATATAATATTATTACATTATACATGGAAAATTTTAAACACCATATTAACATTAACTGTTATTATTATATGAGCCACATTCAATGAATGTTTTTCAGAGATCTTCAATGGCAGGCAAAATTTTGAGCACTATGTACCAGTGACCAAAGCAAAGAGTCTTCCCTTGTGAAATTTTTCTCCTAGGATATGTTGGAGAAAGAGAATACAGGCAATAAAATTTTTTATAACCATACTGTCATATTTATTATGTGATAAGTGCTAAGAAAAATAAATTAAAATTGAACAAGATATACCTAGATCTCAATAAAATACTTTTAATTTCTTCTGATATAATAATTATTAAAATATATAAAAAGTTATAATAACATAATACAGTAATTTAAAATGTAGAGCAAGTTATAAGGGGTTCACAGGACATGGTTGAGAATGGTTCCACTTTTAATTCATCCGAGCAAACCTCACTGAGTAAATAAATACTATAAGTTGCGCACAAATAGAGCAATAGAAAGTTGGTGGGTTAATGAACAAGAAAGACCATCTTTATTTTGGAATATTCAATTTTGTAGTGGTATGCAAACCAAACCAAACAACTGCAGGCTGTGTTCTGTGTATGTGCTACTGTGTTTGACCTCTACTTTAAAACAGAAAATAACTCAGAGGGACTGCATTCTAAATTTAGTCTACTAGCTTTCAAAACATTTGTCAGTGCTACACACAAGATTTTTCAAGTTACTATAAATGTGGTTGAAATGTATTCTAGCCCGTCCTTGAGCTATTGCATAGCCTCTTAACTAGCTGCTTCATTGTCTTGTTTCTCTTTCCGTCTTTCTTACCCAGAGAAACTTTTTTAGACAAAATAAATGAATGCTTTACTCACTTGATCAGAAGTAGTCAACTCTGCAGTCTACTACATCAAATCTAAACAGGTTAATCTGTACTATCCTGTCTCTTTTTCCCCAACTACACTTTCAAATGGTGTATCATTTCTTGCATATCACTTATACTGTTGCATTATTCAGCCTTTCCTCACTGTTGTTATTGTGCCTGGAACATTAATCAACTGCATACCTTTCCACTGAAATAATATCCCATCTTTCAGTCTTATACAGCCAATTCTTCTGATTTTTAACAACCAAAATAAACTCTTCCGAAGTCCTACGTTTCTTTGTTGCTACGCTTTTTATAATATACTTTGGTTGTAATATAATTCCTCTTATTGGTTTATATTCCTTGTGAGTTTGAACATTTTTTTGCAAATGAAACCTACATAGTTTTGTTTTCTACTCAGAACCAATCTCAGATAGATAAGATACTAAAGAAAAAAATGAAAGTATGAGAGTTGCCATTCTTGTACTCCGAATTAAACAGATAAATTAAATAGATGAAATTACTTTTTATGGAGATACTTTATTTTTATATGGACAAATATGCATGATAAAATCAGCTCTCATTTATGCTGTAAATAAAGGTAAGGGGGAAAATAGAGTGGATATTACTACATAAGCAATTACTGCCTTTTATAGTTGAAAGAATTCGTGTAGCCTAGTAGAGAGAGAGAAAACAAAAGAGAGAGAGAGAAAAGAACGAAAAAGACAGAGAGAGAACAAGCAAAAGGGTAAGTATAAGAACAGGAGCATATCCAATATCAAATTCAACATAAATAAAACTAATCGACTCAATACCTATATAAGAATAATTTTCATACTATACATTATATCAAAATATCAATTATTTAATAAAAATTAACTCATGATTGTTCAAGTTTGAATTACCATTTTTACATTTTAATTTTAATAGAATCCAGTTTATCAATTATTTTTTTCATGTATTTCGTCTTTACGATTGTTTCTAAAAAGTCATCATTATACCCAAGATCATTTAGGTTTTTTCCTGCATTATCTTCTAGAAGTTTTGTAGTTTTGCATTTTTGTTAGGTCTGTAATCCAGTTTTATGTAACTTTTCAGAGGAGCGTAAGATCTATCTAGATATATATTTTTGTATGTAGATGTCCAATTGTTCCAGCACCACTTGTTGAAAAAATTATCATTGCTTCTTTGTATTGCCTTTGCTCTTATTTCAAAGACAAGTGGACTGTATTTATGTGGATCTATTTTTGAACTCTCTATTCTCATCTATTGATCTAGTTTTTATTCTTTGCCAATGGCACACTGTATTACTGTAGCTTTACAGCAAGACTTGAGATTGAGTAGTGTCAGTCCTCTGACTTTGTTATTCTCCTTCAACATTTTGCTATTTTGGATCCGTATAAAATTTAGAATCAGTTTAATGATATGCATAAAATAACTTGCTGGAATTCTAACTGGGATTTCATTGAGTCCATAGATCAATTTGGGAAGAACTGATATGTTGACAATATTATCTTTCTATCCATAAACATGGATAATTTAGTTATTTGAATTTTTTAATCTGAATCTTGTGGTTTTCTTCATATAGATGCTGTACAAATTTTGTTGGATTTATATCTAATATTTCATTTTTGGGGTGCTAATATTAAATATTATTTGTTTTAATCTTAATTTCTACATGTTTGTTGCTGGTAATTATTATATGTTAAAGTTATATTGAGGAGGTAATTGATATTAGACCTTTATAAATTGGACAAGCTCTCAATTTCATATAAATTTTCGTGCTTTACACAAAGTATTTAGTAAAATAATCTATTAAAAATAGAAATAGCAGTAATATTAACAATTAAAGTGAATAAAGTTAAAGTAGAATAAGGATAAATGAAAAACTTGACCTATAACAATTCTACAACAAAGTTATAGAATTAGTTCTCAAAATTCTTCCCACAAAGAAAAGCCTAGTCCCAGATGGCTTCATCAAGAAAGGAAAATGTTAACAACTGAAAAGTAATCTCTAATTCTCCCTCAGTGTGGAATATGTCAGATTCTACTAGATATAGACTAATGTTCTTGATTAGATTATTTAGTGAATGCTGTTCAAAGGATGTATCTGTCAAACACATTGTCTGTGCTGTCGAAATGTTTTTTTACTTATCTGTAACTGTTAAAATGCGGCAAAGGAATGAAACTAGTCTGACACTTCAAAGAGTGTTACATGCCTAGCAAAGTGTGAAAGTGGAAAGAATGCAGAAATGAAAGTTTCTTTCAGAGTTGAGGTGGTTCCCAGTCAGCACTGTTTACTGTAAAAAAGCACATTCTTGTGAAGTGTGATTAAAGATATCACTATTTATGCCCGGGAGTCAGAAAAGCCTCACTATATTCTTTCTTAAAGCTAATGTACCTTGCTTCTCGCATGATTTATAGTTTCTCATGGCGTAGGCTATCAGGCAGAGCTAAGTAATTAATTTGATGATGACATATATGCCAAAGATTTATATTAAACCAAAAAAATTATTTGAATTAAATTTTTACAGATAACTTAAATAAAGAAGAAATACCCTATAAATTAAGATGAGGCCAGTATAACTGTTATAATAATACCTAACAGAGGCACAATCGTAATTGAAAACTTGAGAACAATTTTCCTGAAGACCATAAATAAAAATATTTTATATAAAACATTAGCAAATCAGGTCAACATAAGTATGTGTGTGTGTGTCTGAAAATACAAACAAAATAAGTTAGATTTATTACAAGAATGTGAGGTTGATTTAATATTAGAAATATTGATCAATTTACCACATTATTTCTGCAAAGAGAAAAATTTGATCGTCTCAATCGACATGGAAATAATAATAATATATGAAAGTTTTAAGCTATGTTAATAGTAGTCTAATTCATTTGGATTGAGTGTTCTGCTGAAGGAAAAACAGAAAGATCAAAACAATATTTTTAAAAATCAAAGTGGGGAATAATCTAGAAAAACAGAGAAAACAACAGAAGGCAGGTGACTCTGAATTGTTTCCACCATGATATATTTGGTGATCTGGTGAAGCTATCTGAGATATTGAACTAAGATGTAATGGACTAATTTGGAGATAGTAAAACAAGAACTGAAATTCAGTGCCAGCCATACTGGGAAACCTTGGTTAATCATCTCTCCTCTGGGCTAGACCCACATGAGCTAAATCTCTTTAAACAATTTTGTTCTCATAAGTGTAAATAAAGAGCTCCACATGCAGCAAACTTGAAGAGCTGAATGAATTGAGGTTGAATTCCAGTGATCGCCAGCCATTCAGTCCCTGATGAAACCCACCCAGCTCCAGATGCAGAACACAACAGCACTAGAAATAATAGTGTTGACTTTTTCTCAGCACGTCCTCTATAGCACCTAGAAACAATGAACCTTGATTCTGGACTGCTAACATCCACAGTGTCTAGTAGGAGAAAAGGAAAATGTGTGGAGTAAGAAAATGACATCTTAGGTATCAAATTACTTACGTAAGTAATTATTTTTGTACAACATGCTGAACATAATCTAAGACAAACAGGCAAATAAGAAAATAAAACTATGTAAGTCATAATGAGCCAAACAAATTAAAGATAGAAAGATACCCTCAAAATTTTAGTTAAAAAATTATCAGATGCTGTCCGTCAGATACATTAGTATAGTTTATCAGCTATTGCTTGGAAAACCTAAACGTTTCTTTTTTTTTTACCTCCATATTTGTTTTGGAGATAATTTTATTTTCTCCTATCAAGCCTTGGGATAATCAACCAATTTAAAGAAGAGCTCAAATTTTAGAATAAAAATAAATGACTCCCAAATAATTTATAGTAACACTGCAGAAAATCAAAGACAGATACATTATTTTAAAAGTCAGGGTTAGAGTAGGAGAAAAGCTACATCAGCTCAAATGAGGTAATATTCTGATGACTGAGTTTTCAGTAGAAGCAGGAAAAAAAAAAAAAAAGCTCTAGGTCAGTTAGTTCCATGTATGGAGAAACAAGACGGTAACTTGTATTCCAAGACAAGTTAAGCCTAACGCTGCCTCTTTGCATATTTAAGTTCAGTCTAAAGGTTTTTCTGTACATTGTGAAATGTAACAAGTGGAAGTGTAAACTGACCCTAGCCCGCACCTGTGCCAATCACTGAGTTGTGGCCAATCAAATGCAGCCAACTGTTTGAACTGTGTCCAAATAAGGCGCACACTGAGCTGTAACCAATCCAGTTGCTTCTATATCTCACTTCTCTCTCTCTCTCTCTCTGTTTTTTTTTTTTTTTTTTGACTAGAAGTCTTAACACCACATGGCTTTCCTGGAGTGTCTCTGAATCTGCTGTGATCCTAGTGGCAGTGCGATTCGTAAATCGTTTGTTGCTTAATTAAACTCCTTTAAATTTAATTAGGCTGAAGTTTTTCTCTAAACATCTCCATCTAGTAATATAAAAATTCTTTCAAGAATTAGAACTTACAAAGATAGTTTTAGATGAGCCACCAAATTATAATCACTACCAAAAGATAAATAGTGCAAGAAATGTCAAGCCTGTTACACTAATAAAAGTAATGCTAGATAGGAGCTTGAATTGCAACAAGTGATGAAGATTCAATAAATACATAAGCAGCTTTGAAAATCAAGTAAATATGTAGGTTAATATAAATGAATATTCATTGTATCAAACAGAAACGTTTTAAGGGATTTAAAATACAAATATAGAATTAAAACATCTGACATAACTGTAAATTGGAAGGGTATGAATGGAGTTAAAGTCTTTTAAATTATTTGCACTTTTGGAAAGGAAGGTCAAGATAAGAAAAACTTTAATAAGTCAGAGGTGCATGTTTTAATTTCTTGAATAAAGAAGGTTCACAAAAAAATGTAAAATAAACGTCTTAGTTGATGGAACAAGGAAAGCTTCACTTGAGATTTTTTAAAAAGAAAATGGCGTCTTCCCTCCTCACTTCTATTCAACCTGATGTCAGTTGACCTAATCAGAGCAGGACAGTGAGAATATGAAATGCATTATAATAGTGAACTGGGAAAACAGAAAAGAAATAAACTGCTACTACCGCTGATACCAAGTTTGCTGCTTAAATATTCCAATCTTAGTAATCAGACTGTGTTCAATAGTAAACATGCTCTCAGCAGTTTCTTTTTTAATATCTGGATGTTGCAGGCTAGTAGTCATGGAGATAGCTAGGGTGAAGGCTGATGTCTGTGTCCATTGGAGGGTTAAATTTTAGAATTTGGCTCATTTCCATTGGTTTCTGTCTAAAATAGGATGGATGTTCTTTTGTGAAGTTTTTTTCCTGGGAGATCTTGTTGTTGCATCACTGTCAAAGATTGTTAAACTATGACCAGCTGCCTGAGATACCCTTACAGGAATTTTACAAGACTTGAAATAAAGAAAATTGAAGCTGAATTTTCAATAAGTTTTTACACTTGATTATTGAGATACCTGACATAGTTAAAGAAGACAAAAGAAATATTAAGCACTCGGAAAGCTTAATGTTGAAATAATTTATTTTTATAAGACCTACATGTCTATAGAATACATAAACTGCACACAAAACCTTCTCAAGCAAAGTATACTGAAACAGAGAGCATTATTGTTTTGATGAAATATTCCTTATCAAAAAAAAGTCACAGTTCCTTGAATAAGGTTATATCGTTAGAGTGAAAGGAAGTGTTTTCTATTGAAAACACCCACACTGTGGTTTAATAGCTACTTGACCACTATACATAATGCAAAAACATCAGTATGGCTCTATCAAGAATAGGGCCCTTTATACTTCAGTTATATTAAATAGAGAAATTAGAACTGAAATAATATTGGAATGAAATAAGAATACATAGGTTGAGTCATAATTCTTCTGTTTAGGATTTACATGCTTTCAATTCCTTCCTCTAAGTTTAGGGATAACAATGCTTCAGCTGCCTTCATGTGTCATAATTATACCAATAAAAACTAATATATGACAATTTTTAAAGTTTATCAAATCCCTGTATAAAAAACTGTTGTCACCTGGAATTACAGAGATTTGTTTTGTTTTTGTTTTTGTTTTTATTTAGTCCAAAGCATTTATTAGGGGAATTTAGACAGGGGGCTTTAGCCTCCTTGTGATGAAGAGTGAGATAAGAGATGTTCCATCCAGGTATGTCCTTAATGGGCTAGCTGGGTTATATGAGGGTTTAAGGAATTTGGCTCAGGGGTCAGGGATAATTTCTATGTGTTTAGCAACGTGGTCAGTTTCTCAATGCGTCAAGCAACAACTTCAGAACTTTATCAGTGCCTGGGAATGTTCAAGACCCCATCTTGGGTTCAAGCCTGCAGGGGGAAATACGCAGCTGTCCAGGTTACAGAGTGGTCAGGGAACTCTGTTTCTTGGTCAGGTTTTACAATAAAACTTAAATGATACAAAATAATATAATAGGTCAAATTGAGAATTTTATTTTAAATTCATTTTCTTTCCTGCAATGACATAGTAATAGTCTTATCAAGGTGGTAACAGTAAATTAATATATTTTAATAACGTTAGGCAGCATTATTTTGGCACCAAATTTGTGATTATCAATGAACAACTCTAATACCTGATGTCACAATATAAATACAAATATATGCCATTTATAAATACCTATATAATATACATTAAACTTATATAATGTTATATTTAACATAATGGATATACAATTAACATTATATACAATCAAATTATTTTATTCAGAGAAATTTATCTGATGAGCAATATATGATACATCCATCCATTCATCCTTCCATCCATCCCTCCATTATTCCAAACTGATTATTATATTTTTAAAAAATTGTTTATTGGAAATTTAGACAGGGGAAAGTAATTAAAGGAAGAAGTTGTTCTGCTTTGGCGCTACAGTAATTTATAAATTCTAAAAGAATGTTTCTCTTAAAAACATTTAGCCTGCTGAACAAAATACAACACATGATCTATTAAATGTATTGCTAGTCTAAGCTTACAGAAATAAATTTTCAAAGACAAAAACAAGGAGACAACAAAATGAAGGTCATACGCATGAGATAAAACTGGTCATTACCAGAAGGGGATTGACAATACTAGAGTTCACAGCAGCCTAAAGTATAAGAAACAGTTCCCATAAGTTAGGAGAAACTAAAGCCATATTATGAAG
Source organism: Trachypithecus francoisi (assembly GCF_009764315.1). NCBI lineage: Eukaryota > Metazoa > Chordata > Mammalia > Primates > Cercopithecidae > Trachypithecus > Trachypithecus francoisi. The sequence goes on from NW_022681459.1 coordinate 8,813,047, forward strand.
GAGCAGTGCAGGGGCTTAAAGAGATACATTCACAGTAAAATGATAGGAAATATGCCTGTCAGAGTCTTAACTCAAAGTTGAAAACTATCTCCTGTAAGAATTTGTAATGTTAACTGTACACTTATGGTCACTTGGTTTAGATTGACACTGCCTATTGACTGGGGACAATCTCAAACCAATTACTTAAGTTAAATTGATTTCCAGTAGGAAGCATCCTGGAAGCATGTGGAAGAAGCAAATTACAAATTAAGGCCAAACAAATGTAAGTTCAACATTTAAAAATGGTTAAATATAAGAAATAAACAAAGATAAATGAGTAATTTCTTAAATAAGTTAGGCCTAGATATTCAGGAATGGAATTTATCCAACATAATACAATGTAACTATTATTAAATGGCTATTTAAGTTGAAATACAGAATTGAAAATAAGAGCCATAAGCATTATGCTGTAAAACATTGTTAGGAAAAAAGAAATGAGCCTGGCTGCCTATTCAAAAAATATAAGATAGATAGATAGATAGATAGATAGATAGATAGATAGATAATAGTGATAAATAGGTAGAAGTATATATATAGAATGATATAGGTATAGATAGATTACACAGTTATATGAGAAAGAGAGAAAAATTAAAATCTCAAATGATAGTTTAAACCACAAAGAAGGTAAGAAAGAATACAGAAGGAAAATAAGTAATAACTATAAAAATTAAAATATAATAGTTTATATTAGTGGTAGATTTCAACATACTACCCAAAATATAGCACGAAAAATGGCAGAAAAGAGACTGAAGAAAAATAGGACAAATTAAGAGACACGGAGGACACAATAAAATTGTCTTCATAGCATACATCAAATTGGCAATCAGAAAATAGAAAACAGGAAAAACAGTGAAGATTTAATACTGAAAGAAGAAAAGAGACTGGAGAAAAAGGGAAGCCTTGTCTTTTCAAAGACTCTCAGTGAAGTTTAAAAATAATTAATTAAATAACATTTGCTCTGAGACACATTGTAATTAAATTTTGGAGAGCTAGCGTAAAAAGAGAGAAAAGAAAGATGACTTACTACTTTAAAAATTAAAAAGTATAAAAATGATTCTACATGTATTACTCATGGATATCAATAGATAGGTATAGTGCTTTGGCTTCACACTACCCCAGTGAAGGACTAAATGTTATTTTCCCAGTTACCAATGACTAAATTTATATCAAAAGAGTTTCCAAAATGTATCCTTAGTTATGTTAAGTACTGTCCCAGCTGAGCTTTGAACTTGTGCATTGAAATCTGAGAGCAAAAGGCTAGCATTAAAAGGCTTTTCTACTGCCACTACTCGAGCTCATCCCTCATAAACTTTTCCGTAGGAGGACAGGTAATCTGACAGTCCTAGTGCATTAGGTGGTACAATCTAGTATGATTCGGAAAGAAGTAAGCATCACAAGGATGCTAAAGTCCTTTCTCTATGTAACTTCCCCTAATAAATGCTTTGAACTAATACCAACAAACCAACAAAACAAAACACACCTCTGTAATTCCAAATGACAACAGTTGATACTTTTATACAGGGATTCAATGAATTCCTTTTAAGATGTGCTAAAGGAAAATGCTTACTAAGATTTACTTATTCTTGTATAAGTAGAGGTTGGGAAAGGGAAAATAATAAAATACAATAAGGTGATAATAGACCTTCACAAAGTATTTAATTGCATCACATACATTAATGTTATTGCATTGTTTATTACTGAATTTATTTTAATTGTAAATGTTTTAAAAATTTGAAACAAAAAATTGCCTCTTGCTCTACAGTAAAGAGATTGTATCTCATTTTCTTTTGTACCTCATCTAAAAATTTAAATTGTTGTAATCTTTACACATAAAAAATTTTATATTACAGAGTATTACTTAATGTAGCAAGTCTAGTCCTAAATTTTCACACCAAACAAGGCAAAACACCAAATCATTAGTGAAAAGGAGGAAATATTTAAAGGTTATTTTGTATATTATTTCAAAATAAAAGTATGCAGTAACCCAACATCAGAAAATTTGAAGAAAATGTGCATAGATTTGGTTAAAATATATGTAATTTAATAAACCATGTATATTTCAAAAAAGGACATTGATTGAAAGGCAATATAGTGCCAGAAAAAAATTCTGAAAATTTATATGCCACAGCAGCATTAATAACCATAATATAAATAAGGAAAATATTTAAAAATATCTGATAAAATTAGACAAAACAAAAAATGATTAAAAATGCCAAATTTTCAATATCTTAAAATGTCTAATAGGGTAGTTATTAAATTTATATTTAATAATTCCAAAAATATTATTTTTCAATGATAGTCTTTTACATAGAAAACAGATTACAAAATTACAAAATGGCAACCCTATTATGATACTCAAAAAAAATTCTCTTATATATGTATTTTGTGACTCTATGTGGCAGCAGAACCAAATATGCATGTACATTTCCTGTCTGTCCTTAAGAAAACATTCAGAAGTATAAACCTCAAATAATAGTTATGTCATGTGTGTGTGGTTTCATGTCTATTTAGGAATTCTGCTAGTTAAGAAATGCTTCAGAGAAGGAACAAAAGGCAAACAGATGTATAACTTGCCCAAAGATACAGCATAAGTTATTAGCATGGAGCCAGAATTAGAAGCCAGCTTTTCTTGATGTTATTCCAAAGCCTAACTAGTTACCATTGTGTTTAGCAATAACAGGAAGTAAAATGACTATAAAAATGCTCTGTAACATAAGCATATGAAAGAATTAATATCACAAAATTTCTAAAATAAGACAGAAACATTTTGCTATTTCAGAATAGTGGCATCAACCTGAAGCATTTTAATATTTCAGAATAGTGGTATCAGCTTACAAAAGATATAGAAAAATAAAATTTACAGAAAGCAATCCAAAAACAAAATTGTCTTGAGATTTATAGTTAACAACTTTTACAATTAGTCTTCATCAGCTATTCACTATATTTGTGATGCAGATTTTTCTATATGCCATATGTGTATTGGCCAGATGAATAGTGATTAAGATTTAGAAAATAATTTAACAATATTTATGCTAATCTCTCAACAATGTAATTTGGAAAGACTTGTTTAATTATAAAACTTATGGAAGTAAAACATCCATTTGTGCAGTCATATTTGTAGTTTTTGAAAAAATCAGATACTTTTCAACTATAACCACAAAGGGTCAGGTAAGTAAGAAGAAATAATACAAGGCAATTTTAAAAATCAAATGCATGGAAATATTTATATAAAAATGATCACTTATATCAGATGCTATATTAACACTTTAAAGATCTAAATTCATTATTATATCAATAAAATAGAAGACATAAAATCAGTTTATGTCTCCTGTGAAAATACTATAGTCATTAACATTATAATAGCTTACTTTATCGACACTGTTATTACCAAAATAAGTGCATTGAATATCCTCTGATTTTTAAAATCAAAAAATAAATTATTTGGTGGTTATTTACATTAAAAAGTGACTTAGAGAAAAAACAATTATGTAAATTCCTCACAGGGAAATGTGTAGTAGAAATGTGTTTCACTTTATGAAACAGTCATGTTCATAATAGATTATGTGGATATAAACCTCCTGAAAACATTACATCACATTAGGGAATTTACACTATAAATGAGTCTGAATTATTTTCCAAAGTGAAGAATTATTTCATCATGAATATCAAAATATGCACCTCATTGATTAATTCATATTTTTTTATTTCAGATTTCTCAATGTCCTGGGCCTACTTCTTTAAATGATTGTTGCTTTATTAACATAATTCCCTGATCTTAAACACATAACATAACTGTGTGTATTGCCAATTGCACCAGCAGATGTTTATGTTCTAACAATTTATTGTAATGCTATCTTGAAATCTAAAATATTTTTGTGGGATTTTTAAACAATGACAAAATATCATGACCAATGAATTTAAATGGTGATGCTTACTACATAGTTACTACGTCAACATGAGCCTGCTGGCATTAGGTCTATGCTCACTCTCTCTGTTGAGGTAGAAATCTCAATAGTAGTCCACAATTAAAGAAAAATGTTATTAATCCTGTAAAAGTTTGAGCATTTACCACAGAGAGAGCTGCAGGAAGGAGGGAAAGAAGGGAGGAAGGAAGGAAGGGAGGAAGGGAGGAAGGAAGGAAGGAAGGAAGGAAGGAAGGAAGGAAGGAAGGAAAGAAGGAAGGAAGGAAGGAAGGAAAGAAAGGAGGAAGGAAGAAGGAAGGAAGGAAGGAAGGAAGGAAGGAAGGAAGGAAGGAAGGGAGGAAAGAAGGAAGGGAGGAAAGAAGGAAGGAAGGGAGGAAAGAAGGAAGGAAGGGAGGAAAGAAGGAAGGAAGGAAGGAAAGAAGGAAGGAAGGAAGGGAGAAAAGAAGGAAGGAAGGAAGGAAGAAGGAAGGAAAGAAGAGAGGAAGGAAGGAAGGAAAGAAGAAGGAAGGGAGGAAAGAAGGAAGGGAGGAAAGAAGGAAGAAGGGAGGAAAGAAGAAGGAAGGGAGGAAGGAAGGAAGGAAGGAGGAAGGAAAGAAGGAAGGAAGGAAGGGAGAAAAGAAGGAAGGAAGGAAGGAAGGAAGGAAAGAAGAGAGGAAGGAAGGAAGGAAAGAAGGAAGGAAGGGAGGGAGGAAGGAAGGAAGGGAGGGAGGGAGGGAGAGAGGGAGTGAGGGAGTGAGGGACGGAGGGAGAGACTGAGGGAGAGAGAAGAAAGAAAAGCTTAAACTCTAAATTCTTCGACTTATACTGACTTCAATTAATCCTACTGATATAATCTGAATTTATCCCCCTACATTTATGTGTTGGAAACTTAATCCCTGAAGGAACGGTGTTAAAACGAGGATGGGGGCTAATGGGATGAGCTTAGGTTATGAGGGTTCTGACCTCCTGCATGGATTCATGCTGCTGTGAACAGGTTTGACGAGAGTGCAGTCTCCCTCTTCTGCTTTTCTGTCATGTGGGACTCAGTACTTGTCCTCTTTTGTCCTTCGCCTTCTGCCACATGAGGACACAGTAAGAAGGACCACAACAGATGCTGGTGTCTTGATATTGCCAGCCTCCAGAACTGTGAGAGAATAAATCTTAATAAATTACCCAGTATTTAATATTCTGTTATGGCAGCACAAACAGACTAAGGAACCTGGCAAGTGAAGAGAGTTGACAAATTATCTGGTTCGAGCCTGTAATTTTGCAATTGAGGACATTGATATGAAGTATGGAAAGTATCTAAGATCATTCAGCCACCTAGTAGAACATGTTTTAGAATTGACTTCAATACTGTACTCCCCAATGTAACCTATTAATTTAAAATACATTGTCTTCCTCCAAAACGTATAAGTTGAAGTCATAACCCCTAATATGACTCTATTTGGAGACGGAGTCTTTAAGAGATAAAATTAAATGAGATTTGAAGCATGGGGCCTAATTAAATGTGACTGATGTTCTTTATAAGAAGGGAAAGAGTCATCAGGGATTTTGAGCACAGAAAAAAAAAAATGTTATGTGAGGACAGAGTGAGAAAACAGCCATCAGCAAGCTAGGGAGAGAAGCCTCAGGAGAAACTAAATCTGCTGACATCTGAACCTTGAACTTTGAGTTTGGAAAACTTTGAGAAGTAATTTTTGTTTGTCTATTTGTTTTAAAACATCCAATCTGTGATATTTTGTTACCATATACCTAGTGGTATATTTGTTCTATTTACTGGATATAACTTATTTCTTGATTTGTCTATTTCATCACTCTGGTATTCATCTGACTTCACACCATGCTTCTATCAGGACACCATCTTTGTGTAAATTCTGTTCTGTGCCTTTTGATAGATTTGATACTGAATCTATACTCGATGCCTTTAGTATATAATTGTAATAGAGGTCTTTTGGATTTTGGAACAGGGCTCTACCATTATCCACAGGTAAATACTTTCTTTTTGGAAACGGCTTTTTGTTTGTTACTAGGTTTCAGTAGAACCTGAATGCTTCACAATAGGCCTCCAAGTTACCTTGTGACCTGAACTGTCCATTGTGAACTGGGTGTTATCTCAATGACCAAATGATGAAGTTGGGCATACACAGCAATACTCTACTGGAAATTGAATGATATATACGTGATTGGGTCTATGGAAAATTATCCAGATGGTCTTGGACCAATCTAGTTCTTGCTCTTAGTTTATAGAATAAATATAGAATGTATTGAGAATGCACTATCCTGAGATAGGAAGGAACTGCCTAAAACATCCTGGGCCTTGTTTTTGTCCCTTCTGGGCATGAGGCATCTTGAGTTATGGAGGAACTGTCCAAGACAGCTCAGTCTTTGTTCCTGTCTCACCTGGAAAGAAGGATGTCCTTCTAAGCTTTTCCCAGTGATCCACATGGCCCCTGGAGTTTATAACCTAGGGTAGGGCCCTTTAGCTGTGGTACAAGTGACTCGTGCAGTAAAGACCCCATCTTCCCCAGGCAACTTTCTTACTCACAATGGATCCTAAATTTATTTCATCCCTTGCTGCCAATCTGTACACAATAAATCATCTTGTCTCACTAGACTCTGACAATGTAGCCAGTGCACGGTGAACCTGCTCCACAGGGCCCAAACAGACCCTAAAGACACAAGTCAGATGAAAAAGGTGCTCAATTGTCCGTGGTCCCCATTCTTGCTAAACTGCCTTCTCTCCCTGGCCTACACCTGTGACCTCATGGGGAACTCTCTAAAATCAGTTAACAGAGGAAGAAAAGACTCAGGCCTGGTTTATGGATGGTGCTGCATGATATGTGAGCACCATCTGAACATGGACAGCTGCAGCAGCCACAGCCCCTCTCTGGGACATCTTTACAGAACATTGGTTAAGAGAAATCCTCTTGGTGTAGTAGTACATCAGGTTGTGCACCTGGTTGTGCAGGTTGCTCTGAAGAAGAAATGGCCAGATGTATGATTACATATCAATGCATGGGCTATACAAATTGTGTGCCTGTATAGTCAAGGACTTGGTAGGAAAAGCATCAGGAAACTTGGGACAAATAAATTTGGGGAGGGGGTATATGGACAGATTATTTTGAATGGGGAAGATATTTGTGTCCCACGTGAATTCTCACCACTTACCTCGAGAGGAAAAATTTAATAATCAAATGGTAAGAATGATATGTTCTGGAGATCCCACTCAACCTCTTTCCCCACCACCCTGTTGTCACGCTATGGGCCCATGAACAAAGTGGCCACAGTGGCAAGGGTATAAGTTATGCATGAGGTCACTCAGGATCATGCGCTTCCCCTCAGGGAAGGCATGGTAATTCTAAGAGACACCATTCGACTTCCACTTATCAATGGCAACCTGTATTGACCCCTCTCCATTCCCAATCTATCAGCAGCAGAAACCAACACTGAGCCCCTAATATGGCATCATTCCCTGGGATGGTCAGCCGGCTGCTTGATGGCAGGTCAAATATACAAAACAACTTGCAACATGGAAGGGACAGTGTTTTGTTTTTAATGGAGTAGATGCTCTGGATATGGATTTGCCCTCTGTACATACAACACTTCTGCCAAAATTACCTTTCATGGACTTACAGAATACCTTATCCACCATCACGGTATTGTACACATCATTGCATCCTATCAAGGAACTCACTTCATGGCTAAAGAAGCGGAGAAATGGGCTCGTGATGATGAAATTCACTGACTTTACCACGCTACCTACCATCCTTAAGCAGCTGGCTTGATTGGATGGTGATATGGCTTTTTGAAGACGAAGTTATAGTGTTCATTAGGTGATAACTGGGGCACTTGCAAGGATGGGATAAAGTTCTGCAGAGGATCGTATATGCTCTGAATCATCATGTGATGAAACAGGAAACATGGTGCTGTTTCCCTGATAGCCAGAATTCAACAGTGTTGGAATCAAGAGGTGGAAATGAGAGTGGCCCTTCTCCCTATTACTCCTATTAACCCACAAGCAAAATGTTTGCATTCTGTTTCTGTGACTTTATGCTCTGCTAGCCTAGAGTTCTTTATTCCAGAGGAAAAAATACCTCCACCAAGAGACATGACAATGATTTCATTGAAGTGAAGGTTAAATGGCAACAAGGTTGCTTTGAGCTCTTTGTGCCTCTGAGTCAACAGGACATGGAGGGCATTTCGGTATTGGGTGAAATAATTCATTTAAACTACCAAAGGAAACTTGGACTTCCACTCCACAGTGAGGAAAAAGAATAAGAACAGAAGGAAGACAAAGGAAAACAGGAGATATCTTAGGATGTCTCTTAGTATTACCATGCTCCGTTTTAAGGTCAGTGAAAAACTATAACAACGCAATCCATACAGGACTGAAAATGGCCCAGACTCTTCAGGAATGAAGATTTGTGTCATCCAGCCAGGTAATGAATGATGACCAGCTGACCTGCTTCCTGAAGGAAAAAGGGGAGTACAGCATGAGTAGTAGAAGAAGGTAGTTATAAGTAACAGCTATGACACATGACCAGTTATAGAAAAATTGAAATTGTTATAGTTCCTCCTTATTTTGTTATGAATATTTTCTTGTGTATATGTATACATATTGAGCTAATGTCTTTGTTTTCTTATTCTCTTATCATGTAACATAAGATATATTGATTTTATATTAGTATTTAAATATTGTTAATTTTACATCAAAGCATTTAAGCTACGAGATAGAAGGAGAAAAATTAATGCTATTCATGGACCTTAGCTACCCTTCTGTGGAAAGGATTAGTGTATTTTGTGTTATAAACATGGTGGTTGACTCAGGTAGAATTCTAATCTTGTTATTGTCTGTATTTGGAGATTAAGTATGGTTTAAGGAGATGTGTACGGGTGCCAAGTTGATAAGGGCTGAATTTGTGATGGTGAATTTTTAAAAATGTTCAAATGACTGGTAAAATTTTATTTCTGGCAGTGTCTGTTAGGGTGTACCCCAAAGAGAATAACATTTAAATCAGCAGACTGAGTTAAAAATATTTCCCTCCCCAATGTAGGTGAGCATCAACCAATGCTTTGAGGACCCCACTAGAACAGAAAGAAGGAAGAAGAGCAAATTCACCCTCTGTTTTAGCTGGGCTGTCCATCTTCTTCTGCCCTCAGATATAAGTTCTGCTAATTCTCAGGCCTTTGGACCCAGACTGAATTTGTCATCAGCTTGCCTGGTTCACCAGCTTTCAGACAGCAGATCATGGAACTCCTTAGTGTCCAAAATCATATAAGCCCTAATTCTCATAGCAAATCAATTATTATGGTTTGATTTCTCAAATGTTTGATCTCTGTCTCTCTCTCTCTCTCTCTCTCTCTCTCTCTCTATATATATATATATATATATATATATATTCAACCTATCTCTCTCTATATATACATATATAAATATCTCTCATATATGAGTTATATATTTGACATCTCATAATAAATCAATCTCTATATGTATATACATACATATTATGTATTAAGAATTATTACAGAATCTATATATAGAGATATATACATCTATATCATAAACACACACACACACACACATATATCCTGTTGGTTCTGTTTTTTGGGAGAATTCTTTGATAGGGTGTGATGGTGTCCCCACTGAAATCTAATCTTGAATGGTAGTTTCCATAATCCCAATTTGTCGTAGGAGGGATCAGATGGACATCAGTGAATCATGGAGGTAGTTTCTGCTATCCTGTTCTCATGATAGTGAGTTAGTTCTCCCAAGATCTGATGGTTTTATAATGGACATCCCCCTTCACTGGGTATTCATTCTTCTCCTTCCTGACTCCATGTGAAGAAAGGATGTGTTTGCTTCTCCTTCCACCATTATTGTAAGTTTCCTGAGGCCTCCCTAGTCATGCTAAACTGTGGGTCAATTAAACCTCTTTCCTCTACAAGTTACCCAGTCTTGGGTATGTCTTTATTAGCAGCATGAGAATGGACTAATACAGTAAATTGGTATCAGGTAGCAGGGTGCTGCTGTAAAGGTACCCGAAAATATGGAAGCAACTTTGGAACTGAGTAACAGGCAGAGGTTGGAACAGTTTGGAGGGCTCAGAAGAATACAGGAAGATGTGGGAAAGTTTGAAACTTCGAGAGACCTGTTGAATGGCTTTGACCAAAATGCTGGTAGTGATATGGACAGTGAAGTCAGGCTGATATGGTCATCAGATAGAGATGAAGAGCTTGTTGGGAACTGGAATAAAGGTGGCTCTTTCTATGGTGTAGAAAAAAAAAAAAAAAAACTGGCGGCATTTTGCCCCTGCCTTAGAGATCTGTGGAGATCAAACTTGAGAGAGATTATTTAGGGTATCTGGTGGAAGAAATTTCTAAGCAGCAAAGCATTCAGGATATGAATTGGGTGCTCTTAAAAGCAGTCAGTTTTATGTATACACAAGGATATGGTTTGGAATTGGCACTTATATATAAAAGAGAAGAAGAACATAAAAGTTTGCAAAATTTGCAGCTTGACAATGAGATAGAAAAGAAAACCCATTTTCTGAGGAGAAATTCAAGCCACCTGCAGAAATTTGCATAAGTAACAAGGAGCCAAATGTTAATTGCCAAGACAATGGAGAAAATGTCTCCATGGCATGTCAGAGGTCTTTAAGGCAACCCCTCTTATCACAGGACCTGAGGCCTAGGAGGGAAAAATGGTTTCCTTGGCTGGACCCAGGGCCTTCCTGATTTGTGCAGTCTTGGGAGTTGGCTCACTGTGTCCCAGCTGTGGCTAAAATGGGCCAATGTACAGCTCAGGCTGTTGCTTCAGAGAGTGCAAGCCCTAAGCCTTGGTGGCTTACACATAGTGTTGGGCTTGCAGGTGCAGAAAAATCAAGGATTGAGGTTTGGGAACCTCCATCTAGATTTCAGAAGATGTATGGAAATGTCTGGATGTTCAGGAGGAAGTTTTCAGCAGGAGTAGAGTCCCCTTGGATAACCTCTGCTAGAGCAGTGTGGAAGGGAAATGTGGGGTCATAGCCCCCACACAGAGCCTCCACTGGGGCTCCAGACCATTCTCCAGACCCCAGGATAGTGGATCCACTGACAGCTTGTACCATGTGCCAGGAAAAGCTGCAGACACTCAAGGCAAGCCTGTGAAAGCAGCTGGGATGGGGGCTGTACCCTGCAAAACCACGGGCAGAGCTGCCCAAGGCCATGGGAGCCCATCTCTTGCATCAACATGAGCTGGATGTGAGACATGGAGTCAAAAGATCATTTTAGAGCTTTAAGATTTGGCTGCCCCGCTGGATTTCAGACTTGCATGGGGCCTTTAGTCCCTCGTTTTGGCCAATTTCTCCCATTTGGAATGAATGTATTAACCAAGTACCTGTACCCTCATTATATCTAGGAAGTAACTGCTTTCTGTTGATTTTACAGGCTTATAAGCAGAAGGCACTTGCCTTATGTCAGATGAGACTATGGACTTGGACTTTTGAGTTAATGCTGCAATGAATTAAGAGTTTGGGGGACTGTTGAATCGGCATGATTGTGTTTTGAAATATGAGGACATGAGATTTGAGAGAGACCAGGGCAGAATGATATGGTTTGGCTGTGTCCTCACCCAAACCTCATCTTGAATTATAGTTCCCATAATCCCCTTGTGTCCTAGGAGGGACCAGGTAGAGATAAATGAACCATAGGGGTGGATTCCCCATCTTGTTCTTTTGATAGCAAGTTAGTTGTTGCTGGATCTGATGGTTTTATAAGGCTTCCTCTTATGCTGGGCACTCATTTGTCTTCTTCCTGCAACCATGTAATGCAGGATGTGTTTGCTTCTCCTTTCGCCATGATTGTAACTTTCCTGAAGCCTCCTCAGCCATGCAGAATGGTGAGTCAATTAAACCTCTCTCCTTTATAAATTATCCCGTCTTGGGTATGTCCTTATTAGCAGCATGAGAACAAACTTATACACATTACTAATACAATATCAATTGAAATTCTTGGCTCTTGAAACATCAACTATGAAGTTGATTAGAACCTCATAGTTCTAGTGAAAGAACTGTGAAAGTCTAAGCAACTCTTTGTTACAGAAAATAAAACATAAATGAAACATCAGTTTGTAATCAGGGAAAAATACTAAACATATTAATTTCAAAATTTAATTCTGGATGAATATTTTGATAAGAACAGTAATTTTATTTAATTGTTTTGTATTTCTCTATGTAAATATACAAGATAAGTCACAATTTCTTCTAGCAAACAAGAATCATAACCAGAAACTATTGATATTGTCACATAACTGAGAATCTGAGAATCTTGCAGAAGATAAAGGAACACAAATTAGGTACATGCTAATAAGCCCTTGATAATAGACAAATGATTTGGGGGTTTTGGCCTGGATATAGTAAAGTGCTAGTTGCAGATGGTATAAATAAAGTGAAATAATGAGGCAAGTATTTAGAAACTTTTGGTGGCAATGTGAAGGATTTAATAGATGGCAACAGACTAATGTCCAGTAATGGTTAAGTATTTCCTGTAGAAGTCCAGGGTCAAAGTGATTGGGCTAGTACTAATGAGACACAGGTAGGATTTTTTTTTTTTTTTTAAGGCATTGGATTTTTTAGTTATTAAAGAAATGGGATCAAAGAAATTTTGTGATCAATTTGAGGCTGGACATAAGTGTGAAGAAAGAGCAAACAATAATCCTCAGTTTCCTGTCATGAACTATTGGGTGAAGTTACTTGCAAAGAAAGGTAGAGCAAGAGAAAAAGTACAAAAATATTTCATCACAGAAGATAAGAATCTACCTTTTCCAATATCCTTCGAATTCCATTGTGTGCTGTTGAATTTGTTAAGAAAATATAAAAAATGAAGGGAATATGGGAATATGTACTAAAATTCAAAACATGGTAAGAGTAAATGACATAAATGTTTATAGAACTAAATTTCTACACATTTTCTGATACAAATTTATTATTCTTAGTTAGTGAGTTTTATAGAATAAAAATTATAGAATATATCTATAATTACCAAGCATGGTATTTAATGCATGCCCAATAAAACAGATTTTACTGTTGTTTCCAAAGTGCCTCATGAGTTTCATTTAACTGTGAAAATGCCTTCCAATTGTCAATGTTCATAAAAATAGTGGCTTATCCAGAATTGCCCTTTCAGTATCAAAATAAAATTAAAACAAAATGTAAAAATGCAGATTATTCACAAAAAGAGAATGATAATGAAAACCTCTAGGGATTTAAATTATAATGCATCAGACTGACAAAATGGATTTTGACTTTCTGCTCAGAACTGGCTTAGGAATCTATCTATTAAAATTTTGTCAGGAGATTACTCTGTCAGAACTGGAGAAGAATAAAAGATGTGAGCACACAAAATTACAGCTTTGCAATTTCAGAGTAATTTAAATCTGATATATTTCTTTTAAATTTTATTCCACAAATTTTTTTTCAAGCTGAAAATTATTCTAAATGATATGGTTTCTTTTAATAGTGACTTTGAAATTATATTACCCAAATCAGTTACATCTATTATTTTTAAAATGTATAGCATGATCGATGTAAATCAGACATTCCCATGTGGATATATCTGGGTTTTCTACAGTTAAAAACTTAGATTACAATTAATACCATATTTCTATCTTCAGCATGAACTTTATCCTTTCCTGCATCTGCTATGCACAATTAGATAATATACACTGAACAGCACCAACTGTAAAATATTCAAGAAGATAAATTGCTTCATATAAATTAGAGATGGTAAAGCTTGATTAGTTCACTTTAGGTTAATGCATCTTGAGAGTCCCTCTGTAATTCTATAAAAAATAATACCTGCAATTATACATTAGAAGTAAATCATCCTAAAGAATGAATAGCATACAAAGTAGTATGTCACTCCTTCATTACCATTAAATAATGTGTTTTTATAACTTGCCAATATGGATTTTATACAGTCATTTAAGCTCAAATGAAGACCTATTCAGACTATACTTAGATTCTTAACTTAGTATTAATTTTTTATGGAAAAACATTTTATTGAATAAAACAATCTGTAAATATTACTTAAAGTTATAAAATGGTTTATACATATGTTGATATTATCAGCTAGTGCTAGGGGAAAACAGAGGCCAGATTTTTAAAAAACATTATCTATTATTCTTCAGCATTGAAATCAAGGTTTTTTATCTTGTGATTTATCACACAATACACTATTCTATTTCGATTAGTGAACATTTTTATTTTAAATATGTTTGTTCGTATAGTTTGGTAGCATACCTAAATGACTAAATTTCAAGCAATATTATACCATTAACTGTTAGATTATGTTTTCCTTTTGGAATTTTTAATCTGGTCACTTCAAATAAGATTTTTATGGGGGAAAGGAGAATGGTTATGTACATAAAGCTGAAATATTTACAGTACACATTTCAAAAGTGAATTCTGAATTTAGAATGTTTTACTGGTTATAAATACTATCCATGTTGTTGTTTTTGTTGTTACATATATATAATTATGAGCAGTCATCTAGAATATAATATAATGTAGAGTTAGGAAAATATGATGAAACAACTTGATATGCAGATATCTGGAAATCAGTTACACTCTTCTACCAAATAAGTCTTATAATCTGTGGTAGAGAAGAAGTAATTTCACCTCCTTAGAATGCTAGTTCTTAGTTTCTGCTCTTCAATTACTGAAGCACTGAATAAAGATGTCCCTGCATGAATCAAGAATTATTTCGTTGTTGGCCAGGCATGGTAGCTCACGCCTGTAATCCCAGCACTTTGGGAGGCTGAGGTGGGCAGATCACCTGAGGTCAGGAGTTCGAGACCAGCCTGGCCAACATGGTGAAACCCCATCTCTACTAAAAATACAAAAAATCAGCTGGGAGTGGTGGTGGGTGCCTGTAGCCCCAGCTACTCGGGAGGCTGAGGCAGGAGAATGGCATGAACATGGGAGGCAGAGCTTGCAGTGAGCTGAGATCACGCCACTGCACTCCAGCCTGGGCAACAGAGCAAGACTGTCTCAAAAAAAAAAAAAAAAAAAAAGAATTATTCTGTTGTTGTTATAGTTGCTTGTTGTTTGTTTATAATCTAATTTTTTCAAGCAATCATTGTATTTAGCTGACCACTAAATCTAAAGCCTATATTTGTGACTTGTGTTTAGAAAGACGATTTGAATAATGATTTTCCAGAAAATACCAAGATGAGAAAAAATGTTAAGACTATAGAAACTATTGGAAACATCTTTTTTTCATTCTATTCTAAGACTAAATATTTATCATCAAGAGAAAAATAACAGATGGAAGAAGAAATCTTCAGTATGTTATAAACCAAAGTATGCATCCGTATGAGGAAATCAAGACCAATGTAAATGACTTCCTCTGCAAAGACCATCATTATTACTACTTATGTTTATATAGTGTAAGGAAGATAAATGAGTAAAACTACCTGTTTCTTGTGAAATGATGAAGTATTATGAACAATATGCATGCCCAAATTAACAAAAACATATTACTTAAAAATAAATGAAATGAATGGAAATCCAGACGAAAGCATAGAATCAAAATGGGCAGAGTTATACTTGAAGCAGGAGATTTAAAAATATGGAACTAGGCATGATTCTCAAAACTAGTTATAGAACATTCTTTTGAAGTCAAATGTACTGAGATAAAGGTAATAGAGAACTAAGAGACTTAGATCTATAAAGAATGTAAATGGGTTTACATAGAATATAAATCAATATATTTTATTTATTTTGTTTAAGCTATGAATATATGGAGAGTTTTCAAATGTTAATTGGGGTCAATGTCAGTGGTAGTGACATACAATAAAATAGATTTAAGTGGTTGCCTGAACTCTCCTGCAGATAACTATTATAAAATATGAATAAAATAATATTTGAAAGTATTATTAAATGTCTTCAAGTAGACAAAAGTCAGAGGAGAATATCTTTCGAAAAATGGCAATCAAGTAGCCTGTTTGTGGCTTTCTTACTTCATGGTGTTTTCTGACCATTATGATCAGCGTAGCCAAAAAGGACAGTCTTACTGGAAACAGTTGTCGGTAACACCTGACAGAGAATATTGTTCATGAATAAAAAACGGAAGATTTAAGAGCAAAGTTCTGAAAACAGGGAATCTTCAATAGACATGATATATAAAATCTGAATATAAACTCTGCCGAGATGCGTTACTGACCAGTAAAGTGCATACATGGTGGAGGTTACGGGGATCCATGGCAAAAACATATGAGGTGGGGACCAAATGCAAAATCGCCACTGACAGACAGAGGGATGCCAGGTAATGTTTGTAATTCTTTGTTATTGTTTAAACCGAATGCATTCCTCAGTGAGTGCTCAGCTCACGGGATTAGAAGAGGGGGTCTTGCTCTGTTGTTGTGCCAGAAGACAAAACCTGATACAAGAAGAGCAGGTGGAAATTTAAGATGCAGTCTCCAGAAGCAAGAAAATTACAGAGAAAGTGCTCTGTAATATCTGTGCATGAACTTTATCCGAATCCTTAACAAACACTCAAATTACACATGAATTGAGGGGACTGCCAGGGATCTAGGCTTAAAAAATATATTTGCCTCTATAAGCTGTAAGAACAACAACAACAAAAAAAAAGTGTTCAGAAGAACAGAATGGAAGACAGACTTTCAGTGAAATATTATTTACGATGGCTAGTTTTCAGCCAAAAAGTATTAGACAAGCATAGAACAGGAATATATGACCCATATTCAGGAAAACAATGTAGTCAGTGGAAATTATGTCTGAACAGGACCAGATGTTGCATTTCACAGAAAAAAAGACTCCAAAGTAATCATTATAAACATGCTCAAAAAATGAAAGTAAAACATATTCAAGTAAATAAAGGCAGTCTTCAGGAGTTACAGATACATTATATGGCTATATGAATAGAGAAAAAATAAACTATAAAAATTAGAAACACTCTAGATGTACTCTCTTAAAACTGAAAAAATTATTGAGTCATCTCAGTGGTAGTTTAGAGATGGCAGATAAAAAAATCTGTAAACTTTAGGGTAGATTAATGAATATTCCTCCATCCAAAAGATAAAGAAAAAAGGACTGATGAAAATGAACACAGTCTTAACAGACCTTTGTGATAATATAGAGAAATCAAACAGAAACAAAAATTATTTAAAATCTTAAAAGAAAAGGTGTGTAAAGTGCAGATAAAAACCAAACAAATATTTGAAGAAATACTGTCTTAAATTTGGTGAAAAACATTATCTTTTTTTTTTATAAAACATTATCTTTTAGATTTTAAAAGTTAAACATTTCCAAGTGGGATAAACACATTTCTAGTCCCACATAAAAAATGATATTTTTAATGTAGACAAAGGAAAAGACATATGACCCTGAAGAAGAAAAATAGAAAGCAAAGATTGTTAGATGACTTTTCAACAGTAGCAATAGAGGTCAGATGCCATTAGAAGAAAATAGCCAAAATACTGGGAAGAAAATCAAGCTGAGCCAAGAATTCTGTATCCAATGAAACTGTCCATTACAAAGGAAATATAGAAATGTTCACATAAGCTAAAAGATTTTGTACTGGGCTCATCTGGTCTGGTCTACAAGAAGTGATAGTTCTTCAGGCTGAAGCAAAATGACAGTAACCTCTTGAATCTACAGGAATGAAAAATTGAAGAGCAATTGAGTAGCAAATATGTGGATAGATAGGAAACCATGCATACACATAGATTGTCTCTGCTTCTCTTAAATTCTTAAAAGCCATTAACTGTTAAAAGAAAAAATTATAACCATTAGTTGCATGGTTTACAACTTTTGTAGAGTTAATTTACATGATACAAGAGCATAGAGTATAGGTGGTTTATAAATGATGGTTTATAAATGATGATTTATAAATTGCACCCCATCATAAACATGAATTACTGATTTGTTAAATGTAAGATAACCTGAAAATAAAGTGAAATCTGTAATTTTTAGAGGAATGACCAAACAGTAATGCAAAAAAAAAAAGGCAAAGAAGAAATCAAAATAGAGTACAAATAAAATATTCAAATAACACAAAATAAGAAAGAGTATAGATGAAATAAACATAAAAATGAAGAAACAAAAACAGATAAAATAAATTGAAAGTACTTCACCAAATGACAGACATAAATATTACTATATCACTAATTTTACTGTCAACTGAAGAAATATTCTATTAAATATAGAGATTATCAGAAAACCAAAGGAACAAGACTGAGCTATTTGTTTTCTACAAGATGCACATACACTAAATAATTGTCACAAATGGGATAAAAGTTGAAGAAAGGGAAAATATGTTATTAACAATAAATCATATGAAATCTGGAATAGTTTTATTAATGTCAGAAAAAACAGACATTAAAGTAAATTAACAGGGAAGAGAACTTAATCACAATAAAAGGTTCTGTATATTTGAAATACATAAAAATTATAAATGTGCATATGCCTAATAAGAACATTTAAAAATATGTGAAGAAAATAATGACAAAGTTAAAGGAAGAAATAAACAAATCTGGAAACTTAGATGGAAATTTTAACACTATACCACAATTGTTGATAAAAGAACTGAACAAAAACCTAGTAAGGTGATTGAACATTTTAATAACCCTATATGTCTAACAGTGCACTCAATTACAGAAGATTACATTATTTTTTAAATGCACATAAAACGTTCATCACAAAAATTTCAACTTCTGAACCATAAGACAGCTCAATAGATTGAACAGTAAAATATTTCAGACTTTATTTCTTGATCATAAATCAAATTACATGAGAAGTTAAAAATATCTAGAAAAATCCTGAGTATCTCAAAATTGAACAATTCAATTCTAATCAAAGTGTAAATGAAGGAGTTACAAGACAAAGTAGAAAATAGTATACTAAATGATAAGAAAAATTCAACATATAAAAATTTGTAGAAAGGTGCAAAAACATTCATAAATGTAAACATATGAATTCAAATGCTCACATTACATATTTTATGAAAAGAATAAAAAGTTATAAAACTCTATCTAAATTGATCGCAGAAAAGAAAAAAAGTAGGATATTCATTTTTGGTAAAAATGCCAAAGTACAAGGTATAAAAGGGAACTCTGTCAACTACATAAACAATATAAAGTATCTTATTGGAGAGTAAATATTTAGAAAGTGATATGGTTTGGCTGTGACCCCACCCAAATCTCATCTTGAATTGTAGTTCCCATAATCCCCATGTGTCATGGGAGGTACCTGGTAAGAGGTAATTGAATCATGGGGGCAGTCATTCTCATGCTATTCTCATGATAATGAGTTCTCAGGAGATCTTTTTAAGGGACTTATTCACTCCTTCACTCAGCACTTCTTGCTGTCCTGTGAACGAGGCCATGTTTTCTTCCCCTTCTGTCACGATTTCAAGTTTCCTGAGGCCTCCCCAGGCCTGCAGAATGGAGGCAATTAAACCTTTTTCCTTTAATAAATTATCTAGTCCCAAGTATGTCATTATTAGCAGCATGAAAACAGATTAATATAGAAAGATATCCCATGCTAGAAGACTGGAAGACTCAAATTTGTTAAGATGTTCTATTTTCCCAAATACATACAAAAATTTAATGCAATCTCATTAAAAATTCCTGCAAAAGTTTTGAGACTTGGCAAGATGATTCCGAAATTTTTGGTTAAATTGCAAATGACTTAGAACAGTAAGAATGTTTTTAAAATAAAGTCTTATAATACTACAAACAAGTAGAATTTAATTACTAATTTCCAGATACTTTACTTAAAACTTTAAAGTAATATAATATTGAGTTGATAATTTAAGTTTTGATAACATGACAAGAATTTTAATATATTTCTAGTCTCATTTAATACATTTTACTACATAAAATGGATGAATAAGAAACTTTAGGTTATATTAATATATGTGTTCTTATTTAAAGAAATGCATTAAACAAATATTTTGGTATCAAATAATGGACATTTCTTATTTTTTGTTTGTTTACATGAGTACAATGTACACCATCTGGGTCATAGTTACCCAAAAAGCCCAGAATTCATCAATACACAGTATATCTATATAAAAAACTGCACATGTACCCCTTAAATATATACAAATTGAAAGGAAAAATAATGAAAACATTATGTTCCTTAAAGTATGAAATGTCTTCATTGTTCAAGAATGTGAAAGAAGACATTAAAATATATTTTGTTAGTTAATGGGTGCAAAAATGGAGTTGAATAGAGTAAATTCTAGTATTCCATGGTACAATAGGGAAGTGTGTTCTAAATCAAACCACAGATAATCAGATAGTACAGCAATTTGCCTAAAGATTGCAACCCCCATCCATCAACAGCCCTTAAGGATTGTCTAGCATTTCTTCGTTAGCATTCTCATTTACTGCAAAAAGTTCATTAATCCAATTGCAAGTAACCCAAAAATAATTTAATAGTATAGGAATGTTTCTGGTGGTCTTTGGCTTTTTATGTTAATCAACTAAATTTGAAAGCTTAATTCAGCAATCAACAGAAATAACATTGACATATAAACCAATATTTCACAGTTACATTTTTATTGAAAAGGAAGCTACAGTGGTTAAATTTGACTTTCACTTTATGCTCAGATTTCACACAATGATGTGCTTTGAGGAAACAAGGGTATAGTTGAGATTAGTCCTAAGACTTTTCAGAAAGATCATCCTTTCTTTGTTTTCCCCCTAAGGTAAACCATTTCCATTGTCATAGCCCTGACAAATAATTATTTTATTGCTGAAAAACTCTGACTCAGAGAAAATGTCACAGGTGCTTTTTTTTTTTTTTTTTTTTTTTTTTGAGGCGGAGTCTTGCTCTGTCACCCGTACTGGAGTGCAGTGGCCAGATCTCAGCTCACTGCAAGCTCCGCCTCCCGGGTTTACGCCATTCTCCTGCCTCAGCCTCCCGAGTAGCTGGGACTACAGGCGCCCGCCACCTCGCCCGGCTAGTTTTTTGTATTTTTTTAGTAGAGACGGGGTTTCACCGTGTTAGCCAGGATGGTCTCGATCTCCTGACCTCGTGATCCGCCCGTCTCGGCCTCCTAAAGTGCTGGGATTACAGGCTTGAGCCATCGCGCCCGACCACAGGTGCTTTTTTTAAATAACTGGTGCAGTTTAAGCTTTCAGAAATTGCTAATATAAAAACTGTCATTTAGGGGAAAATAAAATTTTCTGTAAAAGCAATTTTAAAAATGTAATTATTCCTATGTTCATAAAACTTCACAGTAGTATTAACAATACAAAATATCAATTCTTTCTTAAGGTACCAAGAAGTCACAAATTTTATTTTTGCATTTAAGAATTGATTAACTTCATTTTTCCCTAATGAATTGGGATATATAGTGTGTATGCATGCCTTGAAACTGCAAGTTTGCTTTTTTTAATTCACTTTTGGCTAAAATTTAAATATGACCAATTTTGAATTTTAAATTTGACCAATTAGGCTGGGCACAGTGGCTCACGCCTTTAATCCCAGCACCTTGGGAGGCCAAGGCGGGCGGATCACAAGGCTAGGAGATCGAGACCATCCTGGCTAACACGGTGAAATCCCGTCTTTTTTGTAAAAATACAAAAAAAAAAAAAAAAAAAAGTGGGGCGTGGTGGCAGGTGCCTGTAGTCCCAGCTACTTGAGAGGCTGAGGCAGGAGAATGGCTTGAACCCAGGAGGCGGAGCTTGCAGTGAGCCAAGATGGTGCCACTGTACTCCAGCCTGGGCGACAGAGAAAGATTGCATCTCAAAAAAAAAAAAAAAATTTACCAATTATCACAAACTAATCAGTTGTATTGTTTGGTAGACATCTACGTTGGATTATTTTAATATGAATATATTTAAAGTAGCTCGAAGAGTTTCTGTATTATAGATCTTCAGGGTTCTGGAAACTCATCTTGCAATTGAGATTACAGAAACTCTCTGTTTTATTAACTTATGTAAAGCTGTTATAAACATCTTTTGTTGATGATGATATTATGACTGTCTCTCACATTTACCAAATGGGTGTAATATGAATCTGCACTCATTTGAAGGCATGCAAGTGACGCTAAAATCAATGAGAATGTATGTAATTACAAAGTTAATTCAGTGGAAATTTATCTAATGATCCGTTATGACAACCAGAGCTACATGTAACAAGTTAATAACACCTTGTAATACATAATTTGAAGGAAAATACATCCTTTTATTATTCAATATTACTTAATTTGACAGAATAGAAACAATTATACCACATAGAAAAATAAATGAACTATTAAAAATTCTGTAATACTTTTACATTTTTAGAGAGACTTTTTTTCTCTAGAAATATTTAACATGGATTCTGGTATTTAAAATTATAAGTCACCTCTCAATTTATTTTATACAAAACCTCGTGTTTCGTTATACTAAACATACTTTTCTTGCGAATTACATTTGTAAGTTTAATTTTTGCATATCAAATGGAACCCTATATTTACACACATAATTGGCTTCTTATCTAAGACCTTGACTTGATGAAATGATTAAAACAATTGTCATGCCCAGAACTTGACTATTATTAAAACTGTTTTTATTCAAGCAAAATTCACGAATTGTTCATTTTTGTAACTTAGTCACTCATTTTGAAATTGGTCAACAACCAATTAATATATGCTTTGACAACTAATTAAAAAATAAAAACTTTACATGAACATAAGTACAACATTACCTGTACAATTACTATACATTTTATTTTCCACATGGCAGGAAAGATTCCTTTTTAAGTATTTTTTGGAGCATTGTAGAGAAGTACTGTATCATCTTTCAAAAGAGTTCCTTGGGGAGATAGATTTGACAAACATAATAATCTGTTGCCTATGTGGAAAATATCTTCACCATTGTTTTACTTTTGTAAGTGGACTTAAACCATTAATTAACATTTGTTTGGCTTATCCCTTTTTAATGTGCATATTATTGGTAATAAAATATCTAAAGTATTATGTTATTTTGAAGATAAATACACTGAAGTGTGTATAGCTCTATTAACTGACTACAAATAACAAGAAGCCCTACAAACATAGGCTTATAAAATTGGGCTCAAATTCTTTTTTGTTCTCTTTCTGCTTTAACTTTCATACTCATGAGAGTTACCTCATAGTTTCAAAATGACTATAGCTCTACATCTTTTGGAAAGAAGGAAAGGAAGAATATAAGAAAAAGAGGATATAAGAAAAAAGCAGGAAGGGAAATGCTTTCTCCAGAAATAATCTATACTGTTTCTTGACCAGAACTGTGCACATAGCCAACCCACCATTACCTGTGATGGATTCAACCAGATAAATAGTTTTAAATTAGTCCATTGTTCTTGCAAAACAAAATTAGAAAAGGGTGAAAAAGAGAATGAATATATGGAAGGCATTCAGTAAGGTCTTATTACAGTGGTAGTACTTAGTGCCATTAGTGCTTAGGGCCCCTAGTAAGGCCTAAATGAATACTAGTTGTTATAATCTTGAAAGAGCTCTAGTGCGTGAGTCACTTTGATAGAGGGAACTTATTTGATATCTAAATCAATGCTCCAAGATGTTCACAGAAGACACTGGAAAATTTACATCTGTTCTCCTTGTGATTGTTTACTAGGATTTTCACCGGGAATGAGTAAAATGTAATCTTCACAACAGGTTGAATAAATACAACTCTGATACAATTTGAAGGGCTTCATAAGATCCCTGGTTAGAAAAATCTATCACTTGGCTGACTGTAATTGGTACCCTCAGTTAATCATCCTTTAAGTTGTAAAATTTCCTTTATGACTTAAAATTTCTGCAAATAAAGCGCTTATATTTTAGTGTGAAATAACTGTGAGTTTCTAGATAAACTCATAAACAAGAAAATCAAGAAATACTGCAAATTCATGCACTGTTAGCATGTGCATCTTTCTAGCTTGACAATTCTGCATGTTTAATTTAGTAAGCAAATGCCATACATATTTTTTCTGTTATATATTTCCTTCAAATAAAATCTGACTGAGAATCTGTGATCACATACTAAAGCTGCTAATTATGAGCTGGGTCACGTTGGATCTTATCTAGGGAAGGATCACTTTCTGTGGAATCTTATCTATAAAATGTAAATAAATTAAAGGAGAGTATAGATGTATTATATGTGGATGTGCACACTAAAAATGTATACTGTTTGAACATATTCAGATACTTTTTTTCTTTTTAGAACTGAACTATTGTGTTTAGAATTTACTTCAATTGAGCCTTTCTCTTTTTAAGTAGACGGGAATATTAAAAAATGTTTATTCAGTGTGAACCCGGGAGGCGGAACTTGCAGTGAGCTGAGATCCAGCCACTGCACTCCAGCCTGGGCGACAGAGCGAGACTCCATCTCAAAAAAAAAAAAAAAAAAAAATGTTTATTCAGGTAAATAAACACATATACTATAAAAGCATATGTATGTGTGGAGTGTGGGGATGTACCTGTTATCCAACCCAATTAATAAGATATAGGGTAGAAAAAAAGATTGATAGAGCTTCATGAGGATGCTAGTTTTGTCCTTCTAAACACCAAGTAACAAGTCACACTGTGGATGCATCTATTGATTCACTTGCAGAAGTGGTGCTGAGACACTGGCACATTTATCAAACTTAGCCTAGGACTATGTTAATTATTTTTATTGCTCAGTTCAGCGTTGTTTGTATGTATCTGTCTCGGCATGTGTGTGAGTGTGTGGGTGGATGGGAACTACAATAAAAAGAATGAATAGCTCTATTATCATTATTTTGGTTAATTAAAAACTGAGACAAGTCCAAATGATTAGCTCTTCCTCCATCCAATTTTTCTGTTAACTTGTTTTACAGTTATTTCCCAACCGTGAATAAAATACTTGGTGATTGAATGCTCTTATCTTCCACAAGCTAATGCTGAATATTGACTTAAACATTTTTAGTGTTCCTATATGCCTGAGATATACATGATTTGCTTTTTTTTATTAAAAAAATACAAGAAATACAATGCTAAGAAAAAAGGGATTGATTTCAATGCTGAAGAATAAGCATTTTCTGTTATATGGAGTAGATATAAAAGAAGCAATAAATTATCAAAAATGAATCACTATTTTATATTTGACGGGAAAAAACCCAATAAGAATGTTAAAGAATAATTATGGTTTTTTTGTTGATTTTGTTGTGAAACTCCTTGATGTCTCTTAGTTTTTGATGGCACATTTTATTGTGTCACTGACAGCAAGTACCCGAAAAGATATTTAAAATCCTAAAATAATAGATTCTATAATAGATATTGAAAATGTACTTTAACCTTCTCATTCTACATATGAACAAATAAATACAGAGCATTTTGAGACACAGCTGTGAATAAAGCAAATGTCCTCTATGGTCTTAGTTTATTCTAAGAAAGTTTTTCAAACATAATATATAACCTTATAAATCTCCTTTGAAAATTATGTTATTATTTTAAAGTAGATATTGTATAAAATGTTTTTAAGAAAATATTCCAAAAGAATATGCTTATGATATTTTATTGCAGTGTTTATTAAAATTTAATATTTAATAATATTCAGAGTATATAATGAGGATAAATTTTTACATTCCCCATTTTTTGCTCAGATTAAAACTTTTTCTCCCATATAGGTTTTTACTTTCCCCAATTAAAAATAATATATTTTATTAAAGTTATTTAATAAAAAGAAGCTTCAAATGATCTCTCCTCTAAACTCTATCACTTCCTCTTTCACATTCATGTTGTACTGCACCAAAATTTAGTGCCTTGAAACAACATTGGCCAAATTCACAATTCTATGGTTTGACAATTTTGGCTGCTGGTCTTAGCTAGACCCATGTATACTAGTGGGAAGCTGCTGGTCAGCCAAAAGACTCACCTTCTGGCTCTTCGATGAAATGATGAGGGTTACTGAAACAATGGTCTCTTCTCACCTAGCAAATTATCCTGGATTTCTTCATATGGTGATGATCAGGCATGTTTTAAGAAGACCAAGAAGTAGAACAGGACCCTATACAAAAGCATTTCCAAGTATCTGCTTGTGCCGTGCTTACTATTGTCTCATTGCTCAAATACTATGAGACGGACAACTCCATATTCAACATGTAAAAGCACAACCCACATAGCAGAGACAGGAAGGCATGAATAAATGGAAGGTCGTTACTGAAACAATCTAGTAAGCATGGCTCTAGCACTAATAATTTACCTGCTTCCTACAAGTAAAGTACATTTACTCTCTCACAAAATACCAAAATTGTCATATAATCTAAGCATCAGGCTTAAAGTCCTGATTTTTGTTACTCATTATGATACTGGGTATCGATGAGGCACCATATTGAAAAACACATTATTTTCACTACGCAAACACAACTTCTCATGGTAACATAGAATAGAAGAACCACAAGAAATATTACCATTTCAAAAGGAGAAAAATGATAGCCACATGCATTTCGTGATCCATAGCACCTCTGAAACAAAATTGGGCAAATAGGTCATATTTTCCTATTTCAGGGAAAAGCATGCTCTCTGATGAAACCATATTCCTTTTCCAGTGAGCAACTTCCCATATTTCCTTCATGTTCCCTGGTTCTACCACCTGAGATATCCTTTGTTTATTTTTTTCATCCTCCTTAGTTATTTCTGGAGAGTTCAAAGGATAATATTTTCTTACAGAAATTTTCTTAACCTACTCTCTTTTCATAAAGATGTGGAATCAGAGAATTTCTGGAGTTTGAACCGTCTCAGTGCCTTTCAATAAAGACTGCCAACCTGTTTCTGGGCATAACTCCATTAAACACTTGGCAAATAATCTATGAGTCTGATTTCTAATAATTATAACTCGAAAGACACATCAGAAATTCTTTTTGGATAATTGTCTCCATTTAGTTTGCAGTGGGGCAAATCTTCAAAATGTCTAGTGAATTTTGTCTAATTGAGAGTAACTAAGAAGTACTGATTTTATTCTTTCAGAAGTCTTAACAGAGGATCTCACAGTTAAGCCACTGCCCTAATATATTCCATTAAGTTGCAATTTGCCTTCGAATCTTGTAAGTGCTAATTTCAGTACTGTACATAAGGGGCTTGAACATCTGCAGATTTTGGTATTTGTGGAAGAGTCTTAGAACCAATTCACTATGGGTAACAAGTGAAGACTATAAGTCATCTAAGGATGTATAACAAATTTAGTGGCTTGAAACAACCACCTTTTGCTTGGGTCATAGTTCTTTCTGTGTGGCAGTTTTGGATGTATATGACTGATTGGGTCTTCTCTTGGGTAGGTTCATTTGTGTGTCTTTATTCTGTGGCCAGATGCAGTTAGCTAGTTGGGTATGTTTCTGGTGATTCTCAGCTGCCAACTAGGAGCAGGTGCACTACATTTCTGTAAATATTTTACAGGATTCTTCTCATGGAAGCGGTGTCAGGGATCCTAAAAACAGCAAGAGGAAGATCAAACGCTAAAGACCTAGCCCTTTTCTCCAGCCTCGGGTTTCGTTATGACTGCTATTGTCCCACTGGTCCAAGTCAGTATATTGTCAGCCTCATCAGTGGGGGTGTGACCAGCTGAGAATGTGGATCCATGGAGGTATTAACAGCCTCATCAGTGTGGGTGTGACTAGCTGAGAATGTGGATCCATGGAGGTATTAACAAAGTGTGGTACATTACTGAAAATCCATATCAAACTGATTCCCACTTGAAAATCCTTCTTTTTATCTCACAGAAAAAAAAAAAAAAACTTGTAGTAGAGATGAGAATTGGCATAAATAACCATTATCTGGTCTATTAAACTTCAGCTATTGTATTTTATCATTTGAAAAACAATTAATGATAGGAAAGTGGAAAACAAAATGGCAGTAGTCAAATTAGTTTCTATGGCTCCGGCGTACAACCCATTCCACTTTCTTCAGTCTAGGAATGGCACCACCGACAGTTACTTTGCCTCACGTATGGAGCAATGCAGCTAATACCAAAGTCCTATTCAAAAAAAAGCTACGCTTACAAAGTTAAAGTAAATTGAGCCTTCTATATTCAGTTGTTTCTTTACACTCTTGCTCATGTATCTTAATGAATGTTCTATTAATTTTGCAGCAACTTTCTTCCTTAATGTTCATAGCTTAATAAACTCTGCCTACTGATTTAAAACCTAATCAATATTCACTAAGTGTTTGCTAATTATTTAAATAAGAGCATACATAATTTGGGGGAGAACTAAATCTGCTGACAATTTGATGGAAATGTAGTTTATTATTGCTTTAGGACTGAGGATTTCATTCTATGTGTGGCTCATTTGTGGGAAGAATTAATACATGTTTTATTTTAAAATGGCTAGGATTAGTAAAGAAACATCCCTGATAAGGGCGATAACGACATAACTTTGTGGATATGATTTTTTGTTTGCTTATGATTTTTATAGTTAATATAGGCTCTGAAATTAAACAGAGAGGTACTACAACTATGGAAAGAGGTTTTTTTTAACTGTTGCAATCTATGAAATGGCATCTCTCTATGCTTTCTCGAGTAACCCAATACTTGAGTATTATTCATAGGAATAAATCTTTCCTAAAATTCTCATAACAATTTAAAGGAAAACTTGAACATTCTTTAAATATCTGCTTAAAAATCTTCTACTCCATGGATAGGAGCAATAAATCAGAAGACAAAGCTCTATAAGGTTAAGCATTTTACAATAACTCTCTTATTCAAATTTATTCCAGAAGTATACATTTCTTCACCAGCAAAGCTCTTTTCTAAAGGATAAGATAAAATTATAGTGTTAATTCAAAATAAATTACTTCTACATTAAGAGGGTGATGAACTTAAATGAACAAAATGCTAGCCTATCTGGAACATTGAGATAGTTACATTCCTCTTTTATTCTTTCTCATGGCCAGGGCAACTTTCCAAAAGGGAGCATGCTTTGGACTTGTGAGCAACTGAGAAGTATACATACAGATAATAAATAAAAAGAAACAAAGCACAAAAGTTAGTTATTTCATGGAGGACATGATATAACTCTGCTGTCAATCATTTTAAATATTGTAACAACTGGAAGAGATGTCAACTGATCAAATTTCCAAGAGCTCTTAAATTACATAGGCAACATAGTCATATTCACAGTTAATTTTAACAGTCTGAGCATCTTTGACAGCAGTGGAATGCTATCCACTTAGTTCACAGATATAACACCATAATCCATTAAAATAAATTGTCTGTAAAAGGAGCTGGCATTCTTAAAGTTATGTAAGTGTTGAGAACGAAGAAGGAAAATGAGAAAGAAATTGTTGCAAAAAAAGTACCTTATTCATTTCTTTAATTATTCAGATCCTCTATTGCAAAACATAAATAGATAAAAGAAAAAATAAGAATTTTCCTATTGACAGAATAAAATAATGCACAGAATTATCTTACATCTGTACTATGAAGTGGGTCATTAGAGACCTTCCAAAGTCTAATAAAAATGATGCAAAAGCCCAAGAGGAGATTATCTATGCAACATGACAAATAGATGCAAGAATAAGAAAAAATACTTAGGATAATCAACACAAAATATACATCATTACAGACATTTAGTCAATCATCATCATCATCATGACCTTCATGCACCTTCCATCTATATTTATGTCTACTTGGTCCCCTCATTTTGATTAACTGATACAGTCATTTTAAAAAACAAGTTAATGTATTCAATTGATTCAGTGTTTGACTGAACTCACTGATTGTTTCAGAAAATATTCTGTAAATACAAACTGCCCAAATGCTGCTGCTGTGGCTTATTGTCTCAGAGACTCCCATGCATATTTTAGTGGTCAAAAGAAGCATGTAGTAAATTTCTGGCAGTGGCAGCTGCTGTTGTTGCTGTTGCTGCTTCTTGAATCTACTTAGTTTGTCAGCCATTTTCTTCTGTTATATTTCTTTTCCAATTCTGTGGTTTCCTTACATGTGTTTGTCTCATATGTCAGGATTTTGCTTTTACTGTCATTACTAAGTCAATACAGCATTTTGAAAAAATATTTTTATTAAGTATAATTGACGTATTTTGACTTTAAAGTTTAGAATGACTAAAATATTAACGAATTCCATTTAATGATTTAATATATTTAATGTGACATGTTTATATAGTTATAGTACTTTTTGGTTTTTCTTTGATAGAGTCTTGCTCTGTCACCAGGCTGGAGTGCAGTGGCACCATCTTGGCTCACTGCAACCTCCACCTCCCAGGTTCAAGCGATTCTCCTGCCTCAGCCTCCTGAGTAGCTGGGACTACAGGCGCTCGCCACCAAGCCAGGCTAACTTTTATATTTTTAGTAGAGATGGGGCTTCACCATGTTGACCAGGAAGGCCTCAATCTCTTGTCATGATCCGTCTGCCTCAGCCTCCCAAAGTGCTGGGATTACAGGCATGAAACACCTCACCCAGCCATTATAGTACATCTTACAAAAATTTCTGTTCTAGGATAAATGTTATGCATTTAAACTTTATCACAAAAACAATATGAAACTCATCTGACCCTAAAGGAGTGACATAGGCAACATTACATTACATAAGCAACATAGTCATAGTCACAGTTAATTTTAATAGTTTAAGCATCTTTGAGTGAAAAAATAAGGCCTCCTAACTTGTGAGAGAAATGTTGTAAACATCACACTAGGTTCCCACTATTTTTTATGAAAGGAGACTCCATATGGGAATCAATGAAAGGTTGAAAATAAAATTTAATTTAATGAAAAGGAACAGAAACAATACATTCTCATACAGTACAAAGGAGGTAAAAATAAGCATCTGTAGATAATGTTGATAATTGACAAACTTTAGAAGTATATTCTTGACTCATTAGTTTTAGGTTCAATCAGGTCCCAGTTAATATTCAAGTTTTACTTAAAGATATATCAACCATATTATGGTCTTATTCTTATGCTTATTGTTACCATAAATGGCCTCTCTTTTACTCAGAGACCACATTGCAATTTTGGAACTGCAGTCCAGACCCAGGGTACTCCATGTCTCCTCTAATATTCAAAAGAATTTTGTAGTGGATTAAATCATTGAATTCATGGTAGATAATAGATGATAGATAGATAGATAGATAGATAGATAGATAGATAGAGATATTATTTTGTAGTGGATTAATTCATTGAATTCATGGTAGATGATAGATAGATAGATAGATAGATAGATAGATACATACATACATACGTACATAGTAGATATTTAAAGCATATTTACATATGCTTTAAAAACTCTAGCAAGAATTATATACAAAAAGATAAAATGCAAAGGGCATATAGATATTTAAAGCATATATATGAAATGTAAAAAGATTCAAAGCACAAAATTAGCTGTTTCACGGAAGAAAATGATAAATCTCCTGTCAGTCATTTTAAAAATTGTATATGCTTTAAATATCTATATGCCCTTTGCGTTTTATCTTTATGTGTATCATTCTTGTTAGAGTTTTCAGCAAATAAAAATTGCTCAATAAATGCTACTGAACATTTGTTCTTCATTACCTCATTCTGCCTGCAATAATAGGATTATTCTCATGAATATAATTAAATTATTATTGGCACATTATAAGTAGGTTTTCTTTAATGTAATTTAATTAATGCAATCCAAATGCAGAGGAAAATTGACAAGCTAGTGTGGAATTTAAAATAACAGACTATACAAAAACATAGAGGTGTATCTGAAGCTTCTTTTGAAAGAGATGGTTCATCTTTCTCACCAGTGAATTGTTTTAAAAACCCCTTCCTTGTATATTTTAATCTAATAAATTCAGAAGTGCAGTTCTTGAGAACCAGTATGTCAGTGATGTGTACCATGTTCACATTCCAGAGATATAGATAAAGATAATAACATTGTGATTTATTTAAGTAGTCAGCAGGTACTATGACTTGTTATTCTTTCTGAATTAAATAAATAAAAAAATAATTAAATAGAAAATAAAATTGTTTAATTGCAGAAGCAACCAAATCATGGAGGTAGATTCATTCTCTATTTCTGTCTATAAATTTTTAAAGCTTATATTGCATAGGTTATTTTTTGAGAAAATTTTTAGCCTTATACACTAGAATATTTATTTCTTACTTGAAGAAGAGAGAGTCTATTTGGGATTGTTTATTTATCTAACAGTTTTTTTTAATGCTTGCCATTTTCAGGTCCTGTGTAAGTCCTCACTTATTCAGAAATTAGTAAAATAGAAAAGATCTTTGCCATCTTGGTTCTTAAGGGTGGATGGTAATATGGTTTGGCTGGGTTCTCATCCAAATCTCATCTGGAATTGTAGCTCCCATAATTCTCATGTGTTGTGGGAGGGACCTGATGGGAAATAATTGAATCATGGTGTTGGTTCCCCCCTACTGCTCTGGTTTTAATAAATAAGTCTTACGAAATCTGATGGTTTCATAAGGGTAAACCACGTTTGCTTGGCTCTTATTTTCTGTCTTGTCTGCCACATATAAGACATGCCTTTTGCCTTCTGCCATAATTGTGAGGCCTCCTCAGCCACATGGAACTGTTAGTCCATTAAACCTCTTTTTCCTTATAAATTACCCAGTCTCAAGTATGTCTTTATCAGAGGCATGAAGATGGGAATGAAAGCAGTGGAGGTCCAGTTATTGCACCAAAAACGGTTTTTATTCTATACATTATCAAATTCTAGGAAGATTTTATAATTTACTATGCTTACATAATTTATATGTAAATATAAGATGTACTGTCTTTTATAAAAGAAATATATAACACGAAAATAAATTATTTTCAAAATGAACTTTTAGGTTTAATTAATTTTAATAAAGAATGAAAGTGTGATTATTTGTATACTATATAATTCTGTCTTAAAAATAATTTATGTGTACATTTTGATCATTTAAAAGTTGAGCCTATAGACATTTTAAAGCATATCCAAATATCAATGCTAAAGACTTATATGAAAAAAATCATCTAACAAATATATAAAATATCCAATTGGTTTTGTATTATTCAATCTCTAGACAGTTTGATTGTATGTAGCAAGCTGCAATAGAATACTGTAAGAAACTAATTAACATTCTTTAGACAAAGTCTGTACTAAGTCTGAACATACTGAATGACTTCTAGATCCAGGAAAAGAAAATAATTAGTAAACAAACAAAATTGCATTTATCCCTAGGGAGCAGATTTTTGACAAAACTTGTGATATGAAAGTAGCTTTTGGACTTGGAATCAACCCAAATGTCCATCAGTGACAGACTGGATTAAGAAAAGGTGGCACATATACCCAATACTATGCAGCCATAAAAAAGGATGAGTCCCCTTTGTGGGGACATGGATGCAGCTAGAAACCATCATTCTCAGCAAACTATCACAAGAACAGAAAACCAAATACCGCATGTTCTCACTCATAGGTGGGAACTGAACAATGAGATCACTTGGACACAGGAAGGGGAACATCACACACCAGGTCCTGTTGTGGGGATGGGGGAGGGGAGAAGGATAGCATTAGGAGATATACCTAATGTAAATGACGAGTTAATGGGTGCAGCACACCAACATGGCACATGTATACATATGTAGCAAACCTGCATGTTGTACACATGTACCCTAGACCTTAAAGTATAATTAAAAAAAAAAAAGTAACTTTTGTTCTTTTAGTCATCAAATGTTTCAGTTGTTAACACACTGATTATGAAACTTAAAACGTGGACTTGCCATATGACTGTATTCTTCACTATATTCTAATAACTTCAATAGATTACAAAATTTGAAAACTATATTCTTTATATTTTGACTAGTGAAGAAGAAAGACATAAGTTTTATTTACTGGTATATATTCAATCCAATAACATGTCATGTCAGTTAATATGTGGTATGTAAATAATTTACTTTCTTAATGATAATTCTGTTCTTTGAGCTGGCTACATTCCTATAGATTCAATTTATTAGGTATGAATCATTATTTATATTCAACAGGATTTTATAAATGTGTTAAATAAAATTTAAAATCACTGATGGATATAACCATAAGCATGCCATTTGAACTTTTTTGCCTTTTAATGAGTGCACAATACTAAATTATTCACCAGATATCATTAAGTTTAGATTTGTAAGCTTAATAAGAAATGATTTACCTTTGGAAGCTGTGATTCATAGAAAGATATTTGAGTAACACAATCTTTAGTACCAATACCACTAATTTCTTAATTGTCAGTTAACACCTGCATGGTATAACTTTTTTAAAGAAGACAGTGAATACTGTCAATAATTTTCATGCATCAATCAAGTTACATTTCCTTTTGGAAATGTGTCTTATTTGGATAAATAATATGGAACCCTGGGCCAAACCAATAACATAATTACAGTTTACATATGAACCCAAATCTGTATCCTGTTATATAGTACACACCTTTTTCACTGGTAATAATTAGTAAAATCTGAAAATTAATCCTTCAGTTTTCTGCCATTCTCTGTGGGTAGTCAAATGGAAGTAGCACAATATGGCTCCATCATACGGCAGTGAATATTATATATTTGATCTTAAAAATAAAATAGGAAATAAAATTAGAATAATGAGTATTAACACAGGAAAGCTAAAACTGAAGCTTTGCAAAAACTGATAGAAGAAAGTACCTCTGGCAATACCATTCCATAAAATATTAAGATTTCCTGAATTGAAAAATTCCGAAATATCTTGGGTTTAAAAAATATTGGAAAGTTTGGATTTAATGTATACTTACATACTAAATGTCTAAGCATCCAGCCCTCTCCCCATACTTAGTTTTCATAGCTGCTAATAGCCAGTTCTATATATTCTGCTGTTAGGACTCTATCAATATCAATAAGAAATTATTGAAGAAAATAGAAATCCTCCAGTGAAATTCCACTGCCAGTTAAATTATAATAAAGAGTACTGAGAGGAAGCCAAAATAATGAGTCTAGAGCATTCTGTTAACAACTTAGAAATCAAATTTAAATACAAACCAAATACAAGCATCAGCACACATCTTTGGAAACCTACTGCCATGAAAGACAGAGACTAAAACAAACAAATGGAAAAAAACAACTTGAAGGGAAGGAGATTCTATTAAGATGAAGACGCTTTCACAAGTTAATTATTCATATCAAAGAAACAGGAGGAAAATTATAATCAATGGAAAATGAAACAAAAACAGTAACAGGGCACTAAAACATGGATAAATTGAAAAAACAAAACCAATTCTGAGTATTATAATTATGGGAGCCTGCCACTTCTCAGGCATTAATCACAGACAAATTCAAATTTACATTCATGCAAAAATATATACAAATATTCATAGCAGTTTCATTTGTAATAACCAAACACTGGAACAACCCAAATGTCCTTCATGGGTAAGTGGTGACACACACTGTGGAACATTCTTGCCTTGGAATAAAACTCGTCAACAAGAAAGGAGCAATCTATGAATGCATATAACGACTTAGATATTCTCAAGAGAATTATGCTGACAAAAAACAGCATCACATAATGTTACATATCATGTGACTCAATTCGTAACGTGTTCTTGAAATAACATAGAGATGGAGACAGATTAGTAACTGGCAGAGATTAAGGATTGAAAAGGAGGTGCTGGATATGATGGATATGACTATAAAGTGGTAGCACAAAGGAACTCTGTGGTGACGAACAGTTTGGTATCTTGACGGTGATGGTGGTTACACAATCCTACACGCGTGATAAAATTGCTTGAACGTACACATATGCACATATACACACTGCTTATAAAACTAGTAAATTAGAATCAACTCTGTGGATTAGAAGACGTGAGCCACCGCGCCTGGTCCTATATGTGCGTAGTTTTAAACTAACAAGTGTGTGATGATTTGCTAAGGCATCACGACAAACCAATACAAGCATTTTGAAAATAAATATATACATATGTGAATTAACTAACTAGTATGAACAGTGGGAAGGGGTAGTGGTATCACTGATTTATTTCCAGAGCAAATGACATAGTTTCATAATTTAAATGTGGATTACATTTAAATAAGTGATAAGAGAAGTAAAGAATGTGCCCCAGAAAGTTTGAAGTTCCAAGGAAAGTGGATGAGCATTACACTTTCCCAGAACTAAAATACCATCAATGTGACTGGACCAGGATATTATAGCAAATGAATAATAAAGTAAATAATCATATGTTCTCAAGTTCTAAAATTCTCTGAACCTGCTATAATGACTTCTTTTAAGCACATCTATCACTATCAGTTTCCATTAAAATCCAAACCAAAAAAAAAAAAAAGAGAACAGTAATAAAATAAATATATTTGTACTCCTAAAGAAAGAAACTGAGACATAAAATGTAATTTTAAAGAATGCTCTTGAGCCAAAATGAGGACGGTTGCCCAGGAAACACTTCCAGATTACCTTGGAAAGTTCTGTGTTTGGTCTTTGTTACAGGTCAATTTTTAAAGGCAAAAAGGGGAACAAGAAGTGGGCTACAACAAAGTTGTCAGGAATTGGTTTGCAGAAATAACATTGATTAATGATTGGCTATACATTTTTAAACTATAGACTATGAGTTATGGTGTCCAGTGTGTAACGTTGTTAGGTTATTTTATAGTAACTTGTGGCGTAGGTCAGTCTACAGTCCACATAGCAAGCACCTTCAGTGATGATTGCATTGCTCCAGGGGAGATAGGATTGGAACATGACAGGTATCTCATTTCAATGCTTCTCTGGGCCTGACAGTTTAAAGGGGGCTCACATTTCTTAGATAAAAAGTTTATTTTCTTTATTATTTTCCCTTTTGATTAAAATATTTCCTTTTGAAAGCATTCATGATCAAAGTCTGAATTTCAAGATGTTCCCTGTCACCAAGAAGCCTCATTCTTGGCTAATCCTGTCCCACATTGGGGAAAATGAGAAAATGTCATGATGAGGAATTTTAAGACTGTGCAAAAGCCAAACTGGCATCAAAGAGTGGCAAAAATGCAAGCTTAGTTGTTGATTTACATAGCTACTATTACTTGTTGAATCATATCTAGTCTTCAAAATACCACAATTTTGGTTTCCTTAGAAGAAGTAAAATGAAAGATAGATAGCATTAATAAGTTTAATAGTAGAAATATTATGCACATAAACACTTCTTGTTATATATAATGTATATATTGTATATATTTTACAGGAAGTATATATACTTTATAGGAAGTATATATACAGGAAGTATATATAATGCATATATTTTATAAGAAGTATATATACACAGGAAGTATATGTACAGGAAATATATATACAGAAAGTATATATATACAGGAAGTATATATATACACACTTCCTATAAAGTATATATATACTTCCTATAAAATACATATACAGGAAGTGTATATATATATAGGAAGTATATACATATATCCTTCCTATAAAGTATACATATACTTCCTATAAGGTATGTAGACATACTTCCTGTAAAATATATACATATATATATATAAACCAAGAAGTATTTATCACCAAGCATATATCTCCTTGCCCAGTCAGTATATAGCCTAAAAAAATGCAACTGTCTAGTACAGCCTTAGCCAGTTAATCAATAGCTTTTTGTTAGCTGTGATGGAGGTTACAGTTTCATCACAATATTTCCTAAAGTTTTAAAAAGATTATTGTCATGGGTTCATGGAATGTGATACCCAACAAAGGCAAAAAAGCATTCTCCCAATTAAATGCATGGAACTATCTTCTTGATAGCTAGGCAGATAATGAGCAGATTTCTCCCAAATAGAATAACCATCCAGAATAGATCAGTAGTCACACCTAAAGAAAAGTTTGAGGGAACTAGTCTAGTGTTGTTTTTTTCAGAGCTATATGTACATAGAGAAGTGAGTTCATCCAGTTTGTTGTTTTTTTTCATAGCTATAGATATAGACAGAGGAGGAAGAGATATTGCCCTTCATTGTTTCATGCTCTTAGACATTTGTAGGCCCATCGACTAGTATGATGTATCGTGAGAGATTATATATAGGACAGTTTTACCAAACCACCAAGAGAGGAGTCCTATCATATGAAAGAGGCCTAAAAACATAAGTATACTAGTCAGCACAAATAGGAGACCAAACATTTCAGGTGAAATAAACATTAGAATCGTGAGGAACTGGGTATACAGCCCAGGTTTGGTATCTTGGCAGAACGGCAGAATCAGACTACCTCAGATGTCAGCTACTTGCTGCCCTGGTCAGGAAGACTGTGGGTCAGCTTCAGTTAACCTTCTCCAGTGACAGAAGATGTCTACTCTGGTGGAGCTGCTTTTTTTTTTTTTTTTGGAGACAGAGTCTCACTGTGTTGCCCAGGCCAAAATGCAGTGACACATCTCAGCTCACTGCAGCCTCGAACTCCTGGAATAAGGAGATCCTCCCACCTCAGCATGCTCAAACAGCTGGGACTACAGGAATGTGCCACCACGTCCAGCTAGTATTTTTGTATTTTTAGTAGAAACGGGGCTTTACCATGTTGACCAGCCTCGTCTTGAATTCCTGGACTCAAGCAATCTGCCCACCTAAGCCTCCCAAAGTGCTGGAATTACAGGTGTGAGTCACTGCACACAGCTGTGGTTACCTTTCCTTCCTTCCTTCCTTCCTTCCTTCCTTCCTTCCTTCCTTCCTTCCTTCCTTCCTTCTTTCTTTCTTTCTTTCTTTCTTTTTCTTTCTTTCCTTCCTTCCTTCCTTCCTTCCTTCCTTCCTTCCTTCTTTCTTTCTTTTTTTTTTTTCTTTTTCTTGAGATGGAGTCTGGCTCACGGCAACGTCCACCTCCCAGGTTCAAGTGATTCTCCTGCCTCAGCCTCCCCAGTAGCTGGGACTACAGGCACCCGCCACCACACCTGGCTAATTGCATTTTTAGTAGACACGGGGTTTCACTATGTTGGTCAGGCTGGTCTCGAAGCAGTCCACCCGCCTTGGCCTCCCAAAGTGCTGGGATTACAGGTGTCAACCACTGCACCTGGCTAGGGTTACCTTTTCTAATGAGAAACATGAATTCATGAGTCAATGTCCTTAAGTCTAGCAGCACAAGAATTGGTCTACAATACCTGATATGGTCCATTCCAATGGTGTTAGAGGGAATCTTTTACTTAGGATTATCTCCAGTAAATGAAATCTCCAAGTTGTAGGCCATGCTTTATATGTCTTCATCTCCCAGAAGCTCACTGTGAAATAAATTATTAATTTGGAGTCCTTAGTGAGAAGTCTTGTGAGACCGTGACAATAATGGAGGCTATCACCTTTAAGAAGTATAGGCTCTGTTCTTTTTGCTTTGGATTGTCTTGGCAACGTGGGCTCTCTTTTACTTCCATATGATATTTAAAGTAGTCTTTTTTTTTCCAATTCTCTGAAGAAAGTCATTAGTAGCTTGAAGGAGATGGCATTGAATCTATAAATTACTTTGGGCAGTATGACCATTTTCACGATATTGCATCTTCCTATCCATGAGCATGGAATATTCGTCCATTTGTTTGTGACCTCTTTTATTTCATTGAGCAGCAGTTTGTAGTTCTCATTGAAGAGGTCCTTCACATCCCTTGTAAGTTAGATTTCCAGGTATCTTTTTCTCTTTGTAGCAATTGTGAGTTCACTCATGATTTGACTCTCTGTTTGTCTGTTAATGGTGTATAGGAATACTTATGATTTTTGCACATTGATTTTGTATCCTTGGACTTTGCTGAAGTTGCTTATCAGCCTAGGGAGATTTTGGGCTGAGATGATGGGGTTTTCTAAATACACAATCATGTCATCTGCAAACAGGTACAATTTGACTTCCTCATTTCCTAGTCGAATACTCTTTTTTTCTTTCTCTTGCCTGATTGCCCTGGCCAGAACTTCCAACACTATGTTGAATAGGAGTGGTGAGAGAGGGCATCCCTGTCTTGTGCCGGTTTTCAAAGGGAATGCTTCCAGTTTTTGCCCATTCAGTATGATATTGGCTGTGGGTTTGTCATAAATAGCTCTTATTATTTTGAGATACGTTCCATCAATATCTAGTTTATTGAGAGTTTTTAGCATGAAGGGCTGTTGAGGTTTGTCGAAGGCCTTTTCTGCATGACTTCAAACTATACTACAAAGCTATGGGAACCAAAACAACATGGTACTGGTACCAAAACAGATATATAGACCAATGGAACAGAACACAGGCCTCAGAAATAATGCTACACGTCTGCAACCATCTGATCTTTGACAAACTTGACAAAAACAATAAATGGGGAAAGGATTCCCTATTTAATAAACGGTACTGGGAAAACTGGCTAACCGTATGTAGAAAGCTGAAACTGGATCCTTTCCTTACTCCTTATACAAAAAATTAATTCAAGACGGATTAAAGACTTAAATATTAGAACTAAAACCATTAAAACCCTAGAAGAAAACCTAGGCAATACCATCCAGGACATAGGCATGGGCAAGGACTTCATGATTAAAACACCAAAAGCAATGGAATGGCAACAAAAGCCAAAATAGACAAATGGAATCTAATTAAGCTAAAGGGCTTTTGCATGGCAAAAGAAACTACCATCAGAGTGAACAGGCAACCTACAGAATGGGAGAAAATTTTTGCAATCTACCCATCTGACAAAGGGCTAATATCCAGAATCTACAAGGAACTCAAAAAAATTTACAAGAACAAAACAAACAATTCCAACAAAAAGTAGGCAAAGATATGAACAGGCACTTCTCAAAAGAATACATCTGTGCAGCCACAGACACATGAAAAAATGCTTATCATCACTGGTCATCAGAGAAATGCAAATAAAAATCACAGTGTGATACAATCTCATGCCAGTTAGAATGGCAATCATTAAAAATTCAGGAAACAACAGATGATGGAGAGGATGTGCAGAAACAGGAACACTTTTACACTGTTGGTGGGAATGTAAATTGGTTCAATCATTGTGGAAGACCGTGTGAAGATTCCTCAAGGATCTAGAACTAGAATTACCATTTGACCCAGCCATCCCATTACTGGGTATATACCCAAAGGATTATAAATCATGCTACTATAAAGACACATGCACACATATGTTTATTGTGGCACTATTCACAGTAACAAAGACTTGGAACCAACCCAAATGTCCATCAACGATAGACTGGATTAAGAAATTGTGGTACGTATACACAATGGAATACAATGCAGCCATAAAAAAGGATGGCTTCATGTCCTTTACAGGGACATAGATGAAGCTGGAAACCATTTTTCTCAGCAAGCTATTGCAAGGACAGAAAACCAAACAGCATTTTCTCACACATAGGTGGAAATTGAACAATGAGATCACTCGGACACAGGGTGAGGAATAACACACCCTGGGGCCTGTGGTGGAGTTGGGGGCTGGGGGAGAGATGGCATTAGGAGAAATACCTAATGTAAATGATGAGTTGATGGATGCAGCACATCAACATGGCACATATATACCTATGTATCAAACTTGCATGTTGTGCACATGTACCCTAGAACTTAAAGTATTAAAAAAAAAAAAAAAAGAAGAAGAAGAAGTA
This sequence comes from Trachypithecus francoisi, assembly GCF_009764315.1. NCBI lineage: Eukaryota > Metazoa > Chordata > Mammalia > Primates > Cercopithecidae > Trachypithecus > Trachypithecus francoisi. The sequence continues at coordinate 8,854,462 of NW_022681459.1, forward strand.
TAGGCTCATGAGTTCCTTTATCTAGTTTCATAGGCTTCCTTGCTACTATTTCAAAAAGAAAATAGCTGGTGTTTTCCAAATGAGGCACATCATAGTTTGAGCAGGACTGATGGGAGAACCTGTGGCCAGGTAGTGTTAAAAACTTCTGTTAGATTTGCCAGCTGAGGTTTTACTATGCCATTGTTGTATTCCACTAGTCCAGAGGAGGTGGGCTACTGGGGGATGACAGTGATTGGTAAAAAGAAAGTGTTGGAAAATAGGCCAAATGTTGCAAATGGATCAAATTACTTGACCAGTAAAGCATGTTTCTCAGTCACTATGGAGCTGGAATAAAACTCCTCATGAAGCAATTATCTTTTCTAATAACAATTTACTTACTGCTTAAGTCATAGTTTGTAGGCATGAGAATGCTTCAGTACAATGAGAGAACATACAAATTACCACCAAAACATACCCATCACCCTGAGATGGAGGCAGCTGGATAAAGACTAATTGTAACATAAATGGTCCTACAGGTAAATGAAAATGTCTACATGACCCATGAAGGGATTTTCCAGGATTGTTTGGGACAAACACTGCAGTAAGAAAAAGCCTTCTGTGCAACAGTAGTGGGTAGCTTTCAATAATATGGCTTTCCCCTTGCTATCATTATGCCTGGATTCAAATGCAAAAAGGGTAATTGAAATCTTAAAGGAAGGATTGGTCTATCCATACCATAAGCCTAATTCTGAGAAAAAAAATTGCCTTTTCTATTTTTCCAGTAGTCTATTTTCTTCTGGGGGCTGTTGCTTGTGGTTTCTTAAATAAAACTTTAATGGGTAATAAGTCTGGAAGGACATTTCAATGCATTTATTGTCTAACATAACCCTCAAGGCTGCATTCTTAGCTACAGCATCAGTGAAATCGTTACCTTTGCTTTCTGGAATATCTAGTTTTGAATGACCAGGAACTTTAATGATGGCTAGATATTTCGGGTTTGGGTTACTTCCAAGAGGTCAAAAACTTGTTGACAATTTTGGTGAATTGACCTGAAGAGTTCAGAAACCTGTGTTGCTTCCAAAGCATCCCTCAAACTATAAGCTAATGTGAATGCATATCTGCTGTCAGCATAAATGTTAGCCATGTTATTCTTTGCCAATTGACAAACTCAAGTTAGAGCAATCAGTTCTACCAACTGAGACAATTTTATATATGGAAGAGGATTATCCTCTATAACCTCAGTTAGTGATACTATGGCATAACTAGCCCATAATTTTTCAGATTTCATCTTTCAAATTACAGTTATCAGAGAGCCAAATTATATTGGCATTATCTACGGGCATCTCTTATAGGTCCTGTCTATCTGTCAGAAAGAATGATGCAATCATATGGCATCTCATCAGTACGCAAGGGCAAGAGATTTACTGGGTTAAGATTGTTACAGCAAAATATTAACATTAGGTGAGGACAGAAGAAGAGCTTTATAGGAAGCCAGTCGATTCACAGAGTAATGTTGGGTGTGATGTGAGTTCAGAAGAATTTCCAAAGAGTGGGGTACAAATGGTAAAAGGGGATTCCCTAACTATTTCTTCAATAGCTTTAAAGGGCAAAGTGATGGCAGAGATTGCTCTTAAGCATGGTGGCATCCCTGTAGCCACTGCATCAAGTTGCTGGCTGTAGTATCTAGCAGGTCTATTTTGTTCCTCCATGTTTCTGAGTTAGGACTCCTAAGGAGTTTCCCCGATCTTCATAAATGAACACAGAAAACTGAAGGCTATAGTCGAGAGATCCTAAAGCAGAGAAAGTTGCAAGACTTTCCTTGATGAATTGTATGGCTTTCATTCCCTCTGGCGTCCAAACAAGAGGATCAGGCTGATTCACTTTCAAGAGCGTATGTAAAGGCTGAGCTATTAAAAAAAAAAATAGGTATCCAATTCCAACAGTGTCCAGCCAATCCCAGAAATCCTTGCTTCGTTTTTGAATGCCTAGGGAAGGCTAGAATTCGTTTAATCCTTTAGCAAGCCTTGTTAGAAATCAAGTGTCTCATGTATTTTACTTGCATCTAGCAAAATTGGAGTTTCTCTTTAGAAATTTTGTGTCCCTTAAGTGACAATTATTTTCATAGATGCATGCTGTCATTCTTAGAGGTTTGCATATTCAGGGAATAAAGAAGGACATCATCTACACATTAGATGAGCATACATTCCCTCTAGTGCAGGGGTCCCCAGTCCCTGGGTCATGAACTGGTAATGGTCTATGGCCTGTTAGCAACCGTGCCAGACAGCAGGAGGTGAGTGGCAGACGAGCAAGTATTGTCACCTGAGCTCCACCTCCTGTCAGGTCACTGGCCACATTAGATTCTTATAGGAGCACAAACCCTATTGTGAACTGTGCCTGTGAGGGTTCTAGGTTGTGCACTCCTTATGATAATCTCACTAATGCCTGATGATCTAAGGTGGAGCAGTTTCATCCTGAAACCATCCACCACAACCCGCACCATGCCCCACTGCCAGTCCATGGAAAACTTGGCTTCTGGGAAACTGGTCTCTGGTGCCAAAAATGTTGGGGACCTCTGCCCTAACACATGTACATTAACCAACTTAGATTTCAAGATTTAAAAAAATATAGGCATGGCTCTCAATATAACCTTGGGGCATGATGGTCCAGGTATACTGGTAGTCATCTCAGGTAAAAGCAAGTAAGTATTGACTCCCTGGGCCTACTGGAATACCAAAGGAAACACTGGGTAAATCAACCATGGTAAGTATATATATATATACGTAACCTTCAGTAAGGACTGCTGCCAAAAGAATATGGGTTTTTGGTACCACCAGATATCTTGGGATCACAATGTTCTTGACAGCTCTCAAATACCGTGCAAAAGTACAGCCCCTCCTGTTTGGCTTCCTTACAGAAAGGATCAGAGTATTACATTGGCTGGTGCAAGAAATAATCACACCATTTTAAATAAAGTCTTTTATTATGGGTCTGATTCCTTCAATTGCTCAAGGGCTTAGAGGATATTGTCTGATATTGGGTAAAGGTTTAATTAGGTTTACTTCTACTTTACTGGGGGTGGATTAATATATTTTACCAAAGCGAGTAGAAGATTGGGATGGAAAGTGGTCTGGCAAACTTTGCAATAAGCCATCAATGTCATTCATTAGTCCCAGTTCTGAAAAAAAATTGTGTGAACTATATTTTTTATAATTTTAGTGTTTTCATTCTTAGTCTGTAATTGTTCCATTTGCTCCTTCTATTCCAAATTTAACTATATTTCCCCCTTTTGTGAGATGGAAATTAGTGTATTATGAAATTTCAAAATATCTCTGCCCAAGAGATGTATGGGAGCCAAGGCAACAAGCCAAAGGGAATGAAGGCTACCTAATGAGCTTACTTAAAATTCTCAGGGTTTGGACTTAAAAAGTCATAGATTGATTAGATACCGCTACCATTTTTACAGTTTTATTACTCTAAGAAAGGAGACCATTTAAAGTGGTAGGGCTGAGAACAGAAAGAGTAGCCTCAGTGTCTATGAGGGTACATGTCTGTTTTCCATTTGTGGAAATTTCCATTTCTCCTAATACATTAGGAGAAATGGGAAACATATTAGGAGAAGTGGAAAATCCCTGTTGATCCTCAGAGGAACCCTATTCATCCTGTAGGGTCCTATTGTTTATTGGTTCAGCCATCATTTAAGTTTTCTATAATCTTTTTTCTTTTTTTTTAATAGTGAAGCTTTTTACAATAGAAGCAAATACTCCTTTGATCATTACAGGGAGACACCTGTCTTTTATTAAAAGTCCTGGTTTGACCAGTTATTATTTGAAACTTGTTGTAGTTACAAACTAGTAATCTTTGAGACCTTAGTTTTTTCTTCTTTCTGAATAGTTTTAGAAAGTTTATCTCCCACATTTTCTAAGTCGTGGGTTTGTATATCTGCAAAGTTAAGATGGTATTATTTAAATAAGATAACCAAGTCCTCATGTAAGCCATTGAAGAAAGCAGAATTTATAAGAAAATCATTCTGATGATCTTGGAGGCTAGCATCAGGCATTTCCAAATATTGTTTAAATGTGTGGGTTTTTTTTGTTTTTGTTTTTTTGTTTTTTTTTTCGAGCTGTTCAAAATAATCAAGCACAGATTTACCTGGCTTTCTAGAGCACTGATTAATTGTCCTCCAAGCTACATTTTTTGGAAAGATTTGGAGAATGGCATCACAAAGCGCCTAGGCTAAGGTGTAGACCCCTTCATGGTTGGTTTCAGCCTGTTTTTTAAAAATCCTGAGAGATACTGTTCTAAGCTTGCCATTTTCAACTATTCAGTGGCTCTGTCTTTTGATATCCGCATGTGAACTAATTGATAAAAGTCAGACTATCTGTGTTCCTAGGTCCTGACAATTAAATGAAAGGTTTTTTTGCAAACACTATGAGATCTTGGAGAAGCCCTGGGAAGTCTTTTATACTATTCTTAAGTTCAGTCTTTGTCCAAGGAATGTGCATAATGGGAGGCTCACATCTTTCTGCAGGTTTTACCTTGAAAGGGGCTGCAAAAATAGGAGCTTCAGAAAGGATGTCAGAGACGTAGAAAATTTCCTCAGGTGGTCAGGGAGGTAGAAGGGAAGGCAAGTAAGGACAGGGGAAGTTTAGATAAAAGAAGATACAAAGGTTCAGGCGTGGGAGGAGAAGGAGCAGTGGAGGTGGAAGGGAGAAGGCCTCCTAAGTGAAGTCCTTTTTAATTCAGAAATAGTTTCAGATATCTTTTTCTTTACCTCCTGAATGGAGGCAATTTTTTCAACCTTTTTAGATGCTTCTACCTGCCATTAGAGGTGAGTCTCTCATTCAATATTTCTGGCTCTAAAACCAGTTTTTCCTATTGTACATGCAAATAATTTTGTAAGCATTTCAAAAGACTCACATTTCAGTCATTGCAGCTTACCCCCAACCTGGGTCCTGGGGGTCCATCTTTCTAGATATTTACAAAAGAACACTCTTTAAGTATTGTACATAAAACCAAATGGTGTTTTTAAAGGAGATCATCCCTTTAAAAAGTGCTCATATTTTGATGTTTGATTTTCCATAATTTAAGAACGTTGGGAAAGCAGCCAAGGCTGAAAACGTGCTTTGGGTCAAAGTATGCTGCTTATGGGCATCACTCCCCAAAGCGTCACCCAAACATCGGGAATTGCTATCTTGGGTGTCTCAGAATTTCTGGCCAATTCCATTGGCGGTGGCAGAGTGCTCAGAGTGCCAGGTGACAAACTCTTATGTGCACTTTCTGGCTGAGATGAAAGTCCCTCCAGGTTTTCTTTTTTCAAGGAAGCCCCGTGATGCTGCTACACATCACAGACAAATGTTCAGACCCCTCTGCAAAGTCTCTTGTCTCCCAGAGCACCCAAATGGGTCGGGGGAGCAATTGCCTCTTCTCTTTTGAATAGGAAATAAGCCTCATAAAATACAGGGGCAGAACTGATTACAATAAGAAGTAAAGCAGGTCCAGATAAGCATGATTTCAAAACAATTGTTTAGATAGAGAAAATCCATCAGTGTTCACTGTTTAACCAATAAGCCAAACTTCTGGCCAAAGACAAAGGTAGAAAAGGCAGCTTTTTTGTTTTTGTTTTGTTCCTGAGACTCAAATATATAGAGATGGAAATCTCCATTCTAGAAAGGGGCGGTTGGAATAGACAGATAAAGAAAAGTCTAGACATCATCAAAGAGTAGGGAGGTCAGAATCCAGAAGGTCTCATTCCTTACACTGGATAATGCTGTCAGAGCCAGAAGAACACAAGGAGTTCTAGCTGACCAGGCATCAAGTCCAGAAAGAGTGTCACATGCTAGGATGGATTGCTCTGAACCCTGCTTGCAGTGTCAGAAATGTTGACCTAAATAATGAAATTGAGTAACAAAATAAAATGTTGGAGTTTACTTGAGCCAAAGTGAGAACAGTTGCCTATGAAACACTTCCGGGTTACCTCGTGTATTAGTCCCGTTTCACACTGCTAATAAAGACCCACCCCACACTAGGTAATTTATAAAGGAAAGTAGTTTAGTGGACTCACAGTTCCACATGGCTAGGGAGGCCTCACAATCATGATGGAAGGCAAAGGAGAAGCAAAGGCACATCTTACATGGTGGCAGGCAAGAGAGCATATGTAGGAGAACCCCATTTATAAAACCATCAGATCTCGTGAGACTTATTCACTACCACGAGAACAGGTACGGGGGAAATCGCCCCCATGATTCAATTATCTCCACCTGGCCCTGCTCTTGAGCTATGGGTGGGGACACAGCCAAACCATATCACTTTGTGAAGTACATTGTTCAGCTTCTGTTACAAGCAATTTTTTGAAGGAAGAAAGGGGGAAAATAAGCGGATTGAAATAAAGTTGTTTGTCAGAAATTCTCATTGGTTTACAGAAATAACATTAATTAGTGATACACTGTTGAACTATAGGGTATGAATTATGGTGTTCAGCATGCAGCATTTTTAGATTAATTTCTAGCAACTTGTGGCATCAGCCTGGAGCCCACATAGCAAGCAGCTTCCAGAGATGATTACTTAGCTCAAGGCAAGGGAGCCAAACATGGCTGTTGTCTCATTCCAGTGCCTGTCTGGATCTGATAATTTAAAGGCTCCCTTTTCTCAGATAAGTTTCCTTTCTTCTTCATACTGGAGCATGTTGCCTTTTAATAACTTAATTCCCAGTAGCATTACAGAATGGAACAGCTGAGCACAATCTGAGAAATAATCTACAACAGTTTCTCTTCATGTAGATGAGAAAGAAACCTCAAAGAATACAAAAATTTACTTGCTAAAAATCATGCTGTTAGCTAATATTAGACTTGTGAGAAACTATCCTTTTCCGATATCAATTTTGATGATTTCTTAAACAGTCTGACTACTTGCTGCATAAAACCTCTTGTCCTTTTACTTTTTTTATGACATATTTATCTTTTTCTGCCAGTTCTCTAGTTTACCGTCCTTTTTTACTATTAACAATTAAGCAAAAAAATATGTTTAACTTGTCAAAGAAGACTTTGACAAGATACAATAGTGTTTCTTTGACTTCTGATGACTCCTCTAATAAATGTACACATCAGTCTATCTTACCTAATAAGTAAATCATTTTGGGGTATAATTACAGAACAAAAAATGTTGCTTTAAATGTTGACCGGGATGGACATAACTAATCTTTATAATTAAAGTGAAAGCTTTTCAAAGAGTTCAGTTCTTTAGACTAAGGCTTCCCACTGCTAAAAAGTAAATTACTTTGGAGACATTTCAGGGATCTGAGGTCTTTTCTCAGATTCATAGGGACACACAGAGTTCTCCAGTACACGGCCCCAGGGAGAGTTTCACTTCCGAACAGATGCTAATGTTTCATGCAATTTAGCAGTTGGATATGGTAATGAAACAATTTTATTTAACTGTAGACTAGAAGGGAGACTCAACCTGCATGATTTGATAATGTTCAAATTGAAACTGCCTTAAGGAGATGGAAATTGACATATATCTAGCGTTGTTTAAAATTTACAAAGTACTTAAAATGTCTTTTTGTCAATAAAAATGTTATTTACTTTTATCTGTATTTGGAGTGAAGTTTTTATCATTCTAACCATATTGTAGTTGGTGTGGCAAGAACAAGGGATATTGTTTTATTGGCCTTCTCTGTGTATTAAATGATTTTTTCTGTAGGAAAATGTCTGATAAGAAAAATACATATTTTAAAATAATAAGATATCAAAACTAAACAACTGGAAAGTATCATATGAAATAACCTTTTCTTTTCTATGAAATTTTCTTTAAACTGACTCAAAAATGTGTCTGAATGAATTTGTGGTTTTAATGAATTTGTGGTACACTTCTCATACCAGAAAATCTTGTATAATAAAATGCCCTCCAAAGTTGCATTGTTTTCTTTTCCTAGAACTGGCTAGATAAAAATATCCCAAAAACACTGATGTTGTCTATAGCAATTATCAATTATCAAAATATCACGACTAGAAACCAACTGTAAGAAGACTAAACTTATTTTTAAAAAGAATTTTACATTTTCCTTGATACCAAATAATAAACCACTCATATTTATAACCTGGTCTCCACTGGTATATTTTCACGTTTTGTCGATTATTTAAATTTCTGTGTGTTTGCTAGAGTTTGTGGTGTCAATTCTTTTTCATCTGCCATAAGAATAATAAGGGGATCTTAAGAGTCCCTGAATGTTAGAATTTGATTGTGTTATAATGAGGAGAACCAGGAACGAATTGCTATTTTAATACATCAACTGGGAAAAACACAGATGGGACTCTCTAATAGGCAATTATGAAAAGTTTAAAGAAGGCATAATTGACGAGTGGCCAGGGATACAACAAACTAAGAGAGATGTTACCATCCGTAGGACAGAAGAGTCAAAGGGTAAAATAAGGTTTAATCCAGAGGGAAGCCAGGAGCCTGGGCTTTAGAAAAATAGCCCAACAATAGCTTTAGGCTTTGGGAGAGAAACGGCTGCAGGCCACCCTCATTGCCCTATTTCTATTATCCCATATCCTATCAGTACCACCTTGGAGGTGGCAGAATATACTACCCCAAATTATGTCATTTGGCATCAAAATTAGTCTGAGGTAAAGGCAGTTGAAAAATAGGAAATGCACGAAGACAACTCTGATGTGTTATTTTCTTCCTGAAAATAGGAGACGAAACTGTCAAGTGAAAGATACCCTTCTTGTACCAGTAGGAAACACACACACACACATACACACACCATGCACTCACATGAACCATCTTATCTCCAAAAACAAGGAGTTGAGGCCCAGGAAAATCTGTGCAAATAAGTGTAATTAAGCCAACTTTTATCTTTGTAGTCACTTCTCCACAACTAACAGTCCCAGTTCAAGCCCCTCTATCTGGTCACATTTTCATAATTTACTGCTCTGTCTTACTTAATGTATAAGCATTTGACTCTAACGCTTCTTTGTTTCTTCATTTTCCTGTGTGGGATCCCATGTACATACAAAAATATGCATGCTTTTGTTTTGCTAATATAACTTATGTCAATTGAATTCTCAGTTGCTGGCCAGAGAATCTAACAGGATACGGGTAAAATTTTGCTTCCTCTAAACTCCCATCAGCTAAACTTAGTGAAATAAAGGACAAAAAAATCCCTGTTGATTTCGTTCATAAGTTCAACCTCCTGGGACATAATCAAGATGCTGAAAAATCATGGAGCCTTTATCTGGTAGAGAAGATAAATATAGTCTACATTGGGAGAACGAAATTTTGTCAGTCTCGGTGTTTACTTCTACTTTTCTTCTTCTTCTTTTTTTTTTTTTTTTTTTCAGATGAAGTCTCACTCTTGTGGCCCAGGCTGGAGTGCAGTGGCACAATCTTAGCTCACTGCAACCTCCACCTCCTGGGTTCAAGCGATTCTTCTGCCTCAGCCTACCAAGTATCTGGGATTATAGGCACCCGCCAGCAGACCAGGCTAATTTTTGTATTATCAGTAGAGGCGCGTTTTCACCATGTTGGTCAGGCTGGTCTCAAACTCCTGAACTCAGGTGATCCACCCGCCTCAGCCTCCCAACGTGCGGGCATTACAGGCATGAGCCACCATGCCCGGTCTTTTCTTCTTTTTCATCTACTCTATTTTCCAAACATATGATTTGGAAATTGGAGATAAATAACTGGTGCAGCTGTTTATCTCTGAGGATCCAGCCTGACCACAGAGAATATGTGATTTTTATTTGCTATGCTGGTCTCTAAGCCTTGTTGAGTTATGCCAGTACTACCTCTGACAGCCTGGCTAAGTTTCTTTACTTGTAAATTAGAGAGGCCAGTTAGTTTTTATGCTAACATATGTCCTTCTACCTAGTTCTATCATAGCAGAGGTAATGTTTTTGCCTTAATATTGACTCCTTATTTCAAATCTCAGACTCTTCAGGCTTTGAGGAGAAAACAGAGATGACTTGTAGTAGAAAGGCCCCAGGGAATTCTCAAGACGTGAATGACACTCAATGTTGTACTTCATTGCCATGATTATTTAGCCTTCTCAATAGAGTTGTAACCTGTTTTCTGCTCTCCTTGGAGGTATAAAAAATGTTTTGACATACGACTGAAATGGAGTTAGTCATAGTGCTATGAAAGCCAGTACTCTCCCCTTACAGGAAGAAAGGCTACTACAATGTCAGTCCTCAAAAGACAACTGTGTCTCAAAATGTGGTTGTCTCATAACCATCATTCACAGAGAAGAGAAAAGAACAGAAATACTGTGAATCAATTTCTAAAATATTTAAGGAAATTTTTGATAAACTTCCAGGAATACCCTAAAAACCTATGGGATCAGATAATGTTTACTAGTAAAGCAAATGAAAGTGTATGTATTCATAATTTACTTACAGAATAATTTTTCTATCCAGTAAAAATGATTATCACCAAGCCCAATATTTTCTTGTGCATCATGGGAAAAATAAACTTTAAGATACACTCACTTACCATAGTTAATATTTAATATTGGGTATATTTCAACATTGTGTCATGTGTTGAGGTTTAAACGATATATAACAGAGTGATATATAATACAATGCACTTTTAAGTGTACAGGCCAATTTTTTTTTTTTTTAGAAGGAGTCTTGCTCCTTCACCAGGCTGGAGTGCAGTGGCACAATCTCGACTCACTGCAAACTCCGCCTCCCGGGTTCAAGCTATTCTCCTGCCTCAGCCTCCTGAGTAGCAGGGATTACAGGTATGTGCCACCACGCTCAGGTAATTTTTGTATTTTTAGTAGAGATGGGGTTTCACCTTGTTGGTCAGGCTGGTCTCGAACTCCTGACCTCGTGATCCGCCTGCCTCAGCCTCCCAAAGCGCTGGGATTACAGGCGTAAGCCACCACGCCCGGCAGGCCAATTATTTTATCAAATGCATGCACCCATGTAGCCTTGAACACAATCAGGATACAGAACTTTTCTGTTATACCAAATGTATCCTCATTCCTATTTCCAGTAAATATTTTCACACTCTGGCATTCAGGCAACCAGTGAACTTTTTTCTGATACTATAGATTAGTCTTGCTTTTTTATGATTTAATATACATCAAACTGTATGAGGTTTTTTCTAATTTATTTTACTCAGCAAAATGTTTTTGATGCTTATTTATATTGTGGTGTGTATCTGTAGTTTGTATTATGTGATTACTGAGAAGTGTTTCCTTATATACAGATTTATCACAATTCTCTTATTTTCCTGCTGATGGACATTTGCATTTTTCCAGTGTTTGATTATTTTAATCAACCAGTTGTAAACTTTCATGTGCAAATATTTTTATGGACATATATTTCATTTCTTTTTAATAAAAATCTAGGGGTAGAAATGCAAGGTCATAATTAAGGACTGGTTTAACTTTATGGAAAGTGGCAATTAGTCTGCTAAAAGTGGTTGCACCATTTTTAGAACCATGCTGGCAGTCTGTGAGAGTTCCCATGGCATTACAAATAATATTCGCAATGATTATTGCTATTGTCATTTTAATGTGTGATTAGTGGCATCTTGCTTACCTCTCACTTATTTTACTAACATTTAGGAAAATGTTCTTATATATTTATGCAAATTATTTTAAGATAAATGTTTTATTTGTTACCAATGGGTTGATAGTATTTGATGATTTATGCAAACATATTGCTGTGCATACATTAATGTTTCATTTTAACGCAATTTTCAAAATTAATCCCTATCTTCTCATATTTTCTTGATGTTCAACAATCTTTACTACTGTGAAATGAGTTACCACTTGTTTAACATACTATATCTCAGATATTCTTCCACGTGAACACATATTAACTTACTTGATTTTCAGAACAACTGAGTCATAGAGAAACTTAAAAAGTTGAATAAATGTGTTTGTTTTACTGTTGTATATATGTCTATTTATTTAAATATATAGATAGGTATATACAGTTGTCCTTTAGTATCCATGAAGGAATGGTTCCAGGATGCTGCCAACACTCAACTTAGTGGATGCTCCAGTTCCTTATATAAAATGTTACATATAATCTATGCACGTACTCCTGTATATTTTAAATTATCTCTAGATTATGTATGATATGTAATCAAATATAAATAATTGTTAATAGAATAAGGACAAAAAAGGTTTGTTTGTGTTCAGCGTGGACACTTTAATTTTCTTCTGAATATTTTTAAGCCACAGATGCAGCACCAATGGATACAGAGGACTGACTGTACAGATAATGTACCTGCCTATCTCTACTTTAAATGTCAATAAATCTCCCACAATAAGAATGCAATTATTTATAAATCCCACTAAAATTTTATCCTCATTATTCCAAGCCTCTGTTCCATGTAGTTCTCAAAGGGATTATAAATCTTTCCATTTTGCCACAGGGGAGAGTAAGCCTCCCAGTCATGTCAATCACCATACTTCTTTCCCACATTGACATTTACTGACCAATCTTAGTTTTTCCCCTGGATTTTTATATATGGAGACCAGATGCAGGAAATAGTTCTCTGTGGGGTCCAAAACAAACAAAAACAAAAACCAAGAGTATATAAACCTGGAACATTCTATGATTTTGCCTCCCATCTCTCTGCTTCTCTCTGTTTCATGAAGGAAATCAATTTTCAGTACATGAAAAATAAAACTAATTTAGAAAAAAAATCAGGTTATTTGTACAGGGTATGTGATATGGTTTGGCTCTGTGTACCCATTCAAATCTCATGACGAGTTGTAATCCTCAATGTTGGAGGAGGGTCCTGATGGGAAATGATTGACTTATGGAGGTAGACTTCCCCTTTGTTTTTCTCATGGTAGTGAGTGAGTTTTCACGAGATATGGTTGTTTGAAAGTGTGTAGCACCTCTTTTGGTCTCTCTTCCTCTGGCTCCAGCCATGTAGGACATGTCTTCTTTCTATCAGTCTTCCACCATGATTATATGTTTCCTGAGGCCTCCCCAGCCATGCTTCCTGTACAGCCTGAGGAACTGTGAGAAAATTAAACTTCTTTTTTCCTAAATTACTCAGTCTCAGGTATGTATTTATAGCAGTGTGAGAATGAACTAATATAGAAAATTGATGCCAGAAAAGTAGGCCATTGCTGTAAAGATACTGGAAAATATGGAAGCAGCTTTGGAACTGGGTAATGGGCAGAGGTGGAAAAAGTTTGGAGGGCTCAGAAGAAGACAGGAAAATGAGGGAAAATTTGGAACTTCCTAGAGACTTGCTAAATTGTTGTGACCAAAATGCTGATAGTGATATGGACAATGAAGTCCAGGCTGAGGTGATCTCAGATAGAGATGAGGAACTTATTGGGAACTGGAGTAATGGTCACTCTTGCTATGTTTTAGTGAAGATAATGGAGGCATTTTGTCCCTGCCCTAGAGATCTGTGTAACTTTGAACTTAAGAGAGATTATTTAGAGTAACTGGGGGAAGAAATTTATAAGCAGCAAAGCATTCATGATATGACTGGACTGTTCCTAGCATTGTACAGTTGTATAAATTCAGAAAAAGATTTTCTAAAATTGGAACTTATGTTTAAAATGGAAGCAGACCATAAAAGTTTGGAAATTTTTCAACCTGACCATGTGGTAGAAAAGAAAAAAAAACACATTTTCTGGGGAGAAATTCAAGCCAGTTGCAGAAAATTGCATGAGTAAAGAGTAACCAAATGTTAATATCCAGGAAAATGGGGGAAATACCTCAAAAGAATTTTAGAGACCTTCACAGCAAGCCCTCCTACCACAGGCCTGGAGGCCTCGGAGGGAAGAATGGTTTTGCAGGCTGGGCCCAGGGTATTGCTTCCCTATGCAACACTGGGACACTGTTCCCTGTGTCCCAGACACACCAGTTCCACCTATGACTAAAGGAGACCCAGACATGATTCACATGACTCAGGCTGCTGTTCCAGAGCAGGCAAGCTGCAAGCCTTGGCAATTTCCACATGGCATTAAGCCTGTGGGTGAGCAGAGGGCAGGAACTGAGGCTTGGGAACCTCTGCCTAGATTTCAGAGGACATATGGAAATGCCTGTATATCCAGGCATAGGTCTGCTTCAGGGGCAGAGCACTCAAGGAGAACCTCTACTAGGGCATTGCAGAAGGGGAAATGTGGGGTTAGGTCCCCTACACAAAGTCCCCACTGGGGCACTGCCTAGTGGAGTTGTAAAAAAGAGGTCCACCATCCTTCAGACCCCAAAATGGTAGATTCATTGACAGCTTGCTCTATGTGCCTGGAAAAGCCAAAGGCACTCAATGCCAGCCTGTGAAAGCAGCTGGGAGGAAGTCTGTACCCTCCAAAGCCACAGAGGGAGAGCTACCCAACACCATGGGAGCCCCCCTCTTGCAGCAGTGTGACCTGGATGTGAGACATAGAGTCAAAGGAGATTATTTTGGAGTTTTAAGATTTAATGACTGCCCTACTGGGTTTCCGACTTGCATGGGACCTGTTGCCCCTTTGTTTTGGCCAATTTCTCCCTTTGGAATGGGAGCATTTACCTTACCGAATGCCTTTACCCCTATTGTATCTTGGAAGTAACTAGTTTTTTAGTTTACAGGCTCATGGGTGGAAGGTATTTGCCTTATCTTAGATGAGACTTTGAATTTGGACTTTTGAGTTAACACTGGAATGTGTTAAGACTTTGGGGACTGTTGGGAAGGCATGATTCTGTTTTGAAATTGTGAGAAGCACGTGAGATTTGGGAGTGACCAGGAGTAGAATTATATGGTTTGGGTCTGTGTCCCCATCCAAATCTTGCGTCAAATTGTAATTTTCAACATTGGAGGAGGGGCCTGCTGTGAGGTGATTGGATCATGGGGCAAGTTTCCAAACTGCTGTTCTCATGATAGTGAGTTCTCAGGAGATACGATTGTTTAAACGTGTAGACCTCCCCATTTTCTCTCTCTCCTGCTGCAGCAATGTGGGACATGGTTCCTTAACCTTCACGTTCCACCATGATTGTAAGTTTCCTGAGGCCACCACAGTCCTGGTTCCTGTATAGCCTGTGGAACCATAAGACAATTAAACCTCTTTTCTTTATAAATTATCCAGTCTCAGGTAGTGATGTACAGGAATACAAGAACAGACTAATGCAGTATGTTAATTTCACATGGCTACCAACAAAGCCCCACAAATTGGGTAATTTCTTTTAGCATAAAAGAAATTAATTTTTCTACAGTTCGGGAGGCTAGAAATGTAACATGAAGGTGTCCTGAAAACTATGTGTCCTTTGAAATCTACAGAGGTACCCCTCCTTTCCCCTCCCTCACTTCTCACAATTTGCTGGTTATCTTTGGTATTCCTTAGCTTGCAGCTGAGTAACTCCAGCCTCTTTCTATGTAATCACATGGTGTTCTCCCTGTGTGTGTCTGTTTCACATGGCCATCCTCTTATGAGGATGCCAGTGCTATTGGAATAAAGACTCACTCTATTTCAGCATGCACTCAACTTAATTCATGACATCTGAAACAACTCTGTTTTCAAATAAGGTCACATTATGAAGTACTTAAAGGTAAGAACTTCAGTATATCTATTTTCTCTGGGGAGTGGGGACAAAATTAAACCCATAACATGGGATTAGGAGAGGATATAGTGATAAATAGGTAAACATTTGAATCTCAAAATCCAGTTGTTCCTGTTGCCAATCATAATTATGAAATTCCAGATACAAAGGCGAATACATTATATTTTTTGCTTTAGATAGTTTACTCCAAACAAAATAATCCTAACATATCTCTTTTATTTCTCTAGCTGTAGGCAATCCTATTGCTTACAACCAATGAACTCTGCCTTGTTGTCGAGATAATCACATTTTGCTGAATGCAAAATCTGTGATGTAATGATTTTATTTTAAAGCCCGCTTTAAAGTAGGAGATCTTACTGGTGGATGAGACCGTGACCAATAAGACTAGAATCCTTTGCTTTTTCAAGGTTCTATTAGATTTGAGAATGGATAGAGTGCCAGGAGCTTTGACCCCCTAACCCTTTGTCTCTACCTACAAATACTCTTATGAATTAGTTAAGGGAAGTTTGTCTCCTGTTGCCTAGTTCAGAGCTGCTCACAGTATATTTCAAAGACCTCAGTCATCAAATAATCTGAGACAATTTATTAAGTATATATTATTTCATGCCTTATCCACAATCTATAGGATAAGAATCTTTGAGAAAACTTATGGAATCCATTTATATCCACTGCAGAAACTACATGCATGAAACAACATGAGTGAATCACAATGCTTTACCCTAAGTGGAAGAAGCCCAACCCCAAAGGTCACATATGTGTATGATGAAATTTATGTAATATTCAGGGAAGGGCAAAATTAGAGAGACAAAGAACAGATCAGTGTTTCCTGGGACTGGGGTTGTGGAAAAGGGTATACTGAAAAGAAGCATGAGGGAATGAGGGTGGGTTTGTAACTTCTGTATCTTGATTGAGCTGGTGGTTACAAGACTGTATGCATTTGAGAAAACAGAGACCTGTAAATCTAGAGTCAATTTAACAGCATGTAAAGTCTACCTCAATTTAAAAAAGAAAATTCAACTACTTGGATGTTTTTATTTTCCCTTATACTTTCTGAAACTAACACTGCTGGTAGATTCTTAACTCATAAAGAATTTAAATTATCGTAATTTATTTTAAGCTGTATCTATTAGCCTTAGGAAGTGTCCTTTTGTATTTAATGATTTGTCTCATTTTATGCCTTCACCATATCTGGTAATAAAATTGTGATGCATGTTTTACTTTGTTTAAACTTGCCTCATATCACATTGTCCGTAACTTTATATCCAATCACCCAACTTTACAGAATTGCTCTCTCTCTCATATATATATATACATATATATATGTATATATATATATGTGTGTGTGTGTATGTGTATGTGTATGTGTGTATGTGTATATATATTCCCCCTTGCATTGTATTCAGCATTGAATTAAGACTATTTACATATCCAATATGTAATTCTGATTCTTTGCATAGGTAAGTTTAATATTTTTCCCACTACAAGATAAAGAATGTGGAATTATATTTGTTCTTTGTGGCATATTGAATCCAGGAAGGGGGGAATAATGAATATATCACATGTGTGCTTTTTTTACTGCTAAAATATCCTGCAGTTTTCTTTTTCTGACAGTTAAAAAATACAGACAAATCTCATTCTATGTTACTACAATTGCCTGTGCCCATTTGCCTGTTTTCCTAAATCCATTTGACAGTGTTGATGATCTGTAGGAGATGTTTCTGTAACTACAACCTCACAGAGATTTCTGAAAATAATACCCTTGTACTAAGGAAAGGCTCATATTTAGTTACGCAATCCCAAAACATGCATTTCATTTTGTGAATGTAGAAGGAACCATATGCTTTATTAAACTTAATGATGAATTATAAACCACCCATGGAAACAAGTACCAGTGAGGAGGCAAGAGAAAATGGGAAGTTAATACAAATTAAAGTGTAAGGCTGATATACATAGAACCAACTGAGTAAAGTTTACATTTAATTTTTTATGGTAGTCTACATTTAAGAAGCTCATTTTTTTGTGTGTGTTCTATTTTTGACTTGGTTTCAAGAAGAGCGTTAATAGTTGATGTGGTTATTCTAACTATTCTAATTATTCTTATATCATATTTTTCCAGAATTTATATTACATATTTCATACTAGGTAAAAGCTATTTTTTTAATGAATAATAAATATTTTTAATATATTGTGGGATTTTTCTGTGATGTAAGATTACTAGGAAATTAAGACTTGGAAGATGACCACTCTTTGAGATTGTTAAAATGAAATAGCTAACTTTATTCTGTTATAGCTATGGTGATGACATAGTACTTTTGCAAATTTGCTGTATATATATCTTGTTTTACAAATAGTTAATCATCAAGGCATCAAATTTACGTAACATTTTCTTGGAAGTCAGATCTATTTACTTAATCATGGTAAAATTCATAAAGCCCAAGGAGCAGAGCAAGAAGAAATTACAGAAGTTAAAGAGAGTAGAGGAAATCTGCTCTCATTTAAAGAAGACATATTGGATTATTCCATTGTATTGTGCTATGTATACTACATTCTCTTCAGTACCCTGCATAAATTACAGTGCAGAATAGCTCTTGTAAATATTGCCTACAATAAATTATATTGTTAAGGTAAACTCAGAATTGAAAAAATAATCTATTTTAAAATGTATGCTATTTTCCTTGTAAATATCCTGTATCACACTATTAAATTATGAGCCATGGCTGAATCTAAGCTTAATCGATTGTCTAAAAATCCTAAATATTTCTAATTCAATCACATTAATTATTTGTCATCTTTAGATATGATCAATTAGTAAAGAAAAAGTGGTGGTAAAATGTGTTATTTTAAAAATATTAATATTTAGCAAGAAAGCAAAAAATAATGGGATTTGAATGGGTTTAGTAGGTCTGTGTAGTCAACACAGAGAGAAACATTGTGCTTTATGCATCCTTTTAGAAACTGTTCAAGACAGTACAATGTTTGACAAGTGATAGCTGTTAATATTATTCAATGTAGGATTTTCTGATTGCTGAACCTTGGCTGAAGGTCACATTTGTAAGTGAATAGGTAGGGCATGAAAATAACAGAAGCAAAATATTCATAGTCATATGAAATATTTTTAACCATAGCAGTGGTGGAATAGGGAACTATTCAAACGTGGGTGGGGGAAAAGCTAATTTTGATTTATTTAATTTTGAAATGTGGGTTGCTATGAGAGGATAGGCTATTGGGGATGCTTTGTGATATGTTAGTTTAATTTTAATACTATCTGTAGACACTTCGCCCTTTGAATTTGATGTGAGGTGGCATGCATCTTACTCTCATGATACCAGTGGACAATAGGAGTTTTCACAAAAGTCTAACATGTTTCCATTCTCAGGAGTGACACAAGCGAGTCTCTGTCTTCATCACTAATTCTAGGACCCTAAGATCTTTTGCCATCAATAAGGGAGTCCTGGAAATCAGTAGCAAGGGTGGAGGCCATGTGCATACACTGGCACTTCTCTTCCTACAAGGTGCACAATTGGCCAAGGATCCTGACTTATCCCTTGAAAATACGGCATGAACCCGGGAGGCAGAGCTTGCAGTGAGCCGAGCTAGCGCCACTGCACTCCAGCCTGGGTGACAGAGCCAGACTCCGTCTCAAAAAATAAAAATAAAAAATAAAAAAAGAAAAGAAAATACATTGCCATGCTTGCACTACGACAAACCTCCCATGAATGAATGCACTGGAGATCCTGAAGCAGATAATGGTCTGCTTTCCTAGAAGACTAGACTACTTTTGAAAATGCCTTTTTCCAAACAAACAACCCCATCAAAAAGTGGGGAAAGGATATGAACAGACATTTCTCAAAAGAAGACATTCATACAGCCAACAGACACATGAAAAAATGCTCATCATCACTCGCCATCAGAGAAATGCAAATCAAAACCACAATGAGATACCATCTCACATCAGTTAGAATGGCAATCATTAAGAAGTCAGGAAACAACAGGTGTTGGAGAGGATGTGGAGAAATAGGAACACTTTTACACTGTTGGTGGGATTGTAAACTAGTTCAACCATTATGGAAAACAGTATGGCAATTCCTCAAGGATCTAGAACTAGATGTACCATATGACCCAGCCATCCCACTACTGGGTATATACCCAAAGGATTATAAATTATTCTACTACAAAGACACATGCACACGTATGTTTATTGCGGCACTATTCACAATAGCAAAGACTTGGAATCAACCCAAATGTCCATCTGTGACAGACTGGATTAAGAAAATGTGGCACATATACACCATGGAATACTATGCAGCCATAAAAAAGGATGAGTTTGCATCCTTTGTAGGACATGGATGCAGCTGGAAACCATCATTCTTAGCAAACTATCACAAGAACAGAAAACCAAACACCGCATGTTCTCACTCGTAGGTGGGAATGAACAATGAGATCACTTGGACTCGGGAAGGGGAACATCACACACTGGGGCCTATCGTGGGGAGTGGGGAGGAGGGAGGGATTGCATTGGGGAGTTATACATGATATAAATGATGAATTGATGGGTGCTGACGAGTTGATGGGTGCAGCACACCAACATGGCATAAGTATACATATGTAACAAACCTGTACGTTATGCACATGTACCCTAGAACTTAAAGTATAATAAAAAAAAAAAAAGAAAAAAAAGAAAATACCTTTTTCCAAGAATCCCTAAATTTAAAGATGGTTCCTTAAAATGACAGTCTAACACACTACTTTATTCTCACTTACGTGGGGTCAGAATTGCATTGTGAGATCTAAGGCCTCCTTTCTATTTCCTCTAGCAGCAGCACTTCCCCTCATAAATTCCTTGAACATTTTATCCTTTCCTGGCATCTGCTTCTCTGAGGATGTAGCCTAATAATGCAGAATTATGTTTTTGTTTCTAAAGAAGATGTACAATTTTGATGCAACTTCAATAAAAAGAAAATATTCTCCTGAAAATTCAACTTCTGTTATATTACACAATTGAATTTCTTTTTCTTCACAAACCTATCTTGGGGGTTTATAACATGAAAGGAAAGAAACCCTTTATATCAAGAATATGAGTTCAAACTTTGCTGGGAGTTACTATGTTAAAATGAGTTGGGCCACACACATACAGCGACACATATACACACACACAAGTTTTACCAGGAAGTGAAGTGAAAACTACTAATGAGATACTATATTGTAGATAAATAATATAAATTGGAACTTTATATTATTTTTATGTTTTCCATGAGGTTTATATTTAATTTTTTATGGTAGTCTACATTTAAGAAGTTCATTTTTTTGTCTGTTCTATTTTTGACTTGGTTTCAAGAAGAACATTAATAGTTGATGTGATTATTCTAACTATTCTAATTATTCTTATATCATATTTTTCCAGAATTTATATTATATATTTCATGCTAGGTAAAAGCTACTTGTTTTTTAATGAATAATAATATTTTTAATATATTGTGGGATTTTTCTGTGATGTAAGATTACTAGGAAATTAAGACTTGAAAGATGACCACTCTTGACCATCCTGACTAACATGGTGAAACCCCGTCTCTACTAAAAAGTACAAAAAACTAGCCG
Source organism: Trachypithecus francoisi (assembly GCF_009764315.1). Lineage (NCBI taxonomy): Eukaryota > Metazoa > Chordata > Mammalia > Primates > Cercopithecidae > Trachypithecus > Trachypithecus francoisi. The sequence continues at coordinate 8,875,560 of NW_022681459.1, forward strand.
GGCGAAGTGGCGGGCGCCTGTAGTCCCAGCTACTCGGGAGGCTGAGGCAGGAGAATGGCGTGAACCCGGGAGGCGGAGCTTGCAGTGAGCTGAGATCCGGCCACTGCACTCCAGCTTGGGCGACAGAGCGAGACTCCGTCTCAAAAAAAAAAAAAAAAAAAAAAGAAAGATGACCACTCTTTGAGACTGTTAAAATGAAATAGCTAACTTTGTTCTATTACATCTACGGTTATGACATAGTAATTTCCCAAATTCACTGTATTTGTTTTACAAATAGTTAATCATCAAGGCCTCAAATTTACGTAATATTTTCATGGAAGTCAGATCTATTATAGTCAAAATGAGAAAGACCTTACAGGTTATATAGACCAACTTTCTCACTTCGCATCTGGCACAATGAAGAACCAGAGAACTGAAGAGATTTACTTGAGTAAACCGGTTGGTAGTTGCAAAAGTAAATATAAAAATACTATATATATATATACGCACACACAGACTACATATACTATACCATATACTATATATAAATACTATATATGAATAGATAGCATGTATAGTATAAATATATAGTGTCTATATACTCTCTCTATATATAAAGAGAGAAAGGTTTAAATTTTTCTTATTAAAATGTATAAGGTACCCCAATAGCTATTTACATGAAAATTATTGCAATTAAACCTCAGAGCATCCCCATAAGAAAGACTTTAATATCATTGCATCCACTTAATTATCTGGGAAATATTTCTCAAAGTTATTTAGGTTAACTTGCCTTGGGTCCCACATTAAGAAATGCCAGATTGATGTTAATTCACATTTCATAAGCTAAATCTTAAATGAAGTTTTTATTTGATGGTCTAGAGTTCTCTCTAAGAGCCTTATTTGACATTTAAAAAACATAATGTCTTTAAAATTCTCCTGTAAAATATACAGCCCTTTTCTGTCAATTTATTTCACTGGTAGTATCAGTTTTCACGTAAATATATGTAAAAATATATTAAAATATTTCATAAAATAAATATTGCATCCCTTCTTTGCAGAGCTTGTTCATGATATCCTATATGTCAACAGCATGTTTATTTGGCAGCAAACTGCTTTGGCGTGTTTAGGTGGAAGCATGCAGAAAATGATTATAAAATAATGTTCTATTTATCTTGTATTCTTGGAAACTATGCAGACAACATATGAATTCTCTAGATATCTCTTTGCTTATATAAAATTTAATTTGTGTTATAAAATTTTCATTTGGAAAAGGTGTTCGTGTGGCCCACAGCATTTCTAGAATTTTATGGCATAAAACTTATTGCTTTAAAACTGTATAGGTAAACATACCTTAAGTTAGCAATCACAACTTGCTGTGACTGTAACAGCTTTTCGTATATTGAATACTCCACCTTTAAATCAAATCATTTTTATTTTCTTTTTGCTATGTATAATGTTTCACAGACAGACATAAGACAGCAACTGTGACCAAAAAGGTCATTAATAATTACATGGGATCTTAGTCCACGATTTAGTATTTCCTAAACCCTATTGTCTGATGTGTTAGTTGGCTGAACTTAAAATCATGAAGAGGAAAAATAAAACTCTTTACAGTGTGAGTATCACTGTCAACAAAAGAAGAGATGTTTATTCACACTATAGATCCTCAATTTTAAGACCTGTTTGTCACTCAGTAAATGTTATAGATTTAGACCACGTATGGTACTGCAATGGATCTGCAATGACACTGACATAATGTGTTGTCAAGTGTAGGAACAAAATAGAACTCTACAGTGGAAAATCCTATGCAGCCTTTTATTTAGTGGAAAAGGATTTGCAAGAAAGCTGTGTGTGTGTGTGCATGTGTGTGTGTGTGTGTATGTTTGTTAGACACAGCTCCCAGAATATACTTAAAACGAAGCTTGTCTTTTTGTGAGGTCTTTGACAAAGAGTGAAGCACCATTCCAAAAACCTCACTCTGCCTTATTCTCATCCGATTCTGTCTCTTTATAGTCTATTAGTGTTCACATTTTATAATTATTCAGACCCATAGGAACATGCTACTTTCTTAACCTTTCTACCATATATTAGAAACCCTAAATAATTCATTATTTGTTCATACCTTAAAGTGATTTTCACAGTCATAGACAAGTCAATTTAAAATAATATGACACAGAGTAACAAAATGAACAATAAAGCATTCTGTCAAGCTCTTTATACACACTGCCATATTTGCTCTTTATGACAAATTTATGAGGTAGATTCCTTAGCCCCATTTCACAGGCTGAGAACCTGAGACTGTCAAAACTAAGCTGATTTCACTGTGATTACATCTTAGTGAGTGATAGACCTAGCAATCATGGGATTGAGAAAACATAACATGGGGTGGGGGGTCTTATAATTTTCTTCATTCTTACCTTCATGTGAAATAAGGACAACATCAGCAAGGGGAGGTTGTGATCACTCTAAGAAACAGCTTCAGACTTACAAAATCTTTTCTTCTACAAGTTAATCTGTACTTCCACTCATTGCAAATATTTCAAGACTTCTTCACTCTCGAATATCAATAATGCCATGCTCACACTGATATATTCACTTTTCTCTGTTTCTTCATTAGAAACTCTTTGGTTCACAAAGTTTATTATTTCTAGGAAATACTACAGAGATGCTCTCCTGTTTTAATGTATGTCATCACTCACCTCAGTTACATCACCATGTATTTTGTTTCTGCTTCAAGCTTCTTGAAGTTTCATTGCATGCAAAATCACATGTTAAAAGAGAATAACAGCCAACGTTCACATTACATGTGTCATCTGTCAATGGTCCCATTCTTTAAATATTGATACATTTCTCAATTCTGTTCAGAATTTGCTAAATCGCTTCTCCATAATTTGAACCTGCATTGCTTTGTTCATAATTTCATGACACTAACTCTTCCATATAATTTATTTATTTTTTATTTTATTTCTTTTTTTTTTGAGACGGAGTCTCACTCTGTCACCCAGGCTGGAGTGCAGTGATGCAGTCTTGGTTCACTGAAACCTCCACCTCCTGGGTTGAAGCCATTCTCCTGCCTCAGTTTCCCTAGTAGCTGGTACTACAGGTGCCCACCACCACGCCCAGCTTTTTTTTTTTTTTTTTGTATTTTTAGTAGAGATGGGGTTTCACCATATTAGCCAAGATGGTTTCAATCTCTTGACCTCGTGATCTAACTCTTCCATATTTTTAAGAAATTGTAGCCGGGCGCGGTGGCTCAAGCCTGTAATCCCAGCACTTTGGGAGGCCGAGACGGGCGAATCACGAGGTCAGGAGATCGAGACCATCCTGGCTAACACAGTGAAACCCCGTCTCTACTAAAAAATACAAAAAACTAGCCGGGCGAGGTGGCGGGCGCCTGTAGTCCCAGCTATTCGGGAGGCTGAGGCAGGAGAATGGCGTAAACCCGGGAGGCAGAGCTTGCAGTGAGCTGAGATCCGGCCACTGCACTCCAGCCCGGGCGACAGAGCGAGACTCCGTCTCAAAAAAAAAAAAAAAAAAAAGAAATTGTTAATGCACACAATAATACCTCACTGGAAAACAGAAATAATAGGTTGTACCACGGTATGATCAAAATTTGTCTGCATATACCTGCACACATACACACGTACACCCTCCATAAATATTCTCAAAAATCAATCTTAATTTAATGAGAAGTAACTTGCATTTCAGCATTGTGTATGGGGTGGGGCGCGCGCGTGTGTGTGTGTGTGTGTGTGTGTGTCTGTATTTATTTTGAGAGAGGGTTTTGCTTTGTCACGTAGGCTGGGGTGCAGTGTTGAGATAATAGCCCACTGCAGCCTTGAACTCCTGGTCTCAAACAATTCTCTCACCGAATAGCTGGGACTGCCAGTGCTCACCACCATGCTCAACTAATATTTTTATTTTTGTTTTTGTAGAGACGTAGTTTCACTATGTCACCCAGGCTGGTCGTAAACTCCTGGTCTCAAGCAATCCTCCCTCCTTAGCTCCTACAAAGTGCTGGGACAACAGGCATGACCCACCACACCTGGCAAATAGTTTCAATATCACAGAAGCAGTTTTTACTCTCACAGAGCCTCCGATTTCAACCATAACTCCATTTTAAAATAGAATATTTGCTTTCCATTTCAATAGATAAAAGGTACAGTAAGTGACTGCATAAAGAAGAAAGTTATAAAAGGCGAATTCAACTCTTTGCAACTTAAAACCAGAATAGGTCTTACAGCTTTAACAGCAAAATTAAGCATTTTCTCCATGTTTCTCTTTAGGTAAAAAAGTGCATTTTGGTAATGCTAATCTTCAAGAAATAAAGTGTGTACTTTTCTATGCTATAGAAACTGAGGAAACACAAAAACATATTAGAATAAAGTATCAAGTAGAATTGCGCGTGCTTTGGTCTTGAATATACATTTGTATTTCCTCCCAACATAGACACATTTACAAAGACAAAAGAAGTCTTTGTATAACAAACAGGGAACTAAACTTCAGTACTCTTAAAATTTTATTGATTTGTGTCTTCAGATATTAGAGAAAAATACAAAACCAATTTTGTTGGACGTAATTTTGTAGCCTCACTTAGGTAGAACTAAATAACAGATTCTGTTTATCTGGAAGTAGCAATACCTAGTTTGACTTTCCTAATCTTTTTTCTTACTTGTTTTTAATTGGCAAATAAAAATTATATATATTTATATTATACACAATGATGTTTTCATATTTGTATGCATTGAGTAATGGCTAAATGAAGCTATTTAACATATTCATTAACTCATCTACCTAATCTTTCAATTAAAATATCTCCAAGAAGAGAAAATGCACAAAATAATTAAGCAAAACTTTCTTGCATTTAATGAAATGCAAAAATTAATGAATTGCACTTAATGACATGTAAAATTAATGAATAAAATGCTAGCCAGAAGTACTCCATCATCCTGAACCAATCCTGGCCATGGTAGACCAATCAGTCCCATTTCTTGAGCTAATTTTAGTTTCTCAAGCTGTGTTATTGCTACACAAAGCAGATAGATATTGGAGGAATCAATAAATCTGCTATTGTGTTTTTATTAAAACTCAAAACCCACAAGAATGTATGCATTAGGAAATAAAATCTCCAACTCTTAGAAAATAGACTGATATGAACATTGGCTGTCTGAATATCAGAAAGATGGTATGCCATTTAAAATTAGCTCTAAACAGTCTTCCACCCTAGGCTTGCATAATTATCATGAATTTTAATTTTGTTGTTGGTGGTGATCTAACTTCATGAAAATCATCGGAGACTAATACTTGTCATACCCTTTCTCTTGACCTTGTGGCAAAAGTCTACTGACCTTGTCTTAAAAGCAGATGCAACTAATTTAGTGCAATCCTACCAACTTAGTTTTATGGTGTCTCAAACGTGTTGGTTCCTTACACTGTACAATCTACATTGCTCAGTGGCACAGTATTGTCATAAGTAAACTTAACTCCAGTGGAATTCAATTACAATCTTCTTCACACATTTATATTTGATATTGCAATACTTAAAATACTGTTATGAAATTTATAACTGTTAGCCACTCTCTGAGAGCTATTGAGGCACCTAACATATTGGACATCTAGAAAATCTGATTTTCCCTTTTTTAAAAAATAAATTAATAGATATTATCGTATGACAAAAATGAGAAATTATTAGCTAAGTGCACAATAATGTATCGCTACTCATAATAAGAACAATTATCAGACTTGTAATTTAGTTCATTTATGAGAGATTGCCCCAAATCAACAGATAGTATGTATTTGGGGGTAAATAAATATTTTTGAATGCTTTTAAAAGGAGTTTCTTTACTTCAACAGGAAGCACAACCAAGAATATTTGGCAGACTAAAAAACTGTAAAGCTATTAATACTTCCAAAGAAAATGGCTATTGAAAAGAAAATCACTGGGCTGTGGCAGGGAGTTAACATGGAGAACAAGAAAATACCTTAGTTAATTATTATGGCAAACAGGCATCTCTCACTGAAGTGCTAGCTTCTATGCTACCTTAAAACTATGCATTTTCAAAATTTCAAAGAAGCCACAGAATGTCAGCAACAGTTCCAGAATATGAAAACTAATGGAAAAATATCTGGATATGAGTTACAAAACAAACCTCTAACAATTTCAGGATGGCCACATGATCATGCCAGATGATCTCAAAGAGAAATCTTCAAACAATTTACATGAATTTGTTCATCACAACCAGGTTACAGTAATGACCTAGGTAGGTGATGAGGGATAAAAGACTACATTGGGTACAGTGTACACTGCTTGGGTGACAGGTGCGCCAAAAGCTCAGAAATCAGCACTAAAGAACTTATTCATGTAACAAAACACCACGTGTTCCCCAAAAACCTATTAAAATAGAAAATAAAATTTTTTTGGCTGGACATGGTGGTTCACGCCTGTAATCATGGGTACTTTGGGAGGTCGAGGCAGGAGAATCACCTGAGGTCAGGAGTTTGAGACCAGCCTGATCAACATGGAGAAACCCTGTCTCTACTAAAAATACAAAATTAGCCAGATGTGTTGGTGCAGGCCTGTAATCCCAGCTACTCAGGAGGCTGAGGCAGGAAAATCATCACTTGAACCCAAGAGGCAGAGGTTGCAAAGAGCCGAGATCGTGCCATTGCACTCCAGACTGGACAACAATAGCGACACTTTGTCTCAAATAAATAAATAAATAAATAAAAATAGGAAAATCTAATGAAGTTAGAGAGAAGGTCTCAGGAGCATGCCTCATATGTCACTAGCATAATCCTGATAAAATTATCAAGGGAAAATTTGAACGAGAGCCCAAGGGAGCCTCATGGTTTTGAAGACTTCCAAGTGGGTTTCATACCACTGCAGCTTGCAAAGGTTTTAAATAAGGTGTGGTTAATATTTACTTATTCATATATATATATATATATATATATATATTTGTAAAATTTAGCTTGGAAAGTGACTACAGGAAAGATGGCACATATTTGGAAGTTGTTACGCTTTTGCAAATTTTACAATGAAGGCTCAGTGGATTTTGTGATCAGATCTATAACCACCCTAGTCACAAATATATTTATGCCTCACACCTGACTATGATTGCAAACAATGCTAAAAACCACAGAATAATATTTTCAGTTGGTGCAAAAGTAATTGTTGTTTTTGCCATTACAAAAAAGGCAAAATAACAGTTACTTTTACACCAACTTCATACAACAACCTCATGGGAGCATTCTGCTTAAAATCATTAGGTGACCACCAAAGATTGTAATTTGAAATGAGACAGATGTTTATAAAAGATCTGGCTTCGGGAAGTTGAATGAAGCTCATTCCACTATAAGATACTCATGCATGGGATAGATCCAAATTGTCAGAGTAAAGACAAAGAATTAAGATGAGATTTGAATAGCCCATCATAAAAGCTAATGCAAAACTTGGAATTTAGACTTAGCTGGGAAGATTGCTTGCAAAGCCAAAAAGCTTAGCATTATCGAGAAGATTCTGATAAGATTCACTGACTCTAAAACATAGCACTCATACTCTCCAGGATAAAATCCAAAATTACTCAATGTTATACAAACCAGGAAAACAAACAGAAAATATGACCAAGTCTCAAGAAAAAACACAGTTCGATACTACCCACGAGATGATAAAGTTATTGAAATTATCTCGCAAAGACTTTAAAGAAGTTCTTAAAAACAGTGAAACTCTGATAACCCTGAGGTAAAACCGAACACACTTGATATTAAGTATGAATCTCCAAGAAATGTAATCTTTAAAAAAGAACAAAATAATAATTTTGAAACTGAACACTACAATATCTGGATTTAAAATTTCACTGGGTGAGCTCAATAGGAGAGTAGACGTGACACAGGAAAGTGTCAGTGAACCTGAAGATAGATCAACAGAAACTGTGAAATATGTAGAACAGAAAAAAGTAGCAGAGTTTAGCAACATGTGAGAAAATACCAAAAAGTTGGCTATATATACCATAGGAATTTGGGAAAAGGAGGAAGAAGGTTAGAGAAGAAAAATTGTTTGGAAGAATAACAGTCTAAATCTTTCCAAATTTGTTGAAAGACATAAATTTACAAATTCATGTTACTGAGGAAAACACAAAATGTAAAAACTCAAACAATATTATACCTAGAGACATAATGGTGAAACCAATGAAACTAAAGTTTAAGAAAATATCTTGAAAACAGCTAGTGAAGGATTTCACAGTAGTTACAATGCAACAACATTTTAATTGACACAAATTTATTTTCAAAACCATGGAGGCCAGAGAATAATGGAACATCTTTAAAGTGCAGACAGAAATCAACTGCATATCAAAAATATTTATCCATTGATACTTTCTTCATATCAAGAATAAAAACAATCTAAAAATAAAGATATTCTCAGATTAATAGAGACAAAAATATAGTGGAATTTAGAGTAAATGATAAAATTAAATCTGTAAGTTGAACGAAGATACAAAAAGGGAACATATTCCTTATATTAAGGAATTATGTTATATACATAATTATATTAACTTATATCCTCATATTAAGAATGAGGAAAACAGCAATAAAAATGGCAAATATCTGGGTTAGTATAAAGATTATTTATTTCTCTAAAGTTCTAAATTTTGTAAGATTTTAAAAGCAAAACTTATTATCCGATATGGTTTTCAACATACATAGGGAAAATACATATGATAATTTTGCCATAAAACACAGTTTGGGATTGAGTAATTGGATTTATATTATTATTGCATATATTTTGCTTTTCATGTGAAGTGGTAAAATATTAATCCTAAGTAGGCTGTAAAATATTAGGCACATATATTATAATTTCTATTATATTCACAAAAATAAAACACCAAATGACATAGCAAAAAGTGAATTACAAATTAGGATTAAAATAAATATACATATATATGTATGTGCGTGTGTCTATATATACATATATATATCTGTGTGTGTGCATGTGTGGACACATGTACATATATATATATACAGGAATACCATGGAGATATTGTGGATTTGATTCCAGACCAAAGTGAATATCACAGTAAGTCACGCAAATGTTTTGGTTTCCTAGTATATACAAAAGTTATGTTTACACTATCCTGTAGTTGTTTAAGTGTGCAATAATATTAGGTTTAAAAAACCTAATTGCTTCAAAATGCCAACAGTCATCTAAGCCTTCAGTGAGTCGTAATCTTTTTGCTGGTAGAGGGCCCTGCCTCCATGTAGATGGCTGTTGACTGATCTGCGTGGTGGTTACTGAAGATTGGGATTAGCTGTAACGATTTCTCAAAATAAGAAAACAATGAAAACTTCTGCATTGATTGACTCTTTCTTTAAAGAAAGATTTCTTTATAGCATGCTATGCTGTTTGATAGCATGTTATCCACAGTAGAACTTCTTTCAAAATAAGAGCCAACTATGACAAACCCACAGCCAACATCATACTGAATGGGCAAAAGCTGGGAGCATTCCCCTAGAAAACCAGCACAAGACAAGTATGTCCTCTTTCACTACTCCTATTCAATATAGTACTGAAAGTCCTGGTCAGAACAATCAGGCAAGAGAAAGAGATAAAGGGCATCCAAGTGAAAAGAGAGGAAGCCAAACCATTCCTGTTTGCAGATGACATGATTATATATCTAGAAAACCCAATAATCTTAGCCCAAAATTTCCCTAAGCTGATACACAACTTCAGCCACGTCTCGGGATACAAAATCAATGTGCTAAAATCACTAACATTCCTATACACAAACAAGAGTCAAGCTGAGAGCCAAATCAGAAATGCAATCCCATTCACAACTGCCACAAAAAGAATAAAATACATAGGAATACAGCTAACCAGGGAGGTGAAACATCTCTATAAGGAGAACTACAAAACACTGCTCAAAGAAATTAGAGCTGACACAAACAAATGAAGACATACTTTATGATCATGTATCAGAAGAGTCAATATCATTAAAATGGCCATACTTCCCCCAAAATTTGCAGATCAAATGCTATTTCTATCAAACTACCAATGTCATTCTTCACAGAATTAGAAAAAAAAAAAAAAACTCTATTATAATGTATATGGAACAGAAAAAGATCCCAAATAGCTAAAGCAATCCTAATCCAAAAGAACAATGCTGGAAGCATCACACTATCCAACTTTAAACTATACTTTGGGGCTATAGTAACAAAAACAGCATGGTACTAGTACAAAAACAGACACCTAGACCAACAGAACAGAATAGAGATCACAGAAATAAGACCGCACATGTATAAGTATCCGATCTATGACACAGCTGGCAAAAACAAGCAATGGGGAAAGGACTCCATATATAAATAATGGTGTTGGGATAACAAGCTAGCCTTATGTAGAAGATAGAAACTGGACCTTTTCCTTACACCATGTACAAAATCAATGCAAGATGTATTGAAGACTTAAAAGTAAAACCCAAAACTATAAAAACTCTGGAAGACAATACTGGAAGAGAAAAAAACTCTGCAATACAATCCTGGATATAGCAATGGGCAAAGACTTCATGACAGTCTCCAAAAGCAGTTGCAACAAAATAAAAAAATGCCAATGGAATGTAATTAAACTAAAGAACATCTGCACAGCAAAAGAAGCCTTCAATAGAGTAAACAGACAACCAATAGAATGGGAGAAAATTTCAGCAAACTGTGCATCTAACAAAAATCTGATATCCAGAATCTATGAGGAACTTAAACAAATTTATAAGACAAACAACTCCATTACAATGTGAGCAAAGAACATGAACAATTTTCAAAAGAAGAAATATATACTGCCAACAATGATATGGAAAAAAAGCTCAACAACACTGATCATCAGAGAAATGAAAATCAAAACAACTATGAGATATCATCTCACACCAGTCAGAATGGCTACTATTAAAAAGTCAAAAAATAAAAGATGTTGGCAAAGTTCATGAGAAAAAGGCGTGCTTATACACTGTTGGTGGGAGTGTAAATAAGTTCAACCACTGCCGAAAGTAGTTTGGCAAAACCTTAAAGTCAGAAACAGAACCATTCAACCCAGAATTCCATTACTGGATATGTACTCAAAAGAATATAAATTGTTGTATCATAATTATACATGCATGTGTATGTTCATTCCAGCACTATTCACAAGAGCAAAGACATGGAATCAACCTAAATGCCCATCAATGGTAGACTGGCTAAAGCAAATGTGGTACATGCACACTACGGAATGCTATGCAGTCATAAAAATGAAAAAGATCATGTCCTTTCCAGAAACATGAATGAAACTGGAGTCCATTATCCTTAGCAAACTAATGCAGGAATGAAAAACCAAATGCTGCATGTTCCCACTTATAAGTGGGAGCTAAATGATAAGAACAACAGACACATAGAGGGGACAACAGACACTGGGGTCTACTGGAAGGTGGAGGGTGAGAGGAGGGAGAGGATCAGGAAAAATAACTAATGGGCACTATGCTTAATACTTGGGTGATGAAATAATCTGTATGACAAATCTCCATGACAAGGGTTTACTTGCATAATAAGCCTGCACATGTAGCCCTGAGCATAAAAGTTAAAAATATTAGAGACAATCAATTTGCACTATATCAAAATTAAACTAAATTAAAATTAAACTCTATCAACAGAGTTTATGTAATATTGTAAGTACTGCGTTGTCAATTCAGTGATGTTGTCACAGCATCTTCACTAGGAGAAGGTTCCATCTCAATAGACCACTTTCTTTGTCAAGAAGCAACTACTCATTGTTCAGGCTTTATTATGAGATGGCAGCAATTCAGTCACTTTTTCAGGCTTCACTTCCGATTCTAGTTCTCTTGCTCTTTGCACCACATCTGTAGTTCATTTTTCCACTGAAGTATTCAACTCCTGAAAGCCATCCGTGAGGCCTGGAATAAACTTCTTCCAAACTCCTGTTCATGTCGGTATTTTGATCTCTCATACTCACAAGTGCTTTTAACAGCATCTAGAAGGGTGAATTCTTTACAGAAGGTTTTCAATTTACTTTTCTCAGATCCATCAGAGGAACCACTGCACTATCTATGGCAGTTTCAGCCTTATGAAATGTATTTCTTAAATAATAGGACTTGAAAATAAAAATTACTCCTTGAACATGGGCTGCAGGATGGATCTCCTGTTAGCAAACATGAAATCATTAATCTTCTTGTATATTTCCATCAGAGATCTTGAGTGACCAGATATATTGTCAATGAGCAGTGATATTTTGAAAGGAATTATTTTATTTTGTTCTGAACAGTAAGTCTCAACAGTGGATTTAAAATATTCAGTAAGCCATTGTGTACCCAGAAGTACTGTCATCCAGGGTTTGTAGTTCCATTTATAAAACACAGATGGGCCGGGCGCAGTGGCTCCCGCCTGTAATCCCAGCACTTTGGGAGGCCGAGGCGGGCGGATCATGAGGTCAGGAGATGGAGACCATCCTGGCTAACACGGTGAAACCCCATCTCTACTAAAAATACAAAAAACTAGCCGGGCCTGTAGTCCCAGCTACTCGGGAGGCTGAGGCAGGAGAATGGCGTGAACCAGGGAGGCAGAGCTTGCCGAGAGACGAGATCGCGCCACTGCACTCCAGCCTGCGTGACAGAGCCAGACTCCATCTCAAAAAAAAAAAAAAGAGTAGATTTAGCATAATTCTTAAAGGACCTAAGAGTTTTTCAGTGGTACCTGAGCACTGGCTTCAACTTAAAGTCAGAAGCTGCAAAGTCCCCTACAAGAAAGTCAGCCTGTCTTTTGAAGCCAAGCATTGACTTTTTTTCTAGCATCTTCTTCCAAGAGAAGGCTGCTTCATCTACTTGGGAAAGCCGTTTTTCAGTGTAGACATATTCACCAGTGACTTTAGCTCGATTTTCTGGATAACCTGCTGCTGCTTCTAAATTAACACTTGCTACTTCCCCTTGCTCTTGTATGTTATTGAGATGGTTTCTTTCCTTAAACCCCATGAACCATCCTCTGCTAGCTTCAAACTTTTCTTCTGCAGCTTCCTCACCTCTTTCAGCCTTCGTAGACTTGAAAAGAGTTAGGACCTTGCTCTAGATTAGGTTTTAGCTAAAAGGAATGTTGTGGCAGGTTTCAGACCATCAAAACTATCCCTATCAGTAATAAGCCTGTTTTGTTTTCTAGAAATTCACATATTCATTTAGTAGTACTTTTTGTTTCCTTCAATAACTTTTTTTTTTGCATTCACAATTTGGCTAACTTGTGCAAGAAACCTGGTTTTCAGCCTAGATCCACTTTTAATAAGCATTACTCATTACATTTAATTATTTCCAACTTTTAATTTAAAGTGAGAGATGTGTGCTGCTTCCTTTCACTTGAACAGGTAAAGGTCATTGTATGGTTATTAATTGACCTAATTCCAATGTTGTTATTTGTCAGGGAGTAAGTTGTCCAGGGAGAGAAAGAAAGAAGGGGAAATAGTAGATCAGTGGAACAATCAGAACACACACAACATTGATATATTAAGTTTACTATCCTATAATAGTGTGGCTGGTGGTGCCCCAAAATAATTGCAATAGTAACAGCAAAAATTTCTAATCATATATCACCATAACAAATATAATAATGATGAAAATGTTTGAAATACTGTGAAAATTACCAAAATGTGACACAGAGACATGAAATGAACACATGTTGATGGAAATATGGCACCAAAAGCCTTGCTCAATGCAAGGTTGCCACAACCTCCAATTAATAAAAAATACTGTATCTGTGGAGCATAATAAAGTAAACTGCAATAGCATGAGGTATGAAGTAATATATTTTAATTATAAAAATACAGGAAAGGGGAACAGAAGAACACATATAAAACAACAAGAACAAAAAAAATACAGAGGTGACAAACATAAGGGAAAAATCAAATGATGCACTTAAATCTAACCATATTAGTAATAGCATTAAGTATTAATAGCCTATAGATTCCAATTAAAATGAAGAAATTGGCAGATTTCATCTTAGAAAAGAATGATTCAAATATATTCTTACCATAATAGGTACATTGCAACAGAGATAAGTTGAAAGTACAAAATTAATGTATGTGTACCATCTACTCAAGTAAGTGACAATTTAAAATTTGTTTAATAAAATGATTTTCAAAATAAAGAGCATTAATAGAAAGGAAAATATATACTTCATGAAAATGAAAGGAACAATTACTTATAAAAACATAACCATTACAGTTGTGGATATGTCTAGACCCAAAATACAGGAACAAAAATTGACATGATAAAAGGGAAAAACAGCCACTTCCACACCATATATAAGAGATTTTTATGTCTCTCTTTCACCAGTTGATTGAAAAATTATGTGAAGAGTAACACAAAGGAGCAAACAACATTATCTTGCACTTTTCCGTTCCAAAAAGCAAAATACATTTTTATCAAGGGCACATTATGTATTTACTAAGGAGAACATATGCTAAGTTATAAAAAATCTCCATAAATTTAATGGATTGAAATCATACAAAGTGTTCTCTGAAAATGAAGCACATGAAGTGTGCTTATATAAGAAAAGAAAAAGATAAATTCAGTAAACACACTCTCCATATTAACAAATTAGATTTACAAAATAGAAAATCAGATATAAAGTAAGTAGAAGCCAAGAAAAAATAAAGTAAGAGCAGAAATCTCTGAAATTAAATAGACAAAAGAGAACACCAGCAAAATCAAAACCAGTATATATGAAAATTTGCCAAACTTTTAGCTCAAGTGATCAAGAAATAAGGAAAGAGAAAACAAATTGCAGATTTCAGGAATAAAAAAGAGAGTTATAACAGAATCTATAGACATTAAAAGATGAGCATATGTATTCTACCAAATTCAATACAACTATAAAAATAAAAAATTCTAATATATAATTTATCATATTTGACATTAAATCTTAATAATAGAAAATAGATTATAATATTAAAAAGGTTTCAAGAACTCCACTACCTGCATGCTCAGATTATTTCAGTGATAAATTCGAATGAATGTTACAGAAAAACACAATAATCTTAACACAGACTTTTCCCAACACAAGAAAATGAGGGAGTACAACCCAATCTTTTTCTTTATGGCTAACATTACCCCAATATTAAGAACTTACAAAGATATTGCAAGAAGAAGAAGGAAAGGGAGGGGAAATGGTAGAGGATGAGGAAGAAGAAGAGAGAGGTGGAGAAAGAGAGAGAGAATTACAAATCAATGTATCTCAAAGATGAAATAATTATTCAGAAAATATTATCAAATTGAATTATTAAATCTGACAATATAGGTAAAGTAGATGATACACCAAGACCACATAGTGTTTATTTCAGGACTGAAAAGTTGGTCTAACATTTGAAATAGAAGCAATGAAATTTACCATATTAACAAGAAAAAAGTTAATGAATGTCAACATACACAGATTTAAAAAGTTGAAAAATATGTTATTCAAGAAAAAAAATGCTCAATAAACTAGAATAGAAAGGGAGTGTTCTCAACTTATTAAAGGGCATCTATTCTCCTAACATTATACTTCATGGCAGAGGCTTAACTAATTTTATCTTTGAGATCATGAATGAAGACAAGAATACTCACTTTTACTAACACTTCTATTTAATTTTAATATCATCACATATAATAGGGCCAATGGCATACACATCTAACAAAGAGATGTATAAAAACTATAATCTCAATACTAGAAAATATTGGAATTAAATACTACCTCAATAAGCAGACAGCTATACTGTGCTTACAAAATAGAAAATTTATGATCTCAACACTACAATATTGGAATTAAATACTACCTCAATAAGTAGAAAGTTATACAATGTTTTTCTTTTTCTTAAGATAACAGATCTTCCCAAATTTATGTATCAATTCAATGCTATACCAATCAAACTTTAACAAGGTTTTTGGTGATTACTGACAAACTGATTATAAATTATAAGTTAAATCAGCTGGGTGCAGTGGCTTTTGCCTGTAATCTCAACACTTTGGGAGGCCAAGGCAAGTGGATCACCTGAGGTCAGGAGTTAGAGACCAGTCTGGCCAACATGGCAAAATTGCATCTCTACTAAAAATACAAAAATTAGCTGGGCATGGTGGCGGGTGCCTGTAATCCCAACTCTCAGGAGGCTGAGGCAGGAGAATCGCTTGAACCTGGTAGGCGGAAGTTGCATTGAGCTGAGATCCTGCCATTGCACTCCAGCCTGGGCAACAAGAGGGAAATTCCATCTCTAAATAAATAAATAATAAATTAAAGATGACATAAACTAACCAAATAATTTTTTTTCAAATTTGGAGAACTTGTTCTAACTATTATCAAGATTTACTATAAATCTACAACTAATCAAGTTGGTTAGGTTAGGCGCTGGATAAATATAGACATGTAGATCAGTAGAACAGAACAAAAGTTCCATGTCTCTGACCACATACATTGTCAATTGATTTAAAACAAAGATTCCAAAGCAATTGAACAGGGAACATGAAGTCAACAAAAGGATACTGGATCAGCTGGATAGGCATAAGTAAAGACGCCAACTTCAGGTTTTAACTCACACCAGAGAGAAACATTGATTCAAAATGCATCATTGACCTAAATAAAAACCAAAACTATAAAGTTTTTAGATGAAGTCGGAGAAAATCTTTTCTACCTTGGGATAGATTAAGATTTCTTAGAAGATAAAATGCACAAACCATAATACAGAACAAAATGATAAAATGAACTTCATCAAAATTAAAGTTTTGCTTTTTTCCTTTTCTTTTTGTTATTGGTGTAAATTTAGGGGGTAAAAGTGCAATTTTGTTACATGGATATATAATATTTCATATTAGTGAAGTTTAGATGTTCAGTGTATCCCTCAGCTGACTCCTTTATTTAAAAAAAAGAAGCAGGACATTGAGAAAAAATAGTGGGAATTTTCATATCAGACAGGTGTTCTGTATCCAGACTATTTTAAAAATACAATTTAATGATAGATGGATAACAACAAGAAAAACTAAATACTACATAATCTTTAAAAAGACAAATGATTTGTAAATATTTCACCAAAGTAGATATGTAAAAAGCAAATAACCACATTAAAATATGCTTAACATTATGAGTCTTTAGAAAACTGCAAATAAAATCCACAATGTGGTAGCCCTAAAGCATCCATTAGAATGGCTAGTATTAAAAATAAAAGCCCAAGTGTTGCCAAGTTTGTGCAGCAACTTATATTCTCATGCATTTCTGGTAGGAATATGAAATGTATACCTAGTTCTAAGAAAAAACTTGACACTTTTTTTAACACAATAATCATTCATATAGAATATGAACCTGTCCCTCCACTTCTATTACTCATCCTCTAAAAAATTAAAACATACATATTTACACAAAGCCTTGTACACAAAGGTCTGTAGCAGCTTCGTATAATAGCTCCCAAATGGGAACAGCTGAAATTCAACAGGTGAATGAGTAAATTGTGGTATATTCTTACAATGAATAATCACTCAGCAATAAAATAGAAGGAACTTTGATACATGAATCAATATAGATAAATATCAAAATCCTTACTCTGAGTCAAAAAATCCAAGCAAGAATGCATATACAGTATATCCCATTTATATAAGTTTTTTAAAATGCCAAGTACTTGGAAGAAAGTTGGTCAGTAACTATGTTGCCTGAAGATGGGCATAGAGGGAGCCTTGGATTAAGTGGGACACTAGGACACTTTGGGTGATAATGGAAATACTGGTTTTCTTGATTATAAGATGGTTTCAAGAATGGATACAGATACTAAAACTGGTACATTTTTCAAATATGTACAGTTTATTGTAATTAAATTATTCATCTATAGAGTTTAAAACACAACAATCGGATTTTACCAGAAAACTGAATATATTACCTTGTTAAATGATGCCTAAGTTAAGGATAGCACCTCATAGCAGAAGGGATTAAATTTATTTCATTAATTCTCTGTCTTGAAAAAGTGATCACTAGATAAGTTTGTTCAAAAAAGAGACAAAAGTAATAACAAAAACAACTAGGTTTTGGCTGAAAATCCAGTGCCTTAACAACTGTAGAGAAATTCTACACTGTTTCTCTCTTTTGTCCTGAAAGTTTCTTTATTCCACAATATACAAGAAGCTCAGAAAGCTGGACAAATGTGACAAGTTACGGTTCAGGGAATGACAGGGAGGATACCAATATCCCAAAATCCTTAAAAGTCCTTGACTGAGAAGTTCATGGAAGTTGACAGGGGAGTTTAAAACCATGAAACCTCAAATACAAACTTGTCCTCACTAGATCTAATGTGTCTCACCTAGGGAGAAAATTCTTTTACTTACATCATTAGAGGCATATATGGAATGTTTAATATTACAAACATGATCCAAGAAACAAACAAGGATATCAGAAAATTTAGGAAGTTTGGCAAATGCCTGCATATGAGATTTGTGATCTTCTAGGATTAAGGATGGAGAATCTTCTCTTAGTTTAATGTGAGCACTTTGGCCTCAGTAATGGTCTAAAAATTCTGATCACAGTCATTCTCTAAATATTAGTCTGTGTCAAAGAGTTCACATGTGTGATTTCCAGACTCTTAAACACTATTTCACAATCTTTGTCCTTTCAAACGATTCAACAAAGAATTATGCAACAGAAAAGAATGAGAAAACAGGACACTAACAGAGAATGTAATGCCTCCAATGGCGCATTAATACACAGCTTCAACAGCTCAACTCATTACCCCCAATGGCACTGTTTATTATACAAGGAGAGGATTGAGGAGAGACCACTCGAATCTGCATAACTTAGCTATTTGCACTAGGATATTTTTGTCTAGGAAGTCAAGATAACAGAAGAATAAATAATTTCACATTGCTTTAGAAAATCCTTGGAACCAATTTTTCTGGGTAATAGGTTTTCTCATTTGGGCATATGTTGCCTTATCAGGGCAAAAGTTTACTTACCTGAACAAAGAGTTTCCCTACGAGAAAAATCATTTGCTAATTAAAACTGGCTTTCATTATGTGTTGAGTTTCACCCTACTTTATTATATATAGTATTTTTAAAAGAAAAGCTAAATCATCCAAATTGATACATATATAGCAATGTGTAAGCTACATATGTTGTCCAAAGAATGTCAAACCATTTCCTCCCTTGTACCTTCATTTCCACCGGATAAAAGCCCAGCATGCTAAAAGGTTTTTTGTTTTTTGGTGTTTTTTTTTTTTTTCCATTAATCTCAGGTGGAGAATCTACATAGAGTCAATTTAATTTTTAAAACACATCCTCCAAAAAATGAGAATGGCTACCTAATGTGCTAATTTTACTTTAGTCCTTGGTCAAAGGTGAGGTTTCTCATTCACTTCACTCCCAGAAGCATAATGCTGTCACTTGCATTCAATGAAGAGAGTATGGTCTTTCTTCCCCCTTTCTGGCTCATCACTTCCCTTACTGACGTTTCATGCTCTGCCAGAATTTAAAGATGGTTGTAGGGGTGTGTATTAGACTGTTCTTACATTCCTATAAAGAAATACCTTAGACTGGGTAATTTATAAAGAAAAGGGGTTTAACTGGCTCACGATTCTCCCAGCTTTACAGGAAGCATTTTGCTGGCATCTGCTAGATTTCTGGATAGGACTCAGGAAGCTTACAACCAAGGTGGAAGATAAATGGGAAGTAGGCACGTCACATGAAGAAAGGAAGAGCAAGTGAGAGAGAGTGGGGTTGGAGGAGGTGCCATACACTTTTAAATGACCAGATCCTGTGTGAACTCAGAGAGAGAGCTTACTTATCACCAAGGGGACAGCCCAAGTCATTCATGAGGGGTCTGTGCCCATGATCCAAACATCTCCCGCCAGGCCCTACCTCCAACATTGGGGATTACCAGTCAGCATGAGATTTGGGTAGGGACAAGCATTCAAACTACATCAAGGTGGGAGGAGAAAAGCACATGGCCAAGTTCTTATCTCTCCTCCACTCTTTCTAGTGCGCATTTTCATAGATACTTCAGAGGCTACTCTTCAAGTAGTGCTCTTCTTCATCTACTTCTTCCTGATCCCCCATCAGTGATTGATCTTAAAATCTCATTCACATAGACTCTGCTTTATAGTTCTGCCGTGCTACCCTAGCAGATAGTCTGAAGTGAGATTCCTATCAAAATGACCTTGGTCGTAAATAGCTAGAGTGAGTTCCAGAACTCATCCCTGGGTTTTATCTTTCTGTTACTATTTACAGTTGTTAGAAGGAAATACAGTTATTTATCAAGTCAGAAACAACATTTCTCATCCCCAACCCTATTCTTTTTCTTCTCTCTTCTCTATCCAGCATCCTGCCAAAGACATTTTGCATAACAAAATCATTCATGGTTAAGCACATGAATGCATGATACCTTTTTCCAATTCCCCAAGGGATCTCTGAGAAAGCCCCCTCATCAGGCTTGAGATTAGAATTTACCTTCATCCTTCATTTGTAGATTTAGGATTTGCAGGAAAATCAGAGTATGAAAATAATTTTTCCCAGAGATATATCTTCAGAGGCCCAAAGTTTAAAGCCCCTTCTTGATCCTTTTTATGTCCTGATGCAAGTGAGGGTTTTCAAAAGTTTTAGAAACAAACAAAAATACTTAACTGTTTCCTTGGAAATTTATATTCTGGCCTATTACCCAACACACTTTAAAATCTGTTATTTATTTTACCTCAGACATCAATAGGACATTTCCAAATTAACATCCAGTCACAAATATTTCAAAATCATGCATCAGAGAGGGGATGATGGGAAGGGGAAGGAACTTAGTGTCATTTGTTAAAAATATTAATAAGTAGAAAATGTTTTTTGTACTTATTAACATATTTATTGGAATAAAATAGATTTCTGAAAGGAAAGAACAATCATGTCTATTACTGCATTGTACAAATATAGAAGACTTTATATTTTTAAAATATATTTTTTATCTTTTACTAATTTATAGTAATTACACAGTGGTACACTCTTAATCAGAAAGAAAAATTAATGTTTTTTTAACAGAAAATAAACTTTAAAGTAAGAAGAGAAAAATTCTGAATTAACAATCCCAGCATCTTCCTTTGTTTATTCCTTTTTCTGCTGGGTTATCGCCTCAATTCTCACAAATCCTGCCAACCAAAGATTGTGGTGTATGCATGTGTCATCAAAGCAATTGCTACAATATTAATACTGAGTCTTTTTGAAGTATATTGACTCAAATCTAAGTAGAAAGGTATATTTTCGTGTCACACTGTACTCTTTGGTCGTATCTGTAAAGTTTTAATGCTCTCAGATGTTAGCAGCCAATTTTTTTCTTTTTCTTTTTTTCTTTTTAACCTCATTTTCACTCTCTTAAATTTGAAATATGCATAACTAACTACATTTGCCAAGGTTGGCATTTTAAAATGCCATCAAATCATCACAGTGTAAAGGATCTTTCACAGTTGAAGAAAACCCACACACAGGGTAGATTTGTTTTTGACCCATTAGTAAGCTTAGATATCTCACAAAACACAGGATCACTTCAAGGCATCATGCCTCTAGTTAAGATGCATTTGCAGTGACAGGGAAATGCCAGGTTTCAGATACAGATATATATATATACAATTATTACAGATATTTTATATATATAATAATATAAGTACTATATGTAATTTTATAGACAGACATCTTCAGAGATATTTCTTTTATAAAATGAAATGTTAGCATTATTTTAGTATTATATTGACATATGTCTATGATTGAAAACCACGTTGAAATATTGAATGATTAAGCACCTGCTAATTTCTCATCAGAACTCTTTGAGAAAGGAGTGGGAAAAAGTATAATTTAGATGATGCAACATTAAGTAATCAGTATGAGAACAGCTTGCAAACTTATGACATTGGCTTGAATTTGGCTGATAAAAAATTAGAAAAATACTATAATTTTCCTATTGTACCATTTTTTCCTCTCAAGCAGAATAATATTTCTTCTGCATCTTGAACCAGACTTCTGAACTCATTTCAAGTGACTGCACCATTACTGAGATATTAAAACAGGTGTTACTAAACCTACCAGTTATTAGATTTTCTTCATATATCTATAATTTTTAATGTACAAATATTTACTTATTTGTGTGTTATGTCCCTTTACTAGATTATCATTTCTGGGATACTCAAATCTGTATCACATTCACTTTTTCCAAAATACTTTGTATTCAATAATTATTTTCAACATGTCACTTGTGTTGTTAATTACACATAAATTCCTTGGTTCTCAAATGACTTATTTTCAGCATGTGTAGAGAGAGATAATCATGTGTAAACTAGCATTCTGTATGCAACTTTGGATTCTTGCATTGTGCACTTTGAAAAATCAAGATCTTGAGAGCAATGCTTAAGTTTACTGGAGACATTTATTTTAGAGAATAATTGAAATTTGGTTATTTTTTACACTCAGATTTCATGACTATAAATAAAAAGATTTTTGACTGTGTAAATAAAGTTGATGTTGACAATTTATTTTTTAATAAGAATATGTGAATATGTAATTATCTAAACCTGAAGTTAGCAAACTTATTTTATAAGTGGCCAGGAAGTTAATACTTTAGTCTTTGTGACCATACTCTCTATTGCATCTATTCAACTCTGTCTGCCATTTTAGAATTAAACTATTGATGGAAAATAGGTAAATGAGCATGGTGATTTTCAATAAAACTTTACTTCAACAACATGCAGATAGCTTGACTTGATCGTGGGCTATAGTTACTGACTCTTAATCGTACACATTATTATACAAAAAGAGAAGTCATATTATTCAGTGAGTTTCTGATACTAATTTTTATAATTTTTATCACATTCTTAAACTGGTGAAAATCCTTTGTTGAAAGCAAAGACTGTTTTCTGGTATGTTTTGAATTCCTCTTTTGTTGTATATTCTAATTTTTTCATCCTCATTTTTATGATTATATAAGTTTCCACATGAGGATGTATTTGTCCTTTGGATCTTTTAAAAATTCTTGAACATTTGTTTGAGTTTGAGCTTCAATTACTCAAGTACATCAACTGAATATTGGTAGTATATCTAGGGAGATGTAATCCTCATGGCATTCTCTGCAGTGTTCTTTTGAATGACTTATTTTGCTGGAAACTCTATTATCTATGGTCATGTGGGTTTCTTTTTCTCTCTAAGTACTACTTTCTCTGCTTGAATCCTTTTTCTGTGAAGTTGATATAGTTAGTTGACAATGTAAAAGAAAAGAAAGAAGTGAGTGGTAAAGAAGAAAGGACAAGGATAGAAAAAGTGAAAAGAAATGGGAGAAGAAGGTCAAAGGAATGTAATTGTGTTTTTTTGGAAGGAAGATTGGCTTCTTAAATGAAAGCAGGTATGAAAATACTCACTATATTTGACATCATTGTTTTGATCAGAGGTCACATAAAATCCAAAATATGTCCAGGATTAACACATTAAATAGTCACTCACTGTGCTTAATTATGTTATTGTCCCCAGTTATTGACTGTCTTCCCTATAAGGAAATTACACCTTTCCACTAAATCCCATATGCCTTGCATGGACTCCTGATGGCATAAATTCTCTCCCCTTCTCTTTGACACCACGTTGCACCTTGTGATTTGCTTTGACCAAAGAAAAGTGAGTGCTCCAAAAGAAATGATAAAATCCTTTTTCTAGCTCTGGCATTGCTTTATCCACTCTACTGCAAATAACAGCATGACACAGTTTGGAGCCCTTCCTTCAGTTTAGATTCCTGAATAAAGAAGCCAAATGTAGCACAATGAGCAGTGCAGTTCCAAAGCCAAACTGCAGTCAGAATGTAGCATGGGTGAGAAAGGAATCATTGGTTGTAAGCCAATGAGATTTTGAGGTTGTTACTACAGAATAACTTAGTAAGAGTTTAAAAATACAAAATTGTATAAGGACTGGGTGCTAAAGTAATTAAAATCTAATATAAGTGATATTGGCTTCAGGAAAAGGCAGCAGATAGTGAGAAAATTGTTACTAGAAATTGGACATTGAGAATCATCTTGTTCATAAGCACAAGCATCTAATAATCTGTTGTGATAACTGGAACGTCATACATTATACCAATAGTGCTTCTGGATTATTAAAGAAGTTTAGGAATACACTGTTGTAAACATGCCTTAGTGTCTATAGACTAGATTTACTAAGAACCTAAAAGAAAGAGTTGAGTTTCAAAAAGATTTGACTGCTGTACAAGCAAGAATAAAAGAGAAAGCTATTCTATAAATTTCAAATTTTTCAGTGATATAATTTTTTTATCTACAACCAAATAAACTTAAATAGAACAATGCAAAACAAAGACAAATAACTACCAAGTCTTAAAGATTAGACATAAATTTGGACACCTTTTAGTTAGAAAAAAATGGCTCAAGGGAAATTCTAAGAGTTGGCTAGTGGCTGTTAACCTCAAGCTATAAACAATGAACACTAGAGAATAATGTGCCATATGTTGAAAATAAGTGTGAGTATAATTTTTAGTAAATAGAGCCAACTGAAATAAAATAGATTAAAAAGATGGTTATATTTTTTGAAAAATCACTGCCGAAGGGCAAGCAGTCAAGACCTAAGTACCTTCCATGGATGTTAGAAGGTGAGCAAAAGAGACCTATACTATGCCTGAGCAGTAGGGTAAAAAGTAATTGCAGGCATACTCCATTTTACTGCACTTCAATGGATTGTGCTTCATAGATAATGCATTTTTTTAACAAATTGAGAATTTGTGACAATCCTGCATCTTTTGGCACTATTTTCCCAAAAGCACATGCTCATTTTGTGTCTCTGTGTCAGCAATTTTGTTGTAGTAATAATCTATTTAAAATGAAGGTATGTACATTGCACACATAGACTACTGTATAGCAAAGAAAACCTTTATATAAACTGAGATGCCAACATATTTATGTGACTGAATTTATTGTGACATTTGCTTTATTGCAGTGGTCTGGAACTGAACCCACAATATCTTTCAGATATGCCTATGTGTGATTCTCTTGTTGCTCTTTGCTTTTGCCAATGATAAAGGCATGTTTTGAATGTGGGCTGCTTTCCAAACATGGATTTTATCTTGAGGAAGACACATGGAGCATTACAACTTATGTGTTTCAACCACAATAGATGAAACGTAATGTTTCACATATTTAGTATTCACTGAAAAATACATATTTATTATTATAAGTCCACTGATATGCAGGGGATGCATGTTACTGAAGCATAACTTTGCAAATTCAAACTACAAAACACCGACTGAATGATAAGAATGACAATATCTAGAAAATAGTTGTTGTGAGTCAGGAATTATTATTGGCATATTTTATGCATTGTTTCATGTAATCCTTATCAAATATCTTAAATTATGGATTCCTCCATTGAGGAAAAATTCAAAATGTGAGGAAATAAGCATATATGAACAATTAAAAATAAAAATGCTATTACATTTCTTCAGAGAAATGCAAAAAGTACATAGGTAATAGATCATTTTGTTCAGAATTCTGAAGGAAATTAGATTTAGCAATTTTGAGTACCTATTCTGAATACAACAGAGACTTAAGGCATCTCATTCATTCTTTGCTGGTACATATTAAGCTTACAGAGATCACTTCCTTTTTAATAACAAAACAGGAACAGAGTGGGGGGACTATAAAAAATGCACAATATAAAGAGAAAATACTACACTAGAGATTCAGAGGAAGAATCTGTATAGTTCACAACTTTCAATAGAAAAAGTATGACCATTCTAACAAACCACTAAGCTTATATTATTAAATCTAAGGGAGAGATCGATAACTGGAAAAGAACAACAACAACAAAAATAAACCAACAAGTATTGTGCCATAAGAAATGCGTAGAATCAAATTTTAAATATACATATCAAGTTCTATTTACTATATATGTAAAATAAGGAAATTGGCTGAGCTTAGGAAAGCTGTGAGAGATCACACAATGTGAAGTAAGAATTGCTAGAGGAAGTTAATAAATAGAAGGATGACAAAGGAAATAAACAGAAGTAAAAAATTACATATATACAGTTTTTATTAAATCAATAAATTAAAAAAAATACACGTTAGCCATTAGTTGGAAGAAGTATTGTAAAAGACCAAAAGAGGAGAAGGAGGAGAAAAATAAGGAGTAGGAAAAAAAAAAAACAAAACAGACAGTTGTAAAAATAGATTTAAAATTATCAGGAAATAAATGAAAGAAAAAGTATACAAAATCATTTTTTAAATGTTCACTGTTTCCTAGGGAGAAAACAGACTTAGAAAATTGCAAAGTAAGAACAAAAAGATTTAGCTGAAAAAATTATATGGTAGGTAGCAAGTATGAGGCAGTGTAAAACTAAAATAAGAAATAGAAAAGAAATGCATCAATTTAAATGCAGAACTAGGACTAAACAATTATTAATTGTAGAGTTATGAAATGAAAACTAAATGTATTAATGATGACTAAAAACACTCACAAATCACAAGGACAGGTAACTAGAAATTAATAAATTAAATAAAGCAAATAAACCTTTTAATACCTAGAAAGTAGATGTAAATACTTATTACAATAACCCAGGAGTCAAGGAAAAAAATAGAAATAAAAATGTATGACATTTTGAAAGTTCCAGCTGAAGAAAAATAGTAGATAGGAGGAAGGACTAAATTACACTCGGGTGGAAAAACAGCATCTGGAGACTCACATCATGAAATTTTGCTCCAAGAATTACTGCAGGAACATACCAGGAAAGCTAAGATAATCCACAGACTCTTTGAACAAAGCATATTGCTGATGCAGTCCCTAACAGACAGTCAAAAAACTGTGGATACACAAACTGCAAAAGTGTGAAAAGGGGAATCATCTGCCCCTGAACACATACCCTCACTGGGGAACCTGAAGTTTCAGATAAAGGGAGAAGGATTTGACCTTGTCTGGAACTGAGACAAATTTAGGAAAGCCAAGAGAAATATAGCTGTAGAAGAAGCAGTGAGAGGAGCCCTGTGGGCACTCTGTCCCCAGAAAAGCCATTTCTGACTTTGTCTAACAGGCCTCCCTGGGGAGGCTTGCCAGAGCATCTGGGAAAAGATCACAGGGAGAAGGAAACTTCCAGCTGAACTTTGTAACAATTTTGACCAAATGCAAAGTTTTCTGGAAGGAACCTGAGGGAGGGGGCGAATCAAGAGTGCAGGCACAGCATAGAAGCTGCTGCAGGTAGGGAGGTGGGAAACCTGAAAGCTCTGCTTGCTTTCTCAACCAGGAGCCTGGCAGCCTGGGGTAACTTCTCAGCACTGCTCACCCAAGGCTAGAAAATAAACTTGGCGCTATTAGAAGGTGGTGGGGGCACAGTGGAAGGGAGATTGACCTTTTGGGATGCATGAGGATAAATGACGCCTGCAATGACCGGCTCTTCCCCACTTCCACAGTGCCCTGCATGATACAGCAGAGGCAGCCATAACCCCCTAAGATCATAGCTCCATTGGCCTAAGAACCACCACTCCATCTCCTATAGCAGATGCATCAAGCCCCATCCAAGGAGTCTGAGCTCAGAATGCCTAACCATGACCACACATGATGATCTTTCTCTACCTGTCCTAGTAGCTGAAGGTGAAGGACATAATCTTTGGGAGCTCTATGGACCTGCCCCCTGCCTGGTTGTCCCTATAGTACCACAGCTGATGGAACCTCAAAAGCACCACCTCCTGCTAGACCAATCAGCACAAAACTAGCACAATAAACAAAACTACAACCAAGGACCCTCACAGAGTCCACTTCACTCCCCTGCCACCTCTACCAGGGCAGGTGCTGGTATCCATGGCTAAGAGACCTGAAGATGACTCACATCACAGAATCACAGGACTCTGTGCAGACATTGCTCAATACCAGCCTGGAGCTTGGTAGCTCCTCTGGATGGCTAGATCCAGAAAACAAAATCATTGTGACTGCAGTTTGGTTCTCAGCAAGCCAGATCCCTAGGGGAAGAGGGAAAGCACCAAATCAAGGGAGCACCCTGTGGGACAAAAAAGTCTGAAAAGCAGCCCTTGAGCCTGAGATCTTCTCTCTGACATAGTCTACCCAAATAAAAAGGAATCAGAAAAACAATTCTGGTAACATGACAAAACAAGGTTCTTTAACACACCCAAAAGATCACACTAGCTCAACAGTAATGAATCCAGGCTTAGAAGAACTATCTGAATTGCCAGAAAAGGAATTCAGAAGGTCAATTATTAAGCTAATCAAGGAGGTACCAGAAAAAGGTGAAGTCCCACTTAATGAAATTTTTAAAAAATGATATAAGATACAAAGGGGAAAATCCTCAGTGAAATAGATAGCATAAATAAAAGCAGTCATAATGGCTGGAGACGAAGAACACATTAGAGAAATGCAAAATACACTAGAAAGTCTCAGTAATAGAAATGAACAAGAAAAAAAAGAACTTCAGAGCTCAAAGACAAGACTTTTACATTAATTAATTCAATACAGCAAAGACAAAGAAAAAATAATTTAAAAAGATTGAACAAAGCCTTCAGGATGTTTGGGATTATGTTAAATGAGCAAATCTAAGAATAATTGGTTTTCCTGTGGGAGAAAAGAAATCTAAAAGCTTGGAAAATATATTTGAGGGAATAATCAAGAAAAACTTCCCTGGCCTTACTAGCAATCTAGACCTCCAAATACAATAAGCTCAAAGAATACCTAGGAAACTTATCACAAGATTATTATCTAGGAACACAGTCATCTGGTTATCTAAAGTCAAGATGAAGAAAAGAATCTTAAGAGCTGTGAGGTAAAAACATCAGATAACCTACAAAGGAAAACCTATCAGATTAACAGCAGATTTTTCAGCAGAAATCCTACAAGCTAGAAGGGATTGGGGCCCTATATTTAGCCACCTTAAGAAAATAATTATTAGCCAACAATTTTGTATCCAGCCAAACTAAACTTCATAAATGAAGAAAAGATACAGTCTTTCTCAGACAAAAAAAAAAAAAAAAAAAAATGCTTAGAAAATTCACCATTACCATGCCAGCACCACAAGAATTGGTAAAAGGAGCTCTAAATGTTGAAACAAATCCTCAAATTATACCAAAAATAGAACCTCCTTAAAACATAAATCTCACAGGGCCTATAAAACAAAAATACAAGAAATGAAAAAAGAAGTGTATTGAGGCAACAAATAGCACAATGAATAAAATAGTACCTCACATCTCAATACTAATGCTGAATATAAATGACATAAAAGCTCCAATTAAAAGACACAGAAGGGCAGAATGGATACAAATTCACCCACCAAGTATCTGCTGTCTTTAAGACACTCATCTGACACAAAAGAACTTGCATTAACTTAAAGAGGTAGAAAAAGATATTCCATAAAAATGGACAGCAAAAGCAAAAGCAAGCAGGAGTAGCTATTCATATTTTAAACAAAACAAACTTTAAAGCAACAGCTATTAAAAAAGACAAAGAGGGACATTATATAACGGTGAAAGGATTTGTCCAAAAAAATATATCACAGTCCTAAATATACATGCACCTACCACTAGAGCTCCCAAGTTTATATTACAATTACTACTAGACCTAACAAATGAGATAGACACCAACACAATAATAGTGGGCGGCTTTAGTACTCCACTGACAGTACTGGACAGGTCATGAAGACAGAAAGTCAACAAATAGACAATGGATTTAAACTATACCTTAGAACAAATAGACTTAACACTTGCTTACAGAACATTCTACCCAAAAGCTGCAAAATATACATTATGTTCATCAGCACACAGAACATCCTCCAAGATAGACCTTATAATATGCCACAAAACAAGTCTCAATACATTTTAAAAATTAAAATTATATCAAGTACTCTCTCAGCCCACAGTGGAATAAAATTAGAAGTCAACTCCAAAAGGAACATTCAAAACCAAGCAAACACATGGAAATTAAATAGCCTGCTTCTGAATTACTATTGACCAAACAATGAAATCAAGATGGAAATTTAAAAAATTATTTGAACTGAACAAGATAATGACACAACCTATAGAAACCTCTGGGACACAGTGAAGATCATGCTAAGAGGAAAGTTCATAGCCTTAAATGCCTACATCAAAAAGACTGAAAGAGCACAAATAGAAAATCTAAGGTCACACTTCAAGGAACTAGAGGAACAAGGAGAAACCAAACCCAAACACAGCAGAAGAAAATAAATAACAAAGATCAGAGCAGAAGTGAATGAAATTGAAACAAAAATAATACAAAACATACATGAAACAAAAAGCTGATTCTTTGAAAAAATAAATAAAATTGATAGACCATTAGTGAGATTACCCACGAAAAAAAGAAAGAAGATCCCAATAAGCTCAGTTACAAATGAAATGGGAGACATTACAACCAATACCACAGAAATACCATAGTAGTCCATGACTACTGTGAACACCTTTATGCTCATAAACTGGAAAACTAGAGAAGATGGATACTTTCTGGACATACACAACCTTCCTAGATTAAACCAGGTAGAAATACTAACTCTGAATAGACCAATAACAAGCAGTGAGATTGAAATGATAAAAATTTACCAACAAAAACAAAGTCCAGGAGCAGATGGACTCAGAGCTGGATTTTATCAACATTCTGAGAAGAATTGGTTCCAATCCTATTTTACACTATTCCACAAGACAGAGAAGGAGGGGATCCTCCTTAACTCATTCTATGAATCTAGTATAACGCTGATACCAAAACCAGGAAAGGACAAAATTAAAAAAGAATATCAATATCCCTGATGAACATAGGTGTAAAAATCCAAAACAAAATATTAGCTAACCAAATCCAACAGTGCATCAAAAAGATAATCCACCACCATCAAGTGGATTTTATACCAGGGATGTAGGGATGGTTTATCACCTGCAAATCAACAAATATAACACACCACATAAACAGAATTAAAAACAAAAATCATGTGATCATCTTAACAGACTCAGATAAAGGATTTGACAAAATTCAGCATCCCTTTATGGTTAAAACCCTCAGTAAAATATGCATAGAAGGGACTTACCTTAATGTAATAAAAGGAATGTATGACAAAACCACAACCAACATTACACAGAGTGAGAAAAAGTTGAAAGATTCCCCCTGAGAACTGGAAAAAGACAAGGATGCCCACTCTCACTGCTTCTGTTTAACATAGTACTGGAAGTCCTACCTAAAGCAAAGAGACAAGAGAAATAAATAAAAGGCATTCAAATTGGTAAAGAGGAGTAAAACTGTCACTATTTACTGATGCTAGTATTGCATACCTAGAAAACCCTAAAGACTCCTCCAAAAACTCATAGAACTGATAAATAAATTCAGTAAAGTTTCACGTTTAAAAATTATTGTACATAAATCAGTAGCTCTGCTACGCATCAACAGTGACCAAGCTGAAAATCAAATTAAGAACTCAACCCATTTAACAATAGCTGCAGAAAAGTAATAGTAATCAAATACTTAAGAGTACATCAAACCAAGGAGGTGAAAGACCTCTACAAGGAAAACTACAAAATACTGCTGAAAGAAATCATAGATAACACAAACAAATGGAAACACATCCCATGCTCATGGATGCATAGAATCAATATTGTGAAAATGGCCATACTGCCAAAAGCAATCAACAAATTCAATGCAATTCCCATATAAAAACCACCATCATTCACATGAAGCCAAAAAAGCAGCCTGCATAGGCAAAGCCAGACTAAGCAAAAAGAACAAATTTGGAGGTATCACATTACCTCACAAACAGCATGTTACCAGTGTAAAAAACAGTCACATAGACCAATGGAACAGAGTAGAGAACCCGGATAGAAACCCAAATACTCGCAGCCAGCTGATCTTTGACAAAACAAACAAAAACATAAAGTGGGGAAAGCACACCCAATTCAACAAATGGTACTAGGGTAATGGGTGATCCACATGTAGAAGAATGGAACTGGATCTTTATTTCTCACCTTATGCAAAAATCAACTCGAATGGATCAAGGACTTATGTCTAAGACCTGAAACCATTAAGATTCTAGAAAATAACATCAGAAAACCCTTTCTAGATATTGGCTTAGGCAAAGACTTCATGACCAAGAATCCAAAAGCAAATGCAACAGAACAAAGATAAAGAGATGGGACTTAATTAACTAATTAATTTCTGCACAACAAAAGAAACAATCAGCACAGTAAAGAGACAGCCCACAGTGTGGGATACCATCTTCACAATTTATACATCTGACAAAGGAGTAATGCCCAGAATCTACAAGGAACTCAAACAAATCTGCAAGAATAAAACAATTCCATCAAAAAGTGGGCTAAAGACACAAATAGACAATTCTCAAAAGAAGATATACAAAGGCCAAACAAACATGAAAAAATCCTAAACATCACTAATGATCAGAGAAATGCAGATCAAAACCACAAGGAGACACAACCTTACCGATGGAAGCCGCAGCTCATCTGGAGCAGCCGTTACAAAGATACAAGCTGCTGTGCGGCTAGTGAAGCTGGAGTTGCATGCTCCATGGAACTGACAGGTGCGAGGAACAAGCAGAAGCTCCACACCCTTCCAAGTGGGAGGGACAGAAGCCCCACCCTTCCAAGTGCACCTGCAGCCACCCAGCCACAGCTGCACAGCCAGGCATCCCTGTGCTCTCCAGGGCCCAGGTAGACCCCTGCTCCAGCAGGTTCAGAGATGCCTGCTCCTACTGCCTGGCCTCTCCTCACTCCTGTTGCTTGTTCCAGTTTCAGGACAAAGTTGAGGCTGAGCCCAAATGCTGTTACAACCCAGCTGGGTAGGCCTGTGCTTGGGGAAGCACTGACATGCCAGCCCCTTAGTGCCTAGACCCCCTTTGGACTTTGATCACCAATGAACATGGGAGAAAGGCTGAGGTGGAGCATAGGATAGCTCAGAATGGGCCTGCAGGTGCCCTTTGGCACAAACAGCCTGGGTTCCAGGGATGGCAGGTTGATGGTGATGGGAGGCAGACAGGCTCCTGGGCAGAAAGGGACAGGTTTCCAGTGAAGCCTCACCTTCATGCCTGGAATGGCCTGAAACCTGTGGGCTGGGCTGCCAGTTTTGCAGACCAGTGTGAAAATTATGATGCTTATTCTGGGCCCTCCCATGGCTGCTCATGGACCAATCAGCACTCACTTTCTCTTCTCTGAAGTCCATAAAAACCCCAGACTCAGCCAGACTTGGGCAGACATGAGGATGACCTGTTTGTAGAGAGGAGCTACCCACTTTGGGTCTCCTCTCTACTAAGAGCTGCACTTGTTGAATGACCTGCCTGTGGAAAGGTCATCTCCTGAAAGTTGTACTGTCACTGAATAAGGCACCTCTTCAGCTTACTCACCCTCCAGTTGTTTGTGTACCTCATTCTAACTGGACATGGGACAAGAACTTGGGACCTGCCAAATGGCAGGACTGGAAGAGGTATAACACAAACAGGGCTAAAACACAACCCATGCATGCCATATTGTAGGTGACAAGAAGGAGGGATGAGAGAAGGAGAGAAAAGCTGCGGCCCTTTAAGGAGTTGAGACCTAGGAGATTTTTGAGCCAGTGCTGTGACACTCTCTTTGTGATTCTGCAGTAGCTGGTGTCTCCAAGCTTCCAGGCACCACCACATTCCCTGGTGCCAGAAGGGAAGCCACTTGCAGTAATCCTGATCCAGTCACAGCCTCAAGGGAGCCAGCACCTATGCCAGCACCTGGAGCTGCCCACATCATTGCTGCCAGTGTGCCTGGTTGTGCACAGTGGCCAGAGTCTGCACCTGCTCATTCATGCACCCCTAAGTACTCTGTGCCTGGCTCACCCTTGTCACGTGTGGGATCTAAGCCAGTAGCATGAGCCAAGTGCAGCTTGCCGGGCCGAGTGGACAGAACAAGCCCAGCCGGCATAAATAAAACTTGGGCAAATGTGCCATATGCCACAAAAATTTCTGGCTGGCAAAGAGACACCCCAAGAATCTTGTGGCATTACTCCTGCAAGAATGGCCATAATAAAAAACATCAAAGGATAATTGATGTTGGTGTGAATGTAGTGAGAGGGGAGCACTTTTACATGGCTGATGGGAATGTAAATGAGTACAAACATTGTGGAAAACAGTATGGAGTATTCCTTAAAGAACTAAAAGTAGAATTACCATTTGATCCAGTACCACTACTGAGTATCTACAAAGAGGAAAAGGAGTCATTATACAAAAGATACTTGCACACACATGTTTATTGCAGCACAATTTACAATTGTAAAAATATAGAACCAGCCCAAATGCCCATCAATCAATGAGTGAAGATATATATATAGCTATATATAATATATAAATATATATCTCTCACTATATATACATATTTACACACACACACGCACACGCTATAGAATACTACTCATCCATAAAAAGAAATAAAATAATGGCATTTGCAGCAACCTAGATGGGATTGGAGACCATTATTCTAAGTGATGTAACTCAGGAATGTAAAACCAAATATCGTATGTTCTCACTCATAAGTGGGAGCTAAGTTATGAGGATGCAAAGGCATAAAAATGATACAATGGAGTTTGGGGACACAGGAAAAGGGTGGGGGTGTTGAGGGTGTTGAGTGACAAATGACTACACATTAGATACAGTGTACCGTGCTTGGGTGATGGGTGCACCAAAATTTCAGAAATCACTGCTAAATAACTTATTTATGTAACCAAACACCACCCAAAAACCTATTGAAATAAACAAAATTAAAAAAGATAAAGTTGAAGAAATATGTATATTTTAAACAAGAAATTTGATTAAAATATTTACTTAATAAAAAACTTCTTAGCCAGAGATATTATTAACTAGACAAATTGAAATAACTGAATTATCTGCCAAATAATATTTTATCAGTATAATTAACTAAACTTAATTTAGCAGCATAAAAAGTAATTAATACAAAACTATGAATGACTAAATTTTAAAACAAAGAATAATTAAAGTCATGTATATATATACGTGTGTGTGTGTGTGTGTGTGTGTGTACGGAACAGATCTCTGAAAAATCAATTTCAGTGAACATCTGGGCTATTTACTTAAGCAAAGGACAAATAATATAGAATGATACAAGAAATAAGACTCTACATTACCAATGTGTAAAAGAATTTAGACGTTTTATAATAAAATATTTGCTAAAACATTTCCTCAAAAATGTATAAATTTCAAATAAACAAATTTAAATATATGTTATTAGAACTAACTTCATTGGCATTTGGCATTGAAAAGCAAAAGAATAATTAACAAAGTCAAAATGGAAAAAATTTATGAAAGAATGTACTCTATAAATGCTAGGCCAACATGCTACTTAAAATAATTTAGCAATATATTAACATAAGTAGTTTCCAAATTGGTCAAAAACAGAAGTGTTTTTTGTTTTAGTTCCCCCAGAAGGACACATTAGAATATGGGTTAGGGTGCAAATTGTTTGATAGATAATCTCAAGAAGCACTGGTAGGTAAAAGGGAAAGTTAGGGAAAGAAAGGATGACATTGATGTTGTCTAATGATAAGGTCACCACTGTTGGGGACTTCCAGGAGACAGCATAGAACCTGTTCTCAAATTCTTTCTCTTGTACATGTGAAGTTGGAATATTTATCTGTTAAGTTGTATCATTGGTTTAAGGCCATTCCCGAGTATACATACTCTTCACATGCAGGTGGACAGAGTCCACATGTTTTCTGCTGATCTGAGCCTTCTGCTGGCCAAGGAATATGCTTAGGAAGAGTGTGGCCAGTGCTTATAGCAGAAACCATTGGCCTTTCAGAGAATGTAAGTGCCAGAAAAGCATGGAATGAACACTAACAACTTCTATAGGCAATAAAATAAGGATGCCACAACCCACAACATGGAAAACAAGTAGTATGTACATACCCACACACAGAGTAAAGCTCTCTCAACTACAGACAGAATGCATTCATGGGTGCTATTATAAAAGCCTATAGCAAATTAAGAGAAAAAAATGACATAGTAAAATGGAATTTATGAGCAAGGAATCACTATTATATTTCACATTTTATTAGCTAAATTAAGAAAAGTGAAGTATATGCCTATTTCAATATTTGCCATGAAGTAATAAACTTTAACATGCAAGAATGCCAATGTTATGATTATTGTTTTGCTATTAGAAGTAGTCTTAGAAACATGAAAAAGATTTCTACAAACACAAGTAATTTATATCATTGCAGTGGAGATGACTGGTTAATGACTAGAATAGCCCTCTTAATGCCTTGAGTGTCATTAACTCCCCACACTTGAACAACCCCAACAATGACCATAATTTCGAATTTTCTTACAGCGGTTGAATGATGAGAAATAAAATTATGAGAATTATGAGAAAGAAAAGACAACTAACCTTTAGGTTCCTGGGGAAACAAATTAATCCATTAATTGAATCAATTATTAATGTCACACTCAGCAAACATAGCTATTACAGTCAAAAGTAACCATGAGTCCTCACCTGGGGTCCAGTAGAGCTTACACTTTTTTTTTGTTAATAAACATATCTGTACATGTTTCATGTATACAATTTAGTAGTTTAGACATATGCCTGTAACCATGAAATCACCAAAATCAGGATAATAAATACACTCATCATTTCCAAAATTGTCTATGTATTTCTGTGTGTGTGTGTGTGTGGGTGTGCACTGATGTGTTTCATATGTGTATGTGTTTGTGTGTGGTTAGAACACTTAACAGGAGCTCTACCTTCTTCATAAATTTTAAGTATACAATAGTGAATTGTTAACTATAGGAACAATATTGTTTAGCAGATTTCTAGAACTTACTCACCTTGCATAACTAAAGCTTTATATCCATTGTGTAACAATTCCTATCTTTCCTTCCTCCTAGCCCTTGACATCCAATATTCTATTCTCTGCCTCTAGTAGTCTATTTTTAGAACTCATATAACAGAAATCATGCAGTATTTGTACTTCTGTGACGGGCTTATTTCACTTAGCAGATGTCTTCCAGGTCTATGTTTTCCCAATTTGTAGGATTTTCTTCTTTATCTTAAAAAACTAGATAGTATTTCATTATATATATACATTATGTTTTCTCTGTCCACTCATCTATCTATAGAAATTTAGGTCACATCTGTAGCTTGGTTATTGTGAATAATCCTGCAACTTACATTAGTGCAAATATCTCTTTGATATCATGATTTCAATTATTTTGGATGTATATCCAGGAGTGAGATTGCTGAATTATATGGTAGTTCAATCACTGAATTCAACAAATTTTAGGGATACCAAATCAACACATAAAAGTCAGCTGTGTTTATATATGTTAACAATGAACTGTCCAAAAGGAAATTAAGAAAATAATACCACATCTCTTCCACAACAATGTGAATACACTTGACACTAATGTACTGTGTACATAAAACCAGTTAAAGTGGTAAATGTTATGTTATTTTAACTGAAATTTAAAAAATTAAAAAATTAAACTAGAATTCTGGCTCAGAATTTTTAAAAATCCCATATATAAAAGCATGAAAAAAAAGTACCTAGTAATAAACCTAACCAAGAAGGTGAAAGACTTGTACACTGAAAACTATAAAACAATGATGAAATAAAGCACACAAACTCATTTTCATGGATTGGATGACTCAGTATTATTAAAATGTCCATATGATCTAAAGTGATCTACTGATTTCATAATGTCTTCATCAAAACTCCAGTGGAATTTTTTGCAGAAATAGAAAATAATCTAAAATTTATACAGAGTAACAAGAATGTTAATAGCCAAAGAGATCTTGAAAAAGAACACAGCTGGAGACATCAACTCTCTGCTTTCAAAAATATGTTACAAAGCTACAGTAATTAAAACTGTATGGTATTGCCATAAATACAGACATGTAGACCAATGAAATAGAATAGAGAGCCCAGAAATACATCCTTCAACAAGCATACCAAGAATGCAGAGTGTGCATACCAAAGAATGCACTCTTTAATGAATGTTGTTGGGAAAACTAGATATTCATATGCAAAATAATATGAATCCTTATCTTTTGCCATAAGCAAAATATGCTCCAAGAGGATAAAAGTCTTAGAGAAAATACCGGGACCTGTCAAACTCCTAAAATAAACATATGGGAAAGGATTCTTGAGGTTGGTCTTAGCAATGATTTTTTAGTATACAACACCAAAATCACAGGCATTAAAGCAAAAATAGATGAGTGGAACTACATCAAACCAAAAGGTTCTGCACAACAAAGAAAGCATCAACATAATGGAAAAGGAAAGCTATGGAATGCGAAAAATATTTGCAAACCATTTACGTAATAATAGGTTAAAATCCAAAATATATTGGCAACTCCTAAAACTTAATGGCATCAAAAAATTAAAAATGAGTAAAGGGCTTGAATAGACATTCAAAGAGCCAGAAAATATGTCACAATCAAAACAATGTTTTGAAGAAATGTTCAATGTCACTAATCATCACAGAAATGCAAATGAAAACCAAAATGAGATGTCACTTCATGTCTGTCAGAATGGCCATTATCACAAAGATAAAAGATAACAACTCTTGGTGAGGGAATGGAGAAATTGGATCTCTTTCACACCATTGGTGGTAATGCAAAATGGTACAACTACTATGAAGAACAATATGGTTTCCTTCAAAAAATTAAAAGGAAGTTAGTTCTTTAAAGTAAGATTTGCTACCTCTTCTCCTATCTCTCTAATATATACGTAAGCCGTCTTGTTCTCTGCATATTACAAGACATTTCGCTTCACCAAAAGATCTTAAAAATCTCCTTTCTAACCAAAAGCAATTTTTGGAGAGAAGCCTTGGATCAAAATAATGTATAAAAATGAATCAAATTTAACTTTGAATTGATAGGAAGCTGTAATGTGATGTCTCAATGTGTATGGAACATTTCATTTCCTTCCTGCCCACATATTTTCAGTAAAAAAGACAAAGTCTCATAAAGTAATGAGTTTCAACAACATGGTGGAGAAAAAAGGATAGTGACTCTACTTTTACCAAATGAATTATCAAGCTTACTTTGCAGATGTGGTCATCTTTCAATTTAGCCTTTACTTCTCTCAACAGGGAACGTATTGTATTAACAGTTCTCAGTTACCCATAGAGAATACTTGATTTAGTCATTTCCCTAACTAAAAACACTAAGGAGGGAGATAGAGCAAGATGACCAAATAGAACCCTCCAGTAATTATTCCCCCTGCAGGAACACCAAATTGAACAACTACTCACACAAGAAGCACCATCATAAGAAAGAAAATGAAGTGAGCAATCACAGTACTGGGCTTTAATATCATATCAAGGAAAAAGGCACTGCAGAGGGTAGAAAAGACAGTCTTGATTGCCTATATCACCTCTTCCCCATTCCCCAGTGGCACCAGGCAGAGAGAATCTGTGTGCTTAGGGGAAGAAGAGCAAAGTGATTGTAGGACTGCATATGAACTCAGCGCTACAGCGTCCCAGTGGAAAGCAACATAGGGCAGAATTCAGCAGCCAGTGCACATGGAGGGAACATTTAGGTCATTTTTAAACAGAAAGAAGTCAGAACCTGAGTTCTGGCAAGCCCTGCCACCATGGGTTAAAGCACCCTGGGTGGTAAATAAATTTGAAAGGCAGTCTAGACCGCAAGGACTGTAATTCCTGGGCAAGTTCTGGTGCTGTGCTCTGCTCAGAGCCAGTGGACTTGGGATGCATGTAATCCAGTGAGACACCAGCCAGAAAGGCCAAGGAGGCACTTGCACCCCTCACTTGACCACAGGTAGTGCAACTTTAGCTCTGGGAGAGAATCCTTCTTTCATTTGAGGAGATGGAGAGGAAAGAGTAGAGGACTTTGTTTTGCAACATATACACCAGCTCAGTCCTAGCAGATGGGGTAACTGGAGAGTCCTAAGGCCCCCATTTCAGGCCCTAGTTTCCAAATGACATTTCTAGACACAACATGGGCCAGAAGGGAACTCACTGTCTTGAAGGGAAGGACCCTGTCCAGGCAGTGCTCGTTACCTGCCGACTAAAGAGTCCTTGAGACTTCAGTAAACACCAGTGGCAGGCAAGTGGCGCTCACCACAGGTTTGGAGTGAGACCCAGGGCTGTGCTGTCTGCAGGTGTGATCTACAGCATTCCCAGCTGAGATGGTCACAGACAGACTTTTTCTGCTTGTGTAAAGAAGAGGGAAGAGTACATAAGACTTTGTCTTGTAGCTTGGTCACCACTTCAGCCACAGTAAGGCCAAGTATCAAGCAAACTACTGGAGTCCATGATTCCAGGCGTTGGCCCCTAGACAGCATTCTGAATAATTGAACCTGGACCAGAGGGGAGCCCATTACCCTGAAGAGAGATACTCAGGACTGGAAGCACATACCACAGAGTCCTAGAGCCTTGAGTGAACACTGGCAGGAGCCAGGCAGTATTCACTGTAGGCCTGGGTCCGTGGCGTGCATAGGGAGAGACTCCTTCTGCTTGAGAAAAGAAGAGGGAAAAGAGGGTAGGACTTTGTCTTGTGGCCTGAGTGCCAGCTCAGCTGCACTTGAATAGAGTACCAAGTAGATTGCTAAGGTCCCAGAATTCAGGCCCTGCTCCAGGATGGCTTTTCTGGACCAGCGTTGGGCCAGAAAAGAGCTCATCAACCTAAAGGGAAAGATATAAAGCTGGCTTTGTCCTTGAATAAAACAATAGCAGTAGCCAGGCAGTTGTTGCTGTGGGCCTTGGGCAAGACTCAGTCTATGCTAGCATTGCATATTACCCTGCACAGTCCCAGTGGCAGGGGTCACACAGGGGCTTGTGTAACCCCTTCCCCAGCTTCAGGCAGTTCAGCATAGATGGAGAGACTTTGTTAGTGTGCTGGAAAGTGAGGAAAGAGAAAAAGACTCTTTGCCTGGTCACCATAGAATTCTCCCAGATACTAGCCATGACCACCGAGGCAATACTTCTATGACTCTGCACAGGTCACAGTGTTATTGGACTTGGCTTGCCCAACCGTCCCCCGCCCCCCACTCCCCCATGCAGGGATGGCTTCAGTGAACAAAGATTTAGATAACAAAACTCAATTCCCTTTGAATAATTGGAAAGTCTTCAAGAAAAGATTTTTTTTAAAGCCCAGAAAGTGAAGACTGCATAAATACCTATTTCTTCAGTGCTTAGACATTGACAAACATCCGCAAGCATTAAGACCATTCTTGAAAACATGACCTCAGCAAATAAAATAAATAAGGCACTAGTGACAAAACCCTGAATGAAAGAGATGTATAACATTTCAGACAGAGAATTCAAAACACCTGTTTTGAAATGCGGTTGATGAATTCAAGATAATACGGAGAAGGAATTCAGAATTCTGTCGGATAAATTTAACAGTGATTGAAATAATTGTAATCAATGAGGCAGAAATTCTGGTGCTGAAAAACTTAACTGACATAATGAAGAATGCATCAGAGTCTCAATCCCTCTCTCTCTCTTTCTTTTTCTATCTCTGTTTGAGACAAAGTCTCACTCTGTCCCCCAGACTGGAGTGCACTGGTGTAATCTCAGCTTACTGTAGACTTGACTTCCAGGGCTCAAACAATTATCCCACATCAGCTTGCCAACTAACTAGAACTGCAGGCACCTGTCACCATACATTGCTAATCTTTTCTTTTTTTTCTTTTTTTCTTTTTTTTTTTTTGGTAAAGCCAAGCTTTTACCGTGATGTACAGGCTGGTATTGAATTCCTGAGCTCAAATACTCCTCTTGCCTTGGCCTCCCAAAGTGTTGGGATTACAGATGTGAGCCATAAGACCCAGAGTCTCTTCTTAACAGCAGAATTAATCAAGCAGAAGAAAGAAATAATGAGGTTCAAGAGTTTCAAGACAGGTTATTTGAAAATACACAGAAAAAGTCATCAAGAAAAGAATTGAAAACAAAGAAGGACTCCTTCAGGATCTAGAAAACAGCCTCAAAAGTGTAAATCTAAAAGTCATTAGCTTTAAAGAGAAGACAGAGAGACTTGGGTGAAAAGTTTACTCAAAAAGATAACAACAGAGAACTTTCCAAACCTAGAGAAACACATAAATATTTAAGTGCAACAAGATAGTAGAACACCAATCACCAAATGGATTTAACTCAAAGAAGACAACCTTAAGACATTTAATAATCAAACTTCCAAATTCCAAGACAAAAAAAAATCATAAAAGCAACAAGAGAAAAGAAACATATAGCATACAAAGGAGCTCCACTATGTCTGTCAACAGACTTCTCAAAAGTTGAATGACATATTTAAAGTACTGAAGGAAAAGAACTTTTATCCTAAAATAGTACATCCAGTGAAAATGTCCTTTAAACATGAAGGAAAAATAAACACTTTCTAAGACGAAAACAAAAACCTGAAAATTTTAACACCATACTGTTGCTACAAAAAATGTTAAAGGAAGTTCTGAAAGAAAAGGATGTTAATGAACTACACAAAATAATTGAAGGTACAAAACTTGCTCATAGTAATAAGTACACAGATAAACACAGAATATTATTACACTGTAATTGTGGTGTTTAAACTACTTATATCTTGAGAAGAAAGACTAAAAGATGAACGAATGAAAAATAATAACTACAACAAGTTTTGAAACCACAGGCAGTATAATAAGATAAAAAATAAAAAGAACAAAAAGATAAAATGTGGGTGGAATAAAGTTGAAATATAGAGTTTTTCTTGTTTTTCTTTTTGTGTGTGTGTGTGTTAGTTTGTTTTGCAGTCAGTGTTGTCATCAGCTTAAAAAACAATGGGGTAAAAGATATTATTTCCAAGCCTCATGATGATTTCAAAGCAAAAATCCTACACCAAATACACAAAAAATACAGAACAAGAAATTAAAACGTACCACCAGAGAAAATTAATCTCACAAAAGGAAAACAAGAAGGAAGAGAAGACAATAAAACAACTAGAAAACAAATAAAA
Organism: Trachypithecus francoisi; assembly: GCF_009764315.1. Taxonomy (NCBI): domain Eukaryota; kingdom Metazoa; phylum Chordata; class Mammalia; order Primates; family Cercopithecidae; genus Trachypithecus; species Trachypithecus francoisi. The sequence continues at coordinate 8,918,477 of NW_022681459.1, forward strand.
AATGGTAATAACAAGTCTTACTGAGTATATAAACAAATGAAAGGAAATTAGTATATTGAAGAAATATCTGCTTTCCCATGTTTACTGCAACACTACTCACAATAGCCAAGATTTCAAATCAACCTGTGCCCATCAACAAATGAATGGATAAAGAAAATGTGGTATATATACACAATGGAGTACTCTTCAGCTATAAAATAAAATGACATCCTGTCATTTGGAACAACATAGATGGAACTGGAGGACATGATGTGACTCATTAATAATAAGAATAAATATAAATGGACTAAACTCTCTAATCAAAAGACGTAGTGGATGAATAGATTTTTAAAAAGACGCAATAATCTGTTTCCTACAAGAAACACACTTCACCTATAAAGGCACACATAGATTGAAATAAAAGTATTAAAAATGGTATTCCAGGCAAGTTAAAAAATTTTTTAAAAAGCTATACTTACACTGGAGAAAATAGATTTTATGACACAAACTATTATATATATGTGTATATATATATACACACACACACATGCATATACACACACACCCAGATATATGGAAGAAATATTATTTGAACTAAAAGGAGAGATAGACTTCACTCCAATAGTATCTGGAGACTTCAATGCCGCACTTTTAGCACTGGACAGATCTTCCCAACAGAAAACCAGCAAAGAAACATGGGACTTAATCTGCACTATATAACTAATGGGCCTAATAGGTATTTACAGAACATTTCATCCAACAGCTGTGGAATACACATTCTTCTCCACAGCACATGCATCATTCACAAAGACAGATCATGTGTTATGCCACAGAACAAGTCTTAATACATCCAAAAAATTAAAATAATATCAAGTAAATTATCTGACCACAATGGAATAAAACTAAAAATCAATAGCAAGATGAACTTTGAAGACTATGTAAACAAACAGAAATTAAGCCATATACTCCTGAATGACCAGTGAGTCAATACATAATAAAGAAGAAATTTTTAAAAATTTCTGAAACAAATGAAAATGCAAACACAACATATCAATATATAGGGGGTACAGTGAAGGCAATACCAAGATAGAAGTTTGTAGGTATAAATGCCTCTAGCAAAAAAGTAAAGAAACGTCAAAGAAGCAACCTAATGATGCATCTTAAATACATAGAAAAGCAAAAACATAGCAAACCCAAAATTAAGAGAAGAAAAGAAATAATAAAGACAAGAGCAGAAATAAATGAAAATCAAATAAGAAACAATACAAAAGATAAACAAAACAGTAGATTTGCTCTTTGAAAAGATAAAAAAAAAATCAATGAACCTTTACTCAGACTAAGACAAAAAGAGAGAAGACTCAAATAATTAATCATGGATAAAGAAGACATTACAACTGATACTTCAGAAAGTCAAAAGATCATTACAGACTAACTATGTGCAAATATATGTAAATAAATTGGAAAACATAGAAGAAATAGATAAATTCTAGATACATACAACCTACCAAGATTAAGCCACAAAGAAATCCAAAACCAGAATAGACCACTAACAAATAATGATACCGAAACTGTGATAAAATTGCTCCCCCTAAAAACAGCCTGTGGCCAGAAGGCTTTACTACTGAATTTTGCCAAATATTTAAAGAACAATACTACACACTCTTCCAATTATTCTGAAAAATAGAGAAGGAGAAAATACTTTCAATCTCATTTTATGAGGCCAGTATTACCTATACTAAAACCAGATAAAGAAACATCAAAAAAAAAAAAAGAAAGAAAACTACGAACCAATATCTCTGACGAACATTGATGCAAAAATTCTCAACAAATACTAGCAAACCAAATTCAAGAATATATTAAAAATATTCATCACCACCAAGTGGGATTTATACCAGAAATACAAGAATGGTTTGGTATATGCAAATCAGTTGATGTGATATATCATTTCAACACTATCAAGAATAAAATCATATGATAACATTTGATAGAGTTCAACATAACTTTATGACAAAAACACTCACAAAACTGGGTACAGAAGGAACATATCTACACAATAAAAGACCCATATGACAGACCCACAGGTAGGATCATACTGAATGAGAAAAACTGAAAGCCTTTCCTCTAAGATCTTGAACAAAACAGCCATGCACATTTTCACCACTCCTATTAAACATAGTACTGGAAGTCCTAGCTGAAACAAGCAGAAAAGACAGAGATAAAGAATATCAAAATTAGAATAGAAAAACTAAAATTAGGCTTGTTTACGGATGATATAATCTTATATTTGGAAATACCCAATGACTCCATGAAAAAACTGTTAGAACTAATAAACAAATTCAGTAAAGTTGTGTGATACAAATAAACATACAAAAATCAGTAGCATTTCTATATGCCAACAGCAAACACTGTGAAAAAGAAATCATGAAACTTATTCCATTTGCTATAGCTACAAATAAAATAGAATATCTAGGAATAAACTTAACCAAAGAAGCAAAATGTCTTTACAATAAAAGCTATAAAACACAGATGAAATAAATTGAATAAAAAAAATGAAAAAAAAACTTCATGCTCATACATTGGAAGAATCAATATTGTTAAAATATGTATACTACCCAAAGCAATGTACAGATTCCATGCAATCCCTATCAAAAGACCAATAATATTCTTCACAACAAATTAGGAAATACAATCCTATAATAAATAAATGGAACCATAAATGACACAGAATACCTGAAGCCATCCTCAGCAAAAAGAACAAATCTGGAGGACTCACATTACCTGACTTCGAATTATACTGTAGAGCTATAGTAACCCAAACAGCATGATAGTGCCAGAAAAACAGACACAAAGAACAATGAAACAGAATAGAGAGCCCAGAAACAAATCCATACTTCTATAAGAAATTCATTTTCAATAAAGATGCCAAGAACATACATGGGAGAAAGGACAGTCTCTTCAATAAATGGTACTGGGAAAACTAGATATCAATATGCAGAAGAATAAAACTAACACCCAGTTTATCAACATATTAAAAAGATAAAATAGAAATGGATTAAAGACTTAAATCTAAGACCTGAAATTATTAAACTACTAAAAGAAAACTTTAGGGACAACCATCTGGCAAGGAATTAATTATCAGAATACAAGGAGCTCAAACAATTCAGTAGGAGAGAAAATCTATTAATCTCATTAAAACATAGGCAAAGGATCTAAATAGACATTTCTCCAAAGAAGACATAAAAAAGGGAAATAGGTATATAAAAAGGTGCTTAACATCATTGATCATCAGAGAAAATGTAAATGAAACTATAATGAGATATCATTTCACTCCAGTTTAAGTGGAATTTATCAAAAAGACAGGCAATAATGAATGCTAGACAAGATTTGGAGAAAGGAAATTCTCATACACTGTCAGTGAGGGTGTATATTAGTGTAACATCTATGGAGAACAGTGTGAAGGTTCCTCAAAATACTCAAAATAGAACTACCATATGATCTAGTAATCCCATTGCTCAGTATATAAACAAATGAAAGGAAATTAGTATATTGAAGAAATATCTGCTTTCCCATGTTTACTGCAGCACTACTCACGATAGCCAAGATTTCAAATCAACCTGTGCCCATCAACAGATGAATGGATAAAGAAAATGTGGTATATGTACACAATGGAGTACTCTTCAGCTTCAGCTATAAAAGAGAATGACATTCTGTTATTTGGAACAACATAGATGGAACTGGAGGACATGATGTTAAGTGAAATTAGCCAGGCATAGAAAGACAAACTGCATGTTCTCACTCATTTGTGAAAGCTAAAAATTAAATCAACTGAATTCATGAAGATAGAGAGGAGAATGATGGTTACCAGAGGCTGAAAAAGTTTGCGGGAAAGAGTGAGGATGCTTAACGGGTAAAAAGATAGAGTTAGATAGAATGAATAAGATCTAGTATTTGATAGCACATAAAGATGACTACAGTCAATAATAATTGATTATAACTTTAAAAATAACTAAAAGAGTATAAATGGAAGTTTGTAACACAAAAAAATGATAAATGCTTGAGGTGATGAGCACCCCATTTACCCTGACGTGATTATTACTCATTGTAGACCTGTATCAAAATATCTCATGCACACCATAAATATATATTTATACTATGTACCCAGGTAAATTAAAAGTAAAATTTAAAATATTTGCCGTAAAATACGCTAGAAAATGACTTAAATGCTTTAAAAATTGAACAGAGTGGTGTGCTTCAGAATTCACGTTCTTACCCAACCCTAAAACTGTTTCTCCTAATTCCTGTCTCATTACCTGGGACGTTTCCATTTTAACTATCTAATTTTTTTTTTTTTTTTTTTTTTTTTTTTTGAGACGGAATCTAGCTCTGTCGCCCAGGCTGGAGTGTAGTAGTGCGATCTCGGCTCACTGCAAACTCCGCCTCGCGGGTTCAAGGGATTCTACTCCCTCAGCCTCCCGAGTAGCTGGGTCTACAGGCGCCGACGCTTTTAAAGGTATTTGCAACTCGGTAACCAGAATTATATTAAAAACATAAATTTGACAATCAGATCACCTATTATAAACACCTCAGTGGCTGCCTGTTGCTTTTAAAATACAGCTAAAATCCTGCACAGTCTGGCTCATCCCACGCTTCCCTCATCAGCCATGCTCTGGGCATGGTTCAGCTCCACACCTAGGCACCTCCCTTCATCTCCTCAAGACTTTGTATATGTTCTTCACTTGGCCTCTTTTTCTTACTTTGATTTATTATTTTAACTCTGAAGTACCCTTAGTCAGGCTGTCACTGTCTTTGAAGTCTAGACTATGCTTCCCTGAACTTCTCAAACAACTTTCAAAACGATTTCTCCTTCTTATTTACATAATTATTTTCTAATATTGACGATCATTTCTTTACTGAGATAGAGCTTAGCTCATGGACGCACTGAGTGCTTCTGTGTAAAATGAATGGATACATATAGAGTTAGTTTCACATTTGTTATGTGTTTCTTACCTCTTTTATTGAACTTTTGAGATTTTTTGTCAGATTGATCTCTTCTATAACTTTTATGACTATCTCACAAAAGCCTATGTTTTAAATATGCCTACTAAAACCACATAGTGCCTGAGGCAATATAAAAATGTGATTTATTTATGTTATTAAAGTTATTTTGCATTTCTAAAAGATAACTTCTTAAGGATGTATTTTCTTCCTCAATACTGTGTAATTTTTTAAATTTATATTCCTGTTTGTTTAGATTATTTTTAGATATAGGGTTTCAGTCTGTCACCCAGGCTAGAGTGCAGTGGTGCGATCACAGCTCACTGCAACCCCAGCATCCAAATGATCTTCCCACCTCCGCCTTCTAAGCACTTGGGACTACAGGCATATGCCACCACACCCAGCTAATATTGTTGTTTTGTTTGTTTGTTTGTTTGTTTGTTTTCTGTGGAGGTGGAGTCTTGCTATTTTGCCCAAGCTGGTATTGAACTCCTCCTGGCCTCAGGTGATCCTCCTGCCTTGACCTTCAAAAGTTATAGGATTATAGGCATGAGTCACTGCATCTGGCCATCTTTTAATCATTTTTAACAGTAAAATATTAGAAAATCTACATGAGTAAAATTTATAGGGGTGCCAAGCTTGAAATATAGAAAAATTTCAAATTGATAATGTATTAGATATAAAGACAATCAGAACTACTTTGACAGAATAATATACACATGATCTAATTAATTTTTTATTATCTGAATCATGTAATCAGACAACTAAATACTGAGCTAAAAATATCTTTTTCCAAGGATGATTAGGAAGGAACATGTGAGAACGATGCCACTAGATTCTCTTCACTGTGCTTCTTTCAGAATATAAAATTGAATTGATACTATCAGCCATTTAAATTGTGATTTAAGTATTTTCATTTTATTATAATACATGATAAACACATCAGTAATTTCAGTCTCAGGCCTTATTTTATGTATTAGCTTTAAATTGGATCTGCCAAGGCGGGCAGATCACGAGGTCAGGAGATCGAGACCATCCTGGCTAACACGGTGAAACCCCGTCTCTACTAAAAATACAAACAATTAGCCGGGCGTAGTGGTGGTGCCTGTAGTCCCAGCTACTCGGCAGGCTGAGGCAGGAGAATGGCGGGAACCCGGGAGGCGGAGCTTGCAATGAGCTGAGATCGTGCCACTGCACTCCAGCCTGGGCGACAGAGCGAGACTCCGTCTCAAAATAATAATAATGATAATAATAATAATAAATTAAGCAAGTTAAAATTAATGCAGATAAAAATTTCATTGTGAACAGTTTGGCGGCACCATGTATTTTAGGGTTCCTCTCGTTGGTAAGTTGCATTCACACAATGATAATAAAAACATCATACTAGATTTTTTTCCACTGGGCAAAATACTTTCAATGAAGTATTTAGAATATTTAATTCTAGTGATGTGGCTGTCCAACAACTATTTTCACAAAAACAAATGTTTGAATTGCCTAAAATGTTAATTTTCTGTTGACACATAATATGTGTACATAGGTATGGGATATCCATAGTATTTGTTACATGCGTAGAATGTGCAGTGATCATGTCAGGGTATTTAAGGTATTCAACAGCTTGAGTAGTTGTCATTTCCTTGCCTTGGGAACATTTCAACTTCTCTATTTTAGCTATTTTGAAACATACAATACATTGTTGTTAACAACAATGTTATTGATCATTAGAACTTATTCTTCTTATCTAACTGTATTTTTGTACCTATTTACTAACCTCTCGTCATCTTCCCTACATGTACTCTTACACCCTTCTCAAACTCTGGTAACTATTATGCTACTCCCTGAAAATAACTTTAAGCTCCCACATATGAGTGAAAAGATGTGATATTTGTCTTTCTGTGCCTGGCTTATTTCTCTTAACATAATGACCTCTAGTTTTATCCCTGTTGCTAAACATGACAAGATTTTAGTTATTTCATGGCTGAATACTATTCTATTGTGTATATATACATTTTCTTTATCTATCCCATCCATTGATGGACACTTAGGTAAATTCTGTATCTTTTCTATTGTGAATAGTGCTATGATTAACATATCAGCGCAGGTATCTCTTTGATATAGTGATAGCCTTTCCTTTGGATAAATACCCAGTAGTGGGAATGCTGGTTCATATGGTAGTTCTGTATTTAGCTTTATGAAAAAGCTCCATACTGTTTTAATTATTAAAATACTAGAACGTGGAATAAAGTTATTTTTGCAAGTGCATTTTAAAACAATTAAAGCTACTCACTGAAGAAACACATTTTCTGCTAAAGTAGTATGTACCTCACTGAAAAGTATTCTTGTTTAATAGAAATATTATATTTTAAAATAAATCCAAGCTATAATAAAATTCAATTAAGCACATCCTATTTTCAATTCAGTAAGGTAGGCAATGTGGAAATTTAGATTCAAATATGTATGATTTCTCCTCTCCTGGAATCTAGAATCAAAATAGTAAAAAGCTTGTAAAAAGATGACTATAGTTTGAAAAGAATTAAGAAGATGTACAAATGGAATCTTGAGACAGGAGAGAAACAGGGAAGATTAATTCTGCAAAGTAGTTTAGGAAAGTAGCAGATGTTGTGCGGATATCTAATGATCTGTGCAAAAAAGAATTTGAGGTAAGTATCAATGTTAGAGGTAGGTCACTGATAGACTGAGAAGTACCTAAGTGCTTCAGGAAGCAAGGTTGAAGGTGATTTAACAATAATGAAAAGTGCAGACCATAAATATAGAATAGCAATATATCAGGGCTACGTCACCAAATATTTACTGTACACCTGTTATGTACCATGCTGTGTTCTTAGCACTGATGATTAAACTATCACCTGGAGATGTTAAAGTCCCTTTTTGTATGAAGTTCATTATCTATTTGAGGTGAGAGTAGGGGATGACAAAATATTGAATTTAAAAGGTAAAAAATGATGAATAAATAATAATCACTAATTTGAGAGCAAAATAGGTTGTGTAATAGAAACTGACTGGGTGGCTACTTTTGATTGGTTGTGCAGGCAAGAGGTCCCGGTGCTTGTGTGATGCATATGGTTTGTTAAGGATTTACTTCATGCCTTACACTGTGTTCATAACTAATAACTCTCCATTTCTCAACTTTGCACATAAGTTATTGTATGTTATGTACATACATATACAAACACACACATATACAGATGCATTAACAGAAGATGCAATATGATGAAAATTACAAAAAGAAAATTGAAGACAGAAGACCTAAGTGAATTCTTAAATTCCACCCCTAACTAACAGTGAACCTGTAAGTTATTTACTTTCTGACCTGTTATTCATTACATTCATGGTGTGATAATAGCAGCCAACTCACAAGAGATCCATGAGAAAACATGAAATCCTATATGTGGATATACACTAGTTTGAAAACTATATATTAGAAGTGGCAATGTACAAATATATTTGTCACCATCTCCATATAATTATTATTTGTGTGCATGTCTGAAGAGCATAAGAATGGGAATAATACCAACAGAAAGTCCCAGTAACTTGAACTGGTAATTATGTGTAGCCATACTACTGCAGTCAAAGGTAGATATTGAAATATAGGAAGTGATTATACAGGAAATTATTAAATGAATGGGAAAATTCTTACTGCATGGAAGTAAGTTTTTTCACATAATATATAGTTAAAATAAAGTGATTTATAGTAATAATTAAAGTGATATATAGTAATGAATAATAATAGAATATATACATACCGATGATTAGTTTTAGTACCTATCGGCAGTCTAACAGAGTATAAAGTTATTTATTATATTACTTTTGAACTGAACGCTCATGCTTCCTTCTCACTGGAGAATTCTTCAGCTAAGGCCAGATGAAACAACCATTAAAGGCACATTGAGAATCTACAGTATTTTGTACAAAATACAAAGTAGTAGTGCAAGGCAAGGCAATATTTTTCAGCCTCCTTTATGTCTAGGCATGGTCATGTAATTAGATGATGACCAATATCAACAGAAGGGTCTTGTGAAAGTATAGGAACATTTATTTCAATGATAGTTAATACACGCCTGAATGCTTTCATTCATCGTATCTTGTTCCATCCTGCTGCTTATGAGGAAAGGATGGTGGTTGGAGGTCTGGCTGCCAGTGTGGTCTATGAGTGACACTGTAGGTACCACAATGTGGAAGAGCATTGACGTATCTGCCCTGGGCTGCCATTTCAGGACATTTATTTGAGAGAGAATTGCATCTTTATCTTGTTCTCTAGTCTCTTTGTTTCTTTTTTCTTTTCTTTTTTTCTTTTTTTTTTAGATGGAGTTTTTGCTCTGTTGCCCAAGCTAGAGAGAAGTGGCACAATCTCGGCCCACTGCAACCTCCGCCTCACGGGTTCAAGTGATTCTCCTGCCTCAGCCTCCCAAGTAGCTGGGATTACAGGTGCACACCACTACACCCAGCTAATGTTTGTATTTTTAGTAGAGGCAGGGTTTCACCATCTTGGCCAAGCTGGTCTCGAACTCTTGACCTCAGGTGATCCACCCACCTTGGCTAGGTAATCCAAAGTGCCAGGATTACAGGCGTGAGCCACCATGCCCAGTCGGGCTCTTTTTGTTTCAGACAGTTTCATGTAGATAAATAAAATATATATTAAGATACAATTAGAGAATAAATAAGAAATTATTATGTTATTAAGGATGTCATATTCTGAGAAGAAATTACATTTTCAAAAAAATTATTTGAAGCAAATAGAGGTTCACATAAATTATACGAACAATACCATTAGAGGATTAGAGGAAAGAATTGAGTTGTTGTGTGAAATTTAATTTCTGTATGCAAGACCACTTCCTCATACATTTCAGCTTGAAAGACTTTAGCACGCCTATTACTTTATAAGCTCTGTGCTTCACTGTTCCCCATGGATCTCACAGTGAGAACTTACGCTCAGCTGAGAGATCTAACAGAAAATTGTACTCTTTATGCAATAGAAGAAGAGAAAAAATAGGATAAAAATTATTTCTGAAGTATAAATGGATGACATGATCATCAGATTCGTTAAGACAGAAAAGTCACATAATATACATGAAATGTGTGAGAGAAAAAATAAAATAGATTGCCCAAACTCAAAAGGTTTAACACACCACCAAGAGAAGTTAAAAACTTAAGAAGAAAAAACGATGGAGCAAGAGTTATAATCAATAAAATAATCTATAGATAGCAATTTCTGTCATTATGCTATAAAATCTATTCATAAATGGAACTATTTCTAACCTTATCCACTGCCACTGACATTTCTTCTCTGGACTATTATATTAACTTTCTAATTGTCCTTTATATATTGCAAACATTTTGTCCCTTCTCTAGCTAGTTATAAGATTGTAGCCAGTGATTTTGTGAAACATAATATTATCCAGATCTTATGTCATTCCCTTGTCAAGAATACCAGTGGCCTCTGAACTCAATCAGGGTAAAACCAAACTCCTTTCAATGTTCTACAATGTTCTGCAATTTTCACCCTTGTTAACTCTGACCCCATCTCTTACCAATTTTCCTCTGCTCATATAGGATTCTTTCTTTAGAGTCTTTGCATTGCTATGTTTTAAACAAATATTTTCAAATGTTTAATGAATCATTCCTTTACCCTGTTTAGCTCTTAACACAAATATCACTGTCTTGATGACGTCTTTCTGGGGGACTGCATTTTTTTTTAAGAGACAGGGTTTCCTCTATTGCTCAGGCTAGAGTACAGTGGCACCATCATAGCTCGCTGCAACCTGCAATTCCTGGGCTCAAGTGTTCTTCCCAATTCAGCCTCCTGAGTAGCTTGGACTATAGGTATGGGCCACCATGCCTGGCTAATTTTATTTTTATTTTTATGTATTTATTTAGAGATAGGATCTTGTTATATTAATCAGGCTGCGTTGAAACTCCTGGCCTCAAGCATCCTCCCATCTTTGCCTCACAAAGTGCTAGGATTACAGCCATGAGCGACTGGGCCAGGCTGGTCATTGCATTTTAATTGAAACCAACCGTGTCACTAAATACATTCTCCACTTTCTGGCAATTATTGCTATCTAAACCTTCTAAATTGTTTTTTGTTTATTTATCTTTTTTTCTTTTCTCTGTTATTAGAATGCTACTCCCCAAATAACAAGAAATTTTGTCTTATTTTTAAAAATCTTTATGGCTACATTTCCAACAGCATAACCGTTTCTGAGATATAGCAGATGCCTAATAATAAATGAAGACAAACTTAATAATTAATTCAAGGATGATGCTTACATGAGTAAACCAAATTTAGAGTAGGATAAATAAAATCTCCCACAATTAGAGATATTTTTATAACATTTCAGAACAAAACAAAAAGTATTATTGTGGAAAGAATAGTTAATATCTTTGGTTTTTCACACACCTGTGATCCTTATGGGGAAAACCCTCACGTTTTGGCCGTATTTCCTCAGGCTAGTTGCCAGCAACAACCCTTATTTAGCAACAAGAAGACTATTTGTCCCATGTGTTATCACTAGTATCTTCTTAACAGGAAAGTTGATCAAGTCTGGCAGTATATTCTATGAGTTCCACAGTGCCCCTTCATGTAGATTTCCCCTATATATTGCCCTCCCAACATCCCCCATCCTCTTCTTCTGTGCTGTCATCACTTCATCTTCTAACAGGTTATTTGAGAAGACTGCTATTCTGGTCAAGAGAATGAACCACTAATCAGCATTGACTCTATTCCTTTATTTTCTTGAAGGGAACCAGTACATTAATGTTAACTATTGTATTTTGACTGATGAGTTCATGGAGATGAATCTGACTTACAGTGTGTTTTAAAATTAAGCATTATATCTTACTTAACATGGTGTATTAGGGCTCTCTAACGGGACAGAACTAATAAGATATATGCATATATGAAGAGGAGCTTATCAGGAGATTTGACTCACATAATCACATAGTGAAGTCCCACAACAGGCCGTCTGCAAGCTGAGGAGCAAGGAACCCAGGTCAACTCCCAAAACCTCCAAAGTAGGGAATCGGACAGTGCACCTTCAGTCTGTGGCTGAAGGCTCGAGAGCCCCTGGCAAATCACTAATGTAAGCCTAAGAGTCGAAAAGCTGAAGAACTTGGAGTCTAATGTTCAAGGGCAGGAAGTATCCAGCATGGGAGGAAAGACGGAAGCCGGAAGACTCAGTAAGTCTGCTTTTCCACCTTCTCCTGCCTGCTTTATTCTAGCTGTGCTGGTGGCTGATTAGATGGTGCCCACCCAGATTGAGAGTGGATCTGCCTCTCCCGGTTCACTGCCTCAAATGTTAAACTCCTTTGGCAACACCCTCACGGACACACCCAGGAACAATACTTTGCATCCTTCAATCCAATCAAGTTGGCACTTAATATTAACCATCATACATGGCTAGTATAATTGTCCTGTGATAGAAAGTAGTCAATACTTCTAGAAAAACAAAATTAGGCTCCAACATACTTTATTTATAAATTATTTATTTATTTATAACAACCACCAGTTTATATAAAATCACAATCAAACTTAGAGAAAATTTTAGTCAGGTATTTTAATCATTATTATATATTTACTTTATTAAAAGCCATATATCAACGTAAAATCTTTATAAAGGAAGTATGTTTGGGGCAGTAAACATAATTATTATTCTTTTATATGCAAACAATATAATATGAGTAATGTTGCACTATAAATTTTTTTTCAGGTTTGAAGTGTAGCCAAAACTTTTTCTCTCCGGTATACAGAATAATTCACTTGCTAGCATTATTCTTAATATAGCTGACTGCCCATCTCATGTTATTATGTTTTGGGATTAAACTATGAATAAGTAAAATCCTGAAATAAATATATTTTATTATTATTTGAATGCATGGATAGCATATATTATCACATCATTTTCTACATTTATATTTAACATTATATTATAGGGTACATCCTTTTACTTAGTTTGTAAAATCAAGAGAATTGAAACAACTTTGTAATGTGTTTTTATCAATTAAAAATAATATGATATCATTGAAATCAGAAGACAAAATTTAGTTAAGTATTTTGAGTTTCAGAAAATGGTTTATTTCATTGATTCTTGCAATAGATATGTAAATATTTCCCTATCAAAAGTGCATGTATTTGAAAATAGAAATAATTTCCAATACATGCATTTTTTGATAGGAAAGTACAATACCTAAAATACTTGATAATAAGAAAGACAAATTATACCAATTACTAGAACTAAACATCAAATATGATCAATTGTCCTTTCTCATCCTCTTAAAGTTCAGTATGGTCGTGTTATTGTTTTGGTCAAAAGAATGTTAATAAAAATGATAAATGCCCCTTATTTACATATAAATTTGAAAAGCCAGTATACAGTTTACCATTTTGTTTTTCCCCCAAACACAGGGATCAACAGCACTGTATATGGTGCCTGCTCCAGTATCCTGGGTCTTGAGAACCAGGCAGAACAGATCTCTCAACTAACTCACAATGAATATGGAAAACAAACTTCATTGTTTTTTTTTTTTTTTTTTTTGAGGCGGAGTCTCGCTCTGTCGCCCGGACTGGAGTGCAGTGGCCAGATCTCAGCTCACTGCAAGCTCCGCCTCCTGGGTTTCCGCCATTCTCCTGCCTCAGCCTCCCAAGTAGCTGGGACTACAGGCGCCCGCCACCTCGCCCGGCTAGTTTTTGTATTTTTAGTAGAGACGGGGTTTCACCGTATTAGCCAGGATGGTCTCGACCTCCTGACCTCGTGATCCGCCCGTCTCGGCCTCCCAAAGTGCTGGGATTACAGGCTTGAGCCACCGCGCCCGGCCCAAACTTCATTGTTTTAAGCCACTGACATTTAAAGTTTGTATATTACCCCAAAATAACTTAGACATTTATTTGGTTGGTGCATATTAGTATGAGAATGAGACCTAGGCAGTTGAACACTAGAGTTTTTGTCTTCACAACCTTACTTTCCATATGAAAGATTACATGCAAATCTATTGATTTATTATTGTATCGTGACATCAGATATCTTTTAAACATGTGTTTAGGATAAGACATAATAAAAACTTTGAATAAAAGTATTTCTTATCCCAAACACATTCTCTATATGGGAGTGAAGAACGTTTCTTGTTTGAACGGTGAATCAACTCCCCAGTTATGGTTCTTATGGCCCTTGTCTCTTCTCCAATCTCCTAGATCTTCATACTTCTTTGTAAACCTCCTGGACTCATTTGAGGTAAACACTGCTTGCTTTCTTCATGATTAAATAATTCTTCTTTCATAATTAAGCAGTTTTCTCAGCCTGATTCCTGCCTATATGTGACTACTGAATGTTGTTAACTAAAAACTGTCTGAGATGTAGTTCAATCAATTCAGAGGTTCATTTTAACTAGGCTACGGGAGTGCCCAGGAAAAAGAGACATAAGCTACAGTAGAATCTGTTGCCTGTACTTTTTCCAAAGAGGGCTTTGAGGACTCAATATTTAAAGAAGACAGAGTGGCAGAGGAGGAAGGAGGAAAGAAAAGAAAAAGAAGGAGGATAGGTAGGTAGTGAGATAAGTGGTCACATTGTTGTGAGGCTTTGATTAGTACTCACTGAATCCACATGTTACATCTAAAAGGAGGAGAAAGAGGAACATTTGATTATTTATTTTTTAAAATATATGCTGTACATAATACAAAAATAAACATAGACTACTGAGCCATAAAAAGAAATGAATTAATGGCATCCACAGCAACCTGGATGGAGTTGGAAACTATTATTCTAAGTGAAATAATTCAGGAAAGGAAAATCAAACATAGTATTTTCTCAGTCATAAGTGGAGCTAAGGCATGAGGATGCAAAGGCATAAGAATGATACAGTGGGCTTTGGGGACTCAGGGGAAAGGGTGGATGTGGGATGAGGGATAAAATACTACAAATTGGGTTCAATGTGTACTGCTCCAGTGATGGGTGCACCAAAATCTCACAAATCATCACTAAAGAACTTACTCGTAACCAAATACCACCTGTTCCTCAAAAACCTGTGGAAAAAAAGTAAAAATCAATAAATAAATAAGCTTAGAGAAAGCAGTCTAATATGCATTTGTTTCTGAGTGGTTGGACGGATGGTTTCTAGGCTTATTTATGTCTTGTACCTGTAAAGATAGGCAGTTAATTTACATTGTCAGGGTGAAATTCAATAGAACTCTGTTTTAGTGCAAAGATTTTGGGGCTCATAAGGAATTTTCTTGTGACTAATTTGTGAGAGAGATGTGGCCTTCTATCTTGGTAGCTATGTGGTTTGTTGTTGTTGTTGTTGTTGTTGTTGAGACGGAGTCTTGCTCTGTCGCCCAGGCTAGAGTGCACTGCCATGATCTCAGCTCACTGCAACCTCTGCCTGACTGGTTCAAGCAATTGTTCTGTCTCAGCCTCCTGAGTAGCTGGGACTATGGGCAGCCGCCACCACCTCTGGCTTGTTTTTGTATTTTTAGTAGAGACAGGTTTCACCATATTGGTCAGGCTGGTCTCGAACTCCTGACCTCAGGTGATCCGCCCGCCTCGGCCTCCCGAAGTGCTGCGATTACAGGCCTGAGCCACAGCGCCCAGCCAGCTATCTGTTTAAGAACCCAAGGAAGGAAGTCTTTGCAAGACTCAGGTCCAGGCTTAACAAAAGGCTTCTCAGAGATCTTCATGATGTGAGAATACAATGAGAAAATAACAGTCTGTAACCCAGATGAAGACCTTCACAAGAACTTGCCCATAGTGATACCTTATCTTAGACTTGCAGCCTCCAGAATGATGAGAAATACATTTCTGTTGATTATATGGCACCTAGTCTATGGTATTTTGTTAGAGCAGGCCAAGCAAAGACATTAACCGAGAGTCATTTCAGTCTTGTGAAGTTACATAGAGTCTTTTGAAATTATGCAATTCTCCAAAATTTAGGAAAGATCTGTATACTTTTAAAAAAGTCATCTGGACACATTTTTATCGATTCCATTTCACTTTGCTTTATTTGCAATAGCTACATCTCTTCTTATTTTCTGGATATACTTTTATTTGTGCTGCATTCTCTTGCTATCTTTGCCCCATACAACCCTCCTCTATCTTACATTAATTCAGAAAATTAGAATCTATCAGGCCTAGGTGGGAGAGCTTATAATAAATTTCACTTAATCAAGTAATTTTGGCTTTTGTTTTTTTATGCCATAGTTACTTGCATCTTTAATTCTTTGCAAAACAATATAAAGGCATTTCTAGTACTGATTCTTGCGGAGTCTTTTAATTTATTCTTTCAGTTTTCAAAACAACAACTACAAATATATTTTACATCCACAAACTTCTTACTATATGGTAAAGGTTAGACTTGGCCCTTGAATTCATGAAGCATAACTGGAGAGATACACATTAAATAAATGCAAAAGTACTATTAATATTAGAGCTCTGAAGGAAATGAACGTGATTTTTAAAACAATTTATAATATAGTATTATTAAATCAGAGAGTAAGAGTTTCATGTAAAAGTAATTCACGTAGAAAGGGCAAATGAATTACACTTTTTTACTTAGGTAGGGTGAAATAAAACCCCAAAGTTGAATTAACAGTGTTAAAAGTGTGTCATATGTTTTATATGAACCATATTCAGGTTGCATCAAAGGATTCAGTAAAATGAGTTTTACTTCTTTTGATTTTTAAAATTTTCACACTTATTTTGAGAGCATGGACTTGCCTTCTTGTCATTCATATAAGTTTTATAACCCCTTTTTAATTTAAAATGTGATTAATATAGTAAATGTTGCTGACATACTAAATCTATGCTAATTAAATGTATTTCTGAGGAGAAAAAAGTTTCATCAGATGCTTTTATTTTTACTTTATCAAGCAAAAATGATAAAGTTAATTACTTAATGCTTGAATACATCTTGTTATGTATATATAAACTTTAGATAATCAGCTATGTACATCTTAAAATAATTAATACTAGAAGACACGTGCCTAATAAACTATTTGAACATTCATAATAAATATTTCTCAAATATGACCACCTGCACATATATAATGTTAACTTCAGTCAATCATAGGTATTGTTGTGAAACACTGGTAAGTAGAAAGAGATATTTATTTGATGAAATTTTGTGCTTAATACTGTGAACAGAAATAGTAGAAAAATAAGGCAGAATGAATACATTGAGTTTTAGAGTTGAAGATACAGAAATATATCTAAATGCACATATAAATGTATGATTATATATGTTATTATATATGTAGTCTACATGTTTTATGTATTGATAAATTTATAATTATTTATATTTATGTGTTTTGTTCTGCTTTTTTTTTTCCCCCGAGATTGGGTCTCACTCTGTCAATCTGGCTGGAGTGCAGTGACGTGATGATTACAACTCACTGCAGTCTGAACCTCAGGGGCTCACATGATCCCACCATATCAGCCCCTTGAGTCGCTAGGACTACAGGCACATACCACCATGCCAGGCTATTTTAAAAAAAAAAAATTTTGTAGAGAGAGAGTCTCATTATGCTGTCCAGGCTGGTCTTGAACTCCTAGGCTCAAGTGATTCTATCCCCTTGAGCTCCCAGAGTACAGGAATTACAGGAATGAGCCACTGCACCTGGCCCATGTATGCATTTTTTAATATTTGAGCAATTTAGCCTTTGGGAAGAAGAAGCCTTATAAAGCTTCTTGCAAAATAGCAATTAATTGATAATAAAGCAAAGACTATGTCTGCTCTTTTTGTAGCTGTTGAAAGCAATTGTAGGATCAAAGACTGTATTTTAAAACCTGAAATTATGTATAATGTAAGAGTAGCTTTTTAAAAATACAAAACATTTGGAGGCTACAAAAGTTAAAAAGAAACACGAGAACTTGAAACATCATGTAATAAATGTAATTAAGTAAACATGAAGTTCTTAATTTCTTAGTATTATCTAGATACTTGTCAGGCCTCCAGAATCATATTTTAATTTTCTAAAAGGTAATGCAAATATTTCAAATAATTTAAATTTATATTGAAGTTATCTACAAGAGGGATGAAATTACTACTTTCCTAGTAGTCATTATATGCCTTCCCAAATTTCAAATGTTAAATATCTGTTCCTCAAAAATATATTTCCTGCTTTTTCATTCAAAAATTTCCCTAAAGTTTTTAATTTATATGCACTCTTATTGCCTTTCTTTAATCTGTTCTCTGCTTTATATTGCATTTCCTAAATTCCATAATCTACTCACCTTAGACTTCTCTAATATGATTTTACAATATATTATTTTTGTCTTTTAAAAATAAGAATCAACTTTGTCATATTTTTCTTATTTTTACAAACCCATGTGGTGCTCTCATTGTAAAAAAAAATAGGACAAATTTTGAAGGATCAAGCAAGAAAAAAATGAGATGTTGATAGGTTTGGCTTTATGTCCCCACCCAAATCTCACCTTGAAAGGCAATCCCATAATCCCCACGTGTCAAGGGCAGGACCAGGTGGAGGAAATTGAAGCACAGGGACATGTTACCCATGCTATTCTCATGATAATAAGTCTCATGAGATCTGATGGTTTTATAAGCATCTGGCATTTCCTCTGCTTGCATTCATTTTTTCTCTCTTTGTGCCCTGTGAAGATGTGTCTTCCACCATGATTGTAAATTTCCTTAGGCTTCCACAGTCATGTGGAACTGTGAGTCAATTAAACCTCTTTTCTTTTTACAAGTTACCAAGTCTCAGGTATTCTCTTATAGCAATGTGAGAACAGACGAATACAATAAATTGGTACCACAGACAGTGGGGTGTTCCTATAAAGATACCTGAAAATGTGGAAGCAACTTTGGAACTGAGTAACCAGCAGAGGTTGGAACAGTTTGGAAGGCTCAAAAAAGACAGAAAAATATGGGAAAGTTTGGAGCTTCCTAGAGATATATTGAATGGCTTTGACCAAAATGCAGTCAGTGATATAAATAATGAAGCCCAGGCTGGGATGGTCTCAGATTGAGATGAGGAACTTTCTGGGAACTGGAATGAAGGTCATTCTTGCTGTTCATTAGCAAAGAGACTGGTGGCATTTTGCCCCTTCCCTAGAGATCTGTGGAACTTTAAACTTGAGACAGATGATTTAGGGTACCTGGAGGAAGAAATTTCTAAGCAGCAAAACATTCAAGATTTGACCTGCCTGTTCCTAACAGCATACAGTCATATGGGTTCACAAAGAGATGGTCTAAAATTGGAACTTATGCTCTAAAAGGAAGCAGAACGTAAAAGTTTGGAAAATTTGCAGCCTGAACATGAGGTAGAAAGGAAAAACCCATTTTCTGGGGAAAACTTCAAGCCAGATGCAGAAATTAGATTAAGTAATGAGGAGTCAATTGTTAATCACCAATACATTGGGGAAAAGCAGCCCCTCCCATCACAGGCCTGGAGGACTAAGAGGAAAAAGTGGTTTCCTGGGCCAGGTCCAGGGCCTTACTGCTTTGTGCAATCTCATGACTTAGTGCCCTGTGTCCCAGCTATGGCTAGACGTGGCCAATATATAGTTCATTCCACTGCTTCAGAGGATGCAACCCCAAGTCTTCACATCTTGCATGTGATGTTGGGTCTCTCGGTACACAGAATTCAAGAATAGAAGTTTGGGAGCCCCCACCTAGATTTCAGATGATGGATGGAAATGCCTGGAGGTCCAGGCAGTAGTTTGCTGGAGGGGTGGAGTTCTCATGGAAAATCCCTGTTAGGGCAGTGTGGAATAAAAATGTGGGGTCAGAGCCCCCACACAGAGTCCCACTGGGGCACTACCTAATGGAGTTGTGAGAAGAAGGCCATCATCCTCCAGACCCAGAATGGTAGATCTACCTACATCTTGCACTGTGCACCTTGAAAAGCTGCAGACACTCAACGCCAGCCTGTGAAAGCAACTGGGATTGGGGCTGTACCCTGCAAAACCACAGAGGCAAAGGTGCCCAAGGCCATAGGAGTCCACCTCTTGCATCAGCATGACCTGGATGTGAGACCTGGAGTCAAAGGAGACCTTTTTGGATCTTTAAGGTTTAATGACTGCCCTGTTGTATTTCAGACCTCTATGGGGCTGTGGCCCCTTTGTTTTGACCAATTTCTCACATTTGGAACAGGTGTATTTGCCTAATGTCTATGCCCCCATTGTATCTAGGAAGTAACTATTAATAACTTGCTTTTGATTTTACAGACTCATAAAAGGAAAGAAATTACCTTGTCTCAGATAAGACTTTAGACTTGGATGTTGAGTTAATATTGGAATGAGTTAAGACTTTGGGGAACTGTTGAAAGAGCACATAGTTGTATTTTGAAATGTGAGGGCATGTGATTTGGGAGAAGCCAAGTGCCAAATAATATGGTTTGGCTCTGTGTCCCCACCTAAATATCACCTTGAATTGTAATCCCCATAATCTCCACATGTCAAGGGTGGGGCCAGGTGGAGATGATTGAGTCACAGGGGCAGTTTCCCCCATGCTGTTCTCATAGTAGTGATCGAGTCTCATGAGATCTGATGGTTTTTTAAGCATCTGGCATTTCCTCTGCTTGCACTCATTCTCTCCTGCTGCCCTGTGAAGAGGTGCCTTCTGCCATGATTGTAAGTTTCCTGAGGCCTCCCCAGCCATGTGAAACTGTGAGAAAATTAAACCTCTTTTCTTTATAAATTACCCAGTCTGAGTATTTTTTATAACAATATAAGAATGGACTAATACGGATGTCAAGAAAAAGAATTAAGAAAATACGTATATGTAAAGATGTATAGCCTTCCTCTCCTATGTTTATGGGCTAGCACGAGTGGGTTTTAGTAAGCTACATTTATTTAAAAGCACTCAAATCTAGTCACGCATGCCAGGCTACTCCCACTTACTTAGGAGGCTGAGGTGGGAGGGAAACTTGAGTGTAACAAGTTTAGTTCAGACTAGATGATACAGGAAAATTCTGTCTCGAAAAACATTACTCAAATCTAAATTTGAAAGTTAAGTTCTCATATTTTTTTATTAAAGAAAAATTAAATATGTCAGAGGAATTATCAATTTCCAAATAAAGTGATGTCTGTTGTTAACTGTTGTCAATGTTAGGACAATGTACTAATTGTCTATTATCTTTGAACAACAGGATGGTGACTATCTTATGCAATGAGTCAAACAAAACTAAATAAAAGTAAGACATATTCAAGCTAAGGTTCCTGAACCTTGAAAATAAATATATTTTTATACTGAATTTTCTTCACTTCATTGCAACTCTTTGTTAGACGTGTTTGCATTTTTTGGTGAATTTTATAAATATGCATTTTTAATTAAACTTTTAAAATAATTATTATAATTTTTTCTCTATTGAAATATACGTTGTACCCTCCTCACCCCCCAAAATAAGAATGTTTTCTCACCTTTCTCTCTCTCCCTCCTGTGTTGTGAATATTAGGATAAAATCATTTTTTGTCAGACTCAATAAATCCAGAGCTAGGAGAGCAGGAAAGGGGAAGGTTTATGCTTGCAAGTCAGAGGGAAAGAGTATCTTAAAAACTTTGTAAAATAACCACACAAGAAATTATCTCTTTAGAACTACAGAAATTTAGATAAGATGCTCTTGAAAGAACACCTGTCCAGTAATGTCATCTCCATCAGTGAAATGATGCCAACTCTGACTCTGAGCCCCCAAAATCAAGAAACTCTGTATCCAAGCAGCTTACATGCAGTTCTCCCTGGCTAATAAAAATTTCCTTTTACCCTCTTCTCTCTCCTCTTTAAATTCATAAGTAGATTGCCATAACTGTGCATCACAGATTATAGTTCTCTTTTCTAATTCCTGTTAAATTTTAAATTCCACATATGTGGAGATGTTTTTTCTGATTTTTGTTGCTGTTGTTGACTAATCTGATGTCAGAAATGGCCCTGAGCTAGATTACCTTCAGAAGAGCTTGTCAACTCTTGGAACTGGCTAGGGTACAATTGAGTCATTTGTGTTGTCTATGTTCTATGGATTGCTCTTTTCTGCCCAGTTAACTCCTCTCAGGTTGAGCTTCCTCCCTGTGGTAACAGCTCCTTGTTAACTTTATTTGTGATCTGATTTGGTTAAGACACCTTCATAAAGGATCTTACACACCTTCTGGAACTATAAACGGCTTTTTGCCTTTTCTGGAAAATTCTTTCTGGAATAAAGACATTTTGTCTTTCTAATCTTGGCAAGTACTCTTCTGGCTTCAGTTTTATTCTGAGTTGTATATTTACACTTGCATGTTTGCTGTTGATGGGCCTTTTTTCTCTGTTTCTAGACATCTTTTGTGATTAATAAGAAAAACAATGGAACCCCAAAATTTCAAAGTATGCAAACACAATTCCTCTTATGGTACCCCAGCCCAGACATCACAGTTCTCTCTCATGAATGTTTTTAAATCAATTGGAGAAGTACACTAAAACTGATTTAGACGTTCAATGGTTGTCCTGGAGATCTTTTGAGTTTCCATAATTTGTCTTTCTCAGGACTAGAGTGGAAGGCAACAGTCATAAAATTAAACCACCTGAGGAGAAGATGTATGAGTCAGTTTTTGCACTGCTATAAACAAATACATGAAAGTGGGTAATATATAAAGAAAATGGGTTTAATTGGCTCATCATTCTGCAGGCTGTACAGGAAGCATAGCTGGGGAGGCCTCAGAAAACTTTCAATCATGGCAAGAGGTGAAGGAGAAGCAAGCCTGTTTTACATTAGTGGTGCTGGAGAAAGAGAGAGAGTAGGAGGCGCTACACACTTTTAAACAATCAGATCTCAAAATAACTCACTCACTCTCATGAGAAAATCACCAAAGGAGAAATCTGCCTCTATGATTGAATCACCTACCTCCCACCAGGCTCCAACTCCAACACTGAGGATTACAATTTGACTTGAGATTTGGGCAGGGATACAGTTGCAAAGGATATTATTCTACCCTGTCTGTTTCCAAATCTCCTGTCCCTCTCACGTTTCAAAATACAATCATGCCTTCCCAACAGTTCCCCAAAGTCTTAACTTAATTCAGCATTAACTCGAAAGTCCAGTCTCATCTGAGACAAGACTAGTCCCTCCTGCCTATGAACTTGGCCCAAACAAAGGGGCTATGGGGTTCATGAAAGTCCAAAACCCAGCAAGGCAATCATTAAATCTTAAAGCTCCAAAATAATCTCCTTTGACTCCATGTCTCACATCCAGGGCACACTGAAGCCAAGGGTGGGCGCTCAAGGCCTTGTGAAGCTCCACCCCTGTAGTTCTAGAGGGCTAAGCCCCCATGGCTGCCCAAGTGCTAGCATTGAGTACCTGCAGTTTTTCTGGGTGCATGATACAAGCTGTCAGTTTATCTACCATTCTCTAGTCTGGAGGATGTTGGCACTCTTCTCACAATTCCACTAGACGGTACCCCAGTGGGGACGCTTCATGTGGAGGGCGAAACTCCACATTTCTCTTCCATATCCCTAGTAGGGATTCTTCCTTCAAGCTTCTCCCTGCACACCCAGGCTTTCCATACATATTCTGAAATCTAGGTGGAGGCTTCCAAGCTTCAAATCTTGCATTCTGCACATCAGTAGGCTTCACTACACATGGAAGCCACAAAGGCATATGGATTGCACCATCTGAAGCAGCAGCCCAAACGTCTGGGCCTCTTTGAGCCACAGCTAGAACTGTAGCAGCCAGGATGCAAGGAGCAGTATTCTGAGGCTGTGTAGGGCAGCGTGACCTTGGCTCTGGCCCACAAAACCATGCTGTCCTCCTATGCCTCTGGGCCTGTGAAGGGAGGGGCTGCCACAAAGGTCCCTAAAATGGCTTCAGGGCCTTAACCATTGTCTTGGCTATTGGTTACTTTTCTTCCTTTTTGCTATGCAAACTTTTTATAGCCTGCTTTAATTCCTCCTATGAAAATTTATTTTTCTTTTCTACCACATGGCCAGGCTGCAATTTTCAAACATTTACACTCTGCTTCCCTTTTTAATGTAAATTCCAGTTTCAGGTAATTTCTTTGTTCATGCATATAAGCACAGGCTTGTAGAAACAACCAAGCCATGTTTTGAACGCATTGCTGCTTAGAAATTTCTTCTGCCATGTACCCTAAATTATCTCTGTCAAGTTCAAAGCTCCACAGATCCCTAGAGCATGAGCACAATGCCACCAGGTTCTTTGCTAATGCATAACAAAAGTGACCTTTGCTCTAGTTCACAGTAACTTCCTCATAGCCACCCAAGACCTCATCAGCTTGGTGATCTCTGTCCATATCACTGTCAGCATTTTGGTCAAAACCATTTAATGAGTTTCTAAAAAGTTCCAAACTTTCCCTCATCTTTCTATTTTCTTCTGAGCCTTCCAAGCTGTTCCAACCTCTGCCTGTTACCCAGTTTCAAAGCTGTTTCCACATTTTCAAGTATCTTTATAGCAGTGCCCCACTCCTAGGTACAATTTTCTGTATTAGTTCTCACATTGCTATTAAGAAATACCTGGAAGTGAGTGATTTACAAAGAAAAGAGGTTTAATTGCCTCATGATTCTGCAAGCTGTGCAGGTTGCATATCTCGGAAGGTCTCAGGAAACTCACAGTCATGGCAGAAGGCTAAGGGGAAGCAGGCACATCTTACATGACTAGAGCAAGAGGAAGAGAAGAGGGGAGCAGGTGCTACACACTTTTAAACAAACCAATCAGCAAGTATTAAGTCAATCACTATCATGAGAACAGCATGAAAGGGGAAATTTGACCCCATGATCCAATCACCTCCCACCAGCCCCACTCCAACATTAGGGATTACAATGAGATTTGGGTAGGTACACAGCCCCAAAGCATATCAGAATGCAAATGTCAATGGACACCTTGGAGCTTCTAAGCATATTTAAAATACTGAAATAACCTCCTTATAAAACACTATCTCAAAATCAATTCAGTAGAACAGTTAAAGATGAACAGAAAGTTTTTAGAAGCTTGAATTTGTTTTCTCTCCATAGACTTTCCTTTCGTTTTTTCCCGCTAGCTCCTCTTCATCTTTCTTTACCTAAATTAACTTTCCCTCCAGATTTCTCAGCACCCCTCAACCCCAAGCAAATGTGGCCTTTTACATAGCTGTCTCTTTAAAATGCAACTCACTGATAATCTCTTTGGACACCACCATGCCAACCAGCCCGGCTTCAGAATAACTAACTACTACAAAGGGTGAGGATTTTTCCATAAGCTTTTTAGTGCTTTTGTTTCACAACCCATTCTTTTAAATCTTTATCCTCTTCAGGATGCCCGTTCCTTGTTGCATGTTATTTCTGCCCTCCTTTCACCTATTTGGGTGTAATTTTCTGGAAAAATACTGTACTTTTTTTTTTTTAAATGAAACAGAGAAATAATTTTAGAATATGACAAACCAAATTGTGTTGACTCAAGCTTGAATTCCCGACTCCTCAAATTCTCACATTTGCTATTCATTCCCTGTTTAGAGAAGAAAAATAATGCCATGCTTTTACTAGTAAGTCAAATACCTACCTCTTTTTTTTTTTTTTTTTTGAGACAGAGTCTCGCTCTGTCACCCAGGCTGGAGTGCAGTGGCCAGATCTCAGCTCACTGCAAGCTCCGCCTCCCAGGTTCATGCCATTCTCCTGCCTCAGCCTCCCGAGTGGCTGGGACTACAGGCGCCCGCCACCTCACCCAGCTAGTTTTTTAATACCTACCTCTTTATGGGGGAACTTCCTTTTCACTTAAATATGAAAAGGAAGACAACACTCACATACAAAAATAAGACAGCACTTTGAGTCTTAACCCAAAGAACAGATCCCAACACTATTCACTAGAATACTGTAGCCGATAACTGGATTGTCTTACTCTGGGTTTTGTCTGCCTAATGCTGTTTCTTCTGCAGCCTTGTTAGTGAAGGCAACTGAGAAGATACTCATGGGATCCCCAACACCTGTATGTGTGCCTAGTGTGTGGAAGCTCTCCTAAACCCACGTTGTCAGGGGACAAACCTCGAAATTGGATCACAACCCAGGAGGTCATGTGAGTTCTTGGTTTTGCAAATAAAAGAATTCAGGAGTGAGTTCACGGAGTAAAGTGAAAGCAAGTTTATTAAGACAGTAAATAAATAAATAGGTGGCTACCCCATAGGCAGAGAAGCAGCATGGGGTTTAAGTAACTGCACTCACAGTTATTCCTTGATTATATGCTAAACAAGGGATGGATTATTCATGAAATTTCCAGGAAAAGGATGAGGAATCCTGATATTCAGGTTTCCTCCCCTTTTCAGACCATGTAGGGTAGCTTCTCGATGTTTCCATGCCATTTGTAAACTTTCATGGCACTGATGGGAGTTTCCTTTACCATGCTAATGCATTATAATTAGCATATAATGAGCAGTGAGGATGACCAGTGGTCGCTTTCCTCACCATCTTGGTTTTGGTGGGTTTTGGTCAGCTTCCTGACTGTATCCTGTTTTATCAGCAGAGTCTTTGTGACCTATATGTTGTGAAACAAATCCTGCCAAATTTCCATCTCAACATCACTCTCAGTATTTTATGCCAGTTGACTTACTTTCTATGACCTGCTTCTACTTGTGGCTCCTCATGTCATTCCCTCATGCTGCAATGACCATAACTCTGCAACTCCCTTGCCCTCTCCTTTGAAAGAGATACTACATGGCTGCCCAATCCAACAGACCACCTTTTAACTTCTCAGGAGAATCTGCAAAAGACTCCTATGGAAGATGCTGAGTTACCCTGTTTTACAGATGTCTCACATTTAAAGAATGACACTGAAGAGTGATAATTTAAGTGCTATTTTTAAATATGAGTAAGTATTGTGCAGGCTACAATTAGCCTCCTTAGAAATTGTGGAGGCAGCTCCTTTGCCTTAAGCACTTCAGCCCAGCAGATGGAATGATTTGCCTTCACTGGAGGCTGTCTTGTTGCTAAGGGAAACTTTTAATGTTTATAAAGACGGTAGGTATGCCTTTGGAGTTGCTTATAATTTTGGAATGTTGTGGAAATGAGGAGATTTTCTCACTCCCAATGGACAAAATAAAGAATGGGCCATATGTAAACGAATTACCAGATGCAATACAGCTAGTTGCTGCTCTAGCCATCTGACCATTTAAAACTAAACTCTATGGAATCAAGAGGAAATCACCTTGCTGATAGCCCACCAGAGAGTGCTGGCCTTAAAGTCCTACTTATTAACCAAATCTCTGTTATTATCCACCTAGAAAAATTTCTCAAATATGACCTTAAAATAATTGCTAAAGATGCCAAAAATTGGGCAACAGAGGCCAAAAAAAAATTGGAGAAATAATGGTTATTGGTTTAATGACAGAGTAACTCTGGTTTGGGCCAGATAGAAAGCCTCTTCTCTGAGACTCCATGACATTTTTGCTGTTATCTACTGTATGTGATTTAAATCACTGGGCTATAGAAAAGTTATCACTTTTATAAAATAATACTGGTGGTGTAACATTACTAAAACTGCCAAAGATGCTTGTATGGCCTGCCTCACCTATCCTAAATTAAATCTTGGAATGTAAATGCAAACCGAGCCTGGCCATTTTAAGCTTCCTAATGGGCCATTCATGGTTTGGCAGATAAATAGTATCCAGCTACCTACCACACATGGGTACAAGAATAATTCAGTCATGCCGGGTGAGGTGGCTCACGCCTGTAATCCCAGCTCTCAGGGAGGCAGAGGCGGGAGGATAGCTTGAGCCCAGGAGTTCGAGACCTGCCTGGGTAATACAGCGAGACTCCGTTCTCCACAAAAAGAAAAAAAAAAAAAGAAAAAAAAGAATAATTCAGTCATAATCTGGATGTTCTTCCATTGAATTGAACACACACCTCAGCAGTGGCTAAAGTCCTATGAAAAAAATATTCCCTACTGAAGGCATGCCCTCAAACTCCACAGCGAGTGACAAACTTATTTTTGTGGACAAGATATAAAACAAGTGTATGCTAATTGGCCAGCATTGTAGCACTTTCATTATGCTTATCATTCTCAGTCTGTTGGACTTGTTGAATGCATTAATAGTGTTCTTAAGACTTAATTGGAAAAGTTTATAGAAACTTTATGGTTACCATGACCAAACACTCTACCTACCAAGTGCTTCAAGCTTAAGGGCAGCTCTCTTTGAATTCCATAATTTTTCACCTTTCCAGTAATTACTGGATGCCCCAGGCATTTGACCTCACCTTGTTTTGACCTCAAGTTAATAAAAGGTGAAATGTTTCAATATTATAAGCGTATAATCAATGTTCTGAATAAAAATTGTACTCTGATAGAACAACATTTTCACAGTGCACTCCTGGGAGATGAAGACCTAAAATGCCATAACCATGTAGGGGGAGCGGCTGATGCCTGTAATCCCAGCAATTTGGGAGGTAGAGGCAGGTAGATCACTTGAGGGCCAGGAGTTGGAGACCAGCCTGGCTAATATGGCAGAACCCCATCTCTACTAAAAATATAAAAATTAGCCAGGCGTGCTGGTGCACATCTGTTATCCTAGCTACTTGGGTGGCTGAGGCAGGAGAATCAGTTGAACCCAGGAGAGGGAAGTTGCAGTGAACAGAAATTGCGTCGCTGAACTCCAGCCTGGGTGACAGAGTGAGACTTTGTCTTAAAAAACAAACAAACAAAGAAATGAAAACATCATAGCCTACAACCAGGATATTCTGTCTATTGAAGAAAACATTTACAAAACGATTACCTCCAACCTTTCTGGAAAGCCCCATGTCATGTCTTATTAACCAATCATTGCACAACTAAACTTACAGAAATTGATTCCTGGATACATATATCTCTTCAAAGAAGACATTGGCTCCTGAGTGGAATTGCATCTCTGCTGACAAATAAAAAATAGGTATTTCTAGGATAAAGCAGATGACATCTGAGTGGTTGATTTCTCCAAATATGCCCAGGACAGGGCTGTATACAATTCTTTCACTGATAATTTTTACTTTATTTTCTCCCTCTTTCCCCTGGAAAGACAATACCCTTGTCTGTATTTCCCAGTTCATCACTTGGGGAGAGGATAACTTTCCCAGTTATTAATTGCTGTCAAAACCTTAGTCTATCTCTGATTTTAATGCCTTCTTAGTTTTACCTGTAATGAATTTCGCTAACATCCCAAATCCAACCACCTATACAAATTGTATCATTGGACACTCTTATAGGATTAAGCTTTTTTATTTATCTTTAACTTGTGTTTCCTGCCTCACCTTATTAAATCAGCAACCTCCCAGTTGGGTCCCAGGAATATGCAATGAACCATCGCTCTTAAACCATTTAGGAGCATTTCCTAACACGTGTAGAAAAAAAAAAATTATTAGGACTGGTTTAAGGAGGAGGGGCAATTAACAACTTGCAGTAGCATAAGTGACCCTTGGCTTGATTATATATCATACAGAAAAATCACAAGTGGAAAAATTGTCTATGTTCCTACTGGCTATATCTACTTTTGTGGGTGAGGCACCTCAGGATGGGCCTCCAAATGTTTTGGCATCTAGACAACAGGAGATCTATATGGGATTGGATATTTGAGCTCTCTGTTGTCAATACATAATAGATCTGAAACTGATCTCTGAGTAATCATTGGGCTACCCTACTCAGGTTACATCTCAGAAC
This sequence comes from Trachypithecus francoisi, assembly GCF_009764315.1. NCBI lineage: Eukaryota > Metazoa > Chordata > Mammalia > Primates > Cercopithecidae > Trachypithecus > Trachypithecus francoisi. The sequence continues at coordinate 8,948,040 of NW_022681459.1, forward strand.
CAGGTGAAATTTCCCCTCATGACTCCCTAGTGATGACAATCATTTCTATGCTGCTTTCATCTGAAAAATCTTTCCCTGGGGTGGAATTTGGGCTAATGAATTAATGATTCAAAATCTCTCTATCAACCTTAATAAGCTTGCAGACTCCACCGCAGAGGCTATCACTGCACAGCAGCACTCATTAGTTTTCGTTGCCAGAGTAATTTTAGATAACAGAATTGCTCTTGATTATCTATTAGCTGAACAAGGCGAGGTCTGTGCTATTGCTAATAAATACTACATGCTGTACTTGGATACACTCCTCTGGAGAAGAGACACAGTTACACAAAATACGAGAACAACCCACACAGGCCAGTCCCACATACTCATTTGATTTGTTCAGTTGGCTGCCTTTAGGCCTAGGTTTATCAATTAAAATCACCATGCAAATTGGAGTTATCACATTATTGGTCTTTTAATTTTGTATTTTTCTTTTTAAAATGTCTGCTTGCTGGCCAGGCATGGTGGCTCAGGCCTGTAATCCCAGCATTTTGGGAGTCTGAGACAGGTGGATCACCTGCGGTCAAGAGTTCGAGACCAGCCTGGCCAACATGGTGAAACCCCATCTCTACTAAAAAAAGAATACAAAAATTAGCCTGGTGTGGAGGCAGGCTCCTGTAATCCCATCTACTTGGGAGGCTGAGGCAGGAGAACTGCTTGAACCCAGGAGGCAGAGGTTGCATTGAGTCGAGATTGCGCCATTGTACTCTAGCCTGGGCAACAAGATCAAAATTCCGTCTAAAAAAAAAAAAAAAAAAAAGTGTGCCTGCTGTGTATCAATTTTCCACAGAAATACAACTCCTAACAATAATGGTGACACAGCGTCTTGAAATGATAGCCAATACCTATGGAACAAACAAAATCAAACAGTAATAAAATCCAGACAGACTTAACCCTGAGAGTTCCTCCTTCTGGCCTCCTTTTCAAATACTACATGCAAGTGTCTTAGCACTAACTTCCAACTGTTGATCACCTCCACAAATCACAGCCAACTGTCTTAAGCATATCTATCCTGGCACTGAAAGACACTAGAGACTGATTGATCAACAGTGCATTTGGAGAAAGACCTTGATTTAAAAAAAGGACAATATGAAAGTTACAGATATAAGCATGAAATCATTTTTTTGTCACACCCAAAACTATTAGAGCTAGAAGAGCACACACACACACACAAAGATTGTCTGAAGAACATTCTAAAACAAATCCACAAGAAATTATTTTCAGGAAAAAAAGGGATTATTTTCCTAAAGACTGCAGCAATTCACATAACATGCTGTCAAAGGAACACCCACCCAGTAATAACATCTCCACCAATGAACTTTGGCTAATCGTGACTTTTAGTCTCCAAAAATCAATAAACTTTGTTCCTGAGGAGCTTATGTGAACCCCTTTGCCCCCCAAAATTTCCTTTACCTTCCCCTTTTCAGATGCATATATGGCTTGCTATAGTTGTTCATCTTGGGATATAATCTTCTTTTCTGATTTCTGAATAAATTCAACATATTGGGAAATATTTTTGCCCTCATTTTTGGGGGGCTTGATACTCCCACACTCTCCCCCAAGATTTGCGCACTTTCAGGTTTAACTTTGATCAGTGATTTAGCAAGAAAATACTTAAAAATTAAGAATATCAAATGTATGGGCTCAGAGACATTTTACTCACCGTGTAGTTATCTTCAGGTTTTATGCTGAAGCTTGTTTTCTGCTGACAATTTGTGGTATCCTACAGATAAGACATTGCCAGGATTTATTCAACAGAAAATCTTATCTGCATTCTGACTCCCTGAAAAGATACCCTGGTGCAACAGTGATAAGTGCTCTCATGTAGAAAAGTTATGGATGCCTTCATACATATGGTAAACATTCTTCCATTGTGTATAGAGCTTTAGTAGGTTATTTAATCCAAAACACTGCGTGGGTCTTCTTCTACAAACTAAGATTTTCTCCCTAGGGGTGGCTTAGAATATTTGTGCTGTAAAAGATATTCAAAAATGTATATATAATGGGAGATTCATGCTCATAGGAAAATGTGGTATCTTTATGCTGAAAATCAAATTTATATTTTCTCAGTCTAGTAAACTCTGTAAACCATGATGATGCACATGATAGGAAAGAAAACTATCTAATGTTAAAAATGGCCAACATTATTTTCTTGGATTATTCTTAATTAAAATACCTTTCAGTGAATGCCTGCATTAGCCTCTATCAACTCTATTTAGACTTACAAACCAAATAATGTCCATATAGTCATGACAGAATGAAGAATGGTAAGAGAGATGTAAGGTAATGAGACAGTGAAGGCTGGGTGAATCCATAGACTTAAACTCACTTTCATACAATTTTCTAAGAACTTTTAGAAAGTGAACATTTAAAAGAAAGTGCGAAATAGTACAAGACTCACTAAATTATTAAATTATCTATCTCTCAGTATAGATATAGATATACACATTTATCTCTCTATATATGCATAATTCAGCAGTAGATCTCTAAACATATTCAATAGAATTTCAGGAAACAATTGAAACCAAATTTTGTGAATAAACGAATTACTCAGTAGACGTAACATTTTAGTTAAAGTATTTCTGTCATTTTCATTTTGGCACTACTTTAAAAAGTTTTTAATATGTTTGTATAGTGTCTCATAATTACATTGAAAAATACTAAGATAATTACATTAAATACTTTTAGGTAACATTATCAAGTCAGGCATTCATCTTGTTTCGACTAGACTTTTAGAATATTTTTAAATGAGTCTTCCTACCTGTCACATAAGCTCCCTTAATATAGTCATCCCTCTTACTATAGATGAATCACTATTAAGGGCCAATCAGTTTGTGGCATTTTCATTGTACATGCTTCACTGACCCTCCATTACTTTCAAGTTGAAATAGGAAAAACTTAGCATGGCATACTACTGTGGTGTGATTACTCCCCAAATTTCATATGTTGAAGCTTAATTGTCAATGTGTCATTGTAAAGAGTGCACTCTTTAGGAGGTAATTAAGTCATGAGGGCAGAGCACTTGCAAATGAGATAAGGTCTTTATAAAGGAGGATTCACATGGCGTTTGTTCCTTTTTGCTCTACTGCCCTTCTGTCACAGGAGAACACCTTGACAAGGCCATCTCTGATGGACAAGCCATCACTGAACCTGCTGGTGCCTTCATCTTGGACTTCCCAGCATCCAGAACTGTGCTAAAAAATTCTTTTCTTTATAAATCACTCAATCTCAGGTATTTTGCTATAGTAGCACAAATGGACTAAGACACATACAAACCCTTTCACGTCCTCATTTCTGTCTTCATAATTCTTTTACTAATATATACATTCAGTTCCACTAATCATGCTTCTATAATGAAAATTTTCTAAAAGTGCAATGCAATTCAGCATTCTATGATATGCATAGATTTCTTAGTTCGAGCTTTGTGAAAAAAAGTTGTCCGTTTATCTCTCAAGACTTGGTTCTAAATGTTTAAAACAGAATCAAGTTTGCAGTTTGTATTAGGCTCCATCCCTAACTATGTTTTTTAATGAGATCTTATTTTTTGAATCATAATGCATCTTACAAAATGTAAAATGCATAAAATTGTATGAAGTAGAAAGTCTCCCTCCATCGCCTTCACCTAATCACAAGATTCCCTTCTGGAGGAAGCCACATGGTTTTAAAAAAGACTTCCTGGTCGGGCATGGTGACTCACATGTGTAATCTCAGCACTTTGGGAGGCCAAGGCGAGTGGATCACCTGAGGTCAGGAGTTTGAGACCAGCCTGGTCACCATGGTGAAACCTCGTCCCTACTAAAAATACACAATTTAGCCAAGCGTGGTGGGGGGTGCCTGTAATCCCAACTACTCAGGAGGCTGAGGAAGGGGAATTGCTTGAACCTGGGAGACAGAGGTTGTGGTGAGTCGAGATCACACCACTGCACTCCAGCCTGGGTGACACAATGAGACTCCATCTAAAAAAAGAAAAAAAAAAAAAATTCCTTTTCCACATGTCTAGATCCATACTTACATAAGCTACATCTCTTCAAATACTCAACCCTGTGCTTCACTCGCAATTATTAAAATGCTGTGCCAGATACTAAGGATGCTAAGTGAAGATAAAAACACAGTTTATGTTCTTAAAAGAGTAAATTGTAAAAGCAATTGCACTACAGTTCTCTTACAAGAAATTTACAACTCAGTGGACTATGAACTCTGTATCTAATGGATAGATTTGCTATTTTTTTAGACTAGAGAGTGTTTAAGATATGTCATAATTTATTTATCAGTAGGTTAAAAATAATTGCAGGCTTTTTCTTGAAACATAGAAAATCTGGATACAATAAACACAGTTTCTTTGTGTGTGTGTTTAACTTTTGCATCATGAAGCTCACACTTTTTATATACACATGTGCAGTTCTATGAATTGTCATAAAGATTAACAAGTCATGTAATCACAACCATAATCAAGATAGAGGAAATTCCATCACTCCCAAAAAATCTTCTTTATGCTTTTGTTCTGTAGTTAAATGCTTTTCTTGCTTTTAACCACTGGCAATCAATGATCTATTGTCTCTTCCTATAGTTTTGTCTGTTGAGAACTACATATAAATGAAATCATGTTTTATTTAGCCTCAAAAGTCTTTGAAATAGCATTATACATTTAAGACTCATTCATGTTGTTGCATGTTCAAGAGTTTGAGTCATTTGTGTTGAGTAATACTCCATTTGTGTGAGTAGAATCCTTTAAAAAATTCATACAGCCAACAGACACATGAAAAAATGCTCATCATCACTCGCCATCAGAGAAATGCAAATCAAAACCACAATGAGATACCATCTTACACCAGTTAGAATGGCAATTCTGATTAAAAATTTCCTGATTAAAAAATCAGGAAACAACAGGTGTTGGAGAGGATGTGGAGAAATAGGAACACTTTTACACTGTTGGTGGGATTGTAAACTAGTTCAACCATTATGGAAAACAGTATGGCAATTCCTCAAGGATCTAGAACTAGATGTACCATATGACCCAGCCATCCCACTACTGGGTATATACCCAAAGGATTATAAATTATTCTACTACAAAGACACATGCACACGTATGTTTATTGCGGCACTATTCACAATAGCAAAGACTTGAAATCAACCCAAATGTCCATCTGTGACAGACTGGATTAAGAAAATGTGGCACATATACACCATGGAATACTATGCAGCCATCAAAAAGGATGAGTTTGCATCCTTTGTAGGGACATGGATGCAGCTGGAAACCATTATTCTTAGCAAACTATCACAAGAACAGAAAACCAAACACCACATGTTCTCACTCATAGGTGGGAACTGAACAATGAGATCACTTGGACTCGGGAAGGGGAACATCACACACTGGGGCCTATCATGGGGAGGGGGGAGGAGGGAGGGATTGCATTGGGGAGTTATACATGATATAAATGATGAATTGATGGGTGCTGACGAGTTGATGGGTGCAGCACACCAACATGGCACAAGTATACATATGTAACAAACCTGCACGTTATGCACATGTACCCTAGAACTTGAAGTATAATAAAAAAAATTTATTCAAAAATGAAGAGCATTTGGGTTACTTTCTGCTTTGGGGATTGTGAATTTTTTATAACCATTCACATAGAAATAAATTATGTGAATCTAAGTCTTTATTTCTTTTTGGAAAACATATAAAGTGAGGATGGTAGGGCATTCAGTAAGTGCATGTTTTCTTTTGTTTTAATCTGTTCAGGTTGCTATAACAAAAATGCCATAAACTAGATGGCTTAGAAACAACAGAGACTTTCTCACAGTTCTGGAGGATGGAAAGTCCTAGATCAACGTGCCAGCAGACTTGGTGTCTTCTGGCTGTGTGTCCTTATGTAACTGCTCAACAGGTTCACCTTGCTCACTGCCTAGACAGAGTTGATTTATCAAAACAGGGGAACTGCGATAGAGAAACAGTTGTTTATGCAGAGCTAGCAGTGCGAGAGACTGAGACTGGAGTTTCACTGTTACTGAAATCAGTCTCTCCAAGCATTCAGGGATCGGAGAATTTTAAGGATAATTTGGTGGGTGTGGGTGAGTGAGTTGGGAGTGCTGATGGTTTGGGTCAGATGAAATCATAGGGAATCAAAGCTCTCCGCTTGCACTGAGTCCGTTCCTGGGTAGGGGGCCTAAGATCAGATGAACCAGTCTATCGATCTGAATGGTGCCAGCTCATCCATCAAGTGCTGGGGCTGTGAAATATCTCAAGCACTGATCTCTGGTTTTATAATAGTGATACTGCCCTCAGGAGCAATTTGGGGAGTGTCTTGTAGCCTCCAACTGTGTGGCTTCTAAGCCATAATTTCTAATCTTTTGGCTAACTTGTTAGTCCTACAAAAGGCATGGTGGTCCCCAGGCAAGAAGGAGGATTGTTTTAGAAAAGCGCCATTGTTATTGTCTCTGTTTCAAAGTTAAACTATAAACTATGTTCCTCCCGAAGTTAATTTGACCTTCATCCAGGAATGAACAAGAACAGCTTAGCAGTTAGAAGCAAGATTTCAGATTTCTTTAACCACAATTATACTTTTGCTATAGTGGTTTCATTTACATGAGGCAAGAAGAATGAGAGAGCTCTTTGGGTGAGCTTTTTAAGGGCCCTAATGCCAGGCATGAGGGCTCCACCTCCTGAACTAATACTCTTCCAAAGTTCCCACTTCCTAATACCATCACTTTAGGGGCTAGGATTTTGATATATGAATTGGGAAAGACATAAACATTCATATCATGGCACCTTATGAAAGATCAGAGTTTATTTTTTAGAACTTTTTTAGGTTCACGACACAACTGAACAGAAAGTACAGATAATTCTCACGTAACCCCATTTGCCCCTTCACACAACTTTCCTCATTGTCAATATCTACTGGTACCTTCATTACAATGAATCAACCGATATTGACATATCATCCTGCAAAGCAGTTTACATTGTAGTCCACCCTTGGTGTTGTATACTCTATGCACAAATGTATAAGGACATGTATTTACTATTATAATATCAAAAAGAATAGTGACACTGCCCTAAAAATCCTCTGTGCTCGGCCTATTCATTATTTTTCCAAACTTCTGGCAACTACTGATCATTTTACAGTCTTGATTAGTTTTTTCCCCCTTTTCCAGAATGTCATATAGTTGAAATTATGTAGCACGTAGCCTTTTTAGGTTAGGATCCTTCACTTAGTAACATGCACTTGAGATTCTTCCATGTTTTACTATGGGTTGATAGCTCTTATTTTTAATGCAGAATAATGCTCCATCTTCTGTGTGTACCACAATTTATTTATCCATTCACCTACAGAAGAACCTTTTGGTTACTTGCACATTTTGGCTATTATCAATGAAGTTGCTCTAAAACATCCATGTGCAAATTGTGTGTGGATATAAATTTTCAATTCATTTTGATAAATGCCGAGAAATGAGATGGCCAGATCTTATAAGAGTATGTTTAGTTTCACTCCCGTTTAAACTGCTTCTAATATTTTGAATTTCCCAGAATGAGAATTAGTATTGCTCCACATCATGACCAGCATTTGCTCTTGTCAGTGTTTTGGACTTTGGCTATTTGAATAGGGATGTAAGTGATATCTCATTGCTGTTTTCATTTGCAATAGTCTAAGGGCATATGATGCTGAGTCTCCTTTCACATGCTTATTTTCTATTTGTACATCTTTGGTAAGGCTTCCGATCATGTGTTTCGTTTATTTTTCAATTATGTTCCTCATTTCCTATTATTGAATTTTAAAAGCTTTTAGTACATTTTAGATAGCAGTTCTTTATCAGATGTGTCTTTTGAAAATATTTTCACCCAGTCTGTGGGGTTGTCTTCTCATTCTCTTGACACTGTGCTTTGAAGAGCGGGTGTTTTTAATTTCAATGCAGTTTAGCTTAACAATTTCTGTTATGGATTGTTCCTTTGGTATGGTATTTTAAAAGCCATCACTTTAACCAAAGTCATCTAGATATTCTTCTACACTATCTTCTATTATGTTAGTTTTTATAAGAAGCTGCCAATTGCTTTCAAAGTGGCTATCCTATATGAGAGTTCAAGTTGACCTGCGTTCTCACCAGGACTTGAAATTCTCTTTTCTTCTTTTAAATTAGTTTTAATAGGTATATAGTAATATATTAATGATTTCTGTTCTACTATCAACTAATAATGTTAAAGTTTTCTGTTCATCGGGGTCTCTATTTCGTAGTTCCTCTAGACAGGAACACAGGTACACTTTTTTTTTTTTTTTTGTAGTGAAGTCTCACTCTGTGGCCCAGGCTGGAGTGCGGTGGCGCGATCTCTGCTCACTGCAAGCTCCACCTCCCGGGTTCCCGCCATTTTCCTGCCTCAGCCTCCCAAGTAGCTGGGACTACAGGCGCCGCCACCACGCCAGGCTAATTTTTTGTGTTTTTAGTAGAGACGGGGTTTCGCCATGTTAGCCAGGATGGTCTCGATCTCCTGACATCGTGATCCACCCACCTCGGCCTCCCAAACTGCTGGGATTACAAGCATGAGCCACCGAGCCTGGTCACCTGTCCACTTTTTTTTTTTTTTTGAGACGGAGTCTGGCTCTGTCGCCCAGGCTGGAGTGCGGTGGCCGGATCTCAGCTCACTGCAAGCTCTGCCTCCCAGGTTCACGCCATTCTCCTGCCTCCGCCTCCCAAGTAGCTGGGACTACAGGCGCCCGCCTCGTCGCCCGGCTAGTTTTTTGTATTCTTTAGTAGAGACGGGGTTTCACCGTATTAGCCAGGATGGTCTCGATCTCCTGACCTCGTGATCCGCCCGTCTCGGCCTCCCAAAGTGCTGGGATTACAGGCTTGAGCCACCGCGCCCGGCCCTGTCCACTTTTGCTTAGGACAGTTGCCCCTGTTGTTTCCATAGTTCCTTCCAGGGCTAGGACTGGCCTCAGGAGGGCATTAGGAGAGAAGAAAGAGAAATCAAGCAAACACCAGGAAATGGGCTTTCCTTCACATTCTCTGGCACATGTAGGCCCTTTTTCCATTCTTCTGATGGAAATTGGGACTTTCTCCTGGAATTTACATTGCTCACTTCTGTGATTTGTTTGAAGTTGGAGGCAAACAAGAAGATGCAAACAAGAAACTCATTGCTAAGCATTGTTGTTTAACTATCAAATTTGATAGCCATTCTACTTGCTATTGCTTCTTTTTCAGTCCTCAAGAAGTGGTATTCAGTGGGAGATGTGGGCTGTAGCCATTTACCGATTTACCCATATGAGTTGTAGTCATGACCTTATTTAAGTCAGCACCAGAAGTCTAGACCTGATGTTTTGAATGGCATCATCTGACTTCTTTATAAAAGGCAGAACTTCAGAGGCCCCTCCAATCACACTATTCATACAAACTTGTTTCATGTATTATCCATGACTTTTTTGGCTCCTACATCATGATCATCTCTTAAGAATAGTGTTACAGGTAGTTAGACAGGCGTGAGTAGGGCAGGAAAGGGCCCTCCCCGCAACCCACCAGGAAGGCAGGCAACCATCAGGTGATGGTACAGCAGTTACCACATTGCCTCTCTAAAGATGATAATTTGGCAGCTGGCTCCAGGGAGAGACAATCTCCTGATGGTGCACAACTGTCACACTGAAGTGTTCATTGAATGCAGGTACCAGGGAGAGGCAACTTCCCAAATAGATAAAAACACTTGAGATTGATAATTGGCTTCCAATAAAACCTCAGGTACTGGGGGAGCGAGACTGGACATGTGCATTAAGAGGCAAAATGGCAGACTATGGACCTTCCGGGGGCATTCCACAGGGAAAGGGAAGGAAGCTTCAGGTGGACATACACAAAACTTCCTGAACACAGGACGCATGCTCACTTCTGAAGCATAATGAGGGCACTGCACATATGGGCAGCCCACCCTTAGGGAAGAATCATGGGAAAGGGGTGCAAGACACTGAAAGTGGGCCAGCATCTAAAGTCCTAGGATCAAGGTTGAATGATGCATTAGTCCTTCAGGTCACTCACTGGGTCTCTTTCAAGTATGCTTTCCTTTCTTTCCTGCTCTAAAACTTTGTAATAAACTTCGACTCCTGCTCTGAAACTTGGCTTGGTCTCTTTTTCTGCCTTACGCCCCTCAGTCTATTTTTTTCTTTTGAGAAGGTAAGAATTGAGGTTGCTGCAGACCTGTACAGATTTGCCGCTGGTAACGTGGGTACCTTCTACCTTTAACAATAGTACTAGTGGAGGAGGAGGAGCAAAGCTGATTAGAAGTTGGGAAATATCTTAGAATCTATTTTTAGTGAAGTCCTAAAGCAGAACCAAAAGTTATTAATGCATTTTGTAGGTGGGAGTTCAAAGAGATGGAATGCAACTCCACACAAGGAGGGCAGCGAAATGATAACATCTGAGTCATAGAGATTCCCCTCTGACTGTTTTCACCCTTCTTTCCTGCTGGAGAAATATAAATTATATGTAGTATTAAATCAGAATGTCACGTGCATCATGAACAACCTGCCAAGAGATTGCAAAGATGTAAGAAATCTCAGTCTTTTATTTAGCCAGTTACAGCCTATTGCATACATGTTCTTAAGATAAACAATAGCTAGTCCTCCAGTAAGAGAACTTGACAGCATCATTCGTTACACTCAGATCATCCTACATTCACCGGATAATTGGGGTGTTTATCTGTGTTTACTAATTGGATTTATCCAAAGGAAAATAATTTCATATTTTTCTGGCAGAAGGTAATTTTGCCTCTCAGAGCACAGAATCTGTTGAAGTTAGGTACATTGCTTCCCACAGAAACTGAGGATCTTTATGATTACATTTCAAAGACTTGCCTCCCAAGTGCTAGAGAAAGACATTCCTGTGTCTTCAAGCTGGCTAGAATCTTATCTAGCTTTTAAACAGATTTACATACATTTTAGGGAGACAAGAAAATAATTTACAATTACTTATATTATAATTACTTAGAATTAAAATTACTTAGAACAAAGGCTCTAAGAAAAGGGAGGTGGAGGGAGTCTCTTCCTTTATTTTTAACAGGGAGAATTAAAGCACTTTTGACAACATGCCTTTACAACCCCCAGAGTCATTTTGCAACATCCAACTAGGGTAATCCTGCTAAGAAATTAAATATTATCAAGCTACTCCTCTACATTTCACTAGAAAGTAAAGGCCAAACTATTAAGAAACATCCTCCCATCACGTGTGTTTTCTGACTCCCCATTTTATTTAATTTTAAGACTTTTTTAATGTTTATTTTTAAGTTCAGGGGTACCTGTACAGGTGTGTTACATAGGTAAACTTGTGTCATGGGGATTTGTTGCACAGATTATTTCATCACCCAGGTATTAATCCTAGTTTCCATTAGTATTTTTCCTGATCCTCTCCCTCCTCCCAACCTCCACTCTCTAAAAGGGTCCAGTGTGTGTTGTTCCCCTGAGTCCATGTATTCTCATCATTTAACTCCCACTTATAGTGAGAACACGCAGCATTTGGTTTTCTATTCTTGTGTTAGTTTACTAAGGAGAATGGTCTCTTGCTCCATCCGTGTCCCTGCAAAGGACATGATTTCAGTCTTTTTGTATGGGTGCATGGTATTCTGTAGTATATGCGTACTACATTTTCTTTATACAGTCTATCATTTATGAGCATTTTGGTCAATTTCATGTCTGTGCTATTGTGAAGAGTGTTGCAATGCATATACATGTGCATGTGTCTTTATGGTAGAATGATTTCTATTTCTTTGGTTATATTATTTCAGAATATTTGCCAATACCCAGGCCAAAAAATAGCGACATAGTTGATACCTAATATGTATTTGCTGGCATAATGGCATGTTGCTTACTTTCAATAAAGGTTGGTTTTTGAAGAAATTAATAAAAAATTTTAAAGACAAGTTGCAAGAATAGAGGGGAAAAAATCCCAAAAGGAAGTATTACAGGTCAGAGACATTGATTGCCTGAATTTCACTAAAATAAAAAAATGGGGAAATGTGAATGTATCTGAGAGACTGTGGATGTAATAGAATTAGCTAGACTTGGTGGTTAGCTAGAGATGGACCAAAAGTAGAGAAAGAAGTCACAGTAAATTTTATCATTTCAGAATGAGCAAAGGGCAAGTATTCATAGTTCCTCCTAAGATATGAAATGCAGGAAGCTAATTTTGGGTAGTTAATAATGATTTCTGCTTTAATTATGAGGTTAAACACTGGCTCTGCCACTTACTGTGAGATATTAATAATTTTTTTATAACTTCTTAGTCCTTTAATTTCCTTACATACAATGAGAACAAAAATGGCATGTACCACAAAGTTTTTGTGATTTTTGAAATAATACACACAAAATACTAAAATAAATTTCTGCAATAAACTAAGAATTCACACACTTGCTGTTTTGAGACTTAATATATTACTTTTATCACTCACTATTATCTTTATCTTCCAGAGCAAAGTGAATTTATGGCTATAGTGACACAGACTAAATATAAGTTCAAACGATTAAAAAAATATATAACACAACAACTTATATGATGATTTAATCCTTGACAAACATGTATATTTATATATGAATCAGGATTCAATAATAGGTACAAAACCCAAAATATTTTAAAATAGTAAGAGTTGCAGAGGAAATTGAGAAGAAATGATTACAAAGTAGTAGAATAAATATGAGAGTGGGGCACAATGTAAGATGACAGAAAATGAGTATTATAATGCTAATTTGAGAGGTTAATGATTACTTTTGCTTGCATGCTCATTGTTTTTCTCTTTACCTTTGTCTGTACTAATACAAATGTGAACTTAATGACACAACCCAAATGATTCCTGCTTAATGAAGTCTATTCTGAGACCCCTAATAAAAAACTATTCTATTTTCAGGGTTTCCATGGCATTTAAATATACAATCAGTGCTCAGACAAATCTGTTAATAAATTCGCTGAGAAGTCATGTTATTCTGTGAGTTTCTTGGAGTCAGAGTCTTTATTTATATGTTTACCAGGTGTTATATACTGAAATGTGTTCCCCAAAATTTGTATATTGAAACTTTACACCTAGTACCTCTTAATAAACTATATTTGGAGATAGTGCCTTTTAAAAGGTGATTAAGTTAAATTGAGGCAGTTACGTTGGGCCCTAAATCAACGTGAATGGTGTCCTTATACAAGGAAATGTGAGCACACACAGAGACACCAGGGATGTGCAAGGACCTAGAAAAAACGTGAGGACACAACAGGAAGGAAGCCATCTGAAAGCTAAGGACAAAGGCATAAGGAAAAACTATACTGCTGACTTCTTGGTCTTGGACTTCTAGCCTCCAGAACTGTGAGAAAAATAGGTTTCTATTGTTGCAGCCACCTAGTCTATAACATTTCTTTATTGTAGCCCTAGCAAATACACAAGGGTTTTAGAAACCTTCATATATCCGTTTCATGAGGTCATTCAGTCTACACAAATTATCTCCACAACAACTAAAATTTTAAATTTTTAGATAATTTCAGTATACTATAACTATATCCTGATTATTCACAAGATTTAAGGAAAACATAATTTTCTCTCTTGTGGTGAATTTTCTGGATTCAAGTATACATGATATAATATATGATATCATATATAATCAATTATATCCTATATAATTGTATATATAATTATATATGATATATATTATCATATATAATTATATATGATATAATTTCTGAATTTCATAGGAAGTTCAAAGCAAAAAATATTTTTGGTTTTGTAAAGTAATACAGTTTAAAAATGTTCATTGAAAGATTGACTAAAATATTTTAGATTCTAAATGAAAGCACTAAAGTAGGTACATAAGACAAAATAATGTATTTTTTAATTGCATGTTGACCTCATTTTTATTCATTCTATGTAACTGATTTTAGGGATGTGGGTTTGTTTTTTCAGTCTACATGAACATAGTGGTATAATTAACAAAATGGATTTAAAATTTCTACTATCTCCTAAGCTTGCCGAAATTTTAGACAGGCTTCTTCTAGACTCTAGGCCTAGGATCTCCCTTTTCTTAGAACATTTGTGTTAGAAAACTGGCAATTGTAAATTCTTTCACTGCCCCTTTGAGATGTAAATTTTCTGCCCAGTCATGCTGAGTAACCTGCCCCTTCATGTCCTCTAGTGCTTGTGCACTAGCTCATTCCAGCAATTAAAAACTCTCCTGGTGTTTCAGTGTAATTGAGTTTAGTCTCTCTTCTCTGTTGCAGGAGTCTTGAATAAAGTCATTATTGCCTGTTTAATATGTCTGTTGAAATTTTCATTGATTTAATATAAAAAGCTGGAGTTCATTAGTGTTTATTTGCATTTGTTTCTTTATATATATTTCTGAGAATATATTCACTTAAGGTATATGAGAATAGCTGATCTTTCATACCAGGAAATATCAAAGCTAAAAGCACATGTCATTATGTTATGTAAATAGAAGTTTTCCTTTGAAATATAATTACCCTCTTCATATATGTTCTATGAAATCATTAACATTGCTTAGATAATAAAATATCACAATGTAGAGAGATGTAGAATAAAGTGGGAAGTATTTTTTCCAAGCTATTTAGCCAGGATTGTCTCCCCAGGAGAAGCAAGAATAATGCTTTTATTCAAAAATTAAAAGGAAAATAATCTCAATGAATTGCAAAATCTTTGACATATAAAAAATGTGGCAGATGTACAACTGTAAAATGATCTTTGAAAATTTATTTTTGAAAATAAATCCCAGATGTCATCGATGCCTTTCATTTTAACTCACTTTGCAGTTTTGGAGTAGTCTGTACTATAATTTTGGAGAGACTCTGTTGTCTGACATGATAACAATTGCAAATTACTGCTGAAGGCAAAAACATGTTCTCAAACTCTTTTGGTAGAGATTTTAAGGGCTGAAAACTCAAAATGGACACAGTCTGATGTGTCCTTAATCTCTTCTCAACAGCTAGTGTAGAGAAGTACTGGTTTTCTCATATCTCTGAGTGAGCAAAGAAAGGAAGTGAAAGGTTAAATCGATCTGTGTTTTAGTAAATAGGATGTAGAAAGCTCAAGTCCACAATCAGGTCTAACCTGACTCTGCTGGACCATGACTATTAGGTAGAACACTTAGTAAATGTACAAAGTCAAGACGCTTGCCCTTGACAAGAGAAGAAGAATAAAGACAAGATAGTAACGACTCTGTCTTATCACCCGGAAATGTGAGAAGGCTATTTATCCACCTAAGCTTCCCATTCACTGCCAAATACTGTACAGAAGACAAACAATAACTTTAGTCTCCTGGCACTGTTACATTACAATCCCAAACCACTATACTCTGTCATTATTTCTCCACAGTATAAAACTGTGACCTTGTCCATAACCACTAGATGTTTTCCAGTTGCCAATAATTACTGTGTTAGTAAAATAAAAGTTGTTTCCAAGGTTCTGTAAAAAACAAAAACTGTGGTTCCAAGTATTCAATTTGCATTTTCATCCAACATTTATGAGAAAAAATACATCCTTTGTGGTACCATATGCTAGGATTATAGACGGAAAAGAGGATACAATGATGGTTCTACAAGAAACACCGTCTTGCCAGAGGCAGCTTCCAATGTAGTGAAGGCCAGAGTAATTATCAAATGCATAATTACAGTAATGAAAGGTACAATAACAGAGAAGTGCCTGGGAAAGTTTGCTAAAATTTTTTAAGAACCACAAGATCTATGTCTTAATATATTACACAAACTCAAGTGTAAAAAAGAAAGAAGCCAACAAAGTTTGAAAAAATATATATATATAAATGATATATAAAATATGTTACCTCTTATCATTTCTTAATGATTATATTACTAAAAGGTTTTTACTGTATTTTTTCTAATTTTAATAATATATTAAATTTATAATTATAAACTAATGTAAGTGTGTTCAGAGTACTACAGGTTGTTCTCTGCTTCAGGTTATTTGATAATATTAGCAAAATAAGAAAAATTACCACTGCATAAAGGACAAAAACATACAACTGTTATTCTCTGACAGAAAGAAACACATGTATAAACACTTATTGCTTATTGGGTCAAATGTTAAATATTATTGATTTACAGTTACATGTCAAAACCATTTTGTTGATTTTCTTTTGTATTTTTGTTGCTCACAACTATGAATGTAAAAGTAAATACCACAAAAATCCCTTGTATTCATAAATAAAATTATTCCTAATAGAAAAAATAAAACCTACACTGTCACCAAAAGTGTGTAAGTGTTGACTACCGGAGGGTGGATGGTGACAGGAGGGAGATCAGGAAAAATAACTAATGGGTACCAGGCTTAATACCTAAGTGAGGAAATAATCTGTACAACAAACACCCATGATGCAAGTTTACTTATGTAACAAACCTGCACATTTACTGTTGAACTTAAAAGTGAAAAACAAGAGAAAACTTGCTTTTCTCATTAATACTACACCAGTACCAATCATCAACCTCTTTCACCAGATTAGTAAAAAGATCTTCAGATTGTATTGTCATTGTCAGAAAACGTAAGAGAAATTTAATTTTGATAGAGAACTGCCAAATGCTTTATTAGCATAATGATTTCAAGGTACAGATTGCTGGAAATAGAGTCTAGAATACAAAGGGTAGGAGATTGGTCAGAACAGTGGGAGAAAATCTAGGGAAAGGGGTAGGCCTTCTGAAAGGTCAGAAAGCTCTGCATAGCTTCTGGGGAGAATAAGCTGAAGGCAGCTGTTCTCTGACCCTGAGGCAGAGGGCAAGGAGTAGGTACAAAGAAGTACAGGGGAATTTATCCTAAACAGGCTTGTTTACTTACATTGACCAGGAACCGACCTTTGATCATCGGTGTGCAAGACACGTTCCCTACAGGGGAACAATAAATGTTAATTACCCGCACACTGTATTTGCTCCAGGCTTTCGGCATTATGTCTCTACTGAGTAAAAGCAAGCAGCTCCAGCTGTTTGAGACTGCCCACTCTCTGGCCACTAGTGCCATGCAGTCCCCTAGCTGCTCTTACACTGCATACCTCTGTCTGAGTAGCACTCCTTTCGTCCATCTCTAGGCCAGGGTCTGCAGGACGGACCCGGCAATAAAGCTTGTGTATTTAATGGAAATGGGAAACGGTCACAAATTTATTCATGCTTGGTGAACTTGCCTCTTTACAATGCTATTTTCCTACTACTCTGCTCACCAAGTGGTTGAAAGTACTTCTTCACCTTGTGGAATCAGGGCTGGTCTTGTGATTTGTGGCGATGGAAAGAATGCAGTGGAAGTGCAATGTAGGAATTCTGATCCTAGTCCTGAACAGGAAAGGAAGTTTCCACTCTCATTTTCTTGACAAATTGCTTTGAGCTTGCTATGTGAAAAATCTTGGTTAATCCTATTGGAGGATTAGAAATCATGTAAAGCAGAGCTATTCAATCTTAAGTTCCTCCAGAATTACCGGCAAATACGGGACACGTAAACCCATTTTGGACCATCCAGCAACAGTAGAGTCACGACAGAACTAGGGTCTCACAAGTGACCTCAGGCAAAACTTGTGGCAGAATTGAACATCTAAGCCCATTCAAAATTGCTGACATACGGGATTATGAACAGCAAATAAATCGATTATTTAAAGTCACAGAGTTTTGTTATAGTGTGTTATAAAGAAAAGGATAACTGGTAAATCTCTAAGATGTCTAATTTCTGAAATAAAATTACATTTGTTCGGGAGATCTTGATATAGTCTCCTTGAATAATAGCTAATAATAAAAATAGAAAGTAGTATTTATTGGTAAGCAATGTGCTAAATATTTTACATTTATTGCCTCCAATAATTCTCCAAGTAATAAACTTAGTACTTTTTTTATCTCTACATTGCGGATACTGAAACTTTGAGAGACATTTAAAATGTTGTCCAAGGTCCTACAACTGGAAACATATACAAAAATTTCAAACCCAGATCTAAATTTTAAGATAATTTTCATAGATATTATACAAAATTGTATCTTGTCCCTTTCTATTGTCTCATAATTTCCCTATATATTGCCTAAAACAAGGAGTTAAAATATTGCAACAGAATAACACTGCAAGTTAAGATGAGAGAAGAACCAAATAACAATGGTATTAAATTAGATAATTTTTTTTTTTATCTGCTCAAACAGAAAATGAAAATGTCTTTCTAATGGAGGTTTCAATAACTGTCTCTAGGAAAGGTATTTTGTTTTATAAGACCAACAGAATACATCACTACGTGAAAAGCAACTGCTAATATTTAATTTGTAACAAAATAAGGATGGAGTAGAGTAATTGGACCATCTTCAGAAATGGACGATTATATAAACAAATAGCTTTAGACATTGAAAATCATCAAGAAGCTCTTACAAAAGTAAATTAAAAGTTGTATGAGAGCAACCATCACTTTCGAAGAAGAGAGCACAGACATGATGGTGATTCCTCAAAGAGCTAAAAACAGAATTACCATTTAGCCCAGCAACCCCATTACGGGTATGTACCCAGAAGAATATAATCATTCTACCATAAAGACCCTTGCACACGAATGTTCACTGCAGCACTATTCACAATAGTAAAGACATGGAATCAACCTAAATGCCCATCAAGGACAGATTAGATAAAGAAAATGTAAATATACATGATGGAATACTACACAGCCTTAAAAAAGAACAAGATCATGTCTTTTATGGGAACACGGATGGAACTAGAGGCCGTTATCCTTAGCAAACTAACACAGGAATGGAAAACCAAACACTGCATGTTTCCGCTTATAAGTGGGAGTTAAATGATGAGAACTTATGAACCCAAAGAAGAGAATAACAGACACTGGGGCACACTCGAGGGTGGACGATGGGAAGTGGGAGGGAGCAGAAAATATAACTATTGAGTACTTGACTTGGTTTCTTGATTACTAAATAATGTACAACAAACATCCATGACATGAGTTTACCTATATAACGTGTACCCCCGAACTACAAATAAAAGTTAAACTTAAGTAAACATAAATATGAATATAAACCAATTTTTTTAACATATTAGTACAAGTGAAAGTGAATAGAAGATCAAACATACCCCATTACCATTTTCCAGATAAATATTATGTGGATATTGAAAAGTGCATAAAACATGGCATATATCCTTTATTTCTTCAATGATTACTATAGAATAATGTTTTACAAACATGCATACTGAGAAAAAAAATGGAATATTGTGCCTCTGGAGTAGGATCTGGGTTTTTTTTAATATTAAGACTTACTAAGAAAGATTTGTGATTGATAGATTAATAACTTTAGTGTATGGCATTTTAAGTTTGCCTCTGAATTATCCTCTTTTAATGTTCCAAAATAGTGCACAATTATGGATCAAATGTAACCTCTATCTCTCTATGTGTCTCTTTCTGTTTTGGTCTCTCTGGCCCCATTTCTTTATATATCTATATTATATATCTATATATATACATACATGCATATATATTACATATAGAGTGATACATGTAACTATATATACATATATAACTATTTACATGAGTAATTTATTTCATTTTCATCTACCATCAATAAGCATATTTCAAGTACTTAGAAATACTTTAAAATATAAATAACAATAAAAATTGTAAATACAAAATATACAAAACAATCTAAAGATGAAAAATTGAAAGATGCATCATGTTCTTGGATTGAAAAACATCGTGTTAAGACAACACTTTTTTCCCAAATTTGTCTATAGATTAGACATATTCTAATAAAATTTCAGCCAATCTTTCTTTTCTATATATAAACAGAAAAATTACATCTTAAATTTATATGAAAATTCAGTGAAAGCAGAATAGCTCAAGCAATTGGAAAAAATAAGAAATTGAAGCATGCAAATAAGACAACAAATGACACAATAAATAGAATGGTTAAAATAAAAAAGACTGATACATCAAATAAGTGTCTATACTTGATAAGTACAGAAGCAGGAAGTCTCTTGCATTGTTGATTGGAATGTCAAAAATCAAAAATTATTTGGAAGTGAGTTTGACAGTTATTTGTAAATGAAACATATGCCTATCCAATTGCTCAGTAATTCTACTTCCAGGAACTTTAGTTTTGTTATTCTCAAGAGAAAGACATGGAAAAGAAGACCCAAGAGAGCCTTTTAAATTTTTTTGAAAGAAAACAAATCTGGAAGTTAATGAAGTGTCTGACTACTATAATATGTATAACAAAATAATTTAATAAAATATTTATTTTAATATTTATGAACATATCAGGTTTGCCTTATTATTTTATCAAAATTTTAAATGACACATTAGTATGTGAATTTAGTTATAAAAATAGGTTTTTAGGTCAGGCTCTCAGGTAAGAATTTTGGTTTCTTGCATAATGCAATATTAGAATTATTTTGAGTTATTCTGAGTGCTACCCTGAGGTGTTATTTTATTACCAATATAAAGACGTTACTCAATGCTATCTATGCTCATTTTTTTTTCTGCTCTCAAAATATTGAATATTAGCTGTAGGTCACTGACTCCCTTGTTTTACCTTTCATTTTTATTTCCATTGAAAAATAGAATAAGAAATGTTAACATGAAATTTTATCTAAAGTATTTTTTCCACATACATATAGTATCTTCTAAAGTAGAATATTATAAGGCCCAACAATACATAAACTAATTATCCATGCATAATTAAGTCATTTGTACTTTACATAATTTAAAAAATCATTAAAAATAAATCAAAAGTGAATATTTCACATAAGTATACATACTTTGAATTCCTAAACTAGAAAAGTAATAATCATAAAGAATTAACCTATCTAGTTACTTGCTTATCCAAATTGATTAAGATAATGTGCACATAAAATGCCATGTCCTTTATACTTAAAATTAATTTATCCTGTATGTGTACTGTTTGTTTAGTTCTGCTACAGATATGCTGTTCTCAATAAAGAATGTTTTGCAAAATATTCTAATGTAATCACTAGATTTCTATAACAATTTTTCAACTGTAACAATTTATCTTCCAGTATTTGCTTATTTTGGAAGTAATTTCTTGGGAACTTAAGGATAAAGGGAAATAATTAAATGTGAGGAATAACACATCCATATGAATAAAACAAATGGAAGAACAGAAACAGAAAATATCTTAATTCAACTTGAGAATAAATTAAATAATAACCTTGGGAAAGGGCAAAGATTCTGTGAGACAATAAATACAAATTTTTTAATCTGCTAAATGTCTGAGTAATTTATGACATAGAAGTAGATAATTAATACATTGCAAATTAGCAAAATGCTAGAAATAGGTAAGGACTAATTTAAGTATACCAAATTTAGATACTTTTGTAGATTTACTCCTAATACATTTTACAGGTACTGTATTTAAACAAAAAAGAATATCTAAAATTTTCATCATTGCAATTCATGGGAAGTTGTGCCAGTGTCACTGTTATTGTAATTATTTGTAAATAGGTAATTGTAATTGGATCGTTAAAGGAGTCATAAATATTGTTAAATGGGAGATACATTTTATAGAACATATTATTCTTACAGCCAAGAATATTGATATACACCAAGATACATTTGACTGGAGAGGATGTGGATGGCTGGTTTAAGATACATGTACCAAATTATATCTTTAGGAATCTGAACCAGTCTTAAACACAGGATGAAAGGCAGAGCTCTTTTATCACCTCCCAAATTCTCATTTTTCTTTTGTATGCCTTTTTTGAAAGCTTTTGATAATGTATTTAAGATTCATTCAATTGTTTTCTCTTTTATTAGTTTCTTAATTATTCATTTTCCAATTGAGGGGCATTTGTGTTGTTTCCAGTTTTGGCAATTACAAATAAAGCCACCATATGTATTTGCTTCCTCATATTTGTGTCAACATAGGGTCCCATTTCACTTGGGCAAATTCCTAACTTGATAAGAACCTACAGGTTTTGAGAGTGGACATAATATTTTGTGTTCCATTCACCAATGTATATGAATAGTATGTCCTCCACTAGTTGTTGATATTTTAGGTTATTTTTAAAAATTATTTATTAAATGTCTGTGCATTAAATGTTTATTAAATAATGAATTATTTATTAAATCTCATTGTGACTTTATTTGCATTTTTCTTTTTTTTTTTTTTTCTTTTTTCTTTTTATTTTTTATTATACTTTAAGTTCTAAGGTACATGTGCATAACGTGCAGGTTTGTTACATATGTATACTTATGCCATGTTGGTGTGCTGCACCCACCAACTCGTCAGGACCCATCAATTCATCATTTATATCATGTATAACTCCCCAATGCAATCCCTCCCCCCTCCCCCCTCCCCATGATAGGCCCCAGTGTGTGATGTTCCCCTTCCTGAGTCCAAGTGATCTCATTGTTCAGTTCCCACCTATGAGTGAGAACATGAGGTGTTTGGTTTTCTGTTCTTGTGATAGTTTGCTAAGAATGATGGTTTCCAGCTGCATCCATGTCCCTACAAAGGATGCAAACTCATCCTTTTTGATGGCTGCATAGTATTCCATGGTGTATATGTGCCACATTTTCTTAATCCAGTCTGTCACAGGTGGATATTTGGGTTGATTCCAAGACTTTGCTATTGAGAATGGTGCCGCAATAAACATACGTGTGCATGTGTCTTTGTAGTAGAATAATTTATAATCCTTTGGGTATATACCCAGTAGTGGGATGGCTGGGTCATATGGTACATCTAGTTCTAGATCCTTGAGGAATTGCCATACTGTTTTCCATAACGGTTGAACTAGTTTACTGTCCCACCAACAGTGTAAAAGTGTTCCTATTTCTCCACATCCTCTCCAACACCTGTTGTTTCCTGACTTTTTAAAGATTGCCGTTCTAACTGGTGTGAGATGGTATCTCATTGAGATTTTGATTTGCATTTCTCTGATGGCGAGTGATGATGAGCATTTTTTCATGTGTCTGTTGGCTGTATGAATGTCTTCTTTTGAGAAATGTCTGTTCATATCCTTTGCCCACTTTTTGATGGGGTTGTTTGTTTTTTTCTTGTATATTTGTTTGAGTTCTTTGTAGATTCTGGATATTAGCCCTTTGTCAGATGAGTAGATTGCAAAAATTTTCTCCTATTCTGTAGGTTGTCTGTTCACTCTGATGGTAGTTTCTTTTGCTGTGCACAAGCTCTTTAGTCTAATTAGATCCCATTTGTCAATTTTGGCTTTTGCTGCCGTTGCTTTTGGTGTTTTAGACATGAAGTCCTTGCCCATGCCTATGTCCTGAATGGTACTACCTAGATTTTCTTCTAGGGTTTTTATGGTATTAGGTCTAACATTTAAGTCTCTAATCCATCTTGAATTAATCTTCGTATAAGGAGTAAGGAAAGGATCCAGTTTCAGCTTTCTACTTATGACTAGTCAATTTTCCCAGCACCATTTATTAAATATGGAATCTTTTCCCCATTTCTTGTTTCTCTCAGGTTTGTCAAAGATCAGATGGCTGTAGATGTGTGGTATTATTTCTGAGGACTCTGTTCTGTTCCATTGGTCTATATCTCTGTTTTGGTACCAGTACCATGCTGTTTTGGTTACTGTAGCCTTGTAGTATAGTTTGAAGTCAGGTAGCGTGACGCCTCCAGCTTTGTTCTTTTGACTTAGGATTGTCTTGGCAATGGGGGCTCTTTTTGGTTCCATATGAACTTTAAAGCAGTTTTTTCCAATTCTGTGAAGAAAGTCATTGGTAGCTTGATGGGGATGGCATTGAATCTATAAATAACCTTGGGCAGTATGGCCATTTTCACAATATTGATTCTTCCTATCCATGAGCATGGTATGTTCTTCCATTGTTAGTGTCCTCTTTTATTTCACTGAGCAGTGGTTTGTAGTTCTCCTTGAAGAGGTCCTTTACATCCCTTGTAAGTTGGATTCCTGGTATTTTATTCTCTTTGAAGCAATTGTGAATGGAAGTTCATTCCTGATTTGGCTCTCTGTTTGTCTGTTACTGTGTATAAGAATGCTTGTGATTTTTGACATTGATTTTGTATCCTGAGACTTTGCTGAAGTTGCTTATCAGCTTAAGGAGATTTTGGGCTGAGACAATGGGGTTTTCTAAATAGACAATCATGTCATCTGCAAACAGGGACATTTGACTTCTTCTTTTCCTAACTGAGTACCCTTGATTTCTTTCTCTTGCCTGATTGCCCTAGCCAGAACTTCCAACACTATGTTGAATAGGAGTGGTGAGAGAGGGCATCCCTGTCTCGTGCCAGTTTTCAAAGGGAATTTTTCCAGTTTTTGCCCATTCAGTATGATATTAGCTGTGGGTTTTTCATAAATAGCTCTTATTACTTTGAGGTACGTTCAATCAATACCGAATTTATTGAGCGTTTTTAGCATGAAGGGCTGTTGAATTTTGTCAAAAGCCTTTTCTGCATCTATTAAGATAATCATGTGGTTCTTGTCTTGGTTCTGTTTATATGCTGGATTACGTTTATTGATTTGCGAATGTTGAACCAGCCTGCATCCCAGGATGAAGCCCACTTGATCATGGTGGATAAGCTTTTTGATGTGCTACTGAATCCGTTTGCCAGTATTTTACTGAGGTTTTGCATCGATGTTCATCAGTGATATTGGTCTAAAATTTTCTTTTTTTGTTGTGTCTCTGCCAGGCTTTGGTATCAGGATGATGTTGGCCTCATAAAATGAGTTAGGGAGGATTCCTCTTTTTCTATTGATTGGAATAGTTTCAGAAGGACTGGTACCAGCTCCTCCTTGTACCTCTGGTAGAATTCAGCTGTGAATCCATCTGGTCCTGGACTTTTTTTGGTGGGTAGGCTATTAATTGTTGCCTCAATTTCAGAGCCTGCTATTGGTCTATTCAGGGATTCAACTTCTTCCTGGTTTAGTCTTGGGAGAGTGTAAGTGTCCAGGAAATTATCCATTTCTTCTAGATTTTCTAGTTGATTTGCATAGAGGTGTTTATAGTATTCTCTGATAGTATTTTGTATTTCTGTGGGGTCGGTGGTGATATCCCCTTTATCATTTTTTATTGCGTCTATTTGATTCCTCTCTCTTTTCTTCTTTTAGTCTTGCTAGCGGTCTGTCAATTTTGTTGATCTTTTCAAAAAACCAACTCCTGGATTCATTGATTTTTTGGAGGATTTTTTGTGTCTCTATCTCCTTCAGTTCTGCTCTGATCTTAGTTATTTCTTGCCTTCTGCCAGCTTTTGAATGTGTTTGCTTTGGCCTCCTAGTTCTTTTATTGTGATGTTAGAGTGTCAATTTTAGACCTTTCCTGCTTTCTCTTGTGGGCATTTAGTGCTATAAATTTCCCTCTACACACTGCTTTAATGTGTCCCAGAGATTCTGGTATGTTGTATCTTTGTTCTCATTGGTTTCAAAGAACATCTTTATTTCTGCTTCATTTCGTTATGTAGCCAGTAGTCAGTCAGGAGCAGGTTGTTCAGTTTCCATGTAGTTGAGTGGTTTTGATTGAGTTTCTTAGTCCTCAGTTCTAGTTTGATTGCACTGTGGTCTGAGAGACAGTTTGTTATAATTTCTGTTCTTGTACATTTGCTGAGGAGTGCTTTACTTCCAATTATGTGGTCATTTTGGAATAAGTGCGATGTGGTGCTGAGAAGAATGTATATTCTGTTGATTTGGGGTGGAGAGTTCTATAGATGTCTATTAGGTCCGCTTGGTGCAGAGATGAGTTCAATTCCTGGATATCCTTGTTAACTTTCTGTCTCGTTGATCTGTCTAATGTTGACAGTGGAGTGTTGAAGTCTCCCATTATTATTGTATGGGAGTCTAAGTCTCTTTGTAAGTCTCTAAGGACTTGCTTTATGAATCTGGGTGCTCCTGTATTGGGTGCATATATATTTAGGAGAGTTAGCTCTTCCTGTTGATTTGATTCCTTTACCATTATGTAATGGCCTTCTTTCTCTCTTGTGATCTTTGATGGTTTAAAGTCTGTTTTGTCAGAGACTAGGATTGCAACCCCTGCTTTTTTTTGTTCTTCATTTGCTTGGTAGATCTTCCTCCATCCCTTTATTTTGAGCCTATGTATGTCTCTGCATGTGAGATGGGTCTCCTGAATACAGCAGACTGATGGGTCTTGACTCTTTATCCAGTTTGCCAGTCTGTGTCTTTTAATTGGAGCATTTAGTCCATTTACATTTAAGGTTAATATTGTTATGTGTGAACTTGATCCTGTCATTATGATATTAACTGGTTATTTTGCTCGTTAGTTGCTGCAGTTTCTTCCGAGCCTCAATGGTCTTTACATTTTGGTATGTTTTTGCAATGGCTGGTACCAGTTGTTCCTTTCCATGTTTAGGGCTTCCTTCAGGGTCTCTTGTAAGGCAGGCCTGGTGGTAACAAAATCTCTAAGCATTTGCTTATCTGTAAAGGATTTTATTTCTCCTTCACTGATGAAACTTAGTTTGGCTGGATATGAAATTCTGGGTTGAAAATTCTTTTCTTTAAGAACGTTGAATATTGGCCCCCACTCTCTTCTGGCTTGTAGAGTTTCTGCTGAGAGATCTGCTGTTAGTCTGATGGGCTTTCCTTTGTGGGTAACCCGACCTTTCTCTCTGGCTGCCCTTAAGATTTTTTCCTTCGTTTCAACTTTGGTGAATCTGGCAATTATGTGTCTTGGAGTTGCTCTTCTGGAGGAGTATCTTTGTGGCGTTCTCTGTATTTCCTGAATTTGAATGTTGGCCTGCCCTACTAGGTTGGGGAAGTTCTCCTGGATGATATCCTGAGAGTGTTTTCCAGCTTGGTTCCATTTTCCCCCTCACTTTCAGGCACCCCAATCAGATGTAGATTTGGTCTTTTTACATAATCCCATACTTCTTGCAGGCTTTGTTCATTTCTTTTTTTTTCTTTTTTCTTTTGGTTTCTCTTCTCGCTTCATTTCATTCATTTGATCCTCAATCGCTGATACTCTTTCTTCCAGTTGATCGAGTCGGTTACTGAAGCTTGTGCATTTGTCACGTATTTCTCGTGTCATGGTTTTCATCTCTGTCATTTTGTTTATGACCTCTGCATTATTTGGTCTAGCTGTCAATTCTTCCACTCTTTTTTCAAGATTTTTAGTTTCTTTGCGCTGGGTATGTAATTCCTCCTTTAGCTCTGAGAAGTTTGATGGACTGAAGCCTTCTTCTCTCATCTTGTCAAAGTCATTCTCTGACCAGCTTTGATCCGTTGCTGGTGATGGGCTGCGCTCCTTTGCAGGGGGAGATGTGCTCTTATTTTTTGAATTTCCAGCTTTTCTGCCCTGCTCTTTCCCCATCTTTGTGGTTTTATCTGTCTCTGGTCTTTGATCATGGTGACGTACTGATGGGGTTTTGGTATAGGTGTCCTTCCTGTTCGATAGTTTTCCTTCTGACAGTCAGGACCCTCAGCTGTAGGTCTGTTGGAGATTGCTTGAGGTCCACTCCAGACCCTATTTGCCTGGTATCAGCAGCAGAGGTTGCAGAGATAGAATATTGCTGAACAGCGAGTGTACCTGTCTGATTCTTCCTTTGGAAGCTTCCTCTCAGGGGTATACTCCACCCTGTGAGGTGTGGGGTGTCAGACTGCCCCTAGTGGGGGATGTCTCCCAGTTAGGCTACTCAGGGGTCAGGGACCCACTTGAGCAGGCAGTCTGTCCCTTCTCAGATCTCAACCTCCGTGTTGGGAGATCCACTGCTCTCTGCAAAGCTGTCAGACAGAGTCGTTTGCGTCTGCAGAGGTTCTGCATTTTTGTTGTTGTTATTTATCTGTGCCCTGTCCCCAAAGGTGGAGTCTACAGAGACTGGCAGGTTTCCTTGAGCTGCTATGAGCTCCACCCAGTTCCAGCTTCCCAGCAGCTTTGTTTACCTACTTAAGCCTCAGCAATGGCGGGCGCCCCTCCACCAGCCTCGCTGCTGCCGTTTCAGTTAGATGGCAGACTGCTGTGTTAGCAATGAGGGAGGCTCCGTGGGTGTGGGACCCTCCCGGCCAGGTGTGGGATATATTCTCCTGTGTGCCCGTTTGCTGAAAGCGCAGTATTGGGGTGGGAGTTACGCCATTTTCCAGGTGTTGTGTGTCTCAGTTCCCCTGGCTAGGAAAAAGGATTCTCTTCCCCTTTGCGCTTCCCAGGTGAGGCGATGCCTCGCCCTGCTTCAGCTCTCGCTGGTTGGGCTGCAGCAGCTGACCAGCACTGATTGTCCGGCACTCCCTAGTGAGATGACCCCAGTACCTCAGTTCAAAATGCAGAAATCACCAGTCTTCTGTGTCGCTCATGCTGGGAGTTGGAGACTGGAGCTGTTCCTATTCGGCCATCTTGCTCTGCCCTGCATTTTTCTATTGACTAACTTGTTTTCTTGGTATCCATGCCTCTTTTATGGTCAGGTATGTGTTTAAATCTTGGTCTCATTTTAAAAATTGAGTTATTCGATTTATTATTATAAAGAGCAGTGTGCTTTTTAAATATTTGATCTCATTTAAAATATCAGATTTCTTATTTACATTTTTCTTCTACCAGTTTTTAGTTTCTCTTTTATTTCCTTAACAGTCTCCTTTGAAGATCAGATTTTCTTAATATTGGTGAAGTCCAATTTATTTTTTAATGAATTGGTTTTTTGGTGTCATATCTAACAAAACTGCTTAATCTAAGGTAACAAAGATTTTTTTCTACATTTTCGTTTAGAATATTTATATATTTAGGTTTTATACTTAATAACCCACTTAGAGTTACTTTTTGTAACTCGAAGATAATGTAAGATAGGAGTTTACACTTTTTTAGATACCCCCACACAAACACACACACACACAAATACACATTTATTCAGCTTGTTTTGCGGTTAGGTTAATGATTTCTTGTGAGTCACTTTTCAAACCCCAAAACAGCGTAAGATAGAGATTAAAGTTGTTTTATTTGCATAGATGTTTATTTGCTTAGTCAAGTTGTGTTTGTGTGTTTGTTGCATATCAATTGTTGATATATATCTATTTCTGGATTATCTATTTTGTTCTATTTAACTATATGCCTGTACTTTGTCCAGTAAAAATCTGTCTTGAATAATGTAGCTCTATCATAGATCTGAATAGGAGGTATTAATGCCCTTCAAGAAGACTTTTGCCTTCTTTTACAAAATTGTTTTGGGCATTTTAATTTCTTTGCCTTTCACCAAATATATAAAGATAAGGATGATACTATCTGATATATATATATATATATATATATATTCATATCTGTATTTACTGCAATGACATTGAGTATAATTCTTCTAATGTGTAGATTATTATGAAGATAGTTAACAACATTGTGCATTATAATCCATGAATATGGTATTTGGCTTTACTTGTGTTTCTTGAATTCTTTTATCAGTGCTTTGCAGATTTTAGCATAAATATATTATGCTACCCTTTGTTCTTTTTGTTCCCTCCCTCCCTCCGTCCAGACAGTCTCAACCTGCTCACCTCATGATCCGCCCCTCTCGGCCTCCCAAAGTACTGGGAATACAGGTGTGAGCCACCACGCCCGGTCAATTCTTCTTATTTGTAAAAATACTAAGAACAGAATATTGAAGTTTCTAACAATAGTTATACATTTGATTACTTTTCTTTTAATTTTGTTTTATATTTTTTGGTCAGTTATTAGGTGCATGTACATTTAGAATTGTATTTATTCAGTAAAATAATTTATTATTATGAAATGTTATTTTTCTTTATTATCTTTGATATTCTGAAGTGTACTTTTTCTGATGTCAACATATATTTTGATCACTATTTGCCTTGTACATCTTTTAAATTAAGCACATAAATGATTTTATTTTTAAGTGCGACTTCTCTGTCTTTCAAGGGATGTGGTTTGACAATTTAAATTTATTGTAGTTATCAATATACTGAATAAAAATCTATAATTTGGCTATCCATTTTCTATTTACTTTATTTAATTTTTGTCCTCTTGTCTGCATACTTTGGATTGAATATTTTTAAGCTTATTATCTTCATGATTGAAGTATTATTTATATGTCCTTTAAAGTTAAGTATTGTCCTAGATTTTATAATATCTATCTGAATGTTCAATGTTTGATAACATATTCCCATTTCAGTTTTTCATACTGTTGTGGTATTTTTATATATATATTTGATGTAATAAATGCTAAAGTCTCACATAAGATTGCTACTAACTCTGGCTTTACACTGTTGATACATTCTACAGCAAACTAAAAAGTTTCAATAATGTATTTTGTCTATCTTTTTATAATGTATAATAGATAACTCAAAGTTATTTTGATCATATATTTTTATTTATCATAATTTAATATTTTCAATATTTTTCATTCAAAATATACTTTAAAATATGTGGTCTAAAATTTCATGCATTTGTTGTTTTTTCAATTCTGTTTTTTAAGATAGGATTTTTTTTCTCTATTATTCAAGCTGGAGCTCAGTGGCATGATCTCAGCTCACTGCAGTCTCAACTTCTCGAGTTTAAGCAATCCTCCTGCCTTAGTCTTCTGAGTAGCTGGGACTACCAGCCTACATCACCATGCCAGGCTAGTTTTTGTATTCATTTGTAGAGACAGGGTTTTGCTATGCTTCCCAGGCTAGTCTCCAACTCCAGGTCTCCAGTAATTCACTCACCTTGGCTTCTCAAAGTACTGAGATTGCAGGCACTAGCCACCATGCCTAGCCCCAATGTTACATTTAATAAGCAAAACTTTTAATCCTAAAATATTATTTTTCTCTGATATATTGACAGTTATTGTATAATTTGTTGTTTCAAAATTCTGTGATGTCCAATTTAAATGGTTCACTTATGTGTTAAATTAAGCTTTGAAAAATCATTTATTTGAATTTAAAATTATCTTCAGGTTATTTTCCATGACTTATTATATTAAATATTTATAAGTATTTCCAGGATTATACAAGTTGATTATATTTAGTTAATTAATGTTTTCATCTTTAAACGCCTAAAATTAGTATTGTTTGATTTCTACTAATCAATATGGAAAATGAAAATAAAAATATTAATCCTTAAAATTAATAGTTATAGGACTATATGACTGATTTACATTTATTCATAGGGGAATAATGGTTTATTTTACTAATTTCCTTTTACATTAGCCTCAAAGTCTTATTGTTGCCCATTTTAAAAGATTTCACAGATAGCATCATAGTTATTGCAGGAAATATTTAGGTTAAACTAGTGAGTGGGAACTTGCAGAAGAAACAGGTAACTCACAGGGGACTCACAGTTCTGCATGACTGAGGAAGTCTCAGGACACTTACAATTATGGTGGAAGGGGAAAGGGAAACAATACACCTTCTTCACAAGCCAGCAGGAAGGAGAAGTGAGAGCAGGGAAAAGGCCTGATGCTTATTAAAAAATCCGATCTTGTGAGACGCACTCATTGTCATGAGTACAGCATCAGGGAAGCCACTCCATGATTCAATTACATCCACCTGGTCCCACTCTTGACATGTGGGAATTTTGGGGACTACAATTCAAGGTGAGATTTGAGTGAGGACACAGAGCCAAGGCATATCACTTATATAGGTGGAATCATGATGTATTTGTCCTACTGAGTTAGCTTATTTCACTTAGCATAAAGGACATTATTCACACTATCAAGTATGGCAAAATTTCATTCCTTTTAAAGACTAAATAACTTTCCATTGTAAACGTATACCACATTTTCTCCATCCATTTGTGTGTCAATGGAAGTTTAGTTGTTTTCATAGTTTGACTACTGTGAATACTGCTGCAATAGACATGAGAATTCAGATTTCGTTTTGAAATCCTGATTTTTTTTGTATTATACTTTAAGTTCTGGGATACAGGTGCAGAACATGCAGGTTTGTTATACAGGTATACATGTGCTATGGTGGTTTGCTGCACCCACCAACCTGTCATCTAGATTTTAAGCCCTACATGCATTAGGTGTTTCTCCTAATGCTATCCTTCCCCTTCCCCCCAACCCCCAACAGACCCCAGTGTGTGATGTCCCCCTCCCTGTGTCCATGTGTTCTCATTGTTTGACTCCCACTTATGAGTGAAAACATGCGGTGTTTGGTTTTCTGTTCCTGGGTTAGTTTGCTGAGAGTGATGGTTTCTAGCTTCATCCATGTCCCTGCAAAGGATATGAACTCATTCTTTTTTTATGGCTGCATAATATTTCATGGTGTGTATGTGCCACATTTTCTTTATCTAGTCTATCATTGATGGGCATTTGGGTTGGTTCCAGGTCTTTGCTATTGTAAATAGTGCGGCAGTAAACATATGTGTGCATGTATCTTTATAAAAGAATGATCCTTTGGGTATATACCCAGTAATGGGATTGCTGGGTCAAATGGTATGTACGGTTATAGATCCTTGAGGAATCAGTGATCCTGATTTTAATTCTTTCGGATCTAGGCTCCGAAGTGGGATGGCTGAATCAAATGGAAATTTTATTTTCTTTTCTTTTAGTTACTTTCATACTGTTTTACATAATGGTTGCACTATTTTACATTTCCACCAGTAGTGTACAAATTTCCTTTTCTCCACATCCTTCAACATTTGCTATTCTTGCTTTTTAAAACATAGCCATTATAACAGGGGTGAAATTTTCATGTCCCTGAAAATTAATAATGATGAGCACATTTTCTGACACCTGTTGGTCATTTGTGTGTCTTTTTTGGGTAAAGATTCATCCTGGTCTTTTATCCATTTTTATATAAAATTGTTTTTTACTAACTATTGAGTTGTAGGATCTTCTTATGTATTTTGGATGTTAACCCCTTACCAGATGTATGATTTGCAAATATTTCTCCCATTCCATATTTTACCTTTTCACTCTTTTGATGGTTTTCTTGCCTGAGTAGAAAGTGGTTTTAGTTTGTTTTAGTCCTGGGTGTCCTTGAAATCAGAATTACATTATAATTATAATTCTTGAGAAAGAAGAATGCATTTTTGCTTTTGTTGCTTGTCCCTTTGGTGTAATATCCAATAAGTCATCTAAAAGTTTTACAGTTACAGGTCTTATCCTTAATTATTTAATACATTTTGAGTTTATTTTTGTCTGTGGTGTAAGATAAGATTCCAATTTCATTTTCTTCTATGTGAATATATAGTATCAACTTTTAAGACACCAACAATTTTTCCATTGTGTATTTTTAGCACCTGTGCTAAAATTATTTGACCAAGTATATGTGGGTTTGTTTCTGTGCTATTTTGTTTAATTGGCTTATTATTCTGATTTCAAGGCCAGTACAATACTGTTTTAATTGTTGTAACTTTGCAATATAATTTAATAAGAAAATGTAATGCCTTCTGCTTTGTTCTTCTTTCTCGAGATTGCTTTGGCTATTCTTGGTCTTTTGACATTTCACATAAGTTTGGAATTTTTTTCCCATAAGTTTGGAATTTTTTCCTCCATCTACATTAAAAAATCAAGATTTGGGTAGAAATCACAATGGGTCTTTAGATCGCTTTAAGTAATATGGACATCTAACAGTACTAAGACTTTCAACTCATTAACATGGAAAAACTTATTCATCAAAAAATAAAAAGATGAGGATGTTCCAAATAAAACAAAAATAAAATAAAAAAGAATTATTCATCCTCACTAGATATGCCTTACATCTGATTTTGCAGGGTACAGCCTCTACAGTTGCTTTCACGGGCTAGCATTGAGTGCCTTCCAAACTGTCAATGAATCCATCATTCTGGGTGGGATCTGGAGGACCGTGGCCCAATTCCCACAGTTCCACTAGTCAGTGCTTCAGTGGGGGCTCCAACCCCACATTTCTCCTTTGCATTGTCCTAGCTGAGGTTCTCCATGAGGCCTCCAGCCCTGCAGCAGACTTCTGGGTGGACATCCAGGCATTTTCATATATCCTTTTAAATCCAGGCAGAGGTTCCCAAAGCTCAATTCTTGTCTATTGTGCGCCCGCAGGTCCAACAGCATGTAGAAGCCACCAAAACTTGGGGCTTGCACTCTCTACAGCAATGGCCAGAGCTGTATCTTGGCAACTTTTAGCCAAGCTGGAGCCAGAGAGGCTGGGATGCAGGGGCACCACATCCAAAGATTACACAGAGCAGCAGGACCCTAAGCCTCTGACAAGCTCTGGAAACATTTTCCCCATTGTCTTGGCTGTTAACATTCAACTCCTTGTGACTTATGGAAATTTCTGCAGCTGGCTTGAATTTATTCCCAGAAAATGGATTTTCCCTTTCTACTTCATGGTCAGGCTGCAAATTTTCCAAATTTTAATGCTCTGCTTCCCTTTTAAACATAAGTTCCAATTTAAAATAATCTTTTTGTGAACACATATAACTGTACGATTTCAGGAAAAGCCAAATCACCTCTTAAATGCTTTTCTGCTTAAATTTTCTTTTACCAGATACCCTAAGCCATCTCTCTCAAGTTCAAAGTTCTACAGCTCTCTAAGGTAGGGGCAAGATGCCACCAGCCTCTGCTAAAGCATAGCAAAGGTGACCTTTGCTCCAGTTCCCAATAAGTTCCTCACCTGAATCTGAGACTCTAAGGGTTCAGTCAGAATGGTGGGAGAAATTGTAAAACAGTCACAAACCTTCTAGGAAGGCCGGAGTTTTGCATAGCTTCAGTAAAAAATATACGGCTGAAGGCAGCCTAATCCTCTTTGAGCTAATAGCAAGGGTAAATAACAAAGAAATGTAAGGGAGTTTATCTAAAATCTTGTTTAATCATGTGGTCCTAAGACCAACCTTTGACTACCCATGGGGGCATAATTGCTCTCTACTGGGAGGGTTGGCAATGTCAATTACCCTCTAGCGGTGTTTACTCAAGACTTTTGTCACTTAATCTATACTGAATAAATGTGAGCTTCGCTGGCTGATCAGGGCCACGGCTGCAACTTTTTACAGCCCCTTCCCTGGTGCCTGTGAGTGGCCCAGACACTTAGCTGGAGTGACAGGCAAAATATCTGTGTCAGTGTACATTATTCATTTGTCATTGGATCAGGGTCTGTGGGTCAGACCCCCACATGAGACCACCTCAGTCTTGACTTCGTTGTCCATATCACTATCAGCATTTTGGTCAAAACCACGTAACAAGTCTCTAGGAAGTTCCAAACTTTTCCTTATTTTGTTGTCCTCTTCTGAGCCCTCCAAACTGTTCCATCATCTGCCAGTTACCCAGTTCCAAAGTGGCTTTCACATTCTCAGGTATCATAGCAATATCCCACTACCTTGGTATCAATTCTCTATATTAGTTAATTCTCACACTACTATAAAGCATACCTGAGACTGGGTAATTTAGAAGAAAAGAGGTTTCATTGACTCACAGTTCTGCTTGGCTGGGGTGGCCTCCGGAAACTTACAATCATGGCAGAAGACAAAGGGAAAGCAAGGCATGTCTTAAATGGCAGCACGAGGAAGAGAGAGAGAAAGCATGCATGGAGGTGAAAAATCTTCATGACAGAATGACAACTGACGCCAGGGAAATAACAAATAATAATAAGAAGAAATTTTATGAATAATTATATGCCAACAAATTGGAAAACCTACAATAATTGGATGAGTTCCTAGGAAACATACAACATATCAAGACTGAATCACAAAGACAGAAAATCATAAAGATAGATAAGATAGAACATAAAAGAGTAAGAAAAAATAATCAGCAATAAAAACCTTTTCAACAAAAGAAATTTCAGGACTCTATGGCTTCACTGTGGATTCTACCAAACATTTAAATAACAATTAATACCAATCTTTTTCACCCTTCTAATAATAAAGTAGAGGAAATACTTCCAAATTCATCTTACAAGGGTTACATTTTCTTGATACCGAAGTCAGAAAATACACTATGAGAGATGGAAATTAAAAGACCATCTTCCTGATGAACATAGTTTCAATATCCTCAATAAAATACAGGCAAATTGAATTCAATAGCATGTTAAAAGCACCATTCACCATGATCAAGTGGCAAAGATGGTTCAACACATACAAATCAATTAATGTTATATATCATATCTACAGAATGAAGAATAAAATCACTTGATCATCTCAATAGACATAGAAAGAAGCATTTGACAAAATTCACCACGATTTCATAATGAAAACACTCAACGAACTAAATATAGGAGGAATTATATTTTTTTAATTTGTTCTTGTTTATGGCAAGTATGGTAGACTTTATTTTGTAATCTTTTTTCTTTCTTTTTTTTGGGGTACCTACAGGGTTTTTTAATCTTCCCTTAGTGTCTGTTATGCTCATGGCAGGCAGCAGGCAGGAAATTTAGACAGGAGTTGATATTGTAGTTTTGAGTGCCAAATTAATAAGGCAGATAACAGGCAAGAAATTCAGGCAGGATTTCCATGACAGTCTTGAGGACAGATTTTTTTCATATCGCATTTTTAAACGTGATTTAAAACCTCCAATGATCTTGGATATCTTGATTATACATATATGTGCCTCTGCCATTGTAGACATATCCA
The DNA here is from genome assembly GCF_009764315.1 of Trachypithecus francoisi. Taxonomy (NCBI): domain Eukaryota; kingdom Metazoa; phylum Chordata; class Mammalia; order Primates; family Cercopithecidae; genus Trachypithecus; species Trachypithecus francoisi. Next base: position 8,984,447 of record NW_022681459.1, read on the forward strand.
TGCTTAATTCTTTCCTGTTATGATGCTAATTCAAAGAAATATGGAAGAGAAAATGAGAGAAAGAATAAAACTTCAGCTTCTATTGTTCCAGAGATATTCGAAAAAGATGGCATCTAAAGAGAGGTAGCTATGGCTTAATATTCTCAAACATGATTGGATAATTGGTACATTCCTCCATTCTTGGATAGAATATATTATATCTTTATCTTGACTCATTCTTGAAGAAAGGATTAATAAGGAAGTTGTTAACTTACGAGATTTAATTTTCAAGTCACTATCAAGATGTGAGTATTGTTGCCCACTGGAGAATCTCAATCTGAATTAATATTGACTTTGATCATTTGGCTGAGATTGCTTTTCTTAGATTTTTCTGATGTAAAGTGCACCCACTCTTTACTCTTTTATATTGTACTTTTTGGAATGAACTCATTATTTTCATGTCAAAATTGAGAAGTGGAGAGGTTAGTTCAACTTTCTTTTATGGAAGAGTGTCTACATAAATTATTTTGAAATATTTTTGAATGATTTGACTTACCCTATGCTATTCTACTCCTTTGTATTTTATTCTATTTATATTTCTTCTTAGTTTTCAATTTATCCAGTGATTTAGTATTCCATAAATGCCAACTAGATTACATTGGTTGATAGTGTCATTCAGATCAACTATATATTTGCTGATATTGTATTTCCTTACTATCAATTATGAAATAATATTTAAGACATCAATAATAGAGAATTTTGATTGCTTCTTCTTGGGTTCTATCAGTTATTTTTCCACATTCATATTTATCTTCTTTGCTAACTGCTTACAAAATTAGGATTATTTTTGACTTGCAGAGTTGACCATTGTTTTATGTATACAATGCCCCTCTTTATCCTTGATAAGTTTTCTTGTTATTAAATTGGCTTTTTCTGTATGGTTTTCTTCTACTAACATCAGCATGGCATATTTTTCTCCAATTCTTTATTTCAAATATATTAGATGCTCTATATTTAAAGTGAGTTTCATTCATATAAAGTTAAGTCTTGTTATTTTATTCACTCTGACAATCTCTGTCTTTAAAGTGGTATGTTTAGACTATTGATATTTAAAGTGATGATTGATACAGTTGGATTAATATACAGTATTCTTTCTATTTGTTAAATATATAATTTATTATAAATTTGTCTTCTTTTTCTGCCTTCTCTATAATTGAGTATTTTATATTCTCATTTTATTTTTGCATAGTAATTAGGCATCTTTCTAAAATGCTGTAAGTACTTGCCTTATAGTTTACAATTGCATTGCAATCAACCTTCAAAAAACACCATACCACTTTATGTATAGTGCACATAACTTATCAAACTATATTCTTAATTCCTCCTTCCCATGCCTTATAAAATTATTGACATTATTTTCATTTATCTTTATCTACAATCAACCATTATATTGTTACTGGTATTACTTTAAATGATCCATTATTTTAGATAAATTAAGAATGAGAAAACATATTTTCCTTTATTCCTTCTTTGATGCTCTTCCTTTCATTACGTAGATATGTCTCTAACCTGTAATATTTTTCTCTTGCCAAAAAGAAATATTTTACGTATCTTGAGGAATAAGTGCTACCAATAAATTTTCTCAATATTTTACTTGTCTGAGTATGTCTTTATTCTCCTTCACTTTTGAAGGACAATATCTCTGAATATATAATTCTAGTTGGGGAATTTCTCACAAAATATTCTACTGTAATTCTTTTTCTTGTTTCTATCAATCTAAAAGAAATGAAAATCTTAGGTACTTCACTCTCCCTCACAAACATACACTGGCTTGGTTCAACATTTCTTTTTGCCTTTGATTTCCTATGAGAATCTAATTCTTAGTAGTTTTCACTAATTAACTGAATGACCTTAATAAGAAGTGTCAGCTGCTCTGCAGACTGTTTATTTGTCCCCTTATGTAAATTGTCTCCAAATGACCTCTTGTCTATTTTGTAAATTGCCAAAGCCTAACAGACACCGTAGTTAGCCATCAGAAAATGGTATTTTAATAGCTTTCTTTTTATTTTCAGTCTGCCTTTAGAAAGCTTTCAGCCAAATATTTACGTCTTTTTTATTTATTTATTTATTTTTATATTTTTGGAGACAGAGTTTTGCTCTTGTTGCCCTGGCTGGAGTACAATGACGCAATCTCAACTCACTGCAACCTCTGCCTCCCAGGTTCCAGCGATTCTCCTGCCTCAGCCTCCTGAGCAGCTGGGATTACAGGCACCCACCACCACGCCCAGCTAATCTCTTGTATTTTTAGTAGAGACGGGGTTTCACTGCTTTGGCCAGGCTGGTCTCGAACTCCTAAAGTCAGCTGATTCACCCGCCTTGGCCTCCCAAAGTGCTGGGATTACAGGCATAAGCCATTGCGCCCGGCCCATGTTTATGTAATTTTTAGAGATTTTAGCAATATCTTAAACTCATTTTCATTTAAATTCTCTACTTTTAGATTTAATGAATTTCTTAAACGTTAATGTTAAAAATTATCTTATGTTCCCTTTCTGATTCAAAGAATTTTTTTCAGAAGATGTAGCAACTCTTTCTTGACTTGAACACAGTTCCTCCTCATCTAGCTATAATTTTTCTTACCCAACTACATGAGAAACTCCAATAAGTAAAACGTCTCTCAGTTTGTGCATATTTGTCTGTGCCATATTATTTATCACCTAGAATGATCACTGCTGGTAACATATTTTTGAATAAATTAATTTATAATTACATATGTTATTTTCCAGTTCAGCAATTTTAAAACATTCTTTTCTCAGGAATTATAGATATATAGATTTTATATATAAAACTTTTTCAGCTCCTTCAAATTTTTTTTGAAGTTTGAGTTATAAATATCAATATATAAGAATATATATTATAAGTTAAAACTGTGAAATTTAAGAATTATTTATCATTTATTTAAAATAACAGAAATAAATTCGTTGCATATTAATAAAAATTGCACAATTTTATAAAAATAGCTATATTTTCAAAACAGAATAAAATTTAAATGATTATATTGTTTTACATTTTTACAAATTAATGCAGTGCCCAAATGCAAGAAGAGATGGGGATTATCATATCTGTTTTTTTATTTAATTTATTGTGATATCACATGTCTATAAAGCCTTTGAAAATGTTCACTGTATGCTCATGAGGAAAACAAAAGAGTGGAAAGAGCAAATAATGACATAATATTATAATTAATGTGGTTTTGAGTCCATGGGCTTCCAAAAGTGGATTCAAAACCTGCTGGGTTCTTTGGTCATATTTTGATAACCCGTGCTCTAGATAATGAGTATATATCATAGAGGCAATTTGATTATATTTATATGAGATTTCTAAGTATACACAGAATCTTTTACCTTATGAACGTCATATATATATATACACACACACACACACATATGTATATGTAATCATAATTAACCAAGTATGTAATTCTAACTCACATGAACTTTCAACTTAAATGTAACTGGAATTTGTATTAATTCTTAGAGTTATTAACAGATACACATGAAGAAATAAACCAAATATTACTTGCGGGTTATGACTTCATAAAAATAACGATTGATTACCAGTTATACTCCACAAACTAAAGGGTGCCAATTCTATTATGCCACTTACCTAATAGTCTTCTATTAATTAGGTAATATTTTCATAATTCATTCTGAGATCTTCACACAATTGTGAGTTCGGTGACTTTGTTTTTTTATCTAGGAATTTTATTTGAAAGACAAAGACACCCAGTACATTATTTTGGTTATGCAATTAATCTTACTATTTAATGCAATAATTTCTGCATTGAGGCTCTTACTAAAAAACATAGAAAATTAAAACAAGGAAGACAAAGGATGGTAGAAAAATAATATTGACAATGTTCACTCATGTGAATGAAATCTTAAATGGCTATTCATAAAGCTGGCTATGGTATTTCTCACTACCATTGGATTAAAATAATGCCAGTGACCCTATCCCGTGATGGCATAGTTTCATATCTTTTTCTAATAATATTCTCCTTCCAAGCCATAACCAAATTTGAGCTGTAAGGAATTTAAGGAAGAAAGTAGATAAAAATGAAATTTAAGTAGTAGTCTGTACACTAAAACAATCACCAAGTATAAATAAGAAGAAAGTAGTAAACTCCCAGGGAGGGAAGGGGGGCAAAAGTCTAGAGTTTTTGTAGGAAGCAACAGTTAAGTGGCTATCAACTAACAACAGTCGACTATGACTGTAAGATGTTTTAGGTAAGCCTCATAATAATCACAAAAGAAAAACCTACTTCTAATGCAAAAGAATCAAAGAAAAGGACTCAAGCTTAGCACTACAAAGCTTACCAAATCACCAAGACAGACAAGAGAGAAGAAAAAAAAAAAGAGCTACAAAGCAACCAGAAAACAAATATCAAAATGATGGTAATAATCCCTTATCTATCAATAATAACTTTGAATGTAAATTTATCAAGTTATTTAATCTAAAGCCAGAGCACCCAGGCATGGTGGCTCAAGCCTGTAATCCAAGTACTTTGGTTGGCTGAGGCAGGCAGATCATTTGAGGTCAGAAGTTCAGGACCAACCTGGCCAACATGGTGAAACCCCATTTCTACTAAAAATACAAAAATCAGCTGGGTGTGGTGGCACATGCCTGCAGTCCCAGCTACTCAGGAGACTGAGGCAGGAAAATCACTTGAAACTAGGAGGCAGAGGTTGCAGTGAGATGAGATTGTGCCACTGCACTCCATCCTGGGTGACAGAGCAAGACTCAATCTCAAAAAATTAATTAAATAAATAAAGCCAGAGCAGCTTACTGAATTATAAAAACAAGATTCTCCTATATGCTGGCTACAAGAGACCCACTTAAGCTTTCAGGACACACATGGGCTGAAAATAATGATAAAAGGACATATTCCATGAAAATGGTAACCAAAAGAGAGCAGGTGTATTAGTCCATTTTCACACTGCTGACAAAGACATAACTGAGATTGGGCAATTTACAAAAGAAAGAAGTTTATTGGACTCACAGTTCCACATGGCTAGGGAGGTCTCACAATCATGATGGAAGGAGAAAGGCACGTCTCACATGGCAGCAGACAAGAGAAGAGAGTTTGTACAGACACATTCCCGTTTTCTAAAACCATCAGCTCTCGTGAGACTCATTCACTATCATGAGAACAGCACAGAAAGACCTGCCCCCATAACTCAGTCACCTCCCACCAGGTTCCTTCCACGACACATGAGAACTGTGGGAGTTATAATTCAAGATGAGATTTGGGTGATGACACAGCCAAATCACATCAGCAAGGTTGTCTATACTTTTATAGATTTCAAGTCAAAAACTGTCACAAGAGACAAGGAGGTTATTATTTAATAATAAAGGTTTCAATTCACCGAAGGGGCCTAACCACTGTTAAGTGTATATATGCACCAAATATTGAATCACCTAAATAGACAAAGCAAATAATAGTAGGAATTTCAATACTGCATTTTCAACAATGGATAGCTCAATTAGACAGAAAATAAATAAGGAAATACTGGACTTTGAACTTCATTTTTCATCAAATGGACCAAAGAGACAAATAGAGAACTTTTCATTAAACAGTAACAGAATACACATTTTTTTCCAGCACACATAGAAAATTTTCCAGAATAGATGACATATTAGGTGACAAAATAAGTCTTAATAAATTTAATAAAATTGATATGATAGTATCTTTTCTGACCACAATGGTACGAAACTAGAACTCAATAACAGGTGATATCTTAAACATTCATAATTATGTAGAAATTAAACAATATGTTCCTGAACAATCGATGGGCCAAATAATAAATCAAAAAGAAAATCTAAAAATATCTTCAGACAGAGGAGAGTGAAGACATAACATATCACAACCTAGGAGACCCAGTAAAAGAAGTTTCAAGAAGAAAGTTAATAGCAATAAACACCTACATTAAAAATGAAGAGAGATCCAAACTAAATTGTCTAACATTATAACTTAAGGAACAGAAAAGAACAAACAAATCCCACATTTTGGAGAAAAAAGAAAATAGTAAAAATCGAAATGTAAATAAGTCAAATAGAGACAAAAAAAAATCATAGAAGGAGTCAATATAACTGAGTTTAATAAAATAAACAAGATTAGCTGGCCCTTAGATGGCCTAAAAAAAAGAGAGAGAGAGAAATGACTTAAATAAATATCAAAAATGAAGGTGAAGAAATTACAAAAGACACATCAGAAATAAAAATCATAGAGAACTGTTATGAACAATTATAAGCTGATATATTGTATCATCTAAAGAAAATAGATAAATTTCTAGAAAAATACGTTTTACCAAATTTGAGTCAGGAATACATAGAAAGCCTCAGTAGACCAATAGCAAATAAATAAATTGAAGAAGTAAGTAAAAACTTCCAAAACAAGAAAATCCCTGGACCAGAAGTCTTCATAGCTGAAGTATCAAATATTAAAAGAAAAATTGATACCTATGCTTTTTGAACACTTCAAATAAATAGATCTATGGGAAAAACTTTCAAACACATTTTATGAGGCCAGCGTCACCTTGATACCCAAGCCAGATAGCAATACTGCAAAAAAAAAAAAAAAAAGAAAAGAAAAAAAAGAAAACTACAGGTCAATTTGTCTGATAATCACTGTTGAAAAAACCCCAATAAATTATTAGAAAACTTAATCAAAGAGTATGTCAAAAAGATTATATTGTAACCAAGTGGGATTTATCTCTAGCCTGCAAGGTTGGTTTAACATGCGCAAAGCAATCAATGTGATACATCACATTAACAAAATCAAAAGTAAACGCCAGATAATTCATCTCGATTGACATGGAAAAAGCAATTAACAAATTCCAACGTTTTCTTTTAATAAAAACTCTCAAAACTTAGGTGTAAAAAAGTTTCTCATCATAGTAAAGATCATTTTAAAAAATCAGTAGCTAACATCTTAATCAATGAAGAACAACTGAAAGCTTTTTCGCTGTGGACTGGTACAAAGCAAGTATGACCACTCTAGCCACTTCTGTCTGGTACTGAAAGTACTCTGCCTCTGAAAGTGAGAGCAAGAGCATTCAGGTAAGAAAAAAATAAAAGACATCTACATCAGTAAGGAAGAAGTAAAATTATCTCTATTTGCGGATGACATAATCCTATAAGTAAAAAATTACAAATACACTGCTAAAACTACTTAATTCTACCAAATTCTACTAAAAACACTGCTGAAACTAATAGATGAAGTAAAGTTGCAAGAGAAAACACCAACATACGAAAATCAGCAGCATTTTTATACTGAAATAACAATCTAACTAAAAAAGGAATGAATCAAATAATTTCATTTACAGTGACATAAAAATACCTAGGAACAAGAAGTTTTATCCAAGAAGTGAACAATCTGAGGTGAACAATTTGTACAACTGCAAAGTATAAAACATAAATGAAATAAATTGAAGAAGGCACAAATAAATGGAAAGATACTCCATGCTCATGAATTACAACCATTAATATGGGTAAAAGGTTCACATTACTGAAGGAAATATACATATTCAATGTAATACCTATCAAATTCCAAATGGTATTCTTCACAGAAATAGGAAAAAAATCATAAAATTTGTATGACAACTAAAAATACCTAAAAGTGTCAAAACAATTATGAAGAATAAAAACAAAGTTAGAGACGTTGCATCCCCCAAGTTAAAATTATATTACAAATCTATAGTAATCAAAATAATATGCTATCAGCATAAAACAGACACATAGACATGTGGAACAGAGTAAAGAGCCCAGAAATAAATCTAAACATATATGGTCAACTAATTTTCAACAAGAGCACCAAGTTGGCTAAAAGTAGAAAGGATAGCGTCTTTAATAAATATTGCTAAGAAAACTGGATTTCAATATGCAAAAGGCTAAAATTTTACACCTTACCTCACACCAAACACAATAATCAGCTCGGAATGGTTAAAGACTTAAATAAAAGATGAGAAACTATAAAGTTCTTAAAAGAAGACATAGAGAAAAACCTCCCAGGAGTTTTCTCTGGCGATGATATTGTGAATATCATGCAAAAGTTCAGGCCACAAAAGGAACAATCAATAAATAGAACTACAACCTTCTCCATGTAGACAAGGTTCTACATAGCAAAGAAAACAACAAGATGAAATGGCCTAAGGTTTGGGATAAAATATTTGTGAACCATGTTTCTGATAATGGGTTACTATTCAAAATGTATAAAGAATTCATAAAACTCAACTGGAAAAAAATAATAATTGGTTTAAAAATAAGGAAAAGATCTGAATAGTTACTTCTCTGAAAAAGAAATAAAAAATGGTCAACAGATATTAGTTGGAGAAATGGAGATTGATATAGCTATTATGGAAAATAGTATAGAGGTTTCTAAATAAAGTATAATAGAACTATTGCATGACTCGGTAATTCCTCTTCTGAGCATCTATACCCCCTCCCCAAATAATGCCACCACCTTAAAAAGATATCTGCACCACCATGTTGATAGGATTATCTGGATTTTGTAACAAGAAATGTTTACTTAAAACCCCAGAAACATCTTATTAGATAGTAAGTTTAGACCACTTTCTTTTTTCTTTCTTTCTTTCCCTCTTTCCCTCCTTCCACACCTCCCTCCCTCCCTCCCTCCCTTCCTTCCTTCCTTCCTTCCTTCCTTCCTTCCTTCCTTCTTCCTTCCTTCCTTCCTTCCTTCCTTCCTTCCTTCCTTCCTTCCTCCTTCCTTCCTTTTGACAGAGTCTTACGCTGTTGCCTGGGCTGGAGGGCAATGATGCGATCTCTGCCCACTGCAAACCCACCTCCCAGGTTCACCCAATTCTCCTGCCTCAGCCTCCCTAGTAGCTAAGATTACAAGCGCATACCTCTACACCCAGATAATTTTTTCTATTTTTAGTGGAGAGGGGGTTTCGCTATGCTGACCAGACTGAAGTTTAGACCACTTTCTACAGAGGAAAAGCAATAATTATTCTAAGTGTGTGTGTGTGTGTGGTGTGTGTGTGTGTGTGTGTAATTTTATTATTTTTTAGAATAGATCATTGTAAAATTGGGAAGATATAGTCAAATCAGCGTGTTTAGATTTTTCTGAGAACCATTCTAGCTGTACTAATTATAACCACAGATGATGGTTATTGATGGAAGAGAAATCCAGCTGGCCCATGGAGTAGTAAGCCATGTAGAGTCATAAAACATAACTGAAGGTTGTTTACATCTAATAGGAAAAAAAAATTAAGAAAAAAATAATTTTCCATCCTTTGATCGTTTTAATAGAAATTATTACAAGGAATATTGAATTATACATGAAATATAGCTATAACATTAATTATATTTTAGTGCTAATAATCAGAATTTTTCCTAGTTTATTTCATTTCATATCAGTCTAATATTATTTTAATGTTGTTTTAAAGGACTTTTCAGTTTCTTTAAGTTTTTCCTTATTTTAATGAATTAATATTTTAAATTTTTATAGTGGACTAATGACACCTCAGGCTTATAATGCTATAAATTTGGGAAATATGGTTTTCTTTTATAATCTAAAAATAAACCACAGTCAGTAATCAATTTCCTTGATTCCATTAAATCATAAGTGTACTGAGGTCAAGAGTACAAGGTGGAAATTTCAAGCCCCCCTATTAATTCATTAAATATTTAGTTCCGTTTTAAGAAACATATTTAAATGTCTGTTACATACCTTCCTAGCATTACTTGTCTCACTTTTTTCTTTTTTATGGTTATTTTGAATTACAAATGTTTATGTGTCAAAAACTTAATATTTTTTAAAACTACGTAAATACACACATTTGTATTTATACTATGTATTGCATGCTATGTCTCCTTCTCTGAAAAACCAAAGATATCAGACATTTCAAATAAAAAACCTAAACAGCATAATTAGGTAGAGTAATCCCCTTTATGTGATTTCTTCAACAGAATCGCTCTTGCATAATCAGAAAATGTTACTTTCTGAAGTAAATGTTGGCTCCAGTGTACAGCTCCACTGCATTTTCATTGGCAACCTTTCTCTGTATGATTCTAAAAGATGGATAGCTTAAATATAACTTTATAAGAGTTCATTTTCTTCTGCTTCCACCTATGATGATTACATGTAGAGTTATTCTATTCTCACTTTTAAAGAAAATTCAATAAATAAATAAAAAATTACAGCTTTTAGCTCTGGAGGGAGAGCAATCTATCCTCCAATGTGAAATAATAGGGAATAAGTCATTTTTATCATTTATGTAACATTCCTGTTAATATTAATATCCCACCTTTAATTGGTTCCTCTGGACATTCAGTCAACTCGATATATTCAATTTTACTGAGAACACAACTGTGAATATACTCAAAAGTTTCGAAAAGTATAACCATTAAAAGTGCAGACAGGAAATTATGGTCATTAAATCTCAGACAGCTTCAGCTACTTTTGAAGGTATTTTGACATTCTGTAAATATATTAAAAAACCATTGACATAAAAATTGTATGTTAAGCTAAACTGTATTATTATTATTGTTTAGAAAAATATTCATCTTTGACAGGGAATAGTTTCAAAAGAAATCTGCTGATACGATTTAGGATACTTGTAACTGTATGTGTGCAATGTGTGCAGTATCATTTACCTGGGTTTTTGGGAAAATATTTATCCAAAAATTTTATCTTCAATTCTTTAAAAATATCATGCCCTTTTAAAATTCAGAACAAAATATTTTATTGTCACCTTTATTGTCTGACCAAATGTATTGCACATTCAGAATACCATTTTCTGTGAAGCATTCTCCATTAGAATAAATACCAGAAATTCAATTAGTATGTCAACACAATTATGCTAATATCACCAGATAGCATAATTAACCATCTCTACAACATTCTCCACAATATTCTATAATATTCTCTGGCTCTATTATATAAGTTTTTAAAAATATATGTTTTAGCCTCATATATTGACAACTTAGATTACCCTAGGTGATAGTTAATATTTTCAACTTGATTGGATTGAAGGATGCAAAATATTATTCCTAGTGTGTCTGTGATAATGTTGCCAAAGGAGATTAACATTTGAGTCAGTGCACTGGGAGAGGCAGACCCAACCTCAATCTAGCTGGGCGCCATCTAGTCAGCTGCCAGCAAGGCTAAGATGAAAGTAGACAGAGGAACTTGGAAAAACTAGACTGGCTGAATATTCTGGCCTTCATCTTTCTCCTATGCTGGATGCTTCCTGCTCTCAAACATTGGACTCCAATTTCTTCACCTTTGGAATCCTTGGACTTACACCAGTGGGTTCTCAGGCCTTCAGCCACAGGCTGAAGGCTGCTCTGTTAACATCCCTACTCTTGAGGTTTGGGGACTCAGACTGGTTTCTTTGCTCCTCAGCTTTCAGACGGACTATGGTGGGACAACACCTTGTGATCGTGAGAGTCAACACTCCTTAATAAACTCCCTTTCATATATAAATCTATCCTATTAATCCTGTCCCTCTAGAGAACCCTGACTAATACAGATATTAGTAGCAGTAGAGTGGGGTAGTGCTATAAGGATACCCAAAAATGTGGAAGCAACTTTGGAACTAGGAAACAGACAGAGGCTGGAACAGTTTGGAGGTCTCAGAAGAGTACAGAAAAATGTGGGAAAGTTTGGAACTTCCTAGAGACTTATTGAATGGTTTTGACCAAAATGCTAATAGTAATATTGACAAGACAGTTCAGGCTAAGGTGTTCTCAGATGGACCTGAGAAACTTCTCGGGAACTAGAGCAAACATCACTCTTGTTATTCTTTAGAAAAGAGACTGGCAGCATTTTGCCCCTGCCCTGGAGATCTGTGGAACTTTGGACTGGAGAGTGATGGTTTGGAATTGAAACTTATGTTTTTTTGATGTTACAATAAAATATAGTTTGTGTACTTATAGTCTAGACTACTAATAGACTGTGAGTATTGCATGGTCAGAAAACAGCCAGATGTGGTGACATGTGCGTATAATCCATCATGTCAGCCTCTGGATTATCTGCAATTATACAGGCACACAACCACATAGCTGGCTATTTTAAAACTTGTAATCTGTTTGTTATTTATTTATTTATTTATTTATTTATTTATTTATTTATTTTGTAGAGACAGGGTCTCACTATGTGGCCCAAGCTGACCTTGTTCATATTTCTTCTTCCAGAATATTTCATATCCTGTAGTAAGCCGTCCTCCCAGTTTTTGTTTAAATGAAATGAAGTTATGTTACATTTAAAAGAAGTTGTCTACATTTAAAAGAAAAAGTATCTTGAGAACAGAATTCTTACAGAATTGGAGAAAGCATTTGCAAAATATATATGTTATATGAGACATGTATCTAGAACATATTTTAAAATTTTCGCACCTCAATAAGAAGTCATAAAACCTCATGAAAATCAAGGAAATCTAAATATAAACCCTAGCCAGCAATTGAATGGAAACTTTATCATATGAAATACATTGAGGTCAAGTAATCATGTACAAATCTCCAATTTTTGGAATTAAAAAGAAAACTCAAAGTCTAATTCAATAGAATTACACTTTAAGATATTTAAAAAAATAACAATGTATCATCATTACACACCTCATAGAATGGTAAAAGTATAAAACGATGCTCTTAACTAACTGTCGGTGAGGACATGGAACCATTAGAACATACATATGTTTTGTGTATGATTGCATAAAAGCTTTGGATAGCAATTTTACGGTTACATAGAAATTTAAGCATCCACTTACCAAATCACCTGGACATTACATTCCTATGTATTTACACAAGAAAAATAAATACATATGTTCATTCAAAGTTTTGGTTCATTGCTGTGTTATATGTAAAAGCTGAAACCTGGAAGCATTCTAAAAAATTTTTTTTTACCAATGCAATGTAATGCTACTCAGTAAAGAAACAGAATGGACTAATAATAAAGCAATGAAGATAAATCTCAAAACAATTATGTTGGCTTTTATTTAAAAAACTGTGAGAAAAGCACATCCAGTACAATTTCATTATATAAAATTCTAGAAAATATAATCTAATTTACAATGACAGAAAGCAGACCAGTGTTTGCCTTCTCGTTGGAATATATATGTTTACTACCAACATGTGTCAGAACTCGTCAATCTGTTTTTTAAAAAATGTGTATATCGGCCGGGCGCGGTGGCTCACGCCTGTAATCCCAGCACTTTGGGAGGCCGAGGCGGGCGGATCACAAGGTCAGGAGATCGAGACCATGGTGAAACCCCGTCTCTACCAAAAATACAAAAAATTAGCCGGGCGCGGTGGCGGGCGCCTGTAGTCCCAGCTACTCAGGAGGCTGAGGCAGGAGAATGGCGTGAACCCGGGAGGCGGAGCTTGCAGTGAGCCGAGATCGCGCCACTGCACTCCAGCCTGGGCGACAGAGCCAGACTCTGCCTCAAAAAAAAAAAAAAAAAAAAAAAAAAGTGTATATCATTGCAAAAATGAAAAAAATTACAAAAGGCAAGGCAATACAATATCTCGGTAGTCTTTGTTAAAACCAAGACACTTTAAAAAATATAAGTAGAAAAAAGTAGGATTGCCAAATAATTTTGATTTAAAGAAGTCACAAAGCCCATATGCTTTTTGTACTTATTAAGTAATTATTAAGATTGCATCACGATGGCTAAAGCATAGGCATATGGGTCACAGAAATGTAACATATACCAGAAAATAACCTACTCATGGTTAATGAATTACTAGTCAGCAACGGTCAAGACAATTCAATAAAAAAGAATCGATTTACTAAAAAAAGGTATAAAATAATCTTTTAGCCGTAAGTAAAAAAATCATCTCAACATATACCTTACAACTGAATAAACTATTAACTGAAATGTATCATAGATACAGCTATACATACAAGGAAAACTATAAAACATCTGGATGAAAACATGGGAGAAAATATTTTTCAACTTCAGTTTGGCAAGTTTTTAAAATATAGGACACAAAATCCACAAAACAGAAAAGAAAATCAATAATTTGTACTTCACAAAAGTAAAAAGCTCAAGAACATTGCTAAAAAGTAAAAGACAAACAACAGAAAAAATGTTTTGATAATATATACCTGAAAAGTTTCTCTCTCTCTCTCTCTCTCTATATATATATATATGAAATCAGGCCAGATGCAGTGGCTCACTCCTGTAATCCTAGCACTTTGGGAGGCCAAGGTGGGCTGATCACGAGGTCAGGAGTACCAGAGCAGCCACACCAACATGGTGAAACCCTGTCTCTACTAAAAATACAAAAATTAGTGGGGCGTGGTGGCACGTGACTGTAATCCCAGCTACTCAAAAGGCTGAGGCAGGAGAATCGCTTGAATCCTGGAGGCGGAGGTTGCAGTGAGCCCAGCTCATACCACTGAAAAAAAGGAAAACACCACATGTTCTCACTCATAAGTGGGAGTTGAACAATGAGAACACGTGGACACAGGGAGGGGAACAACACAACACACACCTGGCCTGTTGGGAGGTGGGGGTTGGGGAGGAAGGGGAGGGAGAGCATTAGCACAAATACCTAATGCATACGGAGCTTAAAACCTAGATGACAGGTTGATGGATGCCGCAAACCACCGTGGCACATGTACACCTACGTAACAAACCTGCACATTCTGCACATGTATTCCAGAACGTGAAGCAAAATTAAAAAATAAAAAAATGAAAAACATTGTCTCTATTTGCAATAATATCATAGTCTAAGTAGAAAATCATAAGGAATCAGTTAAAATGAGCATAGTATTTGCATGACACATCACTAGTATATAAAAATCAGTTGCTTTCCCATATATCAGAAATAAACTCTTGGAATTTGAAATTAAAGGGAAAAATCGGTGCCATTTTCAAAATCACATGCCAAAATGAAGTAATTAGGTACACATATAACACAAATGTATAGAACCTACATGCAGAAAAGTGTAAAACCTAAAGAAAAAATAGAATATGTAAATAAATTGAAAGATGTTCTGTATTTGTAGATTGAGAAACTTAACTATTGACAAGATGTCAGTTCTTCCCAATCTAATCTGTATTGATTGCAATATCAGTCAAAATACCAGTAAGCAATTTTGTGAATATTGAAAAATTGATTCTAAATTTATATGAGAAGGCGAAGACCTGTAATATCCAGCACAAAGCTAAGGAAGAAAACCAGACTTGGAGGACTCACCGTATCAAATTTCAGTAGCATTATATTGACCAAAGAATAGGCACATAGAGTAATGGACTACATCAAGGATAATAGAAATAGACTTTCATATAGTCAACAGATCTTTGACAAAAGAGTAAAGGCAATTTAGTGAAAAAGAATGGTCTTTTAAACAAATTGAAACAATTAAACATTTATATGCCAACAATGAACTTAGATATAAACATTACACCTTTTACAAAAATTAACTCAAAATGATTCATAGACTTAAATGGAAATGGAAATGGAAAATATAAAGTTATAAAATTTCATGAGTAAGCATACAATATATATGACCTTTAGTTTGAAAATGAGCTTTAATTACAACACTGATAGCATGATCTGTCAAATAACAATTGCTATTTGACTTTTTTAAAATTTAAAAATTCTTCACTGCAAAAGGCTTTTAATTGAATAAAGAAAATGAATGAACATACTGACAGAAAATATTTACAAATGCAGACCTGAAAACATACTTGCATACGAAGTATTTTCAAAATTGAACTCAATAGTAAGAAAAAATAATTTTTATAATGGGCAAAAATCTGAATAAACACATCAAAATATATAGATTTAAAATAATTAAATAAGAAGATGCTCAGGACCATTTGGTAACAGAAAAATGTAAATTAAAGCAACAATGAAATACCACCATATATCTATTAGAATCACTAAAATCCAAAGGCTAACAATACCAAATGCTGACAATAACGCATAAAACAGGAACTCTGATTCATTTGGAGGAAATGCAAAATGATACACTCATACTGGAACACAGCACTTTCTTACAACCCAACAATTAGACTCCTTGACATTTACCCAACTGAGCTGATTGAATTCACAGAAAACCTAGACACAGGATTTTTGGCAACTTATCTGTATTTGCCCAAAACGGGAAGCAACCAAGGTATCCATTGATATGTGAATGGATAACAAATCATAGTACATCCGTTTAATGGAATTTGATGTAGTGATAAAAAGAGATATGCTTCAAATCATAAAAGACATTACAAAACATAACTCCATATTGCTAAGTGAGAGATGCCAGTCTAAAAAAGCTGCACAGTGCCAAATTCAGTTACGTGAATTTCAGGAAAAGACAAAACTATCGAGTCAGTAAACACATGAACGATTCTGTCACAATCAGGAGGAAGATGAATAGTTGAAGCATAGGAGATTTCCTAGAGCAGAAAAACTATTCAATATGACATTGCAATGACGAATTCATGACTGCAAGCATTTGTCAAAACCTATAGAACTCTGCAGTTTAAAGACTAACCTTAATGAAAACACATTTTAAAAAGTTTATTTAAATGCTGGGAATTTTAAGATGGAATGAAGAGTGTGACAGAATAATCTAAATGTATTACAAATGAATCAAGTAGCCTCACCAAAGGGGTGGAACAATAAAGTGATGGCTTAACCAACTTTGGAAATGTATGAACTCTGTAATACTAACGGGACGCAGAAGACTTGAATAGCACTCTTTTCCATTGGCGTATTGGTTAATTATTCTGAAACCACAAATACATATATACTGAAATTGAAAAATTATGTAAATAGATGGTGAATGATAGAGACAAATTCCATCATTGTTGAAATGGAAAGTCACAGAAAACATGTTATAGAGGCTAAAATGAATTATATGCTAATGGTTAGAGTTGAAGACATCAGCATAAACTCTTTTTAGCTTAATATTGATACAGATGGCTCCACATAAAAACATTTATAGATATGTATATACAGCACTCCCATAGAAATGAGCACAACCAGCATACAGATCTTCATTTCTAATACCATTGACTAATAAAATGAATCAGGAATCATTGGAACAGCAGCTGAATCTAGGGCTGGGGTAGAAAACATACAAGACAAGATAGCAAGTGTTTGTAGTGTCGGAAAGTGACAAAAAGTTAAAAAAAAAAAAAAACCCTCACAGTGATGGAGTATGTCAAAGGGCCCCAGGAATAAAAAAATCAACAGCCATTAACAAAATATGGAATGACTATAACAGGAAATACGTGAAATTGTACTGAGTTATAACCCAAATGATAGAATAATTTTCTATGAGTCCATACTAAGATAAGTAAATGATGGAATAAATAAATAAATGGAAGAGAGTAGACCAATCATTTGAGTGGATGAATTCCAAATAATAAGTGTAGATACTCTGCTCTTATCGAGGTGGAACATGATTCCTCAGTTTTTAAGTGTGGGCTGCATATAATGCCTTCTATGTAGGGAAGGAGGAACAGAGTAACTTAACATTGGAGGAACCTGCCAAACACTATCTCTACCAGGAGACTGAGGTCAACATGGAAAGTGATACGTAATATTTATGGTGCATATGCTTGATATGATGCGATAAGAATGGCACTTTACCTCCTCCCAAAAAGACATTACTTCAGTCTAATCATGAGAAAAAAAAATCAACTAAATGCCAATTGAAGGCTGTTTTGAAAAACACCTGACGAGTACTCCTTGAAACTTTCAATATCATACAAAACAGGGAAAGCCTCAGAAACTGTCACAGCTGAGAGGAGCCTAAGAAGACCTAAGAGCTAAATGTAATATCATATTCTGGATAGGATTCTGAAACAACAAAAACAAACGGACATTATGAAAAAACAGGAAAACCCCAGCAGATTATATTCTGTAACCAAAATATTATATATCAATCTTGGTTGATTGTTACAAATATACTATTGTAATATAAACTAATGGAGGTAACTAAGGGTAGATTATACAGAAACTGCCTGTACTATCTTCTCAATTTGGATCTAATTCTGTAGATCCAAAATTGTTCTAAAATAAAATGTAGTTTTAACAAATAATTTCACCATTTTTATTAGGAGTAAGATGATATGAATTAATATGCAAATAGATTAGATCATTGTTGTCAGTAACTTTCCTCATTTGATCATTTAATATCAAGCAAATATTATTTATTCCCAGTTTCCTTTAACCTTGGATTGTGGATTTATTTTCTTTGTTTCTATTGCTTATTAAACAGTCTTGACCTCTCTATACTGAATCTGATATATCCACCGAATGCTGTTATTCAGTTGTTAATCTTAGCCATCAATTTCTGTAAGAGTAAGAGAATACAGTAAGTGCAAATAGATTTAATAGGGATAGACAGTGACTCACAGTGTTCCAGAGAGGCCATTAAGATAACAAATAATGCATGTCTCTTTGAATAGATAAAAATGAAATTACTTGAAGAAAAAATGTATATTCGTTTTGGCATTGAACAAATTTAAACCTCACTGTTTGTTTTACTTTCTCTATAGGATTTATATTTATAACATAAAAATTTATTTTAATCAATTTTCTTGCACATTTATTCCAAACAATAAATATAACAATTGGTAATTTCATATGATTATTAATGAAAACATATCATTAACCTTTAATACAGAAGGGTAAGGCATTTTTTAGTAGGCATGTAAGAATTTTTGAAAAATAATTCTAGATAAATAAATCAACGGGAAGATTGGGAGAGTGGATGTAATAAAAGTTGATAAGAGATACAAGTCATTTATGGTGTTTATTGTATTATATGTCAATATTGAAAGAAACTCATACTTAAACTTCTTTTTAAGTTTACTTTTGAGCCTACTGCATGTATGGTCATGCATGTATAAATAATCTCACTAATCCTTTGAAAGAAACTATAAAATTTAAAATAGAGCTAAAATGATCAACTGTAAATAGATGAAAGCAAGCAGAAACAAACAGGACAAATGAGGCAGCACAGGAACGTTTGTGAACAGTGTAGTCTTATTCAGGAGGACATTGATTAGTTATTAGTGGACTATGTGTCAATGAACACTGCCACATGCACGCACACACACGTACACACACTTGCAGAATTGAGGCAGGAAAATAGGGTCTGGAGGCAGGGAACGTAAGGTTGATTTACACTTCAGCTATGACAGGAAATATCCTCTCCACAAGGCAGACACCGAGTAAATGACTTTGTAACTTTATTTTATCCTCTCCATTCACATCGGGCGTACTCGAAGCAACCGATGAAATCCTGTAGGGGGTATTTAAATTCCTAAAAATTCTGTAATAGGGCCTTTGAGCTCCTATGCTTGGGCCCACTCCCACACTGTGGAGCGTACTTTCATTTTCAATAAATTTCTTTGTCCCTTCCATCTTTATTTGTGCGTTTTGCCCAATTCTTTGTTGAAGACACCAAGAACCTCAACGCCAACCACCTTTAACATAGTTTGGTGAGCCAGCCCAGAGGAAAAGGTAAGCCCAAAGTTTGGGATTTATTCTTTTCCTTTCTTCTTTTTCTTTCTACTCCATACAAGGGAATCTCTTTCTCCCTTTTCCTTTCCAACCCAGGACCCTTGGTAAGCAGCTCCTAAACATGGATGCAGCTAAAGGGTTTCCACGTGGAGAAGCCTGACCACCACCGCCGAGGTCACTTAAGAAACCTGGGATCTTTTCCGCGTCTTTTTTTTTTTCTCTCTCTCTCTTTCTTTTTCATTCTTTCAGCAGCTGTTTCCTAGTAGCACCTTGGAAATTGAGGGTAATTGGCTGGGGTCACTCCCCAGTGCTGCTTGAAGGCCTAGAAATGAATGGGACTAATTGCCCTGCCCCAAAGGGGGAAGGACTTTTTTTTTTAATCTTTTCTGTGCATGGTCCCTGATCCCTACATGGGGTGCAGCTTGGAGCAAACATGCACATGTTTCAGGGGACTTTAACCTTCTTTTCTTATGTTACATTCTTCCCTTATTGTATTCAACTGGCTAAGGAACATAAAGGCCCACCCAGCATCCATTTCTCATTACAGTTCACGGCCATTCTTAGAAAGCTCATAGTATGCTCCAGAGGGGAGAACCTGCATGTGGCGCCCACCTGAGGTCAGAGATATTTGGCACTCTAAGATTGGATCCCACAGGAGGACGCTCCGTGGATCCTGCGGACCCCAGCCACTGCAAAGAGAACTCTTGGCAGAGGATCTGAGGTTTGGTATTAACCCCCCTTAGAATTTTCTCTCACGGTTGCAATGCTGCTTGGCCCCAACAGTGTTTGGAATCTGGAGTTTACTGTATAATGGGAAAGTGGAATGGTGTTGCATGTATCCAGACTTTTGTGCTGCGTTTCTAACCAGGGCGCTTGGTTAATGTGTGACATCCTCCTTTGGTACGGTTTGGTCCCAGTGCTCTTTGAAGTCTGAGGAGATTTGGCCCTTAAAAATCAAACTGTCAGCTGGGCGTGATGTCTCACGCCTGTAATCCCAGCACTTTGGGAGGCCGAGGCGGGCGGATCACCTGAGGCTGGGAGTTAGGGACCAGCCTGACCAACATGGAGAAACCCTGTCTCTACAAAAAAAAAAAAAAGAAAAAGAAAATACAAAATTAGCCGGGCGTGGTGGCACATGCTTGTAATCCCAGCTACTAGGGAGGCTGAGGCAGAAGAATCGCTCAAACCTGGGAGGCAGAGGTTGTGGTGAGCTGAGATTGCACCATCGCACTCCAGCCCAGGCAACAAGAGTGAAACTCCATCTCAAAAAAAAAAAAAAAAAAAAAAAAAATCAAACTGTCATGAAGGCTGCTTTATCCAAAATCTTGGTTCACAGCCTTCATTAGATTATCTACTGGGGCAAAGTAATACTGGCAAGCTTGTATTGCTATCTCATGGCTAAGGTGCCAAGCTATTGTATTTTCATTTGTGTGTGTGTATACACATCTACATGTGTTTATTTGTATGTACACTTATTGTTATATGTCATGTCTACCAAAATTGGCTTATAAGTGAAAGAGCACTCATATATTAAGTAAATAAGTCTAAGCAATTTACAAGTTTACGTGACAAAGTATCACTTTACTAAACAATCTAGCTTTACAATTATTGGTGGAATAAAAATAGAAATGTCTTTACAATTGTCAGCATACATTTTGTCTGAATTTGATGTTTGTCTTTGTTAGATATTTTTAAATGTCAGTGTTAATTCAAGGGAGGAGCTGCTTGGAATAAGCCTGCCTCCCATTCTGTTCAAAATCTCACTGAGATAAATTCATGTCTGATTGCTTTGGAAAGCTAATCGGAAACTCGAAAGAATGCAACTGTTTTTCTCCTGCCTGTGATCTGAAAGCCCCCAAGCCCCCTCCTTGCCTTGAGTTGTCCCACCTTTTCAGACCAAACCCATGTTCATTTTACATACGTTGATGAATGTCTCATGTCTTCCTTGTAAAAAGTAAAAAATTAAGTACAGTGAATAGAATACTTGTTTAGGTAAACTTCGTGTGTAAATTAAAATCTTAAAGTTGTTTTTGATGCTCATTTAATATCTGCATCATTTCCAATAAAGAAAGGGTTGTAATATAGAAAAATAATGTTTCCAAAAATTGTGGAATTGTTCTCATCTATAAATGCCCATATCTGATAGCTCAGGATTTCTTGCTTTTTAGGGTTTCAGTATAGTTTTAGTTTACTAAGGATAAAATTATAGTTAATGTGTAATTCTGTATAGGAAATGTGCCAGAAAGGGTTATATTATTAGTGGAAAAAAGAATAATTTGTCTAATTCCAAAATTATCTAAAAGTAAGTTCAAATTACAGATTTGAAAATATTATTTATGAAACAATGTAGTAAGAAACCATTAAGTGGGGGAGTATGTGGAAAAACTTCAAATAATAAAATATGATTTAAAACCTGACAAAGAATTGGAAACATTTGTCTATCATTTTCATAGTTAAAGCTCTTAGTCTTGAATAAAGTTAGAAGTATTGTAAAAATCACATTGGCAGTTTGGCAGTGTTTTAAAAATATAGTTAAGCATGGAGCTGGATTTAGCATAAAGCCAAATTTCACATACATGCTTGCATTGATTCATACTATGTTTACAGTTTTGCATGGATAGTGCTAGAATACTTATTGGTCATGTGACTAAAGTGAATTTCTGAATTTCACAGAATGTATAATGATACTGGTGAACTTAAGGTATTGAATTGTGTATCAGGAATAAAATATTCATTATGTGGGTTTTTGGGGCCCTAGGTGACACTGTAACCACCAGGGTAAATTGAGTAGAAAAATCTAGATTTGGTTTCCTGCTTAATTGTTGTTGCTTCTAGTTTTCATTCATTTCCTGTTTATTCTTCTCTGGCTTTGATTGAATATCCATATATATAAATCATGATGCTTTTTATTTTCTAGTGGAAGGTTTTTATTTGGTTTTGTGAATAGTTATTTTGTTTCCAATGCATTTCTAGAAAGTCATATTCATTCCACTTATCGCGAATTCCTAAGCTACCTTTGTCAGGTCACAGGATTAATGGAGCACACCGGCTTTTTATCCTTATAAACTAACTTTTTGAATTTTAGGCTTCCTGGTATTTTAAGTATGGTGACTATACTCTCATAAATAGAATTTGAGTCATATTTCTTTCTCTATGCCTAATTTCTCAAAAACTTATAAACTATTTATGAATATTCTTAATTCACAGCAACATGTTTGTTTACATACAGTAAAGCACGATCCCTAGGGCTGCTTAGGGAGAGAGAACTTAGAAACCTGGCATGCTGGCAAAAGGGTAAGAATTTCTTGCCAGTCAGTCTCTGCCCTCTTTCTTTCCGTTCAAACTGGTTAAATTTAAGATAAAAATCACTGTCTCCTCTGTAAAGTTTTGACTTAATTGGTTTAATAATAATAAGAGCTTAAATCAACTATTTCATGAGAAATGTGAAAAACATGCCTTTTATTTTGTTCATGTGACTTGAGTAATCGTTGGCAAATGAAGATAGTTTTAAAGATTACTGGTAAAACACAATGTCTTCAAAATGTAAATATGTGGTGTAAGTTATGTTCAAATATTAGGTTTGCTAAAACTTTAAGGTCATAATCTGCTTCTTTGGTTTTGAAAATTGTTTAACTTGCCTGCTTTCCAGCTGGGTAAGGCCTAGGGACATGTGGAGTTGGCCACTCCCTAGCTATGCTGGAAACAGTCAAACCTTATTAGAACATAACTTACCAGGTTTTACATTAAAGTTGAAATTGCTGAGATTCACCATTGTAATATGCAACTGAGACTGCTAGAAACAGTTTTACAGGTAAGGTGTGCAAAAACAGTAGAATGTGTTTTTTGTTGTTGTTTAAAGGTTATAAAAGGTTTTTGATTCTTTAAAATTCTGGAGTGATCATTTTGGCAGAAGAAATAATTTATGATAATCTGGAATTCCAAAATCAAACTTTAGCTTCAAAATTGTCTTTCCTAACACTTGGGTTTCTGGATGGATCAGAGGGCCCCCAAAAACATCCAGAAAGAAGGTAAACAGGATTATTTGACATGTTTAGGTACGTTAAGTTTGCCAAAATGATGTTCAATCTTCTTTAGGTTTTATTTTTGTGAATAATACTAATATATTCCAAAATTGTATGGGATTTCTAAAATTCTAATGTCTAAGTGTATGCTACCAATCACAATTATAGTTGTTATTTAAGTTATTGTAAACCACAGAAAAAACAAATATCCTTGTATAAAACTACTAACTCAAGTAGAACAAAATTAATTAAATACCAAGAAAATATTTTGTAAGATTTTCATGTTAAACCAGTTGAAACAGAAATTGTTTAAAATAGTTTATAGCAAATGCTTGGTTCCATATTCCTGGGAAGACAATTAATTCGATGCATGTTTTCTGGTTGTATAAAAGCTTTCCCACACAAGAGGGCTGTTGTTATAACAGTAGATTATTATGCTACAGTATATTTTCACCAGGTAAAGAAAGCTTTGTATGGTTTGAATCTTCTGGAAACATCAGAGAAAACTCGTACTTGCTATCCACACTACAACAAAACTTCGGGACCTCGAACTTCGGGTTCATAACCTCATGACTGAGAAGGGTTTCAGTCATGAGCTGGGGAACCCCTAAGGTCAAACTAACCAGGAAATTTCTCCCAAGAGGAGGATGGCACCCTTGATGAAAACAACTTTTCCCAAGTTCACAGATTCAGACTTCTACTATCATGAACTCTTATCTTTGAATATTTTTTTCTTGCTTATGCCTTCTAAGAACAATAGAAGTAGAAAGGGGGTCTGTTGTTACACTTACGAGGCACACTTCTATTTGTTAACGAGTTTGCAGCCTGCCTTATACGTGGATAACCTTATACTTTGATAGATAAAAGATGAAGGCCCACTGTTGGTAAGAAACTTTAATGATACATGTGTTGCCTCATAATCAGTCAAAAGCAAAACACTGGCTGAGTCCTTTTAACCCACATCATGGGTTAAAGAGAACATTGCCAGAAGGCCTTCACTCTTCTAAAAGGACATCATTTATTATGTCCTTTTTCCATGGTTTAAAGTAAATTGTGCGATGACTGGAAATGTATCCCTCATGATAGGCTCTATAGCAAATTCTGCTGTGAACTCTACAGTTACACAATAAACTCTAAATTCTCTTGTGAAAGTTATGATAGCATTGACTAAACAGAGAAGTATCTGTGCTGCTGCTGGCACTTGTGGCCTATGGAGAAATACATCAAATGAAGATTATCAAAATTCAGTGGTAGGGGACTGATAAGGAAATTGCTTAGTCAAGTGAGCATATTCTTTGTCTAGCTCATTATTTGATCTATTTGATTTTAGGAGGTTTGTTTTAAGGGGACGTTGAGTAAGAAGCATATTCCAAACTCTTGATATTATTCTCCCAATAGTCATAGTAATAGTCTCCAGGGTGCACTGTATTCTCTCAAAGGTTTCAAATGCTTGCATGCAGCCATCTCTAGAATGTGATATGGTGTCTCCTCAACTGAAATAACAAGAGCTGAAAGAAATATGCAACGATAAGGACCCCATAACCTATGAATAATGTGCTGAGACCAGAAACCCAAAATGATGGTAACCGAGAGTGGTGCTAAGGCCCTAAGTTTTGGTACATTGTCACCTAAGTGATAACCTGACCAGAAAGGAGGAATTCTTTTTTTTCTTTTTTGAGATGGAGTCTCGCTCTGTTGCCCAGGCTGGAGCGCAGTGGTGTGATTGATCTCAGCTCACTGCAACCTCTGCCTCCCAGGTTCAGGTTCAAGCAATTCTCCTGCCTCAGCCTCCTGAGTAGCTGGGACTACAGGTGCGTGCCACCACACCCATCTAATTGTTTGTATTTTTACTAGAGGCAGGGTTTCACCATGTTAGCCAGGATGGTCTTGATCTCCTGACCTTGTGATCTGCCTGCTTTGGCCTCCTAAAGTGCTGGGATTACGGGTGTGAGCCACCGCACACAGCCAGGGAGAATTTTTTAAACAAAATTCTGGGAGGCCATTGTTTTGGACTAAGCTCATATACTAGGTCTCAACAAACCAAACCATAACAAACCAAACCAAACCAAAATGGAGTTGCTTGTGCTAAGACTTTAAGGAAACACATAGATTCTAGAACAGATCAGGTTTTGTTTTGAATCCTGCAACTCTCTATAATAAAGATTTCTGACAGCATAGGTATCCACTGCCTGAAGTCCCCATTAAATCTTTTAACCAAATTCATTTCCCCTGGCCTAGAGACCATCAAGCTTCAGATGATCATGCAACAAAAGTCCCAGCTAGTTCCAGATGAAGACACCACCCCGGGCATCAAAAAGCTACTTTGCATCCACTAGAGAGAACAGGGCGAGAATTCCATGATCCCCAGCAGGTAAGGACTACACCCCAAGCCAGCATGAAGCAGTTACAGAAAAAAACAACCACTGGACTGTCTGCCTCCTATAAAGATTTATGGATTTATGGGGATCACATCTGTCAGCGCTGGGGTGGGAGAAGAGGCAGGAAAATGGGTCTGAAGGCAAGGAACATATAAGGCTGATTTACACTTCAGCTATGAGAGGAGCTATCCTCTCCGTAGGACATACACAGGATAAATAACTTTGTGACTTTACGTCATCCTCTCCATTTACATAGGGCATACCGGAAGTAACCAATGGAATCCTGTAGGGGGTATTTAAACTACCATAAATTCTGTAACGTGGTCTTGGAGCTCCTATGCTCAGGTCCACTCCCACACTGTGGAGTGTACTTTCATTTTCATTAAATTTCTTTGTCCCTTCCTTGCTTTGTTTGTGTGTTTTTTCCAGTTCTTGGTTCAACACGCCAAGAACCTGGACACGCTCCTCCTTTAACAGAATGCTTTTATGCTGTTTATTTGTACTTCACATTTTCTGCTCATTTTTCCTACTGCAGAGGTTTTTAAAAATAGTGAAAATATAATTGTCCTTATTTATCTCTGCATTTGTTAATCCACACATTTATTTGAACAAATGGTATCTTCAAATTTGCCATGTACCAGCTATCATTCTAGCCACACATGATCCCTACCTTCATGGAAATTTCTACCAATGAGTGTTCTGGAAAAAATTGACATCATTACTGAGTCTTATTGGCTTTGGGATACAATGAAATATACTTCCTAGTTTGAGTGACAGTCAGAAATGGTTCCTAGTATCCTAGATGAAATCTATTCACCAGTTAACTGCTTTTAAACAGATCACACTGCCCCTTTATCAGATGTTGCAGCTGCCTCCAACAAAAGCTGCCTATTTTATGTTCACATATCCATGTGAACACATAACTATAGCAAGGTAATTTATATCAATGTCACTATTTATTTCTTTTCTCTGTGGGAATATCTACATAAGAGAAATATTTATTCTTTCCCACTTTAAAGAAGTGGCTAAACTTAGGTGTCTGAGTACTTAGGCATAGATTGAGGAGATACTATTAACATTTTTTGTTACATAATTGAAAATTTAAAATTCTAAATATTTGGAAAACTTCTCCACAACTTCATTTTATTTATGAACTCAATGGAGGACTATTGTGATAAACTTTTCTTATACTTACCAAAGCTTTTGGTGTCCATATTTGTCAAGGAACTGTGCTAAAGGAGAAGAAGTGACCATCGTAGAGTAGAGGAAACGATTCCTCTACTCATTTAGAGGAAGCTCTAAAATTCTCTACGTTTTTTTCTTTTTCTACATCCATAGGAAAGAAATAACATGACTGAGATTGAATTCATCACCACCAAAGAAGTGGAACTTGAGCCTAATTACATTTGGATTAGAAAAACATTGTAATCTCAGTTGAATACTCAAACTATAAAGACCATGAATATCACCTTTAGAAAAGTGTATCTGATTTTGGTTAGTTCTGCATTTTATAGCTGCTTTTATATGGGTACACTTATCCCTCATCTGTGGACTCGATGTGCACTCAGTCAAAATAATAGCATATGTGGCTTGAATACTGAGTGTAACCTAATCATTTATTCCATTAATGTCTATAGTGCATTAATTTTGTGCTAGGTCTTTTCAAATCAAAAGCATTTGGGATAACATGAACAGAAAACTCACTCTTGTCATATGTATTACTATTTGGTTAACAGAGACAGTCACTGTGAAAAGTAAACAATTACATAGACAAGAAAACAATTGCTCTGATAAATGAAATTAAGTAATAGTAGAGAAAGTTGATAATTACCCTTCCTTGGATAGTCAGTGAAGGCCAGATGGAAGAGGCAGCATTTAAACAGATGTTACAAAGAACTGGGTATTTAAGAAAAATAACTTCTCAAGTAGGAGAAATAAGACGAAGGCTCTAAAGTGATTTTAAAAATTAAATTCAACACAGAACTAGAAATAAAGCCAATGTGCTTGGATGGCTTAACGAGCAATGATTTAGTGAATCTTAAGGAGGAAACTCGGAGATGATTTCAGAGATGAAGTCTTGGGCCAAGCCTTAGTAGGCCTTGTGAAGGGAAAATATCTTGGTGCCCAAACTCAAACTGGAAATTGCTTAAGGAAAACCTGCCTCCCATTCTATTCAAAGTTATCCCTCTGCTCACTGAGATAGATGCATGTATGATTGCCTCCTTTGGAAAGGCTAATCAGAAACTCAAAACAATGCAACCCTTTGTGTCTTACCTATCTGTGACCAGGAAGCTCCTTCCCACTTTGAGTCTTCCTGCCTTTGCTTCAAGTTGTCCTACCTTTCCAAACCAAACCAATGTACTTTTTGCATATATTGATTGATGTCCCATGTCTCCCTAAAATGTATAAAACCAAGCTGTGCCATGATCATCTTGGGCACATGTCAGGATTTCCTGAGGCTGTGTCACGGGCCCATCCCTCACCTTATGTAATTCGTGCATTACTGTTAGTCCACATGGATATTATATAGTACTATAAATGCTTAACCGTCCATAAAACATAAATTTACATATTTGCTAATAATTCTCATCAACATGCTTACAAGCAAGAACATTCTCTTAAACAACTCAACTGTAACACATATTACTTAAACCTCCAAAGTACTGGTTTTGCTATTAGGACACCTAACTGACAAAAAAAAAAAAAAAAAAGAGAAAGAAAGAATATTTGGCTACATAAGGAAAAATAAAAACTTGTCAAAATAAACTTTCTAAATTAACTGAGATCTGTCTCAGATTTTCTGGTTTCACAGGCTCTTAGACAAAAAAAAATGTTTGGATTTATATGTTATGAGTGCATTCGAATGCAGTGTAATGAATAGTTCGATGTGGTAGATAAAATAATAATACAACATTACTTTTAATTGTTCTCTAACTTCTTTTTTTTTTTTTTTTTTTTTTTTGAGACAGAGTCTCACTCTGTAGCCCAGGCTGAAGTGCAGTGGCATGATGTTGGCTCACTGCAAACTTCACCTCCCGGGTTCAAGTCATTCTCCTGCCTCAGCCTCCCAAGTAGCTGGGACTACAGGCACATGCCACCATGTCCAGCTAATTTTTATGTTTTTAGTAGAGATGGAGTTTCACCATGTTGGCTAGGCTGGTCTCAAACTCCTGACCTCAGGTGATCCGCCCGCCTCGGCCTCCCAAAGTGCTGGGATTATAGGCATGAAGCACCATGCCTGGTCTTGTTCTCTCACTTCTATGTAAACAATGTGAAAGCAGGAAGATGGTTAGCAGGCTACTGCAGAGCCTGGATGGTTGTTAATAGGAGCTTGTTGAAGGGCAAGTATAAAGATAAAGGGCAAGTGACCATGTTCAGCATGTATTTTTGGTAGACAGATGGAGGTATTGCTGATATATTACATGGAGGAAATAAGAGAATAAAATGAGTAAATGCAATTTCTCACTCTGTGGTTTAACAACTGAAGAAAGGACTTCCAGATTCTGAAATAAAATATTATGGAAGATGCAAAAGTTTATTGAAAGAAATAGTGTTACCATAGCCATGCATGTTAGGTCGCAGTATGGAGTGTGGTTGAAATTCTGAGTGGAGGTTATGTGAATCTGGTGTTCAGTGAGGTCAGGTGATAAAAATTTGAGCCACAATAGCATATCATGATACACAAAATCATTTCTGATGCTACTTCTATACATTACAGTAAATATAGGAAACATAAAGATTGAGGACTAAACTTTTAGGCACTTTGCAATCAAGATTGTGTAACACAGGAGAAAGTAATGAAGATGAATTAGAATATATGGCTACATGGCCAGGCGCGGTGGCTCACGCCTGTAATCCCAGCACTTTGAGAGGCTGAGGTGGGTGGATCACGAGGTCAGGAGATCGAGACCGTCTTGGCTAACATGGTGAAACCCCGTCTCTACTAAAAATACAAAACATTAGCTGGGTGTGGTGGCACGTGCCTGTCCCAGCTACTCGGGAGGCTGAGGCAGGAGAATCGCTTGAACCTGGAAGGCAGAGGTTGCAGTGAGCGGAGATCGCACCACTGTACTCCAGCCTGGGCAACAGAGTGAGACTCCGTCTCAAAAAAAAAAAAAAAGAGAAAGAAAGAATATTTGGCTACATAAGGAAAAATAAAAACAACAGGCTACTAAGGTGTTCTGGTATTCACAAAAGAAAACCATTCAAGTAGAAGATGTGCTCAATGCCACTGTCAGATCAGGTAAGTGAAGCACAGAGAAGTGACCATTGCAATATGAAAGTCTTTGGTGACAATGACCAGGACATTTATTGGAATGGTGAGGAGGAAAGACTGATTTATTTTGGCTTGATAAAATAAAAAGATGTGGAAAGGGCAGGAATATAAGCCCTTGATTATAGACACCCTGAGGTGAGTAAGTTTCAGTGTGAAAGGAGGAGAAATAGGAGCTAGAAGGTGCATATTTCTAAGATGGTGAAAAAGTGGAGAAAGAAACTGGTGATGGAAGCCAGCCTTGGAGAAGCAACTAGTAGATAACATCCTTGCCACATATGAAGAGTTTGAACTTCAGTGGCAGGTGCACTTCATCCACAATAGTAACATAGAGAGAGAAAGTGTGGGTGTGGATTAATGACTTTGGGTAGATGCATCCACAAGGAGAGGAGGGGAATTCTTTACCTAGGCATGTTCTGCAAATTGAAACTATGTCACAGTTTCAGAGGCCGCCCCCTTTTCAATACTCCTGGATGAACATGGGTTTTGGAATGTAGCTGGTTTTCAGTTCCAGATGTTTCTCATATCCCCAAATTATCTTCACTTGCCAGTTTCCTCCGTCAAATTGATATAGATTGGGTATTATTATAATGGTTCACTTTCTTTTTAAACCTTGTTGATTCAAGGACTGTTTTTGAGAACACGAGGACTCTAAAACTGAACAGTTTTTTACCTTCAGTTTATTGCTAAAAGTATGATTTCAACTGATAAAATGAGAAGAGAGCAGCTATAATAGGTGGTAGTGACCATTTCATTATTTAAAAAATCCTCTTTTGAGCATAATAAGGAGCTGTGTACATTCTGAAGTATACTTGCTGGGAAATTATTACAGAAGCAAAATAAAATTTGTGGTTTTGAACTTCACTCCTTTCCTTTTACAATGTCAACATGATTCATATTTCTCTAGAAATGTTCAAGAGGAGAATATTCACCTGTATAAATTATATTCCTGTGGGGAAGGGATTACTGATTTTCCTGAAGAGTTTATGTCAGGATTTACTCTTTTCCATTGACAGTATGGGATGAGAGAATGGGGCTTAGTTTTGTGTGCATTTGCATTCCAGTCACTGAAATAATAATAGCTACATGGCACCTAGAGTAGAAAGGATGCTTTAAAGTAAGGGCATTCTCGCAAAGCTTAATAGTTTCCATTGTAAAAACTAAAGACGGCTCTTCCTAGATTCACTGTTTCAGAGCACTGTTATTAGTTGACTCAAAACTTTAAATAGGTTTTGTTGTAAAATAAACAATTGGTATATGGCATTGTTTGAGAGGGATGGTCTGAGAATGGTTTATTGTGACAATGCAATCACTTTCCGGTATTAAATTTCGGGATGAAAACTATAAATCATTCGCTTTCCCAGAGTGAAGTTTGACTTATTCCTGTAGCCAACATGGCTTATGGACACCAAGGACAAATGAGTCAGAATAACTTGATGAAAAGACCTTCAGCAATAACTACATAGTTTTCATCTCTTGCATGAACAAAAGTGTTAAATCTTCTCTGCTGTCAATTCTTTAGTGATATATTGGCTATGATTATTTTTCTGTTCCATGATATATACTATCATATAATATATATTGATATATGAATTGATTAAGGTCAGGGACATATACCATGATAATAATTGGTTCTAAAAACTATATGTTCAGTTTTTATTGTTAAAAACATTTTAAATAATAATCTGTAATTCTCATTTTATTTAATAAGTGACACATTCATAATCATATGGCAAAGATATAGTTTTGTTTGGTGTTATGGGTGCAAATTATAGTTTGATCTTTCATACTTTATGAAAACAATGGTATAAATAGACATGGTTCACATTAGAGTTGAATATAATATTCAATAACGTTTATTAGTGATATTTCAGGAAGTATTTCTCATATTTTAATGTATACATGAACCACATGGTATCCTGTTAAAAAAGCAAATTTTAGTTCAGTTTTTAGAAGATGGAGCTAAGATTTTTTCATTTCAAACTTCTTTGTGATCCGCTAATCTCAGTTTAAGTAGCAAATTAAAAAATATGTATGCTTCTGAATTTCAATAGATAACTGAAATAAAACAAAATATTTTTCAGTACAAGGAGTGGTTGAATTTCAACATGATCTTTGCTTAAATGAAAGAGACTATTAGAAGTACATTTTCTAGTACTCTTTTTTTATTCCTTTTCATTTTAAATATATTTCCAAATTACAATACTTCAGTTTAATGACTCATGCTGACTTCAAAATTAACACCACAGCTAAAATATAGGAGCTCCTTTTACAGGACGGTTTTTCCTCTGGGAAATAGTAACTTCTCTTGCCATTGTTTTCATTATTTTCACTTCTTTTCTTCTGTGCAAGGATCTGACAATATATCCTCAACTTTACTTGCTTGAAAAAAGAAGCAGTGGCAAAGATTAGTGGTGAAAACCAGGAGACTTAAAAACCACATTTAATCTCTTTCCTTTCCTTCCTTCCTTCCTTCCCTCCCTCCCTCCCTCCCTCCCTCCCTCCCTCCCTCCCTCCTTCCTTCCTTCCTTCCTCTCTCTTTTTTATTGTTTGGTTTTTGGAAAATACTCAACTATCATCATTCATTGCCATTCAAAACATTTCTCCATCATGTAGTGGCACCTAAAAGATTTATTCAAAACCTAACGGTGAATGGATAAAGATGCTCAATTTGGGGGGCTCTCAATAGACAACTCAGGAATGCCGATGATTTTGCTATGTCAGTTTGGTACTATGAAGAGAGATAAAATATATTGCTTAAAATTGTATATATCTATATACACATTACATGTATATATTTTATAATTGTATTAAAATATATATAGTTTTTAATTACAATTCTTATGTATAATATAAACAAATTTTATGTGATCATTTTTTCTTGAATTAAAGCTTATATAATAACAGCCACCACCTGCAGTTCTCACAGCAGTAGAATTCCAAATGAGCAGCTGCAAAATCAGCAACAGCAGCTGTAACCTGGTTTTTAGAGGAGTTGAAATCAATTTTCACAGGTAATTTAAAGTTTGTACAAATATACAGATTGTGTTCACCAGGGTTTAACATTTGTATAATAGTCACAAAGATAATAGTGCAATAGAAAGAGTTATTCTTACTAAATTTCAATACACAGTCTCTTCTTCTCTGTTATGGCCTTCAAAGGTATTATTTAAGCTTAATTACATTTATAAAAACAATTTGAGAAAAATGTCAAAGTTGGGATTTAAAGGGGTACACACCTACTAAAATAAGGTATATTTCTTAAACAAAGTGCATTCTATTTTAGTCATTAACTTAAGACTTTCAGTTCTTCATAAATCAGTGACCCATTAATAGTGTATCTTTCACTGTAAGTTAATTTCAATCATAAATTTGTATGCAATTAAAGTAACATATTTGTCTTAATCTTTTAAGTTTTTATATATCATCCAGAAAAATGAGATGTCTATAATAGTCTTTCAGTTTTGTAAACTTTTCCCTTTTTTCTTTCTTTAATATCTTTTTACTTTTTATTTTTGGCAACAATAGTTTCACATATTTTTGTGGTAGGTGTAGCATTTTGATACAAGCATAAAATGTGTAATAATAAAATCTAGGTAATTGGGATATTCATTACATAAAATATTTATAATTTATGTGTGTTGGGTACATTCAATATCTCTTCTTCTAGTTAATTTTAAATTTACAATAAATTATTATTAATTGCAGTCACCCTATTGTGCTACTGAACACTAGACCTTATTCCTTCTTTCTAATTATATTTTTGTATCTATTAACCATCCCCTCTTTATAACCGTCCCCAAACCCACTACCTTTCCCAACCTCTGGTAACTGTCATTCTACTCTCTATCTTTATGAGATCAGTTTTCTTTAGTTCCCACATGTAAGTGAAAACAAGCAACATTTATCTTTCTGTGCCTGGCTTATTTCACTGAACATAGTATCCTCCAGTTCCATCCATGTTGTTATAATTATCATGATTTCATTTTTGTATGTGAATGAATAATAATCCATTGTGTATATATACCACATGTTTTCTGTATTCATTCATTTGTTTATTGACACCAAGTTTGATTTCATATCTTGGCTATTACAAATAGTGCTGCAGTAAACATGGATGTGCCAACATCTTTCTCCAATAGATGTATTTCCTTTATTTTGAGTAAATACGCAGTAGTGAGATTACTGGATTACACTGTAGTTCTATTTTTAGTTTTTTGAGGAACCTCCTTACTATTTTCCATAGTGACTATACTAATTTACATCCCACTGATAGTGTATGAGTGTTCCTCCTTCTCCACCTCCTTACTATTATTTATTTTCTGTCTTTTTGTATTTTTGTTATCTCATTTGTCCATTTTAGTTTTCATTGCCTGTGCTTTTGAGGTCTTACTCAACAAATTTTCCCCAGACTAATGTGCTGAAATATTTTCCCTATTTTTTCTTCTAGTAGTTTCAGGTCTTACATTTAAGTCTTTAATACATTTTGATTTGTTTTTGCATATGGTTAGAGAAAGGGTACTAGTTTCATTCTTCTGCATATGTTTATCTAGTTTTTCAAGCATCACTTGTTGAAAAGACTATCCTTGCTGCAGTGTATGTTTTTGGCATTTTTGTCAAAAATGAATTTAATGTAAATGTGAGGATTGATTTTAGGTTATCTATTATGTTCTGTGTGTCTGTTTTTATGCAGGTACCATGCTGATTTTAATACTATAGCTTTGTAGTATAATTTGAAGTCAGATAATGTGCTTCTTCCAGCTTTATTGTCTTTGTTCAGAATTGTTTTAGGTATTCCAGGTCGTTTGTGGTTCCATATACATTTTAGAATTTTTTTTTCTATTTCTGTGAATAATGTCACTAGTACTTTGACACATACTGTATTGAATCTGTAGATAATGTTAGGCAGTGTAGATATCTTAATAATATTGATTTTTCTAATTCATGATTATGAAATATCTTTCTACTCTTGTGTCTTCAATTTACTCCCTTGATCTTTTGTAGTATTTTTGTTAAACAAAAATTGTGTATGTTTATAATATACAGCATGATGTTTTGAAATATGTATATATTGTAGAATGGGTAAATCAAGTTAACTAACATTTGTATTACCTCACGTATATAAATATATTTTGTGTGTGTATGGTGAGAACACATAAAATCTATTTTCAAGTTATTTACATGCGGGTAGATTATCATTGTACATTGGTTTGTAACTTGATTTGTTATAAGTGACAAAAAGTGGAGGGATAGTATGCTTCCTTTTCTGTGGAAGAGGGAACTTACAGAACTTAGGCAGTGCACACTAAGGAGGGACTTTTTATTTTAGCAATGCTTCTTGAAGTACATTTATAACTCATATACAGAAAACTTCCACAATTTTTCATAAGCATTTTGCAATTATGATTAAGTGGACTTTTCAAGGCAATACAAATAGAAGGCCAAGCACGGTGGCTTACATCTACAATCCCAGCACTTTGGGAGGCCAAGACGGGCTGAACATCCAAAGTCAGGGGTTCAAGACCAGTCTGGCCAATGTGGTGAAACCCTGTTTCTACTAGAAATACAAAAATTAACCAGACACGTAGCATGCATATGTAATCCAAGCTACTCTGGAGGTTCAGGAAGGAGAATTATTTGAATCTGAGAGTGCCGTGAACCAAGACTGCGCCACTGCACTCCAGCCTGGTGGCAGAGCAAGACTCTGCCTCAAATATATGTATGTGTATATATATATATACACACACACACACATATATATCACTTATTTTTCCTTTGACAATATCATAGCAAAACATACTTAAGGAAACTAATATAGTATTCATTCAATCTACCATAATGAATACAAATAATTGAAAACTTACAAACATGAGCAAATCTCTTAATGAATTCATAGCCCAAATGTGTTTATTGTTTCTCTTCCATCTCAGTTTAAGTCCATGAATTACCAAAACGTTTTTCTCCTCATCTTTAATTTTAGTAATTTAATTTAGTTGTAATTATAATTATTCAAGAAAAGGTATCAAAGTGAATTTCAACTTATGAAATTATATTTGACTTATAAACTACAATTTGCAAAGTTTGTATAATTTTGATTAGTAGCTAGTTGTAGAACTAATTGGTCTAGAGCTCTTTGAAATCAATCACTATAGCTTTTCCATTGTGTGCCTTTAGTGCTCACATAGAAGTACTTTATATGTATCTGTTGAATAAATGAGTGGATAAATCAATAAATTATTGTCCATCAATAAATTGGTAAAATTTATTGCTAAAATAAATTGAAGCTCTCTAAATGTTTATTTTGCCTAGCAGTGACTTTTTTTTTTTTTTTTATACTTTAAGTTCTAGGGTACATGTGCATGACGTTTATATCATGTATAACTCCCCAATGCAATCCCTCCCTCCTCCCCCCTCCCCATGATAGGCCCCAGTGTGTGATGTTCCCCTTCCCGAGTCCAAGTGATCTCATTGTTCAGTTCCCTTTTAATCTTAGGTAAATATTTATTATGTTTTTAAATGTAATTTTCAGTTTAGTTTCAATTTTGCAATACTTTTCATGATTTTTTAAACACTACTTTAGGAAATACAAAATTTTTATTTTTCTTACATGCAAATGTGCTCTTTTAAACTTAAGATTAAACAATTAAAATAACTGGATAGGTAAGATTCTGGCTAATTGAGTAAATCTACTCTACACTAATTTGTAAAGACAGTTTTTGATATTAGCAACAGTTTCTAACATGTTTAATGTTTAATTATTGTAGGTACATGTGATGTTTGGATATGAGCATGCAATGTGTAATATCATCACATCAGGGTAATCGGGGTACCCCTCACCTCAAGCCTTTGTCATTTCTTTGCTTTTGTTTCTGTTTACTGATCACTTTGAGTTTAATCACTAAACAATTTTGTGAATAACATTTAATTAGGCATAATCATCTGTGGTGGTGATATGGTTTGGCTGTGTCCCCACTCAAATCTCATCTTGAAATGTGGCTCCCATAATTCTCATGTGTCATGAGAGGGACCTGGTTGGAAGTAATTGAATCATGGAGGTGTTTTTTGTGTGTATGTGTGCTGTTCTCATGATAGTGAATAAGTGGTTTTATAAAGGGGAGTTCCCCTCCACATACTCTTTTCCCTGCCACCATGTAAGACGTCCCTTTGCTCTTCCTTCATCTTCTGCTATGAATGTGAGACCTTCCCAGGCATGTGGAACTGTGAGTCCATTAAATCTCTTTCCTTTATAAATTACCCAGTCTTGGGTATGTCTTTATTAGCAGCATGAGAACAGAATAATACAGATGAATATTTTTTTTTTTTTTTTGAGACGGAGTCTGGCTCTGTCGCCCAGGCTGGAGTGCAGTGGCTGGATCTCAGCTCACTGCAAGCTCTGCCTCCCGGGTTTACGCCATTCTCCTGCCTCAGCCTCCCGAGTAGCTGGGACTACAGGCGCCCGCTACCTCACCCGGCTAGTTTTTTGTATTTTTTAGTAGAGACGGGGTTTCTCTGTGTTAGCCAGGATGTTCTCGATCTCCTGACCTCGTGATCCACCCGTCTCGGCCTCCCAAAGTGCTGGGATTACAGGCTTGAGCCACCGCACCCGGCCCAGATGAATATTTTTTATAAATAAAATGTAATTTAAAAATCAGGTAGTTTCCATAATCTTTGTCAAAAAGTTTACACCAGGGTATCTAGTGAGTTGACCTTTACTTATAAGAATATAGGTGCATTATAAGTAGTTTAGAAATTCAGATTGACTTTAACCATTAAATTTGTTTTTATGACAAGTCATGAAATTTGACATTAACCAAAGACATGGTAGAATATTTTAAGCAAACAATTAGTTGTCTCCTATGCTATGAGAGGTTAGTCCCTTTCCTGAATATAAAGACAATACACCTAGTGTTTGCAGAGCAAAAAGTTTTAAGAATCTCATATATTTGTTTTAAAAATTATCTGCCATTCACTAATATTCACCTAACATTTTTCTTTACTTCATTTGCTACAGGCATTTATTGCATTCCATTTAGTAGTTTATTGTCCCAGCATTGAAGATATTATGCTGGTACCAGACCAGGAATTAGAAATCTCTTACCCATAAAAAATCAGGGTAATTTGATTTGGCAGATTCAGGAAGTTCAGAATGGCTGTTGTACAAGATAGTAAATAAGTTACCAACTGAAAAAAAATATAAGAAGGTGCAGCAGTGTAATGTTCTGATTCTTCTATTTAAAATGCTGGGTTTAAAGTTAATTTTACTTTCATTTATCAATTTCAAAGACATATTCATTTATTTTAATTTTTGTGTATACATTGTAGGTATATATATTTATGGAGTATGTGTTTTGGTACAGACACGGAATGCTTAATGATTATATCATAGAGAATGTGGTATCCATCCTCTCAAGCATTTATTCTTTGTGTTACAAACAATCCAATTATGCTCTTTTAGTTATTTTAAAATTTACTATGGAAGTATTATTGACTATGGTCACCCTGTTGTGCTTTCAAATAATAGGTCTTATTTATTCTTTCTAACTATATTTTTTGTACTGATTACCCATCCCTACCATTCCCCCACCCACCCCTTCTCCCCCAAAGCTACCCTTCCTAGCCTCTGGTAATCGTCTATCTACTCTCTATCTCCATGAGTTCAATTGTATTGATTTTTATATATCACAAATAAATGAGAACATGTGATATTTATCTTTCTGTGCCTGGTTTATAAAAATGTATTTAAACATATAGAAAAGCCCTTTAAAAAATCAGTAATTCCTAAAATTTTGCTCAAGTCAATTTAATTTTCTTACATGGGATATTTTCTAATTCATATATTTCCTATGACTTAAAATTCATTTTCAAGCTAGTATATATTTTTACAGTATTTACCACAGAGAAATCCAAATTTTCTATACCCCTTAATTAGTTAGTTTGTGGACTCTTATCTCCTTAAAGTGATATATCCTATTATGGGGGAATCAAAGTGAAACCATTTGTAAGTACCTTTACAGTGACCAAAGGAAAAATTGAAATAACAAATGATTATTAGACTGTTCATTTCATGAAGGTATGAACGTATGAAAAGATTAAGTATGAGTACTTAAGTGTGTGTTAAATGTTTCTGTGAATTAATGATAGCGCAGTTGAAAACTGAAACTAAAAATTGTTCATTTTTTTCTGCAAAATTTTCTGTTTCACAACTACGAAAAAAGCTTTTACTTTAAACCACATATTCCAAAACTATTTTATATATATATTAGGTTTGCAATTTCAATACATTGTTTCAGTTTAATAATTTTTTTTGCTACTTCTGTGAGAAACAGTAACTCCTTACATAAAAAATGAAACCAAAATATATACCAAATAGAAATTGAACTTCTCCTTTTTATAAACCTTTAATTAAATTTCACAAAAAGTTAACTTTTTCTATGCAATTTGAGTCCATAAAAATGGTTGTACAGGATAATTGCATAGGTTCATGTTCTCAACCATACTAAACAGAAGAAAACATACAGGGCATGTAACACAGGTGTAAATTAAATCTATTTTTATGTTTAGAAGCCTAGCAATTTTCTTAACGCTATTTAACCATAGCCTAATGCGTAAACTGTACTAATATTTTAGAGGGTGAAAAAATCAGCTTCAGGTGCTAGTCTAAAATTTATGCTGGCAATAGAAATTATTTTCTGCATTATTGAGCAGTAATTATCTTGCTTCACATATTGCCACAATATTTTAAAGTTTTACTTTCATGTGAAATGGCTTCTAGCTATCATGAGAGCTAGAAGTATGCAGAATTGCATGGTATATTGCATTTGTTAAGAAAACAAAAGCTGAACACTTCATTACTCTAGAATTAGATGATTCTACATATATAGTTTCTGTGCTGGAGATATGAAGGTACAGATATATTTGTATATCTATAGAATTGTGAGGAAAGCATGTCATATTGTTTTGATTCCTCATCTAAAAATGTGAATAATCAGCGAAATTACATTTTAACATGGCTGATTATCGTTAGTGCCTGCATGGTACTTAAATTTTCAACTTAATTTAAAAACTATATCACGTTTAATTCACTAAAAATAAAATGTATTAAGTAATATTATTTTGTGCTTTTTAATAGAATATGTCTTGACTATCTATAAATATTGCTTGATAGAAAATGAGATATATGTATTATTTTATGTACATAAACAAACATATTTTCCCCTCTTCCCCCTCTCTCTCTGTCACTTTTTTCTCTATATGTATATGTAAGATATTTTTACAAATTGAACGTAAGTGAAAGAAATGAAAAAAAAAAAAAAAACAAGAATTGCTTTTAGTTGACTTACTTGAGTAACTGTGTAGATGACTTAGAGATATAATAAAATTTAGGAGAAAAAGAGTTTTCACTTTTACCTATGTTAAAACATTGAGGTATCATTATAACATCCCTTCCTCATTTTTAAAAATTGGGTTATTTGGTTTTGGTTGTTGTTGAGTTAAAGGAGCTTTTATATATTCCAGATTTTAACTCCCTTATAAATACATGGTTTGCAAATACTTTCTACCATTCTGCAGGCTGCCTTTCACTCTGT
This sequence comes from Trachypithecus francoisi, assembly GCF_009764315.1. Lineage (NCBI taxonomy): Eukaryota > Metazoa > Chordata > Mammalia > Primates > Cercopithecidae > Trachypithecus > Trachypithecus francoisi. Next base: position 9,025,191 of record NW_022681459.1, read on the forward strand.
TCATTGTGTCCTTTGATGCATAGAAGTTTACAATTTGGATATAGTCTAGTTTTACTTCTGTTGCCTATGTTTCTGGTGTCGTATTAAGTAAATCATTGCCAAATCAAATGCCATAAGACATTTTCCCTATACTTTCTTCTAAGGGTTTTATAGTTTTAGGTTTTATGCTTAGGACTTTGATTAATTTTTAGTTATTTTAAAAAATATTGTAAAGTAAGGGTCCAACTTTATTTTTTTTGCATGTGTATATCAGTATTCCTAACAATTGTTGAGAAGAATTCTATTTCCCCTTTGAATAGGCTTGGCACTGCTCTCAAAAATCATTTGAACATATACACAAAGGTTTTTTATTTGCCTTATGTCATTTTAAAAATGTACATTCCCAGGATATTTTGGTAATTTACAGAAATTTAATGATTTTTTATGTTATACATGTACACAGCAGATAAGTGAAATTCACTACAAGATTTTGGGTTTTTTTAAGTATTTTTAATATATATAACATAGATTCTGAGCAGAAAGACAGTTGTGTTTCTTCTTTTTTGCTTTTTATGTTGTTATATTGCACTGACTATGACTTCCAATAAAATGTTACCAGATTAGGTCAGAGCAGACATCTTTGCTATGTGCTCAACTTACAGGAAAAGTTTGAAATTTTAAACTCAAGTGTGACTATGGATATATATTTTCACCTTTTATTCAGATTGATAATGATCTTTCTATTCTTGGTTTGCTGATTTTTAAAAAATTATAAATGGATTCCATAACTGACTTTTTGTTGTACTTCTCCTATTGAGGTAATTACATTATTTATATCCAAGTTTTCCTTAATGTACTCAGTTATGCTGTCTTTTTTATTATGAAACCAAATTTGAGCCAACGTAATAAAATGGACATGGTCATGGTGTATTGTCCCTCTGTATATTATAGAAACAGAGTTGGTAACGTTTTGCCAAAGACTGTTGCATCAGTGTTCGTGGGAGACATTGGTATATAATTTTTTTTTTCTTGTAACATCTTTATCAGGTTTCGTTTCCAGAGTCAGGCTTGCCTCAATAAAATTACTTAGCAATTATACCTTTTTTCTCATTTTTCTGAAAACGTTCTGAAGGATTGATTACTTTTTTCTTAAAGGTTGGGTAGCATTCAACAGTAAATTTATCTGGCCTGGATTTTTCTTATTGGAAAGATTTTGATCATAAAATCAAATTCGTATAGTAGACAATGTCCCATTTAAATTTTTATGTTCTGTTATGGTATTGTTAGTTAGTTTTTTTTTAATGAATTCATCTTTTCCTGAAAGATGTTGAATTTATTGACACAATATCATGTGCATGTGTGTGTTTTATTCTCGGTTATTTAAAATGTATGTTATTTGGGGGCAATTAAGCATTCACTTTTGATTTTGGAAATTTACTTTTGCTTCTTCTTTTAAAACTGAATAATATTACTTAGGTTTATTAATTTTATTTTTCTTTCTAAAAACTAAGTTTTAAAAACTTTTTCTTGTTTTACAGTTTATTTTCAAATTATGTCTTTAATATTTATTATCTTTTAACTTTAAGCACAATTTGATTATATATTTCTAGTTTCTAAAGGTGAAAACTTACATTATTGATTTTAAATCTTAGTATTTTATAGCTTAGCTATTTATATGTAATTATATACGTGTATATATGACTCTGGAATGTAGTAAGAGCAGTCATAGCATATAATTATTTCATTCTCAAAACAAATCCAAAGTTGCCAGTTTCCACATGCCTACTTAAGATAAAATCTAACATTTTAAATGGACGATTATTTAATGGACTTATTCTGTAAACTAACCTTACAAGAAAACACTTATCCTGAGTGCTATGATCTGTATGTTTTTTCCCCCAAAGTTCATGTGTTGAAACCTAACCTTCAAGGTGATGATACTAGAAACTGGGGCTTTTGGGAGGTGATTAGGTCCTGAGGGTTAAGCGCTCATGGATGGGTTTAGTACCCTCACAAAAGAAGATCCTGAGCGATTCCTTGTCCTTCCACCATGTGAGAATACAGGGAAGAAGGCACATTCGATGAAGCAGGGACCAGATGCCAAATCTACTGGCATTGTGATCTTGAACCTCCCAGACTCCCTAACTGTGAAAAATAAATTCCTGTTGTTTATAAGTTACCCAAGTTACGGTAATTTGTTCTAGCAGCCTGAATGGAATGAGACATTGAGTTTAAGTAGAGCAATAATGGAATATACATATATGTGTATTTTTATATATGTATATTTTATATATTTTATACACATATATGTATATTTTATATATGTATATTTTATATATTTTATGCACATATATGTATATTTTATATACACACAGAGCATATGATCTCTGTTGCACATTCATCTTTCTTTTCGTTTTTCTACTTTGTAACCTTTTGTAAACCATTCTTAGTTCTTAGGCTGTACAAAACCAGGCTGCAGACTGAATGCACTTTACAGACTATAGTTTGTCAACCCCTATAAAAATTAACAGTCATTTTAATCTACATTTCTAGTTACCTCAATTTAGCTCGAAAAAGAAAGGCCAGTTGCTTCCTTATCATAAATGCACATACATATGTTTTGTGTGTACATGTATACATATATTTATGATAAGGAAGCAACTGGCCTTTCTTTTACATATACATAAATACATATGTACATATATGTAAATATATATACATACACACATATGCACATATATACATATATACACATGTAAATATATGTAAATATGTACACGTATACATATATTTATGTGTGTATTTATGTATATGTAAATATATACATATGTATATGTAAATATATACATATGTATGTGTAAATATATGTATGTTTATGTAGGTATGTATATATTTATGTACACATGTATATGTATATATATTTACATATATGAACATATGTATGTATTTACGTATATGTAAAAGAAATATATTTTTTACGTATATGTAAAAAATATGTATATACACACATGCACGTGTGTATATATATGCATTATGTGTATATATAGTATATATAACCTCCTTATTATAACAATGTAATATAAACATTATATATGTATTATATGTTTATTAAAATAAATGTGTGTATTTATGTGTGTATATATAAAGTATATAGCCTCCTTATTATATGTAGATATTTATTTATTTATTTATAATAAGGAGGCTACTGGCCTTTCTTTGTTGAGCTAAATTGAGGTAACTAAAAATGTGGATTAAAATTAAAGTTAATTTTTGTAGGGGTTGACAAACTATAGTCATTAAAGTATATTCAGTCTGTAATGTAATTTTGTATAGCCTAAGCACTGAGCCTGGGTTTTACATTTACAAAGGGTTATAAAGTATAAGAGCAAAAAGAAGGCCGGGGGCGGTGGCTCAAGCCTGTAATCCCAGCACTTTGGGAGGCCAAGACGGGCGGATCACGAGGTCAGGAGATCGAGACCATCCTGGCTAACACTGTGAAACCCCGTCTCTACTAAAAAAAGATACAAAAATCTAGCCGGGCGAGGCGGTGGGCGCCTGTAGTCCCAGCTACTTGGGAGGCTGAGGCAGGAGAATGGTGTAAACCCGGGAGGCGGAGCTTGCAGTGAGCTGAGATCCGGCCACTGCACTCCAGCCCGGGCGACAGAGCGAGACTCCGTCTCAAAAAAAAAAAAAAAAAAAAAAAAAAAACAAAAAGAAATATAAATGTGCAACAGAGAGTGTATTTCCTGTAAATCTTAAAATATTTATTCCTTGGTTGTTTGCAAAAAGAACTTGCCAACTCGTCTCATAGGAAATAATAAAAATAATATATTATTATTTTCACATAAAAATTAGAAAAATGTCTAAAGATTTAATGGGCCACAATTTTGATTTTATAGTAGGCATAACATTGAGATTTATTTTAATATTTTATTTTATTTTATGTCCAGGATACATATGCAAGACATGCTGATTAGAGTAAGAATTTTGCCAGTGAAGAATGAAAATAAGTTATTCAGAACTTTTGGTGCTCTATATAATAGTATACATAGGCTGAGTGTGGTGGCTCACACCTGTAATCCAGCACTTTGGGAAGCCGAAGCAGGTGGATCACCTGAGGTCAGGGGTTCGAGAGCAGCCTGGCCAACATGGTGAAATCCCGTCTCTACTAAAAATACAAAAATTAGCCATGTGTGGTGGTGGTATGCCTGTAATCCCAGCTACTCAGGAGGCTGAGGCTGGAAAATGGCTAGAACCCAGGAGGCAGAGGTTGCAGTGAGTGGAAATTGCACCACTGCACTCCAGCGTGGGTGACAAGAGACACTCCACCTCAAAAAAAAAAAAAAGTATGTATAGTAGTATGTCTCACACACACACACACACACACACAGAGAGAGACAGAGACAGATACAGACAGAGAGATAGAATCAGTGGGATCTTGTGTTATATAAAGAAAGCTTAGAAAGGAATTAGGAATCAGGGCTTTTCCTCTTGGAATGCTGACTGACCCCAAACCATAGCAAGGTCACAGTAGTCTACTAGAGCAGAGAGAAGAAACGTACAGCCCATTGCCCAAATCTGGCTTGCTACCTGTCTTAGTTTCTTTGTGAGTTTAGGCTTCGGTAACAAACTACCAAAGAGTGAGTGACTTAAAGAACAAATATTTCTCACAGCTCTGGAGGCTGGGGAGTCCAAGATCAAGGTGTTGGCAGATTCTGTGTTTTGTGAAACCCACTTCCTGGTGCATAGATGATTGTCCTACTCGGTCCTCACATAGCAGAAGGATAAGGAAGGTCTCTGTAGTATCTTCTTGTAGAACAAACTCATGAGCACTCCACCCACAGGATCTAATTGCCTCCCAAAGTTTCCACCTTCTAATACTACTACATTGTGAGTTACTTATGACAGCAACATACAATTTTTGAGGAAACATGTTAAGTTTAGAACTTTCTGTTTTTATAAATTTTTATTGAAACATAGCTGCATTCAATTTGTTTATACATTTTCTATGGCTGTTTTCATGTTACAATGGCAGGATTGAAAAGTTGTATTTCAGACTCTATGGCCCACAGAACTGAAAATATTTACCATCTGGCTCTTTATGGAAAAAAAAAAAAAAAGCTAAACCTTATGTTAGACAATGAAAGTCACATGGAAGAGAACCAAGGCACACCTGCTAACTGGCAGCACCACCTGCTAAATGTATGAATAAAACCACCTTGAACCTTTCATCCCAGCCAAACTCCTAGCTGAATTTAGCCACCTACCTACTGGTGTATTAATCATGGTTCTTTTAGAGGGACAGAACATGTACATATATATATATAATTTGTATATAATATAAACATATATATATATATATATATATATATATATGGAGTTTGTAAGTACTAACTTGCTAACTTACATGATCACAAGGTCCCACAATAGGCTAGGCTGTCTGCAAGCTGAGAAGCAAGGAGAGCCAGTCTGAGTTTCCAGAACTGAAGAACTTGGAATCCAGTGTTCAAGGGCAGGAAACATCCAGCACAGGAGAAAGCTGTAGGCTGGGGGGTTAGGCCCGTCTCTCCTTTTCACATTTTTCTGCCTGCTTTATATTCTCTGGCAGCTGATTAGATTGTGTCCACCAGATTAACGCTGGATCTGCCTTCTACAGCCCAGTGACTCAGATGTTTATTTTGGCAATACCCTCAAAGACACATCCAGGATCAATACTTTGTGTCCTTCAATCCAATCAAGTTGACACTCATTATTAACCTTCACACCTGGGACCAGGTAAAACCAACAAAGAATCACTCAGCCGACTCATAGAATCATGAGAAGTAATAAGCTACTCTTGCTCTAAGTCACTAAGGTATTGAGTTGATTTCCACACAATGGATGACTAAAATTGGTACTGAAGTTTGGATGCTGCTGTAGGAATAAAACGTGTGACACTGGCTTTGGGATTATGTGGCAGGTGGAGATTGAAAGGTCACCGAGAAGACTGTCGGTAGAGGATGGCAGAGGACTGAGAAAATTGTTATTCAGGGTTAGATAAAAAGCAGCACCTGCGTTGTATTGGCAGAAATTAGGAAAAAAGTTTCCTTCAGTAATTTGAAAACATTGAATATTTATTAAATTGCTTCTGAATCTGACTGAGAACTGTCCTGGCAGAATGAACGAAGTGTCGACTGGCACCCTCTCAGTTGCAAATAGGACCTTTTGGTTTGAAAAATAAAATTGTTTCTTCTCCCAGTCTTTCAGTGAGGGGGGGGAAAGATGTCCAAAGAAAGAATCGTGTCTTCGTGTAATGATTTAGTTAAGGTTGAGACTCTAAGACCTGTTTTTAAGACCTTAAAAAAATTTTGGTATTGCCTCATATACCCACTCAGCTAAGTTAAAGGACTTCTAGGAATTTTACAATTTCTATACTGAGGAGCTTTTGTCCCAAGGTCATTGACGGTTCAACAACTAGTTCTGAGTGGTGAGTATAGGCATCCTTACTTGTAGCATTCACATGGTGTAAATACTCCCAACTCACTAAGAGGTCACAAAACACCTTAACATTGAACAATTGTCCCTTACCAGCTAGTGAGAGCTGGGTCCTGAATTTCACCGTGAATTAGACCCACAATTTTTAGTGAGTCCCAGAAACCATTAGTTTTTGTGTGTATGGTGTGTAAGCTGTCTCATACTCTCAACTTCATTCTTCAGAAATTGCAATGTTCTGTGGAAATAGGGGCATGAACGGAGAATGACCAAAAAAGGGATATTAGAGAAGCCTGTGATCCTTGAGAAATCGGAAGCCTCAGCAGAATAGCTTTATAGAAAAGACAAACTTTTGAGAAAAGGAAAATTATTCCCATGAGAAAAAGTGGATGTCTGAGAGCAAAAGCAGCAGAGACATGCCTAGAGGAAGTTCTCATGCAATAAAATGCCTGATTTGTTCTTAGTTTTGTCTTTCCAGATTTGGCACACTGGGGAGAGAAAGAACATGGAAGGCATTGTACAACAGTGGACACCAACACAAGTGTTACAGACTGAATGTCTATGTCCCCTTTGAGGTCCTATGTTGAAATCTTCATCATTGAGGTGATGGTACAAGGAGCTGGATCCTCTGGGAGGTAATTAGGTGGTCAGGGTGTAGCCCTTGTGAATGGGATGAGTGCCTGTATAAGAAACACGAGTGCTCATGCACTCTCTCTGTCTGTCTCTGTCTCTGTCTCTCTGTTCTTAGCCATGTGAGAATATAATGAGAAGATATCCCTCTGTAAGTCGGCGAATAGTCCCTCATCAGACATCGGACCTGTGTGTACCTTGATCAAGAATTTCCCAGCCTCCAAAACTGCAAGAAATAAATGTCTGTTGTTTAAGCCACCCAGTTTGTGGAAAGTTGTTAAAGTAACCCAACCTAATTAAGATGAGGACGATCAAAAAGTTCAAAGGATTTGAGAAATAAAGTACTGGGGCAGTTTGTAACTGCAACTGTGGTCGGCTAATTGGCCCTTATATTTATTTTTTTAAGGTGTTATGTCTTCTATTAATTCATTTAAGTAGAAGAAAGAAATTATAGTTTAAAAATTGGTCATTTAGGATTTAAGATTATAAAATGGATAAGATTTTCAATTTGTGGTTTAATAGCCTTGGTTAGAATTTAAAATAAAGAGGCATAGAAATATAAATTATTCCACTAAAACAATAAAATCAAACAAAAATGCTTTTGAAAATACCATTTCATGGCAAGGAGCTATGTTAGGGTATCAAAAGGAAAACGGAAAGCAATACTTGTTACGGAACTTAAAATTCAGTTGGATAAATACAGAAATATGTTTCAGGCAAGGAGTGATTCAAAAAAGGTAAAATTTTGTCTCAATTGCTGTCAGATTGGAATCATTAATTGGCCAATAAGGCTGTAATTATATGGACAATGGTTTAATTTTATCTTTTACTGAATGGTTATTGAAAGAGATTTTAGTGATTTTACTGACAACTATTTCCTAAAATAATCAATGAAAAATACTTTTTACTTTTCTGGGATTTTTTAAAAACATACTTTAAACTGATTCTGAACTGCATGTTTTTCCAAATTCAGAACGTATCCCATTGCTAGGCATTCATGACCAAGTCATGGCTGATAGGCATAGGATATTTTAATTAAAACTGTGTTGTCTATCAGACTCAAATAATAGCTATTAGCATGGGCATATATACATATACATGACCACATAGACTATAATAAGTGTTTGTACTATGCACAATATATTCAGTCACTCATGAGCAGCAGTCCCCAACCTGTTTGGCGCCAGGGACCGGTTTCATAGAAGACAATTTTTCCATAGATAGGGGGTGTGGAGGAGGGGATGGTTTCAGGATGAAACTGTCCCACCTCAGATCATCAGGCATTACTGGCATTAGGTTCTCATAAGGAGTGTGCAACCTAGATCCTTCGCATATGCAGTTCACAGTAGGGTTTGTGCTCCTATGAGAAAGTAATGCCAGGGCTGCAGGAGGCGGAGCTCAGGCAGAAATGCTCGATGGCCACTCACTTCCTGCTGTGCCGCTAGGTTACTAACAATGCAAAAATCAGTAATGGTCCATGGCCCAAGCGTTGTGGACCCTTAATCATGAGAGCATCAAAATTGTTACAAATGGACTTTCTCAGCATGGCTATATTAACATGGAAGGAATCCCGTGATCACAATAGCTGGCATTTTTAAATGGGTAGTAAATAATGTTAACTATCACAATTAATTTTAAGTATTCTAATTGCTATTATTTTTAAATTTGGAAAGGAATATACCTGACCAAACAAATTAATTAAGATTGTCACCACAAATATGTTTCATGCTTGTATTAAAATACGTCGTTAAAACAACTAGGATTTACATGCCTATTGAGCTGATAAATACAATCACTGGCTCATTTTTCCCTATGGCATATCTTTATTGCTGCTATTCTGACACTGATAATAACTTGCATTATTATAATCACAAGCTTTTTTTCCTCATCTCTATCGTGCCAAACTTTCTATTCTTTACAAGGCAACCAACAAGGAAATGCTGAAGACAAGTCTAGTTTTAATGGCAACTTGAGTCTTGCTTTACAGAATTTTTACTCTAAAGAAATCAATAATGTGAGCATAGCTGTTGGGTTCTAATGCAGTTTCAGATCTCTGAATACTATTATTTTGACCTCAAAAATAACTCTTGGAACACTACTGAAAAAAAAAAAGCCGGCTTAGAATGAATGATAATGTTTGTGACAAGAAAACCGATACAAGCTTGAAACATGTTACTGAGCTACCTATCACAAAGGCAGACACTTGTAAAGGTGTAATCCAGCCTATGAAACTGCTAAGATTAAACTTTTCAAAAGAAGTCTGTTGTTATATTTTATCATCTGTAATGGATATAATAATTTGGTGAGCCTGTTAAAACTAATCTTTCTAAAAATAACCTACAAGTTCAAGACAGCGATATAGATATTGATTGTATCTCAAAATTTATTAAATGAAAAATTTCTCAGTGTATGCTTGTCTGATATTATTCTAGTGCTGGATACAGTTACATAAAGCCTTACCTATGTTTCAGAAATTTTATTGAATAATACGTGAATGTCAGTTAGTTTAAAACTTACCACAATAATTGATGTCATTATTATTAATCTTACTTTTACAGATAAAGAAACTAGAGCCCAAACAATAAGTTATTTGGTAATAACAAAATTTATTAACTGGTACAACTGAAATTTAAAATTGTCTCTTGAAGTATACAGTATTTTGTTGTCTTTTTGATCTTTAATATTATCCAATCTATATTTATTTAGTGATGTTTAAGTCGTACTTTCTTAGGCTCTCCCAATACTGAAAACAAAACATAATTTTTGTCCTCCTACAACGGATGTTGGATTGGGAACTAATAACTGGCAAATAGAAAAATAAACAAGATGCTGTATTAGATTAAAAGTTTTCTATAAATGAGAATACAAGGAACATTTTTCACATAGTGGATTTTGAGCTGATTCTTGAATGATAGGATAGAAATTGATAGACAGTTGAGTTACAGAAGACAGCGAATATGCAATTGGATTCCCACTAAGAAACAAAATTAAGGGCCTGGTGCGGTGGCTCACACTTGTAATCCCAGCACTTGGGGAGGTCTCGGTGGACAGATCATGAGGTCAGGAGATGGAGACCAGCCTGGTCAACATGGTGAAACACTGTCTCTACTGAAATACAAAAAATTAGCCAAGCGTGGTGGTGCATGCCTGTAGTTCCAGCTACTCAGGAGGCTGAGGCAGAGGAATTGCTTGAACCCGGGAGGCAGAGGTTGCAGAGAGTCTAGGTCACGCCACTGCACTCCAGCATGATGACAGAGCGAGACTCATTCTCAAAAAAAAAAAAAAAAAAAAAAAAAGAAAGAAAGAAAAGAAAAGAAAAAGAAACACAATAAAGGATGTGATGAAAGTAATATATTAAGTGATAATAGTTTAAGTTTTGAAAAATTCATGAAAAATACCAACCTATAAAATGAAGAAATCCAATGATCTCCATTAATATAAAGAAAAGAACTTGTAGATTATTTTCATAGCGTTACAATCTACAAATATACAAACTTGTAGATTGTATATTTCGTAGCAAACACATAAAATATACAATCTTAGAGAAATAGTATATTTATATATAATATGTATTCATATATAAATATATAAAACATATATTTGTGTTTTATATATTGTATTTATATGTATTCATATATAAATATATAAAACATATATTTATATATTTTATAAATGTACATATTCACATTATATTTATATAAATTATATATAGGTATATAATTATATATATACATAATCACTAAGATGATGTAAATAATAAGACTACTCTGGAACTTAAATTGTACATTTAATCAAAATATAGAACATAATAGGTTATTTGCAAGGATGAGGATAATGGAGGTGGCTTAGAAATGTAATAGAAATACCAATTACTATACAGCTCTGTCAACCCTAGCATGTTTAGGAATGATTCACTTTCTCACAAAACAGTATTGTAATACTACACACAACTATATTTAACATTCTAAATTTTCATTTGCCTATTAACATAACTTCACAGATTTAAAGCAAAGCTACATGGGGAAACAGATGGAACATCAGCAGATCAATATTCTTTTTTAAAATACGGCCAGGCACGGTGGCTCACACCTGTAATCCTAGCACTTTGGGAGGCCGACGTGGGCGGTCACCTGAGATTGGGAGTTCGAGAGCAGCCTAACCAACCTGGAGAAACCCTGTCTCTACTAAAAATACAAAATAAGCCAGGTGTGGTGGTGTATCCCTGTAATCCCAGGTACTCAGGAGGCTGAGGCAGAGGAATCGCTTGAACCTGGGAGACGGAGGTTGCGGTGAGCTGAGGTCACACCATTGCACTCCAGCCTGGGCAACAAGAACAAGACTCTGTCTCAAAAAGAAAAAAAAAAAAAAAAAAAGATTTTAACTTATTGAACTAAGGTCCATAGGAAGAATTTAGGAAAATTTGTAAAAGAAAGAAAGTAATAAGATAAAAGCAAAAATCAATGAAGTAGTACACTAGAAAAAATAGAATCAAAATTTTTGTTTTTAAAAAGATTACAGTAATACATGCCAAGAAAAAATAATAAAGACAAAGATCCTGACTATCATAACTTTGATATAATACTAAATGGAAGATCCCAAACAGTGTAGTAATGCAAAAGGAAGAAATAATATAAAATAAGAAACAAACAAAGAAAGCTCAGATTTTTCAAGAGGACATAGAACCTAAAAATGTAGAACATTCAAAAGGATTTATCAGTAAATTTAGGGTCATAAAACTGAGTTTAGAAACCTTTCAGGACACAAGATCACTATAAAGAAATTCTACTACGTTTCTATAAACAACTTGGCAGTGTAAATAGATATATATTTTAATTTCAGGAAAATATATAAAACAACTAGAAAAATATTCAATAAAATGTGAAAGGCACATGTAACAAAATTGTAAAGCTGAGGAAAATTAGAAAATGTAAATATAGTTAACAAGAAAGACATCATGTATACAGATAGAAAGACCTAGAATGATGCATATTGTCCCCAAATTAATCTAAGAGTCAAGTCATTCTTAACCAAAACTCTAACAAGTAGATTGTAAAACATATATGTGAAGAAAAGAAGTAAGAATGGCCAAAATACATTTAAAGAGGAGAAAACAATATATTTGCTCTTCCAAATATTAGAAATTATTATAAATCTGAAGTAACTAACATTGTATAGATTAAGATATGGATAAATGAAATAAATCATTAACTAGACAACAAGACGAACTACTTTTTAAAAATTAGTACTGGGTTATTCACTATTCATATATAGAAAAAATAAAATTTGACAGCTATTTTCTGTCTGCACAAAATTATATCTAAGTGAATTGTATGTTTAAATTCACATCTAAGTTGTATATCTAAATTGCATGTCATAATCAATAAAAATATATTTTTGCCCTGTAGATAGTTTTTTAAAACAATAGGCATGAAAGCACTTATCAAAAATGTAGTGATTAGTGAACTAAACTATCAATACTAAAAACATCATCAAAAAACCAAGAAGATAGTAAAAATAAAAACCATTTTTTGAATATATATTAACTTATATAATTAAAATATCATCAATACAATACACAGATATACAACTGTATATGTAAAATAAGTGAAAATCAACAAGAGATCTCATCCACATTTAAAAAGAAAATATTTTAAAGTCTAATACAAAAAGGGCCTTAATTACTTATCAGGAAATCAAACTTTAAAAAATGCTATGGACCTACAATTTTGAATAAAATTACAAAGATTTAAAAAATAAATAATTTATGAGAATGTGGATCAATAGATCTTTGATGAAAGAGTAAATTAAATTACTATAACTACTTTGTAAAAATCTCTAAAAAGTTTAGGAATATCTACTGAAATTGAACAAATTTATATTCATAAAAGTATGCTCATCTGCACCAAAAAATATGTATATGGAAGTTCTGCGTAACTTAGTTATTATGACTAAAATCTGGAAACAACACAAATATCTTTGCATGATACAATGTGAAAGTAAATTAGATCTATATTAGGTATCAATTTAAAAATTAATGTAAAAACTCAATGGAGCAAGTTCCCGTTAAAATAATTTATTTTTTAAGAAGTAAATTGGGATAAATCACACAATAGCATAATATTTACCAATAAATAATAATGAAGTGCTACAAACTGTTTACAAAGATAAATCTTACCTGTACAATTGAATCAAAGAAGTTAGGCACAAAGAAGCACAAGTTTTAGGCTTTCTTTGAGGTAACATTTACCAGCATGCAAAAGCAAACTGTAAAGCAGTTTTCATGAACACGTGTTCAGTATTGCTTTAATATTTTTTGGTGGGTGTGGGAAATACTGAATTCACTTTCTCTTTATTGACCTATAGTTTCACATATGTTTAGGAACACTTAAAAATAACAAATGACAATTGAAAACAATCATGTACTGTTTAACTGAGGATAAACACAGTTTTGAATTATTCTTTTTAATTCCATGATTTATAGGTTTATTAACCCATTAATTGTTCTCTAATTAATTATTTATCAAATACTTAATAGCATGTTTAAGGTAAATTTTGTTCCAAAAGTCTTTAACAGGCAACCAGTCCAATAGGCTAGAGAGAAAAGCCAATGTTTACAAAATAATGCATACTTTGGTTAAATGATTGAGTCTTTCATACGAAAAATGTTTTTTGAATTATTGCAAAATGCATCACATGTATGTTGTTGGAAAGCAATGGATTTTATAAAGTGGGAGCAAACAGAGAAAATACTAAAAGTGGTGAGAATATAGGAAGAGGAATCAATCAGAAGTTCAAGAATGCCTGTGGCTTTCATGGGGTCTTAAGCTAATCTGAGAGGGAGTGCTATTTCAGATAAAATGCCAAATTACCTCTATATGTACATAGCTATTTCAAGTAGGGAAAAGAAAAATTTAAAAAACTTTAAATGTTGACGCATACTACAGATATTATGAAAATTTTCAAAGTGATACAGTCTTTATATGAATTAACTTACCAGTTACTACTCTGTAATATTGTTTTTGTTTCATCTAGCTGTGTTTTCTTTGAATGACCCATCATGTGACATTTCTCTACAGAGAAAAGTGAAAGACATTTTTGTCTTTTAATTATTACGATCAACATTTGTTTTGCTTTGTTTTTGTTTTATTCTGTTTACTTATTTTTTCAAGTTTTTGTTTGTTTGTTTGAGATGGAGCCTCATTCTGTCACCAGGCTGGAGTACAGTGGCATGATCTCGGCTCACTGCAATCTCCGCCTCCAAGTTCGAGCAATTCCCCTGCCTCAGCCTCCCTAGTAGCTGAGATTACAGGTGCACCACACCTGGCTAACTTTTTTGTGTTTTAGTAGAGATGAGGTTTCACCATGTTGGCCAGGATGGTCTTGATCTCCTGACCTCGTGATCTGCCCGCCTCGGTCTCCCAAACTTCTGGGATTATAGGCATGAGCCACCACACCTGGCCTATTTTTTCAAGTTTTGTTTTGGATTCAGAGGGTACACGTGTAGGTTTGTTACATGGGTATATTGTGTGTTGCTGACATCTGGGGAGTGGATGATCCTGTCACCCAGGTAGTGGGCATGGTGCCCAATAGGTAATTTTCAACCCTCATCTCTCTCTCTCTCCCCAGTTAGTAGTGCCCAGTTTCTATTGTTCCCATCTTTATGCTCATGTATTCATTGTTTAGCTCCTGCCTATAAGGGAGAACATGTGGTATTTGCTTGTCTGTTCTTGCACTAATTTACTTAAGCAAATACCACGTGTTCTTGCTTATAAGCAGGAGCTAAACACTGAGTAGAGGATGGCCTCCAGCTCCATCCATGTTGCTACAAAGGACATTATGGCTGTGTAGTATTCCATGGTGTATATATACATAATTTTCATTATCTTTTTATTTTATATATTTTTTTGATAGAGAGTTACACATCCTTGTTGCCCAGGATGGCGTACAATGGTGCTATCTTGGCTCACTGCAGCCTCCACCTCCCAGGTGCAGATGATTCTCCTGCCTCAGCCTCCCAAGTAGCTGGGAATACAGGTGTGCACCACCACACCCCCAGCTAACTTTTTTTGTACTTTTAGTAGAGATGGTGTTTCACCATGTTGGTTAGGCTGGTCTCAAACTCTTGACCTCAGATGATCCATCTGTCTCAGCCTCCCAAAGTTCTGGGATTACAGGCATGAGCCACTGCACCCAGCCTCACATTTCATTATCTAATCCACCATTGATGAGCACCTAAGCTAATGCCATATCCTTGCTATTGTGAATAGCACTGTGATGAAAGTAGAAGTGTAAGTGTCTTTTTGGTAGAACAATTCATTTTCCTTTGGCTAGGTAGCCAGGAATTCCTGGACCCAATGGTAGTTCCATTTTAACATCTTTGAGAAATCTTCAAACTGCTTTCCACAGTGCCTGAACTGATTTGTGTTTCTACCAGCCGCGTATGTGTTCCTTTTACTCCACATCCTTGATAATAATTATGATGTTATTTAACCTTTAAAATAGTCTTATATTAAAATATTATTATAATATCATTTGTATTTTTATATCATAAAAATATATGACATGAAAGGTTAATTAACCTGCCCCTAACAATCCCTAAGGGGTAGAGTCCAAATTTTAATTCAGGCATTTGCTTCAGTATCTGCACTCTTAAACATTGCACTGAACTCTCATCACTACAAGATACGGTATTAAAGTTATGAGAACATAAATCAGGATCCCCCTGGAGCTTATTTTCCACCATCTTATTGGCTGCTAAATCTCATAGGGGCTTCCTCTTTGGAGATTTGTCTTCTGCTGAAAGGAGCTGCCTCTCCAGCAGTGAATTTCCAATCCCACCTGTAGCCCTCAGTCAATGGCTGCCTGATACAGGGTTGCAAAAGGCTGGTCCAGGCCCTCAACAGGGATAACCTCCAAGTAAGGTTTATGCTCCATAGTAGCCCCTCTGTCGATACAGCCAAGGCTAGGTTTTACCTGAGACCAGATTCCTGCTCAGCTGTCTCACACTTCCCAATTTTTCTTCACATTCTTTCTTCTATTCTGAGGAGCATACCTCCAACAAATCGTGTGCACTTGGATCCTTCACTTAGACTCTGCTTTTATGGAACCTGATCTAAAACATTTTTCATTCTTATTGCACATCTTTAAAACACAAAAAACTACCTAGAAAGTTGACATTTGTAAAAATAAATGAAGTCAACTGCAGACATTTTCATATGTATAAATTTCTGTATTTACTGATTTCTGTATTGCCTTCTTAAAATCATAAAATAGATTATGAAAAACAGAAAATAAAGTCTCTTTTCTGATCATGCTGGGTTTTCTTCTACTAACTATTATTTATTGAATCTTCTTAACCACTTTATATCTACTCCTTTAATCATCAAAACCTAATATTTTAATAATCCTTATAATTAGCTATTAGATATCATTATAATTTAGACAAGAGAGTTGGAAGAGATACATTAATTAACTTATTATCTGTCTGACAGTGGGCAAGTGGTGGATAGGGAAGTCTAAGATTATGTTAGCTGGGCATGGTGGTGTGCACCCTTACTCAGGAGGCAGAGGAGGGAGGATTGCTTGAGCCTAGAAGGAGGCGGTTGCAGTGAGCCAAGATCACACCACTTTACTCCAGCTTGGATGACACAGTGAGACCCTATCTTTAAAAAGAAGAAAGTCAAAGATTATGTTTTAAATGTAATATATTGGCCCTGATAACAGATTGATCACTTTGCTTTGTTCCTCCTTGAAATGAAAATCTATAAAGAAGGTATCAATTAGATAAGTTCCTTAAAGGATATTAAACCACTCCATCAAATTACAAACTCTCCGGAATAATCAGCTCCTCATAGAACTAGTTAATCAATTTCATTGACTATTGAACTGAATTGATCAATTTAAATAGTTGATTTGGCTTCACATAAGTATATCTTTGAAGAACAATAGTAAAGCCCAGGTTTAACGAGAGAGGTGTCAAACTACATTAGGGCCAGATTTGGAAACTGACATATACGCAGAGGTACACGTACACATGATTTTCAAATGGACATTTTTGCCTTATTCTCTTATGATTAATTTTTCAATATTAATAATTTAAAAATGCATATTAAATATAAGACTTTTACTTTTTGCATGCCTACAGGGTTGTTTTATAAAAATAACTGGCTGAATGAAAAACCTTATGTCTGAGACCATTGATTTGGGCAATGGATAAGAAGACCTTGAGAACTTAGTGACAGGTAGTAGGTCTGACTTAGCAAAGAAAAATAAACTGTAAGAACTTCTGAAAACATAAAATGCTTTATTAAATATTGTTGACTAAAGAAAAACAATAGACTTTTAAAGAATTAAAGTTGATTTTATTCAGAAGTCTTACTGAGGACTACAGACTGAGGCCTGCAGCCTGGAACTGTTACCGGAAAGGGGTCTCAATTCACACCCCAAGAGAGGGTTTGTGGATATTACAAAAGGAACAATTCAAGGTGAATCCATAGAGTAAAGTGACAACTAGTTTATTAAGAAAGTAGAGGAACAAAATAATGGCTACTCCATAGACAGAGTAGCCCTGAGAGCTGCTGGTTGCCCATTTTTATGGTTATTTCTTGATTATTTGCGAAACAAGGAGTGGATTATTCATGCCTTCTTTTTTTCAGACCATATAGGGTAAATTCCTGATGTTGCCATGGCATTTGTAAACTGTCACGGCACTTGTGGGAGTGTAATAGTGAGGGCCACCAGAGGGCACTCTCATCGCCATCTTGATTTTGGTGGGTTTAGGCCAGCTTCTTTACTGCAACCTGTTGTATCAGGATCTTTATGACCTGCATCTTGTGTGCACCTCCTATCTTATTCTGTCACTTATAACGCCTTAATCATTTGCAGCTCAGTAGGTCTCAGTCTCATTTTACCCAGCCCCTATTCAAGATGGAGTTGCTTTGGTTCAACCGTCTCTGACAGAACCAGCGCATTAGAGAGGTTCCTTTGGACTGCTCCTAGGCTGTAGGCCTCAGGAATAATTCTCAGGATGACTTCCAGATAAAACTAGCTTTCTTTGTTTGTTTGTTTTGTTTTGTTTTTGTGGGCCACGCTTTATTTGTTCTTTTTCCTCAAACAGGATAAGCAAAGATACAGACTATTCAATACAATGAAATAGACAAAATGAATTATAAGAGACTGTGATACCACTTGCTACATTTAACCTTATTTTATTCATGCTTGCCTTGGGATGGGAAATAGATCATTCAGTAAAAACATACAGTAAAATCAAAATGTCTTATCATGTACAACTTTTAAACTACCATAATAATGTACCTTAATTATTTCCACACACACAAGTTTAACATTAATTTTTTTAATAAACACAAGACTTCTTGGAGTAATTTACAATAAAGTAATTCCTAATTTTTCTTTACAGATAAATCAAGCACTTACACAATACAAATTCCTATGTACAGTGATCATTTACTTAAACACTTAAGTATATTAAATACATGGACATGCTTAAGATAAGCTGACATTATATATTTAGTTAGGTAGGCAACAAACCGTAGTGCCAAATGGAATAAGTGTATTTGCAAATACATTTTAAAAACTAAGTTACTTTTTTAAAATTATATACAGAAAATATACTGATTTGCTAAAATAAATGAGATGTGATATATTAACACTTCACTATAAAGAATGCATATCGGAACATTGATAAACAGTAAATGAGTCTTATTAAGAATAGTTTACTACAATAAATGTTGGCTAAATAAATGTGCATATTGTGAAGCACTGTGAGTGGTATATGTTTTGCCACATACTTTTGTTATCTTGAGCTAGATAACACAGGTGTACCCAGTTTGGCAGTCATTTCCCGTTGCTACTAGTATCATATGTTTTAAGAAATGTGTACAGTGTGAAAAACTTAAAAATATTCATGAATAAAAAATGTTTTAGAAAAAATAGATATTGTCAGGCAATTATGTAGAGTCTCACTGTGTAAATTTCTTTTTTTTTTTTTTTGAGGCGGAGTCTCGCTCTGTCGCCCAGGTTGGAGTGCAGTGGCCGGATCTCAGCTCACTGCAAGCTGCGCCTCCCGGGTTCCCGCCATTCTCCTGCCTCAGCCTCCCGAGTAGGTGGAACTACAGACGCCGCCACCACGCCCAGCTAATTTTTTGTATTTTTAGTAGAGACGGGGTTTCACCGTGTTAGCCAGGATGGTCTCGATCTCCTGACCTAGTGATCCACCCATCTCGGCCTCCCAAAGTGCTGGGATTACAGGCTTGAGCCACTGCGCCCGGCTCACTGTGTAAATTCTTTTTTTTTTTTTTTTGAGGCGGAGTCTCGCTCTGTCGCCCAGGTTGGAGTGCAGTGGCCGGATCTCAGCTCACTGCAAGCTGCGCCTCCCGGGTTCCCGCCATTCTCCTGCCTCAGCCTCCCGAGTAGGTGGAACTACAGACGCCGCCACCACGCCCAGCTAATTTTTTGTATTTTTAGTAGAGACGGGGTTTCACCGTGTTAGCCAGGATGGTCTCGATCTCCTGACCTAGTGATCCACCCATCTCGGCCTCCCAAAGTGCTGGGATTACAGGCTTGAGCCACTGCGCCCGGCTCACTGTGTAAATTTCAAGGTAAGAGTTGTTTCCTGTAAAACAGGTCATTGTTCTATGAGAGGATGTGTTTTACTTGTCTTAGTGCATTTCTTTTGCTCCTCCAGTGTTGCATTATTTTGCTCTATTCTTTATTTTTGTGTGCAAACGACATGCCAGTTAAAATGAAAACTATCTCATATGTAGAAAAAAAAGTCTGGATTGTAAAAACGAAGAGCTAATTCTTACTAAATTACACCATCTGATTCAAGTAAAAAATGACCTAAACGCTAGTGATAAAATAAAGACAAAACACATTTCATGAAGAGAGCAAAGATAAATGTCTGCTGAGTGTTTTAGTTCACATGTTTTAAAATGCTGCTGCAGGTTTTGGGAGGAATTTGAGGGGAAGACTCCACAGCAAAAGGTGGTAATGTGGCCTGTATTGACTTAAGTGGTGACCCAACTGGACTGCGAAACTGCAGGATGCCCATGGGCTCGAGGTGCTTGTTAAAAAGGAATTCCACACTGTTGTTCAGAAATCCTTCATGTCCTCTCTCCCCAAGCTTCCCATCCTCTACCAGTTCAGTTTCTAGTATTTCAGCATCTTCTTTCCTGTTAAATAACTTGTCTAAGTAACTAGTGTAAATGTTTTCCTTCTCCACTCATTCACACTTCCTTACCTCACAACAAAACTAATTTGTGATAAAATAATTCTCCCCTCCACCCACAAACTGGCTGTCCCAAGAAGATTGGTACAAGATTTCTAATCGAGCCAAATTTGCCATTTCTTTTTTCTGTTTTTCTTGGCTTACTGTCTTTCATATCAAACTTTTCATTTCTAGTTGGGACTCTGACCTATTTGAGTTATTTAATTTCTCAACAACATCAGTAGGCTCGTCTTGTGAACTAAGTTGAGTAGTTTCTACAATAAAGGAATCAAAATCAAACCCCTGATTTTTTTTCCCTTCGTTTTTCAACCAGTTGCTGAGAGGCTTCCTCAAGCACTATATGGGCTTTAACCAATCCATTCCTTTCACATTTTCACTTCCTTTCTTATCAGATTTTTCTCTGCTTTATTCTTTCCAACTGGAAATATCTATAATAACACTGGGTTCATAGTAATGGTTAATTTTACTCGCTCTCCAAACTAAGTTATCTAAATATGATGATGACCTGGCTTTGTAGTTACAAATATGGCTACACTTCAAATGCCTATTTGTTGTTATGATGATCTGGGTGCTGCCAAAAAGGCTTAGTAGAGCAATTGGATCCTCCAGATACTTTATACTTTTCCCAATGTCCATCCAAATATTTTCGGGGATCAACTTGGACTTCTTCATCAGTGACATCAGACAGAGTTCCTGGGTCAAGCAGAATTTCATCAATATCAAATTTATTATGCATAGACCAATCATGTGCTGAAAACTAACAGTCATACCTTTCCCAGTTATAAATGTGACAGTGAGTTTCATCCATGAGCAAAATATCGTAAACTTCATCGTCAATGTGAAAAAGATGACTTGAAATTGGCTCATCCATTGGAAAATAACATGCACTTATGTAATGATGGGACAACACTTCTTCTGCTGTTAACCCATCTGTCGGGATAAACGTCAAAATTTATTCCAGGAAATCCAGTGCTTCTCAAGTAATTCCCTGAAGCAACTGAGTTATAGGTTTTTGTGGTTCAGTCATTTAATTTCTAATGTGAACTGGAATTACACTGAGAAGCTCCTGACAATCTTCCTCATGTATAACAGGACTGGATTCTAAAATCAGCTGCACCTGTTTGAGTTCAGGTGCACCTGCAGAAAGGGCTTACCAGTCAGCATTTCAGCAAGGATGTGGCCTGCAGTCCACATGTCACTGGCTTTACTATAACTATTAGGAGAAAGTAAAAGATGTGGAGAGCTGTACCAGTTAGCTACCAATCCTTCAGAAAGATAATCATTATGGAAATAATGAGGAGCCATGATCTCTGCAAGACCAAAGTCCCCTATCTTCAGCATCATGTCTTCAGTGTTAATGAAAAGATTAGTTAGTTTGAGATATCTGAGCAATACATTTGCAGAGTGAATATACTTAAGCCACCTTAGCAGCTGATACATGAAAAGTCTGGCATGCTCTTCCGGTAAAGTGTCCTGCTCCAGCATATTCGCCAAGTCTGTCTCCATGTAATTCTGAAAAACGTAAATACTGTTAAGTTTGGTAAGAGAGTTCACATTGTTTGTTAATTGGCTTCCACTGGTACTAGGAATTTCAAACACTTTCACAATGTTATGATGTCAAATCTTCTAATAATTTTGATTTCATGTAGAGCATTTTTGACAGTCTGAGGATCAGTAAGGACAATTTTCTTGATGGATTCTCTTTTATCGCAGTCATCATCTACAGCAGAAAGAAAAAAAAAAAAAAAACAAGCTATTGCCTCCACAATCCAAAGGTTTTAAGTTCATATATCCAGAGCCCAGATCAAAACCATGAATGTTCATGAGACTTTCAACTTTCTCTGCCAGTTTGAAACCCTTACTATCGGGTTTTCCTTTTGAATCGTTGAACTTGTGTAAACAAGGAAGAAAATTGACATCAAAAGGAAAGGTCTTTTAAACGGAGAAGAAAAATAATTATGCATCCACAGCAAGATAGTTTCTTGATGTGCATTGCATTTTCCAAACAGGCTTGTTCAGTTCCCCTTAGATATAAAGTTCAAAAAGCTCTACTCATATTGAGAATTTAAGAGATTGCAGTACTCATAGTTCAAGAAAGGGACAGTAACTCTTCAGACATTTAAAGAAAACACTCAAGAAGCTCCAATGGAATGAAATTGTATACTATGCACCCAGATTTACTGTGATAAATGATTTAACATTTAACAAAAATATTAATAAATATGCACACAACACAACAGGCTTCTATGAACATTCTTCTCACAGTGCAGACACATTCAATGTTGGACTGGCCCTGAGCAGCATTGTTCTAAGGTGCTGGCAAGCACTATTTCCATTTTGCTTCTTTTCTTCCTTTGTTGCTATATATTTCATCAGAAAGCCCTGGCGGCTGTTGGTTAACAGATGTCTTTTGTTAGTGATCAGGTGGCTCCGGCTCACCACAATCACAACCAAAGCTACTGTCCATCTTACTCTGATCCAACGGGACTTCCACTCATCAAGAGAGTGTGGACCCATGGTCAGCCCCCAGTGTGGGCTCACGTCTCCAGCTGTACTGGCAGCAGCAGCTGCTTTGCCACAGTTGCTGTCATGACAAACTCTATTTCTCTAAAAGCTTGACTTTTTCTTCAGTTGACAATATTTATTTGAAAAGAAAGTGAAAGTGAAATGTTAAAATACAGTGAGAGATGTAATTCTTAAATGCCTCCCATGAACCAGCAGCATCAGTGTTACCCAGGAACTCAGTAATTTAAATATTTGCACCCTACTCCAGACCTTTGAAACATGAATCTGAGGATAAGGCCCTGAAATCTGCTATAACGAGCCTTTCAAATGATTCTAATTTGCTTAAAGTTTTGAAAATCAATTGACACATAGAGTCAAACGGAGATGTTTATGAATAGGACTCATGTAACTTAGCAAATTTTGCAGGTTAGAAGGCTCTTTGTTGTTTATCTAGTTGTTTCATTGTTTGTTTTAATTAATTAATTAATTTATTTTTTGAGACAGAGTCTTGCTCTGTTGCCAAGGCTGTAGTGCAGTAGCATGATCTTGGCTCACTGCAACCTCTACCTCCTGGGTTCAAGCGATTCTCCTGCCTCAGTCTCCCGAGTAGCTGGGAGTACAGGCATGTGCCACTAGGCCTGGGTAATTTCTGTATTTTTGGTAGAGACCAGGTTTCATCATTTTGGCCAGGTTGGTCTCGACCTCTTGATCTCAACTGATCCTCCCCCATCAGTCTTCCAAAGTGCTGGGATTACAGGCATGAGCCACTGCGACAGGCCTACATCATGCTTAAAATGTGTGATAACAATAGCACAAACTATGGATGGAAGAAAATGAAAATACAATGTTTTCAGGTCCTTATTCTGAAATTAATGGAGTATAAAATTATCAGAAGGTAGATACTGAATAACGATAGAAGTATATTTTAAATTAGCCTGCCACCACGCACTGCTAATTTTTTATTTTTTTTATTTTCAGTACAGATGGGGTTTCCTCATGTTGGCAAGGCTTGTCTTGAACTCCTGACCTCGGGAGATCCCCCCGCCTCGGCCTCCCAAAACGCTGAGATTACAGGCATGAGCCACTGCGCCCAGCCTGTTTATTTTAATTTAAAGGTTATCTTAATATACAGGTCATCAAGGTTTAGAACTACTTGACTTTGCTAAACAATTCAAAACGAAATGATGCAGAAATTAAAAGGACATTATTAATTTCCTAAAATAGATTAATATGTAAGTAAGCTGTTTGCTATGAAAACAGAAAACACTCCAGGTATTTAAATTACAATGAAATTTAAGCCAGGAGCAGTGGTGTATGCCTGTAGTCCCAGCTACTCAGGAGGCTGGAGCAAGAGGATTGTTTGAGCTCTGGAACTGGAAATCAGCCTTGGCAAAACAGCAAGACCCTGTATTTAAAAAAAAAAAAAATTATGGGAGGGAGGCCAAGGTGTGAGGATCATTTGAGCCCCAGAGTTTGAGAACAGCCTGGTCAGCATAAAAACATACCAATTCTACAAAAAAAAAATAAAAGTTCTAATTAACAAATTAGCTGGGTGTGGTGGCATGTACCTATGGGCCCAGCTACTCAGGAGGCTGAGGCAGGAGGATTACTTGAACCTGAGCCCTGAAGATTGAGGCTGCACTGAGCTGTGACTGCACCACTGCACTCCAGCCTGGTTGACAGAATAATTTAAAAATGGAATATATACAGGAAACTTGTTTTCTTCAAAAGTATTAGAAAAGGATAAGGAACAGCTATCAGGAGGAATCATGGGAGGAAATCTGTAAGTGTAGAAATCGGGGAAGTTATTTCCAGTGGTCCAGCTGCCTGCATCATTAAGAAGAGCTGTACTCTAGGGAATTAGCCACTCAAACAGCATTTCTTCAATGTATTCAAGCACTTGACGTATCTGCAGGGGTAGGAAATTCATGACGTCTGTTTTCCTTCCAACTTCCAAACCTTTTATATGCTCCTCTAATTTTAGCATCTATATTGGAATCCTACTGGCAAGGGAGTCTGGGAAATGTAGATCCTATATGTCCAGTGCTTGACACACAGCTAGACATTAAAAGGGCAATGGCTGTTTTAATACCAAAAGAAAACATTCCACACAATCAGTCTACTTCTCTGGATGATCAGCTTTGAAACACACTTTTCTATCTACATGAAAGCATAGAAACAATCATAATGAAAAATCTGTGTATGTTCCAAGTGTAATTGTGTAAGTGAACAAATGATCTTTCTTTTCCTTAAAAAGAAAGACATGAAATCCCATCAACCGCTGGAGTCATGTCTGAGTGTTCTAGAGAATGTTTTGGTTTATCATCATACACCCGTTACCCCATACAATCTCATTTCTTTATGATAATCAGGATCAATCACCACCATGGTCACAAGGAACCACAAATAGCCAGATGACAGGAGTATATCAGAACAGATAGGACAAAATATCAGCTTCTAGTTCAATCAAACCTTTGTTGTGTTCTCTTTTAGAAGCACTCCTATCTTGCAGACAACAAGACCTCTAAATAAGAAGAGGACAAAGATGGAAAAATAAAAGGTAAGAATAACTGAGAGTGCAATTAGAAGTAGTAGGGAGAGTATTCTGTTTACATCTCTTGTTTCTTATATCTATGTTCCAGCTTCAATAAAACTATTAAAATACCAAGTCTGTGGCATACTCCTCAAAGATTGGTAACCTAAATATGTAAGCTCTTATTACCTAGTGACATAGATTAGATTTTAATATTCTGTCACAACTCTTTCTCTATATATCAAAATCATTACTTGTAATAGGTGTTGCTCGTTGCCTCCTTTTCTATAAAATGATTAACTTGTCAAAAGCAGTATTGTTTGAGGTAGCAGAATAATTACTAAGATATTCACTAAATCTACATTTGGGCAAAAACATTGGAAGGAAGGAAGGTAAATAAATATTAACATTAATTTTATTTTCTAACACAAATAATAATCATGTATGTTAGATCTGAAAGTGGTTCAATATTATCAACCTGCCACCATGTAGCCAGTTTGTTCTTTCATGGAGAGGGAGCATACTAGTGGTTCCACTTTGGATCCTACCCTTGGCAGATCAAGCACTCAGAAATAGTGACAGGTGTCATGACAGGTCATGAATTAATGAACAAGTATGGTATGGCTGAGAACAGAAGCTGACAATCATATGCAGAATTGGATAAGTGGTTCCCTTGATTATCAAAACCCTCCCTTACAGTGGGTGAACTTTGGTGAGCTTCCAAATAGAACACAAAATATGTTCAAAATATCCATCTTATGATCAACGTAAAATCATTACAAGTGTTCATGTCAATGATCTATGACCATGCACTAAGCTATCTTACTACTTAAAAATCAGTACATATTTTACTTGTGGTCATATTTTATACAAAACAATTGACAACAAGCTTCACTTTTGACATACCAAACATTGGGAGGATGTCCCTCCAACTTTTCTGTATAACCACATAGGTATGCCATTGTAATGCAGCGTCATACCTCTTCAACAGATGCCACTCTAGGAATAAGATTTTGTTTATTGTATTTTATTTTTTCCTCAGATACATTTTATGAGATCTCCATGAGCCCATAAGACAGGACTAATGGACAAATCCGAATATATCATAAGTAGGTACCCAGAAGTTGAAGTCGCTTTCAAGAGTCGTAAATGGCCTGAGATTTTAACCAACTTGCAAGCTAATAAATTTGGGTGCCAGAGTCTCATGGATATTGGTGACTAACATCCATTGGTCAGAGATGAAGAGAAGTTCATTACTCATGGAAATAACAGTTGCCAGAGTGTCAGCATATTTTACTAATTCCCCAAGCCCAGGACAATGACAAGAGGATTAGATGACACCAACACCCACAGTGAATTCCATCGCAAGAGTGGAACTCAGCTCTGGGAACCCTGACATTTTATAATAGGCCCTAAACATGGCTGTCCTTTGCTCTTGAAGAATATGTATTTATTGTATGGAACAATAAACATACGTGTCCTTTGCTGTGGAGAGAGTAATTGAAGCATATGTACATGACAAATAAATTGTATCTGGAATATATATATTTAAAAACCCTTCTAATTCAACAGGAAGTAGACTAACAACTCAAAACATAGGCAAATGTTTTGAACAAATATTTCAGTAAATATATAGAAATGTAATCACATAAAAGCATGCTTATTACTTTTAATAATCAGAAAATTACAAAGTCAATCACAATGAGTTTCTACTATGTCCGATAGAATACATAATATTTAAAAGACTGAGAGTGCTTATTTTTAACAAGAATATGGAACATATTTTTCTCACACATTGCTAGTGACCTTGTAAAACATGCAATCACTTTGGGAAAACATCTGTGAGTTTCTTATAAAGACAAATATCGTTTTTAACATGCAAATTACCTATTTCATTCTCATGTAGGTATATCTTATTTATTGACTTTTCTCTGTTACCAGAATATAAGCACTGTAATAAATATTCAAATTCCAACTCATTGGTATCTAATACTGACTGAACAATAGAACTATTTGTATATTTTCAAAAAGATATTTATTTATGTCTCCTTAACACACACACACACACAGAGAGAGAGAGACTGAGAAAGAGAGAAAGAGAGAGAGAGAGAGAAAGACCCCAATGCCTCAGCTGCACTCCAAACAAATGGAATTAGAATCTCCAGAAATGGGTCTGGGTATCACTGTACTATATGAAAAAAATCCATAGGACATCACAGCTATGCCAGCCATTAATACAAGAGACAAGATTCCCACTTGCTTTAACTATTAGAAGGAACAATTAAGTAGCTACACAAACATTTGTGACATATTTTGCAAATAAATTTGGAAATCATTGATATTAAATGTCACAATGACCAATGTTATAAATTATTTCTACCAATAAAATGTCAGGAATATCACAAATTTAAAAACTAGCATACCATATTTGGGTTGCCATATAAGAAGCCTAAAGCAGTTAGAACAGTACTTGGCATATGTTCAACTTTCAATGTTTTAGTAACTATATATACATATATATACACACACATACTTATTATACATAATATGTTATATATAATTAATTATATATATATAATCAATGAGCCTCTGTAGCCTATTAAAATAATTATATAGGAGCTAACTGACAGCTAAATATTATTTTTAATATATATATATGTATTTTTTTTGAGATGGAGTTACATTCTTTCATCTAGGCTGGAGTGCAATATCAGCTCATTGCAACCTCTGCCTCCTGGGTTCAAGCGATTCTCCCTGCCTCAGCCTCCCAAGTAGCTGGCATTACAGGCACCCGCCACCATGTCCAGCTAATTTTTGTGTTTTTAGCAGAGAGGGAGTTTCACCATGTCGGCCAGGCTGGTCTCAAACTCCTGACCTCAGGTGATCTGCCCACCTTGGCCTCCCAAAGTGCTGAGATTACAGGCATGAGCCACAATGCCCAGCCAAAAATAATAATATTAATAACTATTCTTGGTTTTATTATTAATAGTAATATTCCCATTACATTTGTTATCTTCCTCTCAAAATCAAGATAAAATGTGATATAATGGAAATACAATCATAAGTTTTATTTTATTTTTAATTATAATTCCCCCAGCATATATATATCTATACATCACAAGAGTAACTAAAATTAATTTTGCCTCAATATCTTTATTTTTTAAATAAAATGGTGATGTAGTCTTACAGATCAAATGAGCCTCTGTAGCCTATTAAAATAATTATATAGGAGCTAACTGACGGATAAAGGCTGTAGTTATTTAATGTGCATTGAAAATAGCAGGTTAATAAAGCTTTTGCATAATCTTATGCAATATGAATGTTAGTCTTAATCTTTTTGCATGGCTGTATCTTGTGTCTGGAGCATCTCTATTTCACAGTCATTTCCAGCTGTATGACAGAGGCTAGAATTATATCTTCTACAAGTGATTTTCAGGAGTAAGGATCCATGAGTATAGCTACTTTCTGAAATTTGTGCTTGTATGTGAGAGAGAGAGGACCACAAATTAGTTATAATATCACTCTGCTCAATTATACCCAGCAACTGTACTTAACTATAGAAGAAAAGATATTAATTTCTAATTTAAAAACTATAGACAAAATACCTCCAATTATTATTAGAATCACAGACCTGATGATGTTCTTCTCAATATTATGTTTCTCGTTTTTTTTGTGTGTATTGAGCTGTTTATTCATGTGCTTAGAACAATAGGAAGACAAATTAGTTGTAATGGGTAAATTATTTTTCGGATCATACATGTTACCAACTTCCGTTTGCCTCCACTGAAGTTTAGATTTTAAGCAGCAATTAAATTTCCAAGTTGATTGTTGCATGTAAGCAGCAATTAAATTTCCAAGTTGATTTTTGCAATTGGAGTTAAAATGATCCTTGGCAATACATGAGTGAGAAAGTATTCTTTGCCTCTTATAGAATCTGCATCAGGTAATGGTTACAGAAGCCACCAAATTTTCAAAAGCTTGTATTATTACTTACTTTCGTCCCTTCCTTTTTTCCCCAAATGTCCCATAGTTCCCAAAATTATAAAATTCTGGTAATTTTATTTCTTGGGTAGTTCTCACAGTGATCATCTCCTCTGCAATATCACTGCTCCCCAGAACTCCAAGTCCTCATCATGCTTTGGCTGGTGTCCTCTAGTAAATGACATATTCTTTTCTCATCCATTTATCTCACTGACCAACTGACAAAAGATCCTTATCAAATATATAACTCCCGGTGTTTATATTTTTTAATCTTTATCATCACTTGCAAAGATTTTCTTCTCAGTATGTATCTCAAAAGCATTATTGCCTTATAAGTGTTATTTGTATGACTTCTGCCATAATTAACAACCTTTGTCCTGTGTATCACAGACAACATACAGAATGTCATGAAGAAGTCTTGGAAATAGGATTGAGACATTTCACTAATACTTTCAATATTACATAATCTGTGTCTAGGAAATTTCTACTCAGAAGAAAGGAAAACTCTTGTTTTTACACACTATTCAAGAGTGAAGAATCCACACTGCTGGCTTCTAGCTATCACTCTAACGCTAACTTTTACCACCTAATATAAACAGCTATGTATTTCTTGAGTCAAAATATTTTTCTACGACTCCTACAAATGCTTCTTTATGAAATCAGGACTAAATCCAGGGCATAATTTTAAGCTATCTTATGTATGTTTGTATGCAAGAGATGAAAACCCACTGGAAAACTTAACTCAGAAGGATACTATATTCAAAATCAAAGAGTTAGAAGGCTATGGCTATGTTCTAAGTAAGAGGTAACATAGTTGGGGTTATAATAGTAGGAAGTGAAAGCGTTTGTGTTATGGATATATTTATAAGTTTTAGCCAAATAATTTGATAACACTAGAAATAGGATGAGACCATATAAAAACACTTAGTGCTGACTGAGGATTTTGCCTGAACTACACATAAACTAGGGGAACACTGGGGGAACAACCTGTTTTTTTTTTTTTTTTAAGTGAAAATCCAGAATTAAGTATTGGTTATTTTAATGTACAGATGCTAATTAGCATTCCAAGAGCCTATTTTAGATAGCAGGTTGAAATGTGAGCATCAGGATCTAGAGGGGGAGATGATATGGGGAACATATATTTAGCTACTAAATTAACCCCCAAACCACTGTGTCTTAACAGAATATTTAGTTCTTAAACCATAATTCAGTAAATATTGCATGACTCATTAAACGGCACTCGGACAAGTTTCCTGTAATTTTGTGATTCCATCATCTTAAGCACAATACTCCTCTATAGCCATCAGAGAAAGCATTAGAGAACACAGAATACCATAGAGGAGTAGTTATGCGTACTTCTGCAGGGTTCTATATACTTATTCCTCCACAACATTGACCAGAACTCAGTAACCTGCTGCTAAACTAAATGCAGAGGAAAGGTGAGAAATGTTTTCAGTCTATCTGTTCATGAAGAAAAAATGTGACCAGTAAATCCTTGCCAATCTGACAATCTGTGGAATTAACGAGCAAACTAAGAAAGGTCTCTTTATAAGATTAATTTTTTTATTATACTTTAAGTTTTGGGGAACATGTGCAGAATGTGCAGTTTTGTTACATAGGTATATATGTGACAGGGTGATTTGCTGCACCCATCAACCCATCACCTACATTAGGTATTTCTTCTTTTTTTTTTTTTTTTTTTTTTTTTTGAGACGGAGTCTCGCTCTGTCGCCCAGGCTGGAGTGCAGTGGCCGGATCTCAGCTCACTGCAAGCTCCGCCTCCCGGGTTTATGCCGTTCTCTCGCCTCAGCCTCCCGAGTAGCTGGGACTACAGGCGCCCGCCACATCGCCCGGCTAATTTTTTGTATTTTTTTAGTAGAGACGGGGTTTCACCGTGTTAGCCAGGATGGTCTCGATCTCCTGACCTCGTGATCCACCCGTCTCGGCCTCCCAAAGTGCTGGGATTACAGGCTCTAATGCTGTCTCTCCCCTAGCGTCCAACCCCCCACAGGCCCTGGTGTGTGATGTTCCTCTCCCTATGTCCATGTGTTCTCATTGTTCAGCTCCCAGTTATGAGTGAGAACATGGGGTGTTCGTTTTTCTGTTCTTGTGTTAGTTTGCTGAAAATGATGGTTTCTAGCTTCATCCATGTCCCTGCCAAGGACATGAACTCATCCTTTTTATGGCTGCATAGTATTCCATGGTGTTTACATGCCACTTTTTCTTTATCCTGTCTATCACTGATGGTCATTTCGGTTGGTTCCAAGTCTTTGCTATTGTGAATAGTGCTGCAATAAACATACGTGTGCATGTGTCTTTATAGTAGAATGATTTAAAATCCTCTGGGTATATACCCAGTAATGGGATTGCTGGCTCAAATGGTATTTCTAGCTCTAGATCCTTGAGGAATTACCACACTGTCTTCCACAATGGTTGAACTAATTTACACTCCCACCAACAGTGTAAAAATCATTCCTATTTATCCACATCCTCTCCAGCATCTCTTCTTTCCTTTTTAATGATCGCCATTCTAACTGGCGTTGAGATGGTATCTCATTGTGGTTTTGATTTACATTTCTCTAGTGCCCAGTGATGATGAGCTTTAGTTCATAGGTTTGTTGGCTGCATAAATGTCTTCTTTTGAGAAGTGTCTGTTCATATACTTCACCCATTTTTTGATGGGGTTGTTTGATTTTATCTTGTAAATTCGTTTATGTTCCTTGTAGATTCCGGATATTAGCCCTTTGTCAGATTGATAGATTACAAAATTTCTCTCCCATTCTATAGGTTGTCTGTTCACTCTGAGGATAGTTTCCTTTGCTGAGAAGAAGCTCTTTAGTTTAGTTAGGTCCCATTTGTCAATTTTGGCTTTTGTTGCCATTGCTTTTAGCGTTTTAGACATGAAGTCTTTGCCCATGCCTATGTCCTGAGCGGTATTGCCTAGGTTTTCTTATAGGGCTTCTATGGTTTTAGGTCTTAATCCATTTTGAGTTAATTTTTGTATAAGGTGTAAGGAAGGGGTCAGGTTTCAGTCTTCTGCATATGGCTAGCCAGTTTTGTATTTATAGATAATTATTATTTTTTAACTCTGCAGGGAAGAGTTTCTTTACACAGGTGAACTTCTGGTCAGTGGTATCATCTGCCATAGAACATAATCAAATAAGACTTGGCCATGACATAGGAGAACATAGAAAGGGAATTTGGGAAAGGTATCTGTGTCCTCATGAAGGGATATTGGGACAGAAATATCTTGTGCCACAAGAGGTCTTCAGACAGGGACATTTTGTTATAAATGGTTGTGTTACCTTAACTGAGTGAATCAAATTTGTCAAATGTTGCTTACAGGCTAAGTAAGATAATTTCTGAGAAAGTACCATGGAAGTCAACATTTAGAAGTAAATTCCTGCTTGAGAGGACTATAGGGACAGAATCCTGGGCAGAAAAGATAAAAGAAATAGTACAGTTGTAAAAATGAGCATAGAAATAAGTGAATAGTTACAGGACATACAGGGTCATGGGAGGGATTTTTTCTCTTTCTTTTTCATGTGTGCTTGTGCATACAGGACTAATTCAAGAAAGATGGAACAGTTCATTATGAAGAAGTGAATGGGAAGAAATGCATATGTAATGAGATCAGATCATCAATACAGTGCACAAGAAAACCTGTGCAATCCAGTGCGCAAGAAAACCTGGCCTTGGACAGGACAACAGGTGGTACCTCAGTACATCATTCAGTTGGGGGACTTGATGATTCTGCTAGTTTTGTGTCTTTGATTTTGGTTACTTTGTGACCAGAATAATCCCCAAGAATAAATATTAGGGGACTAGAGGACATGTACTGGAAAGTCAAGAGTGTAAGCTGAAGTGCAGGAAGCTTGGATGTCAATGAAGGTGTCATTATTGGCAGTGCAATTTCTAGGGTTTCACCATGGAATATGGCTGAGTAAATGAGAGGAAAGCTATTTGGTGGTGAATTCAAGGATTTAAAAATGCATGTGTATGATAGTATCAAATATAGCTTTATTTACTTCTAGTTTTTTAGGGTAAATTTCTCTGCCAAAGACTCCTGAGTGTCTCATACAAATAGACCAAAGTGATAAACTGATCCCTAAAACATAAAAATCACCCTAGATATTGCAAATTCTTGCTTAATGACTTAAAATAAATTATTCCTGCTTTTCTGATTGATGATAAAAATAGAGAATTAAAATTTAGCTAAATTAAGGCTAAAATTCAACTTATTATGTTTGACATAGTAATTATTTCTGTCAATTTCTCTTTGGTAATTAGTACATTTTAATTAAATGTAAAAATTAATTCATTACTTTTGTTCTCAATGCATGAACATTTACCAATCTCAAAGGCAAAAGAGGGCATTATAAACTTTCTAAGTTGAAAATGTTAAGCTGAATAGAATTAAGGAAAAATGGCATATATGTATGTCATTCTAAAACAAAATTTAATATAATGCAAAATTTTCATTTTTTGGTGAATATTCACTTGATCCTCAAGGTCATATTTTATTAAAGTACTAAGCTCTATTTTTTATTTTGTTTCAATTTTGAAAATTCAAATATACAGGTGTTAGTTTATAACAAAAATAAAATTTCATTTTCATATTTTAAACATGTCTAATGAAGTGCATGTTAATGTTAAATTAATAGCAATTTATGAATTAATATATAATTAAAATAAAAATCCAATTTTAAAATATGATTTATAATTTTTAACTGTAGTTCAAAATATCACAGAATGAAGGGAGAGGCAAAGAGAAGAGGGGGAAGAGAAAGAGGAAGAAAGAGATTAAGAAAAAAATCTAAGAATAAATATTCTAGTTCCAAGACAAATAATGTAACGGTACAATATGCATTTAAAATTGAAGGCACAAAAGCTTGATTCACAGCTTTCCTACTATTCTTCTTTTTGGAGCCATTCCAAATGTCATTATTAAAGTGGCTATTTACATATAGTGTCACAACGTGGTAAGCTAAAGGCTAAAGTTGGTTGTAGAAAGAACTTCATTAAAAAGGCTATATTTTAAAAATAAGAAAGTCTTTTTACAAGTAATGTTAAATGGGAAATTAAGGCAATGACCCAAATAATTAAAGTAAAACAAATTCTATGCATCTGAGGG
Organism: Trachypithecus francoisi; assembly: GCF_009764315.1. NCBI lineage: Eukaryota > Metazoa > Chordata > Mammalia > Primates > Cercopithecidae > Trachypithecus > Trachypithecus francoisi. The sequence goes on from NW_022681459.1 coordinate 9,059,670, forward strand.
AAAAATAGAAGTTTGAGGCTTAAATCATCACAAATTACTGTCTACATTCATCAAATTAATGGGGCGATTACTCATCATGCACGTTAGGTTACATATCTTCAAATTGAAGTCATTTCTATTTGGAAAGACTGATTTACTGACTTTGCTTTTTTCTTTTTCTCAAAGTAAAATTTTGAGATTTCTTTTAGTTCAGTGATTGATTTCTTTTAATAAAGTGAACTAATTCTAATAATGACGGGAGACAAATTGTATATTTGGTCTACACTGTCAAGCTGTGTTTATTTTATTTTGAAACCCATATATTTTGAGGGTCAAACGTTCAACTTGTAGCAAATGTAAAAATCACATAATAAAATTTGATTCATTTAAGTTTTCTTTTTTCTTATTCATTCATTTATTTATTTATTTATTTTGAGACAGAGTTTCGCTCTTGTCGCACAGGCTGGAGTGCAATGGCACGATCTCTGCTCATTGCAACCTCTGCCTCCTAGGTTCAAGAGATTCTCCTGCCTCAGTCTCCCAGGCTTACAGGCTTGAGCCACCACACCCAGCTAATTTTTGTATTTTTAGTAGAGACAGGGTTTCACCATGTTGACCAGGCTGGTGTCGGACTCCTGATCTCAGGTGATCCACCTGCCTCAGCCTCCCAAAATGCTGGGATTAAAGGAGTGAAACACCACTCCCAGCTTAAGTTTCCTTAAATATGAAAATTAGAACCTTATGACCATTAAAACTCTACATACCTATTATTTCCTGACATTCTTTGAAAACCTTTTAAAATGCGGTCAGAACTCACAATCTTACGTTTTTCATAAACAGCGGAGGGCATTGAGAATGAATGAACAGCAGCAACATGTACATCTCTTGCTTCAATAGTTTGTCTGTCTTTCTTTTCCTTCCTTCCTTTGTTTCCCTTTCCCTTTTCTCCTTCCTCCGTTCCTTCCTTCCTTCCTTCTTTCCTCCTTCCTTCCTTCCTTCCTTCTTTCCTCCTTCCTTCCTTCCTTCTTTGTCCCTCCCTCTCTTCCTCCTATTTTTTCCTTCTTTTTTCTTCTCTCACCCCCTTTTATTATTTCTTTGCCAAGAGAAAACAATGAAAAATAGGAAATAGTACTGAAAATAAGAAAAAATTGCTTAAAACAGTATAAATTCAGTCACACCACTATTTTTCAAAAAGAAAATTCAAATTTTAAATAATATGAAAATGTTATGTGTTCTTACCATGAAAATGATAATCATAGGAGGTAAGATACGTTAAATAGTTTGTTTTAGCCATTCCACAAAGTATACATGTGTCAATGCATTATGTTGTATACCATAAATATCTACAATTTTTACTTGTCAATTTAAAAAAGGATGGAAATTTTAAAGCCAAAGTGTAAAACAAATTAAAAGAAGAATTCTACAAAGGCAAAACTATTGTAGAAGAAGGAAATAAATTGAACTTATTTCTGTACTCAATTGATAAATGCCGTTAGAATTGGGTCCAGTTTTGTGGTACTGGAAATAAAGCTTCTAAGAGTATGCGTGTCTGTGTCTTTTGATGGGCACATGTATCACATTGACATCTGTTGTGTGTTCACTGATGCAAAATTGTGGGTCACAGGTCATGAGACTGTTTACTGAAAAAGTTTTTCTGACAAAAGTTTTATGGTTGTTCATACTAATTTAAAATTTTACCATAAATGTATGAGAGTTCAGTTATTCCATGTCCACATTAAGTTTTTCCATATTTATATCTAAAGTTAGAATATTCTGTCTTTTGAATGTTAACCAGTTGTGTACTTCTGTGGTGGTATATCACATTGGTTGCTAAAAGATAATTTTATTGAAAATAAGTTTATTTATTTATTGGACCTTGAAATAGTATCTACTTTCATGTGTGTGAATTCCCTCCTTTCCTATTTTCATTTTGATCTTTGTCTTTTTTATGAATATTAGACTTTTTATTTACAGATTTTACACAGCATTAGATATGAGTGTTACAAAACAGTGCATGATTTTTTCAAGAAGAGGTAAGAGTACTCGTGAATTCCTTTATTCACTCTCTTAGGTAGGTATTCCTTTAGCAAATAAAAGTTCTTAATTTTAATGTAACCAAATGTATATCTTTTATATCTAATACTATTTACCTTCTATTTAAAAAAAAACTTTACTTCATATTACTCATGATTAAAAAGATATTATTTTATTTTTATTTTTACAAGCTTTATTGTCTTACATTACCAGTTTGATTTCACCAAGCTTTTTTGCATAGCATTTAGCCCCACAGCTACTTCTATTTACTGAAGTTCTTGGTGTTTCATCTAGCGTATTAGTAGGTTACATGTAGGCATATCTTTGAAGGCAAAAAGCTGTCACATTTTCAGATTATGTTTCGTCAGAGCGTTTTCCTCTCTGTAATGTTATCTTCTATTTTTAGCTGCTGTGGCTAAATATATATCAAGTCTTAATTTCATCATCCCATTTTTTTCTCTCTTGTACTTAAATTTCCACCTTTTCTGGATTTTTCCGTATCATGTAGACATACTTGGATGTTCTTTATAATGAAATATGCGTTCATGCAAAACATCCCTCTTCTTTCACATTCCTCTCCAGCTATTTATCGATTTCCCTTTGCTTTCACCCAAAACTCTTTAAAACAATTGTATGTATTCTCTCCAGTTAATCACCTACCTTCTTTTCACAACCCACTCCATTCCAGACCATTTCACTCTAGCTGCTCTTATCAAGGTCACTAACGACCCTCGTATTGCTGAATTTGCACGGTTGCTTGTCTGTCAATATCTTTATTAGTTTCTCAGCATCATTTGATATAGTTTTCCATTTCTGCTGTACCAAAATATTCTTCTTTTAGATTATATGTCACACTGATATTATGTATACTTTAAGCCATTTCTTTATTCACTCAGTGGATAATTGATTATAAAGAGTGAAAAGCAAAAAGAGGGAGCCATCCTAAGAGGCTGTTACAGTAAACCATAAGAGTTAGTTTTGGACACAGGTCCTAGGGAAAGATAAAGAAACCCACACCACACACACACACACACACACACACACACACACATAAATCAGAACAGAGTTTTTGGTTAGAATTAATAGAACTATAAGGTATTATGCGCTAGTGAATGAAAGGGAATAATATCGCAAACTGGCTTAATGTTTAGCTGTGACAATTGACTGAATGTGGGTGCAAGTAACTAAAATGGACATTCGGGAAAGGAGAAGATTTAGACAAATTTTGAAGTTTCTCACTTAAGTACATCAAGTAGGGAATAGGATGTAACTTTTATAGCATTTGAGATATAATTTTGAGAGTCCTTGGAAGATAATGTGCATCAGAATAAAGAACCTATGGAAATAATATAGAAAGTGAAGAAAAAGAAACGAGAGCTGAGCCCTTGCTTCTTCCAATGTTATAAATAAAGTCACAATGTGGAAATGACAGAGGGCATTGAAAAGGATGGCAAGAAAATGAATAATTTTGATATTCCTGTAAACAAATAGAATATTTAAAAACATATGAGCTGTCTTCTATACCAAACAACGTTAGGAAGTAGAATAATATTGTATCAGAACTGAGGTCACTGGGATTTGTCAACATACAAATAATTGATGATCAAAAAATAATTTTATGACAAGAAGAAGATGGAAATTCAAAGTGGAGTGGTTTGAGAAGAGAATAGTAAATTGCAAAGATGAGAGTAATTAAAACAATTACTTAAAGAAGCTTGAGGATGAGCCAGGAAAATGTGTTCCATTAATTATCTGGCACTTTGAAAAATTAAGACACAATGAGAGACAGTTTTGGAATAATACAAATCTAAGAAAAAATTCAATTTATGTTTGAAGTAGAATATCAAAGATTGACTGAAGAATGGAGACTTTTAAGGTACAATCTCCCAGTACAAGGAAAGGGAGAAATATTTTGTAGGTCTTTGTTTATCTGTGTGGACCAGAGATTGACTTAAAGACGGAAAGACATTCTTTGGCTCTGTTTATCTCTGACACGTATTATGTAACTCTTTAGAATAACTGTTTGCCATTAGATAAAGTAGCCTTTAGAATCAATTTACTCATAACTCTCTCCTAATTCACCTCAGAGGATTTTGGATGTAACATCAAAACTGATTCACAAAAGTCTGGAATTAAATAGAAACAATGACTCTGACAAGGAAATATCTCCATAAAAGTGAGCGTACTTTCTCTGATACTCCATGATTTTGACTGCCCCAATCCAAATCCCAGAAGGAAGTCTTACTCCTAGAAAATAACAAAGCCAGTCGTTAATCCTCTTAGAGTTACAGGAAGTGGAGGAGAAGAAGAGGAGGAAAACTTACCTGACCAATACATGAGTTAATATTTCAGGATAATTTTGGTTTATATTTAAAGGTTCATCTCTTTATTTCTTTTCTATTTTATCACTCTACATCAAAAATGGATCACCATCTATGATACTCTGCCTTGACGAAGTGTTCTCTCTGAGGTGAATCTTTCAAGAAGGCTAAAGTTTGAATGCATGTAGTATGCATTGACATTTTCATGAGCCTCTTTAGCTATCAGATATATTTAAGATTTTTATTTTCAATAGTATGCCTGAATCTGTGTTTTAGGTGTGGGCTTGGGATAGATGAAGGCCAACCTATATTCTGAGGTTAATATTGCCTGCATAACAAAAGTCTTTTCCATGCAAAAGCATAGTCCAGCCATGTTCTATATTGAATTTAGGAGCTAAACGCCAAGACAATTGAAATATAATGTCATGCATGCTTCATTGTCTTTTCACAAATGTCTTTCTTGCATCTGGAGGGGCTGGGTAAAAGTAGAATTCAGATTTGAGGAATCTAATGTTATATAAGTCTATATGTTTAATCTATCTGCATTGATTACTGGCACAAGTAATGATTTTCTCTATTTCATTGTTACAAACATTAACAAAATCTCATATTGCATGGCTAGGTTTTTATATTTTAAAATGATATAATAAGAGGTTTTTAATTTTTTAACAATAAGAAAAATCCCCTTTTTATTCAGGGGAAGAAAATAAATGCTCCCTCTGGCTTAGGAATGAGCTAATTATTTGTCATCATTCTAAACAAATAGATATGATCATCTAAATGGTGTTTCAAACGTCTGCAAAGAATATTAGCATTCAAACTAAAACCAAGGCACTTTAATATTCTCATCAGAGCTGATCAGTTAACCAAAGTGGGTCATTAGAAAATAACTAGCTAGGCATTTCATTAATGCACAAATAACCCAGAATAATATTCATAGTTTTCACATTTGCCTAATGTGCATGAGGACCACAGTGTTCAAACATGACTGTTTTTTACTATGTTACTATCTTAATTTCAAATTGTATTTTAATGTATTTGTATAAAAGCACTGGGGCAACAGGAAATGTAAGAAACAGAAAACAAATTCAGAGCTGGTCATTTGATTGTGTAACATCAGGGTCACTAGCTCTAGCTATATTTCAGGTCTTTTGTACTTTGACGTTGGAGCAGATCTCTTACTCTTTCGAATACACTGCTCTTTTGGCAGCAATGTCTTTACACTCTCTCGATTTTCTTCCTGCCTCTCTAACAGGGTTTTCTCTGTATCCTTTCTGCCTTCACCCCTCCACAATCTTGAAATTGAATCAGGAATTGAAAACCATTCTTGATGCCTCTTTTTTCTACATCCTGCATATCCAATCATATTAGTCATGCTGCTCCAGTGAAACTAAACAAATAGTGCATATATATATATACACACACGCATACATACACTATTTGCCTGCATAACAGAAGTCTTATATAATATATGTGTGTGTATATATATGTGTGTGTGTGTGTGTGTATAGAGAGAGAGAGAATGCAATAGATTATAGACATAGGTATGGATATATACAAAGAGATTTATTATGAGGGATCAGCTCACACAAAGAGATGGATGAAAAGTCCCACAAACTTCCATCTGCAAGCCAGAGGTCCAGGACAGCCAGTGGTATAGGCCTAATCCAAGTCCAAAGATCTGAGAATTAGGAAAGTCAGTGGAGTAAGTCCAAGTCTGAGCCCCAAGGCTTGAGAACCAGAAGCTCCAATGTTTGCTAGCAGAACAAGATAGATTTCCCAGCTCAAACAAAGAGAGAGAACTCTCTTTGCCCCTGTCTTTTAGTTCTATTCTGGCCTTCAAAGGATTGAATGGCACTCACTCAGACAGGTAAGCACTGTTTTCTTTATTCATTCTACCAATGTAAATTCTTATCTTTTCTGGAAACAGCTTCACAAACGCACACAGAAATAATGATTTACCAGCTCTTTGAGTATCCCTTAGTCCAGACAAGTTGGCACATTAAATTAACCATCATACCAATAAACACACATTTTTGTAGATTTCATTTCATAATCATCTAAAATTTCACCCACTTTTCTTTATTTCACAAGTTAATCCAAATAACCAAAATCATTTTTCTGGACTATGATAATTGCCGTTATTACTGGTTTCCCTAAATGAACCATGTCTCTCCTAGCCACATATTATGAATATTTATTGAGTAAAAATGCATTCTAATCATTCTTGTGCTTTCTATACTAAAAAAGCTTCCAACCACTTTAAATGAATAATTTCCAAAATAATCTATTACTTGGCTATGGTTTTATATAATGATTTTCCCATGTAACTTCCCAACATGTTTTCTTGTGAGAAAATATGAATTGCAATCCCCAGCCAGGCTTTACATACTATTTTAAAACTTCTTTCCATAGTTTTATTTTGGCTAAATCTAATTTGTCTTTTAAGTAGTTGCTTACATGTGACTTTATAAATAAATCATTTAATGACCACTAAAATTGATTGAGTAGCCAGAGTAGATGATTTCATAGTGTGATGGTTAATATTGAATATCAACTAGATTGGATTGAAGGATGCAAAGTATTGTTCCTGAGTGTGTCTGTGAGGGCATTGCCAAAGGAGATTAACTTTTGAGACAATGGGCTCGGAGAGGCAGACCCACCATCAATCTGGGTGGGCATCATCTAATTAGCTGCCAGAATAGCTAGAATAAAGCAGGTGTGGAATAAAGAACGTGGAAGGACTAGACTGGCTAAGTCTTCCAGCCTTCATCTTTCTCCCATGCTGGATGCTTCCTACTCTCGAACATGAGACTCCAAGTTCTTCCACTTTTGGACTCTTGGATTTTCCATCAGTGGTTTGCCAGGTGTTCTTGGGCTTTCTGCTACAGACTGAAGGCTGCACTGTCAGCTTCCCTATTTTTGAGGTTTGGGGACTTGGACTGACTTCCTTGCTCTTCAGCTTGCAGATTGTCTATTGTGGGACTTCATCTTGTGATCGTGTGAGTCATGACTCTTTAATAAACTCTTTCATAGATACGTCGATCCTATTAGTCCTATCCCCCTAGAGAACCTTGACTAATACACATAGCATGCTGCACTTGACATTTTGTAAAATATGTAATGCACTCCATAACCTATTTGACTATCATCACACTAGAGTGTAAGCTCTAGGACAGAAGGGATGATATATTTTGTACACAAGTGCATTTCAAACATCTTATAAATGCATACTACATGGAAGAGGACTACATGATGAATTAGTACACTTTATCTTATAATTCACTTGATTTTGGAAGATGTGCAAAATTCAATTGATGTTAATCCTCCCAATGAATTAATAACTGTCCTTTTTGGTAAGATATATTATTTATCCCATAAAAATCTTCATTTGTTGCATGCTGTTAAGACCTTAGAACAAAGTAGTTTATCATAGTTTTAAAAAATTGGTAGAACACTATAGGAGCAAGTAGAGGGGCATTAATTAGACTTTCTGAAATGAATGGTTTAGGGCTGTTTTTTTAAAAGTACACTCACATGAAAATAGTGGTTTCAAACAACAAATAGATCAAAATTACAAAGACAATGAGAGCAGAGAACACAAACCAGGCTTTGGAAACAGGAAAGCAGATGGATAAAAGAAACAAAACATAAGCAGACAGAGTGGGAAATCAGAAAACAAAAATAAAGCTGAGATTCTCAGAATGTCTTGGGAATTATTATCGATGATCCACATATCTCTAAAATTGCGGGGTGCCTATGAAGCTGCAACAGGAGAAATCATATGAAATCTGTCTAAGCAAAGATTAGATCCCTGATACCAACTATCATACATTCAATCTGATAAATGGGTTCTTCTCCCTTTGCCAGTAGACTGTAAATTTACTCTCTGGGGACATTGAGCCCAATAGACTCTGAAGAGGCTACAAGACACAGCTGCAACTAATGGTACTCTAATCATGGAAGTAATTGTGAAGTCAATCTTCAGAACAGTGGTGAAAAGTTCTCACTAGACAGTTTCTGAAACAACCTGTGAGAACAATGGTAGCCAGGCTTAAAATTCCGCACAGAGACTAAAGGATTCCTCCAAGCAACACTTGTCGGTTTATGAAAAGAAATGTGCAAATACTTTCTTGGTTGGTGTCTTTAATGTAAGGGTCTGGGAAGATCATTTTCCAATAAAATGAAAATCAAGAAGCTCCTCCAATCTACACAGAGCTTTCATTCAGTTTAAAGACTACCCTACTCTTAAATACGAAGAGAAAAGCAAGACTCGGTTAACAGCAGAAAACGTCTAACATGAAACACTGATATCAAAGCATACAGACACATAGAAGAAATCTAAGGAAAGAGAACATTCAGGAAGCAGGAAAAAGGAAAATGTAAGTAAATAAACAATATTTATATCCTAGAAGAAAGAATAATACAGTATCCATAAAAACACCAAAATACTCTACAAAGGAACAGTAAGAAAGATTTCAACAGGACTTTCTCCAAAAAATAGAAAAAGTTGGTAAACTAGATGAAAGTACTGAAAGAAAAGTGACATTTCTGGTGGAAAGTTAAAATATATTTTATTACAAATACATGGAAAACCAAGCAAACAGAAAAAAATCGATTATTCTAGAGAAAACATAAATTTTACAGGTAAGAGAATAAAATCATGATATAATAAATTTGTGTCTATAAGTAATAATTATCTAGTCTATAATGTCAACATCTAATACTGATGTAGCCCAAAATTATGATACAATTATTTTTAAAAAGTTAAGAGAACGTTGTGCACACCCATGTGGAGACGGATGGAAGAGAGGTAATTGTATTTTTCTTTGGCTTCACTTAAAAATATTCTCAAGAAGAAAAGCCAAATATATATATATATATAATTTATTTGTTTATTTATTTATTTATTTATTGAGATGGAGTCTCATTCTGTCACCAGGCTAGAGTGCAGTGGAGATGTTGGCTCACTGCAACCTCCACCTCCTGAGTTCAAGCAATTCTCCTGCCTCAGCCTCCCGAGTAGCTGGGATTACAGGCACTCGCCAACGCACCCAGCTAATTTTTGTATTTTTATCAGAGACAGGGTTTCACCATGTTGGCTGGGATGGTCTCGATCTCTTGACCTCGTGATCTGCCCACCTCGGCCTCCCAAAGTTCTGGGATTACAGGTGTGAGCCACCGTGCCCAGCCACATATATATATTTTTAAATGGAGACAAACACAAGAAGAAAGTAGCTAAAGCTTATAAAGCTTCTGCCTCTGTGAAATGGAAATCAGAGAAGTGAGAAATGTGGGAGGGTGCTGTTGTTTTTCAGCATGTGTTGGGTAGAACTCTAGTTGTTTAACTATGAATATCTGTATCTCCAATACAAGTGCTTGCAAACAAACAAAAATTACATATGCCCAGATATTCTATAAAGCTTTGTGTACAGAAGCATATCCTAATATGTTTTATTCTAACTCTGAGAAAACACATGATTAGATAGGACATTTAATTCTGCTTGAATAGTATGGATTGGCTTTTTGTGTATTTCTTTTTCTGAAATGATGTTTTAAAAAGTAACAAAAGTATGCATTTTTACGAGATTACTATTGTATAAACTGGTAACCTAGTAAAAAATATACTCTGTTACTGGTTTTTACAATAGTAACATAATAAAAATATATTTTGCTACTGTAAAAACTGATTTTTACCATAGTAACCTAGTAAAAATATAGTTTTACAGATACATACACTTAAAAAGTGCAATGTTGTGAATTGAAATAAAATTAAAATAAGGTATATTTCTGTTCATGCAAATGCTACTAAATGTAATTGTATTTAACTCTAATGGTAGTGTGGGACTATGGAATCACGCTTTTTTTAGTATAAACCAAGACATTTTAAACAGTTAACTTATTTTTTATTTTTCTGTAAACTCTCTTAGATGCATCAATATGCATTAACAAAGTTTTACTCACTATATTTGTGAATATAATACATTAGCTTTTATTATAATTTTTGTAACAGTTATTAGTAATTACTACTCTTCCTTTATATATCTTCCATTTACAAACTTGTGTTATATTTAAATGACTGAAGTATTATATATTAAAATATTATTATACACATCAACATACTCAATGTGATCATTTAATTTACCTTAATATGAGACATCTTTCCATTTATTAGATGCCTAAATGAGTCAGTGTAATGATGCTTTTGAATAATGAAATGAATATAATAAAAAACATCATCAGTTTATACACTGAGTGGCAAGAAATGTACAGAAGTGTTCTGTAGCCAGTTTGCTAACCAGTTCTGTAGAAGCAGATATATATCTATATATATTATATAGATATATATATTATATATATATAAAATTTATGGAGTTTGGGTGCAATTTTTTAAAATGTATATTTTGCATAGTCGTCAAGTCATGACTTTCAGGGTATCCATCACCCAAATAATGTACATTATACTCATTAAGTAATTTGTCTTCATCCACCTTCTCACCCTTCCGAGTCTCCATTATCTATCATTCCACTTTCTCTGACCATGGGTACACAGTTTTTAGAACCTATTAATGAGTGAGAACATGTGATTATTTACTTTCTGTGTCTGGCATGTTTCACTTTAGATAATGACCTCGAGTTTTATCCATGTTACTCCAAAAATGTTTATTTATTTATTTATTTATTTATTTTATTTTGGGGGACAGGGTCTCACTCTATCACTTGAGCTGGAGTGCAGTGACATGACCATAGATCCCTGCAACCTCGGACTCTTGGGCTCAAGTGATCCTCCTGCTTCAGCCTTGGGAGTAGCTTGGACTACAGGGGTGAGTTACCACCATAAGTGACTAATATTTTAATTTTTTTGTAGTGAAAGGGTTTCGCTATGTTGCCCAGGCTGATCTTGAATGTCCGGCCTCAAGTGATCCTCCTGCCTTGGCCTACCAAAGTGCTGTGATTATAGACATGAACCACTGCTCCAGGCCATTTTGTTCTTTTTTATAACTGAATAGTAATCTAATGTGTAAGTATACCACCTTTTCTTTATGAAATCATCAATTAATGGATACTTATTTTGATTCTTATTGTGAAAAGGAATAGGAACAATTGTGAATAATGCGGTAACAAGCATTTAAGTGCAGGTAATTTTTGATATATTCATTTTTTCCTTTGGGTAGATACTCGGTAGTAGGATTGCTGGATTGAATTTTAGTTCTATTTTTAGTTCCTTGAGAAATGTCCTTATTGTTTCCCATAGAGGTGGTACTAATTTACATTCCCACCAAAAGTGTATAAGCATTCCTTTTCTCCACATTTTTGTCAAAATCTGTTATTTTTTTCTTTTTAATAATAGTCATTCTCACTGGGATAAAATGATATTTCATTGTAGTTTTAATTTGCATCTCTTTGATGATTAGTGATGTTGAACCTTTTTTCACATATCAATTGGCTATTTGTATGCCTTCTTTTTAAAAAGTACCTATTAAGGTTCTTTGATCACTTTTTAATACAGTAGTCCCCAAACTTTTTGGTACTAGGGACCATTTTCATGGAAGACAATTTTTCCATGGACAGGGAATTTTGGGGAGTTGGTTTTGGGATTAAACTTTTCCACCTCAGATCATCAGGCATTAATTAAATTCTCATAAACTGTGCACAACCTAGATCTTTCACATGTGCAGTTCATAATTAGATTCGTGCTCCAATGAGAATCTAATGTTGCCACTGATCTGACAGGAGGTAGAGCTCAGGTGGTAATGCTCACTCTCCACCACCCACCTCCTGCTGTGCCACCCAGTTCCTAAGACTGATACTAGTTCACAACCCAGTGAACCACCAAAGGCCAAAGACCGGTACTGGTTCATAGCCCAGGGTTTGAGGACCCCTGTATTAATGGGATTATTATTATTTTTTATTGTTGTTGTTGAGTTCCTTATACATTCTGGATATGAGTCTACTGTTGGATAAATGGCTTGAAAATATTTTCTTCCATTCTGCCAGTTACCCATTAACTTTGTTGATCCTTTATTTTGCTGTACAGAAGCTTTTTAGTTTAATTAAGCCCCATTTGTCTGTTTTTTTGTTTTTGTTGCTTGTGTTTCTGAGGTCCTAGTAATAAAGTTTTTGTCCAGGTCATTGTCCAAGAGAGTTTTCTCTCGATGTTATTCTAGTATTTTTATAGTTTTAGTTCTTACATTTAAATCTTTAATCCATCTTTAGTTGATTTTTATGTATGGTTAGAGATAGGAGTTCAGTTTCATTTTTATGCAATAGCAATCCAGTTTTCATAACCTCATTTATTGAAAAGGATATCCTTTCCCAAATGTAAGTTTTTGTCAGTTCTGTCAAAGATCAATTGACTGTAAATATGTGGCTTTATTCTTGAGTTTTCTATTCCTGTTCACCTTATCAGTGTGTCTATTTTTATTCCAGTACTATGCTGTTTTGTTTACTATAGCCTTGTGATATAATTTGAAGTAGGATGCCTCCAGCTTTATTCTGTTTCCTTAGGATTGCTTTGACTGTTCCACTCTTTTTTGGTTCCACATAAAATTTTGGATTGTTTTATTTTTTTTCTGTGAAATATGAAGTTAGCATTTAAATAAGAATTGCATTGAATCCAAATTTCTTTTAGGGCCATTCAGTCATTTTCATGATATTGATTTTTCCAACACATGAGCATGGTATGCTTTTCTATTTGCTTGTGGCATCCACAGTTTCTTTCATCAGTTTTATGAAGTTTTCATTGTAGCAATCTTTTACCTCCTTAGTTACATGTATTCCTAGGTATTTTTATTTTTAAAGCTATGTAGAATATTTAACCAAGGAAATAAAAGATCTATTTTATCTTCCTGGAGATTAAATGAGATTTTTGTTTGTTTGTTTGAGTCAATGTCTCACTCTGTCACCCATGCTGGAGGGCAGTGGAGCGGTCTTGGCTCACTGCAACCTCCGTCTCCTGGGTTCAAGTGATTCTCCTGCCTCAGCCTCCTGAATAGCTGGGATTACAGGTACACACCTCTGCACCCAGCTAATTTGTTGTATTTTTAGTAGAGACAGGGTTTCACTATGTTGACCAGGCTGGTCTTGAACTCCTAACCTCAGGTGATTTGCCTGCTTTGGCCTCCCAAAGTGCTGGGATTACAGTCATGAGCCACCACACCCGGCCAAAAGGTTGTTTTAATCTCTTGCAATACTTTCTTGATTTTGTTCTAGGCTAGATAGTTATTAGTGTATTGAAATGCTACTGATTTTTGTATAGTAATTTTAATTTCTACAACTTTATTAAGTTCATTTAACAAATCTGAGAGTTCTTTCTGGTGAAATCTTTAGGTTTATCTAAATATAAGGTTATATCATCAGCAAGGGAGAATAATTTGACTTTCTCTTTTCTAATTTGGATGCCTTTAATCTTGCCCAGTGGCTCTGGCTAGGACTTTCAGTATTATGTTAAATAAAAGTGGTGAAACTGGGCATCCTTGTCTTGTTCTAGATCTTAGAGAAAATTAAAATTTCTCTCCAATATAATGTTGACTGAGGGTTCCCCAGTGAAAACATGAACCAAAGAACAACACTCAACTTTTCCTGTACTAGGGAGTCATTCCTGGTTCCCAGCTGGCCTCAGGCATGCAGGCTACCTGTTTTCCTTACCCTTCCTCGATTTTGGTGTATACTTTCATTTTTCTGTTGGTCTTCCATGTTGCCTCTTGTAAAATGTATTCCAAACATGATTGCCTGCACACTATTTTGGTTATTCTAAGTGGATCAGTTGTACTTGAAAACCTTCTAGTCAGCCATTAAAGAAAAAAAAGAAAGCAATTTTTAAGTCATTAATTTACATATTATACCTACTGTTTTTAAGATTACTTATTCACTCAAATACAGCTAAGTGTATTGCTATTATTTTGTGCCTATTAATGTCTTTATTATCTTTCAAGTTAATGTTCAAAAGATATTTATTTTTCTTCTGTCCATGAAAATTGTGATTATATATTTTACAACAGGCATTTAGTTAGATTAAGCTACTGACCACATGCATTTATCAATCCCCAAAAAGTGATAAAGTTATAGTAGAGGAATTCTAATAGGAATAGAGTATCAATGACAATAAATAAATTAAAGAGTTGGAATAGCAACTGAATATATTATGACATTAAAAAAAATGAAGTATAGGCAGTGGACCAGGAAATTCAGTATCGAATTATTTATGATATTCAGAAAGATAACAAAGAAAACAATATAAAGCCTATTATTAAAGAATGAGACTGGGAGCAGTGGCTCACGCCTGAAATCCCAGCACGTTGGGAGGCCCAGGCGGGGAGATCACGAGGTCAGGAATTTGAGACCAACCTGGCCAACATGGTGAAATCCCATCTTTACTAAAGAAAAATTAGCAGGGTGTGGTGGTGCATGCCTGTAATCCAAGCTACTTGGGAGGCTGAGGCAGGAGAATTGCTTGAACCTGGGAGGCAGAAGTTGCAGTGAGCTGAGATCGCACCATTGCACTCCAGCTCTAGGCAACAGAACAAGACTCCATCTCATGGGGAGGGGGAAGTAAAGAATGGTAAGGAGTATAATGAAGAGTGTTAGAATGAAAAATATTTGATACATAGATAGATAGGAAGACAAGTATAGATAGACGCAAACTTGTTTTTAGAAATCAACAGACAAAAATTGAGAGAAAAAAAATCTTGCACAAAACAATTTATAAATGATGTGGAAAAAGAAAAAGAGATTGATTGGTTTAATGCAGTCTGGAAAACTGAGTCTATATCTTGGAATATATTTGATTACAAAAGCCAAGTGGAAATAAACTAAGTAATCACTGGGGTAAGAACTGACCAGATGCAAAAGACATTTATTAAGAAAAGCAAACTACTGCCCTTCTTTATATTTTAAGGATGCATTAAAATAAGTATATATATGTACAAGACTAAAGGGTCCAGATAGAATTCACATTCTGGCTCCTGGTAAGTACTAGAAGACAGAATCCAATCAAAGTAAGAGAAAGAACAAACAATGTGTTCATAAGACTTCTACAAGTATATAAATACAGGCCAGAGTTTTTGAGATCTGTGATTTTCCTGACTTAGTACTTCTGAAAATGAAGCTGGACAAGTTATTTTGTGTAATAAACCATATCATTATATCATTTGGTCACTTCAACTCTCTTATAATCTATCTACATCAGTGTATGGTGACAATCATGAACCGGAAAATAAGCAAGGTCCCTTTTCCATTGTTTCTCTGTATGATTTGTTCTGATACTGAAATTGTTCGTTCGTTGTGTCGTTTGGATTGGTCTTTCTGCTGTTGCCCTGAGCTCATTGGTGAATGGCAGTGGATCCATGTACCAAAAATCAAACAAACAAAGAAAAAAGAAGGCTTTCGGTTGAGTACAACAAATTCCTAAAGTGATCAACATTTCCAACATGAAAAACAAAGAAAGGAAAAAAAAGACCTGCATTAAGTTATGAATCAGATTATAAAATTTAAAAACTCCATGAAGATAAAAAGATACTAACTGCACCAAGAGAAAATAAAAGTAAACCAAAGCAGGCTAAGGCTACATAGATGTACCCAGTTGATCAAAATATATCAAATTACTTACTTCAAAAATATGCACATTTTGGCACATATATTGCTCTTCAATAAGTTATAATAATAATAGAAACCCGTAAGACAGTTCAAATTAAGTATGCCATTAATGCATCTCAGCAGCAGCACTGCAAAACTGCCTGAGTACAAATTAATTTTTACTTAGAATTCCATACCCAGCTAAATAATTAATAAAATAGGATATTAAAATAGAAGTATTTTTGTTCCAAGCATTTGGAGATTTTCATTTGGGTCTACTTTTTTCTCAGAAAGTTAATTAAGAATGTACCCTGGATAAATAAGGACAGAGAAAGAGAAAGACTACATGGTATGTGGAAAATTTTGGATAAACTCACGAATGTCCTAAAGGAAAGTTCAGAATGAGAACTGTGCAGAAGTGGGAGTAGTCAATATCAGAATAGAGGGACTGTGGGCTGTGGGATAATGCATTGTCAAGATGTTAGGAACAAATGGTGTGTGTGTGTTTAAGGGTGGATGTTAATAAACCTGGTAAAATGGATTACTTAAAAACAAATTTTTTGTACGTTAGTAGAGACCGGTTTTCACCACTCTGGTTTCAAACACCTGACCTCGTGATCCGCCTGCCTCGGCCACTGAAAAAATTAGCTGGGAGTAGTGGCAGGCACCTGTAATCCCAGTTACTCAGCAGACTGAGGCAGGATAACCGCTTGAACCCGGGATGCAGAAATTGCAGTGAGCCAAGATCGTGCCACTGCACTCCAGCCCAGGTGACAGAGTGAGACTCCATCTAAACAAACAAACAAACAAACAAACAAAAGAGGATACCATGATAAAAATTAATTGTAGAAAAAAGTGATTAGAGAGTCAAGAGAAAATAGAATTCACATAAGAGCTATAGTTGAATTTAGAATAAACATTCTTTATTTTAATCTTAAATTTCTGGATGTCGTGAACTCACTTTTTCCTTCATCCAACCTCTCATACAACTAAATATCCTGGAAATAATTTTTAAAACAAGAATACCACAAAATGACTTAGAGAATTGAAAAGAAGAAAACGACTGATTAGAAAGCTTAGAACTTGAAGAATGATACTGCGGTCAAACAATAACACTGTTTTTATTTGTTTGTTTTAGCTCCCATTTTATCTCCATATATATCAAATCAGGCATCACAGAGGTCTACTACCCAGAACTACCACTAAGAATAGATAAAATCAAACCAACAAACAAGCAGACATAACAAAACCTAGAAAAGCCTAGACTGTTTGGCCAAAGGATTGGAAACAAAAATGTCCAGTGGAGATCTAGCAGGGAGAAGCAGCTCATGACCCACAACCCATGGTATATAGCTTGATTATCCCACAGAGACTGGTGTCAGTATCATTGGCAAGGCTGACCTAATCTTATGTGCCACAGCCACTGGCAGAGAAGACTGATCTGCCTTAAAGGTGACATCAGCATGGTCAAGTTGAACCAATGCTTTACTCATCCCACACTAACCAATTGTGATGGGCCCCATCAGTCTTCATCTAGAGAGTCAGTGAAGTCTGAGCAATGACAGGCTTTCTCTATCTTCAGGGCAGTAAGTGTCACCAAAGTGAGATAGGGTGACTTTTCTTCTATCCATCACACAGGAAGTGTGGTGTGATGCCTACCATGTGATTCAGTGACCCTAGAGAAAGAGAACCATGCCCTGCTCCATGACAGGCAGAAACAGACAGACCCCTTGGCCTGCATCTGCATTACTATCAAGCCTAGTTACTTCTGGCCCACCACTCTGTGGCAAAAGACAGCATAAGTCCAGCAACTTCTACCTCTCTAACTTACAGCAACAGATAAACCAAGTCAAGTGTTTCATGACACTCCACTGAATTACAGAGTTATCTAGATGCAGCTGTCCCTGGCCATTCATCTAGCAACAGAAGAAGACTAAGCCAAACATTTTCCTCCTCCCAACACGTGGATAAGGAAACAGCTAAAGTGGTGCTTCTTCTCCCTAAAGAGAATGGTAGAGATAAAATAGGAAGCTACGAGCATCTAACAGTCGGAGAATAGACTGACAGACACACTCTGTTCTGCAGGCCCAACATCTACCTCCCACCCCCGCCCCCCATCGTAGCAATACCTGGTGGCCGAGGGAAGAACCTTGCTACCGTGATGGTTGGAACCAGAATAGATTTAGCAAGTGTTGCAGTGAAGCCCTCATAACAAAGCAGATAAGAATATGATGTCAGGAGCTCACAATACTAAAGTGGAGCTTTAGCTTATAGAGTGTTCTAGGAAGTACACACTAAACCTAATCAGAGTGACTGCCTACTAAGACGGATATATATAAGATTCATATTCTCCAAATGTACTTTATAAAATGTCCAGGATATAACCAAAAAGCCAGTGATCATACAACAAACCATTAAATCACAACTTCATGAATTTAATGGTTCATAAATTTGCTTCAACAAGCAATTATAAATTGTATTGAAACTAAAGAAAAAATAGATAATCTCCTCAAAGAAATTAAAGTTATATAAAAAAGAACTAAGTGAAAACTAACGTTATATAAAAATAGAACCAAGTGAAAATTATAGTTGCAAGTAACAAAACAAACAAACAAGACTCTTGGATAAGATCCTTAGTAGACTGGAGATGAGAGAGAACAGACTCAGTGACCTTGAGGACAGATATAGTATTTACTCAGTCTGAATAACAGAGAGGATATAGACTGAAAAAGCAAAAAGCACAGAGGCTCAAAGACCTCTGGGACTATAACAATAAATCTAACATTTTGTTGTTCATATTATTGGGATCCTAGAATGACAGTAGAAAAAAAGCAGGGCTAAAAAGTTATTGGAAGAAATAAGAACTAAAAGTTCACTAAATATAGCAAAAGACATAAATCTATAAATTTATGAAACTGAGAAAATTCCAAATAGAACAAGTCCACAGAAATTTATGCCACATCATGTCATTATTAAACTTCTAGAAAGGAAAGACAAAGATAAAATCTTGGAAACAGCAAGAGAATAATGATCTCTTTTCTATAAGAATACATAAACTTGAATGACAATGGATTTTATACCAGAAAATATGAAGATCAGAAGGAAGGAAAATAAGAGACCAGACTGGCGGAGTGACAGGTGGGGGAAACCAAGAATTTGTCACAAGAGGATATTTCTTTAAATAATGACTAAATAAACTTCTCTAAAAAGAAAAAAAAATGAATAAACAAGAGAAGGGACTTCTATCTTCATAAAGGAAAGAAGAGCAAAATAATAAATAAAAATAGAAGCAGATATCAGAATTCTTTCCTCTATGAATTTCTTAAATTATATTTTAAATTTAAAGCAAACATTATAACACCTAATGTGTTACCAACTATACATAGTGTAAATACTTAAGAAAATTATATTTTAAAAATAGGAAAGGTAAAGGGATCTAAGTCAAAGTCACTAGAAGTAGTAAAACATGTGTGATGTAGTCTGTGTTTTTACACATATATTGTGATATCTAGAGAAACCACTAAAAAATTGTCAAAGCAATATGACTGAAATCATTATAAATTAAGACAGAAGAGTAAACATGTCTAGACAATCTAAAAGAAGACAAGAAAAAAAAATTCTCAAAACTCTACAGTAAGAAAACAAACAAACTGATTAAATAATGTGCCAGAGGCCTTGCCAGACACCTCACCAAAGAAAATATAGAAATGGCAAATAAGCATATAGAAGATGCTGCACATCACACGTCATTAGAGAAAAGCAAATTAAAATAACAATGAAATACCACTACAAATGCATTGAATACTCATTTATTGCTGGGAGCGGGGGTGCTGCAAAATGGTACTGCCACTTTTTTAGATAATTATGTGGTTTGGCCTTGGCCCCAACCAAATCTCATCTTGGATTGTAATTTCCATAATCCCCACATGTTGTGAGATGGACCCAGTGGGAGGCAATTGAATCATGGGGTTGGTTACCCCCATGCTGCCGTTCTCGTGATAATGAGTGAGTTCTTCACGAGATCTGATGGTTTTATAGGGGCTTTTCCAACTTTTGCTCGTCACTTCTCTTTGCTGCCACCATTTGAAGGAGGAAGTGTTTGTTTCACCTTCTACCATGATTGTAAGTTTCCTGAGGTTTCCCCAGCCATGCTGGACTGCGCATCAATTAAACGTTTTTCTTTTATAAATTACCCAGTCTTTTATTAGCAACGTGAGAACAGACTAATACAGGTAGTTTGGCAGTTTCTGACAAATGTAAACATGCCTTTGTCATATGAATCAGTAGTCACTGAGTTGAAAGTAACCAAGGTGCCCTTCAATATATGAATGAATAAATAAACTGTGGTGTATCCAGACACTGGAATATTATTCAGCATTAAATGAGATGAGGTATGACATCATGAAAAGACACAGGGCAAACTTACATGCATCCTAAGTTAAAGAAGCCAGTGTGAAAACGTTACATACCCTACTATTTCAACGTTATGACATTCTGGAAAAGGCAAAGCTATGAAGACAGTAAAAAGATCAGTGATTGCCAGGGGTTGGGAGGGAGAAAGGTATGAACAGGTGGAGCACAAAGGATTTGAGGGCAGTTAAAGAAAAACTACACATTGTATTATATAGGTAGATACATGTCACTATATTTTATCCCAATCCATAGAATGTATACCAAGAGTGAATCCCAATATCAACTATGGTTTTGAGTGATTATGATGTGTCAACATAAGTTCATCAATTGTAACAAATGTACCATACTGATGGAAGATGTTGGTAATGAGGGAGTCATGCATATGTGGAGTCAGGGTATATATAGGACATTTCTATGCCTTCATTTCAATTTTTCTGTGAACTTCAAACTTCTCTAAAAAAGGTATTCAAAAAAGGAAGAAAAAAATGTACTGAGAAACAGAAGAAACAAAGAGAAGACACATAATAAAATATCTCAAAACGAAGATGGAAAGAACTCAACACTTGGCAGTATTTAAAAATGAGAACATGAAAAAATACATAAAAAGTTGTTTTTCACTGGAGAAGATAGCAAGTGAGCAAAGAAAAACATGTTTTAGATTGATAGCCATTAGATCAACAAATATTAAAAACAGATATCAATACTCACCTTTCACAATGGCCTAAAAGTTGTGATGACATCAAACGCTGATGAGGATGTCATGTAACTGTATCACTCATACATTTCTGGTGAAACTGGAAGATAATAAAGCTACTCTAGAAAATCATGCAGCAGTTTCTTTTAAAACTAAAGATACACCTGTCCATATGACCCAGCAATGGCAGTCTTGGACATTTATCCCCCAAAATAAAATGATGTCCACATAAAAGCTGTATACAAATATTTATAGCAGCCAGAATTTGTAATATCCAGAACTTGAGAATAATATGTATATCCCTTAATGGGTAAAAGAAACAAACTCTGGTGCATTCGTGTCATGCAACACTACTTAGCACTAAAAATAACAAACGATTAATAAGTTTTACATGTATATCAACAAAGTTCTGCTGTGTGAAAAAAAAAGCCAGTGTTAAAATGGCACATGCTGTGTGATTCTATTTACATAACATTCATTAAATAAAAATCAAACAAACAGAGATAAAGAACAGACTAGTAGTTGCCGGTGGTTAGGGATGGGAACAGGAGGTAAGGATGACTGGCTGTAAGAGGCTAGCATGAGGGAATCTGGAGATGATGGAAAAATTCTGTATGTTGATTTTGGTGGTGGTTACATGAAGCAACACGTGGCAAAATGCAAATAATTACACATACACACCTAAATGAGGACATGCATAAATGGCGAAATCTGAATTAGCTCATTGGCTTGTAACAATTTCAATTCTCCAGTTTTCTCATTGTGTATAGTTACTGCAAGATGTCAACATTTGGGGAGTTATAATAAAGTCTGTGCTATTCCATTATAATAGCACAAAATGAATGAATATAGGTGCAGAGCACCTCCTTGTATATTTTTGCAACTTCTTGTGAATTTATGATTATTTCCGAATTAAAATAATATGTAAGCAGAAGTCATATAGTTTTATTTTTTAATTTTAGTATTTGTGGTTATGTAGTAGCTGTATATATTTATAAGGTATATATTTTGATACAGACATAAAATGAATAATAATTACATCAGGGTAAATAGGGTATCTACCACCTCAAGCACTTATCTTTTCTTTGTGTTACAAAGCAATCAATTATACTCTTTTAGTTATTTTAAAATGTACAATAAATTATTATTTACTGTGGTTATCCTGCTGTGCTATCAAGTGCTAGATCTTATTCATTCTATCTAACTGTAATATTGTACCCCTCAAACATCCCCACTTCCCCAAGATCTTATTCATTCTATGTAATTGTAATTTTGTACCCATCAAACATCCCCACTTCCCCAACCCACATCCTTCCCAGCCTCTCGTAATCGTCCTTCTACTCTATATCTCCATAAGTTCAGCTGTTTTAAATAATAAGCTCCTGCAAATACATGTGAAGTTTGTCTTTCTCCTCCTGGCTTATTTCACTTAACGTAATAACTTTCAGTTCCATACATATTGTTGCAAATAATGGAATTTCATTCTTTTTATGGCTGAAGAATCCTGTTATGTATATGTACCACATTTTTCTTGTCCTTTCATCTGCTGATGTACACTTGGTTGTTTCAAAATCTTAGCTGTTTTGAATAGTGCTGCAATAAACATAGGAGTACAGATATCTCTTCAATATACTTATTTGCTTTCTTTTGGGTGTACACCTAGCAGTAGGATTGCCTGATCATGTGGTAGCTCTATTCTTAGTGTTTTGAGGAACTTCCAAACTGGGCTCCATAGTGGTTATACTAATTTACCTTCCAACAAGCAGTGTATGAGGGTATCCTTTCCTCCAAAACTCACCAGCATTTGTTATTGACTATCTTTCGAATAAAAGCCATTTCGACTGAGTTGAGATATTTCACTGTAGCTTTGATTTGCATTTCTCTAATGTTCAATAATTTGGAGCACCTATTTATATACTTGTTTGCTATTTGTATGTCTCCTTTTGAGAAATGTCTCTTCATATAATTTGCCCATATTTTAGTAAATGATTAGATTTTTTTCTATATACTTGTTTAAACCCCTTATATATTTTGGTTATGAATTATGTGACAACCAGTGATGGTTTGCTGTGTCCCCACCCAAATCTCAACTTGAACTGTAGTTGCCACATCTCCGCATGCCATGGGAGAAACCCAGTGGCAGGTAATTGAATCATCAGGCTGATTTCCCCCACGCTATTCTCATGATAGTGAGCAAGTTCTCACGATATCTGATGGTTTTATAAGGGGCTTCCCGCTTAACTCAGCTCTCCTTCTTCTCCTTCCTGCCACCATGTGAAGATGGATGTGTGTGCGTCCTCTTCCATCAGGATTGTAAGTTTCCTGAAGCCTTCCCAGACCAGCAGAACTGTGAGTCAATTGACTTTTTACCTTTATAAATTAACCAATCTCAGGTATTTCCTTATAGCAGCATGAGAATGGACTAATTCAGCAAATTGGTACCACAAAGAGTCAGATGCTACTGTAAAGATACCGAAAAATGTGAAAGCAACTTTGGAACTGGGTAACAGGCAGAGGTTGAAAGAGTTTGGAGGGCTCACAAGAAGACAGAAAAATGTGGAAAACTTTGGAACTTCTTAGACATTTGGAGGGCTCAGACACAGAAAAATGTGGGAAAGGTGGGAACTTCTAGAGACTTGTCAAATGGCTTTGACCAAAATGCTGATAGTGATATGGACAATAAAGTCCAGGCAGAGGTGGTCTCAGATGGAGATGAGGAACTTGTTGAGAACAGGAGTAAAGATCACTCTTGCTATGAAAATAGATGGGTAACATTTTGCCCCTGCCCCAGAGATCTTTGAAACTTTGAACTTGAGACAGATGATTTAGGGTATCTGGCAGAAGAAATTTCTAAGCAGCAAAGCATTAAAGAGGAAGCAGAGCATAAAATTTGGAAACTTTGCAGCCTGATGATGCAATAGAAAAGAAAAGTCTATTTTCTGGAGAAAAATTCAAACCAGCTGCAGAAATTTGCATAAGTAACAAAGAGCCAAATGTCAATCAACCAGACAATAAGGAAAATGTCTCCAGGACATATCAGAGACTTTAGCAGCAGACCCTCATCTAGCCCAGAGGTCTAGGAGGGAAAAATGGTTTACTGGGACAGGTCCAGGCCCCACCTGCTATGTGCAGCCTTGAGACTTGGTGCCCTGTGACCCAGACACTTCAGCCATGGCTAAAAGGGGCCAAGGTATAGTTCAGGTCATTGCTTCAAAGGATGGAAGCCCCAAGCATTTTTTGTTTGTTCTATTTATATCTTTTTGTATTGTTGATATCTTGAAAAGTGGTCGTAGTGATCAATTTTCTTGGTTCATCTTTTAGTCTTCTACTCAAGATATGAGTAGTTTACACACCACAGTTACAATTATTAGAATCATTGTATTATTCTGTGTTTTTCTGTATAGTTACTGTTAGTTACGAGTGACTTTTGAACCTTCAGATGTTTTCTTATTGCTTATTACCATTCTTTTTCTTCAGATTGAATAATTCCATTGAGCATTTCTTGTAGGACAGTTTTGGTGTTAATGGATCACCTCAGCTTTTATTCGTTTGTGAATGTCTTTATTTCTCCTTCATGTTTGGAGGATATATTCACCGAACCTATTAATCTAGAATACAAATGCTTTTTGTTGTTGTTGTTGTTTGTTTTTCCCTTTAGCATATAAATATGTCACCCCACTCTCTTCTGGCCTATAAAGTTTTCACTGAGAATCATACCGTCAGGGGTGTTGCAGCTCAGTTGCATGCTATTTATTTCTTTTCTCTTGCTGCTTTTAGAATCCTTCCTATTTCCTTGACCTTTGGGAGTTTGATCGTTAAATGTATTGAGGTAGGCTTATTTGGCTTAAATCTGCTTGGTGTTCTATAACCTTCTTAGACTTGAATATTTATTCCTTTCTCTAGGATTTAGAGGTTCTCTGTTATCCCTTTGAATAAACTGTGAATAAACTTTCTTTTTTTTTTTTTTAATTTATTTGAGACAGAGTCTAACTTTGTCACCCAAACTGGAGTGGAATGGTACAATCTCAGCTCACTGAAACCCCTCCCAGGTTCAAGCAGTTCTCCTGTCTCAGCCTCCTGAGTAGCTGGGACTACAGGTGCATGCCACCATGCCAGGATAACGTTTTGTATTTTTAGTAGGGATGAGGTTTCACCATATTGGTCAGGCTGGCCTTGAACTCCTGAACTCAGGTGATCCACCTGCCTCGGCCTCACAAAGTGCTGGGGTTACAGGAGTGAACCACCAAACTTGGCCCCCTTTGAATACACTTTCTATCCCCATGTATCTCTATCTACCTCCTGTTTAAGGCAAATTACTCTTACATTTGCTTTTGGAGGCTATTTGCTAGATCTTGTATGTGTGCTTTATTCTTTTTACTTCTTTTTACTTTTGTTTTTCTCTGTGTATTTTCAAGTAGCCTGTTTTCAAGCTCACTAGTTTTTTCTTCTACTTCATCATTTTTGTTGTTAAGAGAATCTGATTGATATGGCTAGGGTCTGTGTCCCCACTCAAATTTCATCTTAAATTTTAATCCCAATAATTCCCATGTGTCAAGGTGAGAGTAACTGAATTATGGGGGCAGTTTCCCCCATGCTGTTCTCATGATAGTGACTGAGTTCTCATGAGAGCTGATGGTTTTATAAGGGGCTCTTTCCCTTCACTCAGCCCTTCTCTTTCCTGCCACCTTGTGAGAAAATGTGCCCTGCTTCCCTTTCACCTTCCACCATGATTGTAAGTTTCCTGAGGCCTCCCCAACAATGCTGAACTGTGAGTAAATTAAACCTCTTTCCTTTATAAATCACCCAGATGTGAGCAGTGGTTTATAGCTGTATGAAAATGGACTAATACCCTGGTTCAGTCCTCAGTATGTCAGTTGCATTTTTCAACTCCAGAATTTCTGCTTGATTCTTTTTAGTTATTTCAATCTCTTTGCTCAGTTTATCTCATAGTATTCTGACTGCCTTGTCTGTGCTATCTTTAAGTTCATTGAGTTTCCTCACACAGCTATTTTGAATTTTCTGTCTTAAAGGTCATGTATCTGTGTCTCCCAAGATTGGTCCTTGTTGCCTCAATTAGTTGCTCTGGTGAGGTCATGTTTCCCTGGATTGTTCTGATGCTTGTGGATGTTTGTCAGTGTCTGGGCTTTAAAGAGTTATGTATTCATCATTGTCTTTGCAGCATAGGTTTGTTTGTAACTGTACTTCTTTGGAAGTCTTTCCAGGTATTTGAAGGAACTTGGGTGTTGTGATATACGTTTTTGGTCACTACAGCCATAGCTGCATTTGGAGGCACTCCAAACCATGGAAACTCTTGTTTTTCTCTCCTATTTTTTCCCCAAACAAATAGCACCTTTCTCTCTCTTTCTCTGTCTCTCTGCTTAACTTCCTGGAGCTTGTGGAGGGGTGACAAAAGCACCTCTGTGGTCACGACCACTGGGACTGTGCTGCATCATATCTAAAGCCAGCACAGCACTGATTTCTTGTCTGGATCCTGAAGCACCTACTGCCTGGTTGTTGCTGATTTTCCCTCAAAGCCCAGTGGCTCTATAATCAGCAGTTTGCAAAACCATCCAGGTTTGTGTCCTTCCCATCAGTGTAATGAGTTTTCCCTAGTCCCAGGCAATTACAGAGATACAATCCAGGAGTCAGAACCTAGAAATGGAAACCAGTGGAACCTATCTGGTGCTTTATTTTGCTGGGGCTGAGGTGGCACCCAAGCCACAAGACAAAGTCCTTTCCACTCTTCCCCTTTCTACTAGCAAAAGAGTGTCTCCCCATGGCTACCACTGCCCAAGGCCCATGGTAACTACTGCCTAGCTACTGCTAATGTTCACTCAAGGCTTAATGGTTTTTCAGTCTGCTTGTGGTGAATTATGTCAGGCCTGGAACTCTCCCTTCAGTGCAGTGGGCTCTCCTTTGACCCTAGGCAGGTCCAGAAATGCCTGAACAAAGGCCTGGAATTGAGGACCCCAAGAGCTCACTTGGTACTCTAGCCCACTGTGGCTAAACTAGTACCTAAGCTGCAAAACAGAGTCCCATTATTCTTCCCTCTCCTTCTTTCATCAGAAGGTATCCCTCCCCATAGCCACCACAGCTGGAAATGCGCTGTGTCACACTTGAAGCCAGCACATCTTGGAGTCTCATCCAAGGCCCACAGTGTGTACTTCTTGGCTACCACTGTTGACACTTCAGGGTTCACGAAATCTTTAGTTAGTAGGTGAGGAATCCTTCCAGGACTGGGTCTTTCCTTTCAAGGCAGTAGATTCTCTTCAGGCCCACAGTGTGACTAGAAATGTTGTCCAGAACATAGTGCCTGAAATGAAGACTTCAGGAGTCTGTCTAGTGACCTGTCCTATTATGACTGAGCTGGCAACTAAGTTTCAAAACAAAGTCCTCTTTACTCTTCCCTCTCCTTTCCACAAACAGGAGGAAGAAGTCTTTCCCAGAGCTGCAAGTTGTGCTGCCTGGGGTTGGAGAAGGAATGACACAAACACTCCTTTGGTCACCCTATCTGCTTTTTAACTGGTTTGAATGAATCCCAATTCCACTAGAACTGAACCTAACACAACACCAAGACTTGCCCAATAATTCCAGTCCTTGAATCCTAGACTGACTTTCAAGTTTATTTAGAACCCCAGAGCCATTTAGCTCATAGTGGTGAGGCTTGTTGGCACGCAGGTTCCACCACTGGGATAGGTGATTATCCTATAGCTAAGGCTAATGTAAATGCCCTCTCTGTGGGCATCACCTGAGTTCTTCCTGTTGTTGCTTTCTTCTGTGACAGGGCAGCACTGAGTTCCAATGCAAAGTTTCACAATCACTGCACGCTGCCTCTCCAAAGCAAACAGATTCTTTCTCTGCACCATGTGGAAACTGCCTGGGGATGACAGAGGGACAGCATCTACAAGTCAAGACTGTTTTTTCTACTCCGTTTACTGCATCTTTCCTTGCTATGATTTTAAAACCAGGTACTGTGATTGCTCAGCTGACTTTGGTGCTTATTAAGGTGTTTTTTGTTTGTTTGTTTGTTTTTTTCTGATAGTTGTTCAGTTTGGTGTTCCTGTGGGGACAGTGGTCAGTGGTTTCCCCTGTTTGGCCATGTTGTTCTGCTTCTTCTCTATAATTTTTAATAACCACCTAAATATATGTTGGGTGATGAGGGTAGAAAATTGGAGAATATGTTGGTCAGTGTCAGAAAACACTAAGCACTATGACAAATGACAGAACATTTCTCCAACTAAATAGAATTCCTTTTTCAGAAAAACAGAGCTGAGACAATGTGTTGTAAGTTCACTGATGCTACGTCATTAGATCAAAAAGAAATGGTAATGCAGGGAAACCTGAATCTACAAAAACCAACAGGGAGTTTCATAGTGGTAAATATGTAACTTAATTAAAACAAGCATTGATTTTTATTAATAAATGTATTTAACAGACAATTGATTTTCAAAGCAAAAATAATTACCAAGCATTGTGCAATGTATAGCTTAGATAGAAGTGAAGTAACTTTATATGATTGCCGAAAGGATCAAAGGAAAAGTAGAAATATAAAATTCTGATATTTACATTATACATATCACAGTGCAATATTGTATCAAATTAGAGTCTATAAGGTAAAGACTTATATTACAAATACTAGAGGAAGCATAAAAATAAAATGCAAATTAAAATAAAAGATTTATAATTTATAAGGCTATTATGAAGATTAAATAGACTATTAAACTATAAATTTGTTACAAAAACAACGAAGTTGACAAAATAAACAAAAAGCAGAAGGACCACATGAAAACATATCAATTTAATAGACAAACTCAACCATATTTCTAATTACAGTTAGTTTAAATGTTCCACACAACCAGCCCAAACCATATTTAAAATATGCTATGTTGAATAAACCTCTATTTTAAACATAAAGGCATGGTAATTTAAAAGAAAAAAATAGTAGAATAAGGTGTTCTGGGCAACAATTATTCATGATATGGTTTAGATTTGTGTTCCCACCAAATCTCCTATGGAATTGTCATCCTTAGTATTGGATGTATGTCCTGGTAGAAAGTGATTGGATCATGGTGAAGAGTCCTTCATGGCTTGATGCTGGCCTCATAATAGTGAGGGTGTTCTCATGAGAGCTGGTTAAGTGTGTGACACCTCCAACTCTAACCCTTCTCCCCACACACACACTCTCTCTTGCTCCTGCTTTTGCCATTTGACATGCAAGCTTCTACTTGGACATCCTCTTGCTATGATTGTAAGCTTCCAGAGGCCTCCCCAGAAGCAAATACTGGCAGTATGCTTCCCGTACAGCCTGCAGAACCATGAGCCAATTAAACCTCCTTTTTTATAAGTTACTCAGTCTCAGGTATTTCTTTATAGCTGCAAAAACAGACAAATATGATTCCAAGAAATATGCAGAAATTAAAATAATGCCAGACAACCTAGATATCAAACATGGAATATGATCAGAAGTAAAGAGGTGAGACGATGATGAAAGGAACCAATATCAAGAAGATTGAACAATTTTAAATAAGTATGTTCCTAACTTAAAAATTTCAATATACAAGCAAAGTAAAATATTGACCGAATGAAAGAACAAATTAAACAAAGCTCCAATTATCTGTGAGGGACACAGCAATCATAGTTATTTTCATACCTAATAACAAAGCTTCAAAATACATGATAGAAAAGTCAAGAGAACTGTGAGGAAAAAAATGATTAACTACTAAAGTTGGATAATTTAGTATTCCTTTCTCAATAATTGATCCAATAAGTGAAAAATGTTAGTAAGGATATAAAAGAACGAAATACGACTAACACTGCTTTTAATAACATAGCATTTCATACTCACATTAGAAAATAAAGGCACGTTATCTGTAAGTTTTTACTTTTAAAAGAAATAATAATCTAAATTTAAAAAATAAATAAAATAATAAGCCAAGGTATATACAATAAGAATTAGTGAAATATAGGCTGGGTGCGGTGACTCACCTCTATAATCCCAACACTTTGGGAGGTCGAGGCAGGTGGATCATGAGGTCAGGAGTTCGAGAGCAGCCTGTTCAAGATGGTGAAACCCAGTCTCTATTAAAAATACAAAAATTAGCTGCGTTTGGTGGCGGGCACCTGTAATCCCAGCTACTCAGAAGGCTGAGGCAGGAGAATTGCATGAATCCAGGAGGTGGAGGCTGCATGAACGGAGATCACGCCACTGCACTCTAGCCTGGTCGACAAAGAAAGACTCCGTCTCAAAAAAAAAAAAGAAAGAGTCAGTGAAATATGAAAGATAAGGTATCACTGTAACTATCAAAAACACTAAAAAGATAGTAGGATAATGTGATGGTGCATTTTGTGGTCAAATTTTCTGTGAACATTTTTCATAGTCTCATTTATGATTTGTCTTGTTCATTCTTTTGTATGTACCTGAAAAAAATATGTAACTTGAGGTTGTTAGCTGTGACTTTCTACAAATAAATGTATCAAGTGGACTGCCAGAATTGTTCAAATAGTCAATGCCACTACTATCTTTCTGCTAATTTCTTCCACAATTTTGAAAAAAATAGAATTAAATTAATAATAATAATGCCTGCAGATTTTTCTCTTTTTAAAAATTAATTACTTATTTTATAATTTAAAGTTTGTTACTAGGTACATACTATATTGGGATTATTAGTTTCTCTTATAAATTCATGCTTTATTACTATGAGAGTATTCTCTTTATTTTGGTAACACTCAGTATAATATTAAGTTAAATATGTCGACTTTTATATTATATAATATTTTTGTATTCTCTTATTTTCAGCTTGTCTGATATTTTTAATAAAAAGTATACTTTTTGAAAACATTTAATTTGGGCTTGCTTTATTTTCCATTATGACTGTCTCTGTGTTCTAAGTATTTTGTTGTTTATTTGCATTTCTGCTATTGTTGGTATTTTTGAATTTAAGCTCAACATCATGCTATTTCCTTTCTCTTTTTTCACCCTCATGCTGTTGTTTTCTATCTTTTCTCTGTTTTTTCACTTTTTCTACCTTCTTTAGGGTTGAGTAACAATGTTTCAAATATTTCATTCTGTTCTCTTTGCTTTAACTCATGCATGTGTGTGTGTTTTGTGGGTTTGTGTGTATAGTATTTTTTGAGAAACTAAATCATGCTTTCATAATTTTTTATATTCTATGTGGAAACAATGTTTTTTCAGTTCATATAAAATGAAAACCTTTACAAGACTACAATTTTATTTCTCCTAACCATGGAAGAATACATATACTTAATTTAATTTGTTCCGTATTTTAACATATCTTTTTAGACAAACTTTATTTTGTCACAGCTGCTGTGACAAAAAATATCTGTTCATTGGTAATCTTCACCCCCTGTAACTTTTACAGCAAAATCTACCTGAATAGTTTTTTCTTCTACCTTCAATCTCACATGTGCACCCAGTGTCACATTTCTACTGGTGTTTTCATTGCTTCTCCATTATCGACTGGATGAAATAGACTCCTTTACAGTGACATATATAGAGCTTTATATTTTTACATTTGATTTTTATAATTTTCCTTTCAGCAATACAGATCTATCTTCCAGCAACACATGGCCTCTTATTATTTTCTAAACATGACACATTTTGTCACATAATTATGTCTTTTCCCATAGTATTTTTTTTAGCTAAAATGCCTCAAGACTCAGTTTGAGATTTTTGTACTTAATTTATATTTTTATATTTCTCCATTTAAAAATCAGAGCACTGTGTCATTCCTTTATTCTTAAGTTATTGTTTTGCAAATAGACCATAAAACCCTAAAAATATGTCCATAACTTTACAGAAGATTTCAATAAATACTTGTAATAAATATATAATTTCTGGCCGGGCGCGGTTTCTCACGCCTGCAATCCCAGCACTTTGGGAGGCCGAGGTGGTCAGATCAAGAGGTCAGCAGATCAAGACCATCCTGGCTAACACGGTGAAACCCCGCCTCTACTAAAAAAAAAAAAAAAATACAAAAAAATTAGCCGAGTGTGATGGTGGGAGCCTGTAGTCCCAGCGACTTAGGAGGCTGAGGCAGGCGAATGGCGTGAATCCAGGAGGAAGAGCTTGCAGTGAGCTGAGATCACGAACCACTGCACTCCCATCTGGGCGACAGAGTCAGACTCTGTCTCAAAAAAAAAAAAAAAAAAAAATATATATATATATATATATATACAGAGAGAGAGATAGAGAGAGATCATATATATATATGATTTCAAAAAAGATATCCAACCAATTTTGTAGGTTAAGAAAACATTTTTGAATGAATAGTCATGAGACAAATTAATATACAAAATAATAATGTTGAGCACCTTTTATACACCACACATAAAAATTAACTCAAAATAAAAAGCTTTTCCATTTAGGAGAAAACCCTTATGAGAAAATAAAATCTTAAAAGAAAAATGAAAATTAGGAGTAAATCTCTGTGTCTGGATTTTTAAAGCAAATCCTTCTTAGACACTGCACTAAAGCACAAGTTACTAGATAAATAAATACAATTAGTTAAATTTTATCAAAATGTAGTTTTTCTCTTAAAGGTCATCATGAAAAACAAATGAGAAAATAACTTACAGGTTGGAGAGAAAACATTTGCAAATTATATATCTGATAAAGGACTTGCATACAGAATATATAAAGAACACTTCCATGTCAACACTAAAATCCAAAACAAAAGCATAAGTAATCCAGTTAAAAAAAAAATAAGGATGGCTATGAAATAGACACTTTTCTAAAAATGACATACATATGGCTAATAAGCACAGAAAAGATGCTCAACATCATTAGCCATTAAGCAAATGCAAATCAAAGCCACAATGAGATGTCACTTTAAACCAACAAGAATGGCTATATAATTAAAAGAGAGACAAAAATAAGTGTTGGCAAAGAAGTGGAGAAATTGGAATTCTCATTTTGGGAATATAAAATGTTATGCGATTTTGGAAAACATGTTGGTATTTCACCAAAATAGTAAACATAGAATTACTATATGACCCAGTAATTCTATCCTTAGGTATATACTAAAAATTAACAGAATCGTATGTCAACACAAAAACTTTTACAGAAATGTTAACATTTCTGTATTGTTAGCATTATTCATATTAGCTAAAAAGAGAATACAATCCAAAATGTGCATAAATTGATGAATGGCTAGACAAAATGAGGTATAGACATACAATGGACTGTTATGCATTAATAAAAAAGAAATAATGTACTGCTTCATGCTACAACATGGACGAACTCTGAAAACATTACAAATGAAATAAGCCAGCCATAAAAGTCCATTTATTATGCATTTCCATTTGTAGGAAATGCCCAGAATAAATAAATGTATAAAGACCAAAAATAGATTAGTAGTTACCTCAACATGGGGGACATGTAGTGATGGGAAGTGACTGCCAGTAGGTAGGGATTTCTTTTACAAGTAACAAAAATAACCTAAAATTGATTATGGATAGTGATGCAACTCTGTTAACATACTAAAAATCATTAACTAGAGACTTTAAATATGTGAATCCTGGCTGGGCACAGTGGCTCATGGCTGTAATCCTAGCACTTTGGGACGCCGAGATAGGTAGATCACGAGGTCGGGAGATCGAGACCATCCTGGCTAACACGGTGAAACCCCATCTCTACTAAAAATACAAAAATTAGCCAGGTGTGGTGGCAAGTGCCTACAGTCCCAGCTACTAGGGAGGCTGAGGCAGAAGAATCACTTGAACCGGGGAGGTGGAGGTTACAATGAGCTGAGATCGTGCCACTGCACTCCAGCCTGGGTGACAGAGTGAGACTCCATCTCAAAAAAAAAAAAAAAAAAAGAACAAGAAAGAAACATGAATATTGTATGTGAGTTATATCTCAGAATAAACTCTGTTTTAAAAAAGTTAAATAAAGAAGGATAAATGGATCCAGAGTGCTAAAACAGACTATACAATCTATTTTCAAGTTTGTTTTTATTTTTTGAAAATAACATTATAAACTACTTAATATTATTTATGAACTTGAACCCCTAATTTATTTCCATTTTAAACCCAATTTAACATGTGCTTCTTTGTTATGTATTAAGTAGTTTTTGGTCCACATATAAATTCTAATACATAGAAAAAGTTGCTATACAATTTCTATTTCTTTTCTCCTTTGAAGAAGACAGGTAGAAAAAAATCTTTTTTGGTTGTTGTTGTTTGTTTTTTTCCTAGAACAAAGTGATATTATTATCCCTTCCTAGAACTTTATTTGAAAATCAGTATTCCATTAGCTATATTGAAATGTGTGAATATCTGTGAATGAACATATAATCTCACACAACCTAAATATATTGCCCATGTTTAAGTACAGCTCTCTTTTTTCTATAAAATGCATTTAAAAATCTTTTGAATAATATTAACTTAGAATGAAATGTTATTAATATTGTTCTTCCTTAGAGAGAAAAGTGGTATGTGAATCAGATACAGAAAGTTAACACTGTTGTAAATATCAAAGGCAATATTTTCATTAACATTTCATTACATTTCAATTATTATTTTGATTCCTATCTCTAGCACTTTATTTTTCATCTGAAACTACTTAACTAAAGTTGAACAGAAAACTACGTTTTTGTCTTTTCTTTCTGGGTTTTCTTCAGATAATTTTCAGAGACTCACTCTAGATTATGGACAAGAAAAGATGTACAAATGTTATGATTAGACAGACTAGCATTAAGTTTCATTTTCTTCATAAATTGAGGAAAGTAGATATGAAATTTTGAGTAATTTTTTCTACCTCTCTGACTGTCAACATTTACATCTGTATAATATTGATGATAACACTTCCTTTCAGGGTGGCTAGAGATAATAAAAAATAATGAAAGATAAAACACCTCACACAATAGCTGCCACTCCCAGAATGTGATCATATATTATAATAATGATGGTGATTATATGTCTAATATGTCATAATATTGCTGGACACTGAAAAAAATGGGCTTTGCCCATTGAGTAAAATCTGTAATAGTGAAAAATCTGGTTAATGTGTCCCAGCGAGGGCTGTATCTTGATCAATTTTAGATATCGGTGTGTTCACACAATCCCATGAATGTGTTGCAATCTCAAAATTATTCTGTTGGGTCTTGATAGAACAAATACCATTTCGGGACTGCTCCTATTCTACAAGTTCATCTTTACATAGATTTTTCAACCTATGTAAATGTCTTGTTTAAATTATAATACCTGGTAGGTTTTCTCCAATAATGTTTATATGGCTTTAAAAAACTTTACATAACTCCTTATTCCCACTGAGCTTTTGTCTGTGTCTGAGATTTACACAGCACGTAAGAGCTTTCAAAGAGATGTGATTAAAAAAAAAAAAAAACCACAAAAACTAAATTAGGTTAACTACATGGAGATGTTTGCAATGTGATGAAGCTTCAGACTATGCTGTTTTCTGATTTCACTCTCAGTTATCATGTGCTATCCTCCTTTTATTCTGCATTTCTAGGTCTGTTTTATTTCCAGAAGGGCTATACATCCTCTAGGTCAGAGATCAGAAAGATTATTTCTATAACTGCATTAACCTATAATATTTCAATAAAGAAAGTATGAAATGCGTTTTGAATTTCTATTTAGGACCTGATAAATACTCCAGTATTTGGTATATTCTCATGCAAACTTTTGGAGATCTTTCTTACAGTTTTCTGTAAAACATGAAAGGGCCACGATTTAGGGCTAAAAATTGTGTTTCATTTCTAGAATTCTGATGTCACCATTTACTAAAAATATAAGAGTTTAATATTATATTAACATTATGTTCATGCACCTATCAGCTATATTATGATTATCTGCCATTTATGAAAAAATGGTAAACATATACTTCTGATAACCTGGCATTTGTTATACTTGGCATGTGTAACAAATGTTTTTAAGTCATTGTGAAAAAAAATCTAATGCCATAATGTAGATATACCACAACCAAAGAAATACATTCTCTTTTAAAATTTTATTAATTGTCATATACGGTGTGAAAAACTTTTGAATTCAACAAAGGAAACATACATTATCTAAATAGTATTAAATTATACAATACCTATCAGTCAGATTTCTAAAATAAATTACAAAGCAACTCTTCCTGATGTTTAATAGTTAAATAAAAAATAATTATAAAGAAAAGACAAGGTATTTGAGTACATTGATATCACATAAACATTAATGTTGACTGTTTTATAGCTAAAATTGTAAGCATTTTTTGGCAATACTTACCATGTACATTCTTATCTTTTACATTTTCAAATGCAACATAAACAGATGAGCCAAAGGTTTTAGGATGTACTGAGTAGTAACATAACAAAATTTAAAGTTCACATTTTTTATTAACTTTCCAATTTCAATTGCAAACATTGCTGCTTCTTTCATTTCCTCTGATCACTGCTGAATTAGGTCTGAACTTACACTTCCCATTAAATGCCGGATTTTAAAATTTTTATCATGTGCACCACGGAAAATGAAAGCATTGTTGCCTGACAAAGTTAACATAGAAGATTGTCTGTTAAGGAAAAGAGACGTTAGTTCGATTAAACAAAAAAACTATCACTTGGGCAATATAGAATATTCCTTATATATGTCATCATTTTGAAATATTCTAGATGATATTTTTAAAAGCAGAAAGTTATTTCTGTTTTTTGAAGTGAAATAACATTATTTTGAAAAATGTGTGTAGAGAAGAATCTAGACACTTTTCTACAAATGAATTTTAGAATTAGGGCTAAAAAGGTTTTAATTTGATGGGTAATTTAAAAAATAGGTAAGTTTTGACTTTTACATATGTTTCTGTACATGTTTCTTTATACATGTTCATAAAATTTACAGACATATTTCGTTTGATATAGCATCACTACAGTAAATGCCAGTATCAGTAACATAATCACAATATTATTTTTTGCACTTGTATTCATCAATGTTTTGTGAAAAGAAATAAAAACTCAGTCAAATATTAGAATAATTTTTTAAACCTCCATTTAGAGCAAGATGGATGACCAGTTAATTAATATAAAATAATATGATTACCTAGATTCAATGATACAATATCATTATTTCTTTTCATTTGCACACTTAGAAATTTATAAAAATATAAGCAAAGTAATCAGTCTTATGGCTTATATGTGACTTTTATGTGATTCCTGCTAAAGTTTAACCACTCTAAACTTGTTTCTAAAATTGTTTCACAAACCACAATGTTTATAGACTTTTTGTATTTTTTATTTGCAAACATAAACAAGAGATATTACTTTCATCATTTCACGATAATTATTTTTTATGATTTGTATAAATATAGAGGAGTTTCCTGTAAAAAACCATTGTTTATCAGTTCTTATTAAACATTTTAATGGCAGAAGGCCCTCTTAAACAATTTCATGAAATTCTGGATCTTAACTGTGGATAAAATTACACTTAGATACATTTTACATTTTAGTTTATTTTGGAAATCCCTTAAATAATCGCTAAGATTTATCATATAAAAATGTTCTGAATGTATTCATTTATTCTTATAATAGATCATAAATATTAAAGAAAACAGTGTTCATTAGCATTTTGTTTTAGATGGTCTTCACCGTTAAAAAACTTGAACATAAATTATCATATATATAATACTGGTTTTAATGATATTTTATGAAAGCCAGGAGAAAAGATGAGAAATTATGTTAGCTATTAATTAGTGTACTTTGGATACTTGTGTCCCCAAATCTCATGACAAATATAATCCTCAATGTTGAAGGTGGGGCCTGGTGGGGTGTTTGGTTTATGGGGGCACATCTCTCATGGCTTGGTGCTGTCCTCACAATAGTGAGTGAGTTCTCATGAGATCTGGGTGTTTAAATGTGTATAGCACCACCCCTCCTACTCTCTCTCATTCACACTCTTGCCATGTGGTATGTAAGCTCCCTATTCACCTTCTGCCATGATTGTAAGCTTGCTGAAGACTCCTTAAAAGTCAAGCAGATGCCAGCACCATGCCTCCTGTAAAGCCTGCAGAAACATAAGCCAATAAAACGTCTTTTTTAAAAATAAATTACTAAGTCTCATGTATGCTTTTACAGCAACTTGACGACTCCTTAATAACAAAGCCGATGTCAGCACCATGTCTCCTGTAAAGCCTGCAGAAACATAAGCCAATAAAACATCTTTTTAAAAATAAATTGCTAAGTCTCATGTATACCTTTACAGCAACTTGAGGACTGCCTAACACAGAAGGAGTGGGACATTGCTAAAAAGGTACCTAACAATGTAGGAGCAGCTTTGGAACTGCATAACACGCAGAGATTGTGTATTAGTCCTTTGTCACACTGCTATAAAAAGTCTATTTGAGACTGGATATTTAGTTGACTTTCAGTTCCA
Source organism: Trachypithecus francoisi (assembly GCF_009764315.1). Taxonomy (NCBI): domain Eukaryota; kingdom Metazoa; phylum Chordata; class Mammalia; order Primates; family Cercopithecidae; genus Trachypithecus; species Trachypithecus francoisi. Next base: position 9,098,067 of record NW_022681459.1, read on the forward strand.
AAGGTGGAACAGGAAGCAAGGCTGGGGAGGCCTTAGAAAACCTACAATCATGGCAGAAAGTGAAAGAAAGAAAGCACCTTCTCCACATTGCAGAGTGGGAGAGAGAGCGATCAAAGGGGAAGTGCTACACACTTTTAAACAACCAGATCTCATGAGAACTGTATCACAAAAACAGCGAGGGGGAAGTCCATCCCCAAATGCAATCATTTTCTGCCAGGCTCCACCTCCAACAGATGGGGATTCAAATTTAACATGAGATTTGGGATTGCGGGGGGAACTCAGAGTCAAACATATCAGGTTGGGAGTTTCAGAAGACAGGAAGATGAGGGAAGGTTTAGAACTACTGAGAGACTGATTAAATGGTTATGACGAAAATGCTGTTGTTAATATGAACAGTAAAAGCCCGGCTGATGTGGTCTCAGATGGAAACTAGCAACGTATTGGCAACTGGAGATGAGGTCATACTTTTTTTTTTTTTTTTTTTTGAGACGGAGTCTCGCTCTGTCGCCCGGGCTGGAGTGCAGTGGCCGGTTCTCAGCTCACTGCAAGCTCCGCCTCCCGGGTTTACGCCATTCTCCTGCCTCAGCCTCCCGAGTAGGTGGGACTACAGGCGCCCGCCACCACACCCGGCTAGTTTTTTTGTATTTTTAGTAGAGACGGGGTTTCACCGTGTTAGCCAGGATGGTCTCGATCTCCTGACCTCGTGATCCGCCCGTCTCGGCCTCCCAAAGTGCTGGGATTACAGGCTTGAGCCACCGCGCCCGGCCGAGGTCATACTTTTATGCCTTAGCATAGAACATGGTTGTATTATGCTCCAACTCTAGTGATCTATGGAAGTTTGAACTTTATTGTGATTACCTAGGGCATCTAGAGGAAGAAATTTCTAAGCAGCAAATCATTCAAGATGTGACCTAGCTGCTTCTAACAGCCTAACCTTAGATGTGGGAGCAAATAAATGAGTTAATGTGTGAAGTTATATTGGAAGGGTAACCAGAACATAAGAGTTTGAGAAATTTGCAGGCTCATCATGTGGTAGAGAACAAAAAGGTACTGTCAGGAGAGAAATTCAAGTGAGGTGCAGAGCAATCACTTGAGAGATTTACATAACTAAAAGGGATCCAGGTACAGACAGTCACAACAATAGGAAAAACCTTAAAGACATTTCAGAGATCTTTGAGGCGGCCCCTCCCATCACAGGCCCACAGGACTAAGAAGAAATAATTTCAGGGATCAGGCCCAGGGCCCCACTGTTCTGTGCAGTCGTGGGACACTGCTCCCTACATTCAGGCCACTCTGGCTCCAGGCTTTGCTCAACAGGGCCCAGGTACAGCTCATGCTGCTGCTCCAAAGGGCATAAGCCTCAAGCCTTGTTTGTTTACACGTGGTGTTAAGCCTGTAGGTGCCCAGAGTGCAAGAGTAAAGAAGGCTTGCTACTCTCTACCTAGATTACTGAGGGTGTACAGAAAAGCCTGAGTGCCCAGGCAGAAGCCTGCTGCAGGATTGGAGCCCTCATAGAGTGCCTCTACTAAAGCAAAGCCAAGGAAAATGTGGAGTTGGAGACCCCACACAGTGCTCCCACTGGGGTACTGCCTAGTGGAGCTAGGCGGACCCAGAATTGTAGATCCACAGACAGCTTACACCCTGTGCCTACAAAGGGTGCAGGCACTTAACTCCAACCTTTGAGAACAGCCGCAGGACCTGCTCCTTGCACAGACACAGAGTTGGAGCTTTTCAAGGAATTGTGAGCTCTCCCCTTGCAGCAGAGTGCCCTGCATGTGGCACATGAATTCAAAGGACATTATTTTGGAACATTAAGATTAATGACTGTCCTGTTGTGTTTCAGACTAGTGTGGGGCCCGTAGCCCTTTTCTTTTGGCTGATTTCTCCCTTTTGTAGTGAGGATGTTTACCCAATGTGTGTGCCCTCATTTTACCTCATTTTACCTTGGAAGTAAATCATTCATTTTTATTTTACAGGCTTGTAAGTGAAAGGACTTGTTCTTGCAAAAAAAGCAAACAAACAAACGAAAACTATGATACAAAGGAAAGTCTGAAAACCACATCTTCTTAAAAACAAAACAAAACAAGCCGTGGCATCCAGCCTTTTGTAAAGAAAAGATAAGTTATTCTGTAAATTACGTTTTTAGCCATTTTATTTTGTGTGTGTGTGTGTGTGTGTGTGTGTGTGTTTTGTTTGTTTCTTGTTTTTTTTCTTGAGACAGAGTCTCGCTCTGTAGATCAGGCTGGAGTGCATGGCACAATCTCAGCTCACTGCAATCTCTGCCTCCCAGGTTCAAGTGATTCTCCTTCCTCTGCCTCCCAAGTAGCTGGAACTACAGGCACACACCACCATGTCTGGCTAATTTTTGTGTTTTCAGTAAAGACGGGGTTTCACCATGTTGGCCAGGCTGGTCTTGAACTCACCTCAAATGATCCACTTGCCTCAGCCTCCCAAAGTGCTGTGATTACAGGCATGAGCCACCACACCTGGCTAGTTTTTAACCATTTTGTTGAAGGTGAATCATGTTGCCCAATAAAGCAGGTTATATGAATGGATTCCTTCAGCATATATTCCAAGCTCTTGTGACATGTCTTCTCATGGGTGACAGTCAACAGAAAGTATGTTAAGAAAAGATAGTAATGCTGCCAAACTTGGAAATGAAAAAGTGCGTTTTAAAATGCCATTGTAGCTCAGGTGTTGGATCTGATTTAGTTATATGAATGTGGATGTTGAATTCACTTGGAGATAATTCAGGAAGAAAGCAGGCAGAAGGCTATCTTGTGGACTGTAACAGGGCAGTTCATTTAGGGATTGCAGCTGAATCAGTGGGTTCCCATTTTAAAGAGCAGCTACCTGCTCACAGCAGAAGGGACAGCAAATATGCTTTGGAGAATTATTGCTAAAACTCACTTTAAGTCTCTATGTTCATCCACCCTACTGATTCTTTGAGGGATTTAATACCCAATACAAACCACTCTGGTTCACCTAGCTATGGTTTATCCTATGCCCTGCAACTCAACCCTGATCAATGAACTCATCAAAAGTATTTTTTTTTTTTTAGATTGAGTCTCACTCTGTCGCCCAGGCTGGAGTGCAGTGGTGCAACTTTGACTCACTGCAAGCTCCACCTCCCACGTTCACACCATTCTCCTGCCTCATCCTCCCGAGTAGCTGGGGCTACAGGCACCTGCCACCATGCCCAGCTAATTTTTTTGTATTTTCAGTAAAGATGGAGTTTCACCATGTTATCTCCTGACCTCGTGATCCACCTGCCTCGGCCTCCCAAGGTGTTGGTATTACAGGCGTGAGCCACCGCACCTGGCCAAAAGTATTTTTTAATTGTTGTTAATATCTTTTTGTTGTTGTTATATATTTTTTAAATGCATCACATAGAGCCTTGTTTTATTATCATCTCTTCTTCATTTTTCTCCCTGTATTTGTGGCTGCTTCTCCCCTAGTTGTCTTCTATTACCTTCTCAAACTATATACTCAGTCCCTATAGACACCAACCTGTCTATCAGGATACATAAAAGACTTGTTTGATAAACGTGCGTTTTCAATTTTCTGACCAAAGTGCTTGATTTAAACAATGCATAAAAACCTAAATGATCATCAATTACTCACAAGGATTGTTATATAAATACTGAATGCTTTTTTTCTTCCACAATATAGAAAATACCTATTTATAGAAAAGAGTTCGGGGAGCAAATGAGGCAGAAACAAAGTGAGAATATAAGTCAACGCAAAATACAGTGCCTTAGCAGGGTGAAGTTCACAGCTCATCATTTTTCCATTCTGTGTTTCTCACAAGTCTAAAAAAATTTAATTTGGGCTCAGATAGCAATTTTTTTTTTCTCAAACAAATGAGTTACTTAAGTATCAATAATGACACTGCCTCACACTTTTAGTTTGCAATTGACTTCTGTGTGTAGAAGGCCATCACGATTATTATATCATGTTTTGTGAAAATATTTTAAGTGTTACGTGAAATATTTTAAGTGCTATGTGAAAATTTTAAGATAAAAATTATCTTTATGTCTTTTAATTTCTTATCTCTGTCTAATGACCAACAGCAGTAGTGTCAATAGCTTTTTAACTACATTACCTTTCTGTCCTACAGAGGTGCATCATTCATGTTTTTCAAATGATAGAATAAGCAAATTTCACTAAAAAAATTTGTTTCATGCATGTAAAGGGCCATGAGAAGAGTTTCCACTTTAATCTTCTTGTAAATAGAAATATTTTCAGTATCTCCTAGCTTATATTTTATAATTCCAAATCATATTTGTTTTATTTGCAAATATTTCTATCCCAAAACATTTATTTTAAGCTCTAGTTCTAACTTATGTGGAAAATTTTATTCCCATAATATATAACATGAGTACTTTATCTATTATGGGTGTGACGGTTAATACTGAGTGTCAACTTGATTGGATTGAAGGATACAAACTATGGATCCTGGGTGTGTCTGTGAGGGTGCTGCCAAAAGAGATTAACATTGGAGTCAGTGGACTGGGAAAAGCAGATCCACCCTTATTCTGCTTGGGCACCATCAAATCAGAGGCCACCGTGGCTAGAATATAAGCAGGCAGAGAAATGTGAAAAGAAAGACTGGCCTAGCCTCCCAGACGACATCTTTTTCCCATGCTGATTGCTTTCTGCCTTCAAACATCGGACTTCAATTTCTACAGTTTATAGTGTATGTATGTGTGTGGCACCATTTTGACTAAAAATTTATTTTTTATATGTTGAAATATCATTTATCCTGGAGAAAAAAGTATAAGGGTCTAACTCTCATTTAAAAATTATCATTTTCAATAAAACAATTATTTTTCTATCAAATGTTAAAAGAAGATGATAAATAAATGTATATAGAATTGTCTACAGTTTTCTCAAATTTAGGTTTGGGTTTTATAATTTTTACAAATACATATATTTCAACATACATATAAAACATATATATATATATAAACATGTCAACATATGTATGCTGATCCAGAATTTGCTTATGTTCTAGAAGCTATGAACATTTACAACAGCAGGCTTGTCTGATAAATGAATCATCAAAAGGTCATGTAGCTCACTGCTTAACTAACTTTGTCTACTGGAAGACCACATGAAAGACAATAAAGCCATTGAGAATAGAAAGATTGATCTAAATCTTCCAACATAGCTGGACTTTTTCTTCATATTTCTTTCATTTATGCCTCTCAATCAGTGGCCAAATATTGACAAGTGTCCCCACTGATGATTTTTCACTCCTTCTTCACTGTTGCTCTCTTAAATCAGGACTCTATGTTTTCTCAGCAGCACCCTAGCAACTCCCACCACAGTCGGCTTATTTTGAAATAAAGTCCTGATTTAAGAGAGCAACACTGGATAAGAAGTGAAATATTTTTCACTGGGATATCTATCAATATTTGGTCATTGATTGAGAGGCATAAATACATGAAATTAGCAGCATATATTCTGCTAATATGAAGACATGCATACACAGATATGACGATATAATACATTCACATATGTAAATGAATCTATAATACATTCTTGTGTGTATATGTGTGTGGGGGTTATTTCCTGCCCTCATTATTTCCACACAGCCTATATGTGTAAACCCCAAATTTCTTTATATGTCAAGCAAGGCCTTTCATATCCAATACTGATTTGTTCTTGGACACTGTCTAATAAAACCTCTTTTGGGAGTAAGATTATTACATCTGCAATAAGCACATTAATTATATTCATAATTTTGTCCTTTAATCCTTCTTTCCTGAATATTCTCGACACACCGTACCATCTCAGAAACATTTATACATAAAGTTTAAAGTCAACTATTACACTTTCTGGGTTCCTTGTCCTTCATTCTCTTCCCAGTATTTTCTCTCTGTTACCAGAACATCATCTGTATACTTCTCATATCAATTGGAGTGTGTGGATATGTGGATATGTGTGTTTAGGTCATTTGTCTATCTCCACGCATAGCTATAAGCTTCTGATCTCTAATTTTAATTATTTATATGTACTCACAGCATATTTAAAATGTATAGATTATAAAAGAAAGGCTTCACAGATGTTTATATATGTAGCATAAAGCTCATATTATATTATTCACAAAAGATTCTTAACCAGTATAAGAACGCGCATACATTTAAAATGTAAATTTTAAGAAATCATGGGAATGTTAAAGAACAATTTAAGTTTATTAAGTGCTAACTCACACAATTTACATACATGTAAAACATATAGGCGATAACTTCACTTATTATTCTTCTACCCTATTTCATTGGTCTTTAATTCTTCATTAGTAGTAGAAATTTTAAAAATGATGATACTTATTAAGGGAACACTAATTGTATGATGATGAACTTCTTTGCATACAAGTGAGGTCAGAAGGTCCTTGAATGAAAACCAAGGTCCTTTCTCATATCCATCAGGAGGCCTCCTTATGCTAGGAATAACATACTGTACAGTGGCAAATTTTATACTCTCATTTTATTCAACACTCAATGATTATTCATTTGTAAAGCATCCTGTTGGGATTGTAAAGACTGAATGTTGTATTATATTAGCAGGTATGGATACAAATTGTACAATTAACTCTTATAAAGCAGACTATTTATTGTATCAGAGTTCTACTAAACAGAAAAATAATAAAGTAAGGGCACATATTTTGTAAAATTTATAAAACTGTTGCTAATGAGCCTTTATTCCATCTAATTAATATCTACTATGTTACACAACTATAAAACAGAATTAGAATATTGGAAATTCTAAAATAAATACAGAATTAAAGTATAATTCCTCCAATCAAGAAGCTAGCTAAATTTTCGTGGATAAGTATACTATGCAACCAACTATAGGGCAATTTGGCTTTGTGAGCACACACAGAAAAACAAATCTTGTTGGAGCATATAAATAGAAAGAAAAACAATTCAATCCTCTGCTTAAACTCAACTAGACTTTTAAAAAATCAGTATTTTATGTAAACTCCCCGCCATTAAACATCATTGTGAGTTTTCAATGACAGCTTAGCTTTATCAAAACAAATGACAACATGGGAGACTAAAAGGCTGTTCTTTGAGCATTCAGTGAGCATGACGTTGAATATACCATACATATCCTACACATATACATATAAGAGAGAGTATGAGAAAAAGTTAATGCAAGTTATTAAGGAAGAAAACATATATTAAAAATATACAGTTCGTTATGACAATTCATAGAATTGTATATTCTATGAATACAATCCGGACATTTCAGAATTCTGGACCTGATCTGTTTATTAGATGAAGTCTGTATTTTGCATAATACTTAAGTCTCAGCTTACATTTCTAATCTAGTATAGTTTTGCCATAATCCACATTTCTGTCATGGACCACAGCAGAGAATATGAAATACGAAATTTGCCAAAGTAAATTGTAATGATCATTAAGACTATAAATATAATCTCAATGTAAATCAATTTTAAAGGTCTAAAATATTACATACAATTTCTCACTCCGCTCTACCATCTCCATAGCTAAAATGGCTTCTACATTTGTGGAAGTTTTTTTCCAGACATCTGTGGATAAATTTTATCTGATGCCTATTTGTTTGCTGTTTTAAGCTATCAGGTTGTTCAGAACATCCAGAGTGTCTTGACTTCTAAGTGGAAAGAATACGATACAGAAGCACTCAAAGCCTTTAAAAGTTTTAAGCATATCTTGTGCCGGTATTAGGTGGATAGGAAAATTAGCAATTGATTTCGTGGCAACAATTGGATTCACCCCATTAGTGATTTCCTTTGAAAGTGAGCAAACTTTATGTTTAATACAGCAGATCAGTACTCTTGGGGTTTTTTCCAGAAGACTGAAAAAGAACACTTTTTTTTTTTTTTTTTGGCAGAGTCCTTCTCTGCTGCCCAGGCTGGACTGCAGTGGTGTGATTAATCACAGCTCACTACAACCTTTGCCTCCCAGGTTCAAGCAATTCTCCTTCCTCATCCTCCCAAGTAGCTGGGATTGCAGGCGCCCACCACCACACCTGGCTAATTTTTTGTATTTTGGTAGAGATGGGGTTTCACCATGTTGGACATGCTGGCCTCAAACTCCTGACCTTAGGGGATCCACCTGCCTTGGACTCCTAAAGTGTCAGGATTACAGACGTGAGCCACCATACCCAGCCGGTACTCTCCTTTTAAAAAGGCAGGTTACTCTATATCATTTGAACAAACCCAATTTCGTATAATCTCAGAGAAGTAACCATTTAAGTTTTTCCAAAGGATTACATGTATGTCTATGAATTTATTCCCATAATACTAGAGATGGAAAATTTTTTCTGCAAAAGCTTAATGTACCTACTTGTGCTTATATCAAGTATAGTATGTAATGTCTACCAAATGTTGGTAAATTTATGGGATTGCAAACTTTTGGAAAACAATTTTTTTTGTATTTTCCACCATTTTCTTCTTTCCAGCACAGTTCCTGGCACAAATTAGATAGGCATCCAAAATATCTTTGTTGAAATGACAGTTGTAGGTACTACTTATTTATGTGTTTCAGCTAGTCTAACATGGATTCAGTGTCTAGTATAAACATTGATTGCAACATCATGGAATATTTTGCACACCAAGATATAAACAACAAGCTATTCACTTACATAGAGAAATGTTCCGTGCTGCTCTGCTTATACGGGAGAAAAAAAGAAAACCATAATGATATTCAAGGAATTATCTAATGTGCTGTACATACTTTGCAATACAAATTGAGTACATTGTTTTCACTAAAAATGCAACTGCAAGCAAAAACTTTAACAGAGCATTTACATTATTGAATCCTTGTTATTAACAAATAAAGCATGTATTCATTCACTGAAGCTGTAAGGTACCACCTCTAATTTATTATTTAACTAATTTAAGTAAAAAGTGGACTACATATACACACATACACACACATGTACAGTCTCAATAACACTAATTGGAATTCCAAATGTATCTGTTCATAAATATAAATATGAAAATGAATATATTATTCTTAAGTATTAACTGAATGTACTCAGTTATATCATTAAAGATTATCTATTTAATGGGAAAAAATTAGAGCCAGTAATTTTTGGGAAAGAGGCTGTATCTCAAAAATACTACAGAATAAAAACTGAAGTTAACCTAAATGTCCAGGCATGCTATGCAATTTAACATTATGACACTGTAAAAATGACAGAGAGAAGCTTATATAGTATAAAGGGGCTGCAATCGTTAATTTTTTTGTCAGCCTGGTTGAGCTATGATGCTCTGATATTGGATCAAGCATCATTCTGGATGATTCTATGAAGTTGTTTATTTGATAAGACTGTCGTTTACATCAGTACACTCTGAGTAAAGCAGATTACCTTTCATAATGTGAGTGGACTTTATCCAAACAATTGAACATCTTAATAGAACAAAGACTGACCTTTTCCAGGTGAGAATAAATTCGGCCAGCTGACTGCTTTTGAACACAACTACAACTCTTTCCTGAGTCTCTGCCCTGCTTAATTTTGGTCTTAACCAAGTTTTCACAATTACATGAGCCAATTCTTTGAAGTAAATATGCCTCCGTATACACATTCTTTGGTTCTGTTTCTCTAGAGCACCTTTTGACTAATCCAGGGACTTAAGAGTAAACTGGTTACATGTGTAGACAAGGCTGTCAGAGAACTATAGCCAAGTTGTGTTCCAACAGAGAGATCAACATTCTAAATCACCTTAGCTCCTGCTAACATCATAGCTGACATTGCCAGGTTTCTCATTATCATATCAGAGTGTTGGTGGAATTTGACTACATATATTGTGTTTAAAAATATTGAATTCATGTGAACTATGTGGGTAAATATGTGGAAGTATTTGAAATTCAAACATAAAATTATAAAGACAATCAAACTAATGAGCATTGCTAATTACTAAATATGGTTTTATTGCAAATATGAGTTGAGGCCTCTTTGATTAACTAATAGTAACAATTCATAATTAATAAGTGTGGTAATATCTAACAAATATTGTTAGTTACGTGTCAGAACTTAAGTTATGCAGTTAACGTTCATTTAAAAAAATGAAAAGCACTTTCTGAGGTAAATACTATTGGTAATATACATATGAGGTAACAGTAAGTGACTGGACTGGAGAGTAAGTCCAGGTCTGTTTCACTACAGAGACCCAGAGCCAGAAACCTCAACCCCTTGGCTAATAGTCTACACAACGTTGTTCACAGTCAGTGGCTCTATAATAGTCATTCAGCCTCACCAGTTTGTTTAAATCTTCAGTTCATGTTAATACTTATTAATGTCAGACTACCATTTTCATTTTCAATTGTGCTAAAATATTTATGTGCCAAATCGACTATCACTTATGTCCCTCAAACCTTGCTACATGTAGCGTATGATACCAGAGCCCTGCTCTTTCAAGACTTCCAAAATTCAGCTCATTCTTATGAAAAATGATGCACTTACTGTATTCTTCTGTATAAAAACATAATGATCTGAGTACAGAATAGATAGGTGATAGGTAGATTTATTTTTATGTAAATTTGATCTTTTATTTTGGGTAAGACATAATCTAGCATTATTTTACGAAACAAATTTTACTAATGATTGAGTTGAAAGATAATACTGCAAGAGGCTAAGCCACACAGTCTTTGGAGTCAGAATGTTTAGGAAAGTTTCTCAGCCCCTCAACTTTCTATAGCTGTGCAAACAAGATCAAGTCACTTAAGCCTTGGGGTCTCAGTTTCTCTATGTGTAAAAGTAAGATGGTTAAAGTGTCTACCTCAAAATGTTTGTGTGGAGTTCACATGTGTTTATACTTACAAAGCTTTTAGAACAGTGTCTGGAGTATCATAAACTCGGTTTAAACATTTGGTAGCAACACTCTCTTTTTAAATAATAGTCATATTTAAATGTATAGTTAAATGCCATTCTATATTCTGAAGTTTCAATTTTTAAGCAATATTTTGCCCAATATTATATCTGGTTATTTTGTCCAAGTTATAAACTTCATCTTACCTCTTGGCCGCATTCAGTTTTCTATGCTTGCTTAGTAAGCCTTTTAAAGCCAACCTCAATTGCAAGCAGAGACTCAGTCATCCATTACGTTAGCTCTGTTATTCAGGATCAGTTGTTAATGGATTTCTGATGTAGATGGAAGTTTTTGTGTAACTGAGCTATCACTTTGACAGATGAGGTCACAATAGTTTTAACTGATGTTCTTTCAAGCCTCAGGAACTCTTGCTTACATGGTATAGCTGAAGCATTTCAAAAGCAATGCATGATACCTAGTAGCCTAAATTACTCTACACAGACACACATGATTTCAAAAAAAAATGTTTCAAGGTTTTTAACAAGTTTTACAAATTGATAAAAGCAAAATCTTTTTAATTAAATATAATCTTTTAAATAAATAGTCTGAAAGGGCTAAGCAGCCTCCCTACAATAAAATACTGTCTTTGAAGTAATTTCCATTCATTTGAACTTGAATTTAAAGGTGTTAAATTCAACCTCTTTTTTCTTAACAAGCCTCTGCTGATTCATTTATATTGCTATATTTTCTGAGTAAAAGGTACGAAAAGCAGAGCAGTTAAAGAGACAAAAGTTTATTTTTAAAATGTGTATTATTTATTTGTTCCTATTAAACCATTGCTATTGTCATAGTAATACTGATACAAGTGTAATTATATTTAGAAGTTTGGGCACTACTCTTTTTTAGATTGTTTTCTTCACTAAGAAAAGAACAAAACAAAATTGAAAAATAATACTTTTTTTCATCTTACCCTTAGTAGAAAAAATATCAATTTGCAGTTCAAATTAGGTAAATTTAACATTTTTCTATTAAAAATATATGGTGTGTGTAAGTATGTATGTGTGTGTGTGTTGATAATTTAAATAACACAATATATTTTCTTGTAAGTGGACCAAAAGTACAAAAGGAAATGACATGTAATTTGTAGACAACAAATTAAATTAAAAGCATCTTCATGTTTTAAATAGAGTTCATACTTACATGTTTCAATGCTTATAAATAAAATGGAGGTGAGACCAGTAAAAGAGATGAATAGAGAACCCTCCAGCAGCCTTCCCCTGCACAAGAACACCAAATTGAATAACCATCCACACAAGAAAACACCTCCATAGGAACCAAATATCAAATAAGCATTCATAATACCTAGTTTTAACTTAGTATCAAGAAAAGAGGCATTGAGGAGGGAAAGGAAAAGAGCCTTGAATTGCCTCATTCCCATCTTCCAACAGCAGCAGTGGTCATGTGTGGTGTCGAGAGAGAATCTGTGTGCTTGGGGAAGGGAGAGTGCAGGGATTGTAGGACTTGGCATTGGAACTCAGCGCTGCTCTGTCACAGTGGAAAGCAACGTGGGGCAGAAATTTGCCAGCACCCATGGAGGGAGCATTTAGGCTAGCCCTAGCATGAGAAGAATTATCACTCCCAGTGGCTGGAATTGATTGCTGGCTAATCTCACCACTGCAGGCTAAGGGCTGTGGAGCTCTAAATAAACTTGAAAGGCAATGTAGGCCATAATCACTGAAAAATATTTCAAGGCAAGTCCTGGTGCTGGGCTAGGCTTGGAGCAAGTGGGCTTGGGTTGTACATGAACTAGTGAGGCACCAGCTGGAGCAGGCAAGAGAGTGCTTGCACGACAACTCCCCCAGCGCCAAGCAGTGCAGCTTGCAGCTCTGGGAGAGACTCTTCCTTCCATTTGAGAAGAGGAAAGGGGAAAGCAAAGAGGTCTTTGCCTAAAAACTTGGATACCTGCTCAGACAAAGTAAATCAGGGCATTAGGCAGAGTCCCGAAGCCCTCATTTCAGGCCCTCGCTATTGGACAACATTTCTAGACAACCCTGGGCAATAGGGGAGATGACTGCCTTGAGGGGAAGGACACAGTCTTGGAAGGATTTATTGTCTGCTGACTAAAGAGCACTTGAACCTTCTATAAATATCAGTGGTTTCCAGGTGGTACTCACTGCAGGCCTTTGGTGAGACCCAGTGCTGTGCTGGTTTCAGATGTGAACCAGGGCATTCCCGGATGTAGTGGCCATGGAAAGTTACTCCTTATGTTTGAGGAAAGGAGAGGAAAGAGTAAAGGAGACTTTCTTTCAGCTCCCGAACCAGCTCAGCCACAGTGATATAGAACATCAAGTGAGCTCCTGGGTTCCCTGATTCCAAGACTTGGCTCCTGGATGGCATTTATGGAACAGACTTTGGCCAGATTGGCACTAAACTGTCCTTAAAGGAGGCCTGGGAGTATTCAGTATAAACTGACTGCTGAACTCTTGGTCCTTGAGTGAACACTGGTACCAGCCAGACAGTACTTTGTATTCCCTGCTTGCTCATGGGTTTCCTTCCTTTAGAAGAATAGCTAATTCATGCTGGGCTTAATACCTAGGTGATGGGTTGACAGGTGCAGCAAACTACCATGGCACACATTTACCTATGTAACAAAACTGCACATCCTGCACGTGTACCCTGAAACTTAAAGTGCATTTTTAAGTGAAACTATGGCCAAAATAATTCAAAACATTGAAATAATATCAAATAATTTTCTGACCACAATGAAATAAGACTGGAAATCAATAACAAGAGAAATATTAGAAACAGTACAAACACATGAAAATTAAACACTATGCTTCTATATGGGCAGTGGATCAATGAAGTAATTTAGAAGAAAATGTTTAAAAATTGCAACAAATGAAAATAGGAACAAACACATCAGAACCACTGAAATACAGCAAAATCAGGACTGAGAGGAAAGTTTGCAGTTATAAGTAACTACATCAGAAAAAATAAACATAAAAAAGACATCTTTATGATCCATCTTAAATAACTAGAAAAGCAATAGCAAATCATACCCAACATTAGAAGGAGGAAAGAAATAAGATTAGGGCAGAAATAAATAAAATTGAAATAAAAAATACAAAGGTTAATGAAAGAAAATTAAAAAACAAAAACAAATGACAAATCTTTAGTCATACCAACTAAGAAAAGTAAGAGAGGAGACTCAAATAAATAAAATCAAAGATGAAAAAAAGAAACATTAAAACTGATACTGAAGAAATTCAAAGGGTCATTAGAGACAACAACGAGCAGATATATTCCAGTATATTGGAAAATCTAGAAGCAATGGATCAATTTCTAGACAGAAGCAATGTACTAGGATTTAACCATAAATGATTCCAAAACCAAAATACACTAATAACAAGCAATGAATTTGAAACTGTCATAAAAAGTCTATCAGCAAAGAAAAACCCAGAACCTGATAGATTTACTGTTGAATATTACCAAACATTTAAAAAAGAGCCAATACCAATTTTACTTAAAAGATTCTGAAAAATAGAGAGAATACTTCAAAATTCATTCTACAGTACAGTGTCACCCTGATACCAAAACCAGAAAACGACACATCAAAAAAAGAAAAATATAGGCCAATATCTCTGATAAATATTGATGCAAAAATCCTCAACAAAACACTAGCACATCAAATTTAACTACATGTTAAAAAGATCATTCATTATGACAAAGTTGAATTTATCCCACGAATGCAAGCATGGTTCAACATACACAAATCAATCAATGTGATACATCATATCAACAGAATGAAAGATAAAATCCATATGATCTGTACGATCCATGGTTAAAAAGCATTTGATCAAATTTGACATCTCTTAGTGATAAAAACTCTAAAAAACTCGGTGTAGAAGGAGCACACCTAAACATAATAAAAGCCATGTATGCTAGAAACACAACTACTATCATACTGAATGGGAAAAAAATGAAAGCCTTTCATCCATAATCTGGAACATGACAAGGATGTCCACTTTCACTACCATTATTCCTCATAGTACTGGAGGTCGTATCTAAAGCAATCAGACAAGATAAATAAATGAAGGGTAACCAAACTGGAAAGAAAGATGTCAAATTACCATTGTAGATGATATGGTCTTATATTTGGAAAAATCTAAAGACCGCCAAAACACTAATGGATCTGATTTTAAAAATTCAGTAAAGTTACAATATATAAAATCAAAATATAAAAATCAGTATCACTTTTATATGCCAACAGCAAACAATCTGTAAGAGAAATCAAGAAATTAATCTCATTCATTTACAATCATTACAAACAAAATATCTAGGAATAAACATAACCAAAGAAGTGAAAGATATCTGCAATGGAAACTATAAAACGTTGATGAAAGGTATTTGTTCCATGAACAGGGCACACAAAAAAACTGAAATAACATTTCATTCTCATGGATTGGAAAAATCATTATTCTTCCAAATTCCCAGAATAGCCAAAAACCATTCTGAGCAAAAAGAACAAAACTGGAGGACTCACATTACCTGACTTCAAAGTATACTACAGCATTATATTTAAAAAAACAGCATGGTACTGGCATAGGAACAGTCATATAGACAAATGGAGCAAAAAGTGAACCCAGAATACATGCATAGATCTATAGTGAACTCATTTTCAACCATGGTTCTAAGAAGGTACACTGGGAAACAATTAATTCAATAAATGGTGTTGAGAAAATTGGATATCTATAAGGAGAAGAATGAAACTTGACCCTTATCTCTCCCTATATACAAATGTTAAATAAAAATGGATTAAAGACTTAAATCTAAAACCTCAAGCTCTGAAACTAATAAAGAATGGATAAACTCTCCAGGATATTGATCCAGGTGAGGATTTTTTGAGTAATACCCTAAAAGTACAGACCACCCAAAGCAAAAATGGACAAATTGGATTACATCAAGTTAAAAGGGTTGTCTACAGCAATGAAAAGAACAAAGTGAGGAGACAACCCACAGAATGGGAGAAGTTTCCAAACTTCCCATCTGACTAGGGACTCATAACCAGAATATATAAGGAACTCAAACAAGTCTCTGGGAAAAAAATATCTAATAATCCAATGAAAAAAATGAGTAAAATATCTGAATAGAGATTTCTCAAAAAAAGTATACAAATGGCAAACAGGTATATAAGTAGGTGCTCAACATCACTGATCATCAGATAAATGCAAATAAAAACTACAATAAAATATAATCTTACCCCAATTGAAATGGCTTTTATCCTAATGACAGGCAATAAGGAATTCTTGTGAGGTTGTGGATGAAAGGGTACCCTTGTACACTGTTTATAGAAACCTAAATTAGTATGACACCTATGGAGAACAGTATGGAGATTCCTCAAAATTTAAAAATAACACTATCATATGATCCAAAAATCTCACCTCTAAATATAGTGCCAAAAAAAAAAAAAAGGAAATCAGTGTATCAAAGAGATATCTGCATGCCCATATTTATTACAGCACTCCACAACAGCCAAGATTTGGAAGCAACTGAAGTGATATGGCTTGGCTCTGTCCTCACCCAAATCTCATCTTGAATTATAGCTCCCATGATTCCCAGGTGTCATGAGAGGGACCTTGTTGGAGGGGATTGAATCATGGGGCAGGTCTTTCCAATACTGTTCTCATGATAGTGAGTGTCTCGTGAGATCTGATGGCTTTATAAAGGGGAGTTGCCCTGCATCTCTCTTGCCTGCCGCCATGTAATATGTCACTTTGCTCCTCATCTGCCATCAGCCATGATTTTGAGGCCTCACCAGCCTTGTGGAACTGTGAGTCAATTAAATCTCTTTCCTTTATAAATTACCCAGACTTGGGTATGTCTTTATTAGCAGCATGAGAACAGACTAACACACTAAGTGTCCAACAACAGACTAATGGATAAAGAAATTATGGTACATATATACAGTGGAGTACTATTCAGTCATTAAAAAAATGAGATCCTGTCTTTTACAACAACATGGATGGAACTTGGGAATATTATTTTATGTGAAATCATCCAGGAACAGAATTACAACTTCTCATGTTCTCACTGTGGGAGTTAAAAATTTGCACAGTTGGACCAGGCGTGGTGGCTCACGTCTGTAATCTCAGCACTTTGGGAGGCCGAGGCAGGTGGATCACGAGGTCAGGAGATCGAGACCATTCTGGCTAGCAGGGAGAAACCCTGTCTCAACTAAAAAAAAGTACAAAAAAATTAGCCGGGCGTGGTGCTGGGCGCCTGTAGTCCCAGCTACTTGGGAGACTGAGGCAGGAGAATGGCGTGAACCTGCGGAGCTTTCAGTGAGCCGAGATTGTGACACTGCACTCTAGCCTGTGCTACAGAGTGAGACTCTGCCTTAGAAACAAACAAACAAAAAAATTTCACAGTTGAACTTGTAGTGATAGAGAGTACAATGATAGAGAGGCTGGGAAGGGTAACAGTGGTGAGAGGGAAAAGTGGGGGTACATAATGTGTACAAAATATATAGGATAAAAAAGATCTAGTATTTGATAGCACAACAGAGTACAGCCAACAATAATTTATTGTGCATATAAAAATAACTATAAAACATATGTTTGTAACACAAAGAAATAATAAATGCTTGAGGTGATGAATATTTCATTTATTGTGTTGTGATTATGACCTATTGTATGCCTGTATCAAAATATTTCATGTAACTTATAAATGTATAGACCTAATATGTACCCACGAAAATTAAAAATACATATAATAGAATTTTGTGTTGATTATTCAAATGTATATATTTTATGCTGTCAATAACAGGGAATAAAATAATCCAATTGTGTAATGTCTCTTACTGTAACTCACTTGGAGTAATTGTTGGAAATATAGATTCCTGTGAAGATTTTGATGTCAGTTTCAAGTTTTTCCAGGAATCTGCTTTTAAAAGGGACCACAGGAAATGCTATTATACACAATTAGGAAAACATGTTTGAATCATTTATTAACAGTAATCCTTTTTACATAGCTAATACACTGGATAATATTCATTGAAAAGAGTGAATTATATCACTTATGCTAAACATGAGCTATATGATCCTTAAATATGTTCATTAACTAACAAAAATTCAAATAAAAAATAATTCTAATGCAATGTAGTCAATTGTAATATAAATATGTTATACTTAAAGAATTTCACTATACATCAATGACACAAGGATTACAGAACAGAGGAATCAAATTTTACGCTTGAAAGTTTTTTGTGTTTGTTTGTTTGTTTTTCCAAGTGCCCAGACTCTGAGAGGATGAAGAGGAATGCACCATATCTAGGAAATTGCATCAATGAAGGCAAGGATAGGAAGATGTAATTTATCCTTGGAAGGTATCACCTGGGTCTCACTGAAACAGTTTTCATGTAATCAAGAATATTGACAAGAAAAGAGGATTGTAGGGCACATTATTAGATTAAATATGCATGGATTGTTTACTACATGCAAAGTGCAAGAAATTAAAAAGAACAAACAAGTACTTGGCAGCCCTTTGGCACAGTGGATGGGGTACTGGACTTTGATCTGAGCCTGGCATGGTCATTGTAAAAGGAGAAAAGAAATAAATTTTAAAGACCTCTCAAGCAGTTTACAATTCTGTTGTGGTGTCAAACCACAGTGTTTTATGTTACAAGAAAATACAGCAAAGTGCCCCATGTAAGAACATAAAGAAGCACATCCTACAGTCTAAAGAAGGCAACACAGTGAGGGAGGGATTAAGAAAGGTTTTCCTATGAAGCTACATGTAAGTTGGAAGCTGAGGCAAGGTGACAATCCAAAATATTGTTTGTGTATGAGAGAGAGAGAGAGTGTGTGTATTTGTGTGCAGTAATCTCCCCTTATCCACAAAAGATGCATTTCTAGATGCTCAATAGTTGCCAGAAATCGTTGCTGTACTGAACCTTACAAACACTTATGATTTTTCTATACTTACATAACTATGATAAAGTTTAATTTGTAAGTCAGGCACAGTAAGAGATTAACAACAATAAATAATAAAATAGGACAGTTATAACAATATACTCCTCATAATTTCACAAATAGAAGATTCATTCTTATCATAGATCTCAGCAATCTGAGCATGCAAACTTTTTTTCTTACTAAGGTGAGAACTTTCACCTTTTCATTTGACAGGAGCACTTTATGGCTTCCCTTTGGCAAATCCAAAATGCCAGCATCACTTCTCTTATACTTTGGGTCATTATTAAGAACAACAAAAATGACTTGAATACAAGCACTGTAATACCATAACAATTGATCTACTAATTGAGACAGCTAGTAAGTGATGACAGGTGGGTAGCACAGACAGTATGGATCAGCAGGACAGAGTAGCGATTCACATCCCAGGTGGAACAGAGCAAGATGGTATGACATTTCATTATGCTACTCAGAAACATGGTAATTTACATGTTGTGAATTATCTATTTATAGAATTTTCCATTTAATATTTTGATACTGCTGTTTACCACAAATAACTGAAATTGTGGATGTAAAATTGTAGATAGGGCCGGGCGCGGTGGCTCAAGCCTGTAATCCCAGCACTTTGGGAGGCCGAGACGGGCGGATCACGAGGTCAGGAGATCGAGACCATCCTGGCTAACACGGTGAAACCCCGTCTCTACTAAAAATACAAAAAACTAGCCGGGCGAGGTGGCGGGCGCCTGTAGTCCCAGCTACTCGGGAGACTGAGGCAGGAGAATGGCGGGAACCCGGGAGGCGGAGCTTGCATGAGCTGAGATCTGGCCACTGCACTCCAGTCCGGGCGACAGAGCGAGACTCCGCCTCAAAAAAAAAAAAAACAAAACAAACAAACAAACAAAAAAAAATTGTAGATAGAAGAGGAACTATTGTACATGCACATACATTTGTCAATACTTAATTGGGTTAAGATTTCTTTTTCTTTTATTTACTAGGGTCACTCTATGTGTTGCCTTCAGATGTTTTAAACAATTTTATTGAGCTGTAATTTACATTTAATAACTACACAAATTAAAGTATATAAATCTGATGAAATTTTGACACAAGTACACCCATGCAGTCATCGCTACAGTCAAGAATATGAGTAAATCCATCACTTCCAAAAGTTTTCTTGTACTCTTTTGTAATTATTTCCTTTCACCTGTTTTCATCGTCCCACCATATTTACAATTTGGTGATGGTCTTACATCACTAGACATTAGTTTGCAGTCTCTAGAATCTTATATAAATGGAATCATAAAGTATAGACCCTTTTTTATCAGGCCTGGGTCAAGGTTTCTAGGTAAAGTAAGCTCAACCCAATTGAGTACTCACAGAAGTGAGATGATAATAGCCTTTGAATTTCAAAAACTGTCAATCTAACTGAAATATAAAAGAGGGAAATACAGAAGTCAAGTTGAGAAAGCAAAAGTTTAACAAAAAGTGAACCAAATAAAGCAGTAAGAAGAGTGTTGAGGTAATTCAAAATATTTGCTCAACAATTATTTGTTGGAATTACAAATGCTTCCAATCTATTTTTCTAGGTACCAAAAATATAGACCAGATAGTTGCTCTGTGTCTGTTAGAGGGAAAATGCTGAAACTAAAATATAAACAAATAAATAAGTAAAATAAGACAAGTAAAGATAGAAACAAGTGTTATAAATGGAATATACAGTGCCTAGAGCAATATGATAGTCACAGAAGAAACTTTTCACTGAAAGTAGATGATTACTAGGAGAGGCCAGCTGTGGCAAGATCTGGAAGAAGTGTTCAACCAGCAGCTGGGGAAAAGAGTTTTAGGTAAAGAAATATCAGGGTTTCCAAGGAACAACAAGTGTCAGTATGAGGTGAGCATAATATAAGTAAAAAGGAGAGTGCAAGTGAGTTTAGAAAGTTAGGCACAATGATTAACAATAAAGAAAACATTATAAATGACCATAAATACATATATTAGTAATGTAGAAAGAATGCATCAGTTAGACTTAGCAGTTAATTTGGCATGGTGAAAAAATCAGATATTTATATAATTAGTATGTCTTTTGCTTGATAAACAGTGTTTTAATTCCCAGATATAGAGTTTGTGTGCCTGTGTGCACAGGGGCAGGATTTATAGCAAGAGAGTGATGAAATGCCTGAAATACATTTTTAAAGCATTAAAAATGGTAAAATATATTTCTATTTACTCACTTATTTACCATTTTCAGCCCTCTTTACTCTTTGGTGAAGATCTAAATATCCTTCCAGTGTAATTCTCCTTTTGTCTGAAGAAATTCCTTTAAAATAATTCTCATAGCACAATTCTGAACATAATACATTTTTATGGATTGAATTGTGCCCACTGAAAATTAAATGCTGAAGTACTAACCTCCAACGGGATGGTATTGGAAGATGAGGCCTTTGGGATGTATACACAGGCCTACCTCATTTTATCATGCTCTGCTTTATTGCACTTCACAGACTTTGTGTCTTTTACAAATTGAAGGTTTGTGGCAATCCTGCATTAAGCATGTCTATTGCTGCCATTTTTCCAATAGCATGTGCACTTACATTACGTCTCTGTGCCAATTTTGGTAATTTCACTACTTTTTTAAGCTTTTAAATTATTATTATATCTATTATGGTAGTCTCTGGTAAGTGAACTTTGATGTTACCATTTTGTTTTGGGTTGCTACAAACTGCTCCCTTATAAGATGATGATTCTAATACCTAAATGTTATGTGTATTTTGATTGTACAACCAATCAACAGTTCACCATATCTCTTTCTCTCCTGGGTCTTCCTATCTCTTGAGACATAAAAATATTGAAATCAGGACAAATAATAACTCTACAATGACTTTGAAGGATTCAGTTAAAAGAAAGAGTTGCACAGTTCTCACTTTAAAATCAAAATCTCCATCAGTGATTAGGCTTGGTGAAGAAGGCATGCCCCAAGCCAAGGCATGTCAATGGCTAGACCTGGCCAACATGGTGAAATCCTGTCTCTACTAAAAATACAAAAATTAGCTGGGCATGGTGGCACATGTCTGTAGTCCCAGCTACTCTGTAAGCTGAGGCAGGAGAATCGCTTGAACCCTGGAAGAAGAGGAGGGTGCAGTGAGCCGAGATTGCGCCACTGCACTCCAGCCTGGCCACAGAGTGAGACTCCGTCTCAAATAAATAAATAAATGAATAAATAAATAAATAAAATAAAATAAAAATTAAAAAAAAATTATAAGTGTTCCTTATTTGAACGCATGGATAAGAGAGTGATAAGCATTTTACGCTGGATCAAAGACAAAATCATCCACAACATTCTTGTAAACCAAATCCTCATCTAGAGCAAGGGCCTAACTCTCTTTAATTCTATAAAGGCTAACAGACATAAGAACATCACGGAAGAAAAACTTGAAGGTGGCAGAGTTTACTTCATGAGGTTTAAGGAAAGAAGCCATCTCTATAATATAAAAGTGCAACGTGAAGCAACAAATGCTGATGTGAAAGCTGCAACAAATTATTCGGAAGAATCAGCTAAGATAATTGGTTAACGGGTCTACACTAAAGAATAAAATCTCAAATTAGGTGAAATAACCTTCTATTGGAAGAAGATGCCATCTAGGACTTTCATCCCTAGAAAAGTGAAGTCGATGCCTAGCTTCAACGCTTCAAAGGACAGACTGACCCTTTTTTAGGGGTTAACTCAACTGCTGACATCAAGTTGAAATCAATGCTCATTGGCCATTTTGAAAATTTAAGTCCCTTAAGAATTATGCTAAATCTACTCTGCTTGTGCTCTCTAAATGGAACTGAAAAGCCTGCATGACAGTACATCTGTTTACAGCATGATTTACTGAATGTTTTCAGTCTATCATTGAGAACTACTGCTCAGAAAATAAGATTCATTTCAAAGTATTACTCCTAATTAAAAATGCACCTAGTCACCCAAGAGTTCTGACGTAGGTGTACAAAAAGATCAATATTGTTTTTATGCCTGCAAACTCAGTATCAATTCTGCAGTCCATGGAGCAAGGAGTAATTTCAACTTTCAAGTCTTATTATTTAGAAATACATTTTATAAGGCTATAGCTGCCATAGATAGGAATTCCTCTGATGGACATGGAAAAGGTAAATTGAAACCTTCTGGAAAAAATTCACCATCTAGATGCCATTAAGAACGTTTGTGATTCCTAGAAGAAGGTCACAATATCAACATTGAAAGGAATTTGGCAGGATTTTAACTCTCATGGATGACTTGGAGTGGTTTAAGACGTCAGTGGGGGAACTGCAGACATGGCAGAAATAGCAAGAGAACTAGAATTCAAAGAGGAGCCTGAAAATGTAATTGAATTGCTGCAATCTCATGAATAAAATGTAAATGGATAAGGAGTTGCTCCTTATGGATGAACAAAGAAAGGGGTTTCTGAATATGGAAACCACTCCTGATGAAGATGCTGAAAACATTGTTAACATGACCACAAAAGATTATATCACAGAAATAGTTGTTCAAACAGTGACAAAATTTTAGAGGATTGAATCCAATTTTGAAAAAGTTCTGTAATCCAATTTTGAAAAAGTTCTGTAATCCAATTTTGAAAAAGTTTGGTAAAATGCTATCACATGGTATGCTTCAGAGGAAGAGTCAGTCGATACAATAAACTTTATTGTTGTCTTATTTTAGAAATTTTTGATAGTCATCCAGACCTCAGCAATCACCACCCTGATCAGTCTGCAGCCATCAGCATGGAGGCAAGGCTCTCCACCAGCAGAAAGGTTAGAACTACTGAAGCCTCAGATGTTTGTTACCCTTTATTAGCAATAAAGTATTTTTAATTGAAGTATATACGTTGCTTTTTTGACATAATTCTATTACATAAAATAGACTACAATATTATGTAAACATTACTTTCATATGTATTCATTAACCAAAAATTTATGTTACTAGTGTTATTGTGATATTTGCTGTATTGCAGTGATTGGAAGCTGAACTCATAATTATCTCCAAGGTATGTCTGTAATTAGGTTTAGATGACTTCATGGAGGAAGGGTTCTCATCATGGTATTAGCGCTCCTATAGAAACAAAGCAGAGTTTTCTCTCTTTATCTGACACTTGAAGATACAATGAGAAGAAAGCAGTCTGTTAGCTAGGAAGATAATTCTCACCAAGAACCAATATGCCTAGCACCTTAATCTTGGACTTCTCACCCTCCACAACTGTAATGCCTCTTGTTTAAGCAAAAGAAAAAAAAAAAGTACATGTTTCAGTAATGTTTAGTCTCTTCCTTCTTATTTCTCTTCCTGAGTCTCTAATTCCTCTTATTTTAGACTGCTTGATAATATCTCACAGATCACTGATTTCTGGTTCTACGTATTTTCTCTTTGTCCTTAATTTTGAATAACTTTTATTATTATATGCTCAAGGTCAGCAGTCTTTATCTGTAGCATGTTATCTACTACTTTTTGTATCTAGTGTCATTTCCATTCCAGATGCTATAGCTGTTTTTAAATTTTAATGATTTATTTTAAATTCTGGGATACATGTGCAGGATATGCAGATTTGTTACATAGGTAAATGTGTGCTATGGTGTTTGCCTGCACCCATCAATACATCACCTAGGCATTAAGCCCTGTGTGCATTAGCCATTTATCCTGATGCTCTCCCTTCCCCAACTCCACCCTCCGCCAGGCCCCAGCATGTGTTGTTTTCCTGCCTGTGTCACTGTGTTCTCATTGTTCAGTTCCCACTTATAAGTTAAAACATGTGGTGTTTGGTTTTCTGTTCCTGCATCAGTTTGCTAAAGAGAATAGCTTCCAGCTCCATCCCTGTTCATGAAAAACACATAATCTTATTCCTTTTTAAGGCTGCATAGTATTTCATGGTGTATACGTACCACATTTTCTTTATCCAATCTATCATCAGTGGGGCATTTGGGTTGATTCCATGTCTTTGCTATTGTAAATAGCACTGCAATGAACATTCAGGTGCATGTAGCTTTATAATGGAATGATTTATATTCCTTTGGATAATCCCATTACTCAGTAATACTACTGCTAGATCAAATGGGTGTTTCTGGTTCTAGGTCTTTCAGGACTCATCATACTGCCTTCCACAGTGGTTGAACTAATTTACATTCCCACCAATAGTATAAAAGCATTCTATTTTTCCACAGCCTCACCAGCATCTGTTGCTTTTTGACGTTCTAATATTCGCCATTCTGACTTGTGTGAGATGGTATCTCATTGTGCTTTTGATTTGCATTTCTCTAATGATCAGTGATGGTCACTTATTTTTCATGTTTGATGGCCACATAAATGTCTTATTTTGAGAAATGTCTGTACACATCCTTTACTCACTTTTTAATGGGGTTGTTTCTTTCTTGTAAATTTGTTTAAGTAAATTTGTTTAAGTTGTGGATTCTGGATATTAGACCTTTTTCAGATTGATAGGTTGCAAAAATTTTCTCCCATTCTGTAGGTGATTTGTTCACTCTGATGATAATTTCTTTTGCTATGCAGAAACTAGTTTAATTAAGCTCTTCAGTTTAATGTGCTATATTTTTACCTGTATGTTTGTCAATTTTGCTTTTGTTGCAATTGCTTTCGACATTTTTGTCATAAAATCTTTTCCCGTGCCAATGTTCTGAACCAAAACACAGCCTGTATAGACAAGACAATTCTAAGCAAAAAGAACAAAGCTGGAGACATGATGCTATCTGAATTCAAACTATACTACAAGGTTACAATAACCAAAACACCATAGTACTGGTACAAAAATAGATACATAGACGAATTGAATGGAATAAAGAACTCAGGAGTAAGACCACACATCTACAACCTTTCTCGACAAACCTGAGAAAAACAAGCAATGGGGAAAAGATTCCCTATTTAATAAATGGTGCTGGAAAAACTGGCTAGCTATATGCTGAAAATTGGAACTGGACCCTTTCTTTATACCTCATATAAAAATTAACTCAAGATGGATTAAAGACTTCAATGCAAAACCCAAAACTGTAGTTACAATTATGAGGCATTTTCTTTGAGTTTTTTTTTTTTTTTTTTTTGAGATGGAGTCTCACTCTGTCACCCAGGCTGGAGTGCTGTGGTGTGATCTCAGCTCCCTGCAACCCTGCGACCTTCGCCTCACGGGCTCAAGCAATTCTCCTGCCTCAGTCTCCTGAATAGCTGAGATTACAGGTTTGTACCACCACACCTGGCTAATTTTTGTATTTTTAGTAGAGATGGAGTTTCACCATGTTGGTCAGGCTGGTCTTGAACTCCTGACCTTGTGATCCGCCTGCCTCAGCCTCCCAAAGTGCTGGAATTACAGGTGTAATTCACTGCACCCAGTCTCCTTTTCTTTTCTTCACATGTTCATATGTACCCTACCTTCTGGAACATAAGAAGAATCACATTTTTATAATGGTTATTTTAAAGTAATTTCCTGTTAGCTCCATCATTTTTGTCATGTGTAATGTGCTGTATTTTTTACCTGTATGTTTGTCAGAATTTTCTGTTGTTTGCATAATTGGCAATTTTGGATTGGGTGCCAAATTTGTTGTATTATTTTAAGTAATGGTGTTTTGTGCTTTCTGGTTTTTTTAAGGACATGTAATTACTTGGAATAAATAGGGTCATTTCAAGGCTTACTGTTTTATAAAATTAATAAACATTATATAGAGAGAAGTTTTAGGCTTACAACTTTTATTACATACACTATAATACAGATTAATCCAAGAACATTTTTCTTATTAACTTCTGCACAGAATCCTAGAGAGCAAAAATCCAATATACAGGGGACAATTGAGAAGAAAATATCTCACTACTAAAAATCAATTTGACCTTGAAAAAAAACTGAAGGCTATCTCTTTAAAACTTAAACGTTAACAATAAAATTGTTTTTAAATGAAAATAAGATAGCATTAACACAAAGTTTTTCTATGAATTGCCAGAATTCTCACTGTTATCCTCTCTCAATACTTATTTTAGATCTGTTGAAGATGGTTATTGTACTCTATTGTAAGATAATAAAACAATCAGTAATGACATATGTAAAGGATATCTTCCATTTTTTTCTTTCTCGACGTTTGCAATGTATTATTAATCAGTAAAAGTTCTCTGCAAAATAAATTATGTTTTCACTTTAAGAACACATTTTCAGAAAAAAAGCAAACACATCTTATGTTAAATGATTAGATAAGATTTTTATATTTTTATTTTAGTCATATTTAAACATAGTATGAAAAAAATTTTACACTGCTATTCATATATCTGTCATGCATGAAAAACCATACCTGCACTTTTCTAACACAGCATGCATTATTTTTTATTCTACTAAGTTAACATCTGTTTCATGTATATGCACACATATATATCCATAATACATTCCTAGTAATTGTACATATTTAGTACATGTAATATTTTGACACATGCATACTATGGGTAATGATCAAATTGGGGTATTTGGAATATCCATCACCTCACACATTTATGTCCTAATTTTAGTAACATTTTCAGATCTTCCCTTCTAGCTATTTTGAAATACACAATAAATTATTAACTATATTCATGCTACTGTGCTATCACATACTAGAACTTATGCTTTCTATTTATCTGTAAATTGTATCTTTTAACTAACTTCTCTTTATCTCTCCCTTCCTCTTACCCTTTCCAATCTCTGGCATCCAGTAGTCTTTTCTGTGTCTCCATGAGATCACCTTTTTTAGCTCCCACATATGAGTGAGAACATGCAATATAAAAGTGAAAACTGCAACTCACTAAATTGCCTTTATAACTCACTAACAGTTTATGACCTACATTATGAAAAACATTATTCCATGCAGCCTTCTAAAACTGAATATACTAATGCAAAGCAACGTTGACTCACAATCATTGGTAAATGAGTGTGGTAATTGCTAAATATTACATATCATTCACTAAACGCCAGACACATTTTTAAGCACTCTTCATATATATCTTCTTATAATAAATCTTATAAGCCTGTAGTGCTAGGCTTCGGATTCTCAGATTTTAGTAGTGTTTCATAAAGAAAGTACTTTAACATTATGGATCAAGTAGACCCAGAACCTTTGTTTTAAATTGACAGAAAAAATTGTATATATTTATTGTATACAACATGATGTTTGGAATGGTTATATCTAGCTAATTAAAAAATGCATTACCTCATATATTTTTTATTTGTTGTAGTGAGAATACTTAACATCCCTTCCTTTGCATTATTCAAAAATACAATTCACCATGGCATACAATTGATATATTGGATGTATTCCTCTTTAACTGTAGCTATATATTTGACCAATATTTCCCCATCCTTCCTCTCCTCTTTCCCAGCTTCTGGTAACCACCTATTTTCTACTTATGTGCATCTCTGAGTTTTTAAATAGTACGTTTTCATATTCAGGGCCATTCTCTTATTGCTACTTTTCAGAAATGCTTACTGATTTTTTTCCATTTTTTTTTCAAAATGTTATATATAGCTGACATAGAAAAGCATATATTTCAAAAGAGAGGAGAAACAAAAGATATTTATTAGTATGTCTGGATTTTAGTTTTAATATCAAGCACAGACTGTTATAATTGAGAACTTACAGTTCTTCAGGGAGTGATTGTATTTTATTTAGAACATGGGTGAACATAAAAATTACAGTTTTATAAGGTAATAACTTGCATAAATGGTTTAAAGAAGGCATGGAAGACTGATTTCATGGGCATTTACCTGGCAACCAGATGTCATGTATGTGTATCTAAAATGCCTAAAATTGTGGTCACATTGAATTATGTGAGCAGTCTTTCATCAGACAAATAGACATAATTAAAAGATTAAATAAAGTTGTGTTTCCAGAATCGGCACTGCAATTACATTTTTTTTTTTTTGCTTAAACAATAAACTATTATTTTTCCAAATAGAATGGGGAAATGTCTTTGTAGTTTGTTATTAATTTCAAAATACAAGTAAGTACATAATATATTCATATATATTTTCACTTAGCTTGTTTGGATATCCTAGGGCTGTCATTGAAAGACAGGCATTTCTCCATCATCCCACTACATATTTACAGGCACCTGAGGACCACCTTTGTCATCTTATCTTGATGCTTTAAGAGATATTTACTCATATTACTCCCAAGAGTATCTGGAAGACCCTCTAGATAATCTCTTTCAGTAGTACCATTCTGGAGATGGGTGAGCGGTGAAAAGAAGTTCCAGATCATCAAGCAAGAAAATAACTTCCAGAAGATAATAGGCATCTTGCATTGCAAACATTTTGAATACCATCTCTGAATATAACTAGATCTTTTGTCTCTTTCTGTTCCTAGCTTCTCACCTTGCTCCTTGCCAGGGTTTCCATAAGATTACACTGAAGCATTCTCCAGCAAAGAAATATACAATTATGTTCATATTCTGTTTTAAACTTACAGATATCATCTCCCTTGATCTTAAAAATAGTCCTGTGCCTGAAGTGTTATTATCTGCATTTTATAAAGGCAGTGTGAAGAATTCTTTGATTGATGCTCCAATTTGTTTGTTGTACTATTTATTTTTCTGTAGCACTGAGAAACTTTGGGTGGACTAGCTTTCCTGAAAAACAGTGTCGTCTGCAAACACAACTGAAGAGGGAAACTGGTCAATTATACCTGTAGTAGAAATTAGCAGCTATACACGGCAGAATTAGTGCACTAACTGGCTAAGACGAAAGCTCAAGTTTCCGCTCTGCTATGAAAATAGTCCAGAAGATTTTTCTATGTAGGACATCACTAACATTTGATTAAAATCTGTAATAAGTAAACTATAATAGATAAACCTGTAATAAACATTATTGATGCCTCACACTACATAAAAACATAATATGTTTTCCTGTTTTGTTTTATATTTTAGTGTTAATAACTAAGAAGAATCTTATATAATTAATATGTGTTTCATAAGTAAAATGCAGCTTTAACTAGAAACTTGAATATGGCTAGTATTATTTATGACAATATTTACTAAGAAACAAATGTGGGATGATAAAAGGAAAACAGCAAAACTTAGTGATAGTTGTAGACCGATGTGGTGGCACACATCTGTAATCCCCGCACTTTGGGAGGCTAAGATGGATGGACCATCTGAAGTCAGGAGTTTTAGACTAACCTGGCCACCATGGTGAAATTCCGTCTCTACAAAAAATATAAACATTAGCCGGTGGTGATGGTGTGCATCTGTAATTCCCAGCTACAAGTCAGGCTGAGGCAGCAGAATCGCTAGAACCCATGAGGCAGAGGCTGCAGTGAACAGAGATCATGCCACTGCACTCCAGCCTGAGAGACAGAGTGAGACTCAATCTCAAAAACAAACAAACATGAAAACAAAACAAAAACAAATCTTTGTGATAGTTCAGCTCTCACTGCTTAATATAGGGCAACATAAGAATCTATTTTCTACTTTAAAGTAAGTTGCCTTAATAGATCTTTAAATTATCTAATTGGTAAGAAAAATTAATAGAGAAAGGTAACTGTAACGCATGTTGTTAAACGTCCATTCAGAAAAAAATACACTTCAAAATTTTGCTGGAGCTGTCTATATTTTTCTCATATCAATAAATTCACATTAATTTATCAGGCACTTACTACTTGAGTGTTATGTGATATAAATGAAATCATTTTATGCTAAACCATATAAAATTGATATACTACACACTATAAAACGATAACCTTGCTTTTCGGGAGATAAGACTTAGATTAAGTCTTATCTTAGATATCATCTTAGTAGTTAAATTCACTTCATACTTGTTGAATGACAAATGCTTTGACAAACAACACTATAAACTGTCTAAAACTATAAACTATAAAGGTATAAACTGAAAATCATACATTAAGCAAAGCTTAGCAGATATAAATATAATTCTTATAATACATCTTTTCTATCCTCAGATGATCTCACTGCACTGGGATTAGGTCAACATTGCTTTATGTCACTGCATGCAAGGTCAAACTTTTTCTTATTTGTCATAAAACAACTAATTCATTGTTTTTGTGTGTTTATTTGTATTTTGTTTTATAAATAAAGGCTATCCTAGGAAACTTTACCGTTCTCCATGCCTTTCTTTTAATATTGAGTCTATCTTCCAATTAACATCTCCTATTAGCTAAGAGAAAGGAATTAAAAAAAAATCTCCAATAAGAGCAAACATAAACCATATATATATTTATATACCATATATACACACACCATATATATATGTATATATATAAAACATTATATGTTATTTGGACAGGAACTATATTATATATTATAATTAAATATTTCTTTAGATTTAATAAAATGAGTGAAGTAAAGCTGATAAGGTGAACTGCAGAATGAAAAAAATTTGCAAATCATATATCTGATAAAGGACCAATATACAGAGAACTCCTAAAAGTCAGCAGCAAAATACCAAACAACCGAATTCAAAAATGGGCAAAGAACTTCGATGTTTCTTCAGAGCAGATGTGTACAAATGGCCAACAGCACATAAAAAGATATTTTATATCATTAATCATTAGACAAATGCAAATCAAAACTACAATGAGAGATCACCTCACACCCAGTAGCATGGTTACTATCAAAAATCGAGAAAATATCACGTGTTGTTAAGGGTGTGGAATAATTAAAGGCGTTCTGCATTGCTGGTGGGAATGTAAAATAATATAACCACTAGGCAAAACAGTATGGCAGATCTTCAAAAAGTTAAAAATAAAATTTTCATACAATCCAGGAATTCAATTTTTGGATAAATACACACACACAAATGAAAGTGGCCTCTTAAAGAGTTAGTTGCACACCTATGTTCATAGCAGCAGCATAAGTAGCTAAAACATGGACACAACCCAAATGTCCATCAACAGATGAACGGATGAGCAAAATGTGGGCTGTGTGTGTGTACGTGTGTGTGTGTAATGCGTACAGATACACAAATTAGGATATCATTCAGCTTCAAAAAGGAAGTTTCAACATAGATGAATCTTGAAGACATTATGCTAAGTGAAATAAGCCATTCATGAAAAGAGAAATACTATATTATTTCACCTATATGAGGTACTGAGAGTAGTCAAATCATAGAGACAGAAAGTAGAATGGTTCCCCAGAGCTGGGGGAAGAAATAATGGGAAGTTACTGTTTAATGAGTAGAATGTTTCAGTTTTGCAATATAAAAGAGTTCTGGGCCTGACTGGGTGGCTCACGCCTGTAATCCCAGCACTTTGGGAGGCCGAGGCAGGCAGATCACCTGAGGTAAGGAGTTCAAGACTAGCTTGGCCAACATGGTGAAACCCTGTCTCTACTAAAAATACAAAAAAATAAAATAAAATAGCCGAGGGTGGTGGTGCATGCCTGTAATCCCAGCTACTTAGGAGGCTGAGGCAAGATAATTCTTAAACCCAGGAGGCAGAGGTTTCAGTGAGCCGAGATTAGTGCCACTGTACTCCAGCCTGGGCGACTCCATCTGAAAAAAAAAAAAAAAAAACAGTTCTGAAAATGAATGATGGTGGATGGTGATGGCTCCCCAACATTATTAATGCTTTTAATAATACTGGATGGTATGCTTGAAAATAGACATGGTAAATTTCATGTTATGTGTATTTTCTCACTATAAAAACTAACTTCACAGTGGGGAAATCCCTCACTACCAAAACAAACAAAAATTGCCAGGCATGGTGGCATGCTCCTGTAGTCTTAACTACTTGGGGGACTCAGGTGGGAAGAGGTGAAGGCTGCAGTTAAGTTGTGATCATGCCACTACACTCCAGCCAGGGCAACAGAGTGGCACCCCATCACACACACACACACACACACACACACAGACACACACACACACAAACCTGGGGAAAAGATGTAGACATTTAAATGTCTCTCCATGTTTTTCTCACATGCACAAATTAAAAAATGAATGTAATTTATATAAAAAGAAGAATGCAATAGAAGATTATAGTTCAATGATATCATCTAGATGAAATATAAGACTCACCATCTATTCTTGTTCATTCTGTTTTAATGATACACACAATACAAGGTGTCAGCAATAATTATTTAAATAAGTGAATTATATTTGTGCCACTGAATTATTAGATCACTAAAAGGGATCATGACTATACTGTAGCTAAAGGTCGATTATAGCACTGGGGTGGTTGCAGTGCATTTATGTCAAGCTGTAATAGGCAATCAGAAAGGTCACCCTTGATGAAGACTGGTACAGAGACAGATTAGTAATGACATTTCAAATGGGCTTGATTCAAATAGCTGCCATTTCTAAGTTTAATGTTCTTATGAATTTGCACAAGCAAGCTAGGAAAATAAGCAGAATTTATAATAACGCAACTATAAGTCCTAATAACTCTCATTTCATTGTATGCATTTTATTGTATTTCACAAGAAAGTGTCTATCTCAGACTTAATGAAGCCAAAATTAGTTTTATAAATACTAAAATAAATTTACATTCATTCAGAAATACTGGGATTTTTTAAAACAGAGAGTAAAAAATAATAAATTGAATCATGACTATAAAATATCATCATCTCCCAAATGCAAATAGCTTTCATTAAACTGACATACATAAGTATATATTATAGCATCAGACATTTGTATTAGAATGTATAGGATTAGTGTGTGTGTAGTATGTGGATACATATATGTGTGTGTGTGTATATGTATGCATGTATTTACAAGGAGAGTAGACATAAGGAATTTATTTTGTGAATAAGACAGATTATATTTTTATTCAATTATATTCAAAATTGAATTATATTTAATACTTTGGGGACCCAAAATTTTACTTGCTGAAGTTGTTTAAAATATTTCATTTAAGATTCCCCAGGCAAGATGGCCGAATAGGAACAGCTCTGGTCTGCATCTCCCAGCGAGAACAACACAGAAGGTGGATGATTTCTGCATTTCCAACTGAGGTACACAGTTCATCTCACTGGGACTGGTTACACAGTGGGTACAGCGCATGGCGCGTGAGCAGAAGCAGGGTGGGGCATCACCTGAGAAGCGCAAGGTGTCATGGAGCTCCCTCCCCCAGCCAAGGAAAGCCATGAGGGACTGTGCTGTGAGAGACGGTTCCATCCGGCTCAGATACTAGGCTTTTACCATGGTCTTTGCAAATGGCAGAACAGGAAATCCCCTCTTGTGCCTAGATCACCAGGGCCATCGGTTTAAAGCACAAAACTGGGTGGCCTTTTGGGCAGACACTGAGCTAGCTGTAGGAGGTTTTTGTTTGCTTTGTTTGTTTGTTTGTTTTGTAGCCCAGTGGCACCTGGAACACTGGTGAGACAGAACCGTTCACTCCTGTGGAAAGGGGGCTGAAGCGAGGGAGCCAAGTGGTCTAGCTCAGATGATCCCACCACCATGGAGCCCAGCAAGCTGAGATCCACTGGCTTGAAATTCTTGCTGCCAGCACAGCACACTGAACTTGAACTGGGATGCTAGAGCTTGGTGGGGGGAGGGGCGTCGACCATTACTGAGGCTTGAGTAGGTGGTTTTCTCCTGACAGTATAAACAAAGACACTGGGATGTTTGAACTGAGTGGAGTCCACCGCAGCTTGGCAAAGCTGCTGTAGTTAGACTGCCTCTCTACATTCCCCCTCTCTGGGCAGGGCACCTCTAAAAGAAAGGCAGCAGCCCAAGTCAGGGGCTTATAGATAAAACTCCCATCTTCCTGGGACAGAGCGCCTGGGGAAAGGGGCGGCTGTGAGCACAGCTTCAGCAGACTTAAACGTTCCTGTCTGCTAGCTCTGAAGAGAGCAGATGTCCCAGCACAGTGCTTGAGCTCTGCTAAGGGACACACTGCCTCCTTAAGGGACCCCCATGCCTCCTGATGGGGGGACAGCTCCCAGCAGGAGTCAAGAGACATGTCATACAGGAGAGCTCCAGCTGGCATCTGGTGGGTGCCCCTCTGGGATGAAGCTTCCAGAGAAAGGAACAGGTAACAATCTTTGCTGTTCTACAGCCTTTGCTGGTGATACCCAGGCAAAGAGGACCTGGAGTCGACCTCTAGAACACTCCAGCAGGCCTGCAGCAGAGAGGCCTTACTATTAGAAGGAAAACTAACAAACAGAAAAGAATAGCATCAACACTAATGAAAAGGACATCCAAACCAAAACCCCATCCGAAGGTTACCAACATCAAAGACCAAAGGTAGATAAACCCGCGAAGATAAGGAAAAAACAACACAAAAAAGGTGAAAATTCCAAAAACCAGAATGCCTCTTCTCTTCCCAAGGATCACCACTCCTTGCCAGCAAGGGAACAAAACTGGATGGAGAATGAGTTTGAAGAATTGACAGAAGCAGGCTTCAGAAGGTGAGTAATAACAAATTTTCCAAGCTAAAGGAGCATGTTCTAAACCAATGCAAGGAAGCTAAGAACCTTGAAAAAAGGTTAGAGGAATTGCCAACTAGAATAACCCGTTTAGAGAAGAGCATAAAGGACCTGATGGAGCTGAAAAACACAGCACAAGAACTTCATGAAGCATACACAAGTATCAATAGCCAAATCAATCAAGTGGGAGAAGAAAGGATATCAGAAATTGAAGATCAACTTAATGAAATAGTGTGAAGACAAGATTAGAGAAAAAAGAACGAAAAGGAATGAACAAAGCCTCCAAGAAATATGGGACTATGTGAAAAGACTAAATCTACATTTGATTGGTGTACCTGAAAGTGATGGGCAGAATGGAACCAAGTTGGAAAACACACTTCAGGATATTATCCAGGAGAACTTTCCCAACCTAGCAAGACAGGCCAACATTCAAATTCGGGAAATACAGGAACACCACAAAGATACTCCTCGAGAAGAGCAACCTGAAGACACATAATTGTCAGACTCACCAAGGTTGAAATGAACAAAAAAATGTTAAGGACAGCCAGAGAGAAAGGTTGGGTTACTCACCAAGGGAAGTCCATCATACTAATAGCAGATCTCTTTGCGGAAAACCTACAAGCCAGAATAGAGTGTGGGCCAATAATCAACATTCTTAAAGAAAAGAATTTTCAGGCTGGGCGCGGTGGCTCATGCCTGTAATCCCAGCACTTTGGGAGACCAAGATGGGCAGATCACGAGGTAAGATCGAGACCATCCCGGCTAACACAGTGAAACCCCATCTCTACTAAAAATATAAAAAAATTAGCCGGGCGTGGTGGCAGGCACCTGTAGTCCCAGCTACTCGGGAGGCTGAGGCAGGAGAATGGCATGAACCTGGGAGGCAGAGCTTGCAGTGAGCTGAGATCAAGCCACTGCACTCTAGCCTGGGTGACAGAGCGAGACTCCATCTCAAAAAAAAAAAAAAGGAAAAAAAAAAAAAGAAAAGAATTGTCAACCCAGAACTTCATGTCGAGCCAAACTAAGCTTCATAAGTGAAGGAGAAAGAAAATCCTTTACAGACAATCAAATGCTGAGGCATTTTATCACCACCAGGCCTGCCCTACAAGAGCTCCAGAAGCACTAAATATGGAAAGGAAAAACCTATACAGGTCACTGCAAAAACATACCAAAATGGAAAGGCCATTAACACTATGAAGAAACTGCATCAACTAATGGGCAAAATAACCAGGTAGCATCATAATGACAGGATCAAATTCACACACAACAATATTAACCTTAAATGTAAACAGGCTAAATGCATGTATTAAAAGACACAGACTGGCAAATTGGATAAAGAGTCAAGACCCATCAGTTTGCTGTATTCAAGAGACCCAGCTCATGTGCAAAGACACATACAGGTTCAAAATGAAAGGATGCATGAATATTTACCAAGCAAAAGGAAAGAAAAAAAGCAGGGGTTGCAATCACAGTCTCTGATTAAACAGACTTTAAACCAACAAAGATCAAAAAAGACAAAGAAGGGCATTACATAATGGTAAAGGGATCAAGGCAACAAGAAGAGCTAACTCTCCTAAATATATATGCACCCAATACAGGAACACCCAGATTCATAAAGTAAATTCTCAGAGACCTAAAAAGAGAGACTCCCACACAATAATAGTGGGAGGGTTTAACATCCCACTGTCAATATTAGACAGATCAATGAGACAGAAAATTAACAAGGATATTCAAGATTTGAACTCAGCTCTGGACCAAGCAGACCTAATAGACATCTTCAGAACTCTCCACCTCAAATCAACAGAATATACATTCTTCTTAGCACCACAGAGCACTTATCCTAAAATTGACCACATAATTGGAAGTAAAACACTCCTCAGCAAATGCAAAAGAACAGAAATAATAACAAACATTCTCTCAGACCACAGTGCAATCAAATTAGAACTGACGATTAAGAAACTCACTCAGAACTATACAACTACATGGAAACTGAACAACCTGATCCTGAATGACTACTGGGTAAATAACAAAATTAAGGCATAAATAAATAAGTTCTTTGAAACCAGTGAGAACAATGACACAGCATATCAGAATCTCTGGAAAACATGGAAAACAGCAAAAGCAGTGTTTAGAGGGAAATTCATAGTACTAAATGCCCACATGAGAAAGCAGGAAAGATCTAAAATTGATACCCTATTATCACAATTAAAAGAACTAGAGAAGCAAGGGAAAACAAATTCAAAAGCTAGCAGAAGATAAGAAATAACTAAGATCAGAGCAGAACTGAGGGAGATAGAGACACGAAAAACTCTTCAAAAAATCAATGAATCCAGGAGCTTGTTTTTGAAGAGATTAACAAAATAGATAGACCACTAGCCAGACTAATAAAGAAGAAAAGAGAGAAGAATCAAATAGATACAATAAAAAATGATAAAGGGGATATAACCATGGATCCTACAGAAATAAAAAAACCACCATCAGAGAATACTATAAACACCTCTTTGCAAATAAACTAGAAAATCCATAAGAAATGGATAAATTTCTGGACATATACACACTCTCAAGACTAAATCAGGAAGAAGTTGAATACTTGAATAGACCAATAACCAGTTCTGACATTGAGGCAGTAATTATTAGCCTAACAATCAAAAATAGCCTAGGACCAGTTGGATTTGCAGCTGAATTCTACCAGAAGTACAAAGAGGAGCTGTAACCATTCCTTTTAAAACTATTCCAAACAATAGAAAAAGAAGGACTCCTCCCTAACTCATTTGATGAGGCCAGCATCATTCTAATACCAAAACCTGTAAGAGATACAACAAAAAAAGAAAATGTCAGGACAATATCCCTGATGAACATCAATGCAAAAATCCTCAAAAAACACTGACAAACCAAATCCAGCAGCACATTAAAAAGCTTATCCACAACAATCAAGTTGGTTTCATCCCTGGGATGCAAGGCTGGTTAAACACACACAAATTAATAAATGTAATCCATCACATAAACAGAACCAATGACAAAAACCAAATGATCATCTCAATAGATGCAGAAAAGGCCTTCGACATAATTCAACACCTCTTCATGCTAAAAACACTCAATAAACTAGGTACTGATGGAATGTATCTCAAAATACTAAGAGCTGTTTATGGCAAACTCACAGACAATATCATACTGAATGGGAAAAAGCTGAAAACATTCCTTTTGAAAGTCGGCAAAAGACAAGGATGCCCTCTCCTACCATTCCTGTTCAACATACTATGAAAAGCTCTGGCCAGGGCAATCAGGCAAGAGAAAGAAATAAAAGGCCTTCAAATAGGAAGAGACGAAGTCAAATTGTCTGTGTTTGCAGATGACATGATTGTATATTTAGAAAACCCCATTGTCTCAGCCCCAAAACTCCTTAAGCTGATAAGCAGATTTAGCGAACTATCAGGATACAAAATCAAAGTGCAAAAATCGCAAGCTTTCCTATACACCAATAATAGATAGACAGCCAAATCATGAGTGAACTCCCATTTACAATTGCTACAAAGAGAATAAAATACCTAGGAATAT
Organism: Trachypithecus francoisi; assembly: GCF_009764315.1. Lineage (NCBI taxonomy): Eukaryota > Metazoa > Chordata > Mammalia > Primates > Cercopithecidae > Trachypithecus > Trachypithecus francoisi. The sequence goes on from NW_022681459.1 coordinate 9,136,759, forward strand.
AACTTACAGGGGATGATATGAACCTCTTCAAGGAGAGCTACAAACCACTGCTGAAGCAAATGAAAAAGGACACAAAATGGAAAGGCATTCCATGCTCATAGATAGGAAGAATTAAAGTTGTGAAAATGGCCATACTTCCCAAAGTAATTTGTAGAGTCAATTCTGTTCCCATCAAGCTACCATTGACTTTCTTCACAGAATTAGAAAAAACTACTTTAAATTACATACCGAACCAAAAAAGAGCCTGTATAGCCAAGACAATCCTAAGCAAAAAGAACAAAGTTGGAGGCATCATGCTTAAAACTATATGACAAGGCTACAGTAACAAAAACAGCATGGTACTTGTACCAAAACAAATATATTGACCAAAGGAACAGAATAGAGGCCTTAGAAATGACACCACACATCTACAACCATCTGATCTTTGACAAACCTGACAAACACAAGCAATGGGGAAAGGATTCCCTATTTAATTAGTTGTGCTGGCCGGGCGCGGTGGCTCAAGCCTGTAATCCCAGCACTTTGGGAGGCCGAGACGGGCGGATCACGAGGTCAGGAGATCGAGACCATCCTGGCTAACATGGTGAAACCCCGTCTCTACTAAAAATACAAAAAACTAGCCGGGCGAGGTGGCGGGCGCCTGTAGTCCCAGCTACTCGGGAGGCTGAGGCAGGAGAATGGCGTGAACCCGGGAGGCGGAGCTTGCAGTGAGCCGAGATTGCGCCACTGCACTCCAGTCTGGGCGACAGAGCGAGACTCTGCCTCAAAAAAAAAAAAAAAAAAAAAAAAAAAAAAAAATTAGTTGTGCTGGGAAAACTGGCTAGCTATATGCAGAAAACTGAAACTGGACCCCTTCCTTACACCTTATACAAAAATTAACTCAAGATGGATTAAAGACTTAAATGTAAGACCCAAAACCATAAAAACCCTAGAAGAAAACCTAGATAATACCATTCAGGACATAGGCATGGGCAAAGACTTCATGACTGAAACACCAAAAGCAAACGCAACAAAAGCCAAAATAGATGAATGGGATCTAATTAAACTACAGAGCTTTTGCATAGCAAAAGAAACTATCATCAGAGTGAACAGGCAACGTACAGAATGGGAGAAAAGTTTTGCAATCTATTGATCTGACAAAGGGCTAATATCCACAATCTACAAAGAACTCAAATTTTCAAGAAAAAAAAAAGTACCCCATCAAAAAGTGGGTAAAGGATATGAACAGACACTTCTCAAAAGAAGACATTTATGCAGCCAACAAACATATGAAAAAAGTTAAGTTCCTTGTAGATAAATGCCAATCAAAACCACAATGAGATACCATCTCACGCCAGTTAGAATGGTGACCATTAAAAAGACAGGAAACAACAGATGCTGGAGAGAATGTGAAGAAATAGAATTGCTTTTACACTGTTGGTGGGGGTGTAAATTAGTTCAACCATTGTAGAAGACAGTTTAGCAATTCCTCAAGGATCTAGAACTAGAAATATTATTTCACCCAGCAATCCTATTACTGGGTATATACTCAAAGGATTATAAATCATTCTACTGTAAAGATATATGGATATGTATGTTTATTGCAGCACTATTCACAATAGCAAAGACATGGAACCAACCCAAATGCCCATCAATGATACACTGGATAAAGAAAATGTGTCACACATACACCATAGAATACTATGCGGCCATAAAAAAGAATGAGGTCATGTCCTTTGCAGGGACATGGATGAAGCTGGAAACCATCATTCTCAGCACACTAACACAGGAACAGAAAAACAAACACTGCATGTTCTCACTCATAAGTGGGAGTCGAACAATGAGAACATACGGGCACAGGGAGGAGAAAATCACAAGCCTGGGTCTGTTAGGGCATGGAGGAAAAGGGGAGGGATAACATTAGGAGAAATACCTAACTTAGATGATGAGTTGATGGGTGCAACACACCAACATGGCACATGTATACCTATGTAACAAACCTGCACATTCTGCACATGTATCCTAGAACTTAAAGTATAATTTTAAAAAATTTAAAATATATATGTATTTTGATATTTTATTTCAAGTTTTATTTCATATTAGTAAGCATGTAATAATTTTAAATGCTTACTAAATGCATTTAAATGGTAAACTTTTTTTTTTTTTTAAGATGGAGTCTTGCTCTGTTGCCAGGCTGGAGTGTAGTGGTGCAGTCTTGGCACACTGCAACCTCCGCTTCCCAAGTTCAAGCAATTCTCCTGCCTCAGCCTCTAGAGTAGGTGGGACTACATGCACAGGCCGCCACACCCAGCTAATTTTTGTATATTTAGTAGAAACGGGACTTCATCATGTTGGCCAGGATAGTCTCAATCTCCTGACCTCGTGATCCTCCCACCTCAGCCTCAAAGTGCTGGGATTATAGGCGTGAGCCACCACACCCGACCTACGTGAGAAACTTTTAAATATATTTTTATTTATAAAAAACTTTAAATCACTGTAACTTGCCTAAAATAGTTTATTTTCAAAAAAGGAAAATAATTTAGAAACATTATTTTTACTTTAAAATATTTGTATGCTTAATTTTATATTATAACAAAACAAAATATCCTGCAGTGTATAGTAAAATCAAAGACATTGATTTATTATTAGCTTGTTAATTAATTAATTTATTATTTTTTGTTTGTTTATTTTGAGACAGGGTCTGGCTCTGTCACCCAGGCTGGAGTGCAGTGGTGTGATCTCTGCTCACTGCAACCTCCACCCCACCAGGCTCAAGTGATGCTCCCAAGTAGTTGAGACCACAGGCACTTGCCACCACTCTCGGCTAATATTTTTTGTCTGCTTTTGTACTTTTGGTAGAGATGGGGTTTATCGTGCTTCCAAGGCTGGTCTCCAACTCCTGAGATCAAATGATCCACCCTCCTCTGTCTGCCACAGTGTTGAAATTACAGACATGAGCCACTGCTTTCAGCCCAGGTTTATTATTTAATAGGAAGCTTTATTGCATCAAGTTCTATGTTTATTGTTTTAATCAATAGTACTTTAGTTTATATGATTTAAATTATAAATTTGTTTAATCGGGCCAGGCGCGGAGGCTCAAGCCTGTAATCCCAGCACTTTGGGAGGCCGAGACGGGCGGATCACGTGGTCAGGAGATCGAGACCATCCTGGCTAACACTGTGAAACCCCGTCTCTACTAAAAAATACAAAAAAAAAAAAAAAAAAAAAACTAGCCGGGCGAGGTGGCGGGCTCCTGTAGTTCCAGCTACTCGGGAGGCTGTGGCAGGAGGATGGCATAAACCCGGGAGACGGAGCTTGCAGTGAGCTGAGATTCGGCCACTGCACTCCAGCCGGGCAACAGAGCGAGACTCCGTCTCAAAAAAAAAAAAAGAAGAAGAAAAATTGTTTAATCATACAACCTTTCTAGTTGTTTGACAATGTAGAGGTAATTTAGAATAAATTTAAAAAATTTTTTTAAATTTTTCTTTTTACTTTAACTAAATTACAGATGTTCCTTCCAGTTACAGAATTTAACATTGCCAATATAGAATATTCACAGGAAACTTGAAGGATAATTACATGTAGTATTGTGTATTGTGTATGTTAATAACTGTACCAAGATTGTTCTTGTTTAAATAGCATATGACATACAATATGCTGGACTTCAGTCTGAATAATTGTAACAAGACACCCCTGTGCACTACGGCCTTGGCTACCCAGGGATGCTTTTTGCCCATATGCCCTGCAGTATTGCTTTCTCCAGCCATAAACTTGGTACTCTAGAGATTAAATCATGACATTATTTGCTTTATCATGCAAGGTGTTGGGGGAGACAAAGTATGAACTGTTCATTAATATTCATATATTCTTCTATTTCGTGATACTGTTTTTACTCGCCCACCTCATAGTTGACCAAATGAAAAAAGAGAAACATTAATCATATTGGATGTGATCTGATGAAAAAATTATCAACCAGGTTGTATGGACAATAATTAAACTCACGGATTTTCTTCTGTTCACTCCTCATAAGCAGACAAACAGTAGTGATGGTAAGGTCTCCAATTCTGTGTGTACTCTAGAAACAATTTATTGAATGAGTCCCATTAGCAAGTGACTGTATAAAAGGAAGGTGTTAGCGAACTATATATATCTTCATCGAAAATTAAATGTGGTAGAAAAATATTACTTTTTGATATTTGTTTTGGATTTGAGAAATTGTGTGCTTTTTATTAAATGCCTAAGCAGAAAATTTCAATTAATTTGGAGCATTCAATGAAAAGAACATATTTCCAAATTTTGTCAAAAATTACCCCATCTTTTGTTAGAAACTATAACAAACCTCATATTTTAGTGTACTTGAAAGGAAGCAAACAAGTAATTTTCCCTTTCATTCAAGTTACTTAGAATTTATTTTATTTGACAAATGTATATGGATTTTTCTTGACATTCAGATTAACATTCAATTAATTCAAAATAATGAATTTCACCAAGAGCTTCATATCTAGAATACAGTAGTAAATATTCTGTTAGTCACTTAATCATTATTCATTTTTATGCAAGATTTCTGTGTAACTTACATATTTTAAAGTAAATTCTGAAATATAGATATTGGTATTTTTTCCACCATTTAAAATTATTCCATCTATTAACCTCCAGCAAAATCTATACACATTAGCATTGTAATGTCTAAGGCAGCAGATAGAAGGTTTTACAAAATACTAATGCCTAAAGTGTGACTTGGACATGAGGATTTAAAAATCCTCCCAAGTGGTTCAATTTGCCACTAAGGTTGATAACAAATGTTAACAAAAATACAGAATTTTCTCTGAAGAATCCAGAATACACAGTGACCAATTTTTCTCCTTAGAACCACGTTTCTAATTATTTTTGTATTCAAATAGAGATTGTGAGTTTAATACAAATATCAGTGCATTTGTATTACCTGTAATACCAGGTAGCTCTATTTTACTAAATAAATATGTTACATGGAGCTTAGGCCATATTTGGGGGAAATGGAGTGGTCAATGACAAATGAAGTTAGTCTTTAAACGATTTTTTGAACTATAGTAAAGCAACTTTTTCAATGGAGAAATAGAGTTTGCTTTGACAAAGAGAAATTGAAGAGCAGGATGATAAAGAAGGCATGCTGACATATATAACAACTTGGTAGTTTCAGTAACAGTTTGTCAAGCTGTCAGCTCTCCCCACTATTACAGTTCACAACTAAAGGTTCCTGACACTCCAAAACAGTCACATTTCTGTGCACAGGGTATGTCATTGTGTGATGTCTACCAATTTTACAATTTCAAGAAAATAAATGAGTGTGTGTACAATAAAATAAAACAACTCCTTTTTCCTGTTTCTTAAATTAAGCACTACTCTTGGTTTAATATATGTATGACTGTATGAATAGTTATATTTTAAATATTGTGCTATGGGCTCCTGTTAACAAGAACCTGCTAGACTTCAAACAGAATATATAACCAAATGACCCCTTATCACTCAAGGAGACCTTAGTTCAAAGTATTATTTAAAATAAGTTTATCAATACAATTGTTTTATGATACTTTTCTCAAATTGGTATGGCAAATATCACAAAGATTTAGAGTTCCCAATACTTACATAATTCACCTTACTGTCCTTTATTTCCTAGAACAAAGACGATAATTTCAATATGTAGTTTAAATATAGCAAAATAAGTAGTGGCCTCAGAAGAACACTATATGTTTCTTCTCATTTTTTTCTTCTTAAAAATATTAAGTTGTTGTTTACAGTGTAGATTTTACATAATGTTCCAGAGAATCTTCACGTTTAAATCAATGATCATTTGAAAGCTGCTGCTCATAATTGTTTTCTATGTTTTAACAATAATTATAAAATATATATGCAAATTTTGAGGAAATGATGCAAAATTTACTTCTTTGTTTCTGAAGGACACCTTTCTACCTAGATGTACATGAAAGCATATTGCCTTTAGTTCTTAAATTTACTTTACATTTGTTGGGAATTTGTACATTTCTATACATAGTGTTGCATTTATAAACAAATACATATAACTTTAATTTTGTTGTAGGTAATTCTATTTTGTGTGAATTTCTTCATTGCTGATTAATATCCTAAGAGTACATTGTTGTTTTCTGGTGTACCTTGCAATCTAATCTGAGAAGAGTGCTGTTTGTGTCTCTGTCTATGGAACATGCCGTCTTGGTATGAGAGTACATTGTCTTCATCACTGTCTTCTTTTTGCTCTCATCTTCCTTCAGGCTGCTAAGCTTATTCTCTTTTCTCTGAGTTAGACTTTTATGTTCAATTTCTGGGTGGTATTTATTACATAAAGATTTTCCAGAGTGAGAATATTTCAGACAGAAAGGGCAAGAATGATAAGTTTCTGGTTATAAATCTATAAATTTTACAGCTGACTATATGGGGAGGGATATTCAGAGGGCTGCTCCAGACATAATCTCGTCAATGACGGATCTATAAATAATTGTGAAGACGGTGATACCATTACCTGAGACAGGAAAACATCAAAAACGGCATATTTGTGAGGAAAGAACACATGTTCTTTCTGAAAATAACTATAACTTGAGTCTGACCCCTTATTTTATAAGAAGCGAGCTGAAATATATAAGGATGTTTTTGTCCTTTGCTATATAATAGAAGGTTATAAAACCTCTATTCCATAACTAATTACATCATTGTACAGGAACTCTGTTTACGCAAAAAATATTTTCTATAAAAATATTTACTTTGAAACATTTCTGTCTTATCTTTCTGAATGCCAGAATTTTGTTATTTTTCAAATTCACTGTGACATGAATCCTTTTTTTTTTTTTTTTTTGAGACAGAGTTTTGCTCTTGTTGCCCAGGCTGGAGTGCAGTGGCACGATCACAGCTCACTGCAACCTTCACCTCCAGGGTTCAAGTGATTCTCATGCCTCAGCCTCCTGAGTAGCTGGGATTACAGGCATGCAGCACCATGCCCGGCTAATTTTGTATTTTTAGTAAAGATGGGGTTTCTCCATGTTAGTCAGGCTGGTCTCAAACTCCCAACCTCAGGTGATCTGCCACCCTCGGCCTCCCAAAGTGCTGGGATTACAGGCGTGAGCCACTGTGCCCAACCGAATACTTTTAATTTTAAATTTTACATCAGTTTATGTTATCTTACCTTAAACTATGAATGTCTTAAATAAGGAATATAAAACATAGAAAATGACTTATGTCTAGGTATAGGGGCATAAGACCAGATGTGAATTACAGGTTTACACATTACAATTGATGTAGGATGTATTTTAAATAAAATTTGCCCTATGTCCAGTTTACCCGAAGCAGATGACCAAATTTTGATATGAAAACTTTTAAAATTTAATTTTAAGACCAAATTGCTTTTAGAACACAGTTATATATTTTCTTCAGACTGAAAGATTTTTAAAGACCTTTAAAGCTCTTTTATTTATACAATCTTTTTAAATTAAGATAACTCTAGGTTGAACAGAAGTAGATGTGCTATTTCTGAGTTTAATATTTATTAGAACAATGGTACTGACTTAACTGATTTCTACAACTATACCAATGCCCCTAATGAGTTACGTTTCACTTGAAATCTGTATTCTGCATGATAATTCCTATAATTGCTTATCTGAGGTTGTCACAAAATTGGCAACTCTGATAATAGATATGCCTAAACTTTTGGCCCCTTGTAAGGCAAAATAGATATTTGTAGTATTGTAACAAACTACAAACATGTTTCCTATGGTTTGAAAGCTTTTTCCCCTCCAGGATTCATGTGTTGGGAACTTAACGTCCATGCAACAGCACTGGGGCATAATGAAAGGCTCTTAGATCATGAGAGTTCCACCCTCATAAATGGATTAATGCCATTATGAAAACGGAACCCATGAGAGTGGGTTCTCTTTCTTTTCTGCTCTTCTCTGAGGCGTGGTGTTCCTTCCCACCAAAGGATGCAGCATTCAAGGCATCTTGGAAGCAGAGAGGCTAGACCCTAGCCCGCCACAGTCCTGATCTTGAACGCATGAATCTTGGAGGGGAAAACGCATTCAAAAAGATATTGTCTCTACAACACGTACTAATAAAAAACAATTAACTAGACATAGTGGCCCACATCTGTGCTCCTAATGGTGATAGGCTTAAAAAAGGAAGAATACAAATGTTTTCCTTCATTTTACACAAACACATACACACACATGCACACATATTTACATATAAATACACATACATACATATTTTATTAGACTATAAGACTTTTTTTTTTTTTTTTTGAGGCGGGGTCCTGCTGCGTCGCCCGGGCTGGAGTGCAGTGGCCGGATCTCAGCTCACTGCAAGCTCCGCCTCCCGGATTTACGCCATTCTCCCGCCTCAGCCTCCCGGGTAGCTGGGACTACAGGCGCCCACCACCTCGCCCGGCTAGTTTTTGTATTTTTTAGTAGAGACGAGGTTTCACCGTGTTAGCCAGGATGGTCTCGATCTCCTGACCTCGTGATCCGCCCGTCTCGGCCTCCCAAAGTGCTGGGATTACAAAGACTATTTTTATAAATTATAATAAATTCTTATTTTTTGTTTTTTGTATAAAACCTAATTTAATATGTATACCTACTTTGCTTTTTATGCTTGTTATTGTTTGCTACTGTTACAGTCTTTCCTCATTATCAATTTACATGTGTCTGCTTTCTTCCTGTTGTGATGAATTATCCATTTAACTTATTTTGTTTATGGGTAAAAGTATCTCAAATACTATGGGTATAGATAATGAGTTTGAAGAAGACTAGAGGAACATTGCAGCCCTCTCCAACTCATGGTTTCCCTGAGCCTTCCTTTGTCTGGAGAAAGATTGTGGGGACTGGGTAGTTCCCATGTTTCAAGAGTTACATAGGAATTTCACAGCTGAAAGTTTTGAATATATTGTGACTTTGAGAATCATTATATTGCCTGCCTGTCTATCTGTGCTTCTGTTTCTCTATCTGTATATATGTGTGTATACACACAGACACACACACACACACACACATACACACAAGGGAACTTCAAAAAGTCTGTGGGAAATTGAATTAAAAGACAAAAATAAATTATGTAAACTTTATTCTACAACATTACCTTGATCAAATTTGAGACACTTTTATAAGTTATGGTATCAGCCATTTTAGTCTATCCCTAAAGAACTGATGGTCATAGAATTTAACCATGTCAATGCAGTCTTTTTTTTTTTTCACATTATTACCTGAAAAAAAAAAAAATGAGTGCCCTTTACAGACTTTTTTCAAGATTAAGAAACAAAAACAAAAATAAGACAGAAGGAGCCAAATTGGCACTGTGAGGTGAATGTTTAATGATTTTCCATCAATACTCTTGCAAAATTGCCCTTGTTTAATGAGAAGAATGAGCAGGAGTTTTGTCATGGTGGCAAAGGACTCTCTGGTGAAGATTTCCTGAGCATTTTTCTGCTGACGCCTTGGCTTTCTCAAAACATTCTCTTAATAAGCAGATGTTATTTTTTCTTGACACTCCAGAAAATTAACAGGCAAAATGCCTTGAGCATCCCCCAAAACTGTTGCCACGACCTTTGCTCTTCGCCAGTACCGTTTGCTTTAATTGGACCACCTCCATCCCTCGGTAGCAATATTTTTTATTGTGTTGTCTTCAAGATCACACTAGTGAAGTTATGTTTCATCTTCTGTTACAATTTTTTGACCTGCGCTTTAGTATCTTTACCCCAGTTATTAACATTTCCATGAATAGCGTGGCTTTTATCTGCAGCTGATCTGGGCACAATGGTGTTGGCACCCATTGAGGAGAAGGTTTGCTCAGCTTCTATTTTTTAATCAGAACTGTGTTAGCTGAGCCAATAGAAATGTCTTTGGTATTGGCTGTTGTTTCTGCTATTAACCACTGGTCATCTTCGATTAAGGAATGAAGAGATTAATTTTTCCTCACAAATTGATGTGGACGGTCTGCTGGGCAGGCTTCATCTTCAGCGTCATCTCTTCCCTTCTTAAAACGAGTTAGCATTTGTAAACTGATGGTCTCTTTCTGATATTGTTCCCATAAGCCTTTCACTTAGCATCAATGATTTCATCATTCTTCCACCCAGGCTTCGTCATATATTTGATGTTTGTTATTGATTTAATTTTAGTAGAATTTTTATCGCTCTGGTATGGGCTCTTTTAAAATTTATGTTTTACCCTTCTTAATTCCCCAAACTGGATCCCCTTCAGACATGCTGTATCAAGTTAGTATGAGTTTGTTTTGGCAAAAATGATTTGAAATCTATTCAGACTTTATTTGTAATATGTAGTTTCCATAAACTCTTTGAAGACAGTTTGTAGGGGAGGTGGATGTGTATACATAAAAACATATTTTTTATGTATGCTACACACTATATTATACTATAACGTACTATAATATATATTATATTATATTATATATTACAATACTAAGGTTATAATATAGTCTAAAACATAACATATGTTACATATTTCATATGTATCATCATGTTATCTTATATATTTAAATTATATTTTATACTATAATTACATCTATATGTTATAATATACATATATACATATGTTAACATAATCATAATATAAAATTATGTATAACAATATATTATTATGTAATATATATGCTATATTATTTTATATATTATTTAATGTATAATAATATATTATTATAACACATATATAATATATATTATAATTATCTAATATATAATTATATCATTTAAATAAAATAAAATATAATTATATATTATATATCTACTTTAAATATAAATATTCATATTTTAAAATATATTATATATTTAACTACATTTATATATAACAGATATTTTTATATAACATATTTATATATTAATTGTATATTATTTATAATATTTTATGATTGAATATATTATATATTATATATAATACATATATATTTATTGATCTAGCTACATCTGTAATTATCCAACTTATATAAAATTTATATTCCCTATATCTATGAATTTTTGTAAAAACAATAAAATGCAAATGCCTTTAATGGGTAGTACCGTAAGCCTTTATTAATTATTAAACAACTATAGCAATTCGAGACAACTTGTTAATTTCTGTGCCTCAGTTATTTTGTCGGCAGGAATAAGAAAACCCACTCCATAGGATTATTTGGCAGAATTGTGAATCAAACTTCTACACAGTTTCTGGCATACTAACCACTCTTTCCATTGCCTTTTCACTATTTCCCTCGTTTTCATTCTACTATTGCCCCCAAACTCCCTTGATGTCTTCATTCCACATAGCAGCCAATGTGATTATTCAGAAAATATATCAGAGTTTGTCTCTTCCCTTACAAACCCTGAAGTGTCTTCCCATTTTACTCAGAGTAAAGATGCAAGTTCTCACAAGGTGCCAACAAGGCTTTAGGCCACCTAGACCTTGTTTACACTGTAATCCATCAGTCACTACTTTCCCCACTTTATGTCCTCCAGCCAGTGTTCTCTGGCTAATATTCAAGCATGTCTTTCCTTAGATTCCTGTGCTCACTGTTCACTTAACCTGAGTTTATTTTCCCTACATATCTTGTACCCGTGGCCTTTCCATACTGAAGCCTTTCTTTAAATCTCACCTTCAAACGTAGAGAATGACCTGGGTATTTCAGTTGAAAATGTTATCTTCCCAAATCTTTATGTTCTCTTCTTTTTGAACAGCAATAGTCTCTTTTATCATATGATATAATTCACTTTTACGTTATATTTAGTCATTTTTGTCCTTTTCTATCCACCAGGATATAAATACCACGAGGCAAAAATATATTGGGCTCTTTTGTTCGCTGGATTACCTAATGATCTTAAAGTACCTTCATGATCATAGTAGCACTCAGTATAGCTTTGTTGAATGAGTGAATGCATGTTACTGTGGTTTAAGAGCAAGAAAACCAGTGTTCAATGGTGCCAGAAGAATCTTCTTTATCTTTGTTGTTTTTATTGACACTAACTACATGAAAGTAAATTTTATTGTAGGAATGATATTAAACATAAAGACATATATGATTTCATGACAGAAAAGCAACTGCCTCAATGTAAAAAAGAATGTTGTGCTTATTAATTTGCAATAAATTCTATTTAGAATAAATGGAATTAGTTATTTATGTCTATTACACTCATATGACTCCTATAGGAATATGATAAGAGTTTTAAATATTTTCTGATAATCATTTTAGGTAAAACAACAGTACATTCAAAAACACACAAGCTCCAAAATCACATTTTTGATCAATTTTATATTGATAAAATATTCTTGACAGAGGCAAAAGGATAACATGAAAGAAGACTTTTTCCAAAGGGAAAAAAAAAATATTCATTTTTTGTGCAAAACTTGAAATATTACCATTTCAAATAAATTTTCTAAGGACATTTTCAATTTAAAAGATTTAAGCAGAAACTTGAATGTAGGGTCATAGAATTAAGTCTCATTTTATTTGCAGAATTTAGATTAGAATTCTAGATCAAAAGGGCAAGAATCCTTTGAGTAACTGACTTACCATGTTTTAGCTTTATAACCAGATGAAACATTAAGAACAGAAAATAGTTTAGAACACTAACTAGCCTTATTATAAATAATATTTAGGAATTTTAATTGTCCTTTCTCTAGATAAGATGACTCATTCACAAAGTATTAAATTTCACTGAGCTCTACTCTGGACGACTGAAATCCTGCCATCTCTTGTTTCATAAATACATGGTTTATTACATATAAAGTTCATTCATCATTTTTTGAAGCTTGATATCTTTAAAATAAATTCTATAATGCTAAATACTTTATATTTAATTGAAAATATTAGGTGGGATAAATTTATAGTTTTTCCCAGTGCCTATTCACCCTCTCATTTTTAGTTTTAATGTTAACCTTTCCTGACTCCATCGTACTTTGTTTATCATGGGAAGGGAAAGTTTCTGTGGTCTCCACAGGTACTAACAAGAGGCTTAATTACCAGTGAAACCTGGAATTACTTAATTCCATTCAAATGAGAATTGATTGGCATCAACATTATAATTAGGACATTTCTCAGAACAGCCTCAACCTTAAATATTTCTTTTGTTTACCTGCCCTATATTTAACCTTCTCATAAAATTAGACAAATTAAAATATAAAATAGTAAGTACTTATTTCCATAAAGGTAGACATGTTCATAATCTTTATGTGATGGCAAAGAACAAATTGTAAAGAAGAAAATCCGAAACTGTTATGTAATTTTCTTAAAGGGAGTTGACCAGTAACTAATTTGTCTAAATTAGGTGTTTAACAACTGATCACCACCTTTATGTAAGCCAGCAGATGTTTAAAATAGCAGCAATGTTTTTTCAACTTTATAATGATGATAGCAGCTATAGATCTGCAAGTTAAGTTCAAATCATCATACCATGAAAGTAAATTTGTGTCAATTGTGTCTTGACTTGATGGTACAATACTGGGGCAAAGAGAGAAGAACAGACCAAGTTAAAAAGTTAAAAAATATATGTAGATGAGAAGAATTAATAGCTACAGAGGTAACAATTTATTGAAATTTTCGGCCCTTTTCTGTCCCTTAAATTGACAGCAGGTAATAAGAAATATATATATATATATTTGCTACTAGGAAATATAATATATAAGACATATTAATACAGGTGTTATATCTTGGCACCATCTAATACACATTTGTATCCCTGACATTTTTTCTAAGGGAAATTTGTTGATATATTTGGCAACAAATCTAACACGCTCCCAATTACCTATTATTAATATGAATTGTAATAGTTATGCTATGTTGACAAATATTTTCATCCCTTCTTCTTCCTATTTAATGGTATTTTATAATTTACTACTTTGTGTTTGGGTGGAGCATCTGACTAGTTTAAACCAATTAATTGTAAGAGGCGATAGCTTGAGTCACTCCCATGCAAGATGAGCACTTACTTGCCAATAGAAAAGCCTACTGCGATTTCTTTTCCTCTGCCACAGTCACAGAAAAATTTCAACCTGTTAGTTGCTCTAGTAGCCCAGATCCCTGGAGTGAGGAGATATGTAGCACAGCCCATACTTTGTCTGAAATGAACATGCGACAAAAGTGAGAAATTAACCCTTGTTGTTAGGTATCTAAGAAAAGGTCCATTTGATCCTGATATGACATTTTTATCTCACCGTAGCCTAACTTAAATGACATATGAAATAGCTGAACAACTCTTTGCAGAGGACTTTCTGTATGCCTAGTACTATTCCTGTCACAGTAAGTACATTGATGAACAAGACTGTAAAACTTCATGCCACAGTAGTTAAGGCTATAATTAATAATTTCTTAATTCAATGATATATAAATACTATGAAGTAATTAAAGCAAGGTAACGGTAAGAAGCAAGTAAGGAGGTATCTTGAAATAGTGATAATTGAACTGAGAAAATGATCATACAGAAATATCATTATAGAAATCTGGATCAAGTGCATTTTAGATATAGAAAAGCAACTTTCTGCAATAAAAACCATCAGAACAAATTGAGGAGAATGAACATCCTTTTTTTGGATGAGGATGCCAGAAGGGAAGCATGAAATTAGATTGGAGAGAAAAAGATGGGACCAGTTTGTATAGGAACATTTTTAGCACAAAAAGATCTTTGCAACGGAAATTTATTGGAATGTTACAATAAACAGGGAGATAATCTGATCTCACCTACCTTTTGAGGAGGTTGCTGCATTTTAGAAAAACAATTGTGGGCAGAGAAGAACGGAAGGAAGATCCCTGTGGCAGGGCAAGGTACATTAGGCTATTGACTCAGAATAGCTATTTATAATGGAAAATAGTGAGAAATGGAGGAATTTGAGCTATATTTGAAGGTAACACAGAGTATATGCCATTGTTTGAGATGACTGGTGTTGGTGGATGGAATAGAAGAATAATCTGCCTCAAGGTTTTGGCCTAAACAAATGTGTATTTGGTAGTGTAATTATCGACCATGAGAAAAGGAGACGATTTGCTTTCATCATGTATTTACAATAAAAAGGCATTTTCTTAAGCCTTCATTGTAAAAGAAATACAAATTTTCAGGACATTATAAATAGTATAACTTTTCTAAGTACATGCCAAAGGTATTATACATAGCACTGTCCAGAAATGTTGACCTCAAGAACAGCTCAATCCTACTAGAGTATGTCTGCAATATACTAAGGACTGACATAAAAGTAACACAAATGTATCAGTATGACAAATATAAATATATTCTAATATATATCATTGAGCATTAATATTAAAATGTTAACAATACTAACATTCATAATTACTGATAATTGTTAATTTAATATTCATTCTTGACCTAATTCTTTTGAAATTATTTTTACATACTGTATTTTACTAGCTTTAAAAAGTCACTATAAGTCAGGGACAATTAACTTCATATGATAATCGAGAAGACACCATCAGAGAATTTTACTTGTTAATAAATTTGCAACAGAAATTCAAAATGCTGACTATTAAACTGGTAAATTTGCATGCTACTGGTTACTAAAATTTTCTTCATGCAATACCATGACACATTGGAAAAGGGAAGACAAAGTCAACAGAAAAAATAGATGGGTCACATAGATCACAAAAGTGTCCTATTTGATTTCTTATTTGTAGAAAAAGATCTGGAGACATCATGGTTCCAGAAGACAAATAAATATCAAAATCTCTGAGGAGGAAGAAAATGACCAGAAACATATAATGATATATGAAGTTTTTAAAGAGGAGATCCTATAATATTACAATTTCTTTTCTTTTTTTTAGACAGAGTCTCGCTCTGTCACACAGGCTGGAGTGCATGGCACGATCTCGGCTCACTACGACCCTGCTTCACAGGTCCAAGCAATTTTCATGCCTCAGTCTCCTAAGTAGTTGGGATTACATGTGCATGCCACCATACCTGGCTATATTTTGTGTTTTTAGTAGAGTTGAAGTTTCACCATGTTGGCCAGGCTGGTCTCGAACTCCTGACCTGAAGTGATCCGCCTGCCTCAGCCTCCCAAAGTGTTGGGATTACAGGCGTGAGCCACCACCCTCAGCCAATGTGACAATTCTTATCATCTCTAGTCTAGTGAAACCAGGCATAGGGAGTTCAAAAATGACTCTAGATTTTGTTTAATTTTTTTGTTTAAGTGGAAATATTTTATCCAGCTGTGTGGACATAAAAAGCTATCTCAATTTCTTTATAGTTGGGTTGAGGAAGAGGAACGTTTTGTGTGAAAGAAAGCTAAAGGTTTCCCATCATTCCTAATTCTCCAAAGCAAAGGAATTGGTAACTTCTAAATTTTATTATATTTAAGATAACTTTTACGACTTGTTTTGTTGAATCATAATTTGGTGTATCGTGAAGTCTTTAAAGTACTATTCCCAAGGATAATAGGTGTATTCCCAAATGGTATCAATAATATTTGCAATATTTGAGAGATCATGGTTATCAGAAGAAAGAAATATTGCATCACCAAAATTTCTGTTTGATATCCAATCTTTTCACTTTATAAGGCAAGACAATAATTTTTGTCAAACTTATTTAAAATCCAGTCTCTCTGTTCCTACCAGAGTTCTAATTAAAGTGAAATCATATAGGACAAGAATTTTTAATCAGACAGTTAAAAGTATATTTTTAGGTGATATAATTAACCTCTAGGACTTAACATTAACTATATAATAATACATAAAGTTGCTTAAATAAAAGTAAGTTTAATTGTATAACCTAGGATCAGGAAAGCCAAAAGGTAATAGATTTAACTCTACAATAGAACTTGAATTTTTTTGTGAATGATATGTTAGTTCAACATTATTATTATTGTTATTATTTAATTTTAGCTTTTATTTTAGATTTGGGAGTACATGTGCAGATTTGTTACATGGGTAGATTTCGTGATGCTGAGTTTGGGCTGTGAATGATCTAGTCACCTAGGAAGTGAGCATTGTACACAATAATTAGTTTTTTAACCCTCATCTCCCTTTCTCCCTCCACCGTCTAGTAGTCCTCAGTGTCTGCTGTTCCCATTTATAATATGCATACTCAATGTTTAGCTCCCATCTACAAGTAAGAACGTACGATATTTGGTTTTTTGTTCCAGTGTTAATTTGCTTAGGGTAATGGCTTTCAGATGCATCCATGTTGCTTCAAAGCACAGGATTTCATTCTTTCCTACGGCTATGTCATATTGCATGGTATACAGGTACCATGTTTTCGTTATAGAGTCCACAACTGATGGGCATATAAGTTGATTTCTCTTTTCTTTTTTTTCTTTTTTTTTTTTTTCTTTTTGCTGTTGTGAATAGTGCTTTTATGAATACTCAAGTCCAAGTGTCTGTGGTAGAACAGTTTATTTTCCTTGGGGTCTATTCTCAGTAGTGGAATTGCTGGGTTAAAAAGTAGCTCTTTTTTAAGTTCTTTGAGAAATCTCCAATTGCTTTCCACAGTAGCTAAACTAACCTACATTCCCACCAACAGTCTATACGTGTTTCGTTTTCTCTGCAACCTCACCAACATCTGTTATTTATTTATTTATTTATTTTTTACTTTTTCATGCCATTATGACTGGTTTGAGATGGTATCTCATTGTGCTTTTCATTTGCATTTTTGTAATGATCAGTGATGCTGAGCATTTTCTCTGGTTTGCTGGCCATCTGTATGTCTTCTCTTGAGAAGTGTTGATATTCTTTGTGATGTGGTCATTTTTTTTCGATTATTGAATCATTTATGTTTTTTATGGATTCTGGATATTTCATTAGATCTTTGTCAGATGTATAGCTTACAAATATTTTCTCCCATTCTGTAAGTTGTCTGTTTACTCCCTTGATTGTTTCTGTTGCTCTGCAGAATCTATTCAGTTTAGTTAGGTCCCACTTGTAAATATTTGGTTTTATTGTAATTCCTTTTGAGAACTTAGTCATCAATTATTTGCCAAGGCAGATATCCAGAATGGTATTTCCTAGGTTTTTGTCTAAGATTTTTTTTTAGTTTTAGGTCTTACATTTAAGTCTTTCATTGATCTTGAGTTAATTTTTGTATATGGTGAAAAGTAGTGATCCAGTTTCATTCTTCAGCATATGACTAGCCGGTTATCCCAGCACCATTTATTAAATAGGAAGTCCTTTCCCCATTGCTTGTTTTTCTTGATTTTGTTAAAGATCAGATGGCTGTGTAGATGTGCAGCTTTATTTCTAGGTTCTCTACCCTTTCCGCTGGTTTATGTGTCTGTACCAGTACCATGCAGTCTTGGTTGCTGTAGACCTGTAGTGTAGTTTGAAGTTGAGTAATGTGATGGCTCTGGCTTTGTTGTTTTTGCTTAGCATTGCTTTGGCTATGCTGGCTCTTTTTTTAGTTTAATATGAATTTTAGAATAGTTTTTTTCTAATTCTGTGAAAACTGATGTTAGTAGTCTGATAGGAATAGTGTTGAATCTGTAGATTGAGGCACTGTTGTCATTTTAACAATATTGATTGTTTCAATTCATGAGCATGGTGTTTCCATTTGTTTGTGTCATCTATATTTCTTTCAGCAGTGTTTTGTAGTTCTCCATGTAAATATCTCTTACCTCTTTGGTTAGATGTATTCTTGGATACTTTTTTGGTGTATAGGTTGCTATTGTAAATTAGATTGCATTCTTGATTAGCCTCTCAGCTTGAACGTTATTGGTGTACAGAAATGTTGCTTATATTTGTAATTGATTTTGTATCCTGAAACTACTGAAATGATTTATTAGGTCCATAAGCCTTTTGGCAGACTCTTTATGTTTTTCTAGGTATAAAATCATTAGTAAAGAGATAATTTTATTTATTTTCCTATTTGGATGCCTGTTATTTCTTGCCTGATTACTCTGGCTAGGACTTCTAGCACTATGTTGAATAGGAGTGGTGAGAGTGGGCATCCTTGTCTTGTTCCAATTCTTAAGGGGAATGCTTTGAACTTTTGCCCATTCAGTATGATGTTGGCTGTGACTTTATCATAGATGCTGTGAAAATACCCAATTGCTCCAGCAATCTCGATTGAGAAGATCAATCATTTTCTAACTAAACTGTAGTTGGAACACCGCAATAAGTACAGTGACAATGTATGTATCTATTTTAATTATTTGGTCGATTTATCTATCTTGTAAATTTCACTTCACTACAATGACAAGAGTTTTACTAACGTTTTAAATCTGGTAGTAACTTGGTCCTTTATATTGCCATTTAAACTTTAAAAATTAGACTGTACAGCCCCTTTAGGGGCAATAAAAGCCTTCTGATGATTTGCTTGAAATTTTATGGCATCTATAAGATGTTTGAAAATTAAGAAAGAAGGCTTCTAAATAACTATCAGTGTCACCATATTTAGCCTTTCAACCCTTTAACTTGGTATATATCTTTATTCATATAGAATTCTTAATTTGTTATAAACTTTTTTCAAATGTGCTTTAAATTTTCTTATTTGACATAAGGGTTACTTTTGCAAATATGTGATGATTTTCACTCATTTTTATTTTTATTTTTATTTATTTTTATTTTTTTCTTTGAGACGGAGTCTGGCTCTGTGGCCCAGGCTGGAGTGCAGTGGCCGGATCTCAGCTCACTGCAAGCTCCGCCTCCCGGGTTTACGCCATTCTCCTGCCTCAGCCTCCCGAGTAGCTGGGATTACAGGTGGCCGCCACCTCGCCCGGCTAGTTTTTTGTATTTTTTTAGTAGAGACGGGGTTTCACCATGTTAGCCAGGATGGTCTCGATCCCCTGACCTCGTGATCCGCTCGTCTCGGCCTCCCAAAGTGCTGGGATTACAGGCTTGAGCCACCGCGTCCGGCCTATTTTTATTTTTCTAGTTTGAGTTCACTATGGTTGGAGAATATGCTATGTGATTTCAAAATGTTAAAGTTTTGTTTTGCTTTGTTCTTTCATAGTTCATCATAGGATCTATTTCAATAAGAGAAGGAAGTTTTCTGTACATTTTAGTTGTCATATTCTAAACATTCAATTTACAATGTAAATTGATTAATCATGCATTCAAAGTGCAGATATCATGAACATTTTTTCTGCCTGCCTTATCTGTCACTAAAGGGATTTATTTCAATCTTCAGTTATGTTTTCTGATTTTTATATTACTCTTAGAATTCCATTACTATTTTTGTTTTAAGTTTTATAAACTTTAAAACTATGTTATAAGAAGCATAGGCCGAGAGTAGTGGCTCATGTCAATAATCCCAGCACTTTGGGAGGCCAAGGCAGGCGGATCACAAGGTCAGGAGGTCAAGACCATCCTGGCCAACATGGTGAAACCCCATCTCTACTAAAAATACAAAAACTAGCTGGATGTGATGACACGTGCCTGTAATCCCAGCTACTCGGGAGGCTGAGCCAGGAGAATCGCTTGAACCCGTTTGCGGTGATCCGAGATCGCACCGTTGCACTCCAGCCTGGGCAACAAGAGTGAAACTCTGTCTCAAAAAAAAAAAAGAAAGAAAGAAAGAAAGAAAGAGGGCTGCTCTTTACCTTCATCCATTTTCACCATATATTTACACCATATATTTACATTCAAGAAAATGTCTGTAGATCCAGCTCTCTAAGAACACTCTCTTCCTTGTCTAGAACTTTAGTTTATTTACACCTTGTTTTTTGCATGCTCCACAAATGTTTTAAAGATATGACACATTTCAATATTTTCATTTATTTCTATTTATTGAAGTAAAAACAGTAGCCTGGTGCTACCTACAACACTCTATCAGGAAACAAAGTTTATTCAAATTTAAATTGTATGACATTCAGTACTTTCTACAGATTGTCTGATGACTATTTCTATATTATCTGATAGTCTGGTAACAGTGTAGGTGAAGACATCTTAGATTCTTGTGATATAATTTACAAGATAACACATAAAAATTCAAAGTTAAGTAGAATATTTTAAAGGATTACTATTGTTTTTCAGAAAGGCACCTACTAACATTTCATTTTTGTATGTGGAATCATTATTACTATTATTATTCAGAAAGACACCTACTAACATTGCATTATTGTATATTGAAGGATTATTTGTAGTGTGTTAGTACATGTGCACATGCTTTTCTCAGTCCTTTATTAAATTCCCCTAGAAATTAATGCTTAGATAAGAGTGAGAATGACAAAGATAGAAGTACTTTTGCAGCCAGTAAACCAACCATCCTCAAATGGTTTGATAGCAATCATAAGTAGGAACAGATTATTCTTAATTTAATAAGATTCTTGGAACATTAGGAATATCCTTCATGTGCCCACTCTCTCCCATGTGTTTTTCACTTTCTGCAAGATACGTGAAATTTTGTAGGAAAAGCTTGCCGATTTATAATCCATATTTTGTGGTTTTGAAATGTAGAGACCACATAAAATAGAAAATTATTCAACGAATACTAAAGTAATTTAGTTTGCGGGGGCAAGATGAAAGGTAAATAATTGTGTGTTGGAAAGGGGAAGGAAAGAAAGTTTGAAAACAAGGGAAAAGGACAATTAATAAAAGAGGCTGAAGATCCTAAAGAAGACCCTCTTTGTTGTCCAAAGTGATATCTACGTGGGTTGTCTTAGCAAATTTATCTCTCAATAGCTAAATTTCCAAACCGTTGTACAATAAATTTCCTGAGATGATAGATACAAAATACCAACAATGAATCTAAATTATTTAGATAGACTAAATATCTAATATTTAGATATTGGAGATAGACTTTTCTGCCAATGATCTTAGAATACAATGAAAAAAAATAGAAAAAGAACAACAAATTTCTCGCAAAACTAATGAAGTGTTATTCTTGCAAAGCTAATGAAGTGTTGTGCTGGAATAAGTGAATTCATTGAAATGAAGTAGCATTAAACACAAACAAGGAAGGAGGAGTAAGAAGAAATTAATAGAGAAAAATATTCCTGAGCTTGAAATTTTAGATAATTCTTTTTATCTTGAGATCATCCTTTATAATTCTACTTATTTTTATAAAGCGATATACTGCTATCATTATTAACTATTTTAATACAACTTTTTAAAAATTATAATTTTATTTGATTTGTAAGGATTTTTGCATGGGGACAAGATTTTACTTTACTTTTTAAATTTTTTTTTTTTTTTTTTTTTTTTTTTTTTTGAGGCGGAGTCTCGCTCTGTCGCCCGGACTGGAGTGCAGTGGCCAGATCTCAGCTCACTGCAAGCTCCGCCTCCGGGTTTATGCCATTCTCCTGCCTCAGCCTCCCGAGTAGCTGGGACTACAGGCGCCCGCCACCTCGCCCGGCTCGTTTTAGTATTTTTAGTAGAGATGGGGTTTCACCGTGTTAGGCAGGATGGTCTCGATCTCCTGACCTCGTGATCCGCCCATCTCGGCCTCCCAAAGTGCTGGGATTACAGGCTTGAGCCACCGCGCCCGGCCCTTTTTAAATTTTTTTAATGGAACATATGTTCCTATGAACAGATTTAGTAGCTAAATCACTGTCACTTTAAAATTACTAAAGATGACTTTTGATACTTTTAAATGCCAATTACTAAGTCATTTGCTTTCTCAGCTGGCTTTCTTTTCCTTTTTTGTTGAATCTCAACTAATTGTGACACACTGTGATCTTCTCATTAACACTTTAGATACATATCATTAGCACATTATTTATTGCTTTTTATCTAATTGCCTATTCAAAAAGATGAACATTCTACTATATATTCTGCTGTAGCAACCGAAGATTGTTAAGGATGTGTCTTTTGACTTATTTTAGGATAGTAGTTTATCTGGGGGGCAAACAATATGTCCAATTTGTTATGTATCTATATGAAACTTTTGATTTGAGGCATTCTGGGATATACTTTTAAAAATTATACATATACACATAAACATATATAATGTAATACATATTTTACATATTCTCCTTTAATGAATTATCTTTATATATATATATTCACACACACACATACACACATATACTTTTTAATGAATTATTTTAATAAATAAATGTATATGGCTTCGTGTTACAAAAAATATTCCCAAGCAAATGGAAAGTGTCAGGAAAATGTGAATGACTTTTATAAACACTTGACTGTATTTGTTATAAATTCAGCGTACCTTTACTTTTATATAAAAGAAGATGCCATAAAGTCTCATTTTACTTAAATTTTACTTAAATTTAAGGGCATATATACAAATAACTTTTAACGTAATATTGTGTAATAAAGAATGAAGACAGTAGATTTTCTTTTGTTTTTTTTTTGTTTTTTTTTTTTTGAGACAAAGTCTCGCTATGCTGCCCAGGCTGGAGTGCAGTGGTGCAGTCTAAGCTCACTGCAGCTTGGACCTATCAGGCTCAAGCAATCTTCCCACCTCCGCCTCCCGAGTAACTGGCACCACAGGCGTCTGCCACCGCACCCAGCTATTTTTTCATTTTTGTAGAGATGAACAAAAAATGAAATTATTAAATAATGAACCAATGTTGCATTCTTGGGATTATCTCCACCTCACCCAAATAATGACATGTTATTTATATTGCTAGATTTGATTTGCTAATATTTATTAAGTATTTTTGCATTTGTTTCCTTGCAATGGTTCACCTTTTTTTGGTGTTAGTATAATGACAGCATCATATAATAAGTTGACAAATATGTTTTCCTCCTCTGCTTCCTGGAAGAGTTTGTATAAAATTTGTGTAGTCTTTTATTCTTTAAATGTAGGATGAAACTAATCAGTAAAGTACTCTGATACTGCATTTTCATTCTCATAAAATATTTAAAGATTATTTTAATAGAAACGAATATTAAGGTGACTTCCATCTGATTTACTGCAGTAGTATATGACATTTAAAAAATCTGTACATTTTTGAATTTGTCAAATTTATTGACAAAATTTTCCTTACTATAATTTCACAGGCTCAGTAATCTGAGATGATATCCCTTATATCATTCATGATATGGGGTATTTGTTAGAATACAAGGAAAAATAACTGAAAGATGATTGGACGATGTTTTCATTTAAAGGATTTTTGTTTGTTTATTTGTTTGTTTGTTTTGAGACAGAGTCTCACACTGTTGCCCTGGCTGGAGTGCAACTGCGCGATCTCAGCTCACTGCAACCTCCACATCCCAGGTTCACATGATTCTCCTGTCTCAGCCTCAGCTGGGATTACAGGCACACACCACCACCCCTGGCTAATTTTTTGTACTTTTAGTAGAGACGGGGTTTCACTATGTTGACCAGACTGGTCTCAAACTCCTGACCTCGTAATCTGCCCTCCTCAGCCTCCCAAAGTGCTGTGATTAAAGGAATGAGTCACTGCACCCAACACATTTAAAGAATGTTTTAAAAGAGTGGACTTCATGCGGAATACATTTGGTTTATCTTTGTAAAGGGGGTATTTTTATTATTCTTGTAAAATATAAAATCTGTTAAAATAGATTGACTTCTGTTCATTTTCTTGATCTCAACAATTCACATAGAATAGAAAGAGATAAGAAAGAACAAAAATTAAAAGTGAGGTCATTTAAAAGTATCAAAAAGTAAGAAAAATGTTAAAAAATAAAAAATTTACCCTAATATTGTTTTTAAGTAGCAACTATTTTCTAAGAAAAAAAAAATTCTCTATTCTGGAAGAACTACAATTTTCCCTAAAGCCTTATAAGTTCAAAGTTGGGACAGACTTTTTAAAGAAAAGAAAGATTAACAAGAGAAAAAGAGGCAAATGGATTAATATGTGTCCAGTACATCACAAGAGAGAAAACGCAATAAAAGGCAACAAAGTAGTGGCTTATAATGCTGGTTTATATATCATTTTTCTTAAAGTGCAATAAAATTTAGAGAAATGACAAGACAAAGGAAAGCAATTTTGGGCTTCCTGAGGTGGAAAATTATGGAAAGGTAAATACAGGGGAGTAAACTAATAGAATAACATTTGTATGAAGATTCCTCTGGTTCTGTCTGTGAGCTGCTAAGGCTTGTCCCCAGAACAGTAAAGAATTTATTTCTGTTGGTGAAAAAGGCAGGAAGGACAAAAAGAGTTCTTCATCTCTTTGCTTCGATGATTCTTAATTGCCTTGTGCTAAAACAAAATATGTGAAAGAGGTATCTTTTAGGGTCACGCGTTTTGGTTGTCTTCACCTTCATCTAAGTGAAATAGTGGACTTCATTTCTATTACATATTATTTCCTTCATTTTTATTACATAATAGCTCCTTGGGATCATACAAATTATTCATCTTTGTTTTCCTGCAGCAATTACATTACTATCATATTCAAGCTTAAATTTTCATATGACATTACTTAGATACAAATGATGTGTATGTGTGTGAGAGAAGAGAAAAAATAAAGAGGATACATTTGGGGGTAAAACCTTATATTTCTCTATTTTTAACTCAAGGAAAAAAATAACTGAGTAGGAGGGATTTTAAGAATTACATAGTTAAATATATATTGGATTACTTCATCTTTAGAATGCTCTTTGTGATTTTCTAAGTTGGATAATATTAGAAAAAGAGAGATGACAGAGATATTTCAATACCAAACATCATCCTCCTCACCTTAGAAAATTTAGGCTATTTTTATTTGAGGATTTGGTCACTAAAATATTTTGAATTGAAATCTTATAAGAGATTTCAGAAAAGTATGTTATTAAGACATGGCAAGAAAAATATTGTTTCCCAGATCTGTACATTATGAGAAAACTTAGGTCTGGGTAAGATAAAAATTTTACTTTCATAACCTTGAAGAATATTATACAGTGAGGGGTTGACTCTCTGGTAACGACAGAGGAAAGAGTTAGGGGCTGGCTAGGCAGATAGAGGGAGGGCCTCGGGAGAACGATAACACCTGTGGGAACACACTTGCACTGCCCCGTTATGCAACTGGCAGATAGAAATGTGGCTAAGAACTTCCTCTTATACCAGGATATTTGCTTAGAAAGGACAGTCCTGACTTAGGTGCAAGTGCAATAAATCAACTAAATGTCCTTAACCTGACCCAAGCTCATTATAATATCACTAACATGACATCTGCATTGCTGTTTGCCCCCACCTCTCTGAGTGGGCTTTTCTGTGGTGCTTATGGGTAATAATTAAGAGGAAGTAACTATGGGCAAGAATGCACCTGTGCAGACCAAGTAGCAACTAGGAAGTAGAGGGTTGTGTAAGATGCAGATGAGAAAGATGTCCCTAGAAAGGATGTATAAAAACCACTGGGGACCAAGTTTGTTGATGGCAACCCCTGTTAAGCTCCCTTCTCTTTACAGAGAGCCTTCTGTTGCTTAATAAAACTCTGATCTGCCTTATCAACCCTCTTGTGTCCAAGTACCTCATTCCTCATGGTCGTGAGACAAGAACTCAGACCTTGCTAAACTAAGGAGTAAGGAAATGGCAACAGTAAGAAGTAACCTAGTAATAAAGCGCAACTCCTCATAAAATATTGAAGGTGGTTATTTGACACCTTGCTTGACTAGTTTAAGTACTGAGATCCTAATATACACCTCTTGTTCCCATATAGAACAAGAAAACCAAAGAGAATTAGAATACAAAAATAACCAATACTGGCTGGAAATGAGACTATGCTCCCAGAGAAAGAATGTTCAGATAGTGACATCTATCTTTGGAATATTACAGTTAGAAGATGGGGTAATGGAAACAGTTTTAACATGATTGCCTTCAAAAAATGGATATTTAAAAATTTTATTTATCTTTACTTCATATTGTGTGGTGTTAACGAGCACTTTATCTGGTTGAATCATTTTGGTAGACCAAAAATTCTTTATACTTTTTTTGTGAATCAATTAATTTAGCTCATAGAAATTTTTAAAAATGCATTTGTAAATATCCCATCTCAAAAGAAACAATAAATATGTGCTATCAATTGTGCTTGGCAGCAGTATGATTAAGAATGATCATCTTGTTTTTTCAGTTTTTTAATTAACTAATAACTGTTAGAAAATAGAAAACCATATTTCAGCAGTCACATAATTATTATGAATCTCCTTTTTCGTTATCTTTCTCTATCTCTATATAACATTATAATATTATTTTCCCAATCACAACCACAGGAGATTTCTATAAATCTTTTAATCAAGTCTTTTATAACAAAATAACCACTTGCATTCTGCCCTTCATTAAACAGAGGCATTTATGGAGGGATTTTCTCTATATCTTTCCCTTTTAAACCTTAAATAATTAAAACAGACCCAATTTTTGTGCTGAGTGATGTTATTAAAGAGAAATATAGCCAGAATGAACCACAGGCTAGCCAACGAGGCTTTGAACAATATTCTCAAAGCTTTTCTTGTAAGTGGTCCTTGCATTGTTACTGTATCTCGAACACTAAGACAGCACATGAGCAAAATGCATTGGCATTTTGATTCTATAAATTCAGATCAACAGTGAAAATCTTTATTATATTTGCATTAGATCAAAGAGATGATCATGCCTCAGTATACCATGTCATATTATATTCTACAGTAGTGTATTTTTCAAAAACACTGAGATTGATAGTGTAGATTTTGTTTTGACTCAGGTATACATGTGTATGTTTGTTTGTAGTTGTGTGTGTGTGTATGTGTGTGTATGAGAGAAAGAGAGAGAAAGAGAGAGAGAGAGAGACTGAGAGAGAGAGATGGAGAGGGAGAGAAAGAAGGAGGGGCAAAACAGCAAATGAGGAGAGGGACAGTTTTGTTTTCATAAGAAGTGATATGAATCTCACTCATTGACATTATTCTCTCTGTACCTCTCTCTGGCTGAGAATTTTACTGTCCTTAAACTTTTACACTCTATCTGGCATATTGAAATGTTATTGATTTAGTGTATTTTTAAACATACTATCTTCCAGCTGGGTGTGGTGGCTCATGCCTGTAATCCTAGCACTTTGGGAGGCTGAGGTGGGTGGATCACGAGGTCAGGAGTCCAAGACCAGCTGGGCCAAGATGGTGAAACCCCGTCCCTACTAAAAATAAAAAGAATTAGCCGAGTGCAGTGGCAGGTGCCTGTAATTCCAGCTACTCGGGAGACTGAGGCAGGAGAATCTCTTGAACCTCAGGGGCGGAGGAGGCAGTGAGCCAAGATCGTGCCACTGTACTCTAGCCTGGGCGACAGAGTGAGACTCCATCTCAAAAAACAAACAAACAAACAAACAAACAAAAAAATACTATCTTCCTTAGATTACCTTACTTATATTTCAACTGATTCCATAAATTCAGGCCAACAATTACAGTCTTTGGCTATAGTAATTTTATTTCTTCTGAAAACATTTATATTTTATATAGGTTAATTGACCACTATAACTCAATATTAAAGATAAATTATGTGTTCTTTTTTGAAATAATAACAAACAAGGAGGTTACCTTATCTACTTTCTTCACTAAACCTTGAACTGACTTATTACAACATCTGCATTTAAACAACTTGTCAACTCACATGGCATCTGTAAAAAGATTGACAATATCAGTAGTGACAGGTTCTGCAGAATCCATATAATATTCTAATAGCCATGTAAGACAGAAGTGTAGTGAGCAGGTGGTAAGACGCAACTGTTAAATGTGCATCATCTGGGGGTAGGAAATAAAAGATAACAAATGATACTTGCTAAACAGAAATAAAAACAAAGCCATCATGTGTGTCTCTTCTCAAAAGCCAAAACTATTCTTTTATTTTGTTATAGAAAAAAATTATTATGCTTGACCTAAGAGATCATGTTGTTAAATAACTTTAATTGTATTCATTGTAAAACAAATTAATAGAATCTAATTAATTTTACTATTAAAATACATTGATAAAGATAATTGCAAATGGTCATTAGTTTTAGATGTGGATAGTTGTAGCTTTTACCATTCATTTATCCAAAAACTATAGTTAGTCAATTTTCTATTTTATTTTAATTCAATAGAACAATTATTAAAACAATTTTGGCGTCAATTACCTACATAACCCAGATAAGCCATATAATAGCATTGTTATGTGTTTAAAACCAAGTCACTGGAATTTCTCATATGATAATTTTGCACACAATAATAGTAATTATCATCAATCATAATGCTGAAATTTGTTTACGGTAAATCTAGCTAAGGAATAAGTAATTTCAAATGTATTTAACACAGTTCTTTCAAAAAAGGGTACTAATATTTACTTTATAGGGTTTTTGCAAGTATTACATGAAAATGTATACCAAGAGCCTAGTAGAGTGACAAAAAGTAACATTTAAAATATTGGTTAAACTTATTAATTATGTCAATGAGCTGAATTATGTATTTTAAATTGTTCCAAGATTCTAGATTAACTGTTATTTTGCATCTATTTTTGCATATATTTTTGTGTATTCATATAACTTTTGGATTTGCTTAATACTTACATAGGAATTTTTTCCCAATATAAATATTATTATTTTTACTTTAGATAATCTTAATTAATTAGCATCTAGTACTGATATTACACTTGTCCTTGAAATAAACTGTTCTAATGCAATCTTTAATTTTCATTTAATCTTACATCTCAGTACAAAAGACCTCTAGCAGAATTTATAAAAATATATATAGTAGTAATCAAAGTTAAAAAAAAAAGAAATAAACAGTGGCAAATTAGCCAAAAAGCTATTTGGGGGAAGTAATAATTTTATTAGCAGGTAATATTTTTATCTTTTTTCCAATTTTTATCTTTTTTCATATATAGTATATTATATATAGCATATATATGCTATGTATATATAGTGTATTATATATAGCACATATATAATTTTATATATAGTGGTTGTTCATATATAGTAATTTTTATTTATGACAAATATGATCATTTGACTTTTTAAGCATTAATTCTTAATTTTTAAAATAGGCTTTTATTTTTCCAATAAATTCTATTTTTCTTACCCTTCAAAGTGTCTGTGAGGCTGATCTTTCATGCTTGGAATATTGTCAATCCTTGTGTTTTTCAGAGTCACAGAAACTTATTTTGAACTATTTTTGGCCTTTAATCATTGAGTAAGGAACACTCCTGTGATCAAGATTTGGATCATGTTTGCTTCCCTCTGCCTGGTTCCTCTAGAATTTGGAAACTATCAGTGAGTATTCTTAACTCATGACAATACAGTTATTTGCATCAGTGCAATCAGAATCCATTTTCTTTTGCAATAGGACACAACTGGAGAAACTGGTGGTTTTACCAAGGGTTTGACTGCAAGGATATGCTTCTCTTTAAGGAGTCAAGCTCAACTTACAGAGCTGATAAAAGCCTCACGGAAAAAAACTGGCCTCATACCCTTGCCTACAGAGTCCCTGTACAGGGTTCCTGACCTGTGATTGGTAAAGAATGTCACTTCCTATCAGGCCCAGGAGCTCTAGCTTTATCTTGGGACCTTAAGAGGAGAGGATCACCTAACTCACAGGTATTTAAGTAATACAACCCCATGGATACCATGGCAGGGATTGACTTAAAAGCTCTTATCTATGATTCCTTGTGGAAAAGAGTTCCATCAAAGCCAACCTAAAAGGCCTATGTAGAAATAATTATTATTGCTGCAATTTGCACAAATAATCAGGCCAAGTATAAGACTAAAGTCTATTTTGCAAATAACTCAGTCCTATCATGATTTGTGTTTTAACAAAAATGAGGACTGGAGAGAAAGAACATTTCAAAACTTATCATACATTTGTCATTAGTTGTTTGTAAGTTTTGCCTACATTTTTAGACGAACCCTGCTTCTTCTTCCTGTGAACCAACCAGTGATCTCCAGCTGCAGCTCAGAAGGAACAATAGTGATGGGTAATGTAGAAACTTGTATTAATATTCTAGTTCTGGGCAATTATCCTATAAATCTTAACATGTGATAGGAATAAAAAGGATGCCCATCACTTGGAGGTTTCCTTTTGGGGAAAGAAAGACCAAGAGAGCTAACCAATGCCGAGCATCATGCCCCCAAATCTTACAAGCATAACGATAGCCACCAATTATCTGGGCATTTCACAAGATATCCTTTTCTTTCCTTCTTCTTTTTTTTAAAAAAATTATTTACTTTTTTGAGATGGAGTCTCCCTCTTTTGCACAGGCTGGAGTGCAGAGGCACGATCTCTTCTCAGTGCAACCTCTGCCTTCTGGATTCAAGCGATTCTCCTGCCTCAGCCTCCTGAGTACCTGGGATTATAGGCGCGCACCACCATGTCCAGCTAATTTATTTTTGTATTTTTAGTACAGATGGGGTTTCAGCATGTTAGTCAGGCTGGTCACAAACTCCTGACCTCGTGATCCGCCCGCCTCTGCCTCCCAAAATGCTAGGATTACAGGTGCAAGTTATCCTTTTGCTTCCCTTGTTGGAGGAGGACTCAATCCCACAGCTTCACCTTAGCTTTTGGCGTATGATAAGGAGTCCATGCAACCCCCACAAGACACATTTTTGTTCCAAACTCAATTCCAAGCTTTAGGTCAAAGTCCTAAGAAAGAAACTGGATCAAAGAAATCCAGAGGCAGATGATAACTGAAGTTAAAAGGCACAGCACAGGTGAGCGTGGCTAATGCCCACTGATTAAGTCAAGCCTCTCGTTTCATGAATAAATGTCATGCTAATATCCATGGCATAAATGAGGTCTAGGGAACTCCCAGGCTGCTGGCGGTAAAGCGGATAGAGACATAGGTGAGAGCAGATAATTTGTATTTTGTAGCCCCTACCTGCTTCTTGGGTGCCAGCAGCTTTGGGACCCATGGGTGGTAACTGCCAAGGTCACAGGGACTTGGGGACAAAGGATGAAAGAGGGAAAGAAGATGCTCTTCTTTCTCTCCCTCATGTACCCCGGGTATTTTCTAGGAAGAGAAGGGAGCCAGGGATGGCTGCTCCTCTCTTTCTAGATGAGTAACTATTCATCTTCAGTCTGTACCCCATTTTGAATGCTTCCTGAACCCGTGGGACTCCTCTGAAAAAATGTCTTCGTTTTTCCTTCCTTCTCCTCTGTCCTGTCTTCAGTGATACGTAATTGTGTCTCCATACTATGGAACACTCCCCACAGATCCATTCTCCCAACTGGAAAGAGTTAATTTCCCAAACCTTAAACTGGTTGGCTTAGGATTGGGCTCAGAGAAAAGAACCCAGAAAGTCAACATTCCGGCAAGAGGGTAAAGTTTTTGTTGTTGTTGTTGCTCTTGTTTTTTACGAGTTGGGCTTTTGACCTTTCTCTCCCTGTGCAAACTGGTAAAAGGCCTCAGGATCTTTAACCTCCCTTTTTCTCGTTTTGATACATGTTTTATAATAACCCCATTTGTCTCTTCTTGCCTTCAGGACTTCACATTCCAAAAGGTCATGCAATCAGAGCCTCTGATGATAGTGTCTTCTGCTGGGAACCCTTAGATAGGACCCTGAGAGAGGTCTAACTGCTATTTTCCCAAAGCAGTGCCACCTGTCACCTGGAAGCAGTTAAGATCGGTCTTTGTCCTTATCTTTATTATTCTAATGGCAGTTAGATGTACTTCTTTAGAGGGGAAAATGGGACAAGCAGGTATAAAGAGGTACACAGCGAACCTCTGGCCAGCCTGCACGCAGGGAGGAGTGTGCAGTGGACTGGAGCCTTGGGAAGTCGGCGCTGTATGCGGGAGTGGGGGAGCGGGGAGCCTGGCCTCTCCTGTTCCAGGGTGGCACCTGGGATTCAGTCTGTGAGGTGGGAAACAGGCTAGCAGGACTCTTGCTTTGTTGAGAGTCCTTGTTTCTTTTTTTTTTCCTCTTTGCCCAATAAATTCCATTTCTCTTACCCTCAAAATGTCTCTGAGCCTAATCTTTCATAGTCATGTGACAAGGACCGTTTTTAGCTGAACTAAGGAGAAAATCCTACAACAAAATGGCAGTAGTAACACTAAGAAAGAGAGCTCTAGTGCTTTGAGAGAGAGTGTCCTTGAGTATGTGGCTGACTTAGAATACAAGTTATTTGAGAAAACAAGACATCCGTAAAAGAATTAATAGAAGCAAGTAGGTGGAACAGAACAATCTCTGTCACCCAAACAGAGCCAGGAATAGTTAGTTGACTTCTTATCAGCCAGAGCTGAAACTTTTCAAAATGGACAGTAAATTTTGGTTTTTGCTTTTATTTTTGCCGTCACTGGGCTTTAAAATCAACCCTCAAATAGGTAAAATTGATTTTAATTGATTTAACTCTATTCCAAAACAAAGTCCCAAACTAAAAAAAAAAAAAAAATCAAGTATGCAACAATCTAAAATTTAGCATAATTGAATCAAGAACTAACAGGTATGCAGGAAAAAAAAGCAAAAACATATGACTCAAAATTAGGATGAGAAATATTTTTAAAAGGCATCATAAGTAGAGAGTGATAAAGATACAAACACAGAATATATGTCATCACACAACGCAAGTCAGGAAGCAATGGGAAGACATTGTTAAAAGGTAGAAAGAAAAATGAAGCTGATAACATAGAATTCTAAAGTCAGAAATATATATTTTTTGTTAAAACAAAACGAAGACAAAATAAAGGCTAGTCACATACGCTGCCCTGAAAGAATGTACTGTCAGCATATCAGTTCTCCAAAATATTGATGATTTCTTGTTATAGAGAATAATATATGAAAGGAAAATGTAGAACTATATAAATCAATAAAAAGCATGAGAATTAATAAATGTGTAGGTACACATAAATGAGCTTTTTGCTCTTGCCTTCAATTTTTTTAATATAATTGCTGAATATTTAGAAGAAAACATTGAAAATGAATTGCTATGTTTATAACATGGAGGTAAATGTGAGGCAATACTAAAAGGCCAGAATAGAGAATATTGGTAATACCACGGTAGTTTGATATATTGCATTAGGCAATTATCTAGGGAAAGCAAAAGTATTATTTGAGCTAAACCCTAATAAATTAATGACATATATTGTAAATTCTAGATGAATCTAAAAAATAGTACAACTAAAAATCAATAAAAAAAATAAATGTAATAAAAATAATTTATCTAGAAAAAAGTAAAAAATAAATGAAAATATTAAAATTCAGAATAAAAGTAAAATACATGAAAAATGGTAGTTAAAGTGTTAAATTTAGTTTAAAGTTTAACATCAGTAATTATCAGAGAAATGCATATTAAAACTACTATGAGATGGACAGGGCATGGTGGCTCATGCCTGTAATCCCGGCACTTTGGGAGGCCGAGGCAAGCAGATCATAAGATCAGGAGTTTGAGACCAGCCTGGCCAATACGGTGAAACCCCATCTCTATTGAAAATACAAAAATTAGCCAGATGTGGTGGTGCATGCCTATAGTCCTAGCTACTTGGGAGACTGAGGCAGAAGAATTGCTTGAACCTGGGACGCGGAGGTTGCAGTGAACCAAAATCATGCCAATGCACTCCAGCCTGGGTGACAGAGTGAGACTTCGTCTCAAAAACAAAAACAAAAAATAACTACAATGAGATATTGTCTTACACGAGTCAGGATAGCTATTATTAAAAAAAAAAAAAACAGATGTTGGCAAGAATAAAGACAAAAGAGAAAGCTGCTGGTGAAAATGTGAATTAGTTCAACATCTGAGAAAGAGAATAAGCAGATTTCTCAGAAAACTAAAAATAAAAACTACCTTTTGACCCAGCAATAACACTACCAGGTATCTACCCAATGGAGAATAAATTGTTGTATCAAAAAGACCATATACTTGAATATTTATCAACGCACTATTCACAATAAAAAGATATGGAATCCACTTAAGTGTCCACCAGTGGGTGATTGGATAAGGAAAACGTGGTATACATACAGAATGAAATACTAGCCAGTCAACAAAAAGAATGTCTTTTGCAGCAACATTGATAGAACTGGAGGCCATTACAGTAAGTGAAATAACTCAGAAATAGAAAGTCATATACTGTATATCCTCACTTATAACTGAGACTAAATAATATGTACACATGAAAATAGAGTATAAACAATCAAGACTTGGAAGGGTGAAGGAGTTGGAGGAGGGTGAATAATGAGAAATTACTTAAGGAGCACAATGTGCATCAGTCATTTGGTGTCTGAAAAGCCCAGTGTTCACCATCATGTAGTATAGTCATGTAACAAAATTACACTTGTATCCCTCAAATTTTTACAAATAAAAATATAAATAAAAAACAAATAAAAGAGTTTACAATGTTAACTAAAAGGCAAATATTGTAAAATTAGAGAAAAAATAATAACCAAGTATATTCTATCTACATATAGTTCACTTAAACTATAGAGGTATAAACATTAAAAATTAATGAAAAATGATGCACTGTGGTCACACTAATCAAAATAAACCAACAGTGGTATATCAGTATTAGACAAACTACATTCAGAGCAAGAAACACAAGGAACTACCTAAAGCTATAAAACTGGCAACTATAATTACATATAGTAAACATATTTAATTGTAAATAAAAACATCTTTCTTCTATAATCAGGAATAAGTCAAGAATATATGCTTACACCATGTCAACATTTTTCCTGGACTCTCTACTCGATGCAATAATACAAGAAAAATAAATAAAACTTACACCTAATGAAAAAGAAAATGCAATTTTTTGGATAAATAATCAAAAATATTAATAATTATCTTACTGTAGATTATAAAGGTATAGGAAACAAAAAATAGTAAAACTCATTTAAAACTTTTCATTTATTTGTAAGAAACTTATCAGTACTATTTAAATTGTGCTGGTCTTCTTATTTTCATATAAATTACAATATAGACCAAATATGTTTTCTGCATTGAGGCAACATACAACTTTTTAAGTTTGGATCAGTCTTCAACATTTTATTCATTGTGTTTTTATGAAAATTTGTTCATTTGATATCTGTGAGTGTTTAATTAGAAGTTATTTTGCTAGCATCACTTTCTTAGGGTCTTCTTTATCCTTTTGGTAACAACCATTTTTTTCATTTATGTTGACAATTTCATCTTCGATATGTTCCTCTGAATGTGTATCTAGAATCTCTCAAATGATAACAGTCTCAACATTTCCATGAGCACCAATTTTCTACCTGCATTCAAGTTTTTTCTTTTATTATTATTTTTATTTTTCATTTCCTGTACTTCCATATGTGTTGGCGAATTGTTTCACAGCATTATCAATTTTTGTAAAATAGTTTGTGGTTTTCTCTCTGGAAGATAAGAAAGCAGCAAAACTACATACTTTGCTATCTTTGTATGAACTGAATTACAATTGCATAAAGTAGTGTTTATGGAGATACTTGTGGAATAAGATACATATTTGGAAGGAAGAACTGTCTGACATCAATGATTGAGGTTTTCCCAGTAATAAGCTAGAGACAAAACGAAGAAAGAAGAACAAATTAAAAATTGTGTGGGATGAAGTAAAGAACATCATCTAACTCAGGGGCCTCCAATCCTTGGGCCATAGACTAGTCCCAGTTCATGGCCTGTTAGGAACTGTGCCGCGCCGTGCAGCAGGAGGTAAGCAGCAGGCCAGGAACAAAGCTGAATTCAGTCTCCTGACAGATCAGCAGTGATACCAGATTCTTATATGAGCCCAAACCCTATTGTGAACTGCACATGAGAGGGATCTAGGTTGCGTACTCCTTATGAGAATCTAATGATAAATGTAATGTGCTGAGTCACCCCCAAACCACCCCCGCATCGATAGAGAAATTGTCTTCCACTAAACCCTTCCCTGATGCGGAAAAGGTGGGGGACCATTGATCCAACAGACACTATTTTCATATAATTTAAGAATGACTTTATATGCATAAATTTGGCATGATAGAAAATTAAGTTAATTTGAAAACATAACTAAGCAAAGTTCACTCATGAGAAGATAATGCAAAAAATTATTCACCTATAAAAGGACTGAAGATGTATTAATAAAAAAAAATACCTGCTAGAAAGATAATACAAACTAAATTCAAATAACCATCAGATTATTTGATGCAAATTCCTACTCAAATCTTGGCAAGTGAAATACAGTAATATTTAAAAATTATCATTTATAAACATAAGTGGCATTTATCCCTTTTTATATGTCTGGCCAATTCAATTCAATGTATTAATAAACTAAAAAAGACAAAAAGTTTTTTATCATTTTATAATCTTTTAAAACAGACAAAAGTATTTTATAATTTAACAAAATTTAACATATAAAATCTATCAATATTAAGAAATTAAACAACAGACTTCCAGAAAACATAGTGATCAAAGAAAAACATATAAGGGATATTTACAAAATACTTAGAATTCAATGAAACAAGAAATCATATGCCAAATTTGTTTGAGTGCAGATAAAGCAATGGTTTGAGGAAAATGTATAACATTAACCATATACTACTACTACTATTTAAAAACTTAATCAATGAATTAATTTTTCTAAATGAAGAAAATAGAAAAAGAGCAAATTGAAAGCTGTAAGAATAAATAAATAATAAAAAGAAGAAAATGTGATTGTGATGCAATTTAAACCAAATAAAATATAGACCAAAATTAAGCAGGTTAATTAATTCATTTCTGAGATTTTAAAATTGACAAGTCTTTTCCCATATTGATGAAGACAAAAAGAAAATAGATACAAACATCTCAGATTACTGAGCCTGTGAAATTATAGTAAGGAAAATTTTGTCAATAAATTTGACAAATTCAAAAATGTACAAATTTTTTAAATGTCATATACTATTGCAGTAAATCAGATGGAAGTCACCTTAATATTCAAGTTTCTATTAAAATAATCTTTAAATATTTTATGAGAATGAAAATGCAGTATCAGAGTACTTTACTGATTAGTTTTATCCTACATTTAAAGAACAAAAGACTACACAAATTTTATACAAACTCTTCCAGGAAACAGAGGAGGAAAACATATTTGTCACCTTATTATATGATGCTGTCATTATACTAACACCAAAAAAGGTGAACCATTGCAAGGAAACAAATGCAAAAATGTTTAATAAATATTAGCAAATCAAATTTAGCAATATAAATAACATGTCATTATTTGGGTGAGGTGGAGATAATCCCAAGAATGCAACATTGGTTCAACATTCAAAATTAACTGATTTTATTTGTAGCATCAATTTAGTAAACAAAATATATAAACATATAAATAGATATAGAAAATTAACTTTACAAAATTTAACATTTATTATCTGAAAAATAAGAAATTAAAGGAACTTTCTTATCTTTGTCTTTTCTGGGTAGAGTATTCTTGGTTGGCATTTGTGTTTTTCCTTCAGCACTTTGTATATGTCATCCCACTCCCTCAGGGCCTAGAAGAATTTAGATGAGAAATATGCTTCCAGGTATATCAGAGCTTTTTCATGTGTTATTTGCTTACTTGTGCCTCTTCTTTCTCTGCTTCCAGGATCCCTTTTTTCTCTTGGCTATCGAGGTGAACTTTGATCTACAACAACTAACGAATCAAAATATATATATGTATTTTATAGATAATGCTTTGAAGCATTGGGAAGGGAATTTCCTTCAGTCTTCCCTAAAATGTGACTGTCTAGGAATTACGCTGATTCCAATGGGATATTTTTAAGAAGCTGTCTTTTCCATTATGTCCACCTCTACATTTTGAAATCACAGTAAATAAGTGAGTGACACCCTCTGAGGTACAGGAAAATTGATAAATTGAGGAATAATAGAAAAAGGAATAATAGTATTAATAATATAGGTTTATCCTAAAATGTTTTTGTGTAAACATGGTATAATCTTTTTTAAAATATGAGATTTATCCAAAAACTGTTCATAACTTGCTTCTAGAAGTAAGGTCAACAATTATATGTAAGGTCTTTTAATGTCCACTGCTCAGTTTAATGCAATTGTGTTTACTATCATTATTTTTAAGATGACTTTTAAATAAAATTATGTGTTTATTATAATATAAGAAAT
This sequence comes from Trachypithecus francoisi, assembly GCF_009764315.1. Classification (NCBI taxonomy): domain Eukaryota; kingdom Metazoa; phylum Chordata; class Mammalia; order Primates; family Cercopithecidae; genus Trachypithecus; species Trachypithecus francoisi. Next base: position 9,175,520 of record NW_022681459.1, read on the forward strand.
TCATAAAAATAAAAGAGAGAGAAATACACTGTCACATAATATTACACTATCAAAAATAACTTTTAAACAAAGTAACTTTTTTTTTATTATACTTTAAGTTTTAGGGTACATGTGCACAACCTGCAGGTCTGTTACATATGTATACATGTGCCATGTTGGTGTGCTGCACCCATTAACTCCTCATTTACATTAGGTATATCTCCTAATGCTATCCCTTCCCACTTCCCCCACCCCACGACATTGTTCAATTCCTACCTATGAATGCGAACATGTGGTGTTTGATTTTCTGTCCTTGCCATAGTTTGCTCAGAATGATGGTTTCCAGCTTCATCCGTGTCCCTACAAAGGATGTGAACTCATCCTTTTTTATGGCTGCATAGTATTCTGCGGTGTATATACTGTGAATAGTGCCCCCCCCAAAATATGTGTGCATGTGTCTTTATAGCAGTATGATTTATAATCTTTTGGGTATATACTCAGTAATGGGATGGCTGGGTCAAATGATATTTCTAGTTCTAGATCCTTGAGGAATCACCACACTGTTTTCCACAATTGTTGAACTAGTTTACAGTCCCACTAACACTGTAAAAGTGTTCCTATTTCTCCACATCCTCTTCAGCACCTGTTGTTGCCTGACTTTTTAATGATTGCCATTCTAACTGGTGTAAGATAGTATCTCATTGTGATTTTGATTTGCATTTCTCTGATGGCCAGTGATGATGAGTATTTTTCATGTGTCTGTTGACTGCATAAATGTCTTCTTTTGAGAAGTGTCTGTTCATATCCTTTTCCCACATTTTGATGGGGTTGTTTGCTTGTTTCTTGTAAATTTATTTGAGTTCTTTGTAGATTCTGAATATTAGCCCTTTGTCAAATGGGTAGATTGTAAAAATTTTCTCCCATTCTGTAGGTTGCCTGTTCACCCTGATGGTAGTTTCTTTTGCTGTGCAGAAGCTCTTTAGTTTAATTAGATCCCATTTGTCAATTTTGGTTTTTGTTGCCATTGCTTTTAGTGTTTTAGACATGAATTCCTTGCCCAGGCCTATGTTCCGAATTGTATTGCCTAGGTTTTCTTCTAGGGTTTTTATGGTTTTAGGTCTAACATTTAAGTCTTTAATCCATCTTGAATTAATTTTTGTATAAGGTGTAAGGAAGGGATCCAGTTTCAGCTTTCTACATATGGCTAGCCAGTTTTCCCAGCACCATTTATTAAATAGGGAATCCTTTCCCCATTTCTTGTTTTTGTCAGGTTTGTTAAAGATCTGGTGGTTGTAGATGTGTGGTATTATTTCTGAGGACTCTGTTCTATTCCATTGGTCTATATTTCTGTTTTGGTACCAGTACCATGCTGTTTTTGTTACTGTAGCCTTGTAGCATAGTTTGCAGTCAGGTAGCATGATGCCTCCAGCTTTGTTCTTTTGACTTTGGATTGTCTTGACAATGTGGGCTCTTTTTTGGTTCCATATGAACTTTAAAATAGCTTTTTTCCAATTCTGTGAAGAAAGTCATTGGTAGCTTGATGGGGATGGCATTGAATCTGTAAATAACCTTGGGCAGTATGGCCATTTCCAACATACTTATTCTTCCTATCCATGAACATGAAATGTTATTCCATTTGCTTGTGTCCTCTTTTATTTTGTTGAGCAAAATAAAAGAGGTTCTCCTTGTAGTTTGTATTCTACAAATACAAGGTTTGTAGTTCTCCTTGAAGAGGTCTTTCACATCCCTTGTAAGTTGGATTCCTAGGTATTTTATTATCTTTGAAGCAATTGTGAATGGGAGTTCACTCATGATTTGACTCTCTGTTTGTCTATTATTAGTGTATAGGAATGCTTGTGATTTTTGCACATTGATTTTGTATCTTGAGACTTTGCTGAAGTTGCTTACCCGCTTAAGGAGATTTTGGGCTGCAAACAGGCACCTCTCTCACCACTCCTATTCAACATGGGGTTGGAAGTTCTGGCCAGGGCAGTTAGGCAGGAGAAAAAAATAAAGGGTATTCAATCAGGAAAACAGGAAGTCAAATTGTCCTATTTATAAAGCAACTATTTTAAGTATGCCAACAAATATCTGTACAAATAATAGATTGTCCAGAGGAACTATTGCTCAAAACTCTCTGAAATTGTAGTCTTTTGCCCAAATAATGGGGTTAAAAAGAACTTTAACTCATTCACATGGAGGAATCAAATAGACACATGAACACAATGAACAATATAAGATGATTGCTGCATAATCAACCCCAATTGTTTAGTGCACCTCTTTGCAATACTAATGGAAGCTAGCATAGGCCCCAAAGTATTTTAGCTACTGTCTAAATAGTAGCCTTAAGGAATTTTTTTTAAAAAAGAGACCTGAAGTTGAAAGACAGTACATTTTATTAAAGTACCTAAGAATGTCTGAAAGCCTCCTCAGAGAACATGTGTGTTCAAAGATTAACCAAATGGAAGAGATTACTCTCTGTGTGGTAGTAGTTCCAGTCAATGTGTAGTCTTACTGATTTAAACAAAGGCAAAGAAAAACACAAACTTATTTTAACATCTAAAAATTCTTCTCTAAATATAATTGAA